>NC_137153.1:86053907-87347392 GCF_951394435.1 Stenella coeruleoalba
TTTTTCTCTGTCAACCCCTTGTGACTTTACTTTCTGTCCTATCTTGCCCCCCATCTGTACCCAAGATCATAAGCATCTTCAATACCTTACTAGTTCTCCCTTTTTTTTCCCCTCTCTGATCGCCCAACAAATCTCAACCTTGAATTAACCAAGCCATCTACCATTCTCTGTTTCTAATCTCAGAATGCCAAGCACTTTTTAGGGATCACAAGCCATTACAAATTCAGAGACTCCAAACTCTTCTGGGCTTCCGGTGCCACTTGGATAATTTTTTAATCTATTTATGGTGAGCTTAATTCTTAATTTTCCATATTAGCTATTCCAAAATTCACCACTCTTGGGCCTTCTACCACATCCCACTCCCTTCTCCCCAGTGTGCAATAGATGATATTGTTTTCTACTTTGCTGAGAAAAATCCAAACTATCAGCTAAGTACCCTTTTCTGTACAAATATCAGAACCCACCTTTACCTCCTTTCCTTCAGTCTCAACAAAAGGTATAACTTTTTCTCTCAATACTAATCTCCTCATATATTCTGATTCCATGCCTTTCTACTTCTTCAGGAACCTCAGTCAATCCTGTATTCTCTGTTTCTTAATATCTGAAACTTATCCCATTATATGATTCTTTCCCCTCAGCTCAAATCTATCCCTTCTTTAAAAAAACAAAAAAAAAAAAACACTTACTACATACATACAATGGAATATTATTCAGCAATAAAAAGAAATGAGCTATTAAGCCACGCACACATATATACACAGAAAAGGGAAGAACTTTAAATGCATATTGCTAAGTGAAAGAAGCCAATATGAAAAGGCTGGGTACTGTATGATTCTAACTGTATGATATTCTGGAAAAGGTAGTAGTTGCCAGGGGTTTGGGGAGGGGTGGAGAGCAGGATGAAGCACAGGAGATTTTTAGGGCAGTGAATCTATTCTGTGTGATACTGTCATGGTGGATTCACTACATTATGCATTTGTCAAAAACCACAGAATTGTACAAAGCAGAGTGAACTCTGCTAGTGTAAACTATGGACTTCAGTTAATAATAATGTATCAATATTGGTTCATCAATTGTAACAGATGTACCATACTAATGTAAGGTAAAAATAGGGGGAAATGTGGAGTGGAAAGAAGAAAGGAAATATATAGGAACTCTGTACTTTCTGCTCAATTTTTTTTTATGAATGTAAGACTGCTCTAAAAAATGTAGTATTAAGTTAAAATAAAATAAATGTGTTAAAGTAACCCTTAGCCCATTAACCAGAGGTAACCACTACTAATAAATGTTTATATCTTATTTTGTTCATTTTTTAAAGCAGTTAGAACTTTTCCTTCATCCTGCATTACCCTCTGACTCCATCAGTCAGTCCAAAATGTTCAACCATATGTCAGACTCTGAATAAATGTTAAAGGTTCAAGGAAAACAAAGGAAATTTGTTCCCTACCTTCAGAGTTGGCAGACTAGAGGAAAAGTGTATAAGGAAATAGACAATTACAGCAGTCTTTATAACTCCTCACCTTTCATTCATTCCTCATTCTACCCTATATAATTAGACTCTGTCCTATCATGGCCACTGAAACTAGCCAAGGTCACTAATGACTACCTTGTTGTTAAGTCCTTACCCAATTTCTCTGCAGATTTTAACACTTAAAACTCCACTTTTTATTAAAGCTCTCTTGTCCCTTGGCTTCTGTTAAGTAACTCTCTTCTTGTGTTTTCTTCCTGTATGATTGTTTTTCTCATCTTCTTGGCCATAGGTACTGATGTTCCCCCAGAGCTCTATTATTGTACCTCTTTTCCATCTTTATAGTCTCGTGTTTTTACTGTCTTTAACTACTGCCTACTTACTAATGACCTCCAAATCCATACATCCAAGAACCTTTTTAGCTCCCTCCCTATCCATGACCAAAGCTAAAGATATCCTATAAAAACTATCTATAGCTATGTCACAGAATCTCAAAGAGTATCCTCAATTGCCTCCTCTACCCTCCATTCTGAATTCGTTTCTTCTCATCTGATACCCCCGGTTTCCATCCTTTTGTCTAGTACCTGGATTTGCCATTCAATCTTATTCAACTGGGTGTTTAACTTTCAATTGCAGAGTAATTCATGAATACTGCTCCTCAGATCATGCTGTACTGCAGCTCTAAGCCAGCCCTGCCTCAGTCCTGTACCCAGCCAGGTCCAGTGTTCTCAAACATTACTTGTCTGGAAGGGGATATTAGAAACTAGCTCAGATCTCTTACCTGAGCTTCAAACTATATATGCCTGCTTTCATTATTACCTTTATGTCCTTCAGGTATCGCCAGGTCAGTCTGTCAAAAATCTCCTCCTGCTGGGTATCCTATCTCAGTGAATGGTCTTACCATCTATCCCAATTAGGATACATAAAATTATTCTTAACTGTTTCTCTCTTTCACTTGTCATATCCATGTCATCAAATTCTATATTTTCAAATCATACCCTTAATTTAATATTTATTATCACTACTTTATCATTTCTCTTGTGAATTACTGACTGGCTTTCTAACTGGTCTCCTTGCTTTTCGTCTTGCTACTTCCAGTATATTCTCCATGCTGCTACCAGAGGACTATATGATCATATGACTTTCAGCAGAAAATTGTTATGGTTCTCTATTGCATACAAGATGGTAATGCAGGATCTGCTTCATATCTACCTCTCCAACTTCTCTCACATCACTCACCAGCTTCTAAGTTTCAAAGAATGTACCAGTACAAGAGCCCAGTTATAGAAGAGCCTCAGAGGATGCTATATAATGAGTTATCTTAAATTACTAAACCCACAAACTTCCCAGAGCTCACAAGTCTGTGGTTGGCCAGGTCTAGGACTTGGCTCTGGACCTGACCATACTTCCTCACTATCATGACAAAACTCCCTCTAGATGGGTTATAGAGAAGAGCCAGTATAGCCCACTACAAACTTCCGTTTCCCCAACATAGCACCAAGCGGCGCAATTGTGTCTGTACTTGACACATTGGGGCCCAGCCCAGGTAGCACCACAACTACAATGGACTGGTGAAATATCCTTGAGAGTTCTGATATGGGCTGGAGAAATCTGTTAATAACACCACACTCCAGGGTGGGCATAAGAGAGTCTCAGGACCAAATTGAGCCAGAAAAGAATGTTTACCCCAGGTGCCTACCAGCAGCCTACCTGACGTGAAGAACGTTAGTCAACATCTAAAGGAGCCAAGCTCATAGCCAGGAAAATGGTAGTGAATATTAATATTAGGTCCACAGATTGAGGCAGGGTCAATAACCTTGAGGACTAGAGGCAGGAAGGAATCAGGTATGCTGAATCAGGTATGCAAAATGGTATAAAATTAAGTCTGTGAACAAGAAGTCTGTACTGAAGCTTCCTTGTTATACAGCCTTGCCTCTGTCTTGCAATATTTCTCTCTAGCCCCCTTGTGGGGTAAAATAGGGATAGTGCAACACAGTGATGTCATTGTACCTAGCTCCCTTCCCAGTTCCCAAAATCAGGCAGAGGACAGCCAGAGACAAGACTTTTTCCAGAAACCATTTACTAATAGGGAACAGCTACTCTCTAATGTCCTCAGGTTTGATTTATCATGGATTTGGGACTTGGAAGAATAGAGCCTGAAGATGGCCACTAATCATTCAGGATAGCTGGAGTAGAAAGAGGGCAAGAAGGGTCTGCCAAGCAGTGCTAGCTTGTCTCCTGTGTGATGGATCTTCTCCAAGTGAATGGATGGACCAGGTCAGAGCTACAGAGGCTTAGAAACCAGCACAGGGTCTCTTTCACTTATCTTGCTTTTCTTTTCCCATCCTCCTAAGAGTTCTCATCACATTCCAGAAATTGCCCCCAGGTCGACCTTCTATAAAGTGTCAAGCTGCTGTTTGTTCTGGCTTATGTGTTCCAGAAAACAGAAAAGGTTGACTTCTCCTACAACAGACTGGCTGATCCTAAGTTTTCATTTTATGACAAGACTTTGGTGGAAGCAGTGAAAAGGGGAGATCGCTGGGTACACTTGTTTTTCCTGTCACTCTCATTGTGTCATACCGTGATACCAGAAGAGAAAGTAGAAGGTGAGAAGGGGCTTGAGGCCTCATGGACTGAGAATATGTCATAGAGTCTAGGCTGATTGGAGGGGGGGATGGTTTGATATCGTTTGTAATGGCTTAATCTAAAGAACTTTCTAATAGGAAGAGTTGTCCAGCAATGGAATGGATAGTCAAGAGAAGTAGTGGGCTCCTAGTCACTGAATATATTCAAGTGGAAAACAACGTCTTTGTCTTAAAGAAGATTCATTCATTGGATAGGGGTCAAACTTGGTGCTATCTAGCGAGCTTCGGACCTTGAGACTCTGTAATATTCTGTCACAGAGTTTATCTGATTTATTGCCCAGATCAACCCCACTACCTCTGATAAGACTTCCTGAAGGATGAGTTGAGTCATCCTCTTGTTGCTTCACAATTTAAAGGTATCCCCATATACCCTAATTTCTTTAGTAACCAAATATGACTATGTCATCCATGAATTTATCAAAATCTTTTTCAGAAATTACTGATTTTAAATTAAGAAGACTTTTTTCCTTAGCAAACAAGAATTTAGGCAGCCAAGTAAATCACATCCTTCAAAGTCAATGTAGTCTTAATATAATACCACCATGAGTAACACCTTATATTTGTACATCACTTTATAATTTTACAAGTTGCTTTCATTTATATTACCTTCCACAATCTTCACAACAGCCCTCTGCAGAACAAGAAAAATGATCCTAGTTTTATAGCAAAGGAAACTGAAGCTAAAAGAAATTAAGTGCTGTACAGCAGAAACTAACACAGCATTGTAAAGCAACTATACCCCAATTTTTAAAAAAAGACATTGTGACGACTAAAATCCTATAGCTAAGAAAGGTAGAAATGGGATAAGAACCCAAATCTCATGTCTTCTGGCCCCATGAGCTCCCACCCTTCCACAAGCCTCTCCGGGTCTGATATTCCAAAAAGTTGGTATTACTTGAAGCATATTTGGACTTGTCTATGTTTACTGCCTTGAGTGACAAGGTAGGAAACACACAAGAAAGTAATCTTATTATCCCATAGACACATCTTATGTCTGACTTAAAATTATACTCCCCCACCTACCTTATTCACAAGTATAAGATTCTGATGATGTATAACTGTTTTTAAAAATCAAATTAACCTTCAAAAGAGAAATAATCTAAAATATATCTCAGGTTATGGGGATTATTCTAAAAGAGGAGTTCCAGAAATGTCTTGAGTAATATCAGATTGAAAGATTGATTCAACAGAGTAAGTCATTTACCTTCCCAGGGTGAGAGTTTCAAAGGTGACAATACTCATTCATATATATATATTTTTTTAATTGTTTACTAAACTATCAATCTTATTACCTTATAGCAGTGTTCATCAAAGTGCAGCCAGTCCTATGCAGGAGCACTTTATGTAGGACCATATGCATGAGACTCACTCAGGAGATTTGTTAAAATTCAATTTCCTGGGCCATCCTCCCAGATTTTGTGATTCTGGATTCAGTAAGTTTGGGTGGGGCCCAGGAACCTTCATTTTTAACAATCTCCCGAGCCATCTTTACCCGCTAAAGTTGGAAAGCAACTGCCTATGTTTCGTTTGTACACATGTTCCGTGTACTTCTGTAATACTAACTCAGGTCTGTGAAATGAGTTGAGAATATGGGAAAGAATGAAAAACCTGACCTGTTCTATGCAACCTGGCCTTTTAGGGCCAGGCTTGGGTGGAAATTTTGAAGAAAGATGT
The DNA here is from genome assembly GCF_951394435.1 of Stenella coeruleoalba. NCBI lineage: Eukaryota > Metazoa > Chordata > Mammalia > Artiodactyla > Delphinidae > Stenella > Stenella coeruleoalba. The sequence continues at coordinate 86,059,695 of NC_137153.1, forward strand.
CCCCTCCTGGGCTCCATCTTTATGTAAGCCACTTGGAAGACAATCTCACTTCTGGGTGGACTTCATCTGCACATCTCTATGGGCTCTGGCTGCTCTCTTCTCTCCTGCCAGGTGAGCTGACTTACCAGGCTCAGTCCCCAGATGAAGGTGCCCTGGTCACTGCTGCCAGGAACTTTGGCTTTGTGTTCCGTTCCCGCACGTCTGAGACAATCATGGTAGTCGAAATGGGGGAAACCAGAATCTACCAACTACTGGCTATTTTGGACTTCAACAGTGTGCGCAAGAGGATGTCTGTTATTGGTGGGTGCCCCTCCTAGTCGGCCCTCTCCCCTTATTTGTCTTTCATATACATTCACACGTTGACTTTCCCCTCTATCTACACACAAATGTTTTCTCCTGCCCACATGCCATTTCACAGGCACTCTGCCTCAAATACAAATACATAGCCATTCCCACTTTCTCTCTCATAATCCTTTATATTTTCTCATATACACATATGTGAGCTTACTGCCATGTGCTAGGGCCCTTATTTAGTGATCCTGGGTAGTAGCTTGTCAGAACCCTCAAAGCCAAAATAAGAACAGAGAATAAACCCATAAAGCCTGAACTTGGAATAAGAAATGGGGGCAGACAATATAGAGGAAATTAATACTATCTTGCTCTCAGTTAGTTTGGGCCTCAGGCTGAAGGGGAAGAAAGTCATTTTTCATCCTTGGTCCTTATTAGGTGTGGGCCTTGGTCTGGAACTTGGACTTGAGAAGCTAAATGTGATTCTGTATCAGAGTCTTCCATAGGTGATACTGAACCCATGGAAAAACTGGTTCCAAAAGGTCCTCTCTCATTCTCACCAGCCCTCACCACATCACTCATCCTGTGTGACCACACATTGAGTGCTTAGCCCCCAAAGGTGTCAGAAACAAATGTCATGGGAACAGCCTCCTGCCATCTCTCAGTGGCCCAGACAAGTTCTTGTAATAATGGCCCTATATGGTTACTTTGCTTAATTTGCTTATCCTTAGTGAGGACACCTGAAGATCGCGTAATGTTATTCTGCAAGGGTGCAGACACGATCCTCTGTCACCTACTTCATCCATCCTGTAGATCCCTCAGAGACGTGACCATGGAACATTTAGATGTAAGTGTTTAGGTTGCAGGGGAGGGAAGCTGTGGATGGATCTGTGTATCTGGATGTGTGTCCATATATATGTCGCCATGTCAGTGTGTTTCAGTATGGGGTACATTGGTGTCTGTGTCTCTTTAATTGATAGAAGAATAAAAACTACCTCATTCTGTGGGATTCTCACTGACCACATTGCCACCTTCTGTGTGAAGGAGTTGGGTGGCCCAGGATCCCAGGGGCATGAAGAGGATTGTGTTGTCGGAACACTTACCACAGTCAGAACAGTTCATTCTATGATTCCTGGCTCGGGAGGTCCTGTGGTCACATCTAGAATTTGCTTTGCTTCAGAATAGGGCCTGCTGGACTTACCTGGTGGCACAGTGGTTAAGAATCCACCTGCCGGGGCTTCCCTGGTGGCGCAGTGGTTGAGAATCTGCCTGCTAATGCAGGGGACACGGGTTCGAGCCCTGGTCTGGGAGGATCCCACATGCCGCGGAGCAACTGGGCCCGTGAGCCACAACTACTGAGCCTGTGCATCTGGAGCCTGTGCTCCGCAACAAGAGAGGCCGCGATAGTGAGAGGCCCGCGCACCGCAATGAAGAGTGGCCCCCGCTTGCCACAACTGGAGAAAGCCCTCTCACAGAAACGAAGACCCAACACAGCAAAAATAAAGTAATTAATTAATAAACTCCTACCCCCAACATCTTCTTAAAAAAAGAAAAAAAAAAGAATCCACCTGCCAATGCAGGGAACACGGGTTCAAGCCCTGGTCCAGGAGGATCCCACATGCCGTGGAGCAACTAAGCCCGTGCACCACAACTACTGACCCTGCGTTCTAGAGCCCACGAGCCACAACTACGGAGCACGCATGCCACAACTACTGAAGCCTGCACACCCTAGAGCCCGTGCTCTGCAACAAGAGAAGCCACCGCAATGAGAAGCCCGCACACCGCAACCAAGAGTAGCCCCCGCTCGCCGCTACTAGAGAAAGCACGCGTGCAGCAATGAAGACCCAACGCAGTCAAAAATTAATTAATTAATTAAAAGAATAGGGCCTGCTGGTATGGGAGGCCCCACCCCACCAGCCATGATGGGAAAAGACTGCTTTTAGGGTATGGAGCAGAAGGCACCAGGCCTGGGCTATGTAGAGGACTGTTTGACACCGTCCTATGTTATTTACAGGATTAGAATCCCCATGGGTACCTACCTACACCACCCCACTTCCACCCTCTGGGACTTGAGATATATCAGAAAGAGAGATTGGCTTCAGTCTGCTGACATTAGAAGGGAAAACCAGATTCATGTTCGCTGGGGTTTCTACCCTTAAACCTGGATATATAAAGGGTTGGGGGAATAGGACAGGGGATGTGATGGGGAAGGGGCAGATCAGAAAAATATTTTAAAGAAGAAATAGGTTGGAGGAAGTGCTATTTTATTAGGGCCGTTTTGGCTTGGCCCCACGTTAACTCATAGAAGTCAGAGAGCAAATGGCCAAAAGGCACATGTAAAGATGTTCAGTGTCAGCCATAAGGGAAAAGCAAATCAAAAATCACAAGACACTACTTCACACCAGTAGGGTAGTTAAAATCGAAAAGATGACCAGACAATAATGAGCACTGCCAAGGATATAGAGAAATTGTAACCTTCATACATTGCTGACAGGAATGTAAAATGATGCAACCATTTTGTAAAACAGTCTGGCATTTCCTGAAAAAGTTAAGCATAGAGTTGTCATATGACCCAGCAATTCCACTCCTAGGTATATTCCCAAGAGAAATGAACATTTATATTCACACAAAAACGTGTACACTAATATTTATAGCAGCATTAGTCATAATAGCACAAAAGTAGAAACAACCCAGATCCCCATCAATGGATGAATGGATAAATAAAATATGATAAATCTGTACAGTGAATATTATTCAGTCACAAAAGGGAATGACATACTTATAAATGCTACAATGTGGATAAACCTTGAAAACATTATGCTAAGAGAAAGAAGCCAGTCACAAAAGGCCAATATTTTACGATTTCATTTATATGACATGTCCAGAATAGGCAAATCCATAGAACAGAAAGTAGATTAGTGGTTACCAGGGGCTAGAAGAAAACGGAATGGAAATGACTGCTGACGGGTACAGGGTTTCTTCGGAGGTGATGAAAATGTTTGGGAATAAGATAATAGTGATGGTTGCACAACTTTATGAATATATATATATTTAAAAACCACTTAATTGTATACTTTAAAAGGGTGGATTTTATGGTACATACATTGTATCTCAAGTTTTTGAAAAAGTCATTGAAGCGTCCCACATAGGACAACTCTTATGTCTTATACTGGTTTCCTGAGGCCACAGTTTTGCTTTTTTGTGTGTGTGTGTGTGTGTGTGTGTGTGTGTGTTTTATGGGCTACTCTGAAAACTTGTCTTTTAACCTTCCAGAACTCATGAATTAGGGTATCTTCTCAATGAGCATATATTCCACAGACTGACTTCAAAGAGGGGTCATAAAACTATTTCAGATCTTTTGACCTGCTTCCAACCTTAACAGATACCCATAGTAGAGCCTAAAACACTACAATCTATTAACTACTGAGGATACACCTATAATAGTCAAGTTCCAGAAACCCACTCATGCAGAAGCACAGCTCCAAGCCCTCTAAGACAGGAATCCAGCAAACAGGTCACACAAAAACAAGCAGCAGTCATAATTTGGCCCCAGGGCCCCAGTTTTCCCACCACAAGAGAAAAAAAAAACATACTAGTAAGGGATAAGTAAAAAATAATGTTAACACAGGCTGCTAAAGTATTCGTTGAATGGATTAGGAATCTGTCAGTGTATTGTTAAGCTTGCCAAGTCCTCTTATCAGTATCATGCAAAATCAGTTTCTGCCATATCTCTTCCTTCTTTTTTTTTTTAAATGGCTGATGTTGGGGCTTCCCTGGTGGCGCAGTGGTTGAGAATCTGCCTGCCAATGCAGGGGACACGGGTTCAAGCCCTGGTCTGGGAAGATCCCACATGCCGCGGAGCAACTGGGCCCGTGAACCATAACTACTGAGCCTGCGCGTCTGGAGCCTGTGCTCCGCAACAAGAGGCCGCGATAAGGAGAGGCCTGCGCACCACGATGAAGAGTGGCCCCTGCTCACTGCAATTAGAGAAAGCCCTCGCACAGAAACGAAGACCCAACACAGCCAAAAATAAAATAAATAAATTTATAAAATGGCTGATGTATATTTTAAATTGCTGAATATATATATATATATATTTATTTATTTATTGAGGTAAAATTGGTAGATGACATTATATAAGTTTCAGGGGTACACCATTATAATTTGATTTTTGTATTCACTTCAAAGTGATCACCACTTTGTCTAGTTATCACCCATCACCATACAATTGACCCCCTTCACCTATTTCACCCACCCCCCCAACCCCTTTCTCCTCTAGTAACCACCAATCTGTTCTCTGTATCTATGAGTTTGTGTTTTGTTTGTTCATTTGTTTGTTTTTTAGATTCCACATATAAGTGAAATCGTTTGGTGTTTTGTCTTTCTTTATCTGATTTATTTCACATAGCGTAATACCCTCAAGGTCCATCCATCTCGTCACAAATGGCAAGATTTCTACTTTTTGTGGCTGTGTAGTATTCCATTCATCAATGGACATTTAGGTTGTTTCCATATCTTGGCTGTTGTAAATAATGCTGCAGTGAACACAGGGGTGCATGTATCTTTTTGAATTAGTGATTTCATATTCTTTGGATAAATACCCAGAAGTGGAATAGCTGGATCTGGATCATATGGTGATTCTATTTTTAATTATCAAAAAGACAAATAACAAAGGTTGGAGAGGATGTGGAGAAAAGGGAACCCTCATACACTGTTGGTGGGAATATAAACTGGTAAAACCACTATGGAAAACAGTATGGAGATATTTCCTTCCTAAGAAGTCTCTTGAGATCTTCTCTCAGCCTTCTTTTTTATAGCTTCACCTGCCAACAGTACAGAGGTTTAAGAGATAGCATTCTCTGCAGATACTGCCTTATATTAATTTTACCTGACAGCTAACATGAAGTACTCAGGAGTTACACAGAGAACTAAGAACAAAATATCAAGATGATAAATTCTGTTTCTCTTTGCTCTTATAATGCCAAAGTGAATTATTTTGAAGCTCACTATTAAGTTATTATGGGGACTTCCCTAGCAGTCCAGTGGTTAAGACTTCACCTTCACTGCAGAGGGCACGTGTTTGATCCCTGGCCGGGGAGCTAAGAAGATCCCATGTGCCGCGCACAGTGCAGCATCTAAAAAAAAAAAAACAAAACAAAACAGTGATTATGTAGAATTGTTATTCAATTCTCAACACACAAAATCTGCTTCTAACCCTCCTTCAGTTAAATATGAATTGTGCCCTAAACTACCCACACTCTCACCTAGCTTTCCTTATAACCAAGAGTATACTTCCGTAAGATAGTTAGCTATGCGTGGTTAGGATATATTGGTGGCCAAAGAGCAAAAGATGCTGACTCACCCAGAGAGCATTTCAGCAGTGGCCTCATTAACACTACCGGCAATGACTAATTAACTGAGCCACCCAGCTGTAGACAAATACACAAATTTGCTATTTGAGATGCCCATTGAATACTTGATGAACGAAGGCAGGGAGAGATGAAAATAAATAAATGTAAGCCTGTAAAAAAACAGTAACACCCTTGATTATTTGTTATAAGAATTCCTTTGTACTTTTTTTTTTTTTTTTGCGGTACGCGGGCCTCTCACTGCTGTGGCCTCTCCCATGGCGGAGCACAGGCTCCGGACGCGCAGGCTCAGCGGCCATGGCTCACGGGCCCAGCCGCTCCGCGGCACGTGGGATCTTCCCAGACCGGGGCACGAACCCGTGTCCCCTGCATCGGCAGGCGGACTCCCAACCACTGCGCCACCAGGGAAGCCCCCTTTGTACTTTATTACTCTCTTCTTTCTCATCTTATAGACATCATTATCTTCTCTTTAGAGGGTGAATTATTATCCCAATTTTACAAGAAATAAATCTAGAAGGCGTCATTCTTTACGAGGGTCGCACAGCAAATTACCTAACAACAGGTGGAAGTTAGAATCTGCTGTCTCCCAGATGTACTCTCAGCCTTTATCCCCAGCTATGCTGGCACCATCCTTAGGACGTTTGACTGAGAAAACTGAACAGGTGCTTTCTGGTTAGGCTAGGTACTAGCCCTGTGATATTAACCAATAAACCCTATCTTGCAGGCAGATGGAGCCTGTGGGGTTACTCTGTCATTCCTTAACTCAGCCCTAACCCAGCCCAAGTGCACACATGTCTTCCAGGATTTTGCCAGTGATGGCCTTCGCACCCTCATGGTGGCCTACCGAGAACTGGACAATGCATTCTTCCAGGACTGGAGCAGGAAGCACAGTGAAGCCTATCTGTCTTTGGAGAATCGGGAAGATAAAATATCAATGGTCTGTGAAGAGATCGAAAAAGACCTGATGGTTAGTGTGAGGAAGCCAGGGACAGATTGGAGGCAGGATTGGGGGCGGGGGAGCAGTCGGGAGACTGAGCAAGGGCTCTGAGAATGGGTTCCAGCAAATCATAGGTTCAGGCTCTCTGGATACTAGATACTGGAATCCAAGCTGATTCAGGATATCTTGGATCTTTGAAATCCATAAATAAGGAAAGAATGTACTTGTAAATTTCATCTTTCTGGTAGTGTTTCTTATCCCAAAGCTGTCCACAGAAGCTAAGAAATCTGGAAGAAATCAGGGTCTGAATAATGTACAAATTAGATGATCCAGAACTAATTGATGGAATAATCAAGACAATAATGTCCACTCATTCATTCAACATATTTATTAAGTGCCTCCTATGTGCCAGGTACTGTTTTAAGCCCTGAGCATGTAGTAGTAGGCAAAACAGACAAAAAAGTAATATATATACAGTATGTTAGGTGATGACAGTTCTATGGAAGAAAATAAAGCCAGGAAGAAAGGTAGGGAGTATCAGCATATGTGTGTGTATTGTAGAGGGTAGAGTATAATTGCTATTTTAAATAGGGTGCTTAGTCTTCACTATGAAGGAGACATCTGAGCAGAGACCTGAAGAAGGTAGCAAACCAAGCAGATCTCCGGGGAATCAGTTTTCCAGAAAGAAGGAACAGCAAGAACAAGGACCCTGAAATAGGAGCAGACCTAATTTGTTAGTAGAACAGTAAGGCAGCTCATGTGGCTGGTACAGTGTAAGTGAGGAGGAGACAATAAAAGGACATGAAACAGAGAAGCAGTAAGGGGTCTTGACAGGCCCGTATAAAGACTTATAGTGAGCCATGGAAAACAGTTGAAGAGTTCAACCAGAGAAGTGATGTGATAGCTTTTAAAATGATCAGTCTGGCTGCCATGTTGAGATTATACTGTAGGGGAGCAAATGCAGACCCAGGGAGACCATTTAGAAAGTAGTTGCTTTTCCGGTTTGCAAGGCAGAAATAGAGACACAGACGTAGAGAACAAACATATGGACACCAAGTGGGGGAAGGGGGGGTGGAATGAACTGGGAGATTGGGATTGACCTACTTACACTAATATGAATAAAATTGATAACTAATGAGAATCTGCTGTATAGCACAGGGAACTCCACTTCACTGTACAGTAGAAACTAGCACAACATTGTAAAACAACTATACCCCAATAAAAAAAGAAAGAAAGAAAGTAGTTGTAATAGTACAGGTGAGAAATGATAATGGCTTGGACCAGATAGAAGTAGTGGAAGTGGTGAGAAATGGTCAAATTCTGTACACTTTTAAAAGTAGCACAAACAGAATTTGCTGATGGTTTAGATTATAGAATATGATAAAAGAAGTTAAAGATGACCCCAAGATTTTTGACCAGATTGATACAGGCTCTGCTATAAAAAGAGAAATTGCTGATACCAAATGGGAAAATTCAGAGATCCCAAAGGTCACAAATCTCCTTCCATAGTCAGTTCTGTGGTTAGTATTTCTAGTCTGTCCTTTTAGAGGCCTAGCAGAAATCAGTCAGTAGTTTGTGCGACTGTCAGTTCCTCAGACCCAGTGCCGGTGCCCATCCCTGTGTTCAGTCGGTACTATTAGGGTATCACTGAGAGACGGCATGGTGTTGGACCAACATACTTTCAATGTAGTGTGGGAAAGGCCTTGAAAACCTTAGAGGACCTCAGTAGGTACAAACAAATGAAGTTCACCCAAGCCCTTTTAGAGTTGAAAGAAAAACTGGAGTTGGATTTGGGGATCCCTTGTCTGGGACCCACTGCTTTTGGAGACCAAAGCCAGGAAACGTGCTGTGAAGCAAGGGAGAAGTGAGAGTGTGTTGAGAAACAGAGGATTTAGAGGTGGCACAAAGCTTCATGTACGACTTGGGCAAGTCTTTTCCCTCTTTGGTTCCTTATATTCTATGTTTCTAAATGTGATTTCAGTGTGTGGTTGTAAAGCTGTCTGTTGAGGGGCAGAGTGTAGTGAGTTTTATACCATTGGGGTCCTCGTGCCAGGACACAGCCAGCTTACTAGAGAGGATGCTGAGGTGCCAGTCGAGTTGTTGGGTACCACTAAATGCAGTGAGCCTCTTCCTTTGCCTCACTCACTGATATTTCTGTTCAAAGCTGTTAGGGGCCACAGCCATAGATGACAAGCTGCAGGATGGAGTACCCGAGACGATTATCACCCTGAACAAAGCCAAAATTAAAATCTGGGTTTTAACTGGAGATAAGCAAGGTAAAGGGGAGCTCCTTGCCTGACCAATTCTCTTCCCTGTCCACCTTAGCCATTTCTTCTTTTTCTTTTTCATTTCCTTTTTTTCTTAGCCATTTATTTGACAAATACCTTATAACCCAGGTCAAGTCCTTAGAGGACACCTTCACTCCCAGTCTTGCATATAATTTGCTAAGCATATATAGTACTTTATGCCAGATACTGTATTAGGCATGGAGAACACAGAGATGAATCAGTCAGACATGGCCTCTGTCATCCAGGAACTCACAAGCTAAAAACTTTCAGGGTTGTCTTTGACTATACCCTCTCTGTTGTCCCAAAGATTTACTCTCTTACCATGTTCCACTAATTCTTCTGAAAATCCTCTTAACTATGCCACCACCCTAGTTTAGCCTTTGTCCCCTGTTGGCTGTACTTCTGCAGAAACTTCTGAACTGATCTGTCTCTTGACCTTATTAATTTCAATATAGCCTATGTACAACCATCAGTTTAACCTTCCTAAAATACTGCTTTTGTGATGTTACTCCTCTACTCAGGTACCTACAGCAACTTCACATGGTAAAGTCGGACTCCACTGTCTGGACTTCAAGACCTTGATAATCTGTTGCTACCTACACATCCTTATCTCCATCATAATGTGACCATATCTTCATTATGTCCCGAACCAATTCCTATTCTATGCCCTCTGTTTGGATTGTTTCCCCATTTGAAATTCTTTTTCCCCCTAAACAAATCTTACTCATCCTTTAAGGCCTTGCTATAAGAAACTTTCTAAGACAATTGCAATCTCTTCTCTGAATTTTGATACTACTTGTAGCCAAGGTTCAGGACTTAATTAAAAAAAATTGTTTTCCTTAGTATGACTTTATTCCAAATTCAAGATTTCTTGATGTAAAGGAAAGACTACAACCTAAATATATCTCAGTCCCCCATAAAATCTAGCATAGAAACAGGCACAGTGCTGTTCAAGGAAATGTACCCAGATTGCCGGAAGTGAATACAGACAGGAATTGCTTTAAGAAATAAGGGAAGGCTTTGTAGAGAAAGCTAAGCCAGAATGATCCTAGTTATTGATAAATAACTTGCAAGTCTGTACCAGGTAGACATTTTCCTCTGGATGTTTGAATATAGTCTCCACTGGCTCACGAAAAACACACTTTGACTGCATCCATGGCAAATATGGACATATGGGCTCTGCAGGCCACTGTTTAGTGCCTTTGTACCTGTATACTGTAAAGACCCTGTTCCAGCCAAAATGCGACCTGTGTTCCCCCTTGCCCTGCAGAGACTGCTGTGAACATTGCCTATGCCTGTAACATATTTGAGGATGAAATGGATGGGATGTTTATCGTGGAAGGCAAGGATGATGAGACTGTTCGGCAAGAACTCAGGTACGATGGGAGAGCTGCCACAGCCTGTCCCTGGAACCAAGATTTCCCACCCATCACTTCACCCAGTATGGCTCCTACAGTACCAGAAGGAACAGAGAAGAAATGGGGGAGGGAAAAACAAAAAAACCTAAAATATTCGAGAGAATTTTGTGAAGAAGCATTAGGGCTCAAGGAGTTGGAGTGTGGAGGTGGAGAAGTGTTGTATGTAGATGGTCTGGGACCTAAGGCAGTGGCAGGTCTCAGAAAGCAGTTGAGTATGAGGCCCTGGGAGGTGCTCTGCAGAGGACACATTTTCCTTCCTAAGCTCTGGGGCTTCAGATCAGACACTAACCATTACTCTTGGCTTTCAGGTCAGCAAGGGAAAAGATGAAACCTGAGTCTCTACTGGAATCCGACCCGGTAAACAGTTACCTCACCACAAATCCCCGAATGCCCTTCAAAATACCCGAGGAGATGCCCAATGGCAACTACGGCTTGATCATCAATGGCTACAGTCTGGTGGGCAACACAGACCTACAACTCTGTTCTCTTCTTCCAAGGAATTTTTTCCTAGGTCCAACCCAGGACCTAGGAAGGAAATTTCAAGATCCTTTTGCTATTCCATGAGTTACCCTATTCCCTCTTCCTTCAGGTACCCTTGCCTGTCAGACACCTTTCCCCAGCCTTCTCTAGGCAGGAATAATGAGGAAAGAGAAGCCAAGGGCATAGTCCTTTCTTATCCAAATTCTTCACTACTGATGTGGCCCATCACATAGGGGAAGGGGGGAAGTGAGCAGAACCAGGGCCTCCAAAAAATCACTTGGCCTTATAACCCAGTCAATTGATTTGACCCAGTGAGAGACCCTCACTGGTTTTCCACTGGAGGCTGGGTCAGGATGCCTAGAACTGACTTGCGGGCTTGGCTGCCCTTGGGAGTGGAGCACCTGGGGAGAAGCTCTGCCTGACAGGGGAGTATGGAGGGGAAGGAGAGGGCCTAGGAAGGTTCTGTCCCAAGAGTCTTGGGGCAGCCTGGAATGTGGGTGTGTCCTGGTGCTGCAGGCCCACGCTCTAGAAGGGAACCTGGAGTTGGAACTGCTGCGAACGGCGTGCATGTGCAAGGGAGTGATCTGCTGCCGGATGACACCCCTTCAGAAGGCCCAGGTGGTAGAGCTGGTGAAGAGGTACAAGAAGGTGGTGACACTGGCCATCGGGGATGGGGCCAATGACGTCAGCATGATCAAAGGCATGTGAGGGATGGAGGGGCTGTAGTGCCTAGCCACGGGCTTGCTCTTCCCTTCTTCCATGGGCAAAACTGATCTGGGTGGCACTGTGTTGCTGGCTCACTCTCCTGCATATCATATGTATTGTACATTTATAGTGTTTTGCAGCTTCATTCGTGTTCCTCTACACCTCAGTTCCCACTTGTTTACACATCATTACACCAGCCCACATCCACAGTCATGCACACACATTCAGATTCATGTATGTTAACACTCACACACACTCAGATACCCATGGCTCCAATAAGAACACGTGTGCATATTCACAGAACAACAGGCTGTGCAACTACAACGCCATCTTTCTGAGATGGCATCAAAGCCCACAGAAAGGACCCCTGGGCAGGAGTCGTGGTCTGTTCCTTTTTTGAAGGCTGTAGGGCTGAGCAATGTTAGACAGACTACAGGGCTGCCCAACCAGGGAATTAGCTGTGCAGCCTGAGGCAGGGATCTTTTCCTCTCTGAGGCAATATTCCCAAGAGCTTGCCCTGACTCCCCTGGCTGGAGAAGAACAGCAAACTTACTGATGCTTCGGACCAACAGAAGCAAATGGCTGAAACTGGTGCTAATTTCAGCTGAATGTTGTTAGCCTCCAGCAACTTGTGGTTCTGTGAGATATGGATAACATCTAGGGGTCCTCTAGTCCAACCTCTCCCCGTACTGGAAACACTAGCAGATATTCCAGCCTCGGCTTCAATACTAGGAAGTGTTCTTGCTCTTTTCCCCACTTTCTAGAACTTCATTGGCTTTTAGAGCCTTAGAGGTTTCAGTTATTCTGTTAAGCAATGTAATAGGTATATACCAGAAGATCAAAGAATTTGGCCTATATTACAACAGACTGATTAAAACTTTTAGAAACTTAAGTCTTACCTTCCATCAAGCATAATCCTTGCTTTATCCAGAAAAAGTCACCTTAAGCTTCCTGAAGAACGCGTTTCTTACTAACAAAGTATGTACATCACGTATTCCTCCCAACAGTTGGATTTTGGCTCCTTAGGTAAACTTAGGTAATTAAAAACTATGTTAGGTTGACATTCATCCTGCGTCTTTAATTGATTTAAGTGACTTCGAGAGATAACAAGAAATTTTTACCTCAGCATCTGGGCAGTAGGGAAGAGCCCAGATGGCTATAGTAGGTGCAAAACCATCAAGGACAGTTTTCTAGTACTAGCTGTACGTGGCGTTCTTGAGTGGCAGCATCCGAAACAAAGGGCAGATGAAGGAGTTGTTGTCTGACTTGTGGGGGAGGGGCAATCCACTAAGGAGAAAAGACTCCATAAGTGAGTGCCACCTTGAGCTGGGCCCACCAGTGTTTTTCAAATGTAAAATAAGGGGCTTATGCAACATGATCTCAGCCTTCCTTTTACACTTCCCGGCACTTCCCAGGCCGGGAGCCCAGAAGACAAGCTCTGTGGCTGAGAAGTTTCTGGGGTTTCTTTGCAGCTGCCCACATTGGAGTCGGCATCAATGGCCAGGAGGGAATGCAGGCCATGCTCAACAGTGACTACGCCTTCTCCCAGTTCCGCTATCTTCAGCGTCTACTCTTGGTCCACGGCCGCTGGTCCTATAATCGCATGTGCAAGTTTCTCAGCTACTTCTTTTACAAAAACTTTGCCTTCACTCTGGTGCACTTCTGGTATGCCTTCTACAGCGGGTTCTCTGCACAGGTAGGAAGTCAAGTGGCATTCCCCACTCTCGTCAACTGGGTCTTTTCTAATCGCCCCCCACTTCAACCAGTTCAAACCCCTTTTCTCCTCTAGAGACGTGTGTATGACGTGCTGTCATCTATCCATTAAACTCCTCACCCATGATGATCCCATCTCCTAACCCGACACTTAACCTTAGATTTCTAAACACTAACTTTTCTGTCCTGGCTCTGACTTGGCCTTGACTCCTACCAACAGAACTCTCCCATGAGATATTTTCATCTTTTCCATGACACAGAGACCTAGAATTTCCAAACATATGTAATGGGGGTGAGGGTGAGATTCCTGGATCTGGGAGGGTTTTTAGGGTCCAGAGTAATCTTTATGGAACAGGCTAAGTCTCAAGGGGCCTTTGGGTCTTGCCAGACAGACTAGTTCTGGCATTTACCTGTAGCCATACTTGGAAACACAGCTTCCCTTTACTTCTCCTTCCTCACCCAGACATACCACACTGCCAAACACACCCTATCTTTCCTCTAATGAATATGAAGCCTCCCCCACAAGTGGGGAGAGGTGACACTTGGATGTTGATGTTCTACGAGAAGTCCCTTTTCCTATGAGAAGTTTTTCAGGAGTCTCTCAAGGATTCCCAAAGAGAAACAACCTCAGGAATGATTATCTTGGGAGATCCCTACTACCTTTGTTACCTTGGGCTCCAGGGGAAACAGACCAGTCAGCAGACAATAGTAGGCTTGTCTACCCCTAGTGTCTAACAAAGCCAGCCTGCTTTGTGGGAGGTGTATGTGTATGTATGTGTTACTGCTGACCTCTTGTGGTTAGTAAAGAAAGGAGCCCTCTCTAGGCCCAGAATGAAGCACCCAGCTGGGGAAGGGTCATCGGGTCTGTTCTGCTTGCCAGTGTTAGAAAATGTCCAGGGTTATAGAAACTACTGAATGCCATAAGCAGATAAAGAACCCAGAGGCTTACATGCCTGGGAGTGCAGGGCTACACCTAGCATTCCCTAGCAGCCACTCTGGGTCCTTTCTGTGTAGGGAGGAGCAGTACAGGTCATGGTGGGGTTGGTCTAAATCAGCCTTGTCAGGTTGGCCACAAACAAGTTTGATGTGGACTTACCCCAGCCTGGGACCCAGGGACCAAACAGAGTCTGGGGTCAGCCTTCTCAGTCAGATTTCGGAAATCCAAATCCTGCTCTAGGTTGGTATGGTGATGGGTAGGTGGAGGGCAGAAGGGCTTCTCTTGGACCTGGGAGGTGGAGCTGAGACTTTGGAGAAGAGAAGAGTCTAAGAAATCTCCTTGGTATTCTTCCAGACAGTTTATGATACCTGGTTTATCACTTTCTACAACCTGGTCTACACCTCCCTCCCTGTCCTGGGCTTGAGTCTGTTTGACCAGGTAAGACCAGCAGCAAGCCTGTTAGGGCTGAAGCCCCTGGGCCCTTGAAGAGTATTCCCAGGAGTGAGGAGGACAGCAATAGCCAAGCTCTACAAAGTCAAATGTAAATGGAATAATTTACAGAGCAAGGGAGGGAGCTGATCACCTACAGAGGTATCATTGGATAAAGTAAAGAATCCTCTGCCACAGAGAATAAACATCAGTTGTAGAAATCCAAGTTTTCCTGTGTGAATTTTATCTTTGTAGAGAGAAACACAGAAATTGTGCTGCAGAGTAAATCGAGTGTGTAAAAAAGTGAAAGGAAATAGAGTTATTGGTGCAGGACTAGGTAAAGCAAGGGGCTTCAAGAAAGGAGCGACCCATAGAGAGATAATGAGATAAGCCAATTCAGGGAGGCCTAGGTGGGAATCCTGAAGGCCAAACATGGGAGTATGGGTATATGATGCCTTGAATCATAGGGAGTCAGCCTAGGGGATACCATTTAGCCCTCTCAGAAATTCCCTGGGCATTGAGGGTCCTGGTGCCCTACCTCTCCCTCCTCTTCTACCCAATCTCCAGTCCTGGGCACATGGAATAGAAAAGGGGCCTCCAAAGAGAAATAAGGTAGCTGAAAGAAGACATCATGGGATCATGGTTCCTGGTCTCCATCGGGGTAGGAAGGGAAATTCTCCGTAAAGTAGCTGACAGCCTCAGAGCAACAAGGGGGGTGAGTTATGTCATTCAACAGTCCTATCCAGCTTCAATGGTCTAACTCTAGGGATCCACAACATCTCAAAACAAGCCTCCAGCTTTGTTATCCAAAGTTTTGGATTTAGCAGATAAAGATGATCCAATGTCATCCACGCAGAGAATTCCCTCACCTGAATTCCCAGTAGCTATGGGAATGGGAGCAGCATCACAGAACACAGATACCTCTAAGGGACTAACTTGTCTCCATTGGCTTCCCACTTTCTTCCAACTGGCTTTTGACACAAAGGATATTCAACTAAAGGAACACTTAAAACTGGGGACTCATGTCCCAATTGCCTTCCCCATCCCAAGCTCCAGTCCTCCCTTCAGCTATTCCCAATCCTAATTGCCCCCTTTCTTAACTCCACATCTTGCCCTTCTAGCTTTCTTCCACCACGTATATCCTTGCCTGGAGAGTAGGACTTTAGGAAGGGTCTGTGGTCACTGCTCTGTTCTCTGGTTCCACTTCTCAAGTAATCCATGAGGAAACTCCTAGGCAGCCTAACAGCAGACTCAGTAAGGGGAGAAGCCTCTAGTCTGTTAGAAATGGGATCTTCTATGGAGAGACCCTGAGCCTTCCTTCTTACCCTCTGGTGCTTCCAGGATGTGAATGAAACATGGAGCCTACGTTTCCCAGAGCTGTATGAGCCAGGCCAGCACAACCTCTATTTCAACAAGAAGGAATTTGTGAAGTGTTTGATGCATGGGATCTACAGTTCCTTAGTGCTGTTCTTTATCCCTATGGGGACCGTTTACAATTCAGTGCGCAGTGATGGGAAGGAAATCTCCGACTACCAGTCCTTCTCCATGATAGTGCAGACCTCCTTGCTCTGCGTGGTCACAGTGCAGGTGTGGCCAGTGGTGGGGTAAGGGGATTGGGTGGGGAGCCTGTCTGGAAGAGAGGAAGGGAAGGAGGGAGGGAAGGTGGGAAGGGAGCATCCTCCTTTACAAAATTGGAGAAGGGAGGTGGCTGACAGGTCCCAGGTTGTAGACTAATGAACATAAGAGGGTGCTTTTCAGATTGCCCTGGAGACAACCTACTGGACAATGATAAGCCACATCTTCACCTGGGGTAGCCTGGGCTTCTACTTTTGCATCTTATTCTTCCTGTACAGTGATGGCTTGTGCCTAATGTTCCCCAACATCTTCCAGTTCCTAGGTAAGATTCTGCCCAGTCTGTGGCAAGGGGCTGGGGCTGGGGGTGGTAGTGTGAACCAAGTACATTTGTTTAATAAATGTTTACTGAGCAGCTATTACTATGTGTTAGGCTCTGTCATATATATATCATATATATATTATATATATACATATCATATATATATATATGATTATGACATGGTCTCAGCCCTAAAAGGACTCAAAATCTAGCTGGGTGAAATATTTTACCTCATTAGAGTCTCTAAGATATTTTTAAGCTTCTTACCTAATTTGGTCTCTACAAGCATCCTGTGACACAGACAGGGCAAGGATTATTACACCATTTTAGAGACTGGAGGTTTTTAAAAAATAACTCAAATCTAGGTCTCCTGGTTCCCAGTCCAATGTCCTTTCTACTGTGGCATACTGCCTTCTTATCTCCCACATTAATTTCCCTCTCTCTCATCTCCACTGTGATGAGGACAAAATACAGACAGAGTCGACGTGTAGATGTAGCTGGCTTCTACCTCCTGTCAAGCCACTCATTTTTCCCTTCCAAAACCCTCTACCGCATTTTTGTGTCCAGGCCAATGCTCTAGGATTCCTATAACCTACCCCCACCTCTCCTGCCCTGCCCGGCCTTTAGAGGGAGACAAAGGCATGTGAATTCACAGTGACTTTGGCTGCACCAAGGACCTAACCTCAGTGCAATCCTTTCACGTTTATATTATTTCTCAGGAGACTAACTGTCTCCAAATCAATAACTTCTTTCTTTGGACTGAAGAGATAGACCTAAGTTCTGGCTGACAGCCCCCTTCCTCTAGGCTCTGGTTCTGCCTTTCCCTTCTGGCTCATTGTTTACAGGTGTGGCCAGGAACACTCTGAACCTGCCGCAAATGTGGCTGGGTATTGTCCTCAGTGTGGTCCTCTGTATGTTGCCTGTGATTGGGTACCAATTTCTCAAACCACTATTCTGGCCCGTCAGTGTGGACAAGGTGAGTGGAACAGGGAATCTACCCAGATATAATTCATGACCCTCTTTGCCTTTGCTTCTGTGGATTAAAAACCCTGTCCCCCATGCTTTGGCTTTAGATTATTGACAGAATTCATCATTGCATGAGACATCCACTGCCACACCCAAGCCGGACCAAACGGAAACATGCAAGCTCTCAACGTTCTGCCTATGCGTTCTCCCACAAACAGGGCTTTGGGGCCCTCATCACTTCCGGCAAGACAATGAGGGCCAAAATGTCCAAGAAAAACAGCTTTCCTTTTAAAAAGTAGAGGCCTTTACAGAAGCCCTAAAGGAGTCAGTCATTGCTCTTCCTCCCTTGTATTCACACAACTTAATAAGGAGAGATTAGAATCCCTGGAAACCAGCATAAACCTGTTCTTCCACTCTCACTCCAGGGGCTCAGCCTCTTCATTCCCTAGAAGGCTATGCCCAGGTAAGGCAAGGAAAGGTAAAGGGCCCCCAGACATCTGTCAGAGTTACAGCATTTCAAGAAAAAGCGATGTCAGGCCTCCCTCTACCAGCCCTTCCAAGTTTTAATCCATACAAGCAAATGTGGAAATAATGGGTGAAGAGGGGGAATGTGGGGAAGGGAAAAGAAAATAGGACCTAAGAATCTTAGTTTGGGCCCTATTTCCCATACCCAGAGCAACCATAAATTTTGCCAGGGCTCCCCACAAACATATTCACCCAGGTACCTTTCTCAGGTTTATCTGAGGGATTCAGGGCCTGGGTAGCAAAAGGAAGAGGCAGCTATGAAAAGTTGGTCATAAGAAGCTAAAGGAGAGTTTCTGGACCAAAGAAAGAATGGAGGTGGTTCCTGCCTTGATAGGACAGCTCAAGATTTTGCCACCTTCTCTTCTCTTTGACCCCTTTGACCCAAGAACTGATACCTTTTCAGGCCTCAGAACTGGGAGGGGGAGACTGCAGGGGATTTAAAAAAATCTTTTCTTGAGGGACATAAGCCATAATTGGTGAACATTTGTCTTCATTCCATAAAATTATTTTGAGAAGAAATTGTATGTACTTGGGAAATTGCTTCTAAGAAGTTTATAGATAAGTAATAAATTGCTGATTTTCGAGTAGAGAGATTTGTATTGTCTGTTAGGGCCCCAGTGATAATAACTTAGGCCAAGCAATATCATTGGTCTATAGACCCCTTTTGAACGAGACCAATATTTCCCTCCCCCCCCAACTACGTTTTCACTTCCATTCCAGTTTTTCCCCCTGCTCCTAAACTCTATCTTGGCCTCAGTATGACCACATCTTTTAACCATATAGCTCTATCCTCTTTGCACACCTTAAATATTAGTTCCCAAAGCTCAGCCCTAGGTTCTCTGCTCATTTTTCTTTGTACACTTTTCCTGAGTGACAACTTCTAATCTCATGACTTTATTTACCAATAGAAAGAAGATTCTCAACTCTCTCTCTATCCTAGATCTCTCTTCTGAGATCCAGATCCATTTATTAAACTGACTCTAAGACCCTTCACTTAGTTGAATCTCAGGAAACTCACCAACCTGTATTAAACATTTTCCCCCAAAATTTCACCCCAGGATGTCACTACCATCATCCCATTCACCCAAAGCAGAATGATGGGAATCATACAATACTCTTCCTATATAGTCTGATGTCTAATAAGTCATCAAGTAATGTAAATTCAGCATCTTCATCATGTCCTGTTTTCAGTTCCCTCCATTATTACTACCATTGTCCTCGTTTAGACTTTGATCATCTCTGACCTGGATTACTGCATAAAATCTCCCCTCTCATCTTCCTGGCTTTCCCCTATCTAAAGTATCACCGGTACCATTTCCAGAGTTATCTTTCTGAACTGCAAACTTGATCATATCAAGCCCCAGCTCAGCACCCTTTAAGAATTTTGCACGCCTTCAGGATCAAGGTAAAATATGAACATATTATTATTAGGCCCTCTCTAGTCTCATCTTCTACTTCTCCCCCATCTGCATTCACTCCAGTCATGCTATTTCTGGTCTTCATGTGGTCAAGCATGCTGTTCTCATATCCTAAAATGCTTTCCCTCACCCCCTTCTTCTTCAAGCAAATTCCTAGTCACCCTTCAAAACTCGGAATATTTGGAACTAAGTAGAGGTGATGGTTGAACAACATTGTGAATGTACTAAGTGCCCGTGAACCGTATACTTAAAAAGGGTTATGAGAATGTTTTATGTTATGAGAATTTTACCTCAATTTTTTAAAAACTCAGATTAGGCATTGTCTCCTGCAAGAGCTTACCCTAATTCCTCAGTGTGACTTTTGTATATCTGTCCTATTTATTCAATTGCTCCCCTGTGTATACCTCTGTCAGTGACACTTATCACAGGGCATTGTAATCATTGATTTACTTATCTATTCATAACATATAATGGGCCTTTAATAAATGTCTACTGAATAAATGAACAAATAAAATGAAAGAATATTTAAATCTGCTTCTTTGACTATTTTTCTTGTTTCCCTGAATAGCACTACCACCCAGTAGCTCAAACCAAAAAACTGGAAGTCTTTCTGGACAGCTCCCTTCCATTCCTCTAATCCAATCCATTCTGTTACCAAGTTCCATATACTCTGTCTTAGAAATGTCTTCAAGTCTTTCTCTTCCTATTTGTTCCCAATCCCATTGATTTCATTGTTTCTTGCCTAGATTATGCCAACATCCTCCTCTCAGGTCTCCCTGCCTTTGATTGTGCTTCTTTCCAATCCATGATCCACACCACAGAGAGTGATTTTTCAAAAATACAAATCAGATCATGTCATTTGCCAGTTTAAAGTCCTTTAGTGAATCATCATAGCTTTCCTGCCTTGGTGCTGCCTACCTCCCCCCTTCATCGCCACTTTCTGCTGCACACACTAAATTATTTGCAATTCCCCAAAGGTTCCACTATCTTCAGAAACCACTGTGCCTTGGCCCTTTCTGTTCTCTCCTCTTAGAATATATTCTTTCCTTTATCTAGCTAATGTGTATCTGATCTTCAATCTCAGCGGCTTTGGTCACTTCCTCTGGGAGCCTTCACTGACACCCAATTTCCTGTCAGGTTTAGATACCTGCCAAACACTAAAACTAGTTTATGACAGTATTAGTCAAGTAAGAACCTTCTTCTCCCTCCACCCTGCTCAAACCCTGGAGAAAGAAGATTAGCAAACTGGGGCATGGGAAAGAGATAGTGGGAAATGATAGACATCTACTAAGCCCCACTGAACATGGCCACCTGCAATAGGGCCAAGCTGAGAGATGGGAAACGCTTTATTTTTAAAGTAAGAAGTTTAAAAAATAATTTCATTAGTGTGGACATCTTAATTATTCAAGTGAAACTTAAAGTAACAAGTACTGATTGCTACCTAAAATTGACCAGGAAATTCATGAAGTAAAAGTCTCATAAATAGGTTAAAAGAGTAGAAAACAAAATAAAATGGTTTTATAGTTAAACTGACCCCACAAATTCCATTCTTTCAAGGTTCCAATTACACACACACACACACACACACACACACACACACACACTCCCTTTCATCACATTCACCCATATACAACAAATATTTATTGAGCATCTACCATGTCTGGGCACTGTTCTAGATGCTGCCAATACAGTGAAAGACAACAAAAAAGGTTTCTGCTACCATGAAGCTTATGTTCTAGTAGAAGAGCCAATGTCAAAGTAAACAAGATCATTCAGATAATAAGTGCTATGAAGATACTGCAACAGCTGCTTTAACAGTGAGAGGCTGTGAGGGGGGAGGGGTAGCTAATTTTATATTTGGTAGTCAGAAAAGGACTTTCTGAGGAAATAACATGTGACATGAGACTTAAGTGACTAGAAGGATCTAGCTTTGCAAAAATCTAATGGAAAGACATGCCAGGCAGAGTAAGTAGTGTAAAGTCCTGAAGACAGGAGCAAGCTTTGTATATAAGAAACAGAAGCCTAATGTGGACAAAACATGGTGAGCAAAGGGGAGTGTGGTTAGATAGGTCTGATGAGAAGCAGTGGAGGGCTTTAAGGCCAGTTTGAAAAGACTGGTCAGGCTATTCTATGGGCAATAGGAGTGCAAAAGTGACATCAGGGAGACTATTTAGGAGGCAGTTACAGTTGTCTAGGCATGGAATGGTGGTGGCTTAGACTAGGGTGGAAGCAGTGAAAAAATAAGTGGATGAATAGAGGATATATTTTGAAGATAAAACCAAAGGACTTTGTGGGTGGGCTACAGAAGATGCAGGTACTGGTTTATCAAATGAGCCCATTGACTTACTCAATGGTGCTAAATCCATAGATTACTGACTCTTCCCACACAGCTCCTGATGATGGGGTGGGTCTAGGTCGTCCCCTATTTGTGCCAGTTGACTCCACTACTCCCAGCCACAACTGGTGAAGAGTGGATATATAATCCCAATATACCTGCTCTCTCTGGGAATTAGAATTCCAAGAAACTAAGTCAGTGATGAGAATAGTTACTAAAAGGTCATATAGTTTCAGGAAGAGAGGCCTCCGTTTTAAAGTGGCCATGACTTGCTATAAGTATGAAGATAAGTACGCCAATGTGTCTAGTCTATAGAGAGAAGAATAAAGCAGATGTCCAAAGGGAAACAGACAAGACACTGTTTCATTCCAGGAGAGCACCCCATGAGGGGTTTTCTGAAGTTGAGTTGGTGATGAGATCTTTTCACCTGAGCTAGATGGGATAGCTGCCAATAGCAAAAACAGAGAGGTGATTCCAACTTACATAGGCTTATACTTGTTCCTCATCTACAGCTTCTCAGGAACAGGGAAAGGTCAGGGACCATTTGGCTCATCCTTAACATCTTTTTCTATAAGAAACTGTGGGGGAAATAACCATATTTACCACTGCCAGAAACAGAGAAACAAGGGAGCACTGTCCTAGCCCCAACATTTCCCTGTAATTCTAGCTCCAAATCTTCTAAGATATGTACAAAGAGTTTTGGAGAAAACTCAGCGTTTGGAGGATCCTGAGAGTCATGCTAGACTATTCACTCTACTTTACCCCCACCCCCCAATGACACATTAATCATTAAGTCCTATAGATCAGGGGTCCCCAACCCCCGGCCTGCAGACCGGTACCGGTCTGTGGCCTGTTAGGAACCAGGCCACACAGCAGGAGGTGAGTGGTGGGCAAGCGAGCAAAGCTTCATCTGCCGCTCCCCATCGCTCATATTACCGCCTGAACCATCTTCACCCCCATTCGTGGAAAAACTGTCTTCTACGAAACTGGTCCCTGTTGCCAAAAAGGTTGGGGACCACTGCTATAGATTCTATACCCTTAATCTCTCTTAGATCTATCTCCTCTTATCTAACCCCTCAGCCACTGTCCTAATTCAGACCCTCCCATTTCTCATCATAATTACCACAGTCTCCTAACTGGTCTCTTTACTTTCCTCTAATTCAATATCTACATTCCAACTAGAGTGAGATTTCTTAAGTTCAAATCTGTTCAAATACTGATAATAATGCAAAATATTTTTGCCCATAACAATGCAAATAATTCCTATTCCCAGTGATGCAAACTAATTTTGTCTGGTAGAGAATTTACATTTCTAAAAGTCAAATACTCATGTGAACCAGTCTTAGTGTCTCACTGGTTCTCTCATTAATTAGTGAGTTTAATATAGATTTATTTTATATTTGTATAAGATTCATGATTTTACCTTTTTGAAAAATTATCCCTTAACACAAATAACGGGAAGTAACCCCCACTTGCTGAAGCCAAAAATGAGACTATATGAATGGATCGAAGGATATGCCATCAACCTAGGGCAACAATCAAGCTCGCCTCAGTAAGAAGCAGAACCAGCTGCTGGGGAGTAGAGTCTCTTTATGTCTAGACTTGACTCCTCTCTAGGCCACAGATTGATACTTCTCAGCAAACTGGTTTTCTCTGCTACTCAGGCCATTTGACAAGTAAAAGATGGTCACTCGGCACTCTCAAATTTCCATTATAAGTCTAACAATGAGTAAGGGTGTAATTCTCTCTCCCCCAAATCCAAATTTTCAGGGAAGGGATTCCAATTGGCCTAGTTTAGGCTAAGTCCCCACCCTGCACCATTTAACTGCACAAACATCCAGTTTTCCATTGGTCTCCCTGGCTGGTCCTAGCCCTCTCCACTTTGCCCCCAGAATTGTAGTTCGAAAATTCATATTTGATTTACCATTCCTGCCTTCACATAAAGTGTCTCTCCACTGCTTGCTGGATGAGTCCCAACTCCTTAGCATGTCATGGAAGGCTCTTCATTATCACACCCCTGACCATCTCTGCTGTGCTCTCTCCATCACGTCCCACATCTCAATCATATCAGTTGTTTTGCCCCTCTGTTCTTTTGCACATGCTGATTCCTTCACACCCTTTACCTCCCACTCATTTTTCCAAGCTCAGCTCACATGCCTTCTGTGAAGCCTGAGGATGCATTACACAGTATGACATTTATCTGCTTCCTTGACCCAACAAGCCTGGGTCTTGGAAGAGCACAGGGTCTCAGTCTCAACTCTTTCACAGAGGATGGAACCTAGTGAGGTTCTAATAACTATTTGTTGAATGACCACCTGTCCCCACCCCTCTTTGGATAGAAGAAGAAGACAACACAATCCTCAATGTCCCACATACACCCTGCCTAGGAGCAGGAAGTGCATGAGTTCCGTTAAAGTAAAAATTATTCATGACACTTGTTAAAGATGGTAAGGCAGATATTATTTACGGGGGCTGAGGGGGGCAGGGACCATGAAGTAGCTATAGGAACCACTGCAATGGGTGCTGCAGTGGGGGAGAGATTGAGTTCAACTCAGACCCCAACAAAGACAAGTGGTAATTTATTAGCCAAGGAGCAGGGTAGGGGTCAGTGGGTGGAAAATTACAGTAAGCCTTAATCTGCTCTGGCTGCTATAATAAAACACCATAGGGACTTCACTGGTGGTCCAGTGGTTAAGATTCTGTGCTCCAAATGCAGGGGTCACGGGTTCGGTCTCTGGTTGGGGACGAAGATCCTGCATGCCCCACGACGCGGCCAAACAAAACAAGCAAACAAACAAAAAACAACACAGACTGAGTAGCTTATAAACAAATTTCTCACAGTTCTGGAGGCTGTAAGTCTGAGATCAAGGTGCCAGCATGGTTGCTAAGTGCTCTCTTGTCACAAATTTCCTCACCTGGAGGACTGGGCTAGGGAGTTCTGTGAGATCTCTTCTATAAAACTATTAATCCTAATCATGAGAGCTCCTCATGACCTAATCACCTCCCGAAGGCCCCACCTACTAATCTTTGGGGGTTAGGATTTCAACATCTGAATTTTGGAGGGACATGATCATAGCAGTTACTAAGAAGAAACATCAGGGGTAAGGGGGATTCTTGGTAGACCAACTCAACAGAATTCGTGCTGAAGGCAGGCCAAGGTGATAAGACACCAAGGATGGTCAGATACCAAGGGCGGAGAACTTCCAATAAACTGATTTAGTGAGATCCTTGCTCAAACTGGATTCTACAAGGACAAAGAGGAAAGCCCAAAGTCAACCTAAGTCCAGGGCAGACCCAGAAAAGCCTGACTAAATTTTTAGCCAAAGGAGACAGTCTTTGTCCGTTCTAGGTTTTACCGGGCTTTTTAACCCTGGCTACGCATGCGGTGCTTTTAAAAATATCAAGGCTGGGCACCATCCCACCCCTACTCCACCCTACCCGTGCTTCCAGTTCAACTGGTCTCGGCTGAGGTCAGGCTTTAGTTTTGTTTTTCTGTTTTTCCCAAGAGGTTCTACTGCGGTGTCGGGCAGAGAATCGCGGCATTAGGCTAAGGTGGATGCGCAAATGTACCTGCCTTCCACAGGGCAATTAGGCTGCGGGCGAGGGTTCTCCGGGTTCCAGTACACCCCAGCCCGCTTAGCCCGGCACCACCCCCGAGGGGGCGGGGCGCCGCCGCAGAAGGCGGGGCCACGGCTGAAGCCTCGCCGCTCGCTCCCCTCGCGGGAAAGCACTGCGCGTGACTCGCTGCGCGCATAGCCGCAGGAGCGGGGAGGTGGGCGAGCACCCGCTGGCCCACAGCGGACCGAACCACTGGCCGTCCTGAGGGGCGGCATGAAGGCAATTCAGATCGGACCATCGGCGCCACAGCTGCAGGGGGGACCGGACGTTACCAAGCTGTCTGAGAGAAGGGGGGCGCCTGCTGGTCCAGGCTGCAACACGACCCCTGCAGGGCGCGAGACTACGCCGCCGCCTACGCCGTAGGACTAAACTGAGGCGAGAAACCAGGTAGGACGTCTCTTCGGGATCGGAAGAAGTCCCGGAGACCCACTGCCCTCGCGTTCCAAATGATCCCTTAGGAGAAAAGCCCTCAGTTTGCCCACCTATCCAACCCTTAGCGCCCCTTCCCTTCCGCCCTTCCCCCTCGTCGCCGCAACCTCACCCTCCGGTCTTCCTCGACCCTCTGGACCGACCTCGTCTTCAGTCCTGTCCTGACCCTTCAGCTCTGCCATCCGCCGAACCCTCAAACACCCAGGACCAACCATCCTTTTGGGCGTCACCCCAGATCCACCCCAACTGTCTCCTCAAAGTGTCCCTTCGGAGACACCCCCTCAGCTGACTCGCGCCCAGTAGTCATCGTTGTACCCACATCTCCAGTGACGGCTCTGGGGTAGCGCGGCCGCTTAGCACTCAGCCCGGCGACTGCGGCGGGGTCCTCCGCACAACCGGGTCCTTTGCGCCCTCCGCCCCTTTGGCCCCTGCTTCCCAACTTGGTGTCTGCCTGAGCCGGGCTGGGATCGCTCTCACATCCCATTTTACCTTGGGAAAACCTTTGGACTGGCAGTTTGCCAGTCCCCTGCTACCGCTCTTACCTGTTGCAAAGGGCACCGTGTTCCCGTTGCCCAGGGCTGGCTTGGGATTACCAGGCTGGCCCTGAGGACACCATGGGACTGCCCGGGAGGCAAGGACCGTACATTATTAATTTGTATCTCCAGCGCCCAGCACAGTGCTTGGCACATGGTAGCACTCAGTAAATATTTAATGGGTGGGTGAATGAATGAGACCAATGCAGAGGCTGTGAGGCAGAGTGCTTTAGTGGGAAAAATGTCACTAGTTACATGAAGTGGGAAAAAAGGAAGGGCATCTAGGGGATTACTTGTGGTGCTTATGTTGGGAGCATAGAACTGAACATATTCAGTCTCAATTCATGCATCTAATGTCATTTACATAGAAGCTTCTATTTATCAGCTGATTTCCCTTTATGTTCTGTTTACAAAAAAAAAAAAAAAAAGTCAGGGCCAAGGCTGCAGAAATTTTTATTGGTCAGTGTGCCTCAGAGGCTGCCCAGATAATCTTGAGAGAGCTTTACCCAGGTGACGCCCCTCCTTTTGCCCTAGCGACTAACTGCTCCCTCTAAAGAAGAACTGTGGAGACTAGCCACAGTCTTTAAACCTTACTCACTGTAGCTGGTCAGCTAGTGCTTCAGGACAGGTTGGAGGAATGACCTCAGTTATTTTACCCTTTTAGCTCCTGGATACCTCCCCTCCCCTTTCCTCCACTGGAGGGGTAGACATCCCAGGCTGGCCTAGTGTGAGAAATATGAAAGATTCCTAAATACTACTGAAGTATGATCAGGTCATATGGGCCATTTATATCTCAGTAGACCAGAATCAGGCAGGGGTTACTGCTATGTGAACAGTGTCAGTAATAAACAAGAACACAGGCCTTTTAAAGATGGGATTCTCAAAGAACAGAAAGCCTGAAACCTGTTTTTGTTGATTCCTAAGAGGATGACCTGAACAGATTCAGTTTCCTGAAGCTAAGACAGGGTTCGGCGACCTCAGTTTTGGCCCCGGTTCCGTGGGGAAGTGGATGATATTGCTGAGTGATGAAACAATGGCTGGCAAGCTGCGGGAGTTTATAAGCTAAGTAGTTGCCTGACTAATAGTGGCATTATTGTCACTGGGGCTCAGCATATTACTAGATAAAATAGTGACTGGAGTTTCTTAGCAGGCTCCGTGGAAATTAAGCAGTGATACGGTTTAGGGGAGAGGGGAGATCCCACCACTCTCTCTGGTGTTCTGCTATCCGTGTCCCTCCTACTGTATGACTATAGCACACTCACCATCATTGTTTCTTTTCTGCTTTGAGCCAGGTCAGAATCTGATTTCCTCTGATTTTTATGTTAAGTGTTTAAGGTTCCTTTTTGTTAAATGTTTAAGGTTCCTTTTTGAGGCAAGGCCTGCCTAACTGGAAGCTGGGTATGTTCTCACCCATTTCTAACTTTGATTTATCCTTCTTTACTTTTTCTTTCTGCCATTCTCTGACTTATCTTTGTAACTTTACAAAGTGATACTGAAAGCAGGAAAGAGCTCCTAAGCTGAATTAAGCAGGGGCATGGTATCTGGAGACCAGTACTTTTTTTTTTTTGTTAACCAATATGTTTTTAATGGGCTTTTCTACTTTTCCCTGTCTAGGATCCCTGTTAAGACCTCAGTAGCCCCAAAACACTCTGGATTGTTTGATTTATTTTTTCTTCACTTCCAATACTTCAGAGTGTTGCCAGATAAAATACAGAATGCCAAGGTAAATTTGAATTTCAGATAAACAGCAGGGTGTCCTGTATTTTTATTTGCTAAATCTGGCAACCCTAGTTCATGGGAAGGCTTATGTGTTCTGTTTTTCTCTCTGCAACTTTAGGACAATAACTCATCCTTTTCTTCTGTTGCTCATACACAATGACTGAGCACCCTATTAAATGTCACTTGACTGAGATGGCTCACTGACTGCATGTTAGGGTAAGGGCAGGCTCTGTAGAGATAGTGCAATTGGTCAGTGTTTAGGTTACCCAGAAAACACCCATCAAACATTGACATATGATATTGTAATTCCTGTCAAATGAGTCTGTCTTGCAAAATGAGCATATTATTTTGAGTGGCCAGATATAAACATTGCTCTGGATTAACTTCAAGGGATGAGGGTGGGGTGTGGAGTGCATTCTAACGAAAAGTTAACAACTCACAGTAGAACTTCTCTTGTACCATGTTTACTGTTTTTTTTTAAGTTGTGGTAAATATATATAATATAAAATTTACCATTTTTACCATTCTTAAATATATAGTTCAGTGTCATTAAGTACATTCACACTGTTGCCCAGCCATCACCACCATCCATCTCCAGAATTTTTTCATCTTCTCAAACTGAAACTGCATAATCATTAAACGGTTAACTCTTCATTTCCTCTTCCCCCAGCGCCTGGCAACCACCATTCTACTTTCTTTCTCCATGAATTTGACTACTCTAGGTAGTTCATATAAGTCGAATCATACAATATTTGTCTCTTTGTGACTGGTTTATTTTCACTTAACATAATGTCTTCAAGGTTCATCCATGTGATAGCTTGCATCTGAATTTCCTTCCCTTTTAAGGCTGAATAAAATTCATTGTATGTATATATCACATTATTTTTATCCACATTCATCGATGGACACTTGGGTTGTTTCCACCTTTTGGCTATTGTGAATAAAACTGCTATGAACATTGGTGTACAAATATGAGTCCCTGTTTTCAATTCCTTTGGATATATACCCAGAAATGGAATTGCTGAATCATATGGTAATTCTGTGTTTAATTTTTTGAGGAACTGCCATACCATCTTCCACAGTGGCTCTACCGTTTTACATTTCCACCAACAATGTAAAGCATTCCAGTTTTTCCATAAACTTGCCAACACTTATTTTCTGTTTTGTTTTTTAAATAATAGTCATCCTAATGGGTGTGAAATGGTATCTTGTGGTTTTGATTTGCATTTCTCTAATGGCTAGTGATGTTTAGTATCTTTTCATGTACTTATTGGCTGTTTTTATATCTTTGGAGAAAAGTCTATTGAAATCCTTTGCCCATTTTTTAATTGGGTTATATGTCTTTCTATTGTTGAATTGTAAGAGTATTTTATATATTCAGGATAGAAGTCCCTTATCAGATATTATGATTTGAAAATATATTCTCCCATTTCATGCGTTGCCTTTTCACTCTGTTGATAGTATCGTTTGATGCACAAAAGGTTTTAAATTTTGATGAGATCCAGTTTACCTATTTTTTTCTTTTGTTGCCTGTGCTTTTTGTGTCACAGCCAAGAAATCATTGCCGAATCCAGTGTCATGAAACTTTTCCCCTGTGTTTTCTTCTAAGTTTTTTTAAATAGGTTTATCTTTTATGGTTAGGTTTTGATACATTTTGAGTTAATTTTTGTATGATGTGTAAGATAAGGGCCCAATCTAATTCTTTTGCATGTGGATATCCAGTTTTCCTAACACCATTTGTTGAAGACTTTCCTTTCCCCTTTGCATAGTGTTGGCATTCTTGTCGAGTATCATTTGACCAGATATGCCAGGTTTATTTCTAAGCTCTCTGTTCTCTTTCATTGGTCTGTGTGTCTGTCTTTATGCCAGTACCACACTCTTTTTTTTTTAATTTATCTTTTATTGAAGTATAGTTGAATTACAAAGTTATGTTAATTACTGCTGTACAGCAAAGTGACTCATTTATACATATATATACATTCTTCTTGATATTCTTTTC
The DNA here is from genome assembly GCF_951394435.1 of Stenella coeruleoalba. NCBI lineage: Eukaryota > Metazoa > Chordata > Mammalia > Artiodactyla > Delphinidae > Stenella > Stenella coeruleoalba. The sequence goes on from NC_137153.1 coordinate 86,089,695, forward strand.
CATTATGGTTTATCACAGGATTGAATATAGTTCCCTGTGCTATACAGTAGGACCTTGTTGTTTATCCATTCTGTATATACCACTTTGTATCTGCTAATCCCAAAATCCCAGTCCATCCCTCTCCCACCCCCTCCCCCTTGGCAACCACCAGTCCATGCTCTATGCCCCTGATTCTGTTTCTGTTTCATAGATAGTTTCATTTGTGTCATATTTTAGATTCCACATATAAGTGATATCATATGGTATTTGTCTTTCTCTTTCTGACTTACTTCATTTAGTATGATAATCTCTAGTTGCATCCATGTTGCTGCAAATGGCATTATTTCGTTCTTTTTTATAGCTGAGTAGTATTCCATTGTATATATATACCACATCTTCTTTATCCATTCATCTGTTGGTGGACATTTAGGTTGTTTCCATGTCTTGGCTATTGTGAATAGTGCTGCTATGAACATAGGGGTGCATGTATCTTTTTGAATTATAGTTTTGTACAGATGTATGCCCAGTAGTGGGATTGCTGGATCATATGGTAATTCTATTTTTAGTTTTCTGAGGAGCCTCCATACCGTTTTCCACAGTGGCTGCACCAACTTGCATTCCCATTAACAGTGTAGGAGGGTTCCCTTTTCTCCACACCCTCTCCAGCATTTGTTATTTGTAGGCTTTTTAATGATGGCCATTCTGACCAGCATGAGGCAGTACCATACTCTTTTGATGACTGTAAGCTGTGTAGTAAGGAAGTATGAGTCCTACAACTGTGTTCTGCTTTTTCAAGATTTTTTTTGACTATTCAGGATCCTTTCCGATTTCATACAAATTTTAGGATAGATTTTTCTATTTCTGCAAAAAATATCATTAGGATTTTGAAAGGGATTGCATTAAATCTGTGGATTGCTTTGGGCAGTTGACATCCTTTTGTTGTTGTGGAAAGAACTACCCTCTTAACAAATTTTTAAGTTTACAATATATTATTGACTGTAGGTGCATTGTTTTACAGCAGATCTTTAGAGCTTATTCATCTTGCTTGACTGAACTTTATACCCATTGAACAACAACTCCTCATTTCCCTCTCCCCCAGTCAACCATCATTCCACTCTTTGATTCATGAATTAAACTATTTTATATTCCTCAGACAAGTGGAATCAGGCAGTATTTGTCATTCTGTGATTAGCCTATTTCACTTAGCATAATGTCCAACCATGTTGTCGAATATTGCAAGTATTGACAGCTTAACAATATTAAGTCTTACCATCCATGAACACAGGATATCTTTCCATTTATTTGTATCTTCTTTAATTTCTTCCAGTAACATTTTATAGTTTTCAGTGGTTAAGTTTATTCCCACATATTTTATTCTTTTTGATGTGTTGTAAATGAAATTATTTTCTTAATTTCCTTTTCAGATTTTTCATTATTATTGTCTAGAGACACAACTGATTTTATGTTTTATATGTTGACTTCGTGTCCTGAAACTTTGCTGTATTCATTTATTAATTCTAAGAGTTGGGGAGGTAGATCTTTAGGGTTTTCTACATATAAGACCATGTCATCTGCCAACAGTAGTGCAGATGCCTTTTATTTCTTTTTCTTGCCTAATTGCTCTGGCTAGGACTTCCAATACTATGTTGAATAGAAGTGGCAAAACCATATTTACTCTTAACACACAGTCTTAGGGGTTTGATGATTGGTTTGGTTTGATGCTTAAGGATGTAAGTCCATAATAGATGCTGAGAACAAAACTATATTTTAGCATAGTATATTAGTGTTAACAGTGAGTCATCAAGAAAAAGTTAAGTTATAGCCTATACACTGTGATTAAAACAAAAGTGTGGGGGCTTCCCTGGTGGCACAGTGGTTGGGAGTCCGCCTGCCGATGCAGGGGACGTGGGTTCGTGCCCCAGTCTGGGAGGATCCCACATGCTGCAGAGCGGCTGGGCCTGTGAGCCATGGCCACTGAGCCTGCGCGTCCGGAGCCTGCGCCTCCAGAGCCTGTGCTCCACAACGGGAGAGGCCGCAGCAGTGAGAGGCCCGCGTACCGCAAAAAAAAAAAAAAACAAAAAAAAAAGTGTGTAAGTGAAAGTGTACATTTTAAAAGAGTTTTATCAAAATACCTAAAGTTTAAAAAAAATTAATTTTGATACTTAAAGAAGAAAACTTCTGTTCTCTGGAATTCTTGGTTTAATAAGTTAGTCTTTTATCTTCTCTAGGAAATGAGACAGCTCTGAAATGTCTTCTGTGGTTTTGGCTTCTTGTGTGGTCCTGTGGTCAAGGACAACAAATTGATAACTGGGTGGAGAGGGGAAAAAAGGGCCAGCCAACTTCTGGCTAGATTTAGTTATTTTAGGGTCCAAAGTTTATACTTAAGTTTACCTTAGAATCCTAAAATCTATATTTAACTTGTTTACCTGTTTTTATACTTTTGTGCTTCCTTTCTTTTTTTGTATAATTATTCTAAGAAAGAAAATGCAGCCTTATATTTAGTGTACTTAGGGAAAAATGAAAAATTATTTTTTATCCATGTTCAGGTAAAGGAAAAAAAAGGAGATAAGCATATTCCTAAAGTCAGTATAGATAGAATTTAGAAGACCCCAAGGAAAAAAGCAAAAACTCAAGATGGGAGAGTTGGGGACCTAGTGCTGATCCCATTCATCCAAGAGTTGTTTCTCTTACAAAATGTTATTTTCTTATTATCTGAAGGATGTTGTATTCTGTTTATTTAAAGATACAGACAAACTTTGTTATCAGACCAACCTATTCCCTGTACGTTGTAGATAGCTAGAGTTTTTCTGTAAGGCTAATCATTTCCTTTTATTTTTTTATTTTTGATAGTATCTTTTTTTAATTTATTTTTTTATTTTGGTTGTGTTAGGTCTTCGTTGCTGCACACAGGCTTTCTCTAGTTGCGGTAAGCAGGGGCTGCTCTTCATTGCGGTACACAGGCTTCTCATTGTGGTGGTTTCTCTTGTTGCAGAGCACAGGCTCTATTTTTGAATATATATATTCAAAAATATATATATATATTTTTTTTTACCCCCAACCTCAATATGAAGGTTGTACCAAAATATGCTTATATTGGCAAAGTGTGAAAATGCCTATTTTACTTTCCTTCCCTTAACTATTATTATTTTGTTTGATAATTGATAAACAAAAGATAGTATTTTAAATCTTATTGTTTGCTCATATCTTGCCCATTTTCCTATTATTTCAAGTGAATAAGGCAGTCACAAAAGAACGAATACTGCATGATTCCACTTACATGAGGAATCTAAAATAGTCAGAATCAGAGATGCAAGAAGTAGAATGGTGGTGGCCAGGAGCTGGAGGAGAGGGAAATGGGGAGATGCTGTTCAACCTGTATAAAGTTTGAATTATGCAAGATGCATAAGTTCAGGAGATCTGCTGTACATTATGCTTATAGTTAGCAATAATGCACTATATACTTAAAAATTTGTTAAGAGAATAGATCTCATGCTATATGTTCTTACCTCAATTTTAAAAAAAGATCTTAGGTTTTAGCAATCAATTCACATAAATTCTTTACATATAAGGATATTGGCATTTTGTTATATTTGTGTCAAATATTTGTCTTTTAATTTTGTTTATGACTTGACATCTAGAATTTTACAGTTTCTATATGGTCAAATCTTTAGTTTTCTGTTGTGACTTTGGTACACCTTCTTTCAATAAATACTCTGGGAGTCTATGTCCTGAGTCTGAGGCTATTGGGTACAGATTTCTGTGACAAACTGTCTCTCTCTTTATTTTTTTTCCAATTTTATTGAGATATAACTGACATATAATATTGTGTAAGTTTAAGATGTACAGTGTGTTGATTTGATACACTCATATATTGGAAAATGATTACTACAATAGGATAGTTAAATCTCCATCGCTTTACATAATTACCATTTCTTTTTTGTGATGAGAACATTTAAGATCTACTCTCTTAGCAACTTTCAAATATATAATACAGTATTGTTAACTATAATCACCATGCTATACATTAGATCCCCAATTTATAATTGGAAATGTTTACCCTTTGACCAACATTTCCCCCACCCCCCAGCACCTGGCAACCATTCTACTCTTTGTTTCTATGAATTTGGCCTTTTAAGATTCTACATATAAGTGATATCATACAGTATTTGTCTTTCTCTTTCTGACTTATTTAACTTAGCGTAATGCCCTCAAGGTCCATCCATATTGTCACAATGGTAAGATTTCTTTCTTTCTCATGGCTGAATAATATAAAGAACTCTATACATATGGTTCTCTCTGATTGAAATCCTTCCCCTGACCTGCATGCATATTTCTACTCCTCCTTTAAGAATCTACTCATATGACTCCTTTCCGAAACCTTTCCTGATGACCCCCTGCAAATTTGGGTATAATTTCCACTGTGCTATCATTGGCCTTGTCTGGGGCTCCATTACAGCGGTTAACGCGTTATTTACATAGCTGTAAACTCTGTGAGGGCAGAAATAGTCTTTGAATCCAGGGTCTCTGAAAGATCCAGAGAGAGAGCTTGATCTCTTCCATTTTTTAAGTTCTTCATGTGTTAAAAATGATTGAAATCCAAAGCAGAATTCTAATAATTTTGGTATATTTAAAATATTTACCTTAACAAATTCATTTTGTAATATGAAAATGACTGTGTTTAGGACAAACCACATGATCATCTCAGTAGATGCAGAAAAAAATTTGACAAGTCCATGATAAAAACACTCAACAAACCAGAAGTAGAACTTCCTCAGCCTGGTAAAGGGCATCTATAAAAAACCCTGTAGCTAACATTATACTTAATGGTGAAAGACAACTGAAAGCTTTCCCTCTAAGATCAAGTATAAGAGAAAGTTGGTCATTCTCAACACTTCTATTCACCATTGTATTAGAAGTTCTAGCCAGAGCAAATAGACAAGAAAAAGAAATAAAAGATATTCAGATTGAAAAGGAAGTAGAACTATTTGCAGATAACATGATCTGGTATATAGAAAATGCTAAGGTAGCCACAAAAAAAACTATTATAACTAATAAATGAGTTGAAGATTGTAGGATGCAAGATCGATGGATATAGGGTTTCTTTTAGGGGTGATAAAATATTCTGAAATTAGACTGTGGTGATGGTTGCCCAACTCTGTGAATACACTAAAAACCACTGACTTGTACACTTTAAAAAAGTGAATTTTATAGTATGTGAATTATATGTCAAAAGAGTTGTTGTTTTTTTTTTAATGACTACAGTTATAACTTCATGTGTAAATAAGGATAAAAGGCTAATTTGAAGCCCTTTGTGATTGTCAGTCTTGGGCCAAAGATTTTCCTGTCCTTTTTTCCCCCAACTTGTGAAAGACTCTATTTTCTGCTCTATATTCCTGGTGTTACCAACCAGGGTTCTTGGCCTCCTTAATCAGTAGAAGTTGATCAGAGTCCAGACAAGAAATTCAGGCAAGGCTTTATTGGGGCCCCTGCTGCAGCAGTGGGCAGTGAGAACAAACAACAGGTTCCCTTGCTTGTTGGCTCCCCGAGGGGGGGCAAACTTGTTTCTTACATGGGATGAGGGTAGGGGTGTGTCCAGAGCTCTGGCCAGAGGGGTGGCTTAGGTGTTTTGCCCACCCCTTAGGTGGTGGTGTGGGCAGGGGCATCCGCAGGACCCTGCTTTTGCTCCCCACCCCCTGCTTTTGCTCCAGGCTCTTCAAAAGTGGCAGTTGGGTTTTTTGGTCTCTTTGTATCTTTTGGGTCCAGAATTTACCCTAACTGCAGGCATGCAATTATTTTTAGTCCCAGACAGTGTCTTTGTATTTTGTTGCTGAAGTGTGTCCAGGTACAAGCACTGCAGCGCTGCAGCAAAGGGTCTCAGGTCCCAGCCTGTCTCACTGGTGCCCAGCACAATGCCAGACAAATAGTATAAGTTCAATAAATATTTGTAGAATAAATGAATAAATTATGACAGCTGAACTGACTTTAAGCCTAGTTCAGCAAATCAGCTACATTTCTGAGGTTTTTTTCTCTATCACCAAGGATCCATGAATTTAGTGACAGTCACAGAAATTATAGACTGGTCCTATGATGAGTTTGGTTTTAGCCCTATAGAGCAACTTTTAAAGAAGACAGAATGGTCAGTTATGACTGGTAGACTAGATAAAGCTCTTTCCAAAAAAAGATCTATGAACTGAGCTGAACATGAACATAAGTAAGAGTTTTTTAAATTAAGATAAATATACAAAAACCATTTAAAAATAAAACAATAACAAAATAAAAGAAATTTAATTCACCTGTAATCCTATCTGCCTATCCTTTCTGTTTACATGCATATATAATTTTGCAGGAATATAACTGTTAGCATTAAAATTATTTTGTATTCTGCTTTATTTTAATTAACCTTGTTTCATAAACATTTATCCATGTTGCTGTTTAGGCTTTATGGTTTATGGCTTAGTGTATTCTATTCAGTTGTTGAAATATCCTCACTGGTAGTCCTTTAACATCTTTAAAACTTCATTGATATTACAATCATTCTTTTAAAAATGTACTCACCTAGTAATGAACCTAACTCTGAATAATAACCCCTTACCTTTTATTTGTCTGTACTTAAACAGCTAGAGAAAATTGTACAGTCCAGTAGGTTTAGTATCACTTTCATCATCACCAAACTTATGCTGGCCAGCAGTCTTACTATATTTCTGTTACAAGGTTATTCCTCTACTCTTTATAACAAATATTTTATACCTTCACTACCCTCCTCAACCTCTGACCCTCCCATCTTCCTTCCATATACTCTATGATGACCTTGACTCATATACCTCAAAGAAAAAGGAAGCCATCAAACATGAACTTTCTTACTTCCTACCACCAATCTGCAAATCTGTCTATAGCCATCCTCTCTTCACTAGTTGCAGGGAGGAGTATCTCACCTCTTAACAAAAGCTAATCTCTCCCTGGTGAACTGGATTGCATACCCTCTATTGTTTAGCTGTTTTGAGATGTTTTTATACAGCAGAGAGTATTAAACCTAAATGATATACTTTGTAAACTACCCCAAACAAACCTATACTCTGAGTAAAAACACTGATTGCTATACAAATGGAACTTCAAGACAATTCCCTGATGCCACCCCACTTCCACACACCTCTTTTGATTTGTTTGCTGATCCTAAGTTCAACCTATATAGAAATCCTTTTTTTTAAATCTATTTTTTTTATTTATTATTTTTGGCTCATTTTGCTGAAGCATATTCCGTAGTAGCTTTCTAAGAAAGGATACATAGTAGGAACATTTTTGAAATGAATGTCTGAAAGTATATATATTTAAACTCTCACAGTTGATAATTTGGCTGTGCATGAAACCTTAGGCTAGAAATCAGTTCCTCTCAGAAATCTGAAAGTACTGCTCCACTGGTTACTAATTAGATTCCATCATTGTTAAGCCGAATGCCATTCTGATTTCTATTTGTATGTAAACTTTTAAAATTAATTAATTAATCAATTAATTTATTTTTGGCTGTGTTGGGTCTTCCTTGCGGTGCGCAGGCTTCTCATCGCGGTGGCTTCTCTTGTTGTGGAGCACGGGCTCCAGAGCACGCGGGCTTCAGTAGATGCGGCGCGTGGGCTCAGTAGTTGTGACTCATGGGCTCTTAGAGCACAGGCTCAGTAGTTGTGGCGCATGGGCTTAGTTCCTCCGCGGCATGTGCATCTTCACGGACCAGGGCTCGAACCCGTGTCCCCTGCATTGGCATGCGGATTCTTAACCACTGCGCCACCAGGGAAGCCTTATATAGAAATTCTTGAGCCACTACTGCTTCTCAGGGGTGTTGCTTCATCATTTAATTCCTCCTTTCTAAACCTTCAACATCAGTGGAGGCAAAGTTATAAAAAAATAAAAGAAAGCGTACCAAGTGTATTTCCCAGACACAAGTCTCCAAATTGAAAGGGCCCACTGAGTGCCCAGCACAACAAATAAAAATAGCCTACCCCAGGGTACCTCATCATAAAAATCTAGAAAACTAGGGATATAGAGAAATTTTTAATCTGTCATTTTTTTTTAAAGTTTACATACAGGGACTTCCCAACAAGAAAGAAGAAATCATGGGATCTAGAACACAGGGCAACTAATAGAAGAGAGGCAAAGGCAATTCCTAGCATGATGAGAGAGAGAAGTCCAGCATGAAGTGGTGTTGTAAGCCAGAGAGGAGAGTCAATTCAGAATGTATCAGAAAAGAAAGTTCCAGAAGGATTATGTTCCGGGGGGAAACAAAAAGGAACTGTGTTTGACCATATGGAAAGTTAGATTTAGATTGAGAGCAATTTTTACCATTCCGCTAGAGAATTTGTGAGGATTTAGGGACAAATATATAGAAAAATAAAAGAGAGCCAAGTAGTAAAATTAAATTATAAATTATGCAGTAATAATAAGGGTCCACAGACTACCAAGTCATAGCAAACACTGGATATTAATTAAATCAGAAATTGTGTGGACTTCCCTAGTGGTCCAGTGGTTAAGACTCTGTGTTCCCAATGCTGGGGGCCCAGGTTCGATCTCTGGTCAGGGAACTAGATCCCACGTGCTGCAACAAAGATCAATTGAAAAAGATCCTGCATGCTGCAACTAAGACCTGGCGCAGCCAAATAAATAAATATAAAAAAAAAAAAGAAATTGTGAGGAAGGTGGTGGATGTAGGAAGTCAAGAGAATGTTTAAAATCAAGAAATAATTAAATACATATATGATTTATAAACATGAACATAAATGCCAGATGAGACAGCTAAAAGATTGGAAAGTAGTGGTCTCTGGAGAAGGACACAGAGGTAGAAAGGGGTAGAGCTGGGGACTGCTATTTTCCATCATAAACTTTATACTACAATTTATCTTTGTAATCATGTGCATATATTAATTTGATAAAATCAATATTAATTTAAAAATCCCCTGACACCACATCACCCTCTGGGTATTGACTGTCTCATTTAACAGCCAACCTTTTTTGACCACCCAGACTGTCTGCTCAATTGTCCATTCACTTTTGCACCCTCTGCTGTCTAGCTTCATTTCCACTAACCACACCCCTGAAATTGTTTATGTCAAGATCACCAGTGAACTCCCCGTTGCCAAATAAAATGGACACTTTCAAAGACGCTCGTTTTCTTTCAGTTTTTCTAAGACACCAACCACTTTCCTGTCTCAGGCCCTTTCACACATGTCATTTCCTCTGCTTGTAATGTTGTCCCCAACTTTTCACCTGTTTAAATTCCCTTCAACTAACCTTTCAAGGCTGAACTTAAACATCAGTTTCCCAGAGAGGCCTTCCCTGACCTCTTAATCAAGCCCTTAGTCAGTCTTAATCAGATCCGCTTAATACTCTGTACTTTATTTTCATGGCATTTATCACACTTTGTAATTATATTTTTATTTATGTGATTGTTTGTCTGCCTTCCTCCACTAGATTGTAAACTTCATGAGGGCAGGGATAGCATCTATTTTGTTTACCACTTCCTGGCCTATAGGAATCTGCCCAAAGACTGAATTAATAATCCTCGAAAGAGGTGTTGAAGGAGGGCCTAGAATTAGAGCACTGATTGTAGGAATTAGAAGAGAGGATAGACTTGAGAGCTTTTCTACGGCAGAAGCTATGGGACTTGGATAGGGTCTCCTGGGATACATGTCTGGAAATAATTAGACCCTTTAAGGAGAATCTTGTCAGCCCATGAGTTTATGTAGAGGACTCACTTTCACTGTCTTCTGCTGACAGTGAGCAGTTCAGGTAGTCATGTAACTGAATTCGCTGTATTCACTGGGTGGGAAATTCTTGATTCACAGATAATTTGCATATTTACTCTAACCTTTCTATGTATTCCCTCGGGATTTTTTTTTTTTTTTGGTAATAAATTTATTTATTTATTTATTTTTGGCTGTGTTGGGTCTTCGTTGCTGGGTGCAGGCTTTCTCTAGTTGCGGCGAGCGGGGGCTACTCTTCGTCGCGGTGCGCGGGCTTATTGTGGTGGCTTCTCTTCTTGCAGAACAGGGGCTCTAGGCGCGTGGGCTTCAGTAGTTGTGGCACACAGGCTCAGTAGTTGTGGCACACAGGCTTCATTGTTCCGCAACATGTGGGATCTTCCCGGACCAGGGCTCGAACCTGTGTCCCCTGCATTGGCAGGTGGATTCTTAACCAGTGCGCCACCCATGAAGTCCCGCCCTCAGGATGTTTTCTGGGACAGAGCCACTTTACAACTTTCAGGAGGACAAAGAACAGAGCCATGAGGGTTAAAAAATTTGAGGTTGTGGGCCTGTTGAAAAGAAAAGCTCTGGGTATGACTGTGACAAGATTCCCTGGTGTGAGTTGGTAAGTTGAACAGTAGTGCAGCCTCAAAAAGGCAATAGGAGGGATCTAGGCTCAAAGAAAGAAGAGATTCCCGATTCATGTTCATTATAGTTGCCGTTTACTGAGCACTCACTAAATACCAATCACTGTTCTAGATGTTTCTATATCTTTTAACTTCCACCAGCACCCTGTGAGAGGAGATACTATATTATCCCCATTGTACAGGTGAAGAAACCCAAGCTGAGGGGAATCAAATAACTTGCCCAGTGCTACAGAATTAGTCCATAAGAGCAGAGTTAATATACCAGCTTTTTTTTAGCTCCCTTTTTTTTTTTTTTTTTTGACCACACCTCACAGCATGCAGGACTTTGGTTCCCAGAACAGGGATCGAACCCGCGTCCCCTGCACTGGAACCTTGAAGTCTTAACCACTGGACCATCAGGGAAGTCCCTAGCTCCCTTTGTTGGCCAGAAAGAAATAAAAGTGCATGGCCTGAAGCTGGAAAGAGCAAATCAGGGTTCAATTTCTTCATTGTAAATGGACAGTAATTTGTTAGTTGAAGTGAGCTCCTATGCCTTAAACAAAAGTGTGTGATGTAAATAGGGACTGAACTCCTGCAGAATGAATAGGAATAAAAATGGGGCTCAACTGAGAGCAAGTTATTGAGATTCTAGTGACTCCTTCAAGGGTCAGAATTTTCAACCAAAACACAGGTAATTTGGGTTGTCAATTCAGTATAAATTTGTCCCTGATTTAATAAATATGCTAACTGACGTCCCTGGACAGAGATGGCTTTTTGAATTAGCTGTCTTTCCTTTGAATATAGCACATTCCGAAGCCTACTTTATAGTTTGTATGTCATAGTTATTTAATTATTTGTTAGTCTCCCCAGGTGAACTATAAGCTCCATGAAGGCCTGCTTTGTTCACATAGTGCAGTGCCTTGCACTTCATAGGTGCTCAGTTAATGTTTATTGACTGATTCATCTAGTCCTTGGGCAAGACTGGCATCTGAGGTTCTCAGGGCCACAAACAAATTCTTCTATACATCTGCCCAAAGCAGGGAAGGAAGTCCTCCCAGAGCCTTGTTGTGCTTCTAGGTTGGGCTATTAGATTCCCTAGGTCCTGCCTCCTTTGGGTGGGGCCCCAGAGGCTTGATGCCACTGGGGCTCTGGTTTGGCAGTGGGGCTTGTCTTTGTTCTGAGATATTAACTGTAAATGGATCATGCTTATTTCCTGTTCTCAGGAGAACTCAGTGGGACCACAACTGAGGGGCAGTGAGAACACAGAGTTACTGTGTACTCTGCTGGAACCTCCCCATTGCTACCCAGAGATGGCTCCAATATACGTTAGCCAATCAGGGAATTCCAAACCCTTTTCCTGAACTCTAAACAGCTTGAGGAATCTCTCCAGCTGGAATTGGAAAAGCTCCTAGCCAGGAGAGCCAAGTCTTATGTAACTTTACAGACTGCCCTTTTTTAGGAAAAAACAAACTGTTCCTCAGCTAGTGCTGGATTTTTTGAGACACATCCTGCATTCTTTCCTAGATGCTCAGCAGCCCCATTGGAAGCAGCCAACAGGCTAGAGTTGAAGACTGATGAGGTTCAGCAGGGAGAGATAACGAAAGAGGGATAGAGGATGTCTGTCATTCTGGCTGGAGCATGCTATTCTGGTTCTCATGCTGCAGCTCGCACTAGCAGTAAAGGGAGTTCAGTGTTGAGGTGAAGGGAGAGGAGCTGTACCTGGGGATATTTGCCCTGCACATTCCAGAAGCCAACCACTGTACCCCCTTTATCTTCTTAGCACCCCATACCCCAGGAGGGAGGACTAGAACTAAGTGTGTGTAAATATGTCCACAGCTGTAATGAACCAAATTCTTCTCTAGAAAAGGAAATTTTCCCAATTTACTTTGGTGAAGATTCAGTTCCTCCTTAGTTCAATTCAGTAAACATTTTAAGCCATGTGCCAGGCTCTAGGCTAGGTTAAATGACTACAGAGATGAATAAGACAGTCTCTATCCTTAACGTGCAACCAAGAAGGAAAGAGAAAATGTATGTAAACAATTATAATACACTTCCTTGCTTTATAGTCCTGTGTACTTTATGTAATTCTTTTACTCTTAACTCTCTTATAAAGGTAACCGTCAGGTTTATATCCACGTGTGAACTTATGGGCTTCCTAATTTATGATTTTTTAAAAATACAAGAAAATCTCCCCTTTTTAGATGTGAGCAGTTATTTTACTAAATTATTTATGAAATGGGCAGGCACAACTTTCAAGAATATTCTTATATTAATTGTTTTTATTTCCATAATTTTCTCAATTGTTTTTATTTCCATAATTTTCTCAAGCTAATATGTGGCATTTTAGAACTTTGAATGTAACTTGAATCTTTCAAAATAACAAATAGCTTTCTCAGTGAATTATGATTTGCCTTAGACATGCCTGTAGCTTTTGGTTCTTCCCTGAAATAAAGTATTAGGCAAACATCTAGCACAGCGGACTATTATTATTGTAAGTATTAGTCTTTATCTATAAGTCATTCATTTCCTTCTAGCCTGTGGTGTGTGGTGAGGTATAACTCCAGTGATTACTGACCCTTTGCACATTGTTCTTAGGTTGCTTCTATAGTAGTTTGATCACTGTTTGCAAAGCCTTTAACTATTTGTGATAGAGCCTAGATTTACAGCCTTAAGTCTTTGCTCAAAATAAGCTCACCCCTAGCCTCAGGCCTTTCATCCATATTTACTATGTCCAAACTCATCTAACTGTTGATAGTTTGCTCGCTGTCCACAACCATACCACATATAGAAGTGGGCAAGATAGGGAAAAGAGAAAGACTTGAGACCTAAGTCAATTCAAGTGTGGGTTTGGAACCTGGGAGCAGGAGAAAAGGGAAAAAAAAAAAAAGAAAGAAAGAAAAAAGAAATGGCCTGGTAGAGGCATGGGATAGTATTATTAAGCAAAAATAGAAGGATAAAGACTGTTTATGGCTCAGTCTGCACTCCAGAATGATAATGCAATAAGCTAAATTCCGCAGATGTTTCTGAAGCACTTTATATGAAGGGAATTAGCCAGTCTGTCAGCTTCAATACAAATAACCTCAGAATTCTTCCTTCACATTCCTCAGTGGCTTCTTAGGGGGGAGCTGCCTCTGAAGTATATGCATCAGCCCTGTGGGAAGAGGAAAGAGGATCCCTAGGCAGGCTCAGCAGAGTCAGAATTTTGAGAAATATACTTTGAATAGAGAGGGCTTTAAGGTCTAGAGCAGAGGTCAGCAAATTATGGCCCATGCCAGAGTAACTTTATATGGTTTTTACATTCACACAAGCTGAGAATGGTTTTTACATTTTTAAAGAATTGTTTAAAAAAGGCGGCGGGGGTGGGGGCGGAGGTTGGAATATGTAGCAGAACTTTATTGCCCACAAAGCCTAAGTATTTACTCTCTGGCCCTTTACAGACAGAGTTTGCTGAAAGGAGGGTTTACTGAAAGCTCACCAGAAGCTGCAGGATGTTGCAGAGTCTGTTTTGAACCCTAGGGTAGGCACTTGCAGAAAAAGAGGTATCAGCATCAATGAAGAATAGATTTCTATTTCTCCTCTCCAAAAGCTCTGGAGACCTGGCAAACTAACCGATTGCCGGGCCAGAAAGAGTGAAGCCTTGTGTTGGGTTTAGAATACAGTGTTGCCTTTGTTCTAACTGAGCAGTGGAATACATCCTTTCATTAATGCTGCTTTATCAGGGCTTTCGGCTAAATCTAGTTTGAAATACTACTGTTCAGTCCTGTATCAAAGGGATACAAGTCTCAGATCAGTGTCCTGGGCCCAGGTGTAAGGGAGAATTAGGTTTGTAGATGGAGCAAGTGGGTGAGTAGAGGCATTTCTTTTTGCTTGCATTTTTCTACTTTCTCTATTACACATTAGTGGAAGTTAATACCTTGTATCTAGATAAACAGATTCCTAACTGTTTCAACCATTCCTCAAACCAGTGGTGGGGATTATAGGCCTGAAAGAAAGGAACTGTACCTCCAAGCACAGACCAGGTTCACTTCCCAACATGGCCACCGTGACCTAGAAGAAGGAAAATACATAAGGCCTGGGCTCTCTACCTATATGCATGAATGACAGTTATATTTCTAAAATACTTTATCCAAAGAATTTATAGCATTTAAATTTTTTGCTACTTATTTTTTATTGAAGTATAGTTCATTTACAATGTGTCAATTTCTGCTATATAGCAAAGTGATTCAGTTTTTTATATATATATTCAGTTCTATATATTTATGATATATTTTTAATATATTTATGATATATATTTTTTAAATATTCTTTTCCATTATGGTTTATCATAGGATATTGAATATAGTTCCCTGTGCTACAAAGTAGAACCTTGTAGTTTATCCATTCCACATATAATAGCTCACATCTGCTAACCCCAACCTCTCACTCCACCCCTCCCCCAATCCTCTCACCCTTGGCAACCACCAGTCTGTTCTCTATGTCCGTAATTCTGTTTCTGTTTCATAGATAGGTTCACTTGTGTCATATTTTAGATTCCACATATAAGTGATATCATATGATATTTGTCTCTCTTTCTGACTTCACTTAGTATGATCATCTACAGCTGCATTTTTGCTATTTATTATTCTAATTGTTCGAATATTTTTTTCTTGCCATAACACCAGAAGGTAGATACAATTAGCCCCTTTTCCAAATGGTAAACCTAGAACTTTGAGAGGACAGGTACCCTGCCCCAAGATGACCCAGCAAGTCAGAGAAAAAGCCAAGAATGAAAGCAGTATTCCTATCCTTGGGCATCCTGCCACTATCCTAGGCATGAGTAGCTTCCAAATGAAGCTAAGATCAAACCCTATATCTCTAGTCATCATATCTGATTGTTTCTGAGGCTGCGTTGTTGTTATGATGACCAGGTAGATAAGCCTTGAATGACAGAAGAAAAAGTACTGAACGAATGGTTCACCAGCCTACCTTCCTGCTCCACGAGATGTTGATATGTTGTGTCTCTGATGATGGTTATGAGTCAGCCTTAGGCAGGAAGATGATGGAGTCACTGTTATTGTGTGCTTGGCTGCTTGGCTGCTTTCTTTGCACTTCAGCATTCCTACCTGGTATGTGGTACATTTTTGTCATTCCACAGCGGCCTGCTGTGCACATGACCTCTCAGTAGGCCAGTCCCCATCTATTTACATCAGCTATCCAGCTGCCAGCCTCCTCGCATCCCTGTCTGCCTGATGGAACAAGATGAAACTGTGTTAGGAACTGCCTTTCAGGGACGTGAGTGGGATACCCACGGAGTTCCAGATACTGTGGTAAAGTGTAAGGTCCCAGGGACCCCACCCTCTAGGCCTTGGGGGAGAAAGAGGCTTTCAGGAAAGATTTTTCTGGGCACTGACTCCTCGCCAGATGAAAGCTGGTTTCTTGGTATTTCTATCCTATTGTGTCATTTCTAGGAAGAAGCTCTGGCCAAATAAATTTTCAAGGGATTTGATATACCTGCTAAAAATTCTGTGCAAATAAAATAAGGACCAGCCTAACCATCCTTTATTTCAAATATCCTATAAAACCCTCCCAGGTGGGCTTTTTTCTTTTTCTCACAAGGTCAGCACTCACAGCACTCATCTGGGACTTGTGACTGACAAGGCTGAGCTTCTGGTTAGTTAAGTAACAGTCTTTCCTTGATTTTATCCAAGTCATTTCAGTGCAACCAATGTGTGTGTGTGTGTGTGTGTGTGTGTGTGTGTGTGTGTGTGTGCCCGCCCTTCCAAAACAACGTATTAAGTCTCTTGTCCAGGGCCTACCTGACTCAGGAAAATGCCATGAACAACAGCTCTCAATTGAGGTCCACCTGGTTCCGAAGATTTGGGACCAGACAGCTGGACATATGACAGCTCTGTTTGTTCCTTTTTCCCCTTCCCTGTCCCTGTTGATACTAAACTGTTTCAACAAGGCTTGTTTCCTCCAGAATCCAACTTAGCATCCTGGAGAAGCCTGAGGCCACTCCTGTAGCAGGAAGCTGCCCTAGATTTGGGCAGTAACCAGTAGAACTTGATACTGACGGCAGAGTGTAAAAATAAACACCTCCTACAGTGCTGTCTTAATCCACTCGCATCAGAGTTGCTATTATTAACCTATAGGCCTCACAGGCAGCTGTGATGGGCAGACAACAGCCTGGACAGACCTATCCTGCCAGCTTGGGATCAGACTGTTTCTTTCCTCGGTCTACTGGAATCTGATCTGGGGCCCCTGGAGAAGCACCAGCAGTCTGGGAGCATGCCCCACAACAGGTAGTACTAGAGATGGATTAGTGTCTTTGGTTTGGGAAAGCCTTAGGCTCCTAGGGCCAGCCTGCCAGGCCAGAGTGTAATGGGCACCGGGTTACTGATTCAGTCCTAGTGCAGGGGAGGGGAAAAAAGGAACATGACTCTTTCCAGTTCCTTTGGCTCTTTTGAAGAGGTTTTGCCTGCCAGTTCCCTGGACCTGGAGCCTTTAGGTTTTCTGGGAAATTGGGAAAGGAGAGAGGTAAGGACTCCATTGGTCATTGACAAAGATATAATAATAATAGTGACCATAACTGAGCACTTACCTTGTGTCAGGCACTTACGTATAATATCTTATTTCATTCTCCCTCAAGCCTTTGAGGGAAAATATCGTGACAGTTTTACAAATGAGGAAGCTAAAGTTTAGTGAAGTTGAATAACTTCCCGAAGTCCACAGCTGGCAAGTAGCGTGTCAGATTTGAATCCAAACCTGTCAACACCAAAATCCATACCCTGAATCATTACAGAAACTAGGCTCCTGAATATTCCAGACCCAGACAAGACTCCAGACACCTGCTTTAAAAATTTTTTGTTTAATATCAGTTTACTCTTACTTTAATCTTACAACCAAAGCAGATACAGTATCTGGTACAAAGAAATGGTCTTTGCCGCTGACCGCTAGTGAGGCAGTCCCGGTGCTCTTACCAAGCACCGTGAGCTGGACTCAGAGACTGTTACCTGAAGTCTATTGGAACGTAAGTCACATCCGGGAAAAGGCTTTTGACTTGACTGAGGGGTCTCTGGGACTATGACCCCTCTGCTGAGAATAGGGTCAGACTAGAACCTAGTTCCTTGAGGAGCAAGGCTTTGATGGCTTCTAGCAGTCATGCTGAGGGAGGAGTGTGCTTGAATGAAAGTATTTCCTTGAAGGGCAGTTATGCATCTCTATCCTTTCTCCTGCCTCCCCCACCCTGTCTCCACAACTGGCTTGTGGTAATTCAATCTAGATTCTTCTCATAGCCTATTTCACTGTGCATATGTGGCCTTTTATTTACAGCCTTTGACAGTCTGATTGGATAACAGCTTACCAGCCTGCAGGACTCAGTCCACTGCCTTGGGGGAGGGGAAGCAGAAAACACTCTGGCTTTGCTTCCTAGAGCCTAGAAGCCAAAAGGAACAGCCAAAGGAAGAGCAAAGGGTTGACCACGCTGAACAGTCAAGAAGCATAGGGGCCTTTTTTGTCCCAGCTAACTTGCTTTTGCAAATATACACTGGAGAGCTATCCCCCAAGTAGAGCAGCCCACGTTGGACCCACCCCTGGTACACTGTCTCTGGTCTTCGTAGTTTCCTGCTCCTTGCTGCTCACCTATACGCAGCATTAGGAGGCTTTACCTCTATCCACTGCTGCATCCTCCATCCCCTCCATCTGAAGAAATCAGTCTGTCAAGGTAGGAACTAAATCTTCCCTAATTCCCTATAGTCCTCCTCTCTATCCCTAACCTACATCCTCAAAAGAGGTAGGATTTACAGCAAATTCTCAATCTTTAGAGACTTCTAATTGTAGCAGTTAGAAGCAAGGCACTTGGAAGTATAGGGATGTGTGTGTGTGTGTGTGTGTGTGTGTGTGTGTGTGTGTATCTGTGTATTTATGTTGAAAGGGAGGAGGGTGAGAGGGAGGACATTTATTAGCACCCTTCATAGGAACCTTCCCTTGGGCCCAAGGTTTTAATTTGGCTTAGTTTGTAATTAGAGCTGAAAGGGACCTTAAGTCATCTGATTTAGCCTTTTGCCTCCACAAACAGGTGCTATGAGTTGAATTAAGGAGGAAATCAAATGATTGATCTAATGGAGGAAGGCATACACTTGCTGGCTGGATTGGTGGAAGAGAATATTTATCTAGGTGTAATCCCTTTTGAGCAGAAGGAGAACCTGGAACAAAGCTGAGTTTATTATTATTTTATTTTTATGGACTAAAGGAAAGCAACCCTTTACAGCTCAGTGAGGTCAGTGGCTTCTAGCTTATTCTTTTCCTGGGTATAATTCCTAGTGCTGCAGTCTCCTCTCAGCTGAGCCTGAGAGGTAAAAGGCTTGGAGCTTGTTTGGGGTTCTACCCCTAGATGTTCTGTCTGTGATTTTGGTTACATTAAAGGTGCCTGCATATTTCCAGTTCATAAGGGAGGTGATAGACTTGGGGAAAAGACGATAAATCCACACCAGGTGGTCCTAGGAAAGAACCCATTCTACTTCAGAACCAAACCTCTTCTAGAGTGTGTTTGACTTTTGGGAGTGGACTTTTAGCTGAACCTTTCTGTAACATATTTTTTTTTGTTTTTAATTTTTTGCCGCATTGGGTCCTCGCTGCTGTGCGCGGGCTTTCTCTAGTTGCGGCGAGTGGGGACTACTCTTCATTGCGGTGCGCGGGCTTCTCATTGCCATGACTTCTCTTGTTGCGGAGCACGGGTTCTAGGCTCATGGGCCTCAGTAGTTGTGGCACGTAGGCTCAGTAGTTGTGGCTCGCGGGCTCTAGAGCACAGGCTCAGTAGTTGTGGCGTGCGGGCTTAGTTGCTCCGCGGCATGTGGGATCTTCCCAGACCAGTGCTTGAACCCGTGTCCCCTGCATTGGCAGGTGGATTCTTAACCACTGTGCCACCAGGGAAGTCCCTCTGTAACGTATTTGAGAACCCAAAAGCAAAGCAAGCTCTGTGCTTTGAAAGAAGACTCTACATTAGGGAGGCCTGATAAGGAAGCAGGCTAGGCCTCTTCTAACACACTCCTAGCATGCTGGCTGGCCTCACTTGGAGTCCAAAATAACATAATACCAGTTCGGAACAGTGGCCTCCTCAGCTAGGAGCAGCTACACACAACCTGGAGGACAGATAGATGCGCTCCTGGGCATTGGCTGCTATTCCATTTGTGAATCAGACTCCTGATGCCATAGCCAGGTGCTCTCAGGCATCTAACAGCCTGTTTATTCTCTCCTTGCAACTCAGCCCAGACACCACAGGAATCATTATTAGCACCAATTCTTAAATCTCCAAATTCTTTCAGCACTTCTCACACATTTCAGAAGTATTTGTTTTATAGGTAATTCAGAGTCTCCATCAAATCTCATGGCCTATAAAGACATCGAACCTTAGCAGGCGTGAAGGGTAATTATACAAACTGATTTTCTGAATTCACATAGAAAGTTATTTTCTGTACTCAGAAGTAAGTAAGTTTGCTGTTAGTGCAGTTAATTGACATCATTTTCCAAACATATTTGATTTGAGAGCCATGAAAAAAGAAAGATGATTTCTCTCCGTTAATAATTTGTTTCAGGGCTTCCCTGGTGGCGCAGTGGTTGAGAGTCCGCCTGCCGATGCAGGGGACACGGGTTCGTGCCCCGGTCCGGGAAGATCCCACATGCCGCGGAGCGGCTGGGCCCGTGAGCCATGGCCGCTGAACCTGCGCGTCCGGAGCCTGTGCTCCGCAACAGGAGAGGCCACAGCAGTGAGAGGCCCACGTACCAAAAAAAAAAAAAAAAAAAAAAAAAATTTGTTTCACTCCCCATTTCCCCGACCCCAACCAACCATGTTCAGTCTTGCCTTTGTCTTTCCCCAGAGGTTTTCAGAATTTCTTCCTCTGAGCCCTAGGGTCCCCTGGAAGTGCCTTTGGGGGCCCTGCAGTGGAGAGAGGGAGTTGGAGTGTATGGGGCCTTAGGCCTTCCCTGCTTCAACCAGAATAGCTCTGTTTTATGTGTTGGAGCTAAAAAGTTTGAAACCACTGCTCTAACCCTTGTCTTACATCCTAAAACATCTTTCTTGCTGCCCTAGCCCTCCCCAGAGACATGTTGGCAATGATTTTAACAAAATTCTGAGCCTTGCAAGTTGAGCTTTCTTACCCCTAAACATCCAGCACAGTGCTTTATACACAGTAGAAGTGTGTGCAGTGAATACTTGTGGCTTGATTGCTTGTTTGATTGATTGACTCCTGAGATGATATTAATTAATGGCCTTGGGATGCTTCTACACCAGAAAAGAGAGTACATAGTAAATCATAGTTTATTTGTTATGATTTGGGCACTTCTGACCTTTCCTACTGCAATCAGTCGTGCAATCTGAGGTAAAAACATGGCCTAAAGGAGTTACTTAATATTTAACGTAGGTTATTGCTGGTGTAGAGGATACTTGACTAGGTCAACACAAGCAAAAAAGTACTTCCAAAGAAGTGTGTCCTGAGGTAAAAGGTAAGCAGAGTGATTACTGGGAAACACTAGGGACAGAAATATACTAAGATAACATAGCCTTATCTACTTTTCAGTATTACTTGCTTTTGCTAAAAATTACCTGCCTGATAGTTTCCAAAACTACTCAGTGTCTTGATTATGGGAAGTACAAATCTTTTTCTTCGCTAAGCTGCCTTAAAACACCGTCCAAGCTGTTTATCTGTAGCCTCCAGTATACATCTACATATCTTTTGAAGGGGGGGGTGGGTGGCTTTATTTTGTTTTTAATCAATTTATGTTTTATAAAAGTGATATATATGTTTAGTTTTTAAAAAGCCAAATAATAGAAAAAGGACATTAGTGGGAAAACTGGCAAAATCCATATAGTCTGCAAGTTTAGGTAATATTAATATATTCAATGATGATTTCCTTGTTTTAACAAATGCACCATGATTATGTAAGATGGTAACATTGGGGTACTGGTTGAAGGACATACGGGAACACTCTTAACTATCTTTGCAAGTTTTCCAAAAATTATTCCAAAATAAATAATTTTTAAAAATTTGTACACAATAATGAAGATCTTCACAATGAAAAAGAAAAATGCCAAGTAGTGCCAAATCTGAGATAATGACCAACAAAATCAATAATACCAGCAATAGATTATGACCCATTGAATTAAAAAAAAAAAAAAGCCGAGAATCTATACCAATACCAAAAAAATAAATAGGAAGGAAAAGGGAAATCTTTCTCATATTGGAATGCCAGCTAATAAATGTAGGAGGAATAATAGAGAGAAAATCATCATTTTTCAACCATCATAGTAGATAACTAATTCAGGTAAAAATCTGCAATGGATGCTGGCATTTTTAAAGAGTAATAACAATGCATTACATTTCTATAAAACATTTATAGAGCACTTTCACACACTGTTTTGAGTAGACACTGTTCAGATCCGTAGCATGAGGTATAATATCTCCCCTTAGCCTCCACATCCTTTTTCTCGCCTAGTGATTCCCTATAGAATAGCCTAATCCAGGCCTAAGAATGCTCAGTAGCCAATGGTTATATTCAGATATATTTTCACCACCCTGGATCTCTCTAATAAGTCTCCTGCTAATTGCGTATCTTTGAGATTTTATCCTTTATTTAAAACATTTCACACATAGCTGATTCGTGTTCTGTATCTGGCATTCTTTTTTTTTTTTTTTTTTTGCGGTACGTGGGCCTCTCACTGCCGTGGCCTCTCCTGTTGCAGAGCACAGGCTCCGGACGTGCAGGCTCAGCAGCCATGGCTCACAGGCCCAGCCGCTCCACAGCATGTGGGATCTTCCCGGACTGGGGCACGAACCCGTGTCCCCTGCATCAGCAGGCGGACTCTCAACCACTGCGCCACCAGGGAAGCCCATGGCATTCTTAATATTTGAAATTCTTGCAGTTTAAATCTATTATTTGTTGTTTTCTGTTATTCATTCATGGTTTCTTGTTTCCATGTATATTTGTGATCTTTGATACAAACTAATTTTTACTTACTCTTTAATTTTGAGAATGCTGTCAACTTAAAGTTGGAGATATTTTCCTCCAAAAGTTGGGAGGAACCACCAACCCTGGATCACTTGAGCTTGCTTCAAGGGTCTCAGCCTACTATGGGGGTCTTGGGTTTGGCTCCCTCACCTTACTAGTGGTCCAGGGCTTGTCATTCTGACCGTTATAGGAATGCTTTGGGAATTAGCCCTCAAGAAACTGTTGTTTGACCCCTTGCTTATTCCACAGCTCATGATTTTTTTTTTTTTCCTCTTTTGGGGGGTGGGGCAAGTAGTCTTGGAGATTTTTCCTATTTACTATAAGCCCTGAAATGCTTTAAAAAGTATATGTTATACAGGATATAGGTTTTTTTTGTTGTTTTTTTTGGGGGGTGGCGAGGTTTGCGTTATGCAGGCCTCTCACTGTTGTGGGCTCTCCCGTTGCGGAGCACAGGCTCTGGATGCGCAGGCTCAGCGGCCATGGCTCACGGGCCCAGCCGCTCCGCGGCATGTGGGATCTTCCCGGACCGGGGCACGAACCCGTGTCCCCTGCATCGGCAGGCAGACTCTCAACCACTGCGCCACCAGGGAAGCCCAGGATATAGTTTTTTGTAGTAGAAGGAACTCCCTTGATATCTTGTTCACTGTAATGCAGGAAGCAGAAGTCTCTCTGTACAATTTGATATCCTACTTTTTTTTATTAGCTTTTAAGCCTTTTTCTATACCAGTAAACATTCATTATAAACGTAATTCCTATGGTTTCATTATATTCCATTGCATGGCTAGACCACCATTTAATTAGGCATTTTTCTATTAGATATTTAGAATGTTTTCAGGTTTTTGCTGTTGTAAATAATACTGCATTGAACATCATTGTGGTAATGTGAGGTAAATCGGGGGTTGAGGATATAAAGGAAAAGCATAGCTGTTACCCTGGGGAGGGGTTGTAAACTCAAATGCTTTGTAGGATCCAGGCAAATAAAGCAAATGAGTATAGTGAAGCAATGAAGCTGACTAGTACAAAAGACCAAAGGGAGTGGTGGGAACATGTCAAACTGAAGGGCACATGCCCATCTTATAAATAAGGGCAGCCATATCTCTAGCTGATTGTTACCATCTAGGAATGAGGGACTGGTATGGTCAGTTCTTCTGATTTTTCAAGCAACACAAACTGAAAATCTAAAAAAAAAAAAATTTTATGGTCGCATTTTTACTGTGCAAACCACATAAAATCTGTCGACATACAAGATGTGACCATCAGGCTGTCACTTTGCAACCTTTGCTCTAGGATCATGACTGTGGGAATAAATGGTGGGGAAGTACTGACTGAAGACATGGCTGTTCAGTCATCTTTCCATTCTCAGTACGAAATAGAGAGAAATGAGGAGTTAAGAGTTTAAGATCTTGGCCTTGAAGATTTATTTACTAAGGCTCAGCTTTTTGGTTTTCATCTTCCTTCCTTCCTTCCTCAGCTCTTATCAAATATGCTATTCTCAGACTAAGCTAACCTTCTGAAAGCAGACTTGAGTCCAGCTAGCCCACTGGGCTTGCCATTCAGTAGCTTTACCAAACATTGGTGGTGACCTACTAAGTGCCAAGGCTCTGGGCTCAGAATTACTTATCAAGATATAAGACACAGTCCCACCTTCCAAAAGTCTGCTGTCATCAAGAGATAAATAACAAAATAAAATGGCCAAGACTTGGTACCAAATGAGTTGTACAGATAATTGGTATTGAAAAAGTTCAGAAGAAAAGACTTTCATGATAAAGAAAAGCTTCCAGAAATGGTAGAATTTGAGCTAGATCCTTTTTTAAAAAAAAAGGCAAGAGAAATAGGGAGAGAGAACATTCCAGATATCTTCCCAGTGGAGTGAGCCAAAACTCAAAATTCAGAATAAATTTGGCATGTGATGGAACATGGTTGGATAAGTAGGAAGGAACTTTGAATACCACATTGAGGAATTTGGATGATCCTGTAGGCAGTTGGGAGCCACTGAAGGCTTTTTAGTAGTAAGGTGACGTATTGAAGGCAGTATACTTGGGGAGATTAGTCTTGTGTCAGTATATAGGATAGCTGGGAGGAAAGAGCCAAAATGAAAGCAAGA
The DNA here is from genome assembly GCF_951394435.1 of Stenella coeruleoalba. Lineage (NCBI taxonomy): Eukaryota > Metazoa > Chordata > Mammalia > Artiodactyla > Delphinidae > Stenella > Stenella coeruleoalba. The sequence goes on from NC_137153.1 coordinate 86,114,111, forward strand.
AAGCTAGTTAGAAGACTATATAATAATTCAGAGGAGAGATGCTGCAGGTCTGAACTAGGATGATAGGAGTAGGGATGGGAACTTGAAAGGCAATGTAACAAGTAGTTAAGAACACTGACTTTGGAATCAGACAGTTCTGTGTCTGAATCCCAGATCAGACATTACTGACTGAGTTACCTTAGGAAGGTTATTTAATAGCTCTGAGCCTCAGATTTCTCATCCATGAAACACAGATACTAATACTGAGCTTAGAGAGCGGTTATATGGGTTAAATGAGATAATGTAAGTGCTTAGCATAGTAGTTGGAATGTGGTAAGAGCACAGTAAATTATTAGATCAATGCCTAAAACATTGGAAGTTAGACTCAGCATGACTTGGTGATTGTCTGAATGTGAGGAGAGATTCCAGATGATTCTTGTATTTTCTTTTTTTTTTTTTTTGCGGTACGCGGGCTTCTCACTGTTGTGGCCTCTCCCGTTGTGGAGCACAGGCTCCGGACGCGCAGGCTCAGCGGCCATGGCTCACGGGCCCAGCCGCTTCGTGGCATGTGGGATCTTCCCGGACCGGGGCACGAACCCATGTCCCCTGCATCGGCAGGCGGACTCTCAACCACTGCGCCACCAGGGAAGCCCGATTCTTGTATTTTCAATTTTGTGTTACTGGTAGTCCAAAGAAAGCTGATTTGAAATAGAAAAATCAATTTGGCTTTATTTTTTATTTTTAAGGACAGTCTCCTTAATATTTATTTGTTTGTTTGTTTGTTTATTTATTGGCTGCAACGGGTCTTAGTTGCCGCATGTGGGATCTTCCATTGCAGCGTGCGGGCTCCTCACTGCGGTGCACAGGCTTCTCTCTAGTCATGGTGTGCGGGCTCCAGAGCGCACGAGCTCAGTAGTTGCAGCACATGGGCTCTCCAGTTGTGGCACCCGCGCTCCAGAGCGTGTGGGCTCAGTAGTTGTGGCACGTGGGCTCAGTTGCCCTGCGGCATGTGGCATCTTAGTTCCCCGACCAGGGATCGAACTGGCATCCCCTGTATTGCAAGATAGATTCTCAACCACCAGACTACCAGGGAAGTCCCTCAATTTGGTTTTAAACGTGTTGAATTTGAGGTAATAATAAGAAGTACCTAATACGGTATTGGAGATTTGATTCTGGAAACGCAGGAAGAATGTAAGATTTGGAAATCAACAGTATAATGGGAAGGGCTAAACACTTCTCAGGTTGAAAAAGACTTCAGGTCTGAGCCCTGCTGTAAATCTACCTTTAAATATAGGTCAGGTATTGTATTAAACAACTAAGAAAGAATGATCTAAGAAGTAGAACTAGGAGGGTTGTTGTTATGGAAGCCAAAGGCAAAAGAGGGTTTCAGTAGGAGGGGATGGCTAAGTGTCAGGCAATTTAAATATTATGGGTTTAAAAATTAGAACTGTTTCAGACAGTTCATGTATTAATTAAAAGAAGTCAGACTTCCGATGTTTAAGAAATAGTTAAGGAGAAAGTAGAATTAACATAGTTCATTGTTCTAAGAATTTTGGTATTGAAAAAAACAGAAGGAAGGGGGAATTGTCTAAGGTCCTTAGGTTGACATGGCAGTGATACCCTCTGCTTTCTAGTACACCTGAGTTTCTGCCACCCCACGCCCACGCAGTCACAGAGCCTTTAAAGACTCCTGCGTCTGTGGAGCTGAGCAACACCATTCACTGCTGCAGCTTCTTTTTTTTTTAACAGCTTTATTGAGATATAATTGACATCTGTTTCATCATTTAAAGTATACTATTCAAAAAAGAGGGGATATATGTATATGTATAGCTGATTCACTTTGCTGTACAGTAGAAACTAATACAACATTGTAAAGCAACTATAATCCAATAAAAATTTTTTTTAAGTATACTATTCAATTGTTACTAGTATATTCACAGAGCTGTGCAACCATCACCGTAATCTAATTTTAGAACATTTGCATCATCCCTAAAAGAAATCCCAAACCCAGTAACAATCCCTCCCCATTTTCCCTTCCCCCAAGTCCCTGGCAGCCACTAACCTACTTTTTTTTTAATTAATTAATTTATTTATTTATTTAGGCTGCGTTGGGTCTTCATTGCTGTGCCTGGGCTTTCTCTAGTTGCGGCGTGCAGGGGCTGCTCTTCGTTGTGGTGCACAGGCCTGTCATTTCGGTGGCTTCTCTTGTTGCGGAGCACAGGCTCTAAGCACGTGGGCTTCAGTACTTGTGTCACATGAGCTCAGTAGTTGTGGCTCGCGGGTTCTAGAGCGCAGGCTCAGCAGTTGTGGCGCACAGGCTTAGTTGCTCCGCAGCATGTGGGATCTTCCCGGACCAGGGTTCGAACCCATGTCCCCTGCATTGGCAGGCAGATTCTTAACCACTGCACCACCAGGGAAGTCCCACTAATCTACTTTTTGTCTCCATAGATTTGCCTAGTCTGGGCATTTCATGTAAATGCAGTCAAACAATATGTGGCCTTTTGTGTTCAGCATCTTTCACTTAGCATAATGTTTTCAAGGTTCATCCATATTGTAGCATGTTTCTTTTTATTACCGAATAATATTCCGTTTTATGAATATACCACATTTTATCTATCCAGTCGTCTGTTAATGGACATTGAGTTATTCCCACTTTTTGGCTATTATAAATAATGCTGCTATGAACATTCATATGCAAGATTTTGTGTGAAGATATGTTTTCATTTCTTTGGGGTAGATATCTAGGAGTAGAATTTCTGGGTCATACGGTAACTCTGTGTTTTACATTTTGAGGAACTACCAGACTATTTTCTAAAGTGACTGAACCATCTTACAATCCTCCCAGCAATATATGAGGGTTCTAATTTCTCCACATTGTCATCAACACTTGTTATTGTCTCTCTTTTTTATTTAGCCATTCTAGTAGGGAGTAGTATCTCATTTAAGTTTTGATTTGCACTTCCCTAATAACTAATGATGTTGAGCATCTTTTCATGTGCTTATTGACCATTTGTATGTCTTCTTTAGAGAAATGTCTATTCAGGTCCTTTGCCCATTTTTAAATTGGGTTATGTGTCTTTTTATTGCTGAGTTGTAAAAGTCCTTTATGTATTCTGGATAGAAGTCCCTTATCAGATATATGATTTGCAAATGTTTTCTCCCATTCTGTGGGTTGTCTTTTCACTGTCTTGATTGTGTTCTTTAAAGCACAAAAGTTTTAAAGTTTTATGAAATCCAACTTACCTATTTTTTTTAATAAATTTATTTATTTTATTATTTTATTTTTATTTTAGTTTTTATTTTTGGCTGCGTTGGGTCTTCACTGCTGCGTGTGGGCTTTCTCTGGTTGCGGCGAGCGGGGGCTACTCTTTGTTGCGGTGCGCGGGCTTCTCATTGTGGTGGCTTCTCTTGCTGTGGAGCACAGGCTCTAGGTGCGTAGGCTTCAGTAGTTGTGGCACGTGGGCTCAGTAGTTGTGGCTCATGGGCTGTAGAGCACAGGCTCAGTAGTTGTGGCACGCGGGCTTAGTTGCTCCACGGCATGTGGGATCTTCCTGGACCCGGGATTGAACCCGTGTCCCCTGCATTGGCAGGCGGATTCTTAACCACTGTGCCACTAGGGAAGCCCCAACTTACCTATTTTTTTCTTTTGTCACTTGTATTTGTGGTATCTTGTCTAAGAATGCATTACCTAACTCAAGGTTATGAAGGATTATTCCTTTTTTTGCTAAGCTTTCTTTTAACAGACCTTTTTTTTTTTTTCTCATGAACAGCAGGGGGCTTCTCTGTCAGCCTTTTGAGTCAGATCTGCCCACCACTTACTTTAATTTACTCTCTCACCCTTTTTGTATTACTCTTATTCAACAAGACTTTGACTAACCACCTTCTATAAGCCAAACACTGTGCTAGTATTATAGGAAGCACAAAATAAAAATGATACTGTCTTAAGCTCTGGGTATTGGGGATACAGAGATGACTATAACTTGGACTTTGCAGTCTATAAGAGCCATTAAGGCAGATAGGCAAAAAAGAACATAACCATGTCAAGTGACAAACGATATACTTAATCAGAACCTCTCATGGGGCTTCCCTGGTGGCGCAGTGGTTGAGAATCTGCCTGCCAATGCAGGGGACACATGTTCGAGCCCTGGTCTGGGAAGATCCCACATGCCGCGGAGCAACTAGGCCCGTGAGCCACAACTACTGAGCCTGCGCGTCTGGAGCTTGTGCTCCGCAACAAGAGAGGCCGCGACAGTGAGAGGCCCGCGCACCGCGATGAAGAGTGGCCCCTGCTCACCGCAACTAGAGAAAGCCCTCGCACAGAAACGAAGACCCAACACAGCCAAAGATAAATAAATAAAATAAAATTTAAAAAAACACCTCTCATGAACTGATGTTAGTTTCTGATGAAGTTTCCGTCAGTATACAATGAAATAAGAAAAATAATGACAGTGTGCTTTTTTAATGAAATGATGGTGATAGTTGATGTAGGGTGTGTTTTTTGTTGTTGTTGTTTAATGATCTTACTTGGCGATATAAGATATTGGCAATCCCGTATTGATCCCCTGGCTTTTGTGGGATTTTTTTCTTGTCTGTAAAATCAACAACCTCCAGCCACAGTTCGGAAGACAGAGATCATTTCTGGCTCCAAGGTGATCAGTGAAGACTTGATGGAGGAGTTGATCTGGGCATTGCAGGTTTTAGATAATTCCTCATAGGTTTAGCCAAGTGTAACAGGCAGGAGAATCTGAACAAAGAGTGGAAAGAGCTTATGAAACAGGTTTGAAGGACTACATGACCGGGGATGGGAAGTAAGGTTGGGTAGAGAGGGAGTAGACAGCCAAGATGGAGGACCTTGAAAGCCAAAATGAGTTTGAACTTGATTCTCTGGGTAATGGGAAACCATTAAAAGGGGCAGGAGTGACATGTTGAATAAAATGGGGCTTCAGGAAGATGAATCTGGCAGTACTAGATAGAAGGTAAATTGCAGGTGAGAAGACTAGTTAGGAGGCAATTGTGGTTTATAATGTGATGGTTTTTATATTTTGTTTCTAGCCAGAAAAAAATTTGATCTTCTTATCAAAGCCCTATAGATCTTTGGCCGTAGTTGGTGGAAAGTAGGTGATGATGTGGTCTGTGATATAGTGAAGTAAGTTAAGCACTGAAAGTATGATAGCTGCCACCTTCTGTAGGCAGCTGGAAACACTTCCTAAGTAGTAGCTCTCTAGTACAATGCATGGCTTAGTCTCACAGAAATTTCAGGGACAAAGACCCTGGGCCCAGAGCTCTTACTGGAATTCTCAGCACTGGTCATGGAGATTGACTTTGCCCCAGCCTACAGCCCAGCTAGGGGAGAGGGAAGTACAGTGACACCTTTCACTGTCCTTGAGGGGATCGTTCATGACTAGTTTTATGAACAGCTGCCTTCCTCTCTCCTTCCCTTCCTCATTGTTTCCTGCTTTGTAGAATCAAGAAGGCATGGCCCCTCAAACATTTATTTCAAGGTTGGAGATAGGTTTTTGGGTCTTCAGCAACTTCTGTTCTTCTACAACTCAGTTCATCTTAGGATGCTGTCACTGAGCATTTGAGTCTCATAGGGAATAGAAGCAACAATAAGGGGAAAGAAACGACGTATCTTCTGGATCCTGAGTGGTAGCTGATGTGGTCCTGGCCAGTAGACCTAAGGCTTCTTTTTAGGGACCTGAAATCCAAGGGCTTGCCTGTGGCGTCCAGATGGTAGTCAGTACTGGAAGGAGCTCTATGCAGGGCTAGTGCTTGAGGGCCAAGACCATCTTGACACCACCATCTCTGTGTTCAAGGATGGCAGCAGGCGGCAGTGGCATGAACTGGACAGAGACATGCTGCTACTTACTGTACAGCTGGCTCTGCCTCTGGCTTCTCCACTGTCTACTGATTCCCACAGAACTGGCCCAGAACCTGACGAGGGTGGAGCAGGGAAGGGGTGGAGGGCTCTGTAGTTCTTCAGACAGAACTGAGAATTTTCTCTGGGCTGGGGAAGACCACTCCTTTTCCTTAGCCTTCCTTTCCCTAGGAAAGTAGGCTTTCTGCCCCCTGGCCTGGCTAAAGGGACTCTGCCTTCCCACAGGCCCAGCTGGACCTTACTCAGTACTGACCTAAAACTGATGTAGGTGAGAGGGCGGAAGGTTCTGCTACAGCCCCACTAGCAGACCCGCTGAAGATCCAGGGAACTGAAGTGGACCCTGTGGTAGGAAGGGGGCCTGTAGCCAGCTTGATCCTAAGGTTCACTACCACCCTGTATATAGAAGCCTCTATGGCCCAGTCTCTCTTTTTTTCTGAGACAGACCCCGTTTCTCTGAAGAGGCACGCCCTAGAAAGCCTATTGCCAAGTCTAGGAACTTGGTGTTACTGCTGGTGGAATGATGATTGGTCCCCACAGCCTCCCTGCAGGGCTTCAGGAACCCCCTCCCAGGCTGGCTGCTCCACCCTGAGGCTAGTCTAGAATCCTAGTGAAGGGAAAAAGCTGGAAAACAAGGAGTCATTCAGAGTGGGTGAAAAGAGGAGGGAGAGGTTTCTGGCTGAGATCTAAAAGGAGGGGCCTAAGGAAGGAAGGAAGCTCTAAGCCTCCTCCCAGACCTTTTCCCTGAGACTCCTAGGGATGAGAGAGGAGCGAGGCCCAGCTCTCTCGCTATTTTTCTTTGCCGCTTTGAGACTTCTCATCTTCCAGCACTGACTGCCTTCTGTGGCTGACTCCTTTCTCTACCTTCCCCCTTCCCCAGGCTAAAGGGCCCACGGGGACTGGCAGGGAGGAAGGCTGAGTGGCTGTACTGTGGGCATGCCTATTCCTTTCCCTTCCCCCTTCCCTTAGCAGCAACGTCACCGCAGCACCAGAGGCAGCAGCAGCGGCAAGGATACTGGGGCTGGGATTGCGCAGCCTCCCTGCATTAGCAACGATGCCATTGTATTAGCAGAAATCAGATCTTAGGAAATCAGCCCAGTTCCCCCTGTGTGGTCCTGTGGAACAGTGCCTCAGCTTGAACTGTCAAGATAGAGCTTGGTCGGAGTGCAAAAGGAACAGAAGCCTCCAGATACAGCTAAGGCTCCTTACAGAGGTATGGCTCAGCGGAGCTGGGGGGAGGGGCAGGGCAGAGATGCTAGAATAACTGATCAGCACATTTGGGCCCTGGTTTTGAGGGTTGGCTTTGTCTTCCCGAAAGAGGGGGAGAGAGAGAGAGAGAGAGAGAGCGAGCATGAGCGCAAACATTAGACAAGCTCATCCATGCATACATTTGGGCTGTGGTGCAGAGATGGGGAAAAACAGGCTTGGGCTAATGCTATTTTGTCAAGAAGCAGAAAATCCCCTTCCTCCTTTCTGAGCATCTCTAATGAGGCTGTTATAGTGCGGGTCAGCGTAGAGGGGGTCAGATCTAGAAACAAAGGCTTAATAGGGAGGAGATACCCCTACAGCTACTGTAAGTTTATGATGGAGACATGCAGGGATCCACACAGGAGGTACTGGGAAGCATTGAGTCCATCCTTTACCTCCATGCACATATGTACATGCACTAGACACACATACCATATCTTCTGGAGCTGTGGGAGCCAAGAGGCTACAGATAAGGATGGAATAAGAAAGAATGTTGACCAAGAGGCTCCACATTATTGGTTGGTGGGGATAAGTAGTGCCTAGGGCACCTGACCTATTATAATTGGTCTTCTTATACAGGCTTAGATTCCTAACAGGAAGAGACCTGAGCATAAGTTGAGACTCCCAAATCCACCCTCCTGCTCTCTTCCCTTCAATCCTGTCCAAGAGAGAACCCAGACAGGAAAAGGGTTATCAGTCCTACTGAGGCTCCCCATCAGACCTCAGGTCAAGGTCAGATTGCTAGAGAGTAACAGCCGAGTATCACCATCTTCCCCGTCCCCCTTCAGGAGGCTAAAAAAAGAGGGAAGGGATTCTATGACTGGCAGAAAGATGCTGAAGACCAAAGACAAGGGAAACCTTTCTTCTGAAGTTTAGAACATCTTCCTGCCCAGAGTTACCCTGTTGCTGAGCAGATAGGAAGAGTTCTTTAAATTCCCATCTCCATTGATCACCTTGGTGGAGGATTCAAAAACATATGCTAATAGGAGTCAGTAGTTCCATGTTGTGCAAATGTGGTTGGATAATACATTGGGACGTTGTGGGAGGTGTTAGTTCCCAGGAAGCACCTAGGAATGTGAACTGCAGAGCAGGGGAAAGGGGCGTTGAGGACTGTGAATGGGGCAGGGAGATGTGAGCTGGGAACTGGGGCAGGAGGTGTGATTGAAGAGTGTTTATTAGAGCATAGGGCAGTAATATGAAAGGGACTGTGGGTTCAGAGAATAGTAAAGTGGGTAAGTATAAACTGTGTAAATGGAAACTAGAGTGTGAGCCTATCCAGGAAAGGTAGGAAGCATCTGCCTTGGTAGCAGAGTAAATGTAGGGGCTTTAGGAAGAGGGTGTGGCCCTGATCTTTTCTCTGAGAGGCAGTTGTAGTGGAAAGAATTAAGAATTGGGCAGACCTGGGTTTGCGTCCATCTCAGCTGTATAATTATGGGCTAACTTCTCACACTTGCTAAGCTTCAGTTTTCTCATCTGTAAAATGGGGATGATTATGTCTACTTTAAATGATTATAGTGAAATTAGAGATGATATATGTACAACACCTTACATGTAAGTTCTCAGTAAATGATCACTAATAAATAGTATTATTATAATAGGCCAGGAGACACCCATTTGTGATGAGGGCCAGGAAGAGGGCTCTCGTGGAGAGCTTTCCCTGATTCTAGAGATCTAGACCTCGTAACTTTATGCTGACTAAGCCCACCACTTCTTTGTCCACCTGGTAGGCAGAGCTGAGCACTTTCTTCCACTTTCTTCCTATTCCGGGTTCTCTATTCCTTCCCCATCTTCATCTCCCATGTCTCTCCATTTAATCAGGGCACAAAAAGCATCTGGAATGAGCTCTTCCATCTCACTGTTTACTCTTCACCTTTATTAGCGCTCATGGGCCACAATATTAAACTTGTCTTGTTATAGAACATGTCTCTCCCGGGGGAGAAGTCTAATAGATATGCTCTCAGTAAATGTGTTCTGTGGTGTTTGAAATCAAGTCACGTGTACAGTAGACTCTCATTACATTCCTAACTGATCAAGAAAAAAGGTCAAACATTAGGATTCCTGACTCTTGACTTAATTCTGTCATTTATCCATTGAGAGATCTTGGGCAAGTCATTTGTTTTTTCTAGGTGTTGATTTCCTTATTTTTTTAAATAAAGAAGTGGCTCTGCCTATTCTGGTGCCTTGTTGTGAGGATCAATGAGATGACATACATAAAGAAGTGCTTTGTAAAATATGTGAATGTGTCGGGGCAAAAGGCATGAGTACAAAGTCTAATGAGGTGTCTGTAGAACTTTACCTTAGTTGGCTGAACTGGAGTTGTCTGTGGAGAAACTACTGGCAGATCAGGAAGGAATAAGACTTTCTCTGAGATACAAAAATATAAAATAAAATGGAATCAACCAGTGAAAGAGCTTTACACTTAAAATAGTATTCAACACAACCTAAATATAAAAGCTAAAACTATACAGCATTTAGGGAAAAAAAGAGGAAAATTTCTTTATGATCTTGGGACAGGCAAAGCTTTCTTAGCATACAGAAAGATTTAACCATAAAGAAAAAAACAGATAAACGGGACTTCATAAAATTAAAACCTTCTATTAATTAAAAAACACCATTAAGAAAACAAATGGGCAAGCCACATTTGAGAAAAGGCCACTTGAGAAAATATTCTCAAGACATACGTCTGACAAAGGGCTTGTATCCAGAATAAATTTTAAAACTCCTACAACTCAACAATAAAAAGACAAGTCAGTTTTTAAAATGGGTAGAACAGGAGTCGATAACTAACCTACTGTGCCTACCATGTTCCAAGCACAATGCGTGGGTTCTAGGGACACAGGGTTGACTCTATCCCTAGATACAGTCCCTACCCTGTTCCTCAAGGAACTGCACTCTAGTCTGGGGACAGATACGTAAACATAACATAATAAACCTTCAGCGCCCTCCAGCCAAAGGTACTCCATCACCCTCCACATTCATTTGTGCTTTATCCCTGATTCAGAGAGTCAGCTTTCCAGACTCTATGTGTTGCTCTGTTTCTCCATTTGAACGTGTATATGACACAGTCAGTGGTTTTGTGGGTCAAAATCAGAAACTCTTATGCGCGTATTACTTGTGAATGCTTTTGAAAATCGTGCTATAAAAGGGGGTGGAGGGGTATTCATTGAAGATCAAGTGATGGCTGTAGCCCACAGGTACTCCTAAAATTACTTCCATGTGTGCAAGAAAGTTCTTTATGCTCCATTTAGTCCAGGCCTCAGATTGTGGCCTGGACCCTGGGGAAGCATAGTACTGTACGTAAGGGGAAGCCCCCTTCCCAAGCCCCAAACCCACAGTATCTGTAGCACTTAAAGAAAAAAAACTGTTTAAATTATGTACATAGGGGCTTCCCTGGTGGCGCAGGGGTTAAGAATCCGCCTGCCAATGCAGAGGACACGGGTTTGAGCCCTGGTCCGGGGAGATCCCACATGCCGCGGAGCACCTAAGCCCGTGTGCTACAACTACTGAGCCTGTGCTCTAGAGCCCATGAGCCACAGCTACTGGAGCCCATGCACCTAGAGCCTGTGCTCCGCAACAAGAGAAGCCACCGCAATGAGAAGCCACGCACCGCAATGAAGAGTAGCCGCCGCTCATCACAACTAGAGAAAGCCCGCACACAGCAACAAAGACCCAACACAGCCAAAAATAAATAAATAATAAAAATATATATATATGTACATAACAGATATTTATTAGAAAGTTAGATGAAACAAAAAGAATAAAATTAAAAAATAATCGAAAATCACTCAACAGCAATAATCACTGTTAACATTTTGTTGCAAAGTCAGCCCTCCGTATCTGCGGGTTGTGCATGCATAGATTCAACCAACCGAGGATTAAAAATATTCAGGAAAAATGTTCCAGAAAGTTCCAAAAAGCTAAACTTGAATTTGCCATGCTCTGACAACTATTTACATAGCATTTACATTGTATCAGGTATTACAAGTAATCTGAAGATGATTTAAAGTAAACAGGAGGATGTGTGTAGGTTATATGCAAATACTACGACATTTTATATAAGGGACCTGAGCACCCTTGGATTTTGGTACTGTTTATGCTTTCACGTTTTCTTCCATGTATATTGCTATGGTTTGAATGTCTGTGTGTCCCCTCCCCGCCATCCATGTGTTGAATTCTAAGTCCCAAAGGTCAAGGTAGTAAGAGGTAGGGCCTCTGGGAAGTGATTAGGTCTTGAGAGCAGAGCCCTCCTGAATGAGATTAGCGCTTTTATAAAACAGAAAGATCCCTTGTCCGTTACACTATGTGAAGACACAGGTAGAAGTTGCTAACTATGAACCAGAAAGTGGGCTTTCACCAGAACTCAGCCATGCTGGAACCTTCATCCTAATCTTGGACTTCCCAGCCTCCAGAACTGTAAGAAATACATTTCTGCTGTTTATAAAGCCACCCAGTCTGAGGTATTTTGTCATAGCAGCCTGAATGGACTGACAGATATAGAGATATATTTATTTACAACAATGGTGTCATACTGTAAATTCTGTTTGTAATCTGCTATTTTCACTTAATAGTTTGTGAATAGTTTCTCAAGTCAATAATAATCAAATTAACCAACGTTGTTTTAATGATACTCTGTTCTGTACGTTTTTGGTTTTTTTTTTTTTTGGCTGCGTTGGGTCTTCATTGCTGCTCGTGGGCTTTCTCTAGTTGTGGTGAGCAGGGGCTACTCTTCGTTGCGGTGCACGGGCTTCTCAGGGCTTCTCATTGCAGTGGCTTCTCTTGTTGCAGAGCACGGGCTCTAGGCGCACAGGCTTCAGTAGTTGTGGCACCCGGGCCCAGCAGTTGTGGCTCGTGGGCTTTAGAGTACAAGCTCAGTAGTTATGGCACGTGGGCTTAGTTGCTCCGCGGCATGTGGGATCTTCCCGGACCAGGGCTCGAACCGTGTCCCCTGCATTGGCAGGCGGATTCTTAACCACTGTGCCACCAGGGAAGTCCCTGTTCTGTAATTTTAAAACTGATTATTGTTGGAATTTTACTGTGTTCCCAACTTTCTGTTATCCTTGTGGCATATATATTTGAGTTCAAAGTTTTCTTGGCAAAGGAAGAGAAGAGATGGGAAGGAGTGAAGGGGAAATTATCTCACATACCTCATAGCAAAACTTCCTCAAAATTATCTTTATCCCTCTCTACAAAATCCCATACTTTAAGGCAGCTGTTCCTCTCTTTTCTTTTTCTCATCTTGTCTCTGCAAATACCCACTCCCCTCCACTGCTAAACATTGGTTCCCTTCCCTCTTCCCATAAACCTTAATCTTTTTTCCTACTTACAAATTATATCTTAACAGCTTTGTTAAGGTATAATTCACATACCATAAAATCCACTCTTTTATAAAACTGAGACATAATTCACATTCCATAAAACTATGGAGTTTTTATTTTATTCACAGACTTGTGTAACCATCACCGCTATCTGATTTCAGAACATTTTCATCACCCCCGAAAAGAACCTCCATCCCCATTAGTAGTCACTCCCCATCTTCCAGTCCCTCAGTCCCTGGCAACCACTATTCTACTTTTTGTTTCTGTGTATTTGCCTATTCTGGACATTTCATGTAAATGGAATCATATAACATCATACAAAGAAGCCTTTTACGACTGGCTTCTTTCACTTACCTTTTCGAGATTCCGTCATGCTGTATGTAGCATGTGTCAGTACTTCATTCCTTTTATCGCTAAATAATATTCCATTATGTATACCGTATTATGTTTATCTGTTCATCAGTTGATGAACATTTGAATTGTTCCCACTTTTCTGGCTACTGTGAATAATGCTGCTGTGAATATTTGTATACAAGCTTTTGTGTGAACATACGTCTTCATTTCTCTTGGGTATATACCTAGGAGTAGAATTTCTAAGTCATATGGTAACTCTATGTTTAACATTTTGAGGAACTGCCAGACTGTTTTTCCAAAGTGACTGCACCATTTTACAATGGCTCCAGCACTGTTTGAGGGTTGCAGTTTCTCCACATCCATCCACCAGCATTTGTTATTGCCTTTTATCTTAGTGGGAATGAAGTGGTATCTCATTGTGGTTTTTATTTCTCTAATGACTAATGATGTTGAACATCTTTTCATGTGCTTATTAATCATTTGTATGTCTTCTTTGGAGAAATGTCTATTCAAGTTCTTTGCCCAGTTTTTAATTGGGTTATGTACTTTTTATTGTTGAGTTGTAAGAGTTCCTTGTATATTCTAATCAGAAGACTCTTATCAGATACACAATTGGCAAATATTTTCTCTCATCCTCTGAGTTGTCTTTTCACTTTCTTGATGGTCTCCCTTGAGGCACAAAGGTTTTTGATTTTTATGAAATCTATCTTATCTGTTTTCTCTATTATCACTTGTGTTTTTGGTATCTTATCTAAGAAAGCATCCCATCTTAATCTTAATCTAAGATAATGCATTTACTCCCATGTTTTCTTCTGTAACTCTTAGCCTTGTGGCTCAGTTTAGCCTCTCTGATTTCTGCCTTTCTGCATATCTACTCCTTACCTCAATCAACACACAAAGGCTTGGGAAGTCCAACAGAGGAGCCTTCCTCTCAGAAAGGAAAGGAGGAAGAAAGAAGGTAAATACTTGCTTTTTAATTTTAATGTAATTTAACTTAACACAAAAGAATATATTTAATAATGTCCCTTGCACATGTATTTATTAGACACTTGAATTTTTTCTTTTGTGTGTTGCCTGTTCATGTCCTTGAGCATGTGTGACTTGCCTGGCCCTTTACTGTACTCCACATGAAGAGCTCTGATCCTGTGATCTAAATGAGTTACACTTTTAAAAATTGGTGGTATATGGGTTCAACTAAATGATGCAGAACTTATAGGCAGTGAGGGGTTTAGACTCATGGTAGGTAAGGAAAATGACAGGAATGATAAGGAAAAGAAGAGAAATGAATGAATTAGGAGAAATTAGGTAGGAGAAGTCTGAGCAAGTGAAGTCTTTTGGGACATGAACTTGGTAGCACAGGAGACTAGAACTTGAGGAGGCCATTCTGCCATGGTCCAGCCAAGAGACCAGAGAAGCTTAGAATGGACTCTGTGTAGAGAACTTGACCTTAACCTATCAGAATTAAAACTGGGAAGAGAAGACTTTTTAGGGGACCCTCATAGTTAAAGTTTTGGCTAAAACTGGGCAGAATCTGGGCACTTCAGATCTGTACCCTGAGCTAGATAAATATTAAGAATATTTTTTGCCTGGGGACTTCCCTGGTGGCGCAGTGGTTAAGAATCCACCTGCCAATGCAGGGAATGTGGGTTCAAGCCCTGGTCCGGGAAGATCCCACATGCTGCGGAGCAACTAAGCCCATGTGCCACAACTACTCACCCTGCACTCTAGAACCCGCGAGCCACAACTACTGAGCCTGCGTGCCACAACTACTGAAGCCTGTGCGCCTAGAGCCCCTGCTCCTCAACAAGAGAAGCCACCGCAATGAGAAGCCCGCGCACTGCAAGGAAGAGTAGCCCCCGCGCGCCACAACTAGAGAAAGCTCGTGCGCAGCAGCGAAGACCCAATGCAGCCAAAAATAAATTAATTAATTTTTTTAAAAAAGGATATATTATGCCTCATGTTTGCCAAGCCTTATCTGATGTTGTGCTAGAATGATACAAAAAAGATAAAAACAGACCTCTACCCACCTTGAGAAGGAAGAGGCTGGCATCAGCCATACTAGTAGTCTGATGCCTAACTCGGTCTCTATTCAAGAAGCTCTAGTACAGTAGTGGAGAGAGTGAGGATCTTTAGCCCACAGCCATCAGAGAGGGGCAGGTATTCTGGGGCTCAGAGGAGGAGAAAAGGTGTCCAAGATGACATAGGCGTCAAATGATATAATACATTAAAATTTATTTTTCTTGCAAAATTATAGCTTATTGCTATGCATACGTGATACATTATTTGTGGTTTCCCCCCCTCATCTGTAAACGTGCTGTAGCTGTGTCTAAGACATCTCTGTATCTCCTCAGTGCCTAGTACCCTTTCAGGCATCTTAGACAGTTTTTTCTTAGTTATGTCATTATTCATACATTTTTTGTACTCAGGACTAGTCGTTATTTACTGCTAAGAAAGAGAAGGAGAAAATGCTGTCCCTGAGATTCCCCAGACCTTCAGATGTGGCATTTTGTTGCAAGTGGATGCATGACGAACTTAAAATGAAGGGGAACTCAAGAGCTGGACCTGTGCAATGCAGAAAATGTGCCTTGACGAGCTGTATTATCCAGCTGCATCTTGACTCTGAATCTTTTTTCCTCTTGGGCTCTTCTCCATCTGAAAATGATATGGGTAAGGGCATGTCCCTGACTTCGGGAAGGTGACATTAGGTTCCCTTTCTTTCCCTCTCTCTCCAGGTACCAAGCTCTCCTGATGAAATGTGTTCTGCCCCACTGGGCTCCGGGGGCAGTGTCTGGTGCTGTTGATGCCCTTGTTCGAACTTTCCAGAATGGATAGTCCCCCAAAGCTGACTGGAGAGACCCTCATCGTCCACCACATCCCCCTGGTACACTGTCAAGTCCCAGACAGGCAATGCTGCGGAGGGGCAAGTGCAGGTAGCGGGAGCACAAGACCCAATCCCTTCTGCCCACCTGAGCTGGGCATCACCCAGCCTGATCAAGACCTGGGACAAGCCGACTCTCTGCTATACAACAGTCTGCATTCTGCTCCCGGGGGATCTGCGCGATCTGCAGACAGCACCAAGAACAGAGGTCGGGATGGAAGAGGCCCCGGGGCCCCTAAACGACACAATCCCTTTTTGCTGCAAGAGGGTATTGCTGAGCCAGGACTTGGTGACCTGTATGATGACAGCATTGGTGATAGTGCCACCCAGCAGTCCTTCCACCTGCACGGGGCTGGCCAGCCCACCTTCCATCCCTCCTCTTTCCAGCTGCCACCACCTGGCCCCAGAGTGGGCAGGCCATGGGAGGCAACACATAGTCGGGCTGGAGTGGTGGAGGGGCAGGAACAGGAGCCAGTGACCACCTTGGATGCCCAGCAGTGCAGCAGTAGCCACAGTTGCCGGCCAGAGCCGGAAGCAGAGACGATGGAGCTGGATGAGTACGGGGGCCCTGGCGGGAGTGGCAGCGGGGGTGGAGCCAGTGATACCTCTGGCTTTTCCTTTGACCAGGAGTGGAAGCTCAGTTCAGATGAATCCCCAAGGAACCCCAGATGCTCAGGCTCAGGACCCCAGCACTGCCGCTGCAGTAGCACATCCAGTCAGTCCGAGGCGGCTGACCAGTCCATGGGCTATGTGAGCGACTCCTCCTGCAACAGCTCAGACGGAGTGCTGGTCACCTTCAGCACCCTCTACAACAAGATGCACGGCAACTCCCATGCCAATCTCAACTCTGCCCCGCAATCTTGCAGCGACTCTTCCTTCTGCAGCCACTCAGACCCCAGCGCCTTCTACCTGGACCTGCAGCCCTCCCCAGCAGAGTCTAAGATGTCTTGTGAGTCCCACCACCCTGACAGTGGAGGGAGGGAAGGTGGCTATGGTTGTCCTCATGCCTCGTCTCCTGAGCTTGATGCCAACTGCAACTCCTACCGCTCGCACTGTGAGCCCTGCCCAGCTGTGGCTGACCTCACAGCCTGCTTCCAGAGCCAGGCCCGTCTTGTTGTGGCCACACAGAATTACTATAAACTTGTCACCTGTGACCTGTCCTCCCAATCATCCCCAAGCCCAGCTGGCTCTTCCATCACCAGCTGCTCAGAGGAACACACCAAGATAAGTCCTGCGCCAGGCCCTGGCCCAGACCCTGGCCCTAGCCAGCCCTCTGAGTATTACCTGTTCCAGAAGCCAGAAGTCCAGCCAGAGGAACAAGAAGCAGTGGGCTCCGAAGTGGAAGCACCTGCTCCCGTGGGCCCCACTGTGATCGAGGGGCAGGTGTACACTAATACTTCACCCCCCAACCTCAGCACTGGACGTCAGCGCTCTCGAAGCTACGACCGCGGCCTAGAGCGCAGCCCTCCTATCCGCCTGGGCTCACTGGAACGCATGTTGAGTTGCCCAGTACGCCTGAGTGAGGGCCCTGCAGCCCTGACTGGGCCTAGTTCCCCACCTCGGCGTGTCACCTCCTTTGCTGAACTCGCCAAGGGCCGGAAGAAAACTGCAGGCTCTGGCTCCCCCCCACTGCGAGTGAGCGCTGGGGACTCCTCCCAGGAGTTCTCACCCATCCAGGAAGCCCAGCAAGACAGGGTGGGCCCACTAGATGAGGGCACTCACTGTAGCCATAGCCTACCACCCATGCCCTTGGGGCCAGGCCTGGACCTAGTTGGCCCAGAGCCCTGGTCCACCCAGGTCTGTCAGGGCCTCCAGTCCAGTGAGATGCCACCTGCTGGCCTCAGAGCTGCTGGGCAAGGCCCCCTGGCCCAGCTGATGGATCCAGGGCCTGCTCTCCCAGGGAGCCCAGCCAGCAGCCATACCCAGAGGGATGCAAGAGCTAGAGCTGACGGTAAGGAACCTAAAGGCTGGAGAATACCAGGGTGTGTGCATGGCCTCCTCAGTAGTAGGGCCCTGCCCACCACCCCACGCATACCACTAGAGGTTCCTCAGCCTAGATCAATCATCTTTCCAGTCCAGAGCATGTCCTACGGTTGTAATAGGGGGAAGGAGGATGGAGAATAAAAAATACACCAAGGAGATAAAATTAGCACAACTTAGAGATTGATGTATCGGGAAAGGAAGTACTCAAAAGATTGTGATTCTAAGCCCGGATGACTGGAAATATGTTGATACATGGTTAGGGACTGTAAACACAGAAGTAGATTTACTGGAAAAGGAATAAGGCATGAGTTCCATTTTGGACATTAAGGAATTTGCAGTGTTTAAGGGAAATGTCCAACAGGCAAACCACCCTGGGTATCAGTAAGTTCATTCTTTGATCAGTGATTGTAGCCACTCTTCAAAGAACCTGAGACCTGACACTTAACCTTTAAGCCTCCCAGGCCAGCTCTTTCCCTATTTACTTTATTACACTTAAGTAATTATTTTTTAAAAGCTCTATGTTAAGTGGGTGCTGGTGATAGATGAGAGGAACAATCTCTGTCCTTAAGGAATTCCGATGAAGGGTGGAAACAGAAAAGGAAACAAAATTAAAATGTAGAGATGGCAGTGTGCGGTACAAAATTAAAATGTAGAGATGGCGGTGTGTGGTACTAGTCTATGAGAGGGATAGCTAAACAGACCAAAATGTCAGAGGAGTGCTCATACAGTTTACATTTAAGCACAGTCTAGAAAAATGATTAGGAATAGGCTTTGTGGAGACTCATAAAAAGAACATTCTAGGCCCATACAGTAGTCTATACAAAATCACAAAGGCACAGCATATCTTGATGCTTTCCAGAAACTGCAGATAATTTAGTATAGCTATAGTGGAATGTGGATGGAACCATTGAAGGATTTTAATCAGGAAAGTGGCATTTTTTGGTTTGTTACAGCATAGTGGCATGTTTTGATTTGCATTTTAGAAAGATTTCTGATTGTTTGGGTGGAAGGTAGATTAGAAAGGATGTCTCCCTGGAGGTCAGGAGACCCCTGTGATCAGAGAGTCATTGGAATAAAAATAGTAGTTGAAGCTATGAGTGGATGAGAACATCCAGGGAGAATGTGTAGAGTTATAAAGGGAATGATGGACGGAGCCCTGGGGATACAGTGATTTAAGGTTGAGCAGAGCAACCCTCAAAGGAGACTGAGAAAAATTAGCCAAGAAAATAGAGGGAAAACCAGGAGAGGGTGAAGTCACAGGAGCCAAAGGAGGAGAACGTTTCAAGAAGAGTTAGTTCAACAAATGAGTTCTGAAAAGAAATCACTAGGATTAAGGCTGAAGAATCCCAAGAGCAGCATTTGGGAGTGGCCAGCATAGAAGCCAGATCTCAGAAGGTTTGGAAGGAAAGGGGAGATAAAGCAGGGGAAAGGTCGATAAAGGGGAATTGGCTGTCTGTAGCCTTAGGTTGGTCTGTTGGCTTCTCAAAGGAAAAGGGTTAAAAAAAATCATAAATGGTGTTGTCTCTGCTGTTAGGGAGATCACAGTCTATCAGAAGACTTCACACTCCTAAACATACACAGAGGAGGTGCCCTTGGGGAAGGGATGCAGGAGGGTCTCTAGGGAAGAGGGGGGTCAGAAACAGCAGGGATTGGTCAGAGTGCTTTGGAACCCACGCTCTTCTGAGATTGCAGTGTCTGGTGGGTGATATCTAGGCACAGGGCTTGCAGTCTGAGGGCAAGAGCAGCCCTGGTCAGAGATGGGAGGAGAGGCCTTAAAAGTGTTTTTGCTATCAGGTAAGAATTTTCATATTGAGATGCTGTTTTGTTCCATAAGTCTCCAGTGACTTACCACAGGGCTTTTTTCTTGATTCTGTATGACTTTTTTTTTTATATCAAAAAATGATGACAAAAGAAGTGAGATCTCTTTGAGATTCTGAGCAGCAGAATCAAGATTCAAAAGGGTTTTACCAAGTCGGGAAAGAACGTTTTGTTCTTTCAGGGACCAATATGAACTTTGATAATGTAAGCTGTACTTGAGTTGATTTGGGATATTTAATTGATTGCAAACTCAGAATGAGTCAGCAGTTTGGAAGGGCTTCCAAAAAGTTAAAATGGTTGGATTCATTTAGAGACTCGAGAAGGGAGGAGTTGATAGTCCCCCTCACCCTTGTGAACCACTTAGAGCCCTCCTGGAAGTTCTGGACACTCCATTTTAAGAGGGAACCAAGGGGCTGGGGCTGTGTCGCCCACAGAAGAACAGACTTGGGTGAATGTGGTCTCTATCTCCAATTTTCTTAAGGGCTGTCACATAGAAAATGAGAAAACTTATTCCCTGTATTCCCTGAGGGTAGAACTGATACCCACTCCCCACAGTAGACACCCCTCCCCCTTTCTGATCTTACTGCCTGAGAACTTAGCAGGGAGGATTTTTAAAAGAGTAGGAATAGATAGTCTAATTCAGACATACTCTGCATAGCATGTACAGTAAAGCTGGGATTGGGAGGGCCTACTCTGATAGCCAGCGTCAGCTCAGTCTTGAAATTTGGTATTTAAGTAAGTGGAGAGGATGAAGACATTCCCAGTAGGAAAAGCAGTGTGCTTAAAGATGGGAATGGGGGGGAAGAGTGGTGTCAATGAGCATGGCAGGTGTGGACGTTTGAGGGGAGAGCAGCTAATTTGTGGCAGGTGTGGACACCTACCTGACTGAGAAGATTAGACTTTGTTCTGTGGGCAGTAGCGCCGCAGGAAATAAAATACTTCCTAAAGCTGGTATATGTAAGAAGATTTGGATGCAGTGAGCCTATACTGAACCGAGGGTGACAGTGAGGCTTCATTCATTTAACGAATCTTTATTCAGTACCCACCATGCACCAGGGTCTGTTCTAGGCACTGGGGATACAGCAGTAAACAATTTAAAAATCCCTGCTTTTCTGGAGCCCTTATAAGGAGTAATGGACAATAAACAAATAAGATAATTTCTGATAGTGAAAAATGGCTAAAAAGGAAATAAAACAGGGTGATGAGAGCATGACTTGCCAGAGGGACTGGGGTGGTCAGAGAAGGTCTTAATGAAGTGATGCTTGAGCTGATGCCTGAATGATGAGACAATTTCAGCGAGAACAAAAGACCCCGAGATGTTAATGAACTTGGCATGTTGAAGGACAGAAGAAGGTATTGCTGGAGCATAGTGAGCCAGGGAGAATGACAAGGGTTGTTCTCTGATCACTGACTGGGAATAGCAGGAGGGTATAGTCTGAAAATTTCCACTGAGAGTGGTTCTGAAGCATCTCCTTTACAGGGTGTGTTCACCATCCCCTTAAGACTCGCTGAAGTAAATAAATGGGGAAAGATGAGGAATAGGAAAATCCAGCCTGATATCATTTCATGTGTAGTACAATGTGGTAAAGACAACATTAGCCCCGAAGTCAAACTCTGACTTAGGCAGAATTCTAGCTCTGCAGCTTTCTAGTTGTGTGACCTTGGGCGAATGACTTAATCTCTAAATTTCCAATACCCAGATCTTTCAAGTATGGATACTAATTCCTTCCTCAGAACTGTGGAGCCAGGGGTGCCAGTGAACCACACCCAGGGTTTCAGGTGGTATGGATGCTTATAGCGCCACCTTGTGTTCTTTTACATGTTTACAGTGTGTGCAGTGTTTCATTAGCTGCACAGCCCATACACAAAGACTTTCCCTCTGTGCAGCGTCCTGTTGTGTGAGTGAGTCCCGTGTTTTGGAGTGAGACCCGTGTTTTGAGGGACACTGACTAGAAGATTGGCTGAAAGAACAGGAGAGGACCACTCCTGGGGAACACACCTCTATGTAGAGGGAACAGATGTGGACTCTGGGGCTCCAATACCAGGATCATGAGAGAGTGGGAGCAGGGTGGATAGGGTGACAGGGGGGCTGATTCTAGCTGCAAGTAAAGAAATATTTTATTGTGGTTAGATTTGCTCAAAAATGAAATGTGTCGTCTCTAGTGGAGACAGGGGATGATGGGCGAAAGCTTGAAGTAAATTAACATCTTGACCCTGAAAATATATTACTAACTCCAAGTCTTTAGGCCTTAGAAACAGAGAAAATGACGGTTCTGCCATTGGCAGAAATGGAAATCATCAGGAGAATGAATGAGGTGTTTTAAAATGGCAAATTTTAAATGAAAGCAGAACCCTAAAGTAGAATGATCTAGAGATCAAGAAGAAGGTTGGGGCTAAAGCCATGGGTTCAGGAGTTGCCTGTACGACTGTCTGAACGTGAACAAGGCAGGGAAGAAAGTGTAGAGTGAAATATAAGAATTGAGCCTTAAGATATGCCCGTCTTTGAAGTCAAGAAAATGAAGAAGGACTGAACAGTCAAGAGGTACAAGACAGGTCAATGTCATAAAAACACTAGGAAAAGTTTTACAAAAGACGGGAGGAGCACATTCCACAAACTTGAATTACCCCTACCCCATTCAATTCCTTCAGCCCAGGTCCTACCCCGCTCATCCCCTTTCCCCAGGGAGCGTCATCTCCTGCTTCTTGTCTTCCCCTCACGTGAGTTCAGTGTTCATCTGATTCCTTCTCCATCCCTGTTGCCGCAGGGGGTGGTGCTGAGAGCCGACCAGTCCTTCGCTACAGCAAGGAGCAGAGGCCAACCACGCTGCCCATCCAGCCCTTCGTGTTCCAGCACCACTTCCCCAAGCAGCTGGCCAAGTCCCGGGCCCTCCACAGCCTCTCCCAGCTCTACAGCCTCTCGGGCTGCACCCGTGCACCGCAGCGTGCCCCTCTGGCTGCCCCCACTGCTCAGGTCCCAGCGCACGCTCCTTCAGGGGAGCCTCAGGCATCCAGCAGCGGAGGTGCCAGGAAAGCTGGGCCTGAGCCACAAACCTCACGGCCGTCACCCCTGGGCAGCTACTCCCCCATCCGGAGTGCCGGCCCCTTTGGGCCCAGCACCGACTCTTCTGCCTCCACTTCGTGCTCCCCTCCCCCAGAGCAGACCACAGCCACAGAAAGCCCACCTCCATGGGGCCGCTCCTGTCCTCCTGCTGTCCGGCCTGCCACCTCCCAGCAGCCACAAAAGGAGCATCAGAAGATACTGACCTTGGCTGAGTACCGACTCCATGGAACAGGAAGCTTGCCTCCTCTGGGCTCCTGGAGATCTAGCCTCAGCCGGGCGGAGAGCCTGGCCCGGGGAGGTGGTGAGGGCAGCATGGCTTCCAGGCCCAATAATGGTATGAGGTTCAGTGCCTGCCCCCCACCCCACCCCAAGCAAGCTACCTCCCCGCTGAATGGTTTCTTATACTCCAGCTTGGGGTCAGAGGTTACAGTGTTTGCATCTGTGGCTAACATCCCAACCCTCATGTTTTATATGGGCCCACTGGGTGGGTATGAAATGCTGTCTTCTGACTATTTCCTGTCTCTTTTGCTAATCTGTTCTGCTTTCAGCCAACCATCTATCCCCTCAAGCACTCAAGTGGAGGGAATACAGGAGGAAGAACCCTCTAGGGCCACCTGGTCTGTCAGGGAGCCTAGACCGAAGGCCACAGGATGGTCGACTGGCCCGAAGGAACCCCATCTTTGAGTTCCCTGGCTCCCTCAGTGCTGCTGGCCATCTGAACTGCCGGCTGAATGGTGTGTGGGCCAGATCCCCAGTAAACCCAGGGCAGGCCCTGCCATAGCTGGGAGGGGCTAGAGAAGGGATCAGTCCCCAAAATCACATGGCTCAGAGGGTATGAGGCACTGAACTGAGCTGCATCTCAGAAAGAGAATTCCTTGGAATTGATTTTTCTCTTCTTTTCAGGTCAAGTAGTGAAGCCGTTACCACTGACCTGTCCTGACTTCCAAGACCCCTTTTCCTTGACTGAGAAGCCTCCAGCTGAGTTCTGTCTGTCCCCAGATGGCAACTCAGAGGCCGTTTCCATTGACCTTCTTCAGAAAAAAGGTGAATATTACTCCTAGCTCCGGACGGGAAATCTGCTATCACTACCTATTTGTGCCTGTTGCCCTACTATCTAGCCCTTCGGAATATTTCCCTGTTCTAGGACTCCAAGTGCTGGGAGGGAATTAGAGAGCACAGGTACTGGGGCAAGAGGCAGAAGTCTTTGTACTGTGGCTCGTGAGTATTTGCAAGTGAGCAAGGATCCTTTATCAGATGCTTAAGAATCAGGTTTTAGTTTCCTCCCTCAGGGAGCTAAGTATAGTGAGGGAGACTCCCATGTGCTATACTGGGGGAGCTCAAGTGCTACAAGCTCTAGCGGTTTGGGTAAACATGATGGTAACATCTAATAAGGTAAGGACTGACAAGGAACCAGTCTATCTAGCAGACCTGTTTAAGTGAGATGATGGGGAGAGAATTGAGCATAACTGCGGGCCTTAGAGAAGCAGCCTGTGAAAGGGAGAAAGATGAAGCTAAAGTCCCTCGCAGAGGCAGAGTGGGGGACTCAGAGTTTAGGGAGAGGGAAGAACCTTAGGCAAGAAGGGGAATAGCCACCTTCCTCCAAGTGGGAAAGGGATTAAGAGAGGGCAGGTGGGAAGGAAGATAGTTGTAATGTAGCTCTGTCTTTTGGATGGACAGGGAAGTTGAATTCATCACCAGTGGCCTCTGTTCTCTGTGTGAAGTAGAGCCAAGGGCTTGAGAGAGGGGTCAAGATTTGGCAAGGCAACGTGAGAGCATAGCAAAGAGTGCTACAAGGCACACGTCAAAGAAGTGCTTCTCCCAGGCACTGGTGTGAGTAGCACTGGACTTTCTCCTACAACAGCCAATAGCCTGGTTTCTCAGAGTGGAGAGGACAGATGGTTAGAGTGATCCAGGTTTGGAGCAAGAGGGCAAGGAAGTGAGGATGTTGAGTGTCTTGACAATGGAATCATTGAGGTGGGTCTCGGCAGGGAGGTGAAAATAGGAGGGGCTTGAGAACCCGGCAAAAACAGGAAGAGGCCAGGGCCTGCTGTGTGTGCAGGGACAGAGAGAGTGAGTGAGTGAGTGAGTGTGTGTGTGTGTGTGTGTGTGTGTGTGGAAGCCCTTCCCTCTTCCCACTGAGGGCTCAGTCCCAGCTGAGTTGCCCAGGGACTTGATTAGGGACCCATCACATCAAATTCTCACTTGCAGGGCTGGTGAAAGCTATTAACACGGCTGTAGACCTCATTGTGGCCCATTTTGGCACAAGCCGGGATCCTGGGGTAAAGGTAGGCAAGAAACTGTGGAGAGCTGAGCTCTACCCTGCTGACCCTCACCTATTCTCTGCTACCACCTGCCCTTGCTCTCTTGCCTCTAGAACTCAGAGTTGGGTACTTAGAGATGGGGATCGCAAGAGAAGCACCGTAAGGACTAAGAGAGTCAGAAAGGACCAAGGTCAGGCTCCAGATGATTCCCTGTACTTCCCTACTGCATCCACAGGCAAAGCTGGGGAATAGTTCTGTGAGCCCCAATGTAGGCCACCTGGTTCTGAAGTACTTGTGCCCTGCGGTCCGGGCGGTGTTGGAGGATGGGCTCAAGGCCTTTGTGCTGGATGTCATCATCGGGCAGCGGAAGAACACCCCGTGGAGTGTGGTTGAGGCTTCCACACAGCTAGGTAAGTGCTGGCTGGCAAGATAGGGACCCCAGGCTGAATTTCAGGGTTCCAGGATTGGGCACGTGACCTCCAACTCTGGCTTCCTCCCAGGCCCATCCACCAAGGTTTTGCACGGCCTGTACAACAAAGTCAGCCAATTCCCAGAGCTCACCAGTCATACCATGCGCTTCAACGCCTTCATCCTCGGCCTGCTCAAGTGAGTGTGTGGAAATCTACAAACCACCGGTCCCCTCCCCTGGGCTCTGGCACTTCTGAAGAACCAGCTCCCTAGACTGGGTCAGAAAGGGTGGATCTGCAGGATCTTTGGCCAGGGCCCAGGCTCACTTTCTCCCCACCTAGCTACAGCCTCTCTCAGTAGGTCACTGGTCTCCCAGCAGACCCATCAGTCTCTGGCACTGATCACCAACATGGTCTTCTGCTTTTACAAATCCATAATCTGGTTCATTTGGAAATTAACCTGGTTCTCAGTTTCTTTGGATATTGTAACCCTGATCCTGTCCATTCCAGCACTGCTTCCAAATCCTGCTTGACCCAGTTCACCTTGGCACCCACATCACAGTATCCTTCTTTTCTCAAGTATGGGCCGAGGTCATCCCCTTTGGTCCTGAGCTATCCTGTCCTCTCACTCAGCAGCTGCCCTGACTTCCTGGGTCACGGGCAAGCCAACTCCATTCTAAGAGGAAGTGATTGGCTTGTGAATCACATGTTCACCCCCTCCCTATTAACCAGGTAGCATCACTGCCATAGCAGGGAGATGTTCACCTATACCTCTGCCCTGTGCATGACCCCCCCCATATCTGTCTTCTTTGTATCTTATCATCTGGCTATATCCACACAAGACTCAACTCTCTTCACCTATCTCCCTACAGCATCCGGTCCCTGGAGTTCTGGTTTAATCACCTCTATAACCATGAAGGTAATGCTCAGAACCCTGGTCTGTCTTGCAAACTCAGCAGAGGCCAGACCTCGGAGGATCGAAAGAGGGAGGCACAGCTGTCTTTTCAGATGCTAGAAGTGGGGAGGAGAACCACACAGGCTTTCATCCTCAAGGCTTGGGCTTCTACCCAAGTCCTCTCCCAGCCTCTGCTTGTGTTAGAGCCTTGGAGTCAGCGGGATACTCAGGCAATCTGGGAGTCAGGGTGGCCAGGAACCTCTCTCCTCTGAACTCACGGCTGCCACTTAAGATTGTGGAGCTTCCGCACTGCACAACTTCAGAAGGCATCGTTTACACCGTAGTGCATCTAAGTGGCACGGCACACAGCCTGTGCAGCAGTCCACAGTGACTCCACCCAGGTTGCCTTTCACAGGCCCACCCCAGGCCGGGCTCTGCTTCTCTGTGTGGCTCAGTCCCTCTCTCTTTCTCCCCTAGATATCATCCAGACCCACTACCAGCCGTGGGGTTTCCTGAACGCGGCGCATACGGTGTGCCCTGGCCTCCTGGAGGAACTGCTGCTGCTGCTCCAGCCCCTGGCCCTCCTGCCCTTCAGCCTCGACCTACTGTTCCAGCACCGGCTGTTGCAGAGTGGGCAGCGGCAGCGGCAGCACAAGGAGCTGCTGCGGGTGTCCCAGGACTTGCTGCTGTCCGCCCACTCGACACTGCAGCTGGCCCGCTCCCGGAGCCAGGAGGGCCCTGGAGACATGGACGGGGCAGCCCGTGGGGAGCGGGTGAAGGGTGTGGGTGCCCCAGAAGGTGGAGAAGATGAGGAAGAAGACAAGGAGACAGAGGCAGCTGAGAGCTCAGGGCGTGGCAGGTGGGCCCGAAGTGGGCAGGCTGGCTGGTGGTACCAGCTCATGCAGAGCTCCCAGGTCTACATCGATGGCTCCGCTGAGGGCTCTAGGTTCCCCCGGGGTGGCAGCAATAGCAGCAGTGGCAGCAGCAGTGAGAAAAAGAAAGGGACGGGAGGTGGGGGGCCACCCCCCCGAGAGGGAGTCGTGGAGGGAGCTGAGGCCTGCCCTGCCCCTGAGGAGACCCTTGGCCGGGAGAGGGGCTGGCCTTTCTGGATGGGGAGCCCCCCTGATTCTGTACTGGCTGAGCTGAGGCGCAGCCGGGAGAGGGAGGGGCCCACTGCCCCCCCAGCAGAAAATGAGGAAGGAGCCTTAGAGCCTTCACCCGGGGTCATCAAGTGGGGACACCTCTTCGGGTCCCGAAAGGCTCAGCGGGAGGCCCGGCCCACAAACAGGTAAGAGACAGCCCCTGGTGTGGACAGACGGACGGGGGTGCCTGCTCTAAGCCAGGGCACAGACAGAGCCAGAGCCCGGCCGCTATCCCCTAGGCTACCCTCGGACTGGCTCAGCCTGGACAAGTCCATGTTCCAGCTAGTGGCGCAAACAGTGGGTGCCCGCCGGGAGCCAGAGCCCAAGGAGGGCCTGCAGGAGCCACAGTCTCCAGCCCTGCCTTCCAGCACTCCATGGTGAGCCCTGGGAGACAGAGGGATTTGGGGGCTGGGTTTGGCCCTGGGTGGGGTTTCTCTGACCTCCATTTGTTGTTTCCCCAGCGAGGTGAAGGCACTGTGCCACTATCTGGCCACAGGCCCTGGACAGCTGAGCTTCCACAAGGGAGACATCCTGCGGGTGCTGGGGCCAGCCGGAAGAGACTGGCTGCGCTGCAGCCGTGGCCCTGACACTGGCCTGGTGCCTCTGGCCTATGTGACTTTGACCCCAACTCCAAGTCCAACCCCTGGAAGTAGCCAAAACTGAGGCCCTGTGCATGCTGGTGGCCTCAGGGACCCTCACAACCCCTAGACTCGTAGCCTGAGAGCCCTTCCCAAGCCCTCTGGCCTGGTTACAGAGAGTAGACCGAGAGCTGGGGGCCACATACCCCTGTGCTCAGTATCAATTACTCCCCCTTAACTGTCCCAGTGACCTCGTCCAGATCTCCCCCCAGGAAAGGAGGGAAGGGACGCAGCACTGGGCTGCCAGAATTTCCCCCGCCTATCTTGGCCAGCCCTCCCATGGGTACAGACAGGCATGTCCCTGTGGAGGGAGGTGACCAGAAGGCCCGTTTGTGGGGGTCCCTAGGCCAGGTGGTGAGAAGGATGGGTGACAGTATTGGGGCCAGTTCCCTGAGCCCCCAGCTTTAAGTAGGCTGTGGCCAGTGCCTGGTGGTCAGAGGAGGGAGGAGGAGCCCAGGCTCTGTTTATGTATTTATTTATTTATTTATTACACCTATTAATAAAAAAGGTGCTCGGCCTCCAAACTGTTCTCTCTTTGTGCCTTCTCCCACCCTCCAGACCATCTTTCTTCTTTGCAAAAGGATGGCTGGGATAGGATGAAAAGGAAAGAGAGAACTTGAAGTCTAGGTACCTACGCCAGGAGCTGCTTCTGGATGGTGCTGAGGCCCAGAGCATCATGGGTGAGATGCCCATATGTGCGGCCAAACTGGAACTTATACCCTGTGTGGCCAAAAGATTCTGTCATTTGTAGCCAGAGGCATAGAAAAGTTATTTCTCAGCCAGTTGCCTAGAACCTCCAAGTTATCCTTCAAAATCTGGTCCTAACTACTCCCTAGGAGCTACATCAGTTTCCTTTTCTGCCCAGTGAGAAAGCTGACCCAAGGTCCCCCCATATCTACTAGTTCCAAGCCCTAAACCACCTCCACCCATCTCTCTCTCTCTCACACACATACACACACACACACACACACACACACAAATATTCCAGTCCCCGAAGCCTCCCTCTGGGGGCTGTCCTCACCTGGCACATAGCCCCCGTATTTAGGTACAAGGCCCAGGTTCTGAGGGTAGGTCCTGGAAAGTGAGGGGAGATGTTTAGGATCCTTCTGGGATCTGACCCCTGACTTCATCTGTCCAAATTCCTGCAGTGCCTGGTTGCTGAGCACAGGAAAGCTGGAACCGAAGAGGAAGCGAGCACGGGGCACATAACCAGTGAAGCCTAGGGGAGGGGGATACTAAGTCAGTACCTCCTGGGCACCTCCCCAGGCCTTTGGTCATTACCCACTTCCTCTCACCTGGCATGAAGAACTTGCGAGGATCTCTGTCATCCATGGAATAAGGGGAAGCCTTCTGAGGAGAAGTTGATAGAAGAAAAACAGGGCTATCAAGTTCAGCCCCTGGGCTGTAACACAAGCTCCCAGGGAGGTGAGGCTGGCGGTCTAGCCCACATCCCCTGTCCCACAGCCATGCTACACATGACCACCCCAGACCTGGCCACACAGAGGTAAGGCTCCCCACTCCCGCCTCGTACTCCCCATCAGCCTTCTCCGTCTCACTTGTTCCACCTCCTGCCCCAGCTCTGGCTCCTTTTCCGTCTCTAGCTCTGCCTCCAGCTTTGGCTCTTGGTCTTTCTCCACGTCCTTCTCTCCCTTGGCCTCCTTTGGCAGCTCCTGACTCCTCTGTCGCCCATACCACTGAGTGAAATCATTCAGAGCCTCAGCCCAGACCCGGCTGCTGTTCTTGGCAAAGATGAACTGTGCCTGGGGTACAAAACCTAGGTAGGCAGGGGGCAAGGACGATTTGTTAGTGTGTGGGACCCATGTTCTGGGATGGGGGGTACCTGTTCATACCTGGGTACATACCTGTGTACCCAGGGATCATGCTGGAGCTGAGCCTTTCGTGTCCACGCCTGACAGGCAGGCTTTTCCTGGGACCGTCGGGAGATCTTGGAGGCCGGATGGGAGGCAGAAGTGTGCGGTGGGAAGGGAGCCGGGCTAGGCCAGGAGAGCCGCGAAGTAGCTGCCCAGTCATCTGCCCATAGGTCTGGCCCATGCTGAACCGAAGTAGCGGGCAGTGTCCAGTGTACCTGTAGCACAAGTCTCACCCACTCACCTCTAGAATCCCCGGCCTCACCATCCCCAGAGGCAGAAGCAGAGACCTCTGAAGCCCTGATCTCTTCTGGACTCAGCTGTGTATATATTTGGAGCAGGCGTTTCTTAGTTCTCTGTCTGGGTTTTCAACCCTTCCCCTCTGCTGCTACCCTGTTACCATGGAGAGCACAACACAAAGCTTCATAGCAGGCCCGGCTACTACTGTTCCCTTGCTTTTCCTTTTCCATCCAACATCATAGACATCCCAGCCATAAGCCTCCCATACCAGAATGTCCACCTGGCCCCCAAGGCCGAGGTGGCACAACTCTGCCACCTTTTACACCCTTTTACACCCCTGTTCCCAGAAGCAAACACGTGTGCTCTGGGCAGAAGTCTTACCCTGGGATATAATGAGGGTTCTGAGGGTTCAGCCCTGGTATGAAGGTGCTAGCCATAGCCTTGGGAACCCAGGCGAAGTTCCCTTCGTTTCTCTGAGCCGTTTCTCTGAGCTGAGCTCCTGGGCTGTGTGTGCTGACTGTGTCAAGGGCTGGGAGGCCGAGCCAGAGGCAGGAGGTGGGGCTTGGGGAGGAGAGAGGGGTTGGGGCACTAGTGTGATGGCTGTCAGGGCCCGGGCCGCAGGGGAGTAGAGGCTCACTGGTCCGTCCACTCCAGATCAAGGGCAGCCCTGCCACCTGGGGGCAGGGAGAAGGCCGCATACAGCCTTGCCACTGCAGAACCAAAGGAAGCCCTGAAGTGGCAGGTGGGGGAGCAAAAACTGACAGGCCCATTGAGCTCTGTCTCGAAAGAGGGCCCTTCCTTCCTAAGCCCCTCTCTGAGCACCTGCCTGAGGAGGTGTGGATTGTACGCTCTGTGAGTCTTGGTTGAAGGTGATGGAATTCCTAGGAAAGCCCAGGGGGGAGGTGATAGGGAGAAAAGGAACCTGAAGACCTCTAGGCAGTGACATTGTTTATTTTCAGTAACGTAAGGACAAGAATTACTACTATAATCCGGATCATCATCCATTCAACAAATATGCCGTGCTCTGCCAGGCATGCCGTACAGGGGCAGAACGTCATTTAGTATCTCTGAACCCTACTATCCTCATTTATAAAATGCAGGTGCTGCTGTTGTGAGGCTCAGATTAATGTATGCAGATGTGCTTTGTAACAAACACCTTGAAGCCAGAATGGTGGGGTAGGGGAAAGGGCACAGGCGTGAAGTCAGGCAGCCATGGGCTCCTAACAGCTTGTGAGCTTGAGCCGACCTTACCTTCTCTGAGCAGGTGGCTTCTTCTGAACCTGAAATCCCTAAACTCTTAACATGAAGGTTAAAATAGCCTAACCTACCAAGGTGGTGTCAAAAATAAAGTCAGATAGTGTGTGTGAAAGAACTTACCCCAGCACCTGGCACGCAGCTGCTAAAACTTAATTTCCTTTCCTATTGTTTAGTATCGTCTCTAAGCGTCTAACACAAATGGGAGATCAATGGATGGTTAGTAAATTCAGGGGTTACAGGTTTTCTCACTGGGGGGGTTCAAGGGAAGGAGATATGAAGGTAATGTTGAGGTTTAATGAGGGGGCAAATTAGAATTTGTTAAGAAAACAATTCAGATCCTAAGAGCAGTACAGACCATGAAAAAGATGCGGGGAGGGGAGCATGATTAGAACTTTACGGCTGGTTCAGGGCCAGGCTGGTCCACCTTTCCAGGACGCAGAGCCTCTGCTCTCCTCCCCACGCCTGACTGTGCCAGTGCCTGGGCTAACCCAGCATGTGTCACTGACTTCTTGGGAATTGCACAAGAGGGCCCCAAAGAATATATTTCATGCTCCTCAGTGTTCTGCCAAGAACACTTGGTATGTGTCACTTAGAGCTAGAGTTAGAGAGGACTTGGCTCCCAGGAAATATGCTAGAGTGAGGGTGGGAGCTGAGGGGAGAGCCCAGAAGAGCACGAATATGTCAAGGCTAACAACCTGGACTTCTGGATTCTGTAACAGACACTGTTGGTTGCACACTTCATACCTATTCCCTACCCCCGTCTCCCTTCTTCCTAACAGAACTTTAATTTTGTTCTGCCAAGCAGTCAGGAACTTCAGGGAAGCTGGAGCCAGCCGTAGGAATGAGTCTGGATTAGTCTAAGCCCATCATAGTAGTCCCATTCCCCTTGCCAGTGACTGGTTAGGCATGGGCTTGTGGCAACCTGGACAGTATGAGGGCAAGTCTGCTGGGGTGAAGGAGTGTCCTGGGAAGAGTTTCTTTGCTCTTAAAAAGATGCACAACAAATTAGAGAAAGAGAGATGGACAAGAAGGAATGATGTCTTTTCCTGCCTCTAGAAATTCTGTGGATGTGATGCTGGAACCTTGGCAGGCATCATGAAACCTGTGGAAAGCTAAGCTAACCTGGGAACAAAGCCTGAATCCATGCAGGGTGGATGGCAGAATAGCAAGGCCTGGGTCCTTGATGGTAATGTTGAGCCTCTGACTTAACCAACCTTCTTATGAAATAATTTCATTATTGTTAAGGCCACTTTAAGTTTTCTTTTACTTAGAGCCAAAGGCGTCATAATATAAAAGTAAAACAAAACAAAACAAAAACACTAGTTCTAAAAACAAAAACAAAACGCTAGTTCTAATCCTAGTCACTAGAGATACAGACCCTGGCCAAATTCATCTCATCAGCCCTCAGTTTTCTCATCTATAAAATGGGTAAACTAATGTTACTACCTCATTGAGCAGGATATGGTAGATGAGATGATGCAAAAAGAGCAGCTGACCCAGTGTCTAACTTGCTAATAAGTAAATAGCAATTCATTGTGTTTAGTTAGAATTTGGTAGGATGGGAGAAAAGAAAAAAGTAGTAAGACTGGGAGTTCGGGGGAAAGAATCTGTGAAGTTGAGAAATGGAAAGGTTAGAATTTAAAATTGGGATGTAGATTAAGATGCAGAGACTGGAACAATTTCTGCAGAAAAGACCATGGCAGCTAGAATCTGGGTAAGAGTTAATATAAGTTAGGAAACAAATTATAATTAGTCTTAGATTCATGGTTTGTGAAGAAACAGCTCACTGTTCTTGGTGAAATGGCTTGTTGCTATTATTGTTTCCATCTGTGTAAAGAGTATTTCTAAATCCCTGAAGATTGGAAGGACATTCTAACCTGGGAAAGGAGTGGAAGAGCTAGCTGAGGGGCCTGTAGGAATGCTCATTGCCTTGGTGCCTCCTTCCGAGGGACAGTCATGGTAACCTACCCACAACTTGTTCCTGACGACAGCTGCCACACCCAGCGGCCAGTGTTGGATGTGGCAGCAGAGAAATGTTTCGCTGGGATTACACCCATCTACAAGATGAAGGTCCAGTTAGGAAAGTCACGACAGTGCCCTGCTCACTCCACACAGCCTGCTGGGTCTCCCAAATGGCAGTCTACAACTCTCTTGTGCTCTGCCTTTGATCTGACCGGGAATTGCTGTAAAATTTCATGTAAATAAATACAAATAGCGAATCGTGTCGTACACCTGAAACTAATATAATGGTATGTGTTAACTATATCTCAATTTTTAAAAATCAGGATATTTATCAGCCAAAAAATTTTCACATAGATCCCAGATCAATCACTTGATTGTACGTCAGTACTGGGCAAGCATAAATCCCCTCTATGAGGATGAATTAAAAGAAAATCATGAGACCTTTGGAAAAAGTTCCTCAGATCAAGAGACAACCAAAATTGAAACAAAAAGTGAAAAGAATGAACTCCAAAAGATTACATACAACATAACACCCTTTAAAATTAAAATATATAGATGCGATAAAACTACATAAACAGGAAAGCAAGGTAATGATGAACATGAGTTTAGTTGCTTACCTCGCATGGAAGTGAGACAGTGGAGGGGGATGAGACCATACGTGTAGATGTACGTTATTGTCAAGGTCCCAGTTTTTGTTTGGGATGGTGATTTCATAAATGCTTATTATTACACATTCGAATGAATTAATTAATTAAACCATGGGCCAATGATTAAAGTGTATCATAAATCAAGGATTATGAAAACCCAAATCTGTGCAGTTGACATCCAAAGAGGTGGAATGGGGTGGGGTTGGGGAGAATCCAAATAGAAATGATCAGAAACAGTGGTATTGATAAGACTTGAATATACTTTCTGGTTTTAGTGCTCAAGAAGTCAAAATATTAAAGAAGAACAGAATCTGAACAAGGATGATTTATTAGCTACACACAGGGAAATTTAAAAACTGGCCATAGTCTAGTCCTGCCTAACAGAGCAGGCTTGGGCAAATTGCTTAGTCTTTGAGCCTCAGTTTCCACATCTGTAAAATGAAAGAGATGCACTGGATTGTTATTAAGATTCCTTCTAGTTCCTACTCCCTTCTCTATTTGCCAATGCAAATATTATATGGGTTTTAAACATATATACATATTATTTTACATTTTTATGTATACATATTTATCTTACATTTTATATTCATATTTATGTATTATAAAATATATACATATATGATTTTCTTAAATAGCAGAATCTTTGATGTGCTTTTAGTCATTTTTTTAATTGAAGTATAGTTGATTTATAATGTGTTAATTACTGCTGTACAGCAAAGTGACTCAGTTATATATACATTATTTTTCATATTCTTTTCCATCATGGTTTATCACAGGATATTAAATATAGTTCCCTGTGCTAGACAGTAGGACCTTGTTTATCCATTCTATATATACCAGTTTGCATCTGCTAATTAGAGTCATTTCTAAACGCAACTATATTTTTAAAGTTTCATACTTTAAAATGTGCATGTGTAGGGCTTCCCTGGTGGCTCAGTGGTTGAGAGTCTGCCTGCCGATGCAGGGGACACGGGTTCGTGCCCCGGTCCGGGAAGATCCCACATGCCGCTGAGCGGCTAGGCCCGTGAGCCATGGCCGCTGAGCCTGCACGTCCGGAGCCTGTGCTCCACAACGGGAGAGGCCACAACAGTGAGAGGCCCGCGTACCGAAAAAAAAAAAATGTGCATGTGCCTCCTAGGATGCAGCTCCAAATGAGCCTTATTCAACTTATAAATTTTCCTGAAAACAGGCCACTATCTGGATATCACTGCTCTGAGCATAGAGGATGGATCAAAGCAAAGGAAATGGCAGAATCTCTTTCTGGTGTTTTTACACGTATAACATTCTTCAAATCCACAGCACCAGTTTTTTGGGTTTTTTAAATAAATTTATTACTTATTTATTTTTGTGTTCATTGGGTCTTCATTGCTGCGCTGCGGGCTTTCTCTAGTTGCGGCGAGCGGGGGCTATTCTTCGTTGCTGTGCGCGGGCTTCTCATTGCAGTGGCCTCTCTTGTTGCGGAGCAGGGGCTCTAGGCTTGCGGACTCTAGAGCACAGGCTCAGTAGTTGTGGTGCACGGGCTTAGTTGCTCACGGCATTTGGGATCTTCCCAGACCAGGGCTCAAACCCATGTGCCCTGCATTGCCAGGCGGATTCTTAACCACTGCGCCACCAGCCAAGTCCCTCCACTAACTTTCATTAACCATCTCAGCTAGGTAATTACCTTCTGGTCACTACAGAGATGAATAGATGAATAAGATATAATTCTTGACCTCAGTGATTTTACAATTTTAAAGAGGAGTGAGAGCTACAGAGAAAATCAGTATAAACACCACAATGTAGATTTAAACAAAAACAACTGACTTTATAATAGGCCACAAAGAAAAATCTCAAAAATCCCAACAAGCACAAATAAACCACATTTTCTCACACAAACACAACAAACCTGTAAATAAAAAACAAAAATTAGGTTAACCAAGCAAACAAAAAACCCCAATTGCCTCTAAATTCAGCTTTGATTGAATTCTCATTTATTTCTAAAAAATGGTGTATAATCACTCTTCTTTTCTTTGCCCCAAGTTAAGAGAGCATTTAAAAATTGTCTAAATGTTGGGCAATTTTTAGCCTCAAGTGTATACTGGCATCACGACTAAGGACATAGGCTTAATCCTAGATCCATCACTTAACTAACTGTACAATCTTAGGTAAATTAGTAAACCTCTCTGAATCTCTTTTTCCCTCATCTATGAAATGAGAATGGTAATACTGTAAGGATTAATTTAAATGGTATATGTAACACAGAATAGTTATTGGTACCTAATAAACTGTCAAAATTATCATTAAACAAGTGTTCCAGTAGGAGCCATTTTTGTTACAAGAAACAACTGTCTACTTCTGCTGGCCCAAGTATAGCAAGTACAGAGGAAGAGAGGTTATCGTAAGGATGAATTAGATTTCATCAGTGTCCAAGGAAAGGACTCTATAGCCTGCTTTATAGCCAGGCCTCATGGAAACTGAAATTGAGAACTTGAAAGCTAACAGGAGCTAAGGCAGTTATTTTCGCTCTTTTCTCCTTGAGGCCATGTGCTTCCCCCTGCACATCTGCTCAATCTCTCTCTCTCTTTTTTTTTTTTTTTTTTTTGCGGTACGCGGGCCTCTCACTGTTGTGGCCTCTCCCGTTGCGGAGAGGAGTTCGTTTCCTGATGAGCCACATGCACACCGGAGTTATGATGTGGCAGACACATCCATTTGGGAAGGGGAGAGAATGGGGAGGGGGCAGAGGAGAGGAGACGTGAGGAGAGGGAGAGGGAAAGAAGGGAGAGAAGGAGGGAGGGAGGGAGAAGAAGAGAGAGAATGAGAGCATAAGAAAGAGAGAGAGGGATTCCCTGGTGAAGCAGTGGTTGAGAGTCCGCCTGCCGATGCAGGGGACACGGGTTCATGCCCCGGTCCGGGAAGATCCCACATGCCGCGGAGCGGCTGGGCCCGTGAGCCATGGCCGCTGAGCCTGCGCGTCCGGAGCCTGTGCTCTGCAACGGGAGAGGCCACATCAGTGAGAGGCCCGCGTACCGCAAAAAGAAAAAAAAAAAAAAAGAATACTAGCTGAAACTCTATATAACTAAACCAGAAAATCTCACTGAGATTAAAATTGTGTAGGAAAATATAAATCAAAATCAACCCAAGTGA
Organism: Stenella coeruleoalba; assembly: GCF_951394435.1. NCBI lineage: Eukaryota > Metazoa > Chordata > Mammalia > Artiodactyla > Delphinidae > Stenella > Stenella coeruleoalba. The sequence goes on from NC_137153.1 coordinate 86,151,062, forward strand.
TACAGAATATCTGAAAATAAAATAACAACCATAGAAGAAATTGAAAAAGCGGTCAAATAGTTGCCACCTACCAGAAGACCCACACTACACTTAATTTACAAAATTAGTATGAATTTAATTCAAGACCTAACAAACCTCATACAAGTCTTACAACAGATGAAGAATCTAAATGAAACATCAAGCCAGGAATAGCACGTAGCAAGATGGTCTTCTTTCCTTGAATCCAGTAATAGTTACCACTAAATGATCACAGCCCACTTTCTGAGACCTCCCAAGGCTCTGCAAGACAGCATATCTTTAGTGATTTCTGCCAGAGGTTCAGAATGAGGGGAATGCTGGCAAATGTCCTGCTCTTTGTCACCCCTGAGTTGACAGCTCAATAAGGGCAGATACCTTGTCTATCTTGTTCACAGTTGTAGCCCCAGCATCAAGCACAGGTGTCTGGCACATAATATAAGCTAAACAAATCTAGCAATATTGTAAAGGAATAACATTCATTAAAACTAGTAGGATATATTTCAGGACTGCAACAGTGATTAAAATAGAAACTCTTTCTATTAATGTAATTAACATGAATAAACCAAAGGAAATAAAAGCCATTTGATCACCCTGACAGATGCTGAGGAAATCTTTCATAAAATTAAATACCCATTTGTTATTTTTTAAAGGATTTTTAGTAAACCAGGAATATAAACATGATAAAGAATACTTGAAATGAACAACCAATATCAAACTACATCAAAGAGAGAAGCCAGAGCCAGGATTGGCAAACGGGTCTTATGCGTTGTACTAAATCCAATTAATTGTAGTCACTTATGGGAATGTTACTGTGAGGTTTCTGAAATAGGGTCATGGCTTAGCAGGAAAAAGTGCTAAGGATTAGCTATGTTTGCCCTGAGCATAAGATGGATGCTAGCGTGTAGAGTTGATAATCCTTCACTTTAGGCAATCTTAAAAAAGTCAGAACCAAGACAAGACTGCACTATCACCTTTATTATTCAACATTGTTCTACATATGGTCTAGACAGCGCATGAAACAAAAATAAGGACAGTTACCCTTGAACAATGTAAGTTTGAACTGCACAGGTCCACTTACACGTGGACCTTTTTTTTTCAATAAATATTACAGTACTACAGATAAGTGGCTGGTTGAATTCATGATGCAGAACTGCGGATATGGAGGGTGGACTATGGGACTTAAGCATCCTCGAATTTTGATATCTCTGGCAGGTCCTGGAACCAACCCCCTAACCCCCCAACCCCCTCCCCCTTCCCCCCTCAGATACCAAAGTCTCATTGTAATAAGATATAAATGTTGGAAAGGAAGAAAAAGTTTACTTGCTTAACTACAAAACCCAGAGAAGTAACCGAAAAACAGCAAGAACTAATAAGAGTATTATCAAATGAAAAATATATTCAAATATTAATAGCTTTCATATTAGCCAGCATTACTGGTTAGATGACACATTGGAGGACTTGCGCTTCCAGCATTATGGCAGAGTAGGTGTTCTTCGAGGATTATCTAAAGCAAATCAACTATATATGGTATAGGTCATTGTGCGTTTGTCTTTCAATAATTTGACTAAATTGTAATCCCTAGAGCAACTACTAAGAATGTAATTAAAATATATGTTTAAAAAACAGAAAAACTAGAATGGTATGCTAAAAAATATATTTATTTAAACCAAAAGAAGGCAGTAAAGAAGGAACAGAGGAACAAAACAAAACAAAAAAGACATGAGACAATGAAAACATACGTCCACACAAAAAACGTGTACATGATTGTTCATAGGAGCGTCATTAATGATAACCAAAAAGTAGAAACAACCCAAATGGCCATCAACTGATGAGTAGATAAATAAACATGGTATATTCATACAGTGGAATATTATTCAGAAACGAAAAAAGAATGAAGTACTGCTACATGCTATAACATGCATGAACCTTGAAAACATTACACTAAGTAAAAGCAAGATAAAAGAGACCATATATTGTATGACTCCATACATGAAATGTCCAGAAGAGGCAAATCTATAAAATCAGAAAGTGAATTCATGGCGCCTAGGGCTGGAGGTAAGGGAGTTTTGTGTGGTGGTGGGTGTGGATACAGAGATTGACTGCTAATGGACATGAGGTTTCTCCTTGGTGATGAAAATATTCTAGAATTGATTGTGGTGATATTTGCACAACTCTGAATATAATAAAAACCACTGAATTATAAACTTTAAATGGGTGAATTATATCTCAATATAAAGCTGCTTAAAAAATAAAATTATAGGGACTTTCCTGGTGGCGCAGCGGTTAAGAATCTGCCTGCCAATGCAGGGGACATGGGTTTGAGCCCTGGTGTAGGGAGATCCCACAAGCCGCGAAGTAACTAAGCCCGTGTGCCACAACTACTGAGCCTGTGCTCTAGAGCCCGCGAGCCACAACTGCTGAGCCCGCGTGCCATAACTACTGCAGCCCTCACGCCTAGAGCCTGTGTTCTGCAACAAGAGAAGCCACCACAATGAGAAGCCTGCGCACCACAACAAAGAGTAGCCCCTGCTCGCCGCAACTAGAGAAAGCCCACGTGCAGCAACAAAGACCCAACGCAGCCAAAAAATAAGTAAATAAATTTATATAAAAAAAATTTTAAATAAAATTGCAAAATGCAAAGAAAAGCAACCCAAATCTAATAATGTAAAAAAAAAGAGAGAAAGAAAGGAAGGCAGGGAGGGAGGGATGTTAGGAGAGAGGGAGGAAGGATGGAAGGGGGAAGGAAGGATACATCAAGATCAAATTGGGTTTATTCTATAAATGCAAAGTTGGTTTAACATTAAACAGTGAATATAATGTACCATTTCTTAGAAATCTTTTTCCCCTTCCTACCACCACCTCTATAGATGGTATACTTTGGGCTTGGCCATATGGCTTGCTTTGGCCATTGGAATGTTGATAGACATGATGTGACCCAAAGACATGAAGAGCAGTTGCAAAACTGCTCCTGTCTCGCTCTTCTTCCATCACCACGGCAAGAACATGCCTAGGCTATCCTGCTGGTCCCAGGAGGAGTGAGAGACAGATGGAGCACAGCTAAACCATGTGGCCAATCCTAGTTTAGAATGCTGACCCCAGTCAAACCACAGATTTCTGAGAATAAATAACTGTTTTATGCCACTGAGTTTTTTTTTAATTTTACTGTAGTTGATTTACAATGCAATGTTGTGTTAATTTCTGCTCTATAGCAAAGTGACTCAGTTATATATATATATATATATTCTTTTTCATACTCCTTTCCATTATGGCTTATCACAAGATATTGAATATAGTTCCCTGTGCTATACAGTAGGACCTTTTTGTTTATCCATTCTATATATAATAGTTTGCATCTGCTAACCCCAAACTCCCAATCCTTCCTTCCCCCAACTCCCCTTGGCAACCACAAGTCTGTTCTCTATGTCTGTGAGTCTGTTTCTGTTTCGTAGATAAGTTCATTTGTGTCATTTTTTAGATTCCACATATAAGTGATATCATAAGTCTTTCTCTGTCTGACTTACTTCACTTAGTATGATAATCTCTAGGTCCATCCATGCAGCTGCAAGTGTATGCCACTGAGTTTTGACATGGCTAGTTACATGGCACTTCTGTGATAGTAGCTGATTGGTATTGGTAGCTACAAAAAAACCTACAGTTAACATAAAACTTAATAGTGAAACATTAAAAGCATTCTTTTAAAGATCAAGAACAAGCACAAGTGTCTACTACCACTACTTCACTCAACATTGTATTGACGGTCTTAAGCAAAGGAATAGAAAGCAAAGGTATAAATACTAGAAAACTATAGGAATGATTTTGGATTTGATTCTCAGTGAGGTGAGAGGTTTTGAGCAGAGTGACAAAATGATTCAACTTACACTTTAAAAGGGTATTCGGGCTACTGTGTAGAGAATAGGCTGCAAGGAGACAAAGGCATAGCAGAGAGACTATAAAGGAGGCTATTGCAACAACCCAGCCAAGAGACAGTGGTGGCTTAGATTGGGTTAGAGGCAGTGGAAATGTCAGAAGTGGTCAGGTTACGGATAGATTTCAAACGTAGAACATACACAAATTACTGATGGGCTGGACATAGGATAGAGAGAATGAGAGGAATCAAGGATAACTCTAAATTGTCTTGCCTGGGTACCTAATAGGCTGCATTTATTGAGATGGGGAAACCTTAGAGAAAAGCTGGGGAAGAGGGGGAGGATTCAAGAGCTCTGTTTTGTACCCATCGAATTTGAAAAGCCAACTAGATATCCAACTAGACATGATAAATAAGCAATTGAATACGGGAGTCTAGATTTCAGAAGAGAGGTTGAGGTGGAGAAAAATGGGAGTCATTAGGGTATAAATAGAATTTAAAGCCTTGAAGTTAGGCCTTCCCTGGTGGCGCAGTGGTTAAGAATCCTCCTGCCAATGCAGGGGACAAGGGTTCAAGCCCTAGTCTGGGAAGATCCCACATGCCGCGGAGCAACTAAGCCCATGCGCCACGACTACTGAGCCCACATGCCACAACTACTGAAGCCCGTGTGCCTAGAGCCCGTGCTCCGCAACAAGAGAAGCCACCACAATGAGAAGCCTGCTCACTGCAACAAAAAGTAGACCCTGCTCACCGCAGCTAGAGAAAGCCCATGCACAGCAATGAAGACCCAATGCAGCCAAAAATTAATAACATAAATAAATTAAAAAAAAAAAAGATATGGTGGAGGGGACTGTTTTGAAAAGAATACGTTATCAATATATTCATTTAACTGCTCTTCCTAAGGTTAAATAACTTTATATCCCTAGTACCCATATTGTGGTCTCTAAATACCATTTCCAACTGAAAGGACCATGAATCATTGGAAAAAATAGCTGATACCAGCTCCGGTCTAGGAATGCACAAAATGAGCCTGGAACATTTTATTATATCAAATCCAAGAGACCTTAAGGGAGGGTTTCTTAAAGGTCATGTCAAAAGGACTCAGGAGCCAACTTGAATAAGTGTCCAGTGGCCAAAAAAGGACAATTTAAGAATCAAAAATGAATTTTTTAATTGCCAATGATTGAGGCACATCATATATGTGTTAAATTATGAGTTCATTATGGTACTAAAAAAAGCAAACCTCATTGGTCACTGTTGGAGGATGCTTCAGAACCAACTCACTACTTGAGAAGCTGGTACTATAAAAGGGAAACAATCAAGCATTTTTCGTGCCTTTCCCACATAAAATATATCTCTGAGGAGCAAATAGTTTAACGTGGATAAGTTTCTCTTTGTAGAGGTATTCTACCTAATAAAGAAGGAAGGACAGAATGAGAATGTTATTTTTGAATTCCTATATTAATGAACCTAGACCAGTGGTTCTCAATCAGGGACAATTTTGCCCCCAGGGGGACAACGGACAATGTCTAGAGACATTTTTGGTCATCGCAAATGCGGGAGTTGCTACTGACATCCAGTGGCTAGAGGCCAGGGATGCTACTGCTAAACATCTCTACAATGCACAGGACAGCCCCCTACTATAAAGAATTTATCCAGTCCAAAATGTCAATAGTGCCACATTTGACAAACTCTGGTCTAGACAATGATTATCATCAGTTACTAACATCACAAAAAGACCACCACTGTATACCTCATGATAAAAGTGTTAAACCACCCACAAATTAGTTTTGCCAAAATAATCAAATATAAACCTAATTGACCCTAACTACCAATTTACTGGAAATACAGGGGACTGAAGAAATGCTAAATCACACTAGAAGCTCAGCAAAATTCAGACTCTGAGAAATTCTACAGGACAAATGCCCTGGTTTCTTTAAAAAAAAAAAAAGGCAAAAAAGATAGTGGATGGAGTTAAAGATGTAAGAAACATATCAGCTTCAAAGCATGGACCTTATTTAGATTTTGATTCAACTTAACAATTTTTTAAAACTAAGTATAATTCAACAGGGGAAATATGAACAACGAGATACTGGATGATATTAAGGGATTTTTTTTAGGTGTGACATGGTACTGTGATTTTGTTTTAAAGAAGAAACCTTATCTTTTAGAGGTAACACACTGAAATATTTATTGATGAAATGATATAATATCAGAAATATGCACCAAATAACTGGGTAGGGGGAAAGAGCAGGAGTATAGATGAAACAAGATTGCCCATGAATTGATTATTGGAGGATCACTGGCATAGAAGTTACATAAAAGCAGATACTTTCACCTCGGCCTGGTCACTTATGGCAACAGTATAACTGAGGCATGGGTGATTTTGAACAATGGGTCTCCAACAAAATGGTCTTACCCAAGGTAAATAAGGGTTCATTGTTCTATATGTTCTTCTTTTTTTCACGTTTGACATTTTCTATCATAAAAAGTTTGAAAAAACAACAACAAAAGGATCTTCTAGTAGCCTGACTCAAGGAACATTTAAAACTCATCTTAGCACACCCCTCTGCACTATTTAATACTGTTCATTATTCCACTTTTCCTAAACTCTCCATTCCTTGGATTCCACTTGCCACCAGTGTTCTTTTGTTTTGTTTTTTGTTTTGGCTGTGTCAGGTCTTCGTTGAGGCACGCAGGGTCTTCATTGAGGCATGCGGGATCTTTCACTGCAGCGTGGGCTCTTCGCTGAGATGCATGGGCTTCTCTCTACTTGTGGCGTGCAGGTTTTTCTCTCTCTAGTTGTGGCGCACGGGCTCCAGGGCGCGTGGGCTCAGTACTTGTAGATGTGGGATCTTAGTTCCCTGACTAGGGATGGAACCCGCGTCCCCTGCATTGGAAGGCGGATTCTTTACCACTGGACCACCAGGGAAGTCCCGCCACTATTTTTTAAATCAGTGGACTTGAAAAGTATTCAGACATTCAGATGGATGCACAGATATATTGCTAGTTCAGTCATAGACTGGAGTTTGCATATTGTAATGTAAATATGTCAACTCTATTCTAAACAGTTTTATTATGACTTTAGTTAAATAAAAAAGGTTGTAAAATGTGATGTGTATACTGTATGTGTACTTCTTAAAACAGGTAAAATCCTGACCCTTTCATACACAGGTTTGAATTTGAAATTACATTATAAACACTTATGCTTTATTGTTCTAAATAAAGAATTTTACACACTCTCAAAAAAAAATTCTCTTCCTATATTTCAGCATGTTTCTTGTGTCTCCTTCATGGACATCATCCACCCACACTTTAATACTGTCGGTGTTCCCTAGAAGTCCATTGTCAGCCTATCTCTCCTTCCCTACTTGGATAATGGCAACCACCTTCAGTTTTCTTTACCATCACATCACCCCTTCGTTCATGGCAATCACCTACCTCCCCCACCCCCAACCTTTCCTCCTCCTGGATTCTTTATCTCAGTTGATACTCAGTCATCTAAGCTAGAAACTTTAAAATTATCCTGGCTGATGCTCTTTCTCTCTACAGGACTGACTGACTTTGGATACTGATCAATCAAGTCTTCCCATTCTAGGTGATTGTTTCCTCCTCCCCTTCCCCATTATCCCTACCCTAGTTCAGTCCTCATCCTCTCCTCACCAGAAGCATTGTCAGCACCTCTTTCCTAATTAGTCTCCCTGCCTCCATACAACCACAATAATCTGTCTAAAACAGGAACCTGGCTCCTCTGCTTAGAATTACTATTACCAGCTATAGATATTCTCAAACTTGGGTAAAGGGTCAGACACGAGTTGATTAAATTATTCTATTACTTAAACAAAAGGAGGCATAAATTCCTAATGTTTACAGATCTTATACGACTATAGAAAACAAACTTACAAATTACATAGTTGTAGATGTTAACACTTAATGTGATGAATGAGCTTGTTTTGCTGAGACTCTAACTCTCTACAAACATGGGACAGGACTCTGTCAGAAGGCGGTCACCCACACGGACGCGGACTGTGCAATTAATTTTCCTTTTAGCTTACCACAGAAATAGAAATATAGTACTTTAGAATACTTGAAAAGAACTCAGCCTCGCTCCCTCAAGCTCTGTCGCAGCCCGTTTGACTCCAGAGGCCCACCTGCCTCCCTCCACGCCGCCGCTAGGTGGCAAGCGGCTCACTGACGCCCACCACCGCTAGACCCAGCCCAGTGGCCGGGATCGAGTGACGTCACCCATCCCCGACGATGATTGGCTATTCCGCCGATGACCGGGGGGGAGGAGCCAGCGGAGAACCGAAAGCGTTGGGTACGGCGAGCGCACAGGGTCCTGAAACGTTGCGTGCGCACTCAGGACCCCGCACCGCTTTAGAGGCTGGTTGCAGGTCCTCCTCCCGCCTGAGGGGGCAGACCCGATTCCTATGTGATGCGGGCGGTACCTGCCTAGAGGGGTCACACTGAGGGGCGGACTCACGTCGAGAGGAGGGGTCACAATGACTGGCGGAGTCACTCTGAGAGGTGGGGTCTCACTGGGTAGGAGGAACACACAAAGGAGGGGTGTCGCCCTGAGGGATTCTGGTACACACTGATGGTGGCAGTGCCATACTGAGGAGAGGTCTCACTGAAAAAGAGAGGGGTCTCCGAGGGGAACAGCTCCTTGAGGGGCGGGGTTTTGCCAAGGGGTGGGATCTTGCGCAAAGAGGGGCTTCCCTACAGGTCGAGGCTTCTCTTTTGAGAGAGAGGGGCATTTGGACGAAATAGTAAGAGTAAGGTACAGGCTGGGTGGTCACTTGACAGAGGCTCTGGAATCTGAACTTTTTTCAAGGGAGGCGGGATGGAGTGAGAAGGAGTCGGGGCCACACCCGGCATGGGCTGGCCAAGGGCTCACTACAGCTCCGGGGCATCACAACCGCCCGAGAAGGTAGAAAGTGTCAGGGAGTCCAGAGGTTTAAGGTGTAAAGGTCGAGAACTGGGAAATGGGCAGGCTGGGCCAGGGCAGAGGCTGGGAAGGCGGGTAGGTTGCTGGGCTACCTCCGACTGTAGCTGGGCCAGAGTGGTCTACTTTTCTGCCCTGCCGGTCCTTGGAGCCCAGGAATCTGGCGGCTTCCGGAGCCAGACCCTCAACCGACAGTGACCTGAGGGAGGGAGGGGAGAAAGGATTCCCAGGGCAGCTAAAAGACATTTGAGCTGCGCGTACGCACAATCAGCCCTGAATTCCCTTCAGTTATTCAGCTCAGGCCTGAACTTATTTGACCCCGACCTCGCAGACGCACTCGCCTAGGGCTTCGGGTTGCGGGGTGCGCACCTGAGGGGGCGTGGCCGCTGCCCGGAGGCCGGGCTCGAAGGAGTTAAGCAGAGGCCCGGCTCAGCCCCGCCCCGGCAGGCCGCGGAGCCTGAGCCCCAGCGGCGAAGCTGAGCAGCCGCCGCCCGCCCGCCCGACCGCCCGCCTCCGCCTGTGGGGAGCCCGCCCGCCTGCCCGCCGGCGCCCGGGAGCGCCACCGCCACCGCCCGGCCCAGGCCCAGGCCCTGTCCCAGGCCCTGCGCGGAGCGGAGCGGAGCGGCGTCCACCCGGGCCCAGCAAGCCGGCGCGGCGGGGGCGGGCCCAGGATCTTCGGCGTATCTTCCATTCTCCTGGGCGGGAGCGGGAGAGGGAGCGGGAGCCCCTGCGCCCCTGATCGGGCTGGGCCCGCTCCCATGGCGAGCGCGGCCTGCCCGGGCCCCGGGGACCCTGCCATGTGAGGCAGGCCCCGGGCTGGGGGCCCGGCCATGGCCGGGGAACGGCCCCCACTACGGGGCCCAGGGCCCGGGCCCGGAGAGGCGCCGGGGGAGGGTCCTCCGGGGCCCGGGGGCGCGGGCGGAGGCCCGGGCCGGGGCCGCCCCTCCTCCTACCGGGCTCTCCGCAGCGCCGTGTCCAGCCTGGCGCGCGTGGACGATTTCCACTGCGCCGAGAAGATCGGGGCCGGCTTCTTCTCTGAGGTCTACAAGGTAGGACCAGCAGAGAGGGCAGAGGGGCGGGACCGAGACTTCGACGCCAGGCTGAAACTAGGGGGCCCGGACCCTGGCGACCCGCCCGACCTGCGCGGGACTCGCCATCCCCTGCTGCCCCCAGGTTCGGCACCGACAGTCAGGGCAAGTCATGGTGCTGAAAATGAACAGGCTCCCCAGTAACCGGGGAAACACGCTGCGGGAGGTGCAGCTGATGAACCGGCTCCGGCACCCCAACATTCTAAGGTGAGCGGCCCCAGCCGCTTGCTGGGAAGCTTGCTGGGGGATAGGGGAAAGATCCCGCGGGAAAAGTGGGAACTGTGGAGCGGCCGGGGCTCTTACAGCCTACACTGCTATCTTTCCCATCCTCTTCCAGGTTCATGGGGGTCTGTGTGCACCAAGGGCAGCTGCACGCTCTTACAGAGGTGAGGATGGGCCAGGAAGGGGGGGACTCCACCACAACCACCACCAAGGGGAGAGAGAGTCAGCGGCCTGGTGCATCTACAGAGGAGTAATGAGAGGCAACAGGACCCGGGGGAGGCTTCCCTGAACTTCCCTTCAGGCAAACCACAAATAAAAGGCCTCAGCTGGTGCCAGTCCTCTTTATCCTTTAGAAGGGTGCTGTCCAACAGATCTTTCTGCAGTGATAAAAATGTTCTGTAGCTGTGCTGTCCAAAACCATAGCCACTAGCCACATGTGGCTAAGGAGCACTGGAAATGTGGCTAGTGTGACAGGAACGGAATGTTTAATTTTATTTAAACTTAATAATTTAAATTTAAATAGGTGCACCTGTGTGGGACATGCTAGCCTTAGGATATGAATGGGGGACCCTAGGGCACAGACTCACCCTCTTGACCTTTGTGATCCTCCTGAGTGTCCCCAGGCTTATAAGTGGGAGACCTAGAGAACAGACTGAAACTTTGATATCCATTCCCCTTCTCCTACCCCTATGTCCCAGTATATGAATGGGGGGACCCTGGAACAGCTGCTCAGCTCCCCCGAACCCCTATCCTGGCCTGTCAGGCTCCGCCTGGCTTTGGACATCGCCCGCGGCCTGCGGTACCTGCATGCCAAAGGTGTATTCCACCGAGACCTCACATCCAAGGTAGGCTGGCCAGGTGGGTGGAGGCATGAAAGGGGATTTGAGATTAGATTGTAACTAGCCCGTGGGTATTGGAATGCGGATAATAGACAGCATTAGGATGTTGGGGCAGCAAGACACTGGAGAATGGGGGACTGGGGTGAGGGGAGTGCTCTGAGGGACTGGGTACCATGCTGTGTTTGGAGTGACGGATGATGTTGCAAGATTGGTGTGTGTTGGAAAACTGGGAGATCAGAGAGGGTTGGGGTTATTCTGGAGTGACGGGTCCTTGGGGTGCATTTTGGGAGATCAGAGAACAGAAGGTAATGGGTATGTGGGGATGCTATATGTATATGTCAGAACTGTCTGATCCGGCGGGAAGACCGAGGCTTCACAGCTGTTGTGGGCGACTTTGGGCTGGCTGAAAAGATTCCTGTGTATAGGTGAGGTGAATGCCCCATCCCCCTAAATCTCCCAGATGCCCCTTATCTAAGTGAAGCCCACAGGGACATTTCCCCTGGGGTAGCGAGGGGGCTGACCTCATCCCCTTTTGTTTGGGGAGGGTGTCTGAGTAGGATGTTCCTGACCACTCTGCCCCTGCCCCTGCAGGGAAGGGGCAAGGAAGGAGCCGTTGGCTGTGGTGGGTTCCCCATACTGGATGGCTCCAGAGGTGTTGCGGGGTGAGCTGTATGATGAGAAGGTAAGATATCAACCCTTCAGATCCCGAAGGCCTTCCAGAGACCCTTGAGATACTCTTATAAGGCTCCATCCCAAGTTCCTCAGCAACCCTACCAGATAATTCAGAAGACCCCCAAGATCCCCTTTACCCCTCACACCCCTTCCAACACATGAAAACTGTCAAGACTCCCCCAAATTCTGACGTATTCTGACAAAATTCTTACATGAAACTGTCAATGCCTCCCCCTGACACTCGCTCCTACCCCTAGGCCGACGTTTTTGCCTTTGGGATTGTCCTCTGTGAGCTCATCGCACGAGTACCTGCGGACCCTGACTACCTACCCCGTACTGAGGTGAATGATGCATCCAGGTTTAAAAGGAGGAACTCCAGACTAGGCACATCATAACCAGGGAGGGTTCCCTGGAGGTTGAGGTCCTGACTGGGGGACAGCAGGAGAACTTGAGGAAGGCTGACCTGGAGGCCCCTCCTCTCTGTCCCCACAGGACTTCGGCCTGGATGTGCCTGCTTTCCGAACCCTGGTAGGGGATGACTGCCCACTGCCCTTCCTGCTCCTGGCCATCCACTGCTGCAGTGTAAGAGCCTCACTCCCTCCCTGCCCCCACCCCCACCCACCATCTGACAAGGGCAGCCGGCCCAGATGACAGGAGGAAACTCAGGGACCCTCTTCTGGAGCACTGAGTGAAGCTGCCCGTCTCTCCCCATCAGATGGAACCTAGCACTCGTGCTCCCTTCACTGAAATCACCCAGCACCTGGAATGGATCCTGGAGCAGCTGCCTGAGCCAGCCCCCCTCCTCAGGGCTCCCCTGGCACACAGTCAGGGTAAGTGAGCACAACTGGGGTCCTTTTGCCTCTCTCTTCCTTAGAACTCAGAATCACCCGGGGAGACTAAGTGTTTTTATTAGTTGAGGAGCCTGGGGGCGGGAGTGGGGTGAGAGGATATCTCAGAGAAGATAGTTTTCTAATTCTAGAGCCTGAGGGAGGGGAACAAGGAAAGAAGAGGTAAAGGGGGCTGGAGGGGACATCTCCCCCTTTCCAAAGCACCCTGTGGGACTCCCTTTTCTCAGCTCTAGTTCCACCAGCCTCCTGGTGAATGAGACCCTCAGGGAACTATGATCAATGCTGAGAACAGTGACCACAGACTTCTCTGTCTACAGGGTCTGTTCCAAGAGGGGGCCCCTCTGCCACACTTCCCAGGCCAGACCCTCGGCTCTCCCGAAGCCGGTCAGACCTCTTCCTGCCCCCATCGCCAGAATCGCCCCCCAACTGGGGGGACAATCTGACTCGAGTCAACCCCTTTTCACTACGGGAAGACCTCAGAGGTGGCAAGATCAAGCTCCTGGACACACCCAGCAAGCCAGTTGCCCCCCTACCCCTTGTACCACCATCACCAGTGCCCTCCACCCAGCTGCCCTTGGTGACCACTCCAGAGACCTTGGTCCAGCCTGGGACACCTGCCCGCCGCTGCCGCTCACTACCATCATCCCCTGAACTTCCCCGACGTATGGAAACAGCACTGCCAGGTCCTGGCCCTCCTGCTGTGGGCCCCTCGGCTGAAGAGAAGATGGAGTGTGAGGGCAGTAGCCCTGAGCCAGAAGCCCCGGGGCCAGCTCCCCAGCTGCCCCTGGCCGTGGCCACAGACAACTTCATCAGCACTTGTTCCTCAGCCTCCCAGCCCTGGTCCCCTAGATCAGGAGCCCCCCTTAACAACAACCCCCCAGCCGTGGTGGTGAACTCCCCACAAGGCTGGGCTGGGGAGCCCTGGAACCGGGCCCAGCATAGCCTGCCCCGTGCAGCAGCCCTGGAGCGGACAGAACCCTCGCCGCCCCCGTCAGCCCCCCGGGAGTCCGAGGAGGGGCTGCCCTGCCCTGGCTGCTGCCTCAGCCCCTTCAGCTTTGGCTTCCTGTCCATGTGCCCCCGCCCCACACCAGCTGTGGCCCGCTACCGCAACCTGAACTGCGAGGCGGGCAGTCTCCTCTGCCACCGGGGGCACCATGCCAAGCCACCCACAACCAGCCTGCAGCTGCCTGGGGCACGCTCTTAGCAGTGGGGCCTGTGGTCTCCGGCCTCCACCCTTGGCCTTCAGGATGCCCTGTGAGGACAGAGAGCACATGCTGGACTGTGCCAGCCCCGGATGGGCTGAGCAGCTCTTCTCCCTGTAGAGGGGAACCTCGGCATGGACGTGAGGAACAGAACATTTCCTTTGCATCCCCTGAGCTTGCTCTCCCGTGGGGATCACTGAACCAGACAAAGAGTTGCCGACACACGAGACTAACACGTGCAAATTATTTAAAAATATTTCAATAAAACTGCCTGGCTGGCTCCGGGCTGCCCCTATCCGCTCAGCCCGTGCGCCCTCCCCACCCATTCCACTATGGGAGGTTTTGGGGGAGGCCAAAATCTCTTCTAGAAGCTGCTTCACACTTTCCCTGGGAACAGTCCAGTTTCTGGGACAGGATCTCTATTGGCAGCAGGCTTGCCTAGAAATGTTGGGCATGGATCAGCCCTTGGCCAGGCACTGTCCAGGCAGAGTGAGGACACGCTGGAGGGCGGTGGATCTTAGGACCTGCAGGCTACAGCTTAGGCTCTTGTTGGCGTGAGTATCTGGAGGATTAAAGCATCAGGGAGCTCCACAGTTGACTGTCCCTAAGAACCTCATCCAGCTCAGCCCATCTCCTCCCCAACTCCCTGGACAGCCACATAGCCAGCCTCCCCTGCCCAGCACCCCCTTACATAAGCACAGCCTGGAGGCTGTGGACATGGCTGTCACTTACAGGAACAAGTTTTCCCCCTGGCCTCTGGGCCCCTGCCCTGAGACCCTCTGCCCCCGGACTCCCACGCCTCAGTCCCATCCCCGACACTTACCCAGCTCAGTGCAAAGAGCGGTCCGCATCTGGATACCTGAAAGCTTCCAGCTCACAGATGGAGGGAAGAGAAGAAGAACAGTCCTCTACCTTCAGACGTGCCTGCCACTCGCCATCTACCTTGGTACATCTTTGGCTTTGACTATAATACCTAAAGGGTGGTGATGTAGCACTGGGATAAGTTCTGGCCCCCTCCTATCCCATCCTCCCTTCTCTTGCCCTGCACAAACCTAACCCAAGTCCTAACTCACCCTGCCTACCTAAAGCCGTGTGTGGGAGGATGGTTCAGGTACAGGTGTCTGGACCCCAACCCGAAGAGGCTAGAGGACCAGGGAGGGGAAAATGTCACCCAAGGTCCTAAAGATGGAAACTCCAGTTAGGTAACTCCCTGTTTCAGGGTCCCTGGGGTTGATTCTCAAAGTTACCCCATTGCTTCCTTTCTCACTTCCCTGGGGCAACTCTGGTATACCAAGTGGCCTTGACTAAAATAGTACAACCTCAGTTTGGGTAGCCTTGTCTGGACTGAGAAGTTAGAAGGCCGGGGTTCTTTACCAGCTGTGAAGCCCTAGCTAAATCCTCAACTTAGCCCCCTGAGAGAAAGATGACATAGGTCCCAAACTGGTAATTTTTTTTTTTTTTTTAAATCACGTGCCAGGGACGGCTAGGTACTGGGGATAGAATAGAAAGCAAGCCTGCCTGTTATTAATCAAATAGAAGAAGTGGACAAATGGGCAATTATAACATTGATTTGTGAAAAAGTTTTGAGAGTAGGACCTGGAGGGAGATCTCATTACTGTGTCTTTATGAAGGGATTATAGAGGATTTTTGTTGCCCAAAAGTCCTAACAAACTTACCCACTGTATCTTGTACCATCACTCCACTGCCAGAACTGATTTCTGAAGTCAATCCAGTATGATTCAGCTGAACCACCTTGTACCAACACCTTACGTAAGCTTCTGGCATAATAAGCCTGAAGGGAGATTCGGAGAGACCAGAGGTGTGTGAGGAGTGATGGGAAATATTGGAATAGGAGGAGGGAGGGGGTGTCGGGAGGAGGGCACCTGGGCTGATGGAAGAAAATGAACACTAGAGAGGCTATGAGCTTTGGCAAGAGGACTGTGCCTGACCTTGGTGCATGACATCGGCTCATCGGTGACCATCCCCGCATCCTTCAAGTGCCACCCTGCAGATGCAGGCTGACCCTTCAGTTCACGTGCGTGCATGCGCGCAGGCACACGCACACACACATGCTGGGTAAGAATTTCTGCCAGCCTTCGAAGAAGAGTCATTCTGTGGGCTGTTCTGGTCACAAGGAACCAATCCCTACAATCCAGCCCACCAGGTATGGAACCTGTCTGCCTGAGAGGCCATGAGAGTCAAAGAACCCGTTCAGCAGCCCAGAGCTGACCAGAAAGCTGAGATGAGAAACAGGTTAACGTAAAGATGGCTCGTTAAGTTTCAACTCTCACGCCAACCCTAATCAGTTAATAGGGCCATCTGG
Source organism: Stenella coeruleoalba (assembly GCF_951394435.1). NCBI lineage: Eukaryota > Metazoa > Chordata > Mammalia > Artiodactyla > Delphinidae > Stenella > Stenella coeruleoalba. The sequence goes on from NC_137153.1 coordinate 86,167,084, forward strand.
AGCACTGTGCTGAGAAGCTGCATGGAAAAGGGACGCACGCCTTGTGTGCACTGCCATCCCTGATTGATGACACGTGTCCCTTTACCCAACAATACCCATACCGTCTTTGAATAGGGGTTTTCTTACTCCATATGAATAAGACGTGTCGCTGATTTTGGCCAGTTCAGAGGACAGAGATTTACAATGCCTTTGGCTGTCCTCCCAATTTCTCTTAGTAATTGAGATGTAAAAGCACCTCCTCTCATTCGGTATCCATCCCAAGGGACAGCAGGAATCTAAAAAGAAGAAAGAGTGTGGCAGCACTGCCCAGACCCAGGAGGGAGATCTCAACACTTGGGATGAAGTGAATACTCAGCAATCTGGTTGCTGACAATGTTCCCTGGGGTCGAACCTCAGTGCCTTCACTGACTTCTGGTCCTTAATCTTTGCAATCTTTCTTTCTTGCCTTCCCTGGAAATGCCATATCTGTGCATACTTAGTAAAATCCTTTAACATTCAACAACTTTACTCCTTAAAATATAGGAGGCTTATTTGAAAAGGACTGGTGGTACTATCCCCAATTTCTGAACAATTGCCGTTTACTCCCCCATTTTGGCTAACTTCACCTGGGCCCCCAATAAACAAGTGTTCAATAGGCCTCCCATTCATCTCATTGGCTCCCTAAAGCATTTCTCACTGCATATTCAAACTTTCCCACACTCCTCAAGCGGCTAGCCACCACCTTCCCCTCCACTCTTCCACAAGTAGACAACCTTGCTGCCTGCTTTGCTGAAATTCAGACACTTGACGTGTGAACTCTCTCCATTTTCCTCCTCTCCACCTAAAAATTTGTCTCTTCTCTGTTCCTCTTTTCCTGACTATCTGTCAGAAATAAACCTCCTCTTTCTTTAACATCCCGCACCCCAGTCTATGCTCCTGATCCCAACCCACCGCCCTCCGTTGCTTCGTCCCATCTGTCCTACCTCCATCACTCAAAAGTCATTCCTTCTCCTCCAGCTCCCTCTCTTCTGTCTACGTTTTCTCATCCCCACCCAGCTACCGCCTTAGGTTACTGTCTAACAGCAACTTAAAGGAATAAAAAGAAGTCGGTGTGGCCAAATGGACGAGGGCGAGGGGACAAGCAGCATGCTGAAAGGTAGGCAGGGGCCTTGGAGACCAGGTTGAGGATTTTTTTATTTTTATATTATGAGCAAGAGAAAGTCAATGTAGGGTTTTACACTGAAGCATTTTGTACTCTGGTTGTATCCCAAGTGCCTGGGTACAGTGCTAGACATATAGTATGTATTCCGTAACTTTTGATGTAATTAATTAAGTGAAATGACATAATCTTAACTGGGATGACATGATCAGATTTTTGTTTTTAAAGGATTACTCTGGCTGCAACATGAAAAGTGGATTTGGAGGGGGGACGTTTAGGAAAAACATTCAGCAAGCTGTTGCAGTTATCCTTGCAAGACATGAAGATGGAGAAAAATGCAAATGGATATATAGATTTGTTGATGAAAAATAGAGGGTGTTCCTCTCTGACAGAGGAGGGCATCTGCTGAGAGTGAGAGAGAGGGTAGTAGGGTACAGAGAGCCAGCCGACCACTGCAGATTTGCCAAGGCAGGCAGTGCTGGGGCCCCAGCTGAAGTTGAGACTAGAGATTTGTGGCACCAAGCAGAATGACTGCACAGCTTGTCACCCCTGGGTGCAGGCATGTGCATTCATCCAGGACAATGGAGCCGAGGAGTGAGTGGGTTGGCTGAAGTGACGGGCCCCCAAATCCAAGATGGGTAGAGAGAGAAGTGAAGACAGGTGATGGCTGATGGGAAGGGAGGAAACAGGGGAGCCAGCAGGTTGGAGGCCTCCGTGAGGTTGAAGAAGAAGTGTGTGGAAAGCCTATAGAGGGCCAGCTGTGGTCAGAGTGAAGACCCGAAGCCATCCTTTCAGCTGAAGAGCAGCTTGGGATGCTGAGGTCTAGGGTTCAGCTGTGGGGAAGGAGGGGGCAGCACTGTCATGGAACTGAGGCTTGTAGAGAATGAGAAGGTTAAAGAAATGAGGGCTGGGGGTGTCTGTACATAACCTCTCTGTTTTAAGCCTTGGGGGAGTAGCCAGATGCCCCTGAGCTAGACAGAGCCTAACCTCTAGACAACCAGTCCATGGACATTCCAGTCCCGTTGGGCTGGGGACCCTGCCTCAACCTCAGCCAACTTTGGCAGACCTTCTATGTGTCCCCCTCCCTCATCCCCACACACGGGCTGGACTCCTCCTTTCAAAAGGGATGAGCATTCCACCCTAATTCCCTGTCCTACAACATCCCTGCCCACCTCATTGCGAGAGCTTCAGCTGCCTTGCCCCAGCCCCAGACTGTACCTCATCCATCAGTAATTCTTAATCTTTTGGGGAATCTCAGATGTAGAGAGAATTAATTAAAGCTACAGGTCCTCTTTTTAGAAAAACATGCGAACAATCAATTTCACATCCAAATTCAGGGGGTTCCCAGATCCTTGACACTGATGTCAAGCCAGGTGAGCCCTGAGTTTGCTGCTTTGGACAGTGTCATTTGCACTGCTGGCTACCACCCTCTTCTCCCCTACAGGATCAGCCTTAGAGCTGGGTGAGCCCTCCCTAAAACCAGTATGCAGCTAGATCCTTCGCCCTGTTGGCCCAGGCTGCACAGGTCATGTTAGCCAGCACTCTGGTTCATTACCCCTTTCCTGAACAACTCAGTGGCTTCCTAATAGATAGATAGACCCCTCACTTCAATCCATCCTTCATGGCAGGTCCTACCATCTCCCCTTTCCCAGAGCAGATACCTGGTGAGGGGCATGTGAAGAAGGGCTTCAGTGTGTCCTGCACGCTGCTCAGCCTCTGCTCCAAGTTCATCCTTTGTATCTCCTTATTTCTCAAGGCCTCTTTTGTCTTCTCCCCATCTGACTGGCAGGCCTGCAACTGCTCTTTGGTAGCCTGGCCAACCTTCTGTTCCACCTGTAGTCTTTCCTGACTCTGGGCCAGCTCCGTCCTGGACCCCTGCAAATCCTCTTCCCTCTGCCCCAGCTGGGTTATCTTTTGGCGCAGCTGCTGCCTCAGGGTGCTGTTAGTGGCTTCCAGAACCCTGTTCATCTGCTGGAGCTGCTGAGACACCTGGAAATCTGTTTGGCCATAAAGAGAGATTTGGAGGACATCTTCAGCCATGCTCTGGTGCCCTGAGGCTTCAGCATCAGTCCTTTTGCTGCTTCTTGCAACTTTCTGCATAACAGGCTGGAATGGAATATAAGATCTGACTGCCTGAAGCTTAAGGAGGTACTGGATTAGGTGAGGACAATTTAGGAAGTCACGGCACTCTGAAACAGACCTGGCTGGAATCCAGACGAAAGCTGAAGATGTGGTGGTAGTGATTCCGGGCCCTGCTAGGCAGGGCAGCTGTTGGGGAGAGTGGGGGAGAACGTTGTCTGGGGGCAATGGGAAATGGGGGGCAGCCATACTCACAGTGCACTCCCAGGCAGATGGCAGCCACCCCTAACAGCAGGCAGGTGAGGAGCAGGCCCAGGAAGAGGTACTGCACGTAGGATGCTTGGCCTTAGGGAGACAGTGGGTTGGGGGGCCGTGAGCCCCACGAAAGTTGATAGACTGAGGGGGTGTGGGTGGAGGAGATTCACGGGAAGGAGCATCCCGCAGAGGACTTGGAGCACGCGTGGTGGTTTCTGTCTGGCAGAGTTTCCGCAGGTGGTGGAGGTAAGGTGTTCCGGAATAAGGGCTGGGGATTGTTACCGGTAAGGACTGAGGGGCACTACCTGGTAGGACGGGGAACTAAATCTCAGACGGAGACCCGAGAGGTGGGTACGTGAATGGGGACCATAGTAAGGGGGAAGGGGGCAGACGATCTGGGTCGATGCGTCGGAAAGATCTAAGGATGAGGGTGAAAGAGGCAGGGGAGGGTGTCACGGGGCTGCCCGGGCTGACCGGAGGGCTGCGCCCCGGGCTCAATCCGTGGGCCAGACCTGCACACCGCGGGGCCCAGCACCACCTCCCGCGGGGACCGGTGCCAGCACCTGACTCCGCGACCACCCCGGGGTGCCTGGTGGGGGAGGGCTGCCCAGCCCGAGGCCGCGCCCCGCCCCCACTCGCTGGCCCGAGACGAGCTGGGCAGCGGGTGGCGCGCGCGGGGCGGGGAGGACTAGGTACTTACAGGGAAGAATCCGCCCGGCAGCTGGTGACGTCACGGGGCTCCAGGCGGCAGTTGGCTGCTCCGACTGGACCCCTGCGGAAGGGATCGACTCAAGTTTGAAGGTGGGAAAGCCAGGAAATACCCCTTCTCCCCACCCTACTCACCCCCTCCACCGCGCCGAGACCCCAGTCTGTCCTAAGGTGCCTTCTGCCACTGCTCTGGGACACCCTTAGCGCTCTCCGGAGTTCCGTATCTCCCCTGGGACTCTCGTGTCCCTCCTGGGTCTTACCTTATCCTTTCCCTGGGGACCCTCTATCGCCCTCCTGGGTCTCCCTTTATCTTTTACTCTGGGGGCCCTCGTCTGCCTGCCAAAACCCTCTCCCCGGGAGTGCTCTCCCCCCTCCCCCCTCCCCTCTCTTCTCTCTCCCGGGACTCCCCACTTCCCACGCGCGCTCAGCTCCCCAACAGGGCTTCCCTGATCCCTCCGTGGAGCCCTAGCTCCCCACCGGGATCTCCACCTTACCCGCTGGGAGCTTTATTCTTCCTTAGCTCCCATAATTGGTGCTCATTCTCTTCCTGAGAATCCCCAGCCTTTCTCCAAGGGTATTGTCCTCCCAAGAATGCTGTGGACTCCCCAGCGCAAGACACAGTCCCCCATAAACACACATCCCCTGGGCTCTCCAGACCTGCTTTGTCCCCTAATCCAGCGGAAGCCAAGCTTGAGGGTCCTCCTGGGCCTGGGGGCACTTGAACATTCTCATAGGTGAGTTCTCCGTCTTCATCAGCCTCTGGGTCTGCAGAGGAGAGAAAAGGTGGCGTCAGGATTGGGGTCTCTGGGGTGGGAGTGGGGTCTTCAAGGAGGATGGAGATGCAGAATCAAGGAGACACCTTACCCACTCTTACCTTGTCCTAGGCGGCTGGAGATGCTCTTCTTCAGGGGAGCCTTCACAAATCGCAGGTCTGCATAGGTGATGGCCTCAGCCATGGTCCTGAGCACCTCTGCTCCCACTCGCCTCCCTCCTCTTCCACCGGCTCCAGGCTTTCTTGCCACTCTCCCCTCTGTCCCTTCACACTCTTAGGCTCTGTGTTCCCTGCGTGACTGCACAGCTTAGTGCTTTGCCCTGTGACTTCCAGTCACAAAAGAGGAAGATGTGACCCAGTCTCAGACAGATGGGTTCAGTGAAGCAGACGGCATCCCTGAGCCCCAGCCAGAGGGGCAGGGGAGGGGAACCTGAGGTCCAGAGCATGGGGTTCAGGGCTGGGGGGTGTCACAGAACCAATACTCAGGCCTGTCCCTGTGTCTTGCCTGTGCTCCTCCTTCATGCATCCCAGACCCACCTTGACAGTGCTGGGCTCCGAATGCCCACCCTCATCAACTACCCTGATTTGCTCCAAGCTTCTTTCCTGGCTGCCCAGTCCACGGGCTTTCTGTGTGCAGTCAGAGCTCTTTTGTGCTCAACTGACCAAAGAGGATCTCCCTAATCGTTGCTCCAGGGTGGGGCTTCATCCTCCCCATCAGATTGAGGGGTCCTAGTGTGGAGCCCTACCTCCTCCTCATCCTGAGGTTCCCAGTAGATATGAGTTCCCAGAAGGGGGGTCCCTGACTTGGTGGGACTTTTCTCTCCATCAGTTTGGGGGCTTTCCGGGTGGGCCCGGCTCCCCTTCTACTGTAGTGCTACAGAGCTGCTGAGAATCCCACACACAGAGAAGTTCTCAGTCCAAAGCCTTTCCTGGGAATGAGGCAACGCTTTGGAGGATGCAGAGTATCTGGGACCAAACTGACTGTCCTGTGTAAACACCCCCAGACTCTCGCTTCACAGCCTTTCCCTGGCCTCCTCCACCTTTGTTGCCCTAATGATCACACCTGTGGCCAGTCAGCCTCTTCCTTGTCCCATCCTGCTTTCTGGCAGACTGACGTGACCCCTGTGTTCCAGTATCTGAGCCAAACCCAGCAAGCTGAGTCCAAGAGGCAGAAGCTCTGGGAAAGCCCGGGCTGAGGGTGAGGGTGAGGGACACCACAGTTTGTGTGCCTCTGGAAAAACCTTCAGCACTGACTATTCATGCACCTTGTTGGGGGTCAGGGAGCAGATGAGCAAAGGACTTGCATGGGGATGAAGATGGACTGCAGCTTCTCAGAGGGGAGGCAAAGAGCAGGGCTGGGTTCTGAGCGGGCAGACTCTGGACCAGCCAAGGTTTTGCTTTCTTCTTAGTTCGGTTTTGGCTTCTCTTGTACTTTCCTAGTAAAATTCTTTCCTTAACAAGTCCCTCAGGTGGACCTAGAGTCTGTCATACAGAGTGAAGTAAGTCAGAAAGAGAAAAACCAATACCGTATGCTAACACATATATATGGAATCTAAAAAAAAAAAAAATGGTTCTGAAGAACCTAGGGGCAGGACAGGAATAAAGACGCAGACATAGAGAATGGACTTGAGGACACGGGGAGGAGGAATGGTAAGCTGGGACGAAGTAAGAGAGTGGCATGGACATATATACACTACCAAATGTAAAATGGATAGCTAGTGGGAAGCAGCCGCATAGCACAGAGAGATCAGCTCGGTGCTTTGTGACCACCTAGAGGGGTGGGATAGGCAGGGTGGGAGGGAGGCGCAAGAGGGAGGAGATATGGGGACATATGTATAGGTATAGCTGATTCACTTTGTTATACAGCAGAAACTAACTGTCCCTTTACTCCCAGCCCCAGTGAAAAAGGGGGCATTTGTGGAGGAAGACCAGGGACTGAGAGGCCTGGCTGATGGAGGAGAGGAAACGGGGGGAGGGTGTGCGTGCTGAGCAGAGGTGCAGAGGGCTCCCTAAAGTTCTTTTTATCAGAATGTGATCCCCCAAGGGCTCACTGCGGGTGAGAAGAGGCTGGGGCAAGACAAGGTATGGAGGTGGGAAAAACCCACCTTGAGTCGGTGACATCCTCCCCCTCAGAGCCCTTCCCCCAACCCGCAGCTGCAGGGGGGAAAAAGGAAGGAGAAAGAGGTCCTCCCCCCATGCTAGCAGCTCGTAGTGTACGGTTAGTGGTGTGTGGAGGGGTGATAGGCCTATGGGTCTGATGAGAGCTCTGCCCAACAGTGTCACCCAGCCTGCCGAGAAAAAGTGCCCACTGACACAGAAGAACACATTTGTCACCTGAGAAACGTGTCGGGGGCAGAGGCAGACATCCACATGGGTGTGAGTGTGCAAGCATGCACCCGCATCCCCAGGTCTCTGCAGTCTGTTGGGGCATCTGTGAGAAGCGAGCATCTCTGCCCAAGCCTGCCTGGAGGGTTAAGCATGGAGGATTCTGGGGCCTGAAGGGTGCATGTGATGGCTGTGGTTTTTTTCCATGGCGGGAAATGACAGGTCATTTTCATAAGTCTTAAAAGGTCATGGGGACAGAGTCCATAAGTACATCCTTTTGAAGGCTCAGTCTTTCCTAGGGTGTCCCTGCAGCTGTTAACCGTCCCTGCTTGATTAAAGTTTCCAACACCCCAGCCCCCTCTCCCAGACAGTGAGAGTGGCGTGTGCTGGTGACTCCCTGGGGGCCTCAGGGGCCTGTGAGAGTGAGTGGGAGTGCATAGAGCAGCTGGTGGCAGGAGTGAGGGGGCGTGGTCAGGGTACTGGTACCTGTGGTGCACAGGGCATGGGGCGTAGGGACAGCGTGTGTGTAAATCAATTGCAGGAACACTTGCAGGAATTCTGTAAACTGGAGATAATGTCCCAGTTTTCAGAACCCGTGTGCAACAGGGCCTGGATGCCAGGTAAAATGCCAAAACCAATCTTCAAATGAGTGTGTGCTCAAAAAAGGAATCAATGGGCATGCTGCCTAACTCGATCCTCGGGGAGGCTTTAGGAGGGAGGGTGCCCAAATGGGACTGGATGAGCTAAACTGCACGCCCACAATGCCTTGGATGTCTTAGGCCAGCCGGTCTGTGTTTCTGTCCTCTTTAGCTCTTTTGGTGATGGATACACATCTCCTTATGACACTCCGCATTCCCTCAGTCCTAGACCATCGTGTGGCCTTCTTTTGTGAAGAAGATATGAGAGCAGAGTACGTCTCCTTCCCCATGTGTCCCACATGGGGTCTTTGCGATATTGACATGTACATTTCCTTTCGAGGCTGGACATCAGAAAGGACAGCTGTAACTCTGAGCTGCACCTCACCTACCCAAATGTCAGGAATGCCTGGGGGCTTCTCAGAGCTGAGGGGCCAGTGCTGTACATTTCAGCTTTTCCAGGATCATAATTTCATCTGAGATCCTAGAGGACAAACACCAAAGCCCATTTCTTGCCCTCTCCTGACCCCTCCATGCTTATTTCAGGGAGTGGTTCTACAGTAAACAAGAGGAGGGAGCCCAGCTATGAGGGCCTCGGAAAAGAATGTGCTGTGTGGAAAGGGGCTCATCTAGGGACTTCCCTGGTGGTTCAGTGGCTAAGACTCCACACTCCTGATGCAGGAGACCCAGGTTCAATCCTTGGTCACGGAACTAGATCCCTCATGCTGCAAGTAATACCTGGTGCAGTGAAGTAAATTTTTTTTTTTTTTAAAAAGGGGCTCATCTGTATAAACTTTCGTGAAGTCCAGCCAACATCAGGAAGTCAAGGAAGTCTCCTGAGACTCTGAAAGTCAGGTTCTGTCCATCTTCATTACCTTAACCCACTGACTGACTCCAGGAGGTCCTAATCTACAGATAGCATGTGACAGGCAGAAAAATGGCCTCCCCCAAATGTTCACAATCTAATCCTCAGAACCCGTGGACAGTATAGGTTACTTTACCTGATAAAATTGTTAACGTGATTAAGTTAAGGACCTTTAGATGGGGAAATCATCCTGTTTTATCCCGGGAGGCCAATCTAATCACAAGTCTTTGGAAGGATGAAGCTTTCAGGGCCATGGGAAGAAAGAGATTCAACCATGGAAGGAGGGGCAGAGAGATATGACATGAGAAGAACTCCACCTGCAGATGCTGGCTCTGGAGCTAGAGGGAGGGAACCACGAGCTGATGAACTCAGGCAGCCTCTAGAAGCTGGAAGAGGCGAAGGAACACATCCTCACCTAGAGCCCCCAGAAAGGAACCAGCCCTGCTGACACCTTGACTTTAATCCAGTGAAATATGTGTCAGACCTCTTACCAACAGAACTGTAAGGTAAGAAACTTGTATTTTGTAAGCCGCTAAATTTGTGGTAATTTGTGATGGCAGCAAGAGATAAGTTTCCTGAACTGTGGAGGAAGCATGATGTAATGGAAAGAACATGGCATAGATAAAGAAGCCAGCCCTGCCACAGTGCGTGACTTTGGGCAAGTCACAATTTCCTATCTGTAAAATATGGGATTTTCTAGATGATATCTGACATCACTCAAGGGGTTCATGGCTGGAGACATAGTAGGTGTTAATTTTAGCAAAAGCATCGCTAAAAGTCTGTTGAAATAGCTTCAGAGTCAGGAGGGAGGACTGTGGGCCATCTGACAGCACTATTAAGGGGATTCGTGCAGCTCTTTGATCACTGAAGGCAGAGTGCCAATAGGTCTCCAGTGAGTGCCCTAGGCCTCTGCTTGGCCCTGTCTTGAATGGTGACACAGAAAGCACATTCATATATGCTGATGGCACAGAGCTCTAAAGAAAAGCAAATAGGGCTTCCCTGGTGGCGCAGTGGTTGAGAGTCCGCCTGCCGATGCAGGGGACACGGGTTCGTGCCCCCGTCCGGGAGGATCCCACATGCCGCGGAGCGGATGGGCCCGTGAGCCATGGCCGCTGACCCTGCGCGTCTGGAGCCTGTGCTCCTCAACGGGAGAGGCCACAACAGTGAGAGACCCGCGTACCGCAAAAAAAAAAAAAAAAAAAGAAAAGCAAATACACCAAAAGGCAAACTCATGATTCAAACATTGCAGCAGAGCAAAATGATGGCTCCAACCACAGACTGAAATATAATAAAGATAAATAAAACAGCTAGAATCTGTTGAAAAATGAAACTTGGGGCTCAAAAAATAAATTACATAAGCATAGGTTGGAGGCAGTCCTGGCTTAAAAATAGTTTATGTATAAATGTCTGAGAGGAGAGACAGTTATCAGTCGTTTTGGAGCTAGAAGGATCTTAGTTTGACCCACTTATTTTACAAATTAGGAAACTACACTCAGTGGGCTATAAGTTCATTATGAATTAACCGTATGACTAGGAGGGTTGGTGACAAAAGGCTGTCCCATAGGACTACAGCTTCTTTACCAAATATGCCAGACATTGTGCCGGCCACACCTACAGCCTCTTCTAAGGGGGGCCAAACCCCTGCTGATGAGGCAGCCCTAGACCCCCAAAATTGTGTTATGTGACCTCCAACCCCTCTGACCTCAGCTGACTGAGATAACCAAGTGGACAGCAAACTCAAGGCTGGCCTGTTCAGAGACCAGCCAGTGGCCTCTGGGGTGGCCTGGCCTGGAAATCAGAGAGGATGTGAGCTTATCAAATTTTCGTTCTCAGGAATTTCAGTGGGAGAACATGGAGATGAGCACTCAGGTAGCAGTGGGAGCAGAAGCGAAAGGATGCAGAGAGAGAGTCCATGTGGTGCCCGGAGCCTCCCACGCTTAGCAGTTGTGCCTGGCTCCGACCCTCTCACACACTTGGGGCAGGGGGATTATCCCGGCAGGTAAGCCAGCCTGACGATCACGGGGAGATGGGGTTGCTGCTACCTATCGCGAGCAGGGGGAGCGGGCCTGCACGCAGGAGAGTCGTGGGCACCCCTTGGTGCTTCGTGCCCAGTGATACGTTATCCACATATGGGCAACGGTGACCACCCCAGCCTGAAAAGGACACAGTTGTCGGAGCTCCGACCCCTTGGAAATGAAGGTCTGGGTTACCCACCAGACAAGCCATCTAGACCAGCATCAAGTGCTGCTTGAGAGCGAGGGGGAGTCTAGAATGGATGGAGAGAAGGAAGAATCTCCGCTGCAGCCTTAGCACCAGCTACAGTAGTGTAGCTTATCCCACTAACCCTCCTAGTGTAAGGTTTTCTTCCTCTCTTTCCTCCTCCACTTTTAAGAAATTGTGACCTTGGAGAAGCAGTGACAGCATGACCTAAGGAGGGGCATGAGTGGATCTGAGTGATGCAGGCAGAAGCACACAGAGCCTCAGCCATCCCTGACCCCCTGGTCTTTCCACTTGGTGTGCTTCAGCCTGGCTTCCAACTGCCAGCATCTTTGCAGCTTTTCTTTGGCAGGCAGTGAGAAAGTGCTGGAAATCAGTACCTCGCACCAGAGCAGCTCAACCGATGACTGGTGGGAACTGGTGTACCCCCTAGCAACCTCACCCTGGGGGGCTAACTGAGGGCACATGGTCTACACTGGCTCTCAGCGTTTCCCAATGGCTTTGAGCCCCAGTTTTCCACCATGGACGTAAAGTGGTACCTCCTTATTACTTTAAATTGCATGTCCCTGACTCCTAGTGAATTTGAACATACTTTCATGTTTGTTAACCAGTTGGATTTGCTCTTCTTTTGATGTTAGATCATTTGTATTCTTTTTCTCCCCCCAGAATTTTATTTTGAAAATTCGAAGCCTAGAGGAAACTTGGAAGAATAATACAATGAATACTTACATGTCCTTCATCTAGTATGCCAGTCAAGGCTCAAACTGTTCTCACCACATAAAAGAAATGACAATTATGTGACATGATAGCGGTGTTAGCTAACCATGGTGGTAAGCATAATGCAGCATATAAATGTATCACATCAACACATTGTACACCTTACACTTACACAATGTTATTATATCTCAATAAAAAATGGCGCAGAGAAGTAGACCATTAGGGTATGTGTACACATATACGTACATGCACATAATTTTTTTTCAATTCAGAGATTTGTTACAGGAAATTGCCCTTACCCAATTAATGCACTTATAAGAACTAGTTAAACGGTCTGTGAAAGGTCATTATCTTTGCTTCTGATGCTGGAGTTTGGAGTCTGCAGGGCAGGCAGCTGGGGAGGCAAGGCGAATGGAAAGTGGGAGGGCAGGGATAAGCCAGACCCATGAAGACAGCCTGGAAGCCCAGTCAGTCTCTCACTACCTCCAGCTGTGATGCTGTGAGTGTCCTGCAAGAGAAGCTGTGCCCTCCCTGACCAGGTGCCACTGCTCTGGAACAAAAGCCCAGCTGGTACACAGTCCCAGCCCAGCTTCCTCTCTCAGTAAGGACGGCCTCCTGTTCCAGGACCATTTCTTATTATATCATCCTTTCTCCAATGAATTGAATTGCCATGTTCCCTTATACACAAACACCTAGTTTGGGATTCCTGTTTACCTATTGATTCCCTTTTACTTATTGATTTAAGTGGTCTTAGAGCATGTTCTGATGTTTGGTAAGGCAAATTTCTCTTTTTCTTTTAAAATATTTGTCCTTGACTCTTCTTTGAGATACAAATTGGAACTATCTTAATGGTATACTTTAATTTTGGAAGCATTGACATTTTTTTCTGATATTTTATCTTCCCTTCCAAGGGAAGGGAAGAGGGAGGGTTGAGGGAGTTCCCCGGTGATCTAGTGGTTAGGATTCAGCACTTTCACCGCCAAAGAGATGGTTGCATTTTCTGTTTGTCCCACTTTTGCTTTGTATCTTTTAATTATATTATATAACTTTCTTAATATGAGTACATATGAAGTCTTTTTTTTTTTTTTTTTTTTTTTTTGCGGTACGCGGGCCTCTCACTGTTGTGGCCTCTCCCGTTGCGGAGCACAGGCTCCGGACGCACAGGCTCAGCGGCCATGGCTCACGGGCCCAAGCCGCTCCGCGGCATGTGCCATCTTTCAGGACTGGGGCACGAACCCGTGTCCCCTGCATCGGCAGGCGGACTCTCAACCACTGCGCCACCTGGGAAGCTCTCTTGTTTGTCCTACTTTTGCTTTGTATCTTTTAATTATATTGTATAACTTTCTTCATATGAGTACATATGAAGTGAATTCTTGACTAAATTTACATACTATAAAAATTCCAGTCATAAAAAAAAAATGTCCTGGGAATGTAATGTACAGCATGGTGACTATAGTTAATAATATTGTATTGTATATTTAAAAGTTACAGACTTCCCTGATGGCACAGTGCTTAATAATCCGCCTGCCAATGCAAAGGACAGGGGTTCAAGCCCTGGTCGGGTAAGATCCCACATGCCACGGAGCAACTAAGCCCGTGCGCCACAACTACTGAAGCCCACGCGCCTAGAGCCCATGCTCCGCAACAAGAAAAGCCACCACAATGAGAAGCCCGTGCACTGCAACGAAGAGTAGCCCCCTCTCACTGCAACTAGCGAAAGCCCGAGCAACGAAGACCCAATGCAGCCAAAAATAAATAAATAAATTTATTAAAAAACAAGTTACTAAGAGAGTAGTTTTTTTTAATTAATTTTTATTGGAGTACAGTTGATTTACAATAGTTTCTGCTGTACAGCAAAGTGAATCAGTTATGCATATACATATATACACTTTTTTTTAGGTTCTATTCCCATATAGGTCATTACATAGTATTGAGTAGAGGTCCCTGTGTTATACAGAGGTTCTTATTAACAGAGTAGATCTTAAAGGTTCTCATCACAAGCAAAAAAAAATGTAACTATATGCAGTGATGGATGTTAACTAGAGGTACTGTGGTAATCATTTCTCAATATATACAAATATCGAGTCATATTGTACACCTGAAACTAATATGATGTTATATGTCAATTATATCTCAATTTTTAAAAAATTTACATACTGTATCATAGTGGTTACAAGGGTAGTCTCAGTGCCAGCTGCCAGGATTCAAATCTGAACACTTAACATGTTACCAGCCAGTGATCTGGGGTAAATCAATTAATCTCTCTGTTCCTCAGTGTTCTTTTCTGTAAAATAAGAATGATAATAGTAATTGATCTCAAGAGGGTGTTGTGAGGATTGCTTAGAAGAGTGCATGGCATTATGGTGACTATAATTGTTATTATCCAAGAATTTTATAATTTTATAACTGAATTGAATATTTCCCCATTTTCAATTTGAAAAGATGCTTATTGCTAGAATAGGAAAAAAGCAATTTGTTTTCATTATATTTATCTTGTATCCAGTCAACTTTCCAAATTGTATTGCCTTTTTACTAGTTTTTTTTTTACTAGTCTGGAATTTTTTGATAATATAATCATATCAGCAAAAAAAAAAAGCTTTATAATTTCTCAGATAATCATAACAATTCATTCCTTTGTCTTACTGCATTTGATAAAACTTTCAAGATACGTTAAACAATGAGGATAATAACAGGCTACATTTCTGTCTACATTTTTATTTTAATAAAGTGATTTTAGTGTTTCACTATTAAGAACAGTACTTGCTATTTAGTAAAAAGTCTGATATATTTAAGCAGTATTCTTTTTTACTTAGAGTTTTTATTAGGAACAGTATTAAGTTATTATGTTGGCTCTATGTATTAAATATAGGAGCTTTTCTTCTTTTTCTATGACAAGTTTAAATGGCATGGAAATTACCCTCATTGAATGTTAGATAAAGCTCAGCTGTGGCACCAACTGAACGCAGTCTTTTCCAAAAGTAGATCCCTAATTACCTTTCTATTCTAGTTTTTTCTAAGATCAGTTGAACCATTCAACCTTTCCTCTTTCTTTGGGTCAATTTTGGTAATTTATATTTTTCCTGAAATGTATCCATTTCCTCTAAATTTTCAAATTGTTTGCTGAGTAATTTTAAGTTGCACTTTTTAATAATTCTTTAATTCTCTCTTCTAACTGTAATAATGTTTTCTTTCTCATAACTAATGTTTTCTATTTTTACTCTCTCTTTTTTTCTCCTCGCTTGGGCTTGCAAGAAGTTTTTCTATTTTATTAGCACTTTTAAAGAACTTTTAAAAAATTTGTGCTTCTTAGTATTTTTGTTTGTTTCCATTCATTCATGTCAGCTTTTGTTATTTCCTGATTACTTTTGGTTTCTTTCCTTGCTATTTTTCTAATTTTTTGAAATAACTATTCCCTTTATTTTACCTCTCTTTTTAAAAGCTTGCTATCTTTATGGTATTTCAGGGATATAATATATTATATGATACAGGGTAATTGAGATGGTTTCTGGTATTACACTATTTTTCATTCAGCATTTAAATTTTGCGAACACAGTAATTTTGTCACTTTTTAAAACCAGCTTTACTGTATTGCAATTTATATATATATTAAAGTTTTTTACATACATTAAATTTTATCAATTTTAAATTACAATCCTATGAGTTTTGCTAAATGTATTTGGTCATGTAACCACCACCACAGTCAAGATACAGAAGATTCCCAGCACCCCAAAAGTTCTCTCCTACCGCTTTCTAAGCAGTCCTCACACCAGTTTCAGCCTGAAACTTAAATTCCCTTTGTTGGATATCAGCATTACCGCGGTTTTCTGTTTATCTGCCTAGTATCCCTTTCCCACATCTTTATTTTGAAAGTTTCTTCATCACTTTAAGTGTGTTTCTTTTAAATAATATGGACCAGAATTTGATTTATAACCAAGTCTGACAGACTTTTAATGGAAGAATTCAGTCCACTCATGTTTACTGTAATGAGTGATGTATTTGATTTGTTATTTCCATCTTACTTGTTTTTAAATTTCTTAACATTGTTGTGAACTCTTCTTTTCTTTACCTTTGCTGGATTGTGTTTACTGTAATGAGTGATGTATTTGATTTATTTCCATCTTTCTTGTTTTTAAATTTAACATTGTTGTGAATTCTTCTTTTCTTTACCTTTGCTGGTTTGAATGAATGGCCGTTCGTCCCATTTCCCCCCTTGTTATTTGGAGTTCATCATTCTACTAATAGTTACTATCCTTTGCCCTGCTCTCTATATAGGCACACATGACTCTCCTAGTGTGTGAACCCAGAACAGCTATTTCCATCCTACTCGATTTATCTTCTACTTCCTCTACACCCGAATAAGATATGGTCTTTAGATGATTTTCACTACCCCTCCCTCTCTCTTTCATCCTCCCAACCCCTCGCCACTTAAGTGCTAGAACACTTACCTTCCCCTTATCTCCACTACCTGATTCCAGAGTTTTATTGAGATAATTTAGTCATTATTAGAATTTCCCTCACAGTGTGTTCCATCTGTTCCAAGCGTCCTTATTTAGCATTTTTATTACACGTTATAAATACATAGAGATATAGATATAAATACATAGATCATGGTTCGTTGCTCCCCACTGCTTTCTTTCCTCTTCTCTTCATCTTCCCCTATCTTGAAGTCTGTTCTGATTCATTTGTTGTTTCATTAGAGTCTTCTCTTAAAAGTATTTCTCAGATGAGCTACTGAGTGATTATTGCAAATCTTCAAATATCTTTCTTTCTTTCTTGGCTGGTTCTGGGTCGCAGGCCTTTTCTCTCATTAACTCAAATTCAGTTCTGCTGTCTTTTAACTTCCACGGTAGCAGATAAGAAGAAAGAACTTTCATTTTCCCTGCATATGTGTAAGATTTCTCATATCCTTAGAGCTTAGGAATTTTAACCTGTATGTGGCTAAGTGTGTAGTTTTTTTCTTCTAGTTTTATTGAGATATAATTGACATACAGCACTCATAAGTTTAAGGTGTACAGCATCAAGATTTGATTAACATACATCATGAAATGATTATTACAATAAGTTTAGTGAACATTCATCATCTCATACGGATATAAAATTAAAGAAATAGAAAAACATGTTTTTCCTGTACTAGGAACTCAGGATTACTCTCTTCGCAACTTTCATATATAACGTGCAGCAGTGTTAGTTACAGTTATCATGCTGTACATGACATCCCTAGTATTTATCTTATAACTGGAAGTTTGTGCCTTTCGACTGCCTTCATAAGTGTGTGTCTTTTCCTACCAATCCAGTCTGTAACTTGAGTCTTTCTTCAGCTCAGGGAAATTTCATCTATTATTTAACTATGACCACTCCTCTCCTGTTCCTTTTTCTCCAGGAACTCATAGAATTTGCAGTTAAGTCTCCTGGGTCTGTTCCAATTTCCATCTTTCACCACATGATTTGCATCTGCATATTTTTGTTCCATGCTTTGAGATATTTCATCTATTTGATTTTCTAGATCTGTTTTTGAGTTTTATCAGTGACTATCCTCTCCTTTGATTTATCTATGGACATTTTTAGTTCTGATATCACATTTTCATGTTCAGGGAAATCCTTTGTGTTTGAGCTTCACACATACCTCCTCCAGGCTCTCATTTTTTCAGTCAGAGGTTCATCTGTTTCCTCCAGCTGGTCTCTCTGCCCTCTGGTTTGTTTGCATTCTCCCAGCCTCAAGGGCTGAGAAAGTCAATCCACCATGAGTTTTTTGGAGAGTCAGGGAAACTCAGTAAAGCCATTCATTGTTCCTGGGAAGCAGGCTGTTTCTGGGACTTGCTGCCTTCCTGAAGGTCTTTGCTCTTAGCTCTGAGACTGTTCTCCAGAAACTTGTCTGCAGGGAATTCTCTCAGCCAGGAGTTCAGCAGAGCCCACGTAAAGCTCATCACCTAGGGATTTCCCTGGTGGTGCAGTGGTTAAGAATCCGCCTGCCAATGCAGGGGACATGGGTTCTGAGCCCTGGTCAGGGAAGATCCCACATGCCGCGGGGCAACTATGCCCGAGCGCCACAACTACTGAGCCTGTGCTCTAGAGCCCGTGCTCCCCAACAAGAGAAGTCACTGCAACGAAAAGTCCACGCACCGCGACGAAGAGTAGTCCCCACTGCCTCAACTAGAGAAAGCCCGCGTGCAGCAATGAAGACCCAACGCAGCCAAAAATAAATTAATTAACTTTTTTAAAAAAAGTTCATCACCTATAGCTGGGAGCTGTTGGGGGGTGTGGAAGCTTCTGTAGGGTGGCCACATGCCCAGAATCCCCTCGCTCTGGGTAGTCTAGGTATTATTGACAGATATAGTGATATTCACGAAAAGACTTAAAAACAGAAGCCATTAATAGTAGGTGCCTCTGGGAACTATAACCTTTTACTTTGCTTTTTCCCCCTCTTCTAGGATTTCTCAACTTTGGCATTTTTAACTTTTGCGGCCAGAAATTCTTTGTTGAGATTGGCTGATCTGTGTGTTTAGTGGCATCCCTGGCCTCTACCCACTATAGACCAATAGCACTCCCTCTCCAATTGTGACAGCCAAAAATGTCTCCGGATATTGCCAAATAAACCTTGGAGGGTACAGTCACTTCTGGTTGAGAACCACTGTTGTATACCCTTCAGATGTATTTGATTTTTTTTATCATGTGCTCACACTATTCCTATAAACATTTAACTGAGGTTATGAGACAGAGGAGGACATACAAAGCTGTTGTGAGGAAACAGAAGCATGAAGTAGAGAATATACATTAAGGGATGCTGATGCAAATTAGCAAAGTGGGAAGAAATTGGGAAATAAATAAAAGAGGCAGAGACGGAGAATCTGAGTCACAGGACTGGAGGAGCAGGAGTGTGAAGACCCACATCCTCCTGTCCCAAGGTCCCCAGTGATGCCAAGATCTGAGATCCAATAACAGTCTGCACAGGCCCAGTCAGATCATAGCCACTGTTCTGGGATTCCCATTCCATCCAGTCTCTTAATTACCCCAGGTTTCCTTACAATAAACACCCCTTTACTTAAGCTAGGCTAAATGAGTGTATTCCTTATCAACAAAGTCCCTGTAGATTTAGTGCCCAATAAAGAGATGGCTCCCCACTGTTGCTGCCAGTATTATATTCCCTTCTTAGCACCACACTTTAAGAGAGATTCTAGTCAAGTGAAACAATGGGAAGGATGAGTAGGCTGCAAATATGGTCTATAAAAGAACTGTAAAAGGAACCTTAGAAAGCTCTTCCAGGGAAGAAGGGGGGAAAAAAGGCTTAGGCCATCCAGCAAGGCTGGCTTCCAATTCTTCCAGGGCTGCCATGTACAGGAGGAAGAAGACTGATTTTATGCCTGTAGCTTAGGAGGCAGAATTGGTGAAAAGTAACATGCAAGCAGATATTACTCCCCCCGCCAAAAAAAAAAAAGTCTCAATAAAAAAGATAGGAAAGCAGCATTTGGTAAGGTAGTGAGCTCCGAATCTCTGGGAGTGTTTAAGAAGAAGCTCACAGTGTGGTTCCTGCAGTGGGTAAAAGTTTGGGTCAGATCTGTCAGCCTCCTTCCAGCTATACAATTCTATAGAAATGTAAAAGCTTGGCAAGAGGCTAGGTTAACTCACATAGTATGCAGAAATCTCTTAGGGTCAAATGGCATGATAGCACATTCAAGTATTAAATCAGAGGAGGGTGGCTGGTGGAGGAGTTGAGCAATGAGGTTTAGCATCTTCAGCTGGCCTTGGTCAGCTGGTCTTTCCCCACAGAATTAGTCAGAACTCGTGGTTGGAAGAGTTAGAAAATCTAACTTAGTCTGACTTAAGCAAAAAAGGGACTGTATTAGCTTACATAACCAAAAAGTTCAGTAGGCGGGTCTAGCTCTGGGCATGGCTGGATTCAAGGTTTCAAATGAAGTCATTAAGACTTGGTCTCTCTCCGTGTCCCAGCTTTGTTTCCCTCCTTTGTAGACAAAACCAGCTTGTAAGTTTAGAGTTATCTTGACAGTGCAGAGCAAGGTCAACGTTGGAGGGGCCTTGACTGAAGGGCCTTCGAGGCCCTTCCCCACCTATAAGTAATTCCTTAAGAACTTCCTATCATTGAGCCTTTGACGACCCAAAGACCTTGACTCTTTGCATCTTGAGCCTTGAGCGTAACCCTGTTCTCCCAGCCGGAATCTCAGGAAGAGGGGGAACGCGGGGCCACACCCCCACCCCCGCGGGCCCTGGTGGCTTCCCCTAAGGATTCGCCCCTGGGAATTTGCCGAGGACAGGGCTCTCCTTCTGGCTGGAAACAGACACCAGTGAGGGAAGGTAGGCTGCTAGGGAAAGCACCTGGAGCTGTGGAAGGGGCGAGAACTACCAGGTATTTCGTGAGACGAGTTGATCAGCTAGCGAGATGTGGCAAGGGTGTCTGAGGCGGATCTGGCTGCCCCGACTTATTTCCTAGACTCAGGGACCAATTAGTAAGTTGCCACAGTCCTGGCGTTCAGTCCTGAGGGCCTAGGCTAGGGCACGAGCCTCGGTGATAGGCGAGATAAGACGGTAAGAAAAACTCAAGGGTTGTAGGAGGGGGAAGGCAGAGGGTCCAGGCCTCGAGAACTGGAAGGAGAACAAAGTTCAAATAGCACCCAGCTTCAGACAGAGTGAGTCCGCTAGGTTCCGCGAACGGGGGAGGCGGCAGCTCTGAGAGCTACACGGCCAGTGCTTCGAGAAGCCCCGGGAGACTTTCGGGGTCAGCCCCGCACGGTCTGGACTACATCTCCCAGCATGCTGTGGGCAGGGCAGCATTATGCCTGCGCAGAGGTGGTGACGAGGCCGCGTCGCACCAGGCGGGGGCGCTCGGGGCTTGGTTCGGGCGCCGCGGAAGCCCGCGGGGAGAGGGAGATCGGGGAGCGGAGGTCGGCTTCCTAACTTGGCGGCGTTTAAGACCTCGGCTGCGGCTCCCGGCTCGTCCCAGGAGGTTGGCGGGACCCCTTGCTTCTTCCAAGGTCAGGGCGTCACGTCTCCCAGGCCGCGGACACGTTGAGCCGTCTGTAGCGCAGCAGCCCTCAGAACCCCACATCCCGCTGCCCGCGGTTCCCCGCATCCGGTGCCCACCCCCAAAGTCATCTTCCCTCCCACACAGCCCCAGCTGTTAACCGCGACCGGGGCCTCTTCTGGGGAGGCCCAGGTTGGGGGTCCTCAGAGGTCCAGGAACCCTGGGGCATTTGGGTTATTGTGTGTGCGTGGAGAGGCGTGTCGCCCTTCTCATTGGGACCACCATGCTGGTCTCAGGCTCAAGGTTCCCTTCTCTGTGATTTTTCTCTGGGACTCTAAGTAGGAAGGAGAGAAGTTTGGAAGTAAAAGCCTCAGCTTCCCCTTTTTTTCTGCTCAAACCTCAGTAGGGTCTGTCAAGAGATCTACAGAGGCTGTAGGGGAAAATGGCCCAGCCCTCAGGCTGTGTATGATGGCCCTGGGGAAAGTAGGTCAGAGGGTGGGAAACTTGCAGACCGCAGGTGATGGGAGTGGGGAGGCTCTGTGTGCAAATCCTGGGGACGTTCCCGCAGCAGCTGGGCTCCGGCCTCCACCCGTAGCACCCACCCCTGCATCACTGATGCTGCGGCCCTTCTTGGCCCCTCTTTCCCAGGTAGACGCTCCCAGAAGTGCTCTGTGCAGAGAGCAGAGGTCACCGCCCCACCATGTGGGGCCTGTTGCAGGTGTGTGGGTTTCTAGGTGAAATCTAAACACTTTTTCAGAAGTTTTATTTAAAAACTTGGGCACATAACAGAGATGGCAGGATGGAGACTGGTATTCTGCCAGGGTTCTCAAGTCAGAGACCAGGCTTGGGTTTCTCAGGTCACTGAGCTCCAGGACCCCTCCAGCTTGTGGGCTCCTGAGGAGGATGCCCATCTGTGTCCTCTCAGACTCTTACCCCCCCCCCCCACTTCTTGTGTCTGAGGAGACACTGTGGTGTCAGGGGTAGACTAAGAGGCAGCCAGAGTGGGGAGGATCGGGTTAAGCTCCGGAAGGAGTGAGGACCTGGGAGTTTGGGGGTTGAGAGGAATAGATAGAGGGAAAAAAACGGTGGAGAGGGGGCCACTGCCTTTGCTTCCTCCACCCTCAAGAAACGGGGGGCCTGCCATTCCTCTGAGATGTCTCCCTCACAGCTCAGATAGGAAGTTCGGGGAGCATAACTCCTGTGACTAAGCAATGGCTGCCTGTCTTTAGGGGGTGGTTGGGAAACAGTCATGCCCCAGACAGGGTAGCAGTAACCCTGGCAACAGAGGAGGCGGGGGAGTTGTATGCCCCACTGTGCCAGGCCCTCTGTCTCAGCTGGGTGCAGGCTGGCTGTTGGCGTAGGCCTGGTCTGGAAAGGAAGCCCGGGCTCTGCGGGTCTGGGCACACACTGAGGCGTAGAGCTCCGGCTCGGGGCTCGAGGCCTGGGGCTTTGGCTCAGGGTCCAGCACCACCTCCGAGTACTTGATGGGGCTTCCAGGGCTGGGGATCCGGCCCTGAGGAGGCCGCAGCTGCAGGCTGGTATAGCGCATCACCTCCTCTGCAGCCTGGAGTTGCAAGGCTGTTAGAAGTTCACTGGACCCTTGAAAAATCCCCCACTACCTTCCCTCCCCTCTTCTTCAGCCACAACTGACTCACCCTGGCAGGGCCTCCAGGTGTTGGATTCTGTTGGTCTGGCCCCGGTTCTTGAGACAGTCGTCCTAGGACAGGGAACAGGAATCTGGTCACTTCTTGTTCCTCCCCCTGCACCCTGGCCACTGTGCCCCTACCCTCTGAAAGCTTCCTACCTGTCTGTAGATAATGCAGGTTCCCGTACAGAGGGACCTCTTCCGCAGACTCTCCAGGCCTGCAACACAGAGTTTAGGGGATGAGAGGGTGCTTGTTGGTAAGGGGGAACGCTCGATCAACCCATCTCTATTGCCCCCCACTCACCGTCCCTGTCCCGGATGGTTCCTGCTCCAGCCACTAGTCCATTGGAATAAGCGCACAGCCAGTGAGATGAGAAGCAACAGCGTCACAGCCCCTAAGAGGGCCCATAGTCCCCAGGCCTTGGTCAAGGAGGGGATTCCTGTATTTGTGAGAGGATGGGGGTGCGTGTGTGTGTGTGTTACTGCCCAGCCTAACCCTCCAGGTCCCAGCTGGTGGGACATGGAGCCACGTGACCCCTCCCCCTGCCCCTGTCCCGCCCAGCTCACCAGGCGCTAGCAGATCCGTGTAGTTGTCACTTCTGCTCAGATCTGCTGGTACAGAAGCCAAAGTTGCAGGCATCCTGCCCTGAGCCAAGGGGTCAGCCTGATTTATGGCCCAACACAGCTGCGGCAGCCCCCTTTACTCCCACCCCTCCCTGGGCCTGGCCCCCCACGGCTCAGCACCTCCAATACGGGTGGTGGCAAAGTTACTGGTTTCCGGGGAGGAAGGGGGCGGGGAGGGATGAGTGAAAGAACAAAGACACCACCCTGTGCCTGCACCTGCACTACCCAGCAGTTTCTGGGCTTCCACCCCCACCCCCATCTCTCCCCTGTACCCTGTAGCAACTTCGGCCAGAGAAGAGGCAGGCCTGAGTTTACTGAGCCACTGGGCAGGTGAGCTCATGAAGACCCCAAGGCGGGCAGAAGTGGCATGAGGCGGGAGCGACAAGACAAGGAAGCCAGGCCTTAGGACAGAGATTCCTTTCTGCCACAGGGTGTATGCCTTTTCTCTCCAACTCTGAGTCCCATGACAGAGAACAGAGAACGTATTCCTCAGTGAGCATGTTTTGAAGTGAAATGTGATGAGGGGGCCCCCTGGTACTTACAGTCCCACTACACCCTAAGGCTGACCCGAGGGGCGTGTGTTAAGATGACCTTTGTCGTTGTTATTATTATTGGTATAATAGTTTGGGGGCTAGAGGAAGCTTGATTCCCTCCCCCTGGTCCACTTCATCCAAACTGTCCCTAGGAGCTGTCAAGCTCAAAAGTTAGCTGATTCAGATCCTTCATAGTTCTTAACATGTACACCCTCAAATGTTTTACATCAAACATTGAAAAGGGTTTACTTCCCCAGATCTTGATTTTTCAATGTCCTTCACCAATAAAGACAGTCAGGGTGTCATGGAGAAATGCTTGGCTCTGGGTCCACTCTCAGGAAAGAAGTAGAATGAAAGCTCATATCTGACAGCAGTGATGTACTTGAAAACTAATTAGGACCCAGAAGGATGCAGAGGCAGGGTGAAGGGCTCTACTGGCACATTGCAGCACACTTTGGACCTCAAAAAGGAAGATATTGGGTTACACACATTGGATGGAGGAAAAGAATTCATGAACCCAAGGGTGCCTTTAAAAACACAGGAGCGGGAGTCAGGGAAGGAAAGGTCTTCTTTAGAGAAGATGCCAACTGTGAAGTGTAGTTGTGCAGAATTAGAGAACCACCATCTGCTACCCACAATGCCATCACTGAGCCAACAAGAATCCTCACGGGTGGTCAAAGCCTTTGTTAAGGAACAGGGTACCAGAGACAGACCACTTGTGATGATGACAGGGAAAGGGACCTTCATCATGACATTCACAGACACCTCTTGAACCAGGTGCCCAAAGTGATGTTCTGTGTCCCTAATGGGATGCAGTGGGAGGAACTCTACATTGCCCATGTGATGTCCTGGACAAAAATGTTCAGTGGGAATCAAATTATGAAGAAACAATTAGGCAAATCTAGAATGGGGGACACCACCAGACAAGTGACCTTAAGCTTTCCTAAAAGTCAATATCATGAAAAACAGAGATGGGGAGGGACAGGAGCAGTGTTCTAGATTGAAGATGAGTGGGGGCTGATGGATGTTTTCATTGCCTTGGTGATGCTTGTGCTTTCATGCATTATACATATGTCAGCAATCATGAAATTGTGCACCTTTGTTTGTACTTTATTGTTTGTCAGTTATACCTCAATAGATGTATTTTTTAAAAGAGAATTTTTTTCTAGGTTAAAAAAGCCTGAAGCTAAATGACAGTGTATGAACATTAATTGAGATTCATATTTGGAAAATAAATTTAAAGATGGCTTAAAAAAAAAAAAAAAGTTAGCTGAATTAGAGCAACCTCTGCCCCAGATCTGTCCTGGGAAACAGCCCTGTGTTTCCACTTGTTTGCTTCAGGGAGCAGCAGAGTACCTGCCCTGCCCAGAAACAGCCCAACCACATGGGAGGCTGTTGATGTGGGAAGAGGGATTTAAGTTCCAAATATAAACCTTAGACCAGAGGTCAGAGATCTGTTTTGTCTGGCCCATACAATGTTTTTTAAAAATTTAAAATCATTGCAGTAATGTGCCAAGGATGGGGATGGCAGGAGAGATCCTGCCCCTCCAGGCAATAAGAGGGTATTGTCTGTAGAGAATTTAAAAACAAAACTGACTAAAAATCAGTGTCCTTTTTTATTATCACCAAGTTTCAGCAATTCTAAAAAATGTCAGTGATAAAATATTCCTTTCTCAAAAATATTTTGTAGATCTACATTCTAAATTGTTGTAGTTACTGATGAGTTTTAATACTACTATATAAGCTTCAAATTAGCACATTTATATTACTTATCCTTTAGAAGTTTTCTAATCTACGACTTCCCTGGCAGTCCAGTGGTTAAGACTCCATGCTTCCACTGCAGGGGATGAGGGTTCCATCCCTGGTCAGGGGAATTAAGGTCCTGCCTGCGGTGTGGTGCGGCCAGAAAAAAAAAAAAACTATTATAATCTACATGGAAGTTAATCTGTAGAACGCCCAGTTATACAACTGGCTCCTGACACAAACAGGTTCATTTTACATGTGTTTATAGCCAGAATTAGTTCTTAACCATTTGGAGTTATTCTTTGGTTTGGGCACAATTTCTGTCTCCTATGATATTACACAGTCCTGCATTTAACCAGTAGATTTACAATGAACAATGGTAGCACAGTGATTAAAAAGTCAAATAAAATGACGTTGAGTTACTTTAATTCTGTCATTCTAGGTGACCACTTAGTTTTTATTTGTATTGAAAATTTCTGGAATTTACTGACAAATGGAATTTTAATGAATCTTTGCCAAACATCTTTATGTTTAAGACTTTCTTTTCCTATTTGTATGTCTGTTGCTTCATGTGAAAGAAACTTTTTTGATATGAAAATTAGTAAAAGGCATTCTTTAATCAACTGTGCGTGGAGATTGACAAATCTAGCTGTATTCTCTATTAAATAGGAATATGCAAAAATTACTTTTGACGAATTTGCAGAAGTTAACTTTAAAAAAGAAATTAGAGTTATCCATTACTCAGGTTAAATGTAAGTATAAGTTTTTTGCCCCTTTCTCAAAAAAAACAATAATGTAACTAAGAAATATTAACCCATTACCCTTTCTTGTTCTGTAATGTATATTTAATTTTAACTATTTTTTTTATATCGTCAAGATTGTATCTACAGAGTTCAACAAAAGAAATAATTCACTGTTTGAATTTCTGGCCCTTATTAGTTTCTTTTCTGGACACTGTTGTTTCATTTCCTGATTATTACTGAAAATAATTTTGTTATATAGAAGAGGAGACTTTTTAAAAATCTCTCAGGTGTCAAATATGCTAAGTCTGCCACTGATTCCTCGTCAACATTTAAAAACTGGAGATTTCCAAATTTTGAAATCCCGATTTGTTGATCTATTGGAAAAAAATCAGAAGAGCTGGCAATAGTGGGCCCAAATTCCCTAAAGGCAACAATCAGCTGGGGCCCATTTATCCTATTACACCTGGCCTGAACCACTTATTTACATTGATTATGTCAACTGGCTTAGAGTCGAGGATTGGACTACTCTGCTCTGCAGCCCAGGCTGCCTCTGGGTGGTCGGCTAGTCAAATAGGAGAGGCAGGATTCTAGCCCAGGCAGAGATCAAACCTTATCGTGAGGCTTCACTGGTGGTGCAGTGGTTGAGAGTCCGCCTGCTGATGCAGGGGACACGGGTTCGTGCCCCGGTCCGGAAAGATCCCACATGCCGCGGAGCGGCTGGGCCCGTGAGCCATAGCCGCTGAGCCTGCGCGTCCGGAGCTTGTGCTCCGCAACGGGAGAGGCCACAACAGTGAGAGGCCAAGGGTGGGGAAGAGGAAGCCGTCGCACGAAATGGGAATTGCATAAAAATGATACAGGAGGAACAAGTAGTTAAGGGGAGGAATAAGAAGTAGCTCAGGGGTGTAACTTGCTACTTTCTAGCAAGGTACAAAAGTAGCCGCGCTGAGAATGAGCCCCGTGTGGTTGGTGCGCACGATGGCGCACTGCCTGCGTAACTATAGAAGTAGACGGATGACACCCCCACCAACACGCCGCTCGGCTCTCCCACCAGTTGCGGGATCGCTTCTTAGCGGCCTTAACCGTGAGAAGCAGGGAAGGTCTAACGTACATGCGCACGCGGCACTCTCTGCCAGAGGTCCGGGGACTTTCCCCTAGGCGCAAAGAAGGAACTAGTCCCCAGTTCGTAGCCTAGGAAACAGGCCTTCAGCACAAGCTACGTTGTGAGTCTCGCGGTCTAACCTTTTATAGCTCCAAGGGGAAATTTATTTTTCGGTTAGGGTGACGAAATTGGTGGCGTGGCAAATAAAAACCACTTCCAGTTATAATCTTCTAAGACTGTACGCTTCTGGAGACATCCTGGCTAACAGAATACCTATATAGAGGTAAGAAATGAACTAATTTCTTAAATGAACTAAGCTGGACCCACAGTGCTATGCAAATAGGCCTGGCCCCGCCCACACACTGGGTGGGCGTGACCTTCCTGGGAAGCCCGGAGCTGAACGGGCTCGGGAGCGCTCGGGTGCGTCCGACCTACGCCGGCGCCGCCTCGGTTCTCGCGGTGTCTGCCTGCAATGGCGAGCGTGGTGTCGCTCGCGGGTTCGCTGGGGCTGCTACTTGTGTCAGCGCTGCCCGAGGTGCTCGGAGACCGCACCAGCCCCGACCACCGGGCACACCCAGGTACCAGCGAGGGCAGCTGGAGGGAGGCTGGGACTGCCCACAGGCCCCAAACCCCAGCTGTACTGACCGCTTCTGCCCTCCTCTTCAGGGGACGCCGCCCAGGTCGGCCCTGGGGCCACGGAAACCCGGCGGCGGCCGCCGCCGCCACCGCCCAAGAACCAGCGCGAGCGGGCCTGGGCCGGGGCACTGCCCTTGGGAGCGCTGTACACCGCAGCCGCCGTGGCTTTTGTGCTGTACAAGTGTTTACAGGTGCGGGACGACCAGGGGTGGGGATACCCCGAGCCTGAATCTCCCAGGGGGACGCTATGGTACCAAGAAGAAGACACATTTTCCCTTCAGTCTGTAAAATGACAAGAGTTCCCTGGCTTTCTAAGATTATGGGGTTATTTTGAGCATCCAGCGTGGTAGTGGATGTGAAGGGCCCTTGGTAAATTGTAAATAAATAATGATCATCACATTTAATCCTCCCAACAATCCAGTGAAGAGGTTTAGTCACTTGCTCAAGACCACCCAGAGCTAGTAACTGGTGGAGCTGGGATTGGAACCCAGCAAATGTCCATACTACAGTAAGTGCAGTTCCCGGTGAGATTCCAACCTTGGCACGAGCAGTTGATTACTGTAGCCAAAGTGCTTTTAGAGTTCGAGGTAACAAGCAGTCTCAAGTTCTCCTTGGGAAGGAGGCCCTGCAATGTGAACTGACAGTATATTGTGGTGGATTGAAACTGTTGAAATGGAAAGTAGTACCTCCCAGGGCTCTCCCTTTAGCCCTGGCCCTATCACTTACTTGCATTGGAATATAGAGGGCTGAGCCAATTTGGAGATGATATGAAACTAGAAGGGATGGCTAATCGTGATCCAAAATAGACTTGACAGGCTAGAATGAGGGACTGAATATAATGATGAAATTTTACAAGGATAGATAATAAATTCTATTCTTGGACCCAAGTATAGTATGAAAGAAACATAATTTGGCAGCAGTTTATTATTTGACAAAGTTCAGTTGTGTGATGTGATAACCCACTTCCCAAATCAATGCTAGGAAGGAGGTATTGTGCTTTATTTTCTGATCAGAACACTCCTGGAGAATGTTACTCTCTTGAGGGCACTGTTTTAAGAGCAGTACATGCTCTTAAAACAAACCAGAGTAAAGAAACTAGAGAAAACCGTGTCAAATGAGCACTGACTGCAAAAGATTGGCACTATTAAACCAGAGAAGACGGGGTATGACCAATTTCTTCAAATTCCTGAGGGGCTATCACGTTGAAAAGATATGATTTTGGAAGGCTCTGATCAGTACCATGAAAAGAAGATGCACACAGGACAGTTTCTGGCTTTGTGTATAAACTAACAACCAGAACTTTATCAAACTGATGACAGCTGCTCCTTCCTGGAAGTGTTTCAGTAGACTAAACAACCACGTGTGGGGCATACTGACATGTTGCTTCCTGTCCTGGCTGAGGAGCTGGACTAGTTGTGATTATGATTCTTTGAGGTAAAAACCCACTAGTTTTGTCTACCTGAAATTGTCCTCCTCCTCCTTCTGGCTTTGGAGACTGCGGTAATTTATTTACTTATTTTTTTGTAAATTTATTTATTTTATTTTGGCTGCATTGGGTCTTCATTACTGTACGTGGGCTTTCTCTGGTTGCAGCAAGCGGGGGCTGCTCTTTGCTGAGGTGTGCAGGCTTCTCACTGCAGTGGCTTCTCTTGTTGAAGAGCACAAGGAACATTGTATACAAGGCTCTAGGTGTGCAAGTTTCAGTAGTTGTGGCACGTGGGCTCAGTAGTTGTGGCTCACGGGCTCTAGCGCGCAGGCTCAGTAGCTGTGGCGCACAGGCCCAGTTGCTCCGTGGCATGTGGGACCTTCCCGGACCAGGGCTTGAACCCGTGTCCCCTGCATTGGCAGGCGGATTCCTAATCACTGCACCACCAGGGAAGCCCCAAGAGTGAGGTTATTGAGAACCTCATTGCCCTTGCCTTTTTCCACAGCAGGGGAAAGATGAGGCTACTTTTCTCCAAGAGGAGGCAGGCAAGAAGGATTCACTGCAGTCAGGTGGGTTTTGCAGAAGTCTGTACTTGGGGGGGATTAAGGGACAGCAGAAGGTTGGTAACCATTGCTCTCCTTTTCTCCCTTACCCCAGAGCAACAGCTGGCCCAGCTGACACAACAGCTGGCCCAGACAGAACAACACCTGAACAGTCTGATGGCCCAGCTGGAGCCCCTTTTTGAGCGGTAAGCAGAGCAATGACCCTGTGGCCAGGGGAACTTGTGGTAGGTGGGAGAGGTGGGCACAGAGATTGGGCAGCCTCTGAGTGGACATATCTGCAGTGTGACTACCCTGGCTGGAGCCCAGCAGGAGCTTTTGCACATGAAGCTACAGGCCATCCACCAGCTGCTACGAGAGAGCAAACCAAACAAGGGTGTGGAGGTTCCAGAACCAGGTACAGGGTTGGGAGGTGAGAGTCTGGTGGAGGTAGAGACAAAGCCTCTCAGACTGGAACATGCCTGATCTTCCTCTTCACAGAGGCCAGCACACCCTTTCCTGAGGACTTATCTATAGAGGAGGACGAGGAAGAGGCTGGTGACAGTCAGGCCTGGGAGGAGCCCCTAAACTGGAGCACAGGGACGAGGAACCTAGCTACTCCCAGGGAAATGGAGCAGGGGCTAAGGAGAAGATGCCGGAAGGCTGCAGCAAAAGGGCCCCAGTCACAGCCCCCACCGGGAAGGAGGGACAACAGCTGACAGTTTAGTAAAACAGAGTCTGTTCTTGTGACTGGATGATCCTGTGTGCTTTTTCCATTCCAGCTGGTCACACACACACACACACACACCCATACTAGGTGCCTAAAAACAACTGGGCCTTCTTGAAAAGCTTCCCTTATTAGGACATAAAGAGGCTGTCTTCCAGTGCAGGAGCTGAGAAGACAGAGGGAGCTCCAGTCCTTCTCTTTGTATTCCTGAGGCCGCCGTCATGCCAGCCTTCAGGGCACAGAAACCCCTTTTCTCATATTGCATAGCTGAGATAAAAAGCTTCTCCAAAAAAGAAAAAACTTTACTAAAATCCTGTGGGAAAATAAATTATAGAAACTACATACAACATAAAAATAGCTGGTTCAGCTGAGGTTCAGTTGGGTCAGGTTTGGTGTCCGGATTCTCAAGAGCTGTTCAAATGACATGGCGTGTCTTGGTCTCACGCAAACACAGAATGACCCTTCTCAAACTGTGAAGAGTCTGTGTTTTGTTAGTACTGAAGAAGATTCCTTTGTACTCCCGACTCTGAGGTATCCTGGACTCGAATTTGTAAGATTCCTCTAGTTCTTCTGGCTGCTGTGGAGAGAAGATAGTTCAGGCACTGGCATGAGCACTCTATTCTGACAAAACCACCCAGGGTGTTGGATGGAGGAGTGGGGTGAGGGGTGCGAGTGAGTTCCAGACGTGAGAGAGGCCCCAAACTGCTGCCTCCAGCTTGTGGGCCTCACCACAGCACTCTTCTGAAGGAAAATAACTTACCTGCTGGCCAAAGTCAGACTGCGGTACCAGTGCGACAGCTCCTCCTGGTCTGTGGACATAAGCAGTAGCTTCTCGTGGGGAAAGGACAGCTAGGGAGAGACCACCTCTTAGCACATGGCTCAGAAATGTCCAGCCTTAAGCTAAAGGCCCTGCTGTTTCCATTGAGGTAATTTAGGGCTGAAGTGAGAACCAGGTATGAACCCCAAGCCCTACTATGCTCTCAACGTAGGTGGCTCAGTTCCTGTGAGGGGGGCCCAGGCCTAGGAGATGAATGGTGCACAGGCACTTGAGGTATATTTTGGGCCTCTCCTACCTCACCTAGGGCTCTCGCCTGTTACTTACGCTGAGCAGTCCACCACAGGGGCCTCCTGAGTGGCCAAAGACCCTGTGGAGTTGACACTCAGCCATGGGGTAGAGGGCCTGGCAAGCAAAGGTGCCACTCTGCAGCAGATGCAATGGAGGTCGAGGCTTGGCCATGAGGAGTGCATCAGAGAAGAGGAAGAACATTCGGGGCCGAGGCTCCCCTCGGGGAGGCACCACCAGCAGCCAACCCTGGCGTAGGAACCAGCGACCTGGGGGATGGGAGAGCTGTTATTCTGGTGCAGCTTCAGGACCATGATGCACGGAATAGAAGGAAAGGGAGGCTGACGAAATGGGGGGTATGTGCTGGCAAAAGAGAGGATGGGGGGTAGGAAAAGGGTAGTTTGAGGATTGAGGGGAAGCACACAGACTACCTGAGATAAGCCCCTTTGCCTGCCGTCCACTGAGCAGAGCCTGGACACGCTGGAGGTGCTGGTCATTCTTCTGTTTCTGACTGATGGTGTGGACTCTCTGGGCAGTGTCACTTATCCGCCGGGCAGCCCCTGGAATAATATTCCATGCCCCACTCCCAACACAACTTTGACTTTGGGTGAATGGTGGTGGTGAAAGACAGGCTATTCCAGAGAGGACCAGGGTCAGAGTCTAACTTCTTAAAGAGTATGTAGGGCAATAGGAACATTGTATA
The DNA here is from genome assembly GCF_951394435.1 of Stenella coeruleoalba. Lineage (NCBI taxonomy): Eukaryota > Metazoa > Chordata > Mammalia > Artiodactyla > Delphinidae > Stenella > Stenella coeruleoalba. The sequence continues at coordinate 86,199,250 of NC_137153.1, forward strand.
CAAGTCATTGGAAGATAGGGGCATATCAGACATTGTTGGAGGTCAGAACCAGAAATGGATACAAGAGAAGCAGTCTCCAAGGACTGCTGTGGAGGAGCAAGAACATACTTGTGAGCTGTTCATGGTCAGGGCTGTTGGGACCTGTGTTTTCAGCCAAAGCAATGGCAAGATTCTCATACCTGGAATTAGACAGTTGGAAGTTACGAGGGGAAGTAGAGCTGGGCAAAATTTCCTCTGCCTGACACACAGATCACCCCCTGTACAAACTTCAGTTGCAAAGCCAGGAAAGACCTGCTTGTGGCTATTTTATCCCCCTCTTTCATCTGAGACTCAGAACCTGGGTTCACACCACATGGCCCTCTTCCATTCCACATTGAAGAGTCAGAGGGGCAGACTGACCAAGGTTCAGGAGGCCAGATCCCAAGGTGAAAGTTAATCAACTTAAGGAGGATGCTACAGACAACTAAGTTCTTAACTCATCCGCAGGGACAAATTCTAAGCTAGGCGAGCCTTTCATCTCCAGAAACCCTGTTGCTAACCTTATTACAGGCCCCTCACTTCAGTGTAAGTTCCACAATCCCAGCTAAGGGCCTGAGGCTGCACAGCCCAGGTACTCCAGTGGGTTCACATTTACTCTTGCAAAAAGTTTTTGGGAGCAATTTGTCCCAGGAGAGACACAGTGGGACAAATCCCATGGAATCCCACAAAGCTGAGAGCAGCAATCATACAGACTCAGTATTCCAAGAGAAGTTGGCTGTGTCAGGGTGAGTTCACTCACTGCTGGAGCCTCTGCAGAGGCAGAGGGAGCAGGTCCTGGAGCTGAATGCCCCCAAACTCAGGGCGACCTTCCTGAAGTCGCACAAACCTCCGGAAACGTTTGTTCTTCTTTAATTGCTCCTAGAGTGACGGGGAAAGAGTTGGCAGCAAGGAGAGAAGCCTCTCCTACTATTGTATTCTTCGGTGTACACATCCCCAGCCCTCAGGAAGCTGTGTGCTCCTGAGAGAACCCCGTCTCCCTACAGGGAACTTAGTACAGAGCTGGACACCCACAGGGCTCTATAAATGCAGGAACAGTATAAATGAAGTTTGGGTCTGCAGATGAAGAGGCAATGTATGGAGGAAGAGGGGAAGGAGGACTTGAGGTCATCTTCAGGTTACCTGCAGGGTGGTCCGGGACCTCTCAGCGTTGGCAGCAAATTGGGTGTAGAGCTCCAGGTGGGGGCAGAAGCCCTCCAGCCCCTGTCCCCAGCGCCCTCCTTCGAGGTAGGGAAGCAGCTCTCTGCGTAGGTCAGGACAATAAAAGAGCAGCCCAAGAACTACTCAAGCACCACCTCTTTTAATTCTCCTACCCCTGCCCCGGAGGTAGTGCTATTACCCCATTTTACGGGTGGAGAATTGGGGCAGATTAAGGCACTGGGCCAAGACCACAAGTGAGGTAACTGGCAGACTCCGAATGTGAACCGGGGTCGCTCCGACTCTGAGCTCCGTGCACTGCCAGAGGCCAGAGCTCTCCCTCCTTTCTCTTCCCACGCCCCTTCTACTCACTGGCTGGCGCCGTAAATGAGCTCCCAGGGCCCAAACAGGGCCTGGCGCTCTGGTGGTCGCAGGGTGCCCTTGGCTCTCAGAATCCCCACGAAGTACTGCGGAAGGAGAGAATACCGGCATGCAGTCCGCAGAAACATGAAGCCAGTGCCAAGGCGCCGCTAGAAACTGTGTAAGTCGGCCTGAGGTCCCTACGTGCAGGCGTCCAGGTCAGGACCCACGGTACCCCAGTCAGGGTCACCGACCTCGTAGGGGCCCTCTCACACCCAGGGGTCCCCGCCCCTACGGGAGGGTGTGCGGGCCCCGCACCGTGGCCACCAGCCCCAGCTGTTCGTGGTAGCGCCGCTCGGTCTCCAGCAGCTCCCGGGCAGTGCAGGCGCGTTTCCGCTCCCAACGGGCACGCTGCTCTTGCACCGGGCACCGTACGCTGGGGCCCGGGCTTTCCATGCCGGACTGGAGGGTCGGTACTTCCAGCCGCAGCCCGCCGGAGATTCAAATCCCAACGGCTCAGAGGGCGGGGCCGTGGGGGCGGGGCCTTGGAGGGGAGCGCGCCCTCTGGCGCCTAGAGGCTGCGCGCAGGACGGAGCATGCGCAGCTGCCAGCTGAACCGCATCAGGTCACCGCCAGGGCGGCGCTGCCGGTGTGCGGCACCTTTCGGGGCAGGGCAGGTTGGGGCAAGTGGGTGGCCCTCCTTTGAGTAGCACTAAGTTGGGGCAGCAGCGTGGACTTTGAGTCAGGAGAGTTGGGCGTTTAGACACGGGCAGGGTCGCAGTGCCCCACCTGTAGAATTAAGATTCTGTCCTGGGCCCATGCCAGACACCGGCGTCCAGTTGTCCCCAATGCTTTTATTACTAGGAATCCTCACGGGTCACCAGGTTTTGAATATTTTGGCCCCCGGAAAAGTTGATAGGCTTTAAGTCACTAACTTGCTTTCTCTTTCCATACTGATCCAAAACCTGATAGCCAGTTAGCTTCCGGTCAGCAAGTGTCAATAACTAACATGGTGGGTCGGAATTGCTGTAATTCTGGCCAAAAGCTTAGAGTTGATGAGTCTGTGTTACCTAGTCCACAGATAAAATGTACCAGATTTTCTTTACTTACTTAGGTCTTTTTGAAAACTGGCAATAGCCTTGGAGGGTAAATTAGCAGTGCCATTTTGTCAGTATGCATGAGATATCTTAAAATGTGCCTACTCTTCTAACCCAGCAATTCCACTTCTAGGAATGCATCCTAAAAAATAGATATGTGGACAAAAACATATGTACTAGGATGGGTGGCAAGATGTTGTAACAACAGAAAACTGGAAATCACTTAAATGCCTAATGGTAGAGAATTGGCTGGGAAAATTATGGTAGAGCCATTTGAAGAATAATATGAAAGCATTAATGATGTAAAAAAGCTATCAATATGGGAAAACACATAGTGTATTGACGAGAGAAAAAAAGCAGGCCATAAAACTGTGTACAATATGATCTTATTTAGGTAGTATAACATATCTATGACTGGAAGGATAAACAATCGAAAGGTGATTGTGGCTTTTATCTCTGGGTGATGGGATCAAAGATAATTCATTCAACAAATATTTATTACGCACCAAATCTGTTCCAGGCACTGGCCCACTGAGGGGGTGAATGGGATAAATAGGGTGACTTTTAAAATTCCCTTATACTTTTCTGCTTTTTCCAAGTTTTCTGCTTGAGCATGCGTGCATTACTTTGTAATTAGAAAAAAATGCTATTAAAAAGCAAAATGTTAGAAACTTTAGACCCTATTCCTACCACTGAGGACTCCTAAGAATCTGGGCCCGAAGCCAAGAACCAGGGTATTGTCAGGATTCTGAGGCCGCCTCTAGCTCTCTGACATTCTAAGTATGCTGAGGAAGGAGAAATGCTGGCCTTAGATCAGGGAAAAACTTGAAGGGCTCGATGGAGGCAAGAGAGAGTTTGGGTCAGACTGTACCTTGGACAGGTCACAGGGGAACTGGTGATGCCACATAGGTGGAGGACTGGCTACACTGTCTCAGGTGAATGTGGGACAGTCCACACTAAGAGCTCAAGGGTGGAAGGGGGCAGATAATCTCATGACAATTGGTATCACCATGAGCCCAGGTAATGGGAACAGAGCACACTCCCAGGGCGCAGTCAGTGATGGGTGTGTTTGGGTATCCTGCCAGTGTGCGAACGTGCTTTAGGTGGATGGAAGAGGACAGGGGAATAGAGCCTGCTGTGAGCTCAGGTTGGGAAATCACTCAACTTTTGAGGAAGAAGAGGGCAAAGCTGAGCAAGACACAGTGAGGACACTTGGAGACAACTGATTCCCTGGGGACCCAGTGTCCCACAGAGCAAGTCAGGCACACCATATTCTGCCCGCAGCTCTCCCCTAAAGCCAAAGGAAAGAGGGGCCAGGGAAGACGGTTAAGAATCCGCCTGCCAATGCAGGGGACACGGGTTCGAGCCCTGGTCTGGGAAGAGCCCACATGCTGTGGAGCAACTAAGCCCATGCACCACAACTACTGAGCCTGTGCTGTAGAGCCCCTGAGCCACAACTACTGAAGCCCGCGCGCCTAGAGCCCGTGCTCCACAATAAGAGAAGTCACCGCAATAAGAAGCCCTCATATTGCAGTGAAGAGTAGCCCCCCACTCGATACAATTAGAGAAAGCCTGCGCGCAGCAGCAGCAAAGACCCAACGCAGCCATAAATTAATTAATTAATTTTAAAAAATAAATTTAGGGCTTCCCTGGTGGCGCAGTGGTTGAGAGTCCGCCTGCTGATTCAGGGGACACGGGTTCGTGCCCCAGTCCGGGAAGATCCGACATGCCGCAGAGCGGCTGGGCCCGTGAGCCATGGCCGCTGAGCCTGCGCGTCCGGAGCCTGTGCTCCGCAACGGGAGAGGCCACAACAGTGAGAGGCCCGCGTACCGCAAATAAATAAATAAATAACTTTTAAAAATAAAAATAATTGGGGGGGTGGAATTCCCTGGCAGTCCAGTGGTTAGGACTCGGTGCTTTCACTGCTGGGGGCCCAGGTTCAATCCCTGGTCAGGGAACTAAGATCCCGCAATCCACGTAGCTCGGCCAAAAAAAATTTTATTTCCTCTGTCCTTTAATTACCCTCAACCTCTGCTTTCAACTCACTGGAGAAGCCCTAGGGATGCTTTGAATAATAATTACCAGTCATTCTACAAAAATTAAATGCCTCTCACGCACCAGGTCTTATGCCAGGCATGGAGATGAAATGGGGGACAAGAGAAATGTGACCCCTGCCCTTATGAATGCTTTTAATCCAGCATGACACACATGGTAAGGAGTCACCATAAAGTGAGATACATGTTACAAAGGAAATATAGGCTTCTATGCATGCAGGAGTGAAGGGACTGGCCCTAGCCTAGGAGTCAGGGAGGCTTCTTGGAGGAAGTGACATGTGAACTGAAGGATGCCAGGAGGATAAACAAAACAAAACCTGGCTAGGCAGGGCCGGCAATGTGGGTGCGGTGGACAGAGAGACAAATAGCATGGACAAAGGCTCGGAGATAAAACACACATGCACACGCATGCAATGCATTCAAGGAACTGCTATAAGTTTAATAAGACTAGAGCACAGATTGCAAAGGAAAGTGTGATGAGAAAGGAAACTGGAGAGGTAGACACAGGCCAAACCATAGAGGGAATTTATATCAGTAAGACTGTGTCACAAGTAATCGTAAATCAAAGTGGCTAAACGATAAGATAAGATAGTTTATCAGCTCATGCAACTGAAAAGTCCAGATACTGGGGGGGGGGGGGAGGCGGGGGGGGGGGGACGACTTGGGTTAGCTTAATCCAGCAGCTCAGTCAAATCACCAAGGACTGCTTTCTACCATTCTACTCTGCCTTCCATGGTTTTATCATCTTAAGGCTGGCTTCCATTGGGGTTACAAGGTGGCTGCCCACAGTTCCAGAGGCTGTGTGTTTCCTCATCCATGTCTGGACAAAGTGAAAGTGAATTCCCTCAGTTATCAAATACTTGAGACAGAGAGCTTCACTCTGACTGGACCCACCTAGGTTGCAAACCCATCAAGGAGAACAGGGCAATGGCAGCCCTCTGAAGGCCATGTCAAGTAGTACTATGGACTTTATCCTAAGGGCAATGGGAAACATTCAGAGGTCTTAAATAGGGAGTGAGATTATATGTGCATTTTAGAGAGATCACCCTGGCTAGCTGGACTCAGCAAGACCCATTAGGAGGCTGGTGCAGTTACCCAGGTAAGAGGTGATGGAAGTGTGGACTAGGATGAAAAATGAGGATGAAAAGTTTAGAAGGTAGAATCCATAGTGCTTGATGACTTGACTTTCCTTCAGACGTGAAGGAAAAGATGAAAGATGGCACCAGGCTCCTGGCTTAGACCACTTGGTGGAGTATGGAAGAAGAGGTTTTGGGGACAAATGAATTCGGCTACAGGCCTGTTGAATTTGAGATACTTGTGGGACATCCAAGTGGGGATATCCATTTGGCGGGTGGTTATAGATCTGACATGGGGTAGTCCAACCTGGGGATACTTGGCTGTCCTCAAGTATAGAAGCTATGGGAGTAAATGAAACTGCCTACAAAGGACATGAAGAGGGATATGGGCAGAAGACATGAAGGTCCCCAGCACAAGCTCATTCCTTCTCATCCCGTGCACCCACTTCAGTTCCAAAATGGCTGATGGTGTAGTGGGCTAAATGGTGGCCCCCATAAAGATGTGTCCATGTCCTGACCCCTAGAACCTGTGAATGTGACCTTATTTGGAAAAAGGGTCTTTGCAGATGTAGTTAAATTAAGAATCTTAAGATCATCCTGGATTATCCTGGTGGGCCCTAAATCCAATGGTAAGTGTTCCTATAAGAGACATCCAGTAGAAGACATAAGGACAAGAGAAGAAGGCCATGTGAAGTCAGAAGCAGAGACTGAAGTTTTGCAGCCACAAGCCAAGGAATGCCTGGAGCCACCAGAAGCTAGAAGAGGCCTTAGAGCCTTCAGAAGGAACAGGGCCCTGCCAACACCTTAATTTCAGACTTCTAGCCTCCAGAACTCTGAAAGAATAAATCTGTGTTGTTTTATGCCACCCAGTTTGTGTTAATTTGTTACAGCAGTCCTAGGAAAATAATACTGATGGTGAGCTGGGCCAGAACTACAGGTGAGTCCCCAGGGCCCCAGAAGGGCTGTGATTTGTCTTTGCTTCCAATCCATGTCTGGGGAATAGGGGGCTCTTTTTCCTCCTACTTCACCAGCAAATAGCTCCCTCCTCTGCAGCCCTGGGATAAGCAGAGACATGGCCCTCGATGTCTTAAGACATAGACCCTAATGACCAAAAACTTGGCCTTAAACAACCACAGAGAGGTCGTGTGTCAGGCCGGGGTGGGGGGAGGGGGTGTCCTTAGTCAATCAGTCCTGAGTACACTCTGTCCCTGAGGAGACTCAGGAAACAAGACTCTGGGAGCTCAAACCTGTTTCAGGGTTTGGCAGACTCCCAGTTGCAAAAGCACGATCTTGGGTCAGAGTCCACATTCCCCACCCAGACCAGAGACATAGTCACACACAGAGACAGAGAGCTCAAGAAAGAGACAGCACCATGGAGAATGGCACTTGGGAAATTAGGGAGCTGTAACACAGAGGGAGCTGTACCTAGATGCAATCTGGACTCTGAAATACTGAGAAAAAGCAGCAGAGATGGAGGGGAGACATGTGGACACATAGAAGTGCCAAGGAGAATTGTACAAGGAGACCCTGATGGAGATCTAAAAAGGAAAAAGGTGGAAACATTCAAAACATTTGGAAAGAGGGAAAATGAAATAAAACTAAGATTGGTGTTGGAGAAAGTTCTAGACATACAGACTCCAGACTTCAGTTAGCATGGTGTTTCTGTCCTCCATGCTTCCCATGACCTCCTCCACCTCAACTAGATTAGTCGTTACCACATTCTGTCTTGTCCAGGCCCATCCAGTTTAGATATTACCATGTACTTTCCATGTGTCTGGGTCCAACCAAGGTTCTGACAACACAGCTGACCAAGACAATGAGCTGACCATCAGGAGTTCACACTGGATCAGATTGCCATGGATGGCTCTTAATTTAGCTCCAGAAATGGCAACCTAGATCGTTAGGCTGACTACCTCCTAAGAAGACTGCTTGTTCAGCCATACAAGTTTTGGCATACAGTATGACAGTCACTCTGACAAGGCAGACAGTTTGGGGTGCTGTAGAAATGTGATGTCCTGCTCCTGGAATAATTGCGGTTTGACACACACAGGCCATTGACAATGGGCTCCCTGAGGGCAGGGAAGGCATTTAGTTTGGTTTTTCTCAAGCCCTGTCTCGGTGATCTGCAGAGAGAAAAATGATCAATAATAAAGTAATACTGAACAAAAGACAGACTCAATCAATCAAATACTGGACCCTGCCCTTATGGACCTCAAGGCTATTGGAGCAGATATAATGTCATAAATCACCTTAATATGAATTGGATGCTAGACAAGGTTGTTAGTGAGGGCAAAGAACTGTGGTGGTTCAGAGGCACCAGAAATCTCTTCCTGTGGTGTAAAGTTGGTCAAGCAAGACCTCCTAGAAGAGATGGCCTTTGAGCTGAGTCTTTTTTTTTATTATTTAATTTTTATTTTATCTTAGAGTATAGTTGAGTTACAGTGTTGTGTTAGTTTCAGGTGTACAGCAAAGTGACTCAGTTATACATATACATATATCCATTCTTTTTCAGATTCTTTTCCCATATAGGGTATTACAGAATATTGAGTAGAGTTCCCTGTGCTATATAGTAGGTCCTTGTTGGTTATCTATTTTATATATAGTAGTGTGTATAGGTTAATCCCAAACTCCTAATTTACCCCTCCCCTCCACCTTCCCCTTTGTAATCATAAATTTGTTTTCTAGTCTGTGAGTCTGTTTCTGTTTTGTAAATAAGTTCATTTGTATCATGTGTTTTTAGATTCCACATATAAGTGATATCATATGATATTTGTCTTTCTCTGTCTGACTTACTTCACTAACTATGATAATCTCTAGGTCTATCCATGTTGCTGCAAATGGCATTATTTCATTCTTTTTTAATGGCTGAGTAACATTCCACTGTATATATGGACCACATCTTCTTTATCCATTCCTCTGTCGATGGACATTTAGGTTGCTTCCATGTCTTGGCTATTGTAAATAGTGCTGCAATGAACATTGGGGTGCATGTGTCTTTTCAAATTATGGTTTTCTCCAGATATATGCCCAGGAGTGGGATTGCTGGATCATATAGTAGTTCTACTTTTAGTTTTCTAAGGAACCTCCATACTGTTCTCCATAGTGGTTGTATGAACTGAGTTTTGAATAATAGAAGGGATTTAGACAGAGGAGATAGTAAAGCTGTTTAACATGTTAGTGGGTGCATTCGTGCACAACTACTGACCTACCAGAGTGGAAACTGGTTGGGGCATTCAAGTGGGGTCCTGGAGCCCCTGCTGTGTCAAGCATTACTTCTTTAGTGAGTTCATAAGGTCAGGACAGTCCCTAGGGAGGAGTGGGGTAGCAGGAGCACCCTGGAGTTAGGGACTAGTTACAAACCAGATTATAAATATTTCAATATATTTAATTACCTATACAACCATACTGGTGTCTGTACCTACTGAATGTTAGCCCCAGATAAGGATCTCCTGAGATGGCCTTACTCTCTTCTGGTTTGTTGAAGCCATAGGGGCCTTATTAGAATGTGAGCTGTAGAACAGCAGAGGCTGTTCTCCAGTTCAATGCTGCATCCCTAGGGTCTAGAACAGTGCCTGGAGGACTAGAGGAAGCTTACCAAATGTTAAGTGAATAGGCAGACTGGGAATCCCAGCCCATTGTTGGGGTCCTCTCACTATTCATCTCCTTGCACCCACTTTCCCCCTCCAATTCGTACTCCACACTACCCTTCAACATAACCTAGAATGAGATTTGGATTCTGTCATTCTTCTGCTCAAAGTATTTGGTGCCTCCCTTTTGCCCAGAATGCCATTTTCCCCATTTTTTTTTTTTTTTTTTTTTTTGGTGGTACGCGGGCCTCTCACTGTCGTGGCACAGGCTCCGGACACGCAGGCTCAGCGGCCATGGCTCACGGGCCCAGCCGGATCGGGGCACGAACCCGTGTCCCCTGCATCGGCAGGCAGACTCTCAACCACTGTGCCACCAGGGAAGCCCCTTCCCCATTCTTTTTTAAACCAATTGAACTGCTACTTCTTTAAGCCCTGATCAAATTTTGCCTACTTCTGTATTACTTTCTGAGGCAGAATTCATCTCTCTCCCCCAAATATTATGATGATTTTTGCCCTCACTCACAAGACAGCAAGCTCCTCGGGATAGGGACTGCGTCTTATTCATTTCCATACATCTAGTCTATTAGCCCAATGCCTGACATATGGTAGATGCTAAATAAATAGAAGAGTGAAAGGCATTCCCAGCAGTGAGAACTAAATGAACAAAGGTGGTCAAAGGTTTGGGTAAAAAATGAATAGTTTAATTTGGCTAGGGTATGAGGGAGAGTAGTAGGAGAAAAGATGGAAAAGTCTCTTTGGTAGTATTTTGAGGGGACTTGGAAGTCAACTAGAGGGAGAAGATGGGCAGATAGAAGATACTTTGGTAGAGTGTGGAAAGCCAATGGAGGTTTTTGAGCAAAGGTGTAATATGATGAATAATACATTTAGTTTAAACCTATCAGACTCTCTAATAAATATATACAGTTTTCCATTCATACTCAAATTCGCCTCCCACCTACTCATCCATCCACCCTCCCACCCCCAGACTCCCCCCACAGCTTGCCCTACCCCTTCACCTGCTCCCTGGCTGGGCCAGGGATGTATATATGGGCTGCTTCCCCTCTCAGCCAGAGGACGTGGGGTCCCCAGCTGCCTGGGACTGGGAAGCAGGCCAGGGTTAGCTGAGGTTGGCTGGCGAGCAGCCAGGCGGTGCCAGGGAGAACCTGTATAGTGCCAGGTGGTGCCTTGGGTTCCAAGCTGAGCCCATGACCCTGATAACCTTCTACCTGCGCACATACCTGCCGCTCACTCCACCCCATGCCCAACTTTGCTATCAGGGAGGGGGCACAGGGCCAGACAGACCTGCAGGGCTTTGGCTCCATCTCTACAAAAGGGCCTTCTGTGAGCCAGTCTGCTCCCCTCCAGGCTTGCTCCTCCCCCATCCAGCTCCTGTTTCTGATGCACGTACAGACCGTACACACCGTGTCCCAGGACACCCCACAGTCAGCCGCATGGCTCCCCTGTGCCCCAGCCCCTGGCTCCCTCTGTGGATCCCGGCCCCTGCCCCAGGCCCCGCTGTGCAGTTGCTGTTATTACTGCTCCTCCTGGTGCCTGCCCATCCCCAGAGCCTGCTCTGGATGCAGGGGGCTCCCACCACAGGAGGAGATTCATCTGGGGAAGACGATCCACTGCGTGAGGAGGACCTGCCCAGTGAAGAGGATATACCTGGAGAGGAGGACCCACCTGGAAAGTTGGATCCACCTGGAATGAAGACTGAAGCAGGAGAAGAGGATTCTCTGAAGATAGAGGATCTACCTACTGTTGAGACTCCCAGGGATACTCAAGGCCCCCAGAATAATGCCCACAGAGACAAAAAAGGTAAGTGGTCATCAGCTCTGCAAATCTAGGCTCCAGGAGGTTGATGCTTCCCCTCATTAAACCCCAACCCAGGTAGGGATTATTCAGGGAAGGAGAGGAGCCTGTACTCTGATGGTAGTTTTTCCCAACCCCAGGGGCTCCCATGCCACTAGCCCTTTACCCCCTTTCAGAGCTAGATGGGGAGACAAAAAGGGGCACAGATGGAGAGAGGTAAGCAGGAAGAGACGGGAAAGAAGAAAGGGGGAGGCTGGAGAGGAGAAAGATAGGAATGTGGAGAGAAAACAAAGGTGGAGAGAAGTAAGAGTATGAGGGGAGAGAAGAGGAAGGACGGGGGTGTACCAGAGGAAGAGCAGGAAGGGCTTGTAGAAATCACCTCATCTTCAGCCTACAGATGAGGAAACTGAGACCTAGGACTAAGGAAACAGCAGGTAGGAGAACCTGGTATCTTGACTCTCAAGCCAGGAACTTTGGAAAACGAGCTGGAGACCAGAAAGGGAACAGGATGAGTGGGGAGGAGGGATGAATAAGGGAGAAAAAGGTCTACTGATTTGGGCCTGGGAACTGAGGCCTCCACCCATTTTAGAGACCCTGAGACAGTGGTCGCAAACTGGTATCTCCGGGGCCAGCGGGATCTTTGTGTGGCCCGTCAAGCTGTGGCGTTTTACTTGGCTGCCATCTATAGTGCTTTACACCTGGCCTGCTTCAGGCATTTCTGTTACCTGCTATGCTTCTGTAAGACATCTGAATTTGTGAACCTCTGCTAGTGAAGGAGACCCACCTCCTTTTGGCCGCTGGCGAGGGACTGGGCTCAAAGATCAGCTTCTTCATTCTTCTTATTTATGCAGGGGATGACCACAGTCATTGGCGTTATGGAGGTGAGACACCCACCCCCTGCACAGACCCAATGTGGGCACTCAGCTCTGCTAGTGCCTGCACCCCCCGCCCTCTTCCCCCGCATCCGCGTCTGCCAGTCCCTGACACCACCCGCTGCCTCTCTCCCTCCACATCCCTTATTTCTATCTCCTGTCTGGATGCCTCCTGACTCGACCCCATCACTTTTTCTACTCAGCTTCCCTAAAAGTTCCTGATCGTGTCATCAAACTTCCTGTACATACTCTCCCACTCCAGGCGCTCCGCCATGGCCCCAGGTGTCCCCCGCCTGCGCTGGCCGTTTTCAGTCCCCGGTAGATATCCGTCCAGAACTCACCGCGTTTTGCCCAGCCCTGCGAACCCTGGAACTCCTTGGCTTTGAGCTCCCGCCACAACCAGAACTGCGCCTGCGCAACAATGGCCACACCGGTGAGGCGGTCTCGGGGCGGAGCCTCGGGGAAGGGGCGGAGGCTAGCTGGGGATGAGGGACTGTCCCTGGGAGTTAGGCTCGCGCTCTGCGGAGAGAGGGGCGGGCCCGGCTCACCTGCCTCTCACCACGCAGTGCAGCTGAGTCTGCCTCCCGGGCTGGAGATGGCCCTAGGTCCCGGGCAGGAGTACCGGGCCCTGCAGTTGCATCTGCACTGGGGGGCTGCGGGTCGCCCGGGCTCGGAGCACACGGTTGGCGGTCACCGTTTCCCTGCCGAGGTGAGCGCGCAGCTGTCCGCGGAGGGTCGAAGTGGGGCGCGGGGTAGGGGATCTCGCCCACTCCTACCGTGTCCTCTCCAGATCCATGTGGTTCACCTCAGCACTGCATTTGCCAAAGCTGACGAGGCCTTGGGGCGCCCGGGAGGCTTGGCCGTGCTGGCTGCCTTTCTGCAGGTACCAGCCCTGGACACCCCCACCCCTGCTTCCCCAGCCCTCGGGCTCAGAGTATCTTGCCCCAGAGACCCACCCCCACCCCGCACCTGGCTATCATCTTCATTTACTCATTAGTTCTTTCATTAACACCCACTGTGAGCTGGGCTCCAACAAAAGGTTCCGAAACTGTGGATCCTTGTCTCCCCACAGCCAGTGAGGGAGGCTGACAGGATAGACATATACACAGGACGCAGAGTCAACAAGGTAGTCAGGGAAGTCCTCACAGAGGAGGTGAAACTTGAAGCCTTCACTAGTGGGAAAGAAAAGGAGATATTCCATGCAGAGCGAACGGTACATGTAAAGACTCAGAATATGGCCCATTCGGGGAATGGCAGATGCAGTAGAATGGACATAAGGAAGAGTCATTTGTCTAATACTCTTATAACCCATAATTTCCCCTTTGCAAAATGCCATATTGTCTAGAGAAGCATTTAGTGACCTCTTTGGACCTGTACTGATCAGGAGTACATACACAATGATTAGAGGAGGCTAGTAGGTTGGAGGGATGGTGAGACACCTGTGGATGGTGAAACACCTGTTAGGCTCACTCCCTCCCTGACTCATGATCGCCAGCCTCACAGCGCAAAGCTCAGAGAAGCACCTTGGAAATAGCATGTCCTGGCTCCAAAACTCAAACACATGAATTATTAAGGTGAATGCAGAGCTAACATGAATACAAAGTTTATTGGGGTTTCCTGTGGTGGGGACATAGAATGGGTGTGGAGTTAATGATGAGTGAGATTGGAAAAGTAAGTAGAGCCCATCATTGAGAACCTTGTATCCTAGTAAAGTGACCCACCATCCTCCTCTTCCTCCAATTTGCCATTGAAAACTAGTCTGCCTAGTTACGTCAGTTTGCAAAGTAGGAGTATATTGACCTTGAATAATAATACATGAGATATTGTGTTCCCCCAGCGTTCTCAGAGCTGGGAACTGGGGGAGGACTATGGGAACCCACCTCACCTTCAGGCCTCCAGCCATAACCCTAAATACATGTATGAATCTATCTTGCATTATCATCTCCTAGGAAGGCCCCGAAGAAAACAGCGCCTACGAGCAGTTGCTGTCACATTTGGGAGAAATCGCTGAGGAAGGTCAGTTTGTTGGTTTGGCCACTACCCTTGATACCCTTGCTCATAAAGAACCGCCCTTGGGGAGCCTCAGGTCTGAGGATGGAGAAGGGCTCCCTCCCACACAGAAGGGTTGAAATGTGAACTGGCCTACTGTGACCTTGATAATAACTATAAAGCTGAACACAGGCAAACAGACAAAGGCAAACTGCTGGCTACAGGCTTTATGTTTAAAAACCAAACAGAAACTAAGACAAAAACCAAATAAGACCAAAAAAATAGTGTTTGGAACTTTCAGGGGTTGAGTCTGGTTGAGTCTAAAATTTTTCTGAGAGATGTCTATTACTCCTTCATAAGCATCAAATATTTTAAATTTGTTAATACTTTTGTTGGAAATCTTTCTTTCCTTCTCAGTCACTCTAGGTCATTTTAAACTTCACTTGCCCAACTGGACCTTAAGTTTTGCTAAACTAGAGAGAACTGTGTTTTTTGAGTTTTGTGTGTTTTTAAAGTTATAGGTATTTATTTACAAGTTATTCAACGCATTTTCTCTTTTGATTTACTCTGGGCTTAAATCTGCATTCCAGCGTGTTATCACAGTGTGCAAACTAAGAGTGAAGACTCAGAGGGAGGGCCAGGGGAGCAATTCTCTCACTCTGTGCGCCCCAAAGCCTTTTACTACCTCCTGAGTCATGTCTTGCGCTGAGTTATGGGAAGGGACACACTCAGTGAAGAAGTGGTTTCTGGGAGTTGAGTCAGCTTGGCTTCTGGGAGATAAAAATGTATTCCTGTACCCCAAAGCTTTGTTGTGTGTATGGCCGGGGGGGTCAATCTATGTGGGACTCCAGCACAGGTCCTCTCCACAGACTCTGAGACTTGGGTCCCAGGACTGGATGTATCTGCACTGCTGCCCTCTGACCTCAGCCGCTACTTCCGATATGAGGGGTCTCTCACCACACCCCCCTGTGCCCAGGGAGTCATCTGGACTGTGTTCAACCAGACAGTAAAGCTGAGTGCTAAGCAGGTGGGGCTGGGGTGTGGTGGTGACATAGGGGATGAGGGGGAAAGGGTTGTAGGTGGAGGTGAGAAAGAGGAGGCATAAAGAGATGAAGTGGCCGTGTTGGAGATGAGGGAGACGTGGACAGTGGGTCCCTGAGGTGCTGGCTGTAAGCCTGTGACCCTTTTGCTTCTGTGTCATGAGCCCACCCCCACTGTCTGCTGACCTCCCTAGCTCCATGCCCTCTCTGACTCCCTGTGGGGACCTGATGACTCTCGGCTACAGCTGAACTTCCGAGCTACACAGCCTTTGAATGGGCGAATAATTGAGGCCTCCTTCCCTGCTGGAGTGGACAGCAGCCCTGGGACCGTTGAGCCAGGTGCAGCTTTGTCTACTGATGCCATGCCCCCTGCCCCCAGCCACAGGTCCCTCATCCTCCCCATGTGTCCTCATTTGTCTGTCACTGGTGATCACCACCCCTGGCTCTAATGTCTCCTTTTTCTCCTCAGTCCACCTGAATTCCTGTCTCGCTGCTGGTGAGTCTGTGCCCCTCCTCTGGTTCCTGAGGCTGGGGGCATCCCTTGGCACCATCCAGCCTCAGGGGCTAGTCAGGACCACCACTGCTACCTCTCCATTTCTGCAGAGCACACTCCAACCCCAATAGGATAGCGTCAGATCAAGGCAGGGGGGTTCCCCTGTTGTCCCCAGTGCAAGAGTTGGTCAGAATGAAGCTCCAGAAATCTCCTTGCATCCTCCTTCCCAAACAACCTCTTTCGTTTTGTTTTTAGAGAGGAAAAAAGTGCTCATCTTACCCCTTCTTGTGTATCCACCCCCATCCCTTTGCTGGCCTCTGCTGGATTCGGAGATGCTGGGGGCAGCTGGAGAATTTGGGGCAGGGGTGCGGTTCAGGTGGAAGAGGCTCTGAGGGAACCTACAGACTCCTCTTCACTCCCTGAGGCAGTCTCTCTCCTCCTCCCTCCAGGAGACATCCTGGCCCTGGTTTTTGGCCTTCTCTTTGCGGTTACCAGCATCGCCTTCCTTGTGCAAATGAGAAGGCAGCAAAGGTATTTTACTAACCCTCTCCCTCAGGCCCAGCCCCTGCTGCCCAAGTGGAGTCCAGAACAGCTTCATGCAAATTGCATGCAAATGAGCTCATCCTTGGTGAGATTTCTGATTAGGGTTCCCTGTTGTGTAGACACCCAAGTGGGACCAAAGGAAGTGTCAGGTACCACCCGGCAGAGGTCACGGAGACTGTTGCTTAGAGGCCTGCAACTTGGAGAATGTGCAGAGAAGCTGGCCAGAGGAATCTGAGGGGGAGCTGGAGACTTTGTCCTGCCCATTACACTACTTCCTTTTAAGCCTCCAAAGATATATTTTTTAAATAAATATTTCTAATAAAGTCTGTGGAAGGCGTATCCTTGTTCCCCAAATCAACAGGATGGTGTGTTCATTTCCTATTGCTGCTGTAACAAATTACCACAGACAGTGGTAACGGAAATTTATCCTCTTAAGAGTTCTAGAGGTCAGATGTTCAAAATGAATCTTCTGGGCTAAAGTCAAGGTGTTGGCAGGGCTGGTTCCTTCTGGACACTCCTGAGGAGAGGATATTTTCTTGCCTTTTTCAGCTTCTAGAAGCCAAGCATTCCTTGGCTTGTGGCCCCTTCCTTGCATCACTCCAATCTCTTGCTTCCATTGTCACATCTCCTACAACTGCTTTTAACCTTCTTGCCACCCTCTTATAAGGACCCTTGCGATTATGTTGGGCCTACCCAGTTAACCTAGGATAACCTCCCCATCTCAAAATCCTTAGCTTAACTAAAGTCCCCTTCCCATGTAAGGTAACATTTCACAGGATTAGGGTATGGACATCTTTGGTGGGGGGACATGATTCTGCCTCATGTAGATGTTATCAGGAAGCAGGGAGAAATGACCGATATTGTTGGAATGACTGTGTGTGTGTGTGTGGACAAGCTCGGTCTTTAGGCTTAAAATCACACTGAGGCTTTTGGGTTTTCACCCTGCTCAAGTAAAACCTATGTAGCTTTGCAGTTTTGCCTTCCAGTCGTGCTGCCCGGCCCAGCCACTTGCTGGAATGGGGCAGTGCCGCTGAGAGCAGCTCCTTTGCTCTGTGGGGAGTAAGGGCCAGATGTTCCCCCAGCCCTGCCAGGCTTCTCTGCTTCACACAGCCTGTTCACAACCCCTCCTCAGTGAGCCCAGTGCCCCACCCCTCTGGCTCACTCAGGGGTCCTTCCAACTCCACTCTTCCCCTGGGGCATCCTCTCTACCTTCTCCACTTTGGAAAACCACCACCACCATCCCCAACACCCAAGAAAGGCTTAAAGGGCCCCGTGATACTGGTAACATCAGTTTTATTCAGTGGCAACTACAGCCTGGCTGGGGGCAGGGCCAGCCCTCACAGGTTGTTGAGCTCCAGCAGGGTCTGGTCGAGGGTCTGGTGGATCTCCACGTTCTCCTCCTTGGCACTGGCCAAGGTCTCTGTGGGGGGAAGCAACCCGTGAGGTTGGTGGGGGAGAAACATGGGGAGGCATGGACAGGGGATGTGACAAATAGACACGGAGTGGGTTGGAGGCACAGGAAGACCCAAACATTCAGGGATCTGAGGACCCTGTGGGTGGGACAAATGGATGGACTGAACAAGTCAGACAGGGATGCCTCACTCAAGGCTCTGGGGCCGTGGAGGTGGGATGGGAAGGCCTGAGTCATAAACTAATTTACCCTCCTTCTTTAAAAGGTTGAAGAGAGTTGGAAGCAGGAGGAAAGACAAAGACTGAGCCAGGAAAGGGAGTGTCAGACAGACAGACAGACAGACAGACTTGAGGCAGAAAACAGACCTGCAGGGAAAGCCCCATGGTGCTGCCATCCAGTGTCTCTCCAAACTTCATCCCAGACCATTCACAACCTTCTCACCCCTCCCCTGCACCTCACCATTCCACTTCCCTTCCAGTCATTCTTTTAGATCCTGGAATCACAGCTTGAATGCTCCAAGGGCAGTGACATGCCTGGGTCTGTAGAAGGGCGTGTGTCTCAGAGGCACCAGAGGGCCCGTGGTTGACTGACGTGGTCATATGTGCCCACATGCAGCAGTGAGAGTCATGCAGAGAGGGTTCCGGTGTGGGCCACAGTGGTTTGTGGGTGAGATCAGTAGGGGAGGGGTGGGTCACAAGATCGGGGGTGCCCGTAGGAGCCAGGGTCTCAGCAGTGAACCAGTGCTCTGTGGGGGTGATGGAAGTGCTCTCTGGAGGGCAGGAAAACAGCATGGAGACCAAGTTGAGTTTATTAAGCAGCAGAGAGCGGGAGAGGCTGGCGGGTAGAGGGAGGAGTGGATGGATATAGAAGGATGAAGCAAATGTCAGGGTGGGCGGCAGCTGTGACGGGGGCTCTCCTAGGCTGCGTCCAGCCTGGCTGTGCAATGTTGGCAATTTCTGCTCCTCCTGCTTGCCCCCCTCCCCATTACAGAGAATGGAAAGGAGAAGAGAGAAGGGGCCGCGGGGTACACTGGTGAGAGGCTCAGAGGGAGGTGATGTCGTTGAGTGCGTTGTCCAGCTCCTCGCTGATGGCCTTGTACTTCATCTTCTGTGCATAGACTTCATCTGGGGGGTCCAGGGGAGTGGGGCCAGGTGGGAGTATGGGGAGAGGGAATAGAGGGAAAGAGGAACAGAAGGAGAGAGGGTAATGGAAAGAGAGAACAAGAATCAGAGAGAGGTGGACGAAGATGGAGTGAGAGAGACAGGCCAGAGAACAGGCTGGACAGCTGTCAGGGCCCCCTCCTCCCCTCTCTTTACCCCTATGTCTTTTGCTCTTTTCTGTACCCCAAACTGGTGCTTCCCCCCAGGAGCTCCTGCCTCCCCCAGGGGCCTGGGGGCACAGTGCTTTGCATAAGCAGGAGTGCTTGCTTCAAGGGGAGGGCGCTCAAGCCACAAAGTTCTAAAGTCCTAAAGTTGGAGAGAAAACTGAGGCTTGCCTGAGAAGGCTGGAAGCAAGAGAAGAGGGAGTTATGAAAGTGAAGTGAAAAGGAAAGACAGCTTTAGGCACAACGTTGTCGGTAACAGTGAGAAGCAGCTACAGACTAGCAAATGCCTGGATGCTTGTTTTCACCAAATCTAGCTTCAAAAAGTATTTTCCATTAATGTTATCATGAAAACCTAGATAGTAAACCAAATAGCTCTCTATTTAATGAAGAAGGTGCTGCACTTGGACACAGAATTGTCTAGATCAGTGCTACGCAGAGTGTGGTGTGAGGACCAGCGGCATCTGCATTACCCGGGAGCTCGTTAGACACGGATTCAGCCCAAAGTCAGCAGTCGCTTCAGAGCAGCACCCAGGAATCTGTGTTTTAAAAACTCTGAGGGGATTTCCATGCTCACTCAAGCTCGAGAAGCACTGGAGTGGACGGGGCTACATCTACTTGGATGGGAGGCACAGACCGCCAGAGTCTGTGGAGTCCTAGGTGGTCCAACCCTAATTTACCACTGGCAAGTATCATGGGCTGGGAAGATAAGTCATGGGGAATATGGACCTATTTTAAAAGGTTCAGGGGTACAGAGGAATATCCCTTTTACCTTCCAGGTCATCAATGGTTTTCTCCAACTTTGCCACCGACCTTTCGGCAAACTCTGCTCGGGTCTCAGCCTGGGCATAAAGGCAAGATGGGGAAAATGACAGGAGCTTAGGCCCTCCCAGACGCTATCAACTTTCTCTTCCGTCCCTGTCCCCAGATTCCCTGCCACAGGAGGTCTCTGGCGGGTACTGGGGGGCTTGAGGGGGATTTGGACTGGAAGGACTCTCACCTCCTTTAGCTTCTCCTCCAGCAGTTTGATCTCCTCTTCATATTTATCTTCTTTGGTGGAATACTTTTAGGGACAGACACATGCCATCAGTTCATCGCCTCCACAAGTCCTTCATTTCTCCACGGAGCCCCACAGGCTACTCCTGATTTTGTCTCCATCAAACATCCGGCCCTGCCCTGCCTGGGCCCATCGCCTCCCTCCCCTGAAGGACCCCATCCTCACTGCCCCTCTACCCCCCTCTACCTTGTCCGCTTGGGCTTCCAGGGATTTCAAGTTGTTGGTAACAATTTTCAGCTCCTCCTCTAGGTCCCCACATTTACTGCAGGGGGTGTGTGGCAGGGTGGGGTGTGAGGGCACAGTGGGGGAGACAGCGGAGATGGCACAGTGGGGGAGGGGTGGAGGAGAGAAGAGAAGAGCAAAGTTGTGAGAGTGACAGCAGGCAGAGTTTAGGAGCCCCAGGCCCTTCCCGGCCCCCAGCAGGTGAGGGAGAGCAGCCTGAGATGGAGGGGAAGGTGAGCCTAGAGAAGGTGCCATTGCCCAGAAAGGTCCAGAGAGGTGACTACCTCCTCCTCTGAGGCCGTCAGGGACTTGAGGGCCTGGTCCATGGTTCGCAGTTCCTCCTCCAGCTGCCTGGCTCGGCTGGGGGCAGCACGTAGGGGTCAGAGGCAGGACCCGTCCCTGTGATCCCACGCCTGGGAAACTGCCTCCCCACTGTGCAGAGTGCCCCAGAGCCATGGGCTCAAGCCGAGTTTCACTTGCCGCCCTGTGGTGTCCTCACCTCTCAGCCACCTCAGCTCTCTCTTCTGAGCGCTCCAGCTCTCCTTCCAGGATCACTAGCTTCCTGGCCACCTGTGGGGATGGGGAAGAGAGGAGGAGGAGATCCATGGTGAATGACTGGGGGTGTCTGGGACTCGGGAGTGAGAAGAAAGTGGGGCAGGGCTCTCACCTCCTCATATTTGCGGTCTGAATCCTCAGCGATGTGCTTGGCCTCCTTCAGCTGCATCTCCTGCAGCTCCATCTTTTCCTCATCCTTCATAGCTCGGTTTTCGATGACCTTCATTCCTCTGAGAGTCAGGGAGAGGAGTAGGGGTCGGGTTAGGACCAGCAGAGACAGGCTTCCAGCCCCCTCCCCGGCCCACCCTCTGAGGACCCCCCTGCCCACCTCTCACTCTCATCAGCTGCCTTCTCAGCCTCCTCCAGCTTTTGCAGGGCTGTAGCCAGGCGCTCCTGCGCCCGGTCCAACTCCTCCTCTACCAGCTGAATGCGGCGGTTCAGGGAGGCCACATCTGCCTCGGCCTGTGAGTCAAAGGTCAGAGGTCAGAGAGGCTTTGTCTGCCTTGAGGATCAGAGAGGCTTCAGAGGATGGTTAAGATTCTTGTCAGAACGAACCTAGGTTTCCTGACCTCCAGAATTTCAACCTATTTTTTTTTCCCCCAAACCAACCATCTTCTGTGCAGACTCTGTGCTCCAGCCCAAAACATGCCCTCCTGGACAAGCTCCACTCCCCTGCTACAGGGCCTCTTCTAGCACGGTGCATAATCTCCAATGGTTATCTGCACACAGATCCCTCCATCCCTCCTGAGAGCCCTCCAACTGCTGGGACCAGGTCTGAGGCAGCCCTGACGACTCCTCAGCAGAGCCTGGCCCAGGCAAGGGGTGGGGAAGAATCAGGCCAACCAGACTGCAGTGCTGCTAAAAACCGCCAATCACAGAATCAAACTCTGTGATGTCACTCGCTGCCAGGCAGACCCCTAGCGGGAGGCTCCGGAAGCAAGCCAGGCCTATTTAGGACACCCTAGGCTGTACCAAGGGTACTCCCTGCCAATGCCCGAGGCAAGTGAGGTCGGTGCGAGGGCAGTGTGAGTGGCAGATCAGCCACTGATCCTGCAGTACAGAGGCAAAATCATGGTGGTTTTGGAGAACGTGCACAGAAACAGACGATACCTTGAGAAAGAGAGGACAGAGCAAGAAGGGCCCCAATAAAGGAAAATGAGAGAAGTAGTGCAACTTGGTGTTAAGAGCGTCAGCTCTGAGTGACACTGTTGTCTTTGAGCTACTTGTGTGGCCTTGGGTAACTTATTTAGTCTCTCTAAGCCTCAGTTTCCTCCTTTTTAAATTGGAGTTGACAATAGCAGTTCCTACTTTGTAGGCTGTTCTGAGATAATGCAGTGCTTCTAATACTGGATTAATAACAGGATCATCTGGGAGGTGTATAAAAAATACCAGGTTCTCTAGCTCCATGCTGGAGCCACTGAACTGAGATCTCCAGGGCAGGGGCTTGGAAATCTTTCCATCTTTTTTTTTTTGTGGCATGTGGGCCTCTCACTGCTGTGGCCTCTCCCGTTGCGGAGCACAGGCTCCGAACGCACAGGCTCAGCGGCCATGGCTCACGGGCCCAGCCGCTCCACGGCATGTGAGATCTTCCGGGACCAGGGCACGAACCTGTGCCCCCTGCATCGGCAGGCAGGCGGACTCTCAACCACTGCGCCGCCAGGGAAGCCCTTTTTTTTTTTTTTTTTTTAAAGCTTCCAAGGGATTCTGATGATAAGCAATCTTGGGAAATAGTAAAATAATATGCAGAAAGCACTTGAATATGTGCCTGCCGAGTCCACACCCCATAAACGTTAGGTTATCCCTTGTCTCTCCCTCAAGGACAAAACACAGAAACCGCGAGATTTAGGATTGGAAAGGAGAAAGGACCAGTGTAGGGGAAGAAGAGAGTGACAGGGAAGAGATGGGTGGCAGCACTGGGGGTAGAGGGAGTAGAAAGCAGGTCCTGAGTGATAGTGTAGGACAGGGGAAACAACACCATATATAGAAAGTAGTTGCAGCTTATCCTCCAGGTGCTGAAGGCCACCTAGAGTGACAAGAGCCCATCCTGGGCACAGGGCCATATGACTCAATGTGGAAGGATTCTGGGACAGCACTGGGGTTGGTAAGAATGACTCTGGGGGACACTGGAGGTCTATTCTAGAGAGAGATGAGACTCTGCAAAAGGGAAATTCTTCATGGTAGTGGGGTGACATGACTCTGGAGAATCTGGGAAGTCCTGGGGCCCGCATCACAGGAATGACTTTTGCCATTTTCTGCTTCTCAAGTTCTTCCCAGTTACGGATGCTGCCCTCTAACTGCAGGACAGGCAGTGCTGTCCCCTCTGCACAAATGAGAAGCAAGAGAGAAAGGAGAAACTGAGGCACCGTGTAAGTTAAGTGCTGTGTTCAAGGTCACACAATAAGTTTGGGTACCGTTTCCTATCTTCTACTGGTGCTGCTGCCCTGCTTCCCCTGCTCTGTCCCTGTCTTCCCCTCCTCCCTCCAGCCCCCACCTAGCTCCTTGGGTTTCCAGTCCTTACTCCAGCTGCACTGGGCCTCAGTTATTTATAGAGTGTCAGATGCCCAGGGTCGTCTTCACTAGCAGCTGCAGGTCAGTTCCCTCCCAAGTGCCAGGGCTGGTGAAGAACCAAAACCGAAGGCTGGAGGTCAGAGAAACCAACCTTGGGGCTAGGGGGGGATGGGGAACAAGGATAATGGTCAATACGAACAGCAATGTCATCTCTGATCTCGGATGTTCAGACCGTGCGTATGCGAATCCCCCCATCCACCCAACCGCAGGCTCATCTTAAACTTAAGCCTGGGTGGAAGGCAAACGGGGAGCATGAGGCAGAGAAAGTACCATGTCCAAAGTCTGATGGCCGTTCTCCTACCTCGTGGGGGGAGGGGTGGGAATGGCAGGAGGTGGAGAAGTCTGGTTAGCGGGTGGGGGGTGGGCAGAGGAATCTCCGAGTGAGCAGAACTTGCCAAGGTGGCTGCCGTGGCGTTTGTGGCTCTGTCCCTCTGCCCCGTGGCCTGGCATGGTCTCAAGGCCAAGAGCTTAATGAGGGTAAGTGAGGGACCGACAGAACCTGAGCTGGCGTCCCAGTGCACAGCAGGGCCGCTGGAGCCAGAAGTCAAGGCCAGGGAATTTCTAATGGCCCCCCTGGGGGTGTAGCTCAAGTCAGGGCCCCTCTTTGAACTCCCCTTCCCCTGCCCCGCACCCCGAAAAGGTAGCTGCAGGCTCCTTTCCATGTTCAGCTGGGGGATTAGATGAGATGGATGGTAAATTCTTGTACCACCCACCCCCGCGGTGACTCATTGCTTGGTCACTGTACACGCTAAGAGCTGGAACCAAACGAAATTACAACACTGTGTCCTCTGGGGGAAGTGGGAAGTGGTTTTGATTTACCCACTGTCTTGGATTATTTGTGCCAGCTTTTGCCCTAGCCTGGGTTCCTGCGAGGAAACGGTTTCTGTCCTGGTGCTGAAGGTCCCCTCCATCCCCATGTCTGGGACCCCTCCCAGTGCACTAACTCTCCCACCATCCCCCAGGTCCACACTCACATCGGTGGCTTTCTTCTCAGCCTGCTCCAGTTTCTCCTGGGCATCCTTCACTGATTCGGAATACTTTTCCACCTCGTCTTCCGTCCCTTTCAGCTTCTTCTGGAGGGCCTGCTGCTCCTCCTCCAGCTGGGAGAGAAAAGTCTCAGTCAGCCAGGCCCA
The DNA here is from genome assembly GCF_951394435.1 of Stenella coeruleoalba. Classification (NCBI taxonomy): domain Eukaryota; kingdom Metazoa; phylum Chordata; class Mammalia; order Artiodactyla; family Delphinidae; genus Stenella; species Stenella coeruleoalba. Next base: position 86,223,613 of record NC_137153.1, read on the forward strand.
GGCCCAGGCAGGAGGCAGTGGTGCGTGCGAGGGGGTACTAAGAGATATGTAGCGGCTGTCAGGGAGGAAGAGGGATAGCAGAGGAGGGACAGTGCAGCCAGGGGTGTTGTAGGGACCTGGCGGGAGGGGAGAGAGAGCTTCCGACCCCAAGGAGCAAGGGCCATCATGGCTCTGCAAGGGCAGGAGTGGAAAGGGGGGGACCGGGGCTCCCCAGGCTATGGCGGGTGAGATGAAGCGTGGCTCTGGCTAGGGCCCTGAGGGGTACCGTGAAGGCCCAGCAGCCCTCACACTGGACAGTAGAGAGCCTTGGACAGCAGGTCAGAGGCTGGGGGGCACCGGGCAGGGCCTACCCCACCCGCATTGTGGGGTGGCGGCAGGGGATGCACCGGGCCTGGGGCCCCCACCTGCTTGCAGCGGTCCTCAGCTTGCTTCTTGTCGGCCTCAGCCTGCTCAGCGCGGTCGATGGCATTCTCCTTGTCCAGCTTTAGCATCTGCATCTTCTTCTTGATGGCGTCCATGGTTGCGGTGGGAGACCGGCCGGCCGGCGGGCTGTGGGGTGGACCGGGCTGACTGGGCTGGCTGCGCGAAGTGGTTGCACGGGTGGCAGGCGAGGAGGACCAACCGGGACTGGGATGTCCCAGCCGCGCGGGCGCCTAAAAGGCGGGGAGGGACCGGGCGGAGCCGGGGGCCAGGACCCTCCCCCACCGCAGCCCAAACCTTGTAGGGGCAGAAGCGCTGCAGGGTCGGGGGGCGCGGCCACCCCGGGCGCCCACCTCCTCGGGGCTCCGCCTCTCCCCCCTCCCTATCCCCACCAACAACCCCCTCCCACGGCCGTCTGAAGGGAAAGTAGATGGAGAGTCTGTCGAAAGAAAACACCGTAGCGTTGCAGAGGGGAGGGGACCCTGGGGCTGGGGGCTCCGCGCTTCTTCTGAGTGACAGCCCAGCCCAGTGGCAGCTGCGGCTGGGGGCCCTGGGGCTATTTCGGGGTTTGAGCTCACGGCAGCTGCCCGGGCGCAAGGACCGGAGTGTCCCCCCCATCAGCTGCAGCAGCCGCTGCACTTAATTTAGAAGTTTCCTGTAAATCCCCTCGGATTAAATGTCTCTTGGAAGGCGGGGCTCCTCCGCCTTTCGAGTGCCTCAGTTTACCCTGAGTCCCAGACTCTGGGTTTGCGTTACCGACGTGGCAGTGATAGCGGAGAGTCTCTCCAGGGACTTGGGGAAACTGAGTCAGGAGGGGAGCCCAGAGACCCAGTCGCAGTGCGGGGCGAGGCCCGGCTGGCTGCCCCCGAGGGCGGGCCTGACCTCTCTTCCCCCTTCCAGCCCCTTCCAGCCCCTGCCTCTGGAGCCAGGGCCCCTCCTCCATGGTCGCCGGGACTCAGAACCCAGCTCCGTGCCCCGCCTGCCCCACCCCCACGTGCCCCGCATATTTTCCACGCGGCTTCTGCCGGGCAGGACGCGGCGCGCTCCCCTCCCCCGTCTCCATCCCCTCCCGGGACGCGTCCCTCTGCGTCCCTTCCTTGCCCCGCTCCGGGCTCCACCGGCCCCACCGCCCCTCCACTCACCCCCACCCACCCCCGCTCTCGCCTAACCTCCCCGTGCGCCCTCCCTTCTCCTCCCCTTCTCCCGGCGGACTCTCCTCTCTTCCCTTGTGAGCCAGCTTTACGCTGAAATTTCTTTTCTGCCCTTTTTTGGGATATTTCCCGTGGGGAGGCGGAGCCGGGCTGGGGCGAGGAAGGCAGGGGCGAGGGTAAGAGTTACTGAGCTGCTGGGCGTCAGGAGCTGGGGGTGCGGTGTCCTCTCGGACCGAGGCCACCAGAAAGAGCTCCGGGAGCTGGGGCCTAGGGTCGGGAAATCAGAGGCACGGGCGCCAGGCTGTTTTCGTTTTTCTCGGGGTGGGGTGGGGGGAGAGGAAGTGGAGAGCTGCCTTGGAAGGGGGGAAAGGGGAGACCAGGCGGAGGAAGCCTTGCTCCCCAGGGGCAGAGGGGCGGGAGGCCTGGCTTTTGCTGGCGGGTCGGGAACTGTGGGAACCATGGGTCCCGGGCCCCGGGTGAGATGGGGGCGGGGAGGGAGGGGGCTCTGAAATGTATTTAGATCTGCTTAGGCGACTGCTGCTACACACGGAACAAAACTGATCTCGCGGTGTTCACTCCGTCTCCTTGTTTCCCCAAACTCGTGAGAGTCGCTTCCATCCACCCTGTAGCCAGTGCCAGACCCCTGGCTGGTAATCAAGAGCTCCCGTCCCTCACTTCCCACATCCACTTAATCCTGTAGGTTCTACTTCCTACAAATGAGGTTCCTCCTCTGAAGTCTCTGGGGTTGCCTTGGGCAGCTCCTTATATTACCTCCTGCCTGGGTCTGTTGTGGTCTTACTCCTGGTTCCCCAGCTCTCCTCCACATTGTTACACAAAAGTCTTTTTTTAAAGTTGGTGCAAATAGGACCCTAAAATCCTCCCAAACCCCTCCCTTCGCCCTCCCTCTTTTGATGGGAAAAATCCACATCTCTTAATATGGTATATAAGGCCCTTTGTTTTGGCTCCTGCCCACTTCTCTAGCTCTACCTCCTTTCATTTCCAACCTCACCCCCAGTACACAGACTTGTACTTCTGTGCAGCATTCATACTGAGCTAAGTGCAGGAACTGGAAATCACCATACTTCTCTTGAAGCTTCCACCTTTCTGTTCTCTCGCTAAAATGCTCTTCCCTTGGCTGATTCCTGGTGGCTGTAAAGACCAAGTGGCAGCTTTTCTGGGAAGCCTTCCCTAGCCACTTGTCCCAACCACCCTTTCCACCTAATAGGTGCATGTTTTTGGTGAAGGCTCCTAACTGACATTCTCATAGTCCCTGTTATAACTGTCCTTGTACCTGTTTGCCTCCTTCACTGATCTCCAGAACAGGGACTGTCTTTTTCAATTCTGAATCCCCAGTGTAGCATAGCATCAGGCATAGAGTTGGCACTTGGTAAACATTTGCCGGGTCAATTTTTTGTGCACCAGGTTCAGAATTCACAAAGATACTATGTGGATCTAGGGGAACTCATGGTCTAGTGGGCCAATTCTCAAACGTCTTCATCTTAGAACCCCCATACACTCTTAAAAATTGAGAGTGGCGTTTGAAGATCCAAAAAGCTTTTGTTGGAGTCATAGCTATCATATCTATCAATCTGTCAATACTTACCATATTAAAATGGAAACTAAGAAAAAATTTCAATATTGATTAATTCATTAAAAGTAACAGAAACAAACCCATTACACATTACCATGTTAAGATACTTTTAATGAAAAATAACTATATTCACCTCCCCAAATCAGTGAGAGCATGGCAGTTATTTTACATTTTTGCAAATCTCTTTAATATCTGACTTAATAGAGGACAACTGGATTCTCAAAATCTACTTGAGCTTTCTATCGGTTGCTATGTATTGGTTGTTTAAAGTACCGTATAGGAAGAGAATCTAGTTTCACACAGATACGTAGTTAGAAAAGAGAATAGTATATAGCTGACCCTTGAACAAGACAGGGGTCTCTGAAGTTGTAAACCCATAACTTAACCCTCTGTATGCTCGGTTCCTTCGTCTTCATGATTCTGCAACCCTGGATTCAACCAACCGCAGATCACGTAGTACTGTAATAAACTAGTCCACATATAAGTGGACTAGTGCCGTTCAAACCCATGTTGTTCGAGGGTCATTGGTATTTGTAGCCTTTTTGTGTGATCCTGGATATTCTTCTTTGATGCTACATCAACACTTGACAGATGGTATGCTCTTAAGGATTAGTTGCAATGAAACTATGTCAATAACCTTTTTGTACAACGTTTCATTGTAACCAATTAGTCTGTATTGCACTTTGGTTGGATCTTTTACCCAGGGATAATTGTGTAACATCAAGCACTGGTCATTTGGAAAATGATTCACTGAGCTATGCAGATGTTTCAAATGTCAATACATTTCATTATATATTATTAAAAAAATCATGATGGTTTCAACAGAAAAGTTTAAGTGTGGGGAAGCTGTAAAGCTCATGGCAGAAACAAGTTTTCTAAAATTCTAGTTTTCACTTGAAAGCTTGAATTGGATCATTGGCAACAAGTACCGTCAGGTTTTTCCCTGAAGTGACACACTCTGGTTTTTTGTATTGTTTTTCGAGAAAAGACCTGCCAGATACCCAAGTCTGATAACCATGGTTTGTCTGTCAGTCATTCCTGCAGGTAAATGTGGCGCTCCATGAAAAAAGCAGCTAGTCCAGCTCACAACTCAAAGAATTGTCTAGGTGCTTTCCTTTAGACACCACCATACTTCGGTGTGCAGCAGAAGTGCTCTATGCATACTTCCCAGTTCATCACACAGAATATTGGAAAGACTTGTTGCTAAAGGACTAAGATTTAATAAAATTAATATATTTTTACTGCCTCATCAAGGACATCCTTAAGTAAGAAGCCAGCACTTATTTCTTAAATTGCTAGTGCATGGTGGTGCAGACTACAATGACTATTTGTAGTACAGTTTGGGCTACTGCCTTGATTTGTACTAAGGCAGTTTATCCACCAATGTTCTTGCACCGTCAGTGCAAATGTTGACACTGTGAAAAAGGAAAATAATGTCTTAGTATTATTATGAAAATAATCTTGACCTTATGGACCCCTGAAAGGGTCTTGGGAACCTCTAGGGGCCGGAGGGCCAACCACAGTTTAAGAACTGCTGATCTAATGGGTATTCAAGTCTCTCCCCAGAAGGCTCCCTGAGGCATCACTAGTGAGAGGTACGTGATTGGTCACAATTCCTGAGGATATGGCAGGGAAGTGGTAGCAGGAGTCAGCAGCTGTCCTGGGCTCATAGCTGGAGGAGTTCAAATAGTCTGGACTACCACTTGTTGGGGAAGTTTTAAAAGGGGTTTGATCTCTAAGGTCCTCAACGATGCTAGGACATTGTATCCGGGGTTAGGGGGCCACAGCAGTACGTATTGCAGTTGCCAGTCTGCGTCAGAGAGGTGATAATACGTCTCTGTTTTCCAGTGCTTAGCATGGGCATGGCTTAGTAAATATTGAATGAATTACTCACAGGCGACAGGAGTGATGGTAGGAAGTTGGCACCTCCCCTAATGGGCAGCCCTGGAGAGGACAAACTCATTCTGTCTACTTTAAACTTACTCTAATGGTATAGGAGTAGAGGATGTCATGGCTTCAAGGAGGTAACAGGAGGTGACAAGAGTAGCAGCAGATGGGCGGTAATTGTGTTCTACTTGGAGGGAGAAGCAAGGAAATAACTGGGCCCCAGGGCTGGTTAAAGAATCATGCATGAAAGTAGCGGCAGATCTGAGAGGACTGCCAGGTGGTCCATGCAGTGTGGGCAGTGTGGGCAGCGTGGGCGGGTGTGGAAGGAAGTGGAAGCACACAGCACCCACCTCCCTGACCGCTTCCCCCCACTCAACCTACAGGTTAGCAGGGCAGCTGGAACAGGGCTGCGAGCACCCGCCTGGCCACTAGGGGAGCTCTGGTCTCTGATTATGCGGCCTCACACTTGGGTCCGGCTTTTTCAGTTACTTTTGTTCTAGCGCTATTCTAGGCCGGTGCAGCAGCAAGGCCTGGGAGGGCCTGGAAGTGCCCAACCCAGTCAACAGTTGAGCCTACCTGAGGCAGCCTCAGGTTGGATTTTTGCTTGCTAACTGCCTCAACCAAATCTGTGGCCACAATTCTCTTAGGCCCAGACACTTGTATCCATAGGCTTACTGTTTTCAGCAAAGCTGCTTTTTGAAAATTCGGATTTGGCGAGGGACTGGATTTGTTCACGTACTCTGAGCAGTGATGAAGCACAGAGTGTCCCTTGCAGCCACAAAGAGCAGCGGCAGCTGCTGTCCCAGCAACAGAAGAATGACACTTGGTGAGGCGTAGGCGCTGGCCAGTGAGCTGGGGACAACAGGAGTGCGACTCCTCGGGGACAGCTTCCCGACGAGGATGACTTCAGGGATCTGGGTGCAAGTAGGAGGAAGGGGCCTCGGGGCAGACTGCCGGTCTGCCCCCGCTCCATGTCTGAGCCAGATCAAGTGGGTACAGAACTGAATCCCACTCTCTCTGCCCTGCCCTGGGGGAACCTCCTCATGAAGCCAGGCAGAGGCTGCAGGCAGAATCACCTTTATTGGAGCATGACCTGTCGGGGGCTTGTACCCTCACGGCCCCCACAGCTAGCTGGGGGGTGGGGCTCGCCAGTATCAAAAAGGAGGAGAAGAGCAGAGGCTGTGGGGACTGGCTGGAAGCTGCTGGCGGGGTGCAGCGGGCTGGGGCCCTGGCAGGTTCAGACTGAGGTACAGCAGCGTTAATAATACTCTCGGAGCGTTAATACTCTGGGGAGGGGCAGGCACTTAGGGGGCCCTAGGGCATGAAGGCACTTGGATCCGGGAGGGGACAGGGGATGTGCAGTGGGACTGGGCAGGGCCAGGCCCGGGGTCTGGCAGGCACTTCGGGCAGTGCTGGGGCGGCAGGCTGGGCCCGACAGCCCAGAAGGCTTTGGTGGTGGCAGGCACAGTCTCTGGGCTGGGTCTGCGTCGAACAGAAGCAGCTGCCCTAGTGCTCATCTCGAAGCTCTGAAGGCAGGAACTTGTACTGCTGTTGCCGGATCTGTGCCAGCTTCTTCCGCGCCTCTTCCAGCTCTCGTTCCTTCCGAAGCATCTCTTCCTGGGCGGCAATGATCTGAGGGATGGAGATCAGGGACTCAGGTCAGTGCGTATGTGCCTTAGGGTTTAGGGTTGTTGAGACCGGCACGGGCACTGGGACCGCCCTGCTGACAGTGTCCCTCAGAGTGTCTGGCACAGAGCTTACCTGGGCAATGCCCCCAACCATCTTCTCCTTCACCACCACTGTCTCGTTCTCCTGCTCTTCAAAGGCTGCAGCCTTCTGTGCCGCCTTCACCAGGTTATCCGAGGCTCGTTTCACGGCGTTGCCGGCAGCCTGGGTAGAGAGAAGGCAGCATGAGTTGAGAACTCAGGTAGGGTCCCAGCTGAGAGAGTCCCTCAACCCCCTCACAGAAAGCATGCCTCGGGGGTGAGTTTAAAGCAGCACAGCTCAAGGTACAATGGGATGGGTCAGGGCTCCTCACCTGAAGCCGTTTCATTGCCTCAGAGTCCTGGTCTGCCTTGACCTTGCAGGCCACGAGGAGCTGGGCTGTGGAGGCGGCGACCTGCTTGGCTGATGAGATGAGCTTCTCCTGGCTGGCGTGGCCTTGGACAGCTGCATTGGCTGCCTCACACAGATTGTTGGTGGCTGCAGCCACCATCCGGGCCTGAAACAGGGAGATTAGATTACAATATGCCTCTTGCTCTGGTCCATGCCCTCTCCAGCCTTCTCAAGTCTCTGAAGCTCAGAGGGATGTAGGGGGAGTTATACACTCACGGCAGAAATGAGGCCCTGGGACCACTGCCCATCATCCAGTGCATTGGCTGGAATGGCGCCCACCTGTGGAGGAAGGCGGGAGCCTGCTTAGACCTGTGCTCTCCGCAGGTCCTAAGGGCCTCCCAGCTACAGTGCAGGCAGGTGTGGACGGCAGAGCTGCTGCCGTCCCCTTTCTGCTGGCTGTCGGAGTCCTTACCTTCCCTTGGGCCACCAGTTCCCTCTGGGCGGCTGACGCAGCCTTCACCAGAGCACTGGTGGCTGCTGCGATGGACTTGGCAGCTTCTAGTATCTGTTCCTCGAAGTTCAAGGACTCGTCCGCCTCCTGCAAAGAACAGACGAAGGTTGCAGAGAGAGATGGAAAGTAAGAGGGGCTGAAGGTGCAGATGTTCTGAGGGTAGGGGAGAGGGAGGGAGCAGGACTGACCTTGGGTTTGGCCCGGGGCTTCAGCTGCTCCAGCTTTTTGGCTGCAGCCTCAATGGCAGCCGCAGCTCCCAGGAGCTCGTTCTCAGCAATGACTGTGGGGTCCTCTGGGTCCACCCATTCTGTTCCTAGTGGGACGAAGTGGGAAAGGAAGAGGCTAAGGCAGAGCAGGGAGGTCAGGGGCACTGGGCAGCACGGTTACTAGCACCGGGGCCTTGGCATCTGTGAGGACTATGGGAAGAGGCCAGCTCCGAGCAGACTACCGGAAGTAGAGGTCTCCCCGGGACAAGAGTCTCCCTTCCCTCCCTGCCCCTGGTCGCCCCTCACCCTTCATGGCCTCAGCAGCCTGGATGAGCTCAGTGACTGAACCAGCCACACGCTTTGAGTGCCCCGTCAACTGCTGCTTCAGTTCTTGGCTGGGCTTCTGCAGGGTCTGGGGAAGACGGGGGCAGGGAGCAGGGAACATCAGATCTTAGCGTCTACCTTGACCTTTGAAAAAGGGCAGATCAAAACCCTCCCCACCCCGCCCCCATTCCTAGACCGCTCCACACCACAGCCTCAAACACCACACAGCCTATGCAGGTGGACTCCAGGCACCACACGGCACACATGGTGAAGACAGTGGGGCTGGGCTGTGTGTCACTCACCGGCTGACAAGGAACAAGGAGAATGATGAAATGAGAAGAAAGAAGAGATGACGAGGTAGAGAAGGAGAAGGTCAGGTGGGAAGAGAGGAGAAAACAAAAAGAGGAAGAGATGAGTGGGAGAACCAAAGATGCTAAAACTGATGGGGCCCCAGTGGAAAGGAGACTTGGAAATAAGAACAGATTTGGGGAACAGATGGTGGCGTTGGGGGGGAGATTTGAACAAAAAATTAGAGAGCGGGGTCTGAGGCCTGTGGGAAGAGCACTGTGTGTTTAGGGAGGCTGGTGTGAGGAGCAGACAACTCCCGCCTTACCAGCAGCACGTGGTCCAGCAGTTCCAGGTAGCCATTGGCACATTCCCGGCCATAGTGCAGGGCTCGAAGCCGCACATCAGGGGCCACTTCTGGGTGGTAGGCTGCTTCCTATACCACCGGGTAATAGGTTAGCTTTAGGATCCTTTGGGAGCTCCCAGTCCCCCAAGTCCCTACAGTTTCTCCCTACCATGTTCTGCCCTAAAGCTGCCTCACTGCCTCACCACAAGGATGTCTACCTTGCAAGCCCGAAGCATATCTGCGATTGCACGGCGACTTAGATTGGCTGTGGCAATGACATCCTCCTGGCGACAGGAGTTCCCAGCAGCCACAGCCTTGGCTGTTGCCATGGTGATACCCTTGGTCATGCGGATGAAATCTTCCGGGGTAGAGGTCTTGGCAGGTGGCTCTGGGGAACAGAAGACCTGTTGGGGGTAGAACAAGAAGAAAAATTCCACAGTAAGTGAGGCTGTAAGATAGCACAGCAGTCATGTGATTGGTTTATTCATCCATGTGTTCACTCAACAAGCATTCACTGAATATTTATCATAGGTCAAGTGCTTGGAGACTTTCACACGTTCACAGCTAATATAATAGAAGGCAGCTGGTCGTCATTTCTGACTGAAGTGATCAGGGAGAATTTATCTGTTTGAAATTAAAGAAGTACCTCTGAGCTGGGTTTTCATTCGTAAAGTAAAGAGAAGCCTTGACAGGGTGAGTGGTGAAGGTGGGCAAGGAGCCAGGTCTTAAGAAATATAGATAACAGGAGGGCTTTTTTTTTTTTTTTTGCGGTACGCGGGCCTCTCACTGTTGTGGCCTCTCCCGTTGCGGAGCACAGGCTCCGGACACACAGGCTCAGCGGCCATGGCTCACAGGCCCAGTCGCTCCGCGGCATGTGGGATCTTCCCGGACCGGGGCACAAACCCGTGTCCCCTGCATCGGCAGGCGGACTCTCAACCACTGCGCCACCAGGGAAGCTCTGGGAGGGCATTTTAGGTAAGTGGTAGAGCATGAATAACCAGGACATCAAGTGGGAGAGTATCAAGGAATGTTCCAGAATACACGGATGAAGGAGAAAAGATTGTTGGGGTCTTGAATATCAAAATAAGGAAGTTAGAATTTCATATAATATGTAAAAGTCATAAAAATATTTTGATGTATGTGTTCATCCAACAAATTACTAAAGATCAGCTACGTGGCAGATTCTGTGTGAGGTGCTAGGAATGCAATGGGGGATAAGGTAGACAAGGCCCTTGTTCTCGTGGAGCTTACAATCTGGTTTTGGATACAGATTATACATAGGTAAACGAGCAAAGAAACTAGACTGTGAAGGAAAAAAAGAGGGTGCTGTGATGAGAAAGAAAAAGGAAGTCCTTTTTCATAAAGGTGGTCAGGGAAGGCCTCAGGAGGAGGGGATGTTTAAGCTGAAGCCTAAAGGAGTAGAAGGAACCAGATGTTCAAAAAGCTGGAAGAGAGCAAGAGCAAGGGCCTGCAGTGGGCAGAGCTGAGAATGCAGTGGGCCTGGGGCCTGGAAGGGGAGGAGAGCAGGGGCCCTGGGGCCTGGGAGGCGATGGTAAGGAGAGTGGATTTTACCACAGATGCCAGGGCAGTCACTAAAGGGTTGTAAGCACTGAAGTGACATAACCTGATGTATATTTTTAAAAGATAATTCTGGGAATTCCCTGGCGGTCCAGTGGTTAGGACTTGGCGCTTTCACTGCCATGGCCCTAGGTTCAATCCCTGGTCGGGGAACTAAGATTCCACGAGCTGCAAGGCACGTCCTAAAAAAAAAAATTATTCTGGCTACCGTGTAGAGAGGATGGACTGGAGGGGGTGAGTGGAGTGGGGAAGCAGGGAGATTAGACAGACACTATCACATAAACACAGCTAAGGACCGATGACGGTTTGGACAAGGTGGTGGTAGCAGAGATGGGGCAAAGGGCAAATGAGATCTATTTGGAGGGAGCACTAAAAGAACTGCTGATGGGCTCAGATGTAGGGAACGAGAGAAAGATGTTAGAGCTGGGTTTCTATCTTTAGGAACTGAGTTACTAAGAGGTGCCACTTACTGATATGGGAAGATGAGGAAATGATCAGGTTTGGGAAGCAGAAAGTTAGGAATTTCAATTTAGACATCTCTAAGGAGAGGCGAAAACAGAAGATGAGAAAGACGAATTTAGAAGTTAGAAAGATGAGGGACTTCCATGGTGGTCCAGTGGTTAAGAATCCGCCTTCCAATGCAGGGGACGTGGGTTCGATCCCTGGTCAGGGAACTAAGATCCCACATGCTGTGGGGCAACTAAGCCCACGCGCCACAACTTACAGAGCCCATGCGCTCTGGAGCCCACAGCGAAAGATCCCGCATGCCTCAACTAAGACCCAACGCAGCCAAATAGATAGATAAAAAAAAAAAAAACTTAGAAAGATGAGTAGGAAAGATGAAAGTGACAGAGACTGAAGGCAGGGACACCAGGTAGAAAACTGGCACAGCAGTCAAAGTGAGGGAGAGTGCTGCCAGTGGGCCCGGAGAGGAGGGATGAAAGGAAAAGAGAACAGAGGAGGGTGGCTGGCAGGACCTGGCGATGGCCTGAATATGGTGAGTAAGGCAGTGAAGTCAAAGATGACTGAGGGAACCTTCAGGACCGGGAGGCTGTTACCATCGTTAGTGGGAAGCAGCACGTCAGGAAGAACAGCTGGTTGGGAGGCACTGCATCTCGGTGCTGACGTCAAACAGGCAGTTGGAAATAACTAAACTCAGAATTGGAATTCAACTTGTTAGAGAACAATAAAGAGAGTGGTTAAACTTGCCAAAGAAGAGGATAGAGTAAGAAGGCGATATGTGCAGTTCTGGGAAGGCCTCTACGTCTACTAGGTTGAAGGTGATTCAATGACGACTACAGAAGAGACGTGGGAGGCAAGAGAAAAGCCAGTGTCAAGAAGGCCAAAGGAAGAACGGTTTCAAAGAGAGGCTTGCTAAGGGAGTCAACTGCTTTGGAAATGTCTGAAGAAGATGAAGGCCAAGAAGCGGCCACTGCATGTGGCAACTAAGAGGCCATTGGTGACCAGAGAAAGTGGGGGGATGAAAGGGAGGTGTCAAACGGTAGGGAGGAAATAGGTGAGGAAGGGGAAGACAAGAGTGCAGCTCGTGTAAGAAGTCTGGCAACGAGCAGGAGAGAGAGAGAGAGAGAGAGAGAGAGAGAGAGAGAGAGAGAGAGAGAGAGAGAGAGTGTGTGTGTGTGTGTGTGTGTGTGTGTGTCTCGCAAGTTCACCATCTATCACGACCCTGCTCTCCGACCCAAGTCCCCGATGCCCCAAACTTGCACTCACCGCCAGTTCCTGCCGTATGTGCTCAGTGGTTGCCTCCAAGGCCCGTGTGCCTTTGGTGGCCTCATCCTCCACAGCTTTCACAGTCTTAAGCAGTGATGTCACATTGGTCACCATCACCTGGGGAGCATCAGAGGAGGGAGGGAAGGAGGGATCATTTTAAGGAACAGGAGGAAGCACAATGATCCGCTCCCTCCCCAGAAGCAGCTCTCATTTCCTCCCACCTTGGCAGAGTTCTTGAGCTGCCACACGGCAGGGTCATCCCCAACTTTGCCAGCTGCAGCCTTTGTTGCACTGATGAGGTCTCCCAGGGCCTTGGCCACATCTTTCACTGCATTGATCAGCACCACCTGTGTGGGGGAGCAGAGGCTCTGGTCTGTGGGAAGAAAAGGGGGAACAGGAAGTGGTTCTGGCCAGAATTAGGGGTGTGAGTTGGATACCTGGGTCTCTGGGTCCTCGGCTCCCAGGCTGGCTGCACCCAGCTTGACCACGTCGGCGAGGCGGGTGATGGTGGCCACAGAGGACTGGGCAGCCTGTGCCAACTTCTCCTGGCTCCCAGCTGCGTTCTGCACCAGGACCTTGGTGTCCTCCACCAGCACCTTTGCAGTCTTCAGAATGCCCTCTCTGGGGGAGGGTCCGGCCCAGTCAGCTCTTCTCAGGCCTCCCCCGGCCCCTCCAGCCTCTGTGGCCCAAACCCCGCCCTGCCTCCATGAGGCCCAGTGCCCTCCTCACCGGTGGTCAGCGAAAGTTTCAGCGCCCTCTCGATTGAGTGTGCCAGCGGTAGCGAACATGATGGTGGTGTCGAGGTCGGCAATGATGCCGGACACAGCACTGGCTGCCGTGATGCAGGCCTGGGTGCCACGATTCCCGGCCTGGAGCGCAGCCAGCACGTGGGAGACCTGGGGGAGGAGAGTCATGTGGCGACTGTGGCCGGTGTCCCGTGAAAGGGAAAGGTCACCGGTGTCTGAGAGAAGGGACGGAGGAGAGGGCTGGGAAGGCTGGAGGAGGATGGGAAAGGCTGCAGGGTTGGGGAGCCTGGCCCTCAGTCCGTGGGGATGAGCTCGGTCACCTTCTCAGAGACTCGCCGGGCGCACTCTATGAGCTCCTTCTTGGTGTAGGCGTCACTGGGGCTGCACTGCAGGGCGCCTGCCTTGGTGGCCAGAGCAGCACAGCCGTGTCCCAGTTCCTGAACCCGGTGCTTGATGTGGGCACCTATCTGTGAGCAGGTGAAAGAGGGAGATGGATTTTACGAGAGGCGCTCGGGTACGTCCAGTGCGCTCGGAGGAGTCACTAAGGACCTAAAAAACCATGCACTGCAGACTGACGAGGTAGTGAGAAAAAGCGCCCAGCACAGACTTGTCCTGTTTCACAGCCTTTAGTCAGGAGGCCACCTCCCACACATGGAAAATACTGGCCTGTGGGCACCAGCTGTGAGGACCTTGTTAAGCACGGTGAGGAGGAGGGGAGAAGCACTTCATGCTGGGGTATCTGAGTCAGAGGCCACGGCTTACAAGTTGGCCTGTGTGCAGTGCGGTTGTGGAGGGGTTTGGGGCTGGGGATTAGGTGTGTCACGCTAAGATCCATTTTTACTTGCTTTCTTGGAAAGCCAGGAGCTTAGGGAAGGAAGCGCTTCAGGGCTTTACAACAGAAGAACCAGGAAGGGAATGCAGGCTTGCAGCACAGCAGAAGAGCAGCCACAGGCCCAGAAGAGGGTCAGCAGAGAAACAGCGGCAGACCAGGAAAGCTCTAGATCCTGGGCTGTCTCCTTTATGCCTGTGACCGAAGGCTTTGATGCTGTCCCTATGCGGAGCCCTGATCACTCTTTCATGGAGTGGCCCTGAGGAGGAGTTCCCCTTTCTATGAAAGATCAGAGGGGGCGAGGGTGGGACAGCCCCAGAGCCTGACATGATGGAACAAGGGGCATGCCTCTGGGGTTTCCTGTGAGGCGCTGGGGAAGGTCACAACTGCCTCCGAGTTACCTCTTCATTTTCAGCAGCCACAGCTGCAGGCTTGGCCTGTGAGGCCAAACGGCCATAGTCACTGGTCAGCTGGTTAGCGAGAGGGCCCAGCTCCTCAGGGCTGGTGTTTGACTTGGTTACCTGGAGACAGTGGAAGAAGTGAAGTTATGTCCAAACTCGACTTTCCAAGAGCAGTCCTCTTCTTCTCTCCCAAACTCACCATCTCCTGAACGGTGACAGCAATGGCCTTGGCTGTCCGCACCATAGTCGTCTGGTAATCTACGAAGGAACCTTCTGGTTCACCCATTGGTCCTTCATCTAGCTAAGGGGAGAGAATGGGGGAAGAAGAAAGATTGTTGGTCTCTGCCACTGGGCTCAGGGACCCTGGTCCACAGTAGGCTCTGTCCATGGGCACCCCAAGACTCCAACCTGGTTGATGGCCTGGGTGATGGAGTCCACCATGCCGCCGACAACCCCGGCAGCACTGGCTGCCTCGTTGAGGGTGGCTGTCAGGTCCTCCACGGCCTCTGTCATCATCTGTACAGCCTCCTCCAGGGCTTCCTGGGTGTGAGCTGCTTGCTGTGGGGCAGACTGAGTGAGCTGGGGCCCAGCTGTTCCTGCTTCTCTTACTGTAGCAGCAGCCTCTCAACCCGGCCCTCAGTACCTTGGGGTTACCGCCAGCCTCCTTGGCCGTGTACAGCAACTGCAGGGCAGACTCGGCCAAGGTTTTGGTCTGGTCCAGGAGTGCCATCTGCTGAGGATGACTCAGGGTCTTGGAGGCAGCACCCACTGCAGCCAAGGTGAGTGGCTCAAAGTACTGGGCCATCTGGGACACCTGAGGCAAGGGTTTGGAATGGGTCAGCCGGGCCAGGTACCCTGGCTTACCCTATCCCGGTCTCCCCACGTGTCTCCCCAGGTACCTTGTGTCCCAGCTGGGAGGCTTCCGCCCGGGCAGCACTGGCCAGTGGCTCAATAAGATGGGAGATCTCCTGCACTGCAGTGAGCATCTGGGTATGCAAGGCCTGGGGAGGAAGCGAACTTTAGCTCTGACTGTGACCTGCAAAGGGACCCTCTAGTTGCACAGGTCCCCACTCTTCCTTCCACATCCAACTAACTAACCCCCTTGGCATGTTCCATACCCTCGATGTTTCTATGAAGCCCATTCCCAGATCCCCCACCTTCCTCAAGCCTGCCATCGCTCCTCCCAGACACCTTTCACAGAACCCCCTTCCCCCTTACCTCTTGAGAGATTCCCTCACGGGGAGCAAGCTGCTGGCTGATTGCGGCAAGGGAAGCCTGGTCTAGGTCCCGCAGACAGCTGTTCAGAGCTGCAATGGCCGCCTCACACTCCAGCTGCCCTGGAGCCTTGTCCCTGCAGACACATCACAGGCTCCAACACCAAGAACGTCTCTTTAACATAAGGCTAGCCTGCCTTTCCCTGTATCCCCCGAATCTTGGACAACAGGTGTTCTCCAACACCATCCCATCTCATTGCACCTAAGTGCCCACCCCTCCATTCTGTCACAACGTATATCCCCCAGTCACACCGGTTCTCCAGCCCGCCCCCTGTACCTCATGCTTGTAATGAGCTTCTTGATGGAGTCTGAGACAGTACGGGAGTGGCCAGCCAGCACCGACCAGCGTGGGGGGTCCCGGGGATTGACTGCCAGGGCCCGGGCTGTCTGGATTAGGCCCCCTGCACTCTCCAACATTGTCTTGGCAGAGATCACAATGGGCTCCATGGCAGCCCGGCCCTGGGGAGAGGGGAAGCAGGGAGGTGAATCTCAAGACTCCTGGGAAGATGAAGCGGCAGACGGCCCATCCATTCTGCCTTCACCCGGCCTCACCTCGGGGCTGATCTGGGCGGGAACGCTGGAAAACTCAGGGTTAGACGCAAAGGCACTCAGATTTTCCACAGCCTCCAGCAGCGGGGCTGTTGCTGCTCGGCACTGCGCACGGTTCTCCTCTGTGAAGGCCCCGTCCAGCGCCTGAAAAGGGAGTGATGGGGAGGCCCTCAGGACGGACTGGAGACAAAGGCGGTGCAGCCCAGGTCTCCCTCCTGAGCTTAAAGGGTGTGGGGAGAGGCTGGTGATGACCAGCCTGGATAGGAAAGGCCTTGGGCTCAGGCAGGTGGGATCTGGTAGAAAGCCTCAGGGAATGACAGGGGGTCAGGGAATGACAGGGGGTCAGGGGAGAGAAAACTGGATAGGTCAGGGAGAGGCTGAGAATTCAAACACCGGGAACCTTGATGGTCTTGACAAGATTGGCCGTGCTGTTGGCCACCTCCTTGGCCGATTGTACGAACTGGCGCTTGGCTGTAGGATTGGCAGTCCGGGCAGAAGCCAGGCGGCAACTGTTACACAGTGCAGACGTGTGTTTGGCCACAATGGTGGCTGCAGAGAGCACCTGAGGAGACAGAAACGTGGAAGAGCCACAGTGAGGGCAGGAGGGAAGTGTCCACTCCAGGGAGCAGCCCCTTTCGCTTGGGGGATGTATAGCAATACCCTTGGAAGTCTAATTAGGAAAGACAAAGTCACCTGAAAAGTCAAGATCTGGGAGAGAGAGATACCCAAAGATGAGCATGAGCAGGGTGCGGGGGAAAGAAAGATGAAAAGCCGACACACTGATGGAGAAATAATAACAGGCTCTGTAGGAGAGTGAGCTCAAACATCCATAAAGAGGTGGTGAACTTGGCAGTAAGTGAAGGAACAATGAGAAGCACGGCAGGAGAAGACAATGACCCAGAGATGCTGTGGGTAGGGGGGTCAGAGCTGGGGCCCCAACCTCTCCTTCCCCACATGTCCTGCATCTCCCTCTCCCCCTCACAGGGCTGGTCTGTCCTGGCTCAGCAGCCTTTCCCAGGCTTGTCCATGGTGCCTGTCCCTTTGAGTTACCTGGGCCTGGGTGCAGCCAGGCTCTCCCAAACTCTGACAGGCCATCTGAATTGCCTGGTTTGCTCGGGCAAACTGCGTGGGCTCCACCAGCCCTTGCTGTCCAGCTTGGCTATTGGGGTCAGAGACGCCAACCAGATATGCAGCCTGGGGAGAGAGAAGAGGTGGGGTGAGGAATAAGGAATATTCCTTAGGTGGGACTCGAATAGCGATAGTGGGGACAAAGGGGAGCAGGGCTAAGTTTAGTGGCCAGGGTTCTATGTGAGTGGAGGTATATTAGCTAGCTATAGTTACACTATAAGAGGGAAAAAAACCTCTCCTGTTTTGTTAAATTTGTTCAAACATTTCAGAAGATTAAAAAAGTAAAAAAAAAAAAAAAAAAAAAGGAAAGACACAAAATAAGGTTTTTATTAAAATTCTATATGTATGTGTTTATATGCTGAGTCTTAAGGTGAAAAGTACTGCTTACTGTAAGTGGCAGTAAAAAAAAGTTTGAAAGCCCCATACACACACACACAAAACCCCTTTTAGAGATAGTTGTAAAACTATAGAGGGTGTTAGGCTAATTAACACTTACGATACCTCCAAGCTTCAGAGATTTGGAAAGGGGGAAGGGATGGGTATAATGGTTGCCAAAATCTGTTTTTGCTTGGAAGACCATCATAAGGTTTGATTCTTACTTCACCCAACACATGGTAGCTTTGCTTTTTCCTCTTCATGCTATTCCAGAAATAAGTTAAACCATATACCGCAGGCCACCCAACAGAACAGGACACGGGGAGGTAGGGCGACTGAAGGAGCAGGATGATAGGCCTTCAGGGACACAGTCTGAGATGATGAGCTCTCAAGCCAGTTTGTTTTAAGGATTCATATACGAAAGCAGAATACTCTGAGCTAATAGGTCGTTTTACACTTCATAATGTAGAAAAAGGCAAAGTTAAGTGGTGACGCAAGTAACTGGAAATTTAGTCCCTGGTACTATTCTAATAAAGTAACAATTATGTGGGGACTTCCCAGGTGGTCCAGTGGTTAAGACTTCCACTGCAGGGAGCCCAGGTTCGATCCCTGGTCAGGGAACTAAGATCCCACATGCCTTGCAGCACACCCCCCTGCCCCGCCCCCGCAAGTAATAATTATGTGAAAATAATTTGCATATGCTAATCAGCATATACCAAGAAAACTGGGTCTGGAAACAGCCCAATGATTGGACAGTGTAACCATACCTCAAAGCACCAGGGCTCAGGGGTGACAGTGATCAGAACTGCTGGTGTTCTATGATTGCTGACAAATATCTCTACTTTAGGAGGGGGAAAGACCCCCGGTTTCCATACAGTTGGCTTTGCAAGCATAACTTTTTGAGTTTTCTGCATGTGTCAGGCTGCGAGGAGGTGGGGGAGGGGAAGCAGGGGCATTCCAGGGACCATCTCAGGAGCATAACCTGTGCAGCTGCCTCGGTGAAGCCGCAGAGGGCCTTGGAGGCTGTGGCAATGGCCTCCCCAAACTCTGGCAGGTTTCCGTTCTTGGCATTTTGGGAGATGCCAGTCATGGCCTCACCCAGTACCTGAGGAACACAGTGTGTCAAGAGAGTCAGAGCCTGTCCTCAGAGGGACAGAGCAGCCCCCGGTTAGTTCCATCTTCCTGTCCTCTGCCCTCCTGGGTTCCTGGGTGCACTTACCTTTGAGTTTTCCATGACACTGTCCAGGCAGCCAAAGTAGGACATGTCATTGATGGGCTGGACTGGGTTCTCTAGGAGTTCCCGGACCGTCTGTAGAGGGGGAGGGTGAAGTGAGATCCAAGACACCCCCCTCACCCTCCAACCAAGAACCCTTTCCTCAACCTCAACCCCATTTAGCCTGACAGGGCCCACCTCCAACTCCCGCAGGGCATTGTCACACTCTTTCTGCCCGGGCGCCTGCTGGGTGCACATGGTGATGAGCTGGTTGATGCTGTCAGTCACTGCCCTGGGAGGAAGTCAAGTGAATGAGCGCAAAGGTCATCATTTCTGCATCCTGTACGTGTAGGAAGTCTAGCCATTTCTCTTTTGCCTGGAACAACTCCTAAGCCAGGGACTTCTCATGAGATGTCCCCTCCCCAGTCTCTTCAACATTCTAGGGCTGGGCTTCCCAGCTCCCACGTACCGGGCAGCTGCAGCCAGCTGACTCTTGAGGTTGGGGGCTGCAGGGTCTGTGGACAGGGCTTTGGCGGCCAGGAGAAGTTTGCTTGAAGACATGGAGATGCCCTTCAAGTTGGACACAACCTGGGCGCGGTCCTCCTGGCTCTGTTGAAGGAAACAAGGTCAACACATTGTCCAGTCCTTTCTTATCTGTCTCTAAAAGGAATCTTCTGTCCCAGACACTCAAGTACTGCTAGAGACTGGGGAGAGGAGTGAGCCAGGAGCAGGTGAGGACTCTGTGGTCACAGAGATGCCTCTGATCTAACCCTCGAACAGGACCCAGTGCCTCTTCGTACCGGAGCCTGGCCTGCCATCTCCACACCAGCTTCCAGGAAGGTGCTGAAGTCCTGTCCGAATCGACCTGAGGCTCGAGCCAGGTCCTGAGGGGTTCCCCGAGAGGCCTGCACCAGTTCTGTGGCTGCCTGATTTAGCCCAGCAGCGGCTTCATTCAGGCGGCTCTGAGCTTCTTGAAAAGTCCCGGTGCTGGGGGGAAGCTGCAGGGTCAGAGACAAAGTCAGGTGCAAGAATGGGAAATGACGTGAGGGAGAGTCTGGAAGAGGAGCGCTGAGAGGTGGGCACAGAGCCTGGGGGCAATGAAAGGGGATACATCTGGGGAGTCAGGGTCAAGGAGAGGTCCAGAGGTAGAAGCTTGGAGTCCTTCATCCTCCCTGTGTTCCCCCCACACCCCTGTCCTCCTACCGAGTCACTCAGGAGTCGCTTGCTGGCATCTCCCACTGCTCTCAGGGCATTGTCCACATCTCGCTGACCAGGCAGGCAGCTGACACAGCGGTTCAGGGCCTGGGTCACTGCTTTGGCCACCTGAGGTGGGAAAGGAGACAGGGGTTGCCAAAATGGAAACAACTGGGAGATCCCCTCCTCCACCCATGGGAGACTCTGAAAGTGAAAGCAGAAAAGGGGTGTTTTAGCTGAATAGGCCAGGGTATCACGTTAGGGTATCAAGCGATGGTGACCAAACTTCCCCAAATGTGGCTTTCAGCTAGGCCCCTGCCTCAGTCTAGCTAAGACACTTCTACTAAGACTGAGAAGGAAGGGCGGAATCCAGAGAGGAGCTGCGGTGTCGATGAGACTCTTCCCCCGTCAGGGTGGGCCTTCTGATGGGATCTGGGGGAGAGGCAGGGAGCGGCCCTGTCCCAATACCTGACCTGCGCAAGCCGCTGCTGGCTCTCAGGGTCCCCTGGGTGGCCAGCTGCCTTCTTCGCCTCCTCGATGAGGCTGCTGGCCTTATCCAGTACATCACTGGCTGTGTCAAGCACAATGGCTTGCACCGCAGGATCTGATGTCAGGGCAGCTACGCCCCTGGCGGCTTGGGCCAGTGACCGCAGCCCACCTGCCACATCCCGAGCTGCGATACCTGGGGAAACAAGGAGAGAGGAAGAAGGGGAAAAGGCACCGTCACTGCCAGGCCCTGATGCCGGTGGCTTCCTCCGTACAGCTCCCATTCCCCCATCCTCCTCACTACATGCCCCATTCCCAGCCCTGTCCACGTACCTGCGTAATTCTCATTGCCCTGGGCAACCTCCCCCAGCAGCTGGGCGATGGCGGAGCTCACTGCTTTGGTGCTGTTGCCCAGGTCCTGGGCACACTTCTCCATCTAGGGATGAAGGAGGAGACTCGGGATCAGGTGCAGGAGGAACTGGGAAGAGGGAACCTGAGCAGCTATTCAGGGACAGCTGGCAGTTTGAGTGAAGGTTCTGGGCAGCTCTGGGGCACGGGTGAGAAGGAAGACCTCAGGGTTTGAGAAAGAATGAGGTCTTTCGAATACCTACCGTCTCCCCAGGTAAGGGCTTAAGCTTGCCATCTCGAGCCGCTGCCTTCACTTCCTGCAGATCTCTCTCTAGATTCTGAACCACACTCAGAGCAGAATCCATCTCCAAAGGCCCACATGCTTCCTGAGCCTACAAAGATATGGGGGGCGGGGGGGGGGTTGAGGTGTAGGAGGTACACTGTGTCTCATTCACGCCTCAGGTTACACAATTACCCATTTTAGGATATTCTGAACAGATTCTCCATCATCCTAGGACTCCCCCCTCATCTTCCAAAAAGGTAGCCAGCTCCTATACCTTCTGGGCAGCGGTGCGGAGTTCAGCCAGCGCGGTGCCAAGGTTTTTAGCACACTGACTCAGCTGCATGGCCGATGCCTGGTCCTGAACTGTTGGCACTGAGGCCTTCGCGGCTGCCACCATCTTCCCACCTGGCTGTTGGGGAACAGGTAGGCAGATGAAGTGTACCATACGCCCTCTGGGCTTGGGTACAGGGACTGATGACGGTCAGGATGTGGTGAGCACTGGGGCTCAGTACTGGGAGAGAGGCTATTGGCAGAGATTTAAACTGATTAAATCTAAAGGTCTCATAGAAGAGTGGGAGGGGTCTGGTCTGAGTGGTGAGCGGAAGATGCCTTGCCTGCAGGAAGCTCTGGCTGGCAGCAATGAGGGCTAGCTGCGCACTGGGACTGTCAGGCTGGGCTTGGCTCCCTCGGACGCCCTGCACCAGCAGTGGAATCTGCTCTGCCACAGCCTGTAGGTGAAAATGTCATCAGGGCCACCTCTCCGCAGGCTGGGGGAAAGTCCCCCATCTTCCATGCCTCCTCCCGCCCCCACGCGCTTCCTGGCGTCTCACCTTGCAGCTCTGCATCAGTTGTGGCTGGGGGCCGGCAGAGGCCTTGGGGGTGGAGGCTGCATGTTGGGCCGCAGCGATGGTCTGTGTAGCTGAGGCTGCAGCCTGCTTGGCTGCGTGCTTTAAGGACAGAATAGTGAGGACGAGGCCCAGACATTCCTATACCCTGTCCCTGGCTTACCCTGCCCGTGCTATCCCCCAAGGAAACATCAGCGTCCCCGCACATCCCTCCCAGTTTCATTCCTCCTAGAGCACCTACACTGGCTTGGTTCCCGGCCTCACCTCCAGGCGCTGCACCAGCTTCTTCTTGATGGCATTCTGTGCAGCTGCGTTGGTCGCCATGCGGAGACCCTCAGCTGCCTCCCGCAGTCGCTGCTGCTGCTCCTCACTGTCAGGGTGGGCGGCTGCTCCCTGAGAGGTGGCGAGGGGACAGTTACCACCCTGCGTCCCTGTGGACCCTAAATAAGCTCTTCCCTGACCCCTCCAAACTCAGAGGTATTTTCCGGAAGTCATTTCTAACTACCCCCACTGAAAGGTAATCATAGTTGAGACGAGCTACCTCAGGCAGGCAAAAGGGGAGCCTACAGGGCTCTGGCTTCCGTCTGGGATGCTGAAATCCCTTTCTTGGGTAGAACTGTTTCTGCTTCCCCTCTCTGGGGAAGCAGCCGTATTTCTTCCCCCCTCCCCACAAAACACCACTAGCAAATGGGGGTGAGCAGGGCTCTCTGGGACAAGGATGCGGTTTAGAGCAGGGATCTCAGGGATACCAAAGCAGGGGCCCTGGTTACTCCTGCAGCCTGAAGAGCCCCAGAGCCCAGGGAGCCTGGGAATCTACTGGCTTCTTCCTGACAGTCCGCTGCACCCTTGTGTCCCTGTGTCCCACCGCCTTGTCTTTCTCTGTGCTGCTAGCAGCGGATCCCCTGGGACTGAATGCCCGCGTGCATTCACAGGAGACCAGGAAGCAGACAGGTGGTGGCAGCAAAGTAGGGCAAAGTTGGAACCGCAGGCCTTGGTCTTAGAGGAAGAAAAAGGGTACAGTTTCCTATCAGTCAGCAAGGACTCTGGGAGTCACACTGGCTGGAAGCCTGGCGCCATCCACTCACCGCCTAGGGGCGCATTTATTTCCTCAGTGCTCCTGTATTTGTTCTCTTGTATCTTCTGCTTTTCACCTCCCATAAGTGAGGGTGACTATCTGGACCCTTCTACCTCCCTACAGGGCCCAGTCTGGGGGTGTGCACAGAAGGCTCTCTACCTTGGCAGCCTCCACCATCTTGGCTGTGGCATCGGCCAGGATCTTAGCGGCGCTTAAGAGCTTGCGGGAATTCTCCAGATCACTCTCCCCCTCGGCATCAGCCTTGATGGCATTGACCAAGTCAGAGGTGGCTTGGGCTAGGATGCGGGCCTGTCGCACCATCTCACCTGAGAGCGTAGGCACAGTCAGCGAGGGGAGCCAGAGACACTGAGAGGGTGTTGGGGGTGGAGGAAAGTGGTGCAGGCAAGGTGGGTAGGGCTTTTAGGGACAGTAAGGAGACACAGAAGTTCTTGAAGTGATTTCCCTGGAGTTACTGTTTCCTGGGTTTAGGATCTTGGAAAGGAACAGATTTCCTGGTGCGTTCTGATGGGAGGAGGGGCCGGGGGCAGTCTCCAAGGGGTATTCTCCGTAAGTAGTCTTGAGAGGATGAGACTCTTTGTGAAGGATTTTGGGGGTTAGGGAGTAGAATGGGGATGGCTATCTCTTAATAATATCATTTTCCATCTATTTTTGTGTACACTTTGGTATGTTCTTTAAATACACCAAGGAAGGCAGAGTGGATATCATATTCCTGCTTTACAGATGGGGAACTGGAGATTTCAGAGATTAAACACCCAGCCCACTGTGCTGAGTGCTTGGTGGGGGGGTGATGGGTCTGCAAGGGAATTTCCAGTGGACTCGGGGAACCTCACTGGGATTCTCTGTCTTCCCAGGGGGGCTGTCCTTACCAGCATCACCCATGGAGCTGAAGATGTTCTCGGTGACAGTGAGGATGGTGTCAGTGGCCTGGTCATAGCGGCCAGCAGGCCCAGCCCCTGTGGCGTGGGCCCTCACGTGCTGCAGCAGCTCATTCAGGGCCTGGGTGACAGCTGTAGCCGCTGCTCCTACTCCCCGCAATAGCTGCCCATCCTCTGTGGCAGCCTGGGAGGCGGACACACAGCCCTCCACGGCTTTGGCCACTAGTCGTCCGGCCTCCACCAGCTGCTCTTGGCAGACAGGGGAGCTGATAGTAGGAGCCACCACCTGTGGGCAAAGTGAGTGTCAGAGATGTAGGCGAGGGAAAGGAGTCGTGAGGTAGGGGTGTCTGTGGTGTTCACAATAGTTATTAGGTTGGGTAGTGAGGCCTTGGGGGCCAAAGAGATAAAATGAGAGGCTCTTGTGTGTGTGGTAGCATCACTCCTAGGCACAGGCTGCAGCAACCTTTGGGGCTCACCTTGGTACAGGCCACCAGCTGGGAGGTGGACAGGGCACACTGTGTTGCTGCAGCAATAACCTGGGTCTGAAGCCCTGAGTCCTCTGTTCGCTGGGCCACACTCTTGGCCTTGAGGACCAAGGCAGCTGCAGCACTTGCCACGGCCTTGGCTAGCTGCATGAGCACCTCCTGTGAGAAAACAGCAGTCAGCATGGCCTGAGATCCAGCTTGGGATCCACGGACCCTTCTCAGAGGCATAAGCTGTTTCATTAGTCCCACCGACTCCAATCACAGAACAGTGTGCGCAGAAGCAACCAGAACCTACCCCAAGCCCCTGCCTCGAGCACCAAGTGGGACAGAACCCCCACCAAGGAACAAACCCACACCGAGAGAAACAGTGTCTACACCAAAGGGAGAAACGCATGAGGCGGATACACTCGGACGGCAATGGGGAGGGAGGGTGGGCAGCGCTGTTACAATGGGATGGAGGGAGGGGTCCCTCCCACCCCCAGCGTCTTTTCTCCATTTCTTCTCAATCTTGGTTGGAAGCAGTCACCCTGGAGTCTTGGGAACAAGTCCCTGTACTACCCTTCGGACCCCATTTTCTCAAGTCCTGCCTGGGCCGTGCCTCCCCAGCTCCCGTCATGTTCTGCTCCCCCAGGAGGCCAGGGGAGGGGGCAGAGCGAGTGTATGCGGCTCAGAGAGGACAAAGCTGGGAAGGCCCAGGCCAGAGGCCGTTACCGTGGGGGGATCGGGGGGAGATGGCACCCCAGCCCCTCTGGGCGCACAGATCTGCATGGGAAATCCAGGATGACAAGTCAGCTGAGGAGACGGGCATGGGGCGGGAAGGGGGAGCGAGAGGAACAGCGTCCTCTGGGTGTGTGGTCCACAGGACTGGAAGCGGGGGTTCAAGACGCCCTCAAGTTGGGGTGAGGGCTACATACGGGAAAGATGACAGGCAGCCAAAAACGTATCACCAATAAGGGCCAAGGGTGAACTAACAGGTTAAGTTTGGATTCAGGGGTTCTGAATTCTTATCCCCAAAAAAGGGACTGGGGGTTCCCAGTGTCATCCCTGGAAACAGAGGTTCAGGTTGGCTCTGAGGGGTCAATTTACAGTAGCAGGACAGCAGCTGGATTCAGGATCAGAGGTTACCTCCTAGAAGCTGGGGTCTGGGGGTTGGGTAAGTCACCAACCTGGAAGTGGGGGTCAGTATCACTTTCCCCAATTTGCTGCAACAGCTCCCCACTGGCCTGGCCCACGTTCCCAGCTGCTTGCAGCAGGTTCTGACGGGGCTGTGGAGAGTGAACACCGGTCAGAAGCTGCCTAATCCCTGCCCACATGTCCACGGGTCCTACACGCCCATGGGTCTCACCCTTCCATCCCGCAACATGGACCGCCCCCTTCTCCTTGGGCTCAAACCCTCCCCTCTCCCTAGTGCCAACCCCTGGCCCCTGACCTCGGCACTGGCCGGCTGGGCACTGCGCAGCAGTTCTGACACCGCCCCCGCCAGGCCCTTCGCTGCCTGCAGCAGGGGCCGGCCGCTGCCACCTTCGTCCTCCAGCAGGGCAGCCAGCAGCTTCACGCCGCGGGACATCTCCGTCAGGTTGGAGGAGATTGTGGTGACTGCGCAGCCCACTGCGGTGTAGTCTGTCTCGGCAGGGTCCCCTGGGGGGAGAAGGAAGAAGAGGAGGCCAGTCACAGGCAGTTAGTCATACACACGTCCTGAGAGAGACGTACACACGAAGTCCCTTCCGTGAGTCAAGGTGCAGTCACACTCACGCTTGCACATGCTCGCCCTCCCCTCCGCCACCGCACACAGAGGGCTGGGCATCCGGCCTACCTGCTGTCAGGTTCACCACGGAGGCAGTACCGGCTGTGATGGCGTCTACCTGGGAGTGGATTTCATGCTTTGATTCATCCATCTTGTTCTTACGCCAGGCCTTCGAGGCCTGAGAGAAAAGAGGAACAAACCTCAGGACCTGCTCTGCTGCAGTTAACCCCAACCCTGCTCCTTGGAGTCCCAGCTTCAGCACCATCGGCCTCTCCTCCGTCCCATACTCACAGCATCCTGGCCCAGAGGGGGCAGAGTGTCAAAGTCATCCAGAGTGGCCTGGGCAGCCTGCACAGCTTGCATGCTGGAGTTGATGGTTCCAGTGAGTGCCTGCTGGGCTGACGTCTATGAGTCAAAGAGAGAAGTAACAGGGAACATTTAGAGGAGAGAGAAGGCAAAAGAGAGCCTGAGGCCGAGAAGGAGACAAATAGGGACACGGGAAAGACTGCCGAACTCCTGGCTAGGCCCAGCCAAGGGAGGCTAGGCCCGGAATCATGGCAGCAGTGGGGGCACTCTTACCAAAGGAGGCATGTGTCCTCGGTGCATCTGGCCACTGGTAATCTGCTGCTGGGCAGGTGGCATGCTGCCCACCTGGAAATTTTCAGGACCAGAGGCTCCGGAGCGCATGATGGCTGGCAGGGCCACGGAGCCATGCTCCACCTTCCCCACCCGGTTACACTGCTGCTGAAGGACTGTTGACCTAGAGAGGGGACGTACGGGGAGCACTCCGAGGACCTCCTCCTCTCATCCCTTCCCACCCCGCTCTACAGCCTCCGCACGTCCTGTGGTCTGGGCGGTGCGTGAGGTCTCACCACAGCCTGCGGCTGGTTAGAGGCATCCTAAGGACTCCCCACCTCCCACAGTCCTTGGGGGTCCTGCCTTGCCTTCCCTGCCCAGTTCCCCTCGTACTTCTTGGGGGACACTGAGTCCTCCAGCATAGTAGACTCCTCGTCTCCTTCCAGTCCAAAGTGATCCTTGCTTTTTTTCTGTAGGGAGAAAAAAAGAACAAGAGTTAAAGAAGAGGGAAGTGGGAAAGGCAGCCTTTTCATTCCGCAGTCAGCCATCTTCCGGAACTTGGGTCCCCCTTTCTAAAGGACCGGCTTGGGGACAAGGTAAGGGAGGAGAAGGAGAAGGTGGGGGTCAGGCAGTGCTCACCTTCTTAAGGATGATATCGATGTAGCCAGCAATGAGCTGTGCGATCTGCTCCCCCTCGGTTGTCTGCACCGAGTAGTAGCCATCTTGGTAGTCCCCGAAATCCTAGGGGGACAAGGTGGGGACTCAGTGGGAAAGCCTGAATCCACCCAGGATGGGAAAGGGTGGGGCGGGAGCCCAAGGTTGAGCTGATGAGGGGCGCTTCCCCGCCCCGTGCCAAGAGCCTCTAGGACAACAGCCTTTCTTTAATCTCCTATTTTTTTATTCTCCTTGGAGGGAAATATTTTATTTCCGAGGAGTGCTCTTTATGCTACAGTTTCAAATGCGTGGCATTTAGGAAATCCCTCTTCTCTCACCCTGAATTGGGAGGACACATTTATCATTTATCATTAAATGACCATAGTTAAGGATTAGTACTAGTACCCAAAATGGAAAAACCACCTTTACTAATTTCCCTTCTCAGTGGGGCACTTCCTCAAGGTGGGATCAGTTTTCAATTCATAATGCCAAAACATAAAGCTAGAGGAGGAAACTACTGTAAATAGCTGTTGCTGAAAGAGGGGAGGCTTATTTTTCTTTCTGTCACCTTTTTCTTCCCTCTCCCCAAGTTTCCTGTGATCTCAGCTTGCTGGTTACAGTTTTGTTCCGTTGATTTAAAAAAAAATGTTTCATTTAAGCTTTCCTCATTCTCCAGGAGAGTTTCCCCTCTATTCTAATCTCCACGTTCCTGCAGTAGTTCCAAAGTTTTCCTCTTTTCTGGAGTTGCATTCAGTGCACCTACCCCTGAGCAGGGGTGCGGGGGAGACCTCTGTGGCTGCCCCTTCTCTGAAAACTCCAAAGCCCTTTCTCCCCCGAGACCCCAGCTCACCAGGGTGAAGCTCTTGGGAGAGGCAGCCCAGCGTTTGATGTTGGTGAGGTTCCACTCCTGGATCACCTCTTTGGTCTTCTCGTCCACTCGCATCACACACTCCTTAGTGATGCCCAGAAGCCTGGGCACCAACTTGTTTTTTCCTTTCATCTTTTCCTGTAGGGCAGAGGTTGTCATTGGTGTTATTGGTCAGGGGATGAGATCCAGACCACAGTGGGGTGCCGAGGTGGGCAGGGGTGAACCAGGGTGTCTATGGATGGACCTGGGACAAGGCTATGTTAGGATAAAGGGAAAGGGAAGGAAAATGCAGGGTAAGGAGGGAAGTGATGGTGGAGAACTGACAAAGGGGCAAGTTTTCACACGGAAGAGAATGAGATTCTTGGGGAACAACGGGAAATGTGACTGGGGGCAGGGTTAGAGGCTCAGAGAGGAAAGGGTAAGAGTGGAAGTAAGGGCGGGCAGAGAGAAATATCTGTAACCCACCTTGACCAGGAAGAAGGAGACGCCGTACGTCTTGAGGGAACGGGCTAGCTTCACATAGCGTACCTTGGCCTCGATCTCACTCATCTGTCCACAGTTCTTGTGTGCCTTCGAGTATGAAATGGGGAAACATTTAGCAAAATGTGGGGAGGATGATATCGCAGATGAGGAGTTAAGTTGGGATGTGAACTATGATGGGAGAGCATGATGGGAACAGAGGAAAAGTTAGGGGGATGCAGACTATAAAAAATGAGAAGGTGAGGGGATGGGGCTGATAAAGGATATGCAGAAGCAATTATTCAAGAAGCGAGGGATACAGTTAAGGAACTTGCAGACATTCTGTAGACGTGAATGGATGGTTAGGAAGTAGAAGGTCAAATACAAGGCCTTTTGGGCTGAGGATTCAAAGAGTGGGGATAACACCTTCCGTCTGTACGAAGATATATACTCTTCACAGTAATTTAGGCATACTACCTCGTTTGATTCCCCTATCAATCCTACTCAGGGAAGATAGTTATCCCATGTTAGAGGAAAAGAAAACAAGATTACTGAACTGAGTTCCACAGCAGATGCAGTGTGCAGGTGGAGACCAGAAGCCCAGGTCTTCTGCTTTCTCGGTGCAGGAGGGGTGGGAGAACAGCTTGGAGGGTGGAAGCAAGGTAGGGGTGATAAGGAGGGGGCGGGGGTCCATTTAGTCAGTAGGATTAAGCAGCAAAGCTCCCGGGTCATCCCAAACACTTTCCCCATCCCCATTCACCTGGAAGATCTTACGCTCTCCCTTCTGCTTCACATACTCCTTGGGCAGGAAGTCCTTCAGGCTACACCAGAAAAGGGAGGGTCAGCATGTAGTGGACAGCATCAGGGCTATGTGGGCCATGGACTGTGGGCCTAGGGTTGTAAGGAGATGTCTAGGAGAGTATTATCTTTGGGGAGAAAGAAGACTCAAGGGACTAGAGTCTGGATTGTCCCTGAAATCGAGATGACTTTGTACTAACTCTTGAATACAGCCTGTGTCCCTCCTTACAGGGAAAGAGACTAAGGGAACTTGAGTCGGAGGCTCATTCCTTCAGGAAAAGAGGGTCGAGAGCACAATTTTAGGGGACCAAGGGCAGAAGGAGCTCACGAGAAGGATCACCATGCTTGTAGGAAGCTGAGAAAGCCACACCAAACTGTAGATATTCTGAGAAACACCAGTGGATGAGACCTGTGAGACTTTGGAAATCTGATGTTCCCTGTGACGAAAATGTACTTTCCCTCTGGCTATTGCAGTACAATTCTTCAGAGCATCTCAGGAAAGTTACATGCTCACTTCAGAGGTAGGGGGAAGGGGCAGGGATTCTGGACTACATTTATATTCCACATGAGGCCAGGGAGGAGACAAATGGACGATGGACGCTGAAAAGGTACCCACATGGGTCAGACCCTGGGACCTGAGAAGAGGAAACAGGGGAGAAGGACTGGGATGGAGACAGGCCCGTTGTGCTGGGGCCACAGTGGCAGGGAGTCCTGGGCCCTGCCAGGGTATGGGATGAGGGTCACTCACTCGAGGAAACCAGCCTTGTGCTTCTGCTCATTGTGGGGCCCAAACTGGATCTGGCATTGGAAGCCAGCGAACTCACAGGCCTTGTCGAAGGAGACAGGATGGGAGCCATTCAGGATGTCATCTCGTGCCTGCAGAGCACAGCGAAAGGAGGCGAATGTTGTCTGGGGTACAGAGATACCCCCACTGCGCTTCTGCCTCTCTCCCTACCACCCCATGCCAGGCAAGTCCTTTCCCTACCTGCACATAGAGAAGGTTCAGCTGGACAGGGTCCCGGGAGTCCACATTCTGGTCTGAGTAGAAGAACTTCCTCCGGAGCAGAAGCGTCTCGTGCTCCTCCACTCCCTGTTCCCTCAGCGTCCGGCCATGGTCCAGCCAGTTCACTGGGACACAGAGGGTCCCCTCAATGTCTAGCCCCTAGAGCCCCTATGCCATCTAATCTCTGGCTTTTTGTTTGTTTCTTCATTTCCTGCCCTCTCTCACTAATATGTTAAGTTCCGTGAGTGTAGGACTTTGTTTTACTACAGATGCATCCCCAGTGTTTAAACAGTGCCTTGCAAAAGCAAGTATTCAGTAAATAACACAGAAACGGCTGCCCCTGCCACCCTGCTTGTTTCGAATGCCCTCTTCTGTCCCTTTCTGCTTACGCTCGTCATCTGTGTGCAATTTCTGCTTTAGTTTCTCCATCTTCTTTTCATCTCGCAGCAGCGTCTTGTCCTTTCGTAAGGTCCCTGTCACCTCCTCCTTCTTCTCTTCCATGAGCTCTCGAACCAGTGAATATTCATCATGGTTGGTGATGCCTGGGGGAGGGGGTGGGTTGGCAGCATCCCAGGCACTGCAGCCAGGTCTTCCGGCAGAGCTGGGGCCTCCCCCTGCACCTCCGGCCCCACTAGCCCCTTACCAATGCGGGCACAGATGGTCATGAGCATGTCAGTGACGGTCTTAGAGTCGTCCACCATGACAGTCTTCACAGTGCCATCCAGCATACGGATCTTCAAGGGCCTCTGTTTCTTCCTGTACTCCATGGTGTCCTATTGGGGCAGGAATAGGAGGCAGGGGCCCACTTTAAGCTAAAGGTATTACTTCCTTTTCAGGCAGCCAGAGGCGGAAGGAAAGTAGATTACTAAAAGGAAGACTATGGTGGCTCGCTCGAAAGCAGGGTATTATGACTGCCTGTAATAGAAAGAAGGCATGGGGGAGGTCAGAGACAACAGATGCGGGTGCTGAAAATAGGAAGTGGAAGGAGGGAAGTGATGGAAGAGGATATTGGTGGTCCTTGATGAAGTCATACTCACCCCATTTCGGAGCATGTAGTAATCCAAAGCTTTCCCGGCCTCCAGCCATATACCCTTTTTGGGGTCATCGTCTGACAGAAATAGCCCAAAGTCGCTGGCTAAAAGAGAGGATGGATCACCTCAGACTTATAAGGACCCCAATGTGGCTGAATGGCTGCACCACTGCCCCTTATTATTTTCTCAGTGATCTGGGGCCTAAAGGGGAGGGAGGGAACCAAGGAGCACAGACCTGAGAGATGAAAAGCCTTGGGGGACAAGAAAGTCATCCCCCAAGGCCAAGAGCCTGGGAATGAGAAGAGACCGAGGACTCCCGCCCCAGCCATCTGGGTCGTCAGACTCACGAGGGCCAGACAGGGCCTCTGGGATCCGCTCACGGATGATGCGACAGGCGTCATACACCATGGTAGACGGCTCGAACTGCATCGTCTTTACCACATTCCCAATGCTGATCTTCAGCGAAAGTGCAACCATGGTGGCGGCTTCTCCTCTCCAGCCTGGCTATACCTGACCTGTGGCATCAGGGCATTAGAATACACCCTTGTTGGAGGAGAGGAGGCCCCCCAGATGGAGGCCCAGGAAAGGGAGTCACCAAAGCAGATAGCGGTGAAGTTGGTTTTGTTTTATTTAATAATTTTAAAGAATGAAAGATGAGTTGCATCAGATGGGTGCCTAAGGTGTCTAAGACATCTGAAGGAGAGGCTGATCTGCAAGGTACAAAAGCAGGTCTGAAACGCAGTGTTACCCGAGGACACTGCCCCGCCCCCAGCACTGGAATCTGTGCCTCCCTTTTTTCTTCCAAGTGTTTGTCTCTCACCCTTGTCCCTGCTCACCTCCTTTCCCAGCCCCGCCTCTGCCCTGTTTTCATCCTTCCTGGTTCAGTCTTCTTCCCTCTTTGTCTCTTACTATACCCTGCTGGCTTCTTCCTGTCTGGAATTTTCAGAGCTCTGCCCTGACTCATCATATGATCTTCCCTCTCACAGCTTTAGCCTCCTCCTCTGCAGAATGAAGACGTTATATTAGATAATCCCCAAGGGCTCTTGAGACCTGCAAACACTGTCTCTAGCTAGTTCGGCAGGGAGGCCAAACACTTGCTGTTCAATCCATCCAGGCCCACTTGTCTCAGCTTTCCTCTAACCTGACATGCTGGGGGCCTCCCAGAGGAGCTTGGCCCATGTTTGGTTTCCCAGCAGTCAAGCTAGAATCATGATTTTCTAACCCAAAGGGATCTCAGAAGTGATCTAATCAACTCTTTAATTTTGCTGAAGGGGAATCAGACCGTGTGTGTGTGTGTGTGTGTGTGTGTGTGTGTGTGTCTGTGTGTCTGTGTGTGTCTGTGTGTGTGTCTCTGTGTGTGTGTGTTTCAAAGCAGGTCAGAGAAAGAGCCCAGTCCTTCTAACTCAGTCCTTGCTCCTTCTAAGTCACCAAGTTACTACTCAGTTCTCATGGTAACTCCTCCTATGCTCTCTCATCTTCACTTAGTCCTTCTGAAACTCTGCCCTCCATCTCAGCTGCCTCTCCTGACAGTATTTTCATTGCGGCCGGGGACACCAGTCTCACCGAGCCCTCCCGGCACCACCTCTCAGTGGAGGCGGCAGGCAGTGCAGAGTGTACCAGACCACACGTCTGCCTAGCAGCTGATGATGTGACCCAGCTCCGCACAGAGATTGGTGCCTCTTACCTAAGAGAGTGAGCAAATCTAGGCTGCCCATTGCCCTCTCTACAAACTGCTAGCCCCAAAGGGGAGAAAGCAGACTAGACAGAAGGCTGGAAGCAGAGGTGGGGGTGTTAGGAAACAGCAGCTGAGGATCAGGGAACTTGGCAAGGGGTATGTTTTTGGAGGGTGAAGAGATTAGGAGGGATTGAAAATCTAGGTAGAAACAGGAGGCAGGAGGCAGATGTGGGAAAGGTCTGGACCAGGGATATGATAGACAATTTCTAGCCTTATAAATAGTACAGAGTCTCAAAAAAGCAACAGCCACAGCTCGTCCTCTATCGTTACTCCCAAGAGCGGACTCTCCCAGTCTCCCCACTACTAGGTTTCTACTCCCCTCCCCATTCCTGGAGCACCTCTCCCCATAGCTGGACAGACCTGGCTGTTGGGTCGCTGGAAGGTCTGCGAAGCTGAGGGCACACTGAAAAGACCTTAGACCCTAAGCTGAAATTGCATGTCTCCCCCCATTTCCTCCGGACATATGGACACCCCCTTCTTCCTCAAGCACGGAAACCTCTGGTGAGACCCCGATAAGGGAGTTGAGTCATGGCTACCCTCACTTTCAGGCTGGTCCTCAGTGGACATCCACATGGCTACAAGAGGGTGAGGGAGGAAAGGGAACTGAGCGAGTTGGGGGCGATGATAACACAGAACCAGGCCCCTGGAAGTGTGGGGAGAAGCTATCCAATTCTTGTTCCGGCCTGAGAACTTTGCTCCCCTTTCTATCATGTTTTATGGAACAGCAACAATGCCCCCCCCCCCGTGTCCCCCTCCCAGAGAACTCCTCCTCCCTCAAGACATTCCTGAGATACATTCCAGAGGAGTTGGGCAATTGTGGGGGGGGGGGGGAATAGAGGACAGGAGGTCAAATCCCAGCAAGGAATGGAATGTAAATGTACTGGGGGTAAGGAATTTGGGGTACATAGAGAATACAGTCAGAGCAGGTACCCACAAAGGGAGCTGCAGAAAGACAGGGAGTTACAGAGAGGGACAAAGGGAGAGAGAAAGCTGAAGACAGAGTCAGAATGTAAGAGGGCTGGGGGAGTAACACTCAGTCTGTTACCAAATTTGGCCTCTGAGTCTGTAACCGCTGAGAGGGAGGGGAGGGTTGTGGGTGAGACTGACATATCCGGCCTCAGGCTGCTGGAGGCTCATTTAGGGCTGGACTGGGCAGCTGAAGGGCTGGACCTGACTTCCCCCAGCACGACCCTTCCCCACCTACATCCAGATCCATGCATATTCATTCTCCCTAGATGTACCCCAGCCTATGCAGAGAGCTCTTTCCCACAAAGCTACTTACACAGTCTCTACCTACACATTATCTCAAACACACAGCCCTACACAGATCCATCACAACCACGTCATCTTCCCATGGACTCTACCCCACGCACACAGCTGGGACGTACAAATACACCTCTGTCGGCAAGCACACAGCACTCGGCCCCAACACCTCTCCTCTCATTATACAGACATTCTCCTTCCATCCATCCAGTGAGCATTTTCGAGGGCGTGTTATGGGAAGGCCTTGAGCCAAACTCTCAGTGGTGGGTAAGCCCTAGCCTCTGCCCTCAATGGGCTCCTGGTCAGCAGAGTGGATGAGCTACATACAAAGTTACAGAAGGCAGGATGTGGTAAGAACCAGGTGGTATGTGCTCACGGGAGAGATCCCTTTAGGTCAGGGAAGGGGGACTAAAATGTCTTCACGAAAAGTGTCATTTGAAGTTAGGATTTAGAAAAATAAAGATAATAAAAAATAACAATGATCTATCTTTTATTGACTATATGTCAATTTCTTTGTGTACATAATTTCATTTAATCCTTACAGCAACCCTGCAAGGTAGGTGTCGGTATTTCCATTGTTACAGATTAGGAAACTGAGGCTCAAAGAAGTTAAGCACTTGTTCAAGTGTTTAACTTGAACAAGTCACACAGCTAATAAGTCACACAAACGAATAAGTTGTGAAGCCAGGATCCAAACCCAGGTCTCTGACTCCGAAGCCCAAGCTCTCTCCACTATTCCAGCCAGCCGGAGATGAGTCAGGGGTGGCATTCCAGGCAGAGAGAATAGCATAAGCAAAGGTGGAGAAGCAGAAAATCACGGAGGGGCATTCAGGGAAGTGAGGAGGCAGGCTGGTTGAAGCACAGCGTACCTGCAAGTGAGCAGTGATGGGGAAGTCAAGGTTAGGGTGGAAAGGCAGGGGAGAACTCGGCAGGAGTATGTGGAATTTCACCTACCGGAGGGCAACAGGAGGCAAAGGGAGGCTTTGATCAGAGAAGGGGCATAATCAGAACTAAACTTTACGAAAATAACTCTGGCATCTACCTTGGAGATTGGTTGTAAAGACACTGCATTAGCACAAGTGGGAGGTAATGAAGCCAGAGTTAGAATGGTGGAGAGGAGGACATCACTCATTACAAATTTTAAGAGGTAGAACTGACAGGAGCTGATGACAGTCTGTCCTCAGGAACCAAGGCCCAAAGTCAGGCTGGGGTCCCATTGCTTCGCGTCATCAGTAGGCACTCAGAGTGGCTGGGAGAGCTTGAGTTTAGGCAAGGAACTGGGAAAGGGGGAATGAAAGGAGCAGATGGAGCTGAGAATGTGAAGATGAGGCTGCAGTTAGGGGATGTGGTTAGCAGCCAGGTAGGGGCAGAAGGGATGGGGTTAGTGACTCTATCA
Organism: Stenella coeruleoalba; assembly: GCF_951394435.1. Classification (NCBI taxonomy): domain Eukaryota; kingdom Metazoa; phylum Chordata; class Mammalia; order Artiodactyla; family Delphinidae; genus Stenella; species Stenella coeruleoalba. The sequence goes on from NC_137153.1 coordinate 86,259,349, forward strand.
GGCTGGAAATGGGGAAGACAAAGTGTAAAGAAAGACTGGGAAGATAACAGTAGGAAAAATAGTCTATAGTTAGTCACTGGATCAGGCTGGGGGAAGAGGAAGAATATGTGGATGGTGGCTAAGACAGGGAATGATGGAGTGAGGTCAGAGGCCAAGCCAGGCTGCAAGAGGTTGAGAAGAGATGTGGTAAGTGGCTAAATTAGGCTACATTAGTGGGATGGGGGGGAGAGTGAAGGGACGTTGGCAGTGTCTAAGTAAAGATGGAGTTGAGGGGAATGGGATGCAGCCAGTGGCCGGGTCAGGCTGGGTAGGGGATAGTGTTGTGGTCAGTGGCAGGGTCAGGCTGGGAGTGAAATGGGGGTGTGGTCAGTGGCCTGGCTGGGCGTGGGATCAGCAAGATCCAGTTTCCTCTTTGGGTCTCATTTCCTCTTTTCTCTTGGGGCAGTGGGGGAAGGGGATCTATAACTAGACCAAGAAATTAAGGAGGCTTAGAATCAGGGAATGGCACATAGCAGGGACCGTAAAGACCTGGCAGTAGTGTTGGACTGGTGGTGGGGTATTCAGCAGATGACCTGGAGGTATGCACTTGAATGAGTGGGTGAAAATGGTGGGAGAGTGCTTTAAAATGATGGGAAAGCTCAGATTTGCACGAGAGAAGGATGTGCGGATTCAGGGGTGGGAAGGGAGGCAGAATTGACACTGAGAACGGATGGTAAGGTGAACAACACGGGAGCATTAAAGGCAAGGGAAGTATTCTGTAAGTGGGTAGGCCTGAAGGGTGTGAAATGCAGGGCCAGGGAGGAGAGTTGGAGGGGAAGGTTTAATATCCAGGGAATGAGGGAAGACGGAGGCAGTAGGGCTGAACTTTCAGAGGATTAAGCCATCCCCTTCTCCCATGGGAGCAGTTTCCTTGGTCTGCTTCCTCCTTAATCACCATCCCGTCTCCCCTAGGCAGTCCCCCACTTGTTACTAAGCCTTGTACACCTCCTGAGTCTCTAACCCTTTCCCACCTCCTATCTTTTAAACAGCATGGTCCAGGAACCCCTGCCCCTCAACTGTGGTGGTCACAGCAAGAGCCCTAGGCTTAGACAGTAGAATGAAGCTGGAATCCCAGATGCTTGCAATTCTAGCTGAAGCCCAGAACCCTTGCCTGAAATTAGTTTGTCATTTCTCTGGGCCAAAGAAGCCCCTGTGACTACAGAGGCATAAGAGCCCTCCCCGCAAAACAAGGGCATCTACTTACCGCCAATCTCTTAAATTTACCTGCCCGAGGTCAACCACCCTGACCTCAACTACAACACCGAGAACTGCCCGAGATTCCTAACATTAACCCTGACCCTAATTTGTCTCCTGATTCCCAGTACTGGCTTTGACACTCATCTCTTTCTTAGCACACACCTGAATCCAATCCCTGATCCCTAATTTTGATCTAATTTTTACCTTTAGCACCAAATCCCGACCTTAACCCTAAATCTTGACCCCTAAACCTAAAGCTCATTTGTCACTTGATTCCTGATTCACCCCTTCCGTTTATCCCTAATACTGACTATGCCAACCTTCTCTAATCCCTAAAACTGTACTTCTAACCTAGTTCCTGTTGGTGACCCTTAACCTGACCCTGAACTCTAACTCTGACTTATGTTGGCCATCCTAGAAAACAAAATAATGCTCTTAATCCAAACTTCACCTACACAAAACACACCTGACTCACACTAATAAATCTAAATTTTAACCCCGGTTTTATAACTCCAAAAGCTAACCTTAACTCCTAAACCCAACTCCACCTAATCCGCAACTCACCCAATGTGTTCCTACTCACCCGCTATCAACTAACCTCAAAGCCGATCCCCGCCCTGCGCCACACTGCCATCCACTCCTCGCCCTCCCCCAAACTCATCTGCTCCCAGGAAGGGCCTGGCTCCTGAAAAACGGCCTATTTAACTCCGAGCACGGAGATACACTGGACGCTGATCTCTCCAACAGGACCCGAAACAGACGCAGAAGAGTCAGCGGCCCCGCCCGCCCACCCGCCTCCCGGACCTGGCCTCGCAGCCCCACCCTGAAGCCCCAGCTCGCCCGGTCCTCCCTACCTGCGCTGCCCGGCTCTGTGCCCCGCCCGCTGGTCCGCTAACCCTCTCGTTCTCCGGGTGGCTCTCAGGCTCCGGCCTCGCCCTCTCTTCGACACTCTCTCGGCCACTTCCGTCCCGGGAACGTCCCCCACCCGCGGGCGGCGCCCTGGGCCCGCGCTCTATGGTCGCGGGGGCTGCAGGAAGCTGCTCTGGCTCCAGCTCTCGATGCTCGGGAGCCCGCCGACTACCGGCAGCCCCTCCCCGGCAGGAAGCGAGGGTGCGGCGCAGCCAGAGAAGGCGCCCGAACTGCGCCGAAGTTCCCTTTTAGGCTCTAATCCTTCCTTCTTCTAGCCCGGGGAGAAGGCGGGGTCGGTTCCCCAGAATGCCCGCCCCCAGGGAGTGAGGGGGCGGCAGGCACGTACCCTCTATTTGCATAGCGCCCGGGACGTGGCGCGCACCGACGCCGCTTCCGCGTCGGGGGGAACTCCAAGTCCCGGAATGCCTCTCGGGTAGGTGCGTCACTTGTGTTGTGTTGGAAGTTGCGGGGAATCGAGTCTGGGAGGCGGGTCCGTTTTCAGAGACCCTGCTAGCAGCTAAGAGGAAAAACCCCGCTGAGGAGCCTATAGGTGGGGTCGACTGACGGTCCGGGTCGCGCGTAGGGTTGGGGATTGGGGCCGGGTGGAGGGGTGAACTCCTGCGTTTCTGCACATCCCTTCCGTAGATGTCTCATATGGAGCTGGCGTTGGACCCGGGTGACCATGACCTGCTGGGCTTTTTGCTAGAGGAAAGCGGAGGTTTGGTGGCGGCGCCCGATGAGGCCTTGGAGGCTCCGCTGGGTTGGGAGCTGCCACTTTTTGAGGTGGGTAGGGGTCTGAGTCGGGGAGGCCCGGGGCCGGTTGTGGGGTGTGTCCCTGAGGCAGGGGGAGGTGATAGGTTAAAGCCTGTTAATCTGAACCCTATGCAGGCTCTGAGCAATTGGGACGTAGAGGATTTCCTGAGCTGCCTGCCGAGTCCCCCAGCATCGTTGACCGTTTTCAGCAATTCTAACCCCTGTCTTGTCCACCATGATCACACCTATTCTCTCTCACGGGAGCATGTCTCCATAGATCTAGGTAAGTCTGTAATAAGTGAAGTTTTGGGGGAGGAGAGGACTCACTGGCCTGGCTATTCATACTTTCCCTTTTTCAGATACTGAGAGATATGGAGAAGAGGGGGCTCAGATGACTCCATTGCATGTGGAGGAGCCGGCAGAGCAGGTACTTGACTTGATTTACAGGAGGATTATTCCCCGCATTGCACGGGTTGGGGCAGGATTCCCCATTCGTTTCTGACATCCCTTTGCAACTCTGCTGCCCACCTCTCAGGAACCCCAGGAGATTGCTAGGCTAATACTGACTGAGGAGGAGAAGAGGCTCTTGGAGAAGGAGGGGCTTACCCTGCCTGGGACGCTTCCTCTTACTAAGGTAAGACTCCCATTGGAGGAGGGTTGTGAGTCCCAAGTAGGCCAGTTCTGTTAATTTTATATCAGTAACTTGAAAAAGAACTGAGGTGAGAGATTAGCACATTTGTTGTTACTAGGAAGCTGGAGCATGTAGTTAGTGTGCTGGGTGCAAGGGCAGATGGTGGTTTTGCAGGGCTTGTACAAAGTTTGGTGTGCTTTTTAAGTAAAAATTCAGAATTATCAGGGTAATATTAGTAAAGGGATTTGGAAAGTACTGTGCAAGCATGGGTCCCTGACACTTATATTTCACTGGTTTAGCACTAATCTACCTATAGCTGAATAGTAGAATTAAGTATTAAGGTTCATCAAGGCTGGATTGAGTAGTATAACAAGAATAAGTGTAAAATCCCGATTTTCAAGCAGTGAGTGGTGGCTTCACATGCACAGCATTGTGATACTGTGATGAAATCAATGTTCATTAACAGAAAGGTTAAAAGAATTTTAAGTTCTTAAAAGTACAAGTTGAGGGAATTCCTTGGCAGTCCAGTGGTTAGGACTCTGTGCTTTCACTGCTGAGGGCCAGGGTTCAATCCCTGGTCAGGGAACTAAGATTCCACAAGCTGTGAAAAAAGAAAAGTACAGGTTGAGTCAACAGTGTGATATGGCTACTAACAAAGTGAATGGAGTTTGGAAGCTGTATCGTTGGATACCAGTAAACTAACAGTGTTGCTGCTAGAAGGGCAGTAACCATCTTGCTCTCCTTTTTACTGGCCAGAAAGCATCTTAGTGTCCAGTTTTGAGCCCCGATCTTTTACAGATATTAAGAGGATGCAGTCCATCCTGTGAAGAGTAGATAAGATGATGAGTTGTTTTTTGCCCAGTTTTTTTTAAACTCTGAATAAATGTCAAGTGCTTTTAAATAGCTAAAGACCTTTGTTCTATTACAGCCCCAGAGATCAGGTGCTAGGTAAGTCTAATAGGTAGAAATAATAGAGGCAGATGTTGGCTCACAAAAAGGAAGTTTTTTTTTAGTTAATAAAATTGTTACAGTGGCTTGGCTTGTGAGGGCATTAACAACTGGTCCTCAGAGGCACTCAGACAGAAGCAGAGTGCCTGTTGGTCAGGGAAGCTGTAGAAGGAATTTCCACATTGGGAAGATCGAACTCAGTTGCCTTCAAACTCTTTGGTCTAATGTTCCTCGGATGATACCCCTTTTCCTGTCTTCTCTCAGATGGAGGAACAAGTTCTGAAACGAGTGCGGAGGAAGATTCGAAACAAAAAGTCTGCTCAAGAGAGCCGCAGAAAGAAGAAGGTGTATGTGGGGCGTTTAGAGAGCAGGTATAAAAGGGAGCGGAACTCAGGGGTGGAGAGAACAGAGGTAATTGGAAGTGTTAGGTTTTTTAAGGGTGGATACAGGCCATGCCCCCACATCCCTGTTATTCCTCCAGGGTTCTGAAATACACAGCCCAGAATCTGGAGCTACAGAACAAAGTACAGCTCCTGGAGGAGGAGAATCTGTAAGCAACTCTTCGACATCAGTCCTTTCTCATCCCTCCCATTTAATACTGTCTCAGTCTTTCTCTTGCTCCACACTTGATTTCTAATTAGGCAGCTCCCACGTGTAAGGTCTGGTGCTTGGCCTTTAGTGGGTCTCTGATTCTAAGAAGCTCATAGTAGCAGGGAATAAATTTGCAAGTAACTGTGGATAAGTATCAAGAAGGAGAAAGGAGGGAATAAGAAAGACCTCATGTGGCAGATGGCATTTGATAGTAGATAGGATTCTGGGGTGGAGGTGTGGGGAGCATTCTAGGCAGAGAGAACACAGCATAGTCCAGTCTGGCTGGAACCCTAATACGGGTGAGTTGGGCTGGAAGGTAGAGAACGTATAATCCCTAGTGAGGATTGTGTGCAGAGCCGATCAGGCAGTGTAGAACCACTGAAGGGGTTTGCAGAAGGAGTTTAAATCAGGGCAGAGACGTGTGTGTTTGTTTTAGTGAGGTCAGGCATTTTGTTCACAGAGAGGAAGAGATCACTTGCAAAAATAGGTCCAAAAGTAAGAGAGGATCCAGTGCACAGGTGGAGGGGATGAACTTAACAGGAGGGTTTTGTTGTATGTCAGGGTGCCAGGCCAGGGCCTGCTGTCTGTCCCCTCTCTTCCTCTAGGTCCCTTTTGGATCAGTTGAGGAGACTCCAGGCCATGATGATTCAGACAGCAAACAAAGCCAGCAGCGGCAGCACCTGTGTCTTGGTGAGGATGGTGATGGAAGGAGCGATTCTCTTCTCAGGTGGCACGGATAGGGGTGCAATGCAAAGCCCTTCTTCATCTCGTTTCTCCTGCGCTCTAGGTCCTGCTGTTCTCTTTCTGTCTCCTTTTCGTACCTGTGATGTACTCGTCGGACACAAGGGGGAGTCTGCCAGCTGAGCGTGGAGGTGAGATCCTTGAGGATACCATTAAGGAAGGGCTAGGGGAGAAGCCCAGCCTGCCCTGAAGGGCATTTGTCTCCTCAGTGTTGTCCCGCCAGCTTCGTGCCCTCCCCAGCGAGGACCCTCCCCAGCTGGAGCTGCCTGCCCTGCAGTCAGAGGTACCAAAAGACAGCTTGGACCATGAGCTCCAGGCTCCTAGCAATTCTTGCTGCCTCTTCTATCACATGCCTCAAGCTCCTAGCACAGAGCCTCCCCTGAAGTTAACACTGCCTGACAGTTTCTCAGCGTCCTCCTGCCCAGGTCCCATCTCTCCCCTGCATGCAAATCTCACAAGTGAGGGAGGATGGCTCTCTACCCACAGCTCCACGTCTGTTATCTTGCCGGGCAGATATTCAGGCTAGGTGTGAGGATGTGGGGGCCTCAGTCATGGTCTGCAGCCCCCAGTCTGTGTTCAGAGGAAAAGGGACGGGAGGGGGCTCGCCTCAGGTCCTGGTGCCCTGTCAGGAAGCCTGAGGACTCAAACACACCACACTTACTGGCTTTCTGGGTCTTTTATTTGTACCCATGTATGTCTGTCACCCCATGAATGGGCCTGGGGGAATCAACTGACCTCCTTGAACACTTCATGCAGTGAGGGGATGGGGTGAAGAAAGAAATAAATAAGTGATTCTGACGCATGGGTCACCCTCAACCCCTCTTTACTGGCGCGGTTGGGTGGGGAGAAGGGAGGGCATGATTGTCCTGGTGGCTCAGGGCTGCAGGAGAGTGGGGGTGGGTGTGGAGGAGGAGGAAGGGCCAGGCTGAAGGCTGGGCTGTTAGCGCCTCCTTCCACAGTTCACGAGGCGCACTCTGGGCTTGGGTTTGCCACGGCTTCCTTTGGTCCAAGTTTGGGCCTGGTGCTCAGTCCCGTGTCCTGTTTGGCGATTGGCCCAGGGGCCTTTTTATGCTGCTGCTGCTGCAGGGCCAGCTGCATGGCCCAGATGCTCAGCGGCCGCATGTAGGCCAGCGAGCGGAACACCTGCTGCTGGCAGTACGCCTCAGGCGTCTGGAAGGCCAGGCCCAGGCGTTCCCACACAGTACGGTAGCAGCCTTCAGCTGTCCGGAAGCCCTCCCAAGTCAGGCCCTGTCGGGAGAGATGGCAGTCATATTACTTGGCAACCTCTGAGTAGCTATTTCAGCTGGACAGATGGAGAGAATAGGGTCTGTGCCCTCAGGGAGTTCCCAGCCAGTGGGGGAGATAAGCTTGACTCACAGGCAGAAGCCTGAAGGCAGGAGATAGAATGCATGCCAGGGAAAAGGGGGAGGCTCTCTGGATGGATAAGATGACATTGAATCAGGCTGTACATAAGTTTGATGGCTGAGGAAGTTTGCTAGGCCAAGGTACAGATTGCAGAGAGTTGGGGAAGGGAGTGAATTACCTCTTGGATCATGGTGGCTGCCAGCCCGTAGACCACACCCACCCAGACTTCATCAGACTGGACACTGGATCTATCAGGAACACCATGGGGCTGCATTCCATTCACAGCCCCCATGGCCCCTCCTGCAAAGCCCTGGACATTGAATTCAAAGATAGTTTGGAGAGCACGGACCACATGTGGGGTAGGAAATACCTAATGGGGCAAGGGAAGAAACACAGTCTCTTAAACTTGGTTCCCACCTCCAGGAAAAACCCTTACCTTTCTCTCCGGTTCCTCCTCCTAGTCTCTCACCTCACTGTCTCCTTCTCCTAGGCCACTGGCCCTCAGGAACCACTGGCCAGCACACTGGTCAGACATGATGCTATAGGACTGAGGCTGAGAGCTGCAGTCATAGTTGTAATAGCGGCCTGGAGAAGGGGAAGGACAAAGTAGGGCTCCTTGCCTCCCCAGAGCTGCCTTAAGATTCTTTAGGATCCCCCAACTCACCATTCCACAGCAGTCTCTCATAGGCTTCTTGGCCCCGGCTAAGGATGGAAGAAAATTTATCCTGGACCTCCTGTGCCCCACACAGAGCAGCCATCTTGACCATCACAGCCACAGCTGCCAGCCACAGTCCTCCACAGTAAGCACTGATCAGAGACACAGGTTCAGGGATTAGCCTGGCAGCTCTAGCCACTCCCATGTAGAAATAATAGGCAGTCACTCGTCCTTAAGCCCACAATCCCTTGATGCTCAGTTCCCCACCTCAGGCCCCTGGAAATCCCTACCCCCCAACCTGGGGCCTGTGGTGACCCATCCATCATAGGTTTGGTCTGCATAGCCTCCATTCTCAATGAGTCCATCTTGGTCCTTGTCAAACTTCATTTCAGACTCCATCACGGCCTAGAGAGGGACCAAGATACTGAAGACCTAGATGCTAAGAAAAGACAACAGTAGCCAGCCGGGATCTCCCCAAACACCAGGCAGCATGCCCCTGGCATGACCACTGCACATGCATCCCTTACCAGACACACAGGCCACATGTCCCTCAGGAAGCAGTGGTCACCCGTCAGGTAATAGTCCCGATAAACCTGCAGCACAAACTTCAGGTTCAGGTCCTTCCAGTCCGCAGTATCATGGACCACATATGCATTGACCCGGAGCCATGGCTCATCATCTGGGGAGGGGAGAAAACCTGTTTCATCTGCACTGCAGGGTAGGGTAGAGGGTGCAAAAATCGAGGAAGAGAAGCTCACTTGTGGTGGAGGGACTTTTACCTGGATCCCCAACATCATGAGGCACGACGTTCCTCCTTTTCACAGGTGCTATTATCCCACTCATCAGGTACTGTTGCTGTGCCAGATCCTCCCTGAGAGTGGCCAGAGCTGGGGGAGCAGATACACAAGCGGGGGGCGCGGGGCAGGGAATGGGTAGGCTTGGGGTAGGGCACAGAACTGTGTGTGTATGACTCCACAGGGGAACCAATACGCAGGATCCACATTATGTTTGGGTGGAAGAGGCAGTGTGAGGGACCACAAAGGTTCAGGGGCGTGGGGAGCTAAGAGGGCAGAAGAGGCACAAAAGGGACCCTCACCCATGTCATACTGCAGGCTGAGCTCGAGTTTGGGCCAGAGCATGACGAGGGCAAAGGAAGCGTAAAAGTGGACATCATATGTGTTGTACATGCGATATTCCTGGCCTGGAGAAATGAAGGAGACACACTGTTGCCAGGATTCCTGCTGATCCTTCATACTGCCCTGCCTAGCTGCTCCTCTAGCATTGGGGGTGGGGCACTGTCACACTCCATACCTGACACTTACCCCTCATCCCAACCAGTATCCTGGGATAGGCAAAACCCATCATCCCGCCTGGGGGCAGGGCACCAACTGGCCTCATGGATATGGCCTGCCATACTGCGTACACCAGCGGCCCATACCTTCAAGGTAGCCGAATCGACCATACTCTCGTAGGAGGGGGCGGAGCTGACACATGCTCCCCACCGGCTCCTCTCGTAGGCAGTCCTCAGGAACTTCCAGCCATACTGTGCCCCCATCAGCCAGGAAGTATAGTTCATTGAACAGCGCAGATTTGTACCAGGCAGGCAAGGATCTGGGGAGTCAGGAGGAGGGAACAGTCCAGTGAGTGTGGACCTCCCAGGAAAGGACGGATTCTGGGGTTCAGCAGAGTAGGGGTCCCAAGTGAATCCCAGCCCAACTCTGCTGACTTTGGTGGGTGGAGACTGAATCAAGGAGTCCCAGTTGAGGTGTGAGTGCCTGGGAGAAAGGCAAGAGATGGGCCCCGTTGGCACCTGTCATCCAATACCGGGCTCTGCCAAGCCGAGATCCTCTCTTCCCAGTCTGCATATCTGCACAGTGCATAGTGGCTAAGGGTGGGTGCTGCATCACCATCTGGGCCAAAGAACCTTGTGTACCGCCTGGGGTGGAGAGAAAGGGGAGGGATGAGAATGTGGGCTCCAGCTCAGAGCCCCAGCACCACGGACCCTGTGCGCTCTCATTCCCATCACCTGTAGTAGACCTGGCCCTTTGCTCCAAACATGATTCTGGGCATGTCCCAAGCCAGTGAGAACTCCAAGCGGCACTGGCCTCGAGGTGGCAGCTTGCCCATAACACACACTGCCCCAGCGATGCCTACTCCTTTCTGCGAGGGGAGGCTTTGGCCTGAGAGAAGCGCAAGATGAATCAGCACAGGCACCCCCTTCAGCCGCAGGGGTCCCTAACATGGGACTAAAGCTTTATTACCAGGCCTCCCACCCCTGCTCCCAAGACAGGGACAACCTCTCTTCCCACCACCTCCCTGTCAGACCCCCCATTACCAGCGAGGGAGTCCAGCTGTCCATCCTGAAGTAGATCCTGCCACACCTGCTGCCCAGTGCTGTCAGGGTCAAAGGCTGTGAGGTGGGTTACCATGGTATCTGCCTGTTAAGGGGCCAAAGACTCTGTGAGGAGAAACTCCACAGGTACGCTGGCTCCTGACTAACTCCCCTGAATATATTCCCGCCTCCAAGTTCCAGAGGCTAGGGTGGTGAGGGTGGGACTCAGGAGGTGAGGAAGTGAAGAGACCATGGTGGCATGGGGGCTGGGCTAGGGCCAGGCTGAGAGTAGGGGTTCAGAGGCTATGGTATGGGGCAGCCTCCTCCATACCGTGAGTCGTGCAGCCACAGCCATCGTGTAGGGATTTGGAGGGGTTGGATGATGCAGAAGCAGCCCCTGTACAGTCTCCCCATCACGCTCCAGACAGAAGGGCTCATTCCACAACCCCCCCGGGGCATCGTCTTCACCCCCCAGTCCATTCCGCATGGAGAACATGATGGACACGTCCAGGGCTTCATCCCCTTCATTTTCCACATCCCACACAAAGACTCCTACAGGCAGGCTGCTGTCCTGGGAGCAGAAGATCAGACTCAGATGGTCCCAGCGTATCCCTTCTGGCCCCACTCCCCAGGATCAGTCCTTGGCACCAATGATCTGACTCAAATACCCGGCAATATACTCTATCTTCCACTTGCATCTCCCCATATTGCCTGGCAGGCTGTCTGCCAGGAGACAGAAGACCAATTGGGCGGTGGTCCTGGGAAACCAGCATGATGTTCACTCTCCACCCCCTCTTGCATAGGTCATGGAACTTCCAGGAGAGACAGATCCTGGGGAAGGGAGAGCAATGGAGGAAACACAGAAGGGGAGCCTCACCTGGTAGTCATGGGGCAAGATGGGTGTGATCTGGCGGCAGGTGAGGGTGACATTTTGGCCAGGAAGCTGATAGACAGTCCAGGCTCGGGGGTACAGGGCGTGGTAGAATGCAAAGTACCCACACAGGCCCCAGTTCCAGCTCTGCAGGACACTCGGGCGCTCCACAGACAGGACTTGCTGGTACACAGTCTGCCCTTTCCGGCGCAAACACACTGTGAACTAAACCAAGAAGGTACATGGGCTGGAACAGGGTAACCCACAGGTACCTCAAACAAGTCTCCCTCTCCTCAGAGTAGCTCCTGCCCTGCCAGAGCCCACAGTGGCGACCAACGCACCACAGCCTCACTCATCCCCCAGGCCTTCCCCCCCAGGCTCGGAGTGACCACTGAGTCGTGCCTCCCCCATCTATCTCCCTTCACTAATGTGGTCTTAGTGCCCTAAGCCAGGCCCTCACCATCTCTGCTTTTACTCTTCTGCCTCTTCTGAAATTTGGATTTCAGACTGACCTTTCTTACAGAGAAATCAAGATATGTTAGTCTGTGTTTATAATGTTTCAGTGACTCCCCGTGGCCCTCAGGCTAAAGTCTAAACTCATCTACCTGGCTTTCAGGGTCCTTCTTGATGTGGCCTCTCCCCGCCCATCAGACTCATTACCTGTTCGAGCCCTTATATTCTGCTCATATCAAATACTGTTCCCTGAGAGCACTACATTTCCTCCTCCACGCTTTTGCTCATGTTCATGCTCCATTTGGTAAAACCCCTCATCCTTCAAGGCCTAGGTCAAATGCCATCTCCTCTCCTCAAGCAGTGAGTCATTCTGCTGTGTGTCCCCCTACCCCTCTAGTCTAGCATGTTATAATGTGCTCACATTCTGACTCCCTGACTCCTCTGGAAGGAGGGCTATGAGGGATTAATATCTCTTCCTTGGTTCAAAGTATGCCTGATATCTTTAATGTATATATGCCTGTTATATTTAATGTATATATCAAATAATTTTTTTATGTTGTTGGAATAGTAGGTAATGGTTAAGACCACAGGCTTTTAACCGCAGAGAAAACTGGTTCTGAATCCCTGTGCTTCCATTTACTAACCATGTGACCTTGGGCACGTTACTAAATCTCTTTGAATCTTAGTTTCCTCATGTGTAAAATGGGCCTAATAATGGTACTTCCCTTGTAGGACTGTCTTTAAATATTAAATATTATACAAAAGAGTCACAAGGCTGGAAGACATTACCCCGGGATACCTCAGGGATGAGCCACAGAGGAAGCCTGGGCCATTGGGCAAGGCTGGTAAACCTGAACTAGGAAGGGCATTATCATTAACAGGACTCAAGGTCTGCTAGTCATTTCTCCTTTGAAGATAAGCTGAAAGCTGGAGGCCTCCCTCAGACAGGAAATAGGAACTTGGTGGACAACTCAACATGGGAGGGCACTAGAGAGATATGATGAAAGGTGGACCACATGCCTCTGGCAATCAAAGGCCTTCATCACTCCTTGATGAAGGAACACAGCGAATAGAAGTGAAGCTTCAGAAAAGGGAAGAAGTCTGGAGATCTATGCCTGGGAGAGGGGCTTCCCAGGCCCCCAGCCAGAGAGACCTCCAGAGGAGTGACCACCAGCAGAGAAGCTGGCCTCTGGCTGAAGCCTGGCAAATCAGGGCGAGCAGTGGGCGCTCTGCATCCTGTCCTCCTGTGCATTTGTAGACTGTTGGTTTGTTTTCCCTTCTGATCTTTCAACCAGGTTAAGTGATCCTGGAATTCTCTGACTCTCTGTGGCTGGGTACTGGCTCAGCTAGTGGAACTGGGACAGCAAAGTAGGTAGGAGGCATTTACTAGAAAAATGAAGGGCACAGGGGTACCTTTTTTCTTTCAGGAAATGTGTGCTCTGAGTGTCTCGTTCCTATAGTACATCCTAGCACAGGGCTGGGCACACAGAAAGCACCCTGAAAGTACTTACTGGACTGAATCATGTACATCTCTAATTGCCACATCCTACACTAGCAAAGAGACCCTTCCTGGCCTGGGAAGTACTGCCTGGACCTCTCCTCCACCTCCTGGCTCTTACTTGATCAGCAATGACTGTTTGGTGCTGGTACATTCCAGGATTAAGCTGCCAACGACAGAACTGGCCTCTCCAGCCTCGGGTGATAGTGCCTCCCCCAATGCCACCCAAGGGACAACCTAGAGAAAGAATCAGGATGGTTAGTGGGGCATGGGAGAGGAAAACGAGCCCATTTCTCACTTTCTAGACTATAAAGATGGATTCCTCTAAACACCATGGGGATATCAAATCGACACATTGTACATTTTAAACTTACACAATGTTATATGTCAGTTATATCTCAATAAAGCTGGGGAAAAAACCCTAGGGGATGGGTCAGAGCAACTTAAATAAGCTGAAAGCCTCTTTGCCTAGCTCTGCAGTAGGCCTGGACGCTGGGCCCTCTGTGACTGGGGAGAGCTGGAGTGAGGCTCACCATAGATCTGTCTCAGGGGCACAGAGTTGATGAGGTCGATGAAAGGTGTCTTCTTCTCCACCTGGGTCTTCCGGTACCACCACTGCAAGTACCTAAGGAGCAAGGGGCAGTGTGAGTGGAGGGGCGGCGGGCGGCAGTCACCGGCCTCTCTTTGGACACCCAGCTGTGACTTCCCATTAAATGTCCCGAGGACCCATCGCCTTCACTTCCAAACCTCTCCTACTCTCAACATCTCTACAATTCAAGGTCCTCTCATCTTCCCAGTCACCCCAGGTCACAGTATGTGACTGTCTTTGTTTCTCCTCTCTACTCTCCTTAGAAGGAACTTTCTGATCTTTTCACACCACTAACTCCACCACCACTGCTTTAATTTACTCCAGGAACTTTCCAGTTATGGTTTCCTGATTTATAATCACTCCCACCCCACATACAGGCATAGGCTGCTGCGATAACTTTCTTCTTTTTAAAATGATGATTTTTCTTCCTGATTATGAAAGGTGAAAATTTGGAGAATGCACTAGGTGGAAGGTGAAAAAAATCCCACCTATATACAACCAGTGTTTACATTTGGGGGCATTTCCTTTTAAGTCTTTTTCTTTTTTTTTTTCTTTTTCTTTTAAGTTCAGCATTTAAACTATAAGCTTTCTAATTTTGCTCTCTCATAATATCCCAGTAAAGCGTTCTAAAAACCCCAACATTTTCCTGGTCTTATCACAGCTCTGTATCCAGTAGGCAAAAGATTCTGTTTGGGATTCAAGGCTTTGACATCTCTCTCAAGTCTATTTTCTAATCTTCCTTCCTACAAATTCCCATTCAGAGTGGGTCCTCATTAAGCAACCCCTGCCCTGCCAAACTCTCTTCCAATTCCACTCTTCTCCCGCACCAGCTAGTTTATACACATTGTTCAAGCACACCACTTGTAACCATGTAATTGGGTAACCCCGCTGAGGCTTAGTTTCCTCATCTACAAAATGGGGATACCTATTGCCCTTCCTACCTCAAGGAATGGTTGGAAGGGCAAATGGCACAGTAGATAGGAAAGCCACAAAGTGGAATATCTGTGCATACACTGTCTCAACTCCCAGTAAGACACTGTCCTGTTATTTTAGTGTTCCTCATGTGAGTCTGACATACTTTTAAGTTTCTTGGGGAAAGGGACAGTGACAAAGACTAGTTGATTATTACCCACAGCTTCAAGCACAGGGCAGGGCACATGGTCTGCAGTCAGTAACTATTTGCTGAATTTACAAAGAACGTATGTACAGACAATGGAGCATAAGAGAAATGAACAGGGACAGGAGCAAGGGGAGGGAAAATCTGACTAAAGAACAGGGAGGGTACATTCTGGGGGTGAGAGGAGAGGGAGGGAAGACGAAGGATGGGATGATTGGAAGGCAGATCTTCTTTGCCAGCTTAGAGGAAACTGGACTTTGAAACTGGAGGCCACAAAGGATTGGTGAAGGGAGGGAGGGCACAGCGCGGATTAGGGCAGTGAGGGAGAAATGCAAGATATGAAGATAGGCAGAACAAAGGAGTATCAGGCGCAGAACAAGCACTCAATACATATTTACTGAATGAATGGATTCTGGCTGAAAGGGAGAGCAACCAAAATTGAGTTCTTACCGCTCCAAGGCCAAGAGAACTCTGTCTTGCTGGAGCTCCTAATCACAGTACCTACCCCCAGTTCAGCTCCCTCTCAGAGCCCACCTTTCTCTCACTCCACTTAGCTGCTGGCCATTCCTGACCTATTTGGCCTTTTCCATAATTTCAGCCCCCACTTAAGAATAATCATTCAGAATTCTTGCTTGTCTCACCCCTGCTTTCTCCTCATTGCAGGACCTCATCTCATTCCAAAACCCCTGTGTCAGTGATCCCCACCCTGTCCTGGGATGCAGAGCCAAGTCCAGGGGGCTGAACACAGCTTCAGGCCTCTGTGATTCGGCTCATACTTAGGGACTGGGGGGTAGGATGCCTACAGATGGGTTCTTGACCTCCACGTCCCCACCACATGCACCCCAATGTGCTGCTCTCAGTACCCCAGCCCTAGATCCTATTTTGACCCAAAGCCTTTTGGGGTCAAAACTAGGCCGGGTCAATTTCAGAAGCAGCCTGGAGGGATTATTTTTGTCTGGTACAGGCCACCCAGGGGAGCTGGCAAAGAAGTCAGATACCCAGGCAGCCACAGGCCCTTCCCACTGCCTAGGGCTTGGGCTAGGTACACGGGCTCCCCACCCCAGCCCCAGAGCACTGACTGTGGAAGAGAAGGAGCCCCTATTTAAGAGGTTGCCAGGCCTGGGTTTCCTGAACTTTAAGCCTCCCTCCCCAGCTCTGTGTTTACTGTGTGGACTGACTCAGGATGACCTCTGGGTGATGCTTTCTGTTCTCACATCCACCTGCTCCTGTTAATAGGTCTTGGCCCCATCACTAGTCTTTGAACTCAGTGGGGATCTAGAGGAATCTGGAGGAGTTCTACAGCCCAGGATAAGCTCTTGGAGTGTCTGCCACCCTTGTGTAGGGGGAGACCAGGAAATGCTCTGGAAGATTATTACTAAGCTCTGGGGACACCTAAGGCAGTGCCTCTCTGGTCAAAGGTCTTTGCTTTTTATATAACGGGCCATCTATTCCGGAATAGAGTGAATAGCACCTCTTATCGCTCTCTCCTTATAGTTGAGAGCAGGAAGGCTCTCACCCTTTCCCTGGAGCCAAAGCTTGAGGAAAGAAGCTGATGGGTGTTGGGACTATTAAATGCTGTGCCTAAAAAAGGTTCAATGAATACTCCAGCTGCTCAGGAGAATCTGGGGCTGAGAATCCCACCCCCTCCCCAGAAAACAACATTGTATCAGTACCACAGCTGCCAGAGTATCCCTTCCTACCTTGTCACAAAGTACAGCTAATCCCAAAGAGCAATCTCTGGAAAAGAGCATGTATGTGAGAGGGAGCCTAAATGACTACAAGGCCCACATGCTCCTGCTCCTTCTTGCTAAAAAGACAAGTTACTGGAAGGAAGGGGGTTGCAAAGAGATGTGACCTGGTCTCACCCTCCAAAACCATGGGCTTAAGAATTACGTTGGGAATGGGGGCCACCTGACTAGGACAAGGTATCCACCTATTTCTCACCCTTTCCTGCCGCTGCTGGAACAAAGTGAGGTATAATAAGGTAGTCTAGGCAATGGGATCTACTCACCTCAAGCCCATGCCCAAATGCTTCATTAGGTTGCTTAGCGAGACATTGTTGGCATTAAAGGGTTTCCTCTTCTCTGCAAACTCGTGAGCCAGGCAGATGCGCCAGCCAAAGGGAGGCACCTGGTAGCCCTTGGCTTTACCCTCATAGGAAGCCATCAGCGGCCCAAAGTCCTGCGGATTGCTGTAGCCCTGCTCATTCTGGGGTTGACTGTCTTCAGGGTTCTGGCAGTCTGTAACCTGCACAGCCTCAGTGCCTCCAGTATTTTCAGGGCAATAAGCCTGTGGATCCCCTTTGGCACAGCTGGTCTCTTCCGAGGCTGGGACTCCGGTTCTCATATTCCCTGGATTCTGGGTCCCCACGACCTCGGTGGTCTCGGTTCCCGAGCTTTCTGGTACAAAGTATCTGGCCAGCCAAGCCCAGATGTGGGCGCGGATTGTTGTTAGGTGTTCTCTCGGAGGGCCGGCCTCTGGGGAAAGCTGAGGTGAGCTGGTGTCTCCGTGGAGCCGGGGAGCTGTTGCCGCTGCTGCGGTGGCGGCGACAGCAATAAAGCCGCCACGGTCTCCCCCTCGGTCCTCTCTCTGGGTCCTGGGCGGGAAGGATAGGGCCTCGACGTCATTGGGCCGCGGTGATTAGCTGGCCCTGCCAAAGGGCGACTGGGCCCGCGGAGAGGGGAGGAGCCCTCGGGACCAGCCCGCCAGGCACCGCCCCCGGGGCCGGCCTGGGAGCTCGCGGCAGCACCGGCTCAGTCACTGGGCCGTGGCACCAGACCCCCCCGAGGGGTGGGCGCCGGGTCCCGCCGGCCGGTATCCGGGACGGCGATCGCACCCGGGTGCCAGCCCGTGGGAAGGTGACCCAGGGTAGCGGGACCACTCGAGCCCCTTCCGGCCCTGCCGGCCGGGCGCTTCCGGCCGGAAGGGGCTCCGAGGGGGAAGAGGTGGGGGGGCGGGGGCCGAGGGAAGTCCCGCCTCTGCCGCGGCCGCAGCCACGCACTAGGTCCCGGCCCGGTGGGGCGGGCGATCGAGGGCCTCGGTGCACCGAGCCCCCAGTTTCGACCGTGCGAGGTGTCCGGGCTAGGGGCGCGAGCTGCCGGGCGGCCGTGGCCCTGGGCTGGGACGTGGAACCTCGAGGGAAGGGGGCGGAGGCGGCCTGGGGGTCCCGGCGGGGTAGGGGGAATATTCGGCGCTGAGCGGGGCTGGGGGCTGGGATCCAGAGCGACTCCCTCTCTCTCCGCAGTGCCGAGTCAGCTGCCGCCATACCTCCCTTCCGCCTTCCCGCATCCCAAATCTGGCGCTTCCCTCTGACACCCTGGTGCTGAACGTCCATTCCCCGGGTCCTCACCCCCAGGCTCACCTGAGACACCCCTCCGGGCCGTGGTACTGACCTCTGATACCCCTTGTTTCCTTCTAGATCCGATTCCGGAGCTGCCATGATTGAAGTGGTAGCAGAGCTCAGCAGAGGTCCTGTGTTTCTGGCAGGGGAGACGCTGGAGTGTGTGGTGACCGTCACCAACCCCCTGCCCCCCACGGCCACTTCTGCATCCAGGTGGGGGTGCCGGTACTGAAGAAGCTGGTCCTTCTGGGAGGAAGCCTGGTATCTATAGTGCTGAGCCAGAGCTCAGGTTGTTCTGTGACTACAGCACCACCTTCTTGCTCATTGTGCTCTCATTGTAGGAAAGGCTATTTAACATTTAAGATGTGGGTGACATAGCCCACCACTCTCCTCTCCTCTCTCCTCCCCCACTCCCCCTTTTACCCAGTATACTTCTCTTTGTTTAATGGTTTTTCTTTGGGGTTCTGGATTCTCTGATCCAGAGGACAGCCGCCTCACTGTGCTGGTCTTCTCAGTGTGGTAGGGAGTTTGGGGGAGCATTTGTGAGGTCAGGAACTGCCCTCTGATGTCCTCTTTTCCTCCTCCCATAGTGAGGCTCTGGCATGGGCCAGTGCCCAAATC
The DNA here is from genome assembly GCF_951394435.1 of Stenella coeruleoalba. NCBI lineage: Eukaryota > Metazoa > Chordata > Mammalia > Artiodactyla > Delphinidae > Stenella > Stenella coeruleoalba. The sequence goes on from NC_137153.1 coordinate 86,277,999, forward strand.
CACTGCCAGTTCCATGCCAGTGAGAGTCGAGTAGCACTGCCTCCCCCTGACTCCAGTCAGCCAGATGTCCAGCCTGAGAGCCAGACTGTCTTTCTACCACACCGAGGTTAGAGATGGGGCATTTGCCTTTGGAGGGGGATGGAATCATTGTTACCCAAGGGTGAAATTGTCAGATTGTTCTGGTGGGTCATTATAGTCTCTGTTGTACTGGAGATGTGGAAGAATGTAGTTATTGCTTTGGCGGCGTAAAACTGTTCCTATTTCACAACGAGAAAAGAGGAGTGGCTTGGTTTGGGTTGCCCTTTGTTGGCAGTGCTTACTGCCCCCACTTGCTGTGCTAGCCTTCTCCAGTACTAGACAATGGGATTATTAAGTTGCAGTCTTATCTTTTCTAGGTGAGAGGGGTCAGTGTATCCTTTCCACTCCACCAAAAATCCTATTCTGTGACCTGCGGCTAGACCCTGGAGAGTCAAAGTCATGTGAGTGACTGCCCCCTGACCCCTCGATTGCCTTCTAAGGCTCCTGGAGGGAGGACCTCTCTGGCTGCTTCTGGCTGCCCTGACTACTACCTCCCAACCAGACTCCTACAGTGAAGTGCTGCCTATAGAAGGACCACCCTCCTTTCGGGGTCAGTCAGTCAAGTATGTCTACAAACTGACCATTGGCTGCCAGCGTGTCAACTCACCCATCACTTTACTCAGGGTCCCTCTGAGGGTTCTTGTGCTGACTGGTAAGTAAGGGTTCCTGGAGGGAAGGGCTGGAGAAGAGCCTCACCAAAGCAGAAATGATCCTTAGAGGGTTTGTGAGAGGGGCTGGAGGGAAGCTTCCTGGTCTTAGTGAAGGTGTGAGGGGGTTGGGGAGAGAAGGTTCTGGAGCATAGGTGAGATGTGTACCTCAGCCGTGGCGCCCCTCACCTACAGCCCTCTCAGGTTGGAGTCTAAAACCCTACCCACTACTCTTCTCTCTGTTCTCTCCCACCACCTCTCCACTCATTTTCTCTCCAGGCCTTCAAGATGTCCGCTTTCCCCAGGAGGAGGCAGTTGCCCCATCCAGTCCATTCTTGGAAGAGGATGAATGTGGCAAGAAGGACTCATGGCTCGCTGAGCTGGCTGGGGAGCGCCTCATGGCTGCCACATCCTGCCGCAGCCTCCGTGAGAAGCCCTTCACATTGTCCCACCCCATCCTCCCCTCATAGTATTCCTGTCTCAGAGATTGAGTCTCCTAGCTGCCACATTCTCCTGAGGATCCAGTGATACCTCACCCCAGATTCTAAAGGAAAAGCCCCACCTTTTGGCCTCTGGCTTCCAGCCCTAGACATTCCCCAGTGCGGACCCCAGGCTTACTGTGTCCCATTCTCCCCAGATCTGTACAACATCAGTGATGGCCGAGGAAAAGTTGGGACATTTGGCATCTTCAAATCTGTATACAGACTTGGCGAGGACGTGGTGGGGACCTTAAACTTAGGGGAAGGAACTGTAGCTTGTTTGCAGGTGAGAAAGGAGAGGGACTTTGGGGGAACTGGGTCTGAAGGTCTGGGTGGAAAGAGAGGGTCTGCATAAAGAGGGGTGGCAGGTAGAAATGGGCAGTGAGGTCACCCAGGATCCCTCTGGTAAAACAGCGTGAGGTTGGGCTGCCCTCCCACCCGGAGTCAGCGCATCCCAGCGCCTGCCAGCACGCACTTCTCTTCTTGCTCCCAGTTTTCAGTGAGCTTACAGACGGAGGAGCGTGTGCAGCCTGAGTACCAGCGGCGCCGCGGGGCAGGGGGTGCCCCCTCTGTGTCTCATGTCACTCATGCCCGGCACCAGGAGTCCTGCCTACATACAACCAGAACGAGCTTCTCCCTCCCCATCCCTCTCAGCTCCACACCAGGCTTCTGCACAGCCGTTGGTGAGACGCTGACTATTACCGGGGGTGGGGGGGCACGGTAAGATGCTGCGTTTAGGTAGCGTATAATGAATCCTGATTCCTAACACACTCCCAGACATACCCATATCCAGTCTGTGACCCTTAACACTTTCTCAGACCTTCAGCCTGTTTCCTGGGTGCACTGACCCCTAAATTCTTAACAGCTTTGCACATCTTCACTCCCCCTACCCACTGGGACCCTGTGATGCACTGATCTCTGACTCGCCATTGCATTTACTTCAAGCTACGAAGCCTTGACTGTCTCACACTTGGGTTATTAGGTAGTTGATGCCATCATCCTTACTGTCACGGTTCCAGTTTACACACTAGATTTCTTCAGCCAAACTCTCGATCCTAGCTCCCTGACCCACACCTCCCCGCTCTTCCTGAATACAAGTTTGTTTTTTTTTTCTCATTTGCTAACCACATCCTGTCATTGGGTTTTACTCCTGGCTTCTAATGCTTCTACCTTTATCTTTTTTCCCACAGTATCCCTGAAGTGGCGTTTGCATTTTGAATTTGTAACATCCCGAGAACCAGGTTTGGTGCTCCTACCTCCCATGGAACAGCCCGAGCCTGTCACCTGGACAGGGCCTGAGCAAGTGCCCGTGGACACCTTCAGCTGGGACCTCCCCATCAAGGTGCTGCCTACAAGCCCTACCCTGGCCTCATATGCGGCCCCAGGCCCCAGCACCAGCACCATAACCATCTGAAACTGGCCCACGTGGCACTACTTTCTTCAGGATCCTGAGAACTCAGCACCTGGACTCTAGTAGGGCCCATTTTTTCCACCTGGGGTCCAGTGGCACAGATAATGAGAGGCAGGCTTTCAGCTGTAGCATTAATTTATTTATTCAGAATAAATCGGCAGCTTCTAGTGGTTTCCCTGGAAGTGGCAGCAGCAGTGGGCAGTCAGCAAAAGGGCGGTCGGTTGAGTTTAGCTGGAGTGGGGAGCAGGAGCCGCAGGAATAGGGGTGTTAGCTGAGCCCCACTCTGGGTTGGGCCCTCCCTCTTTGCAGGGCAGCCGGGGGTCAGATTTTTGCACCAGGGAGAACTGGCACGTTCCTGCCTCCCGACGTACCTCACACCCAGCGGGGAAGTCGATAGGATGTTGGGACCTGGGGAACCAAAGGACGGGGAAGGAGTCAGGACAGTGAAGGTCCACCTTTATCCCTGCCTCGCATCCCCCCTCCCAGCATTCCTCCCATATCTTCCCCCAGTGCCCCTGTTCCCCCTAACCGAGCTCTTGCCTGCCATATATGGATATTTTTCGTTTCATAGCAGGAATATTTTCCCTCCAGATCCACCCCAACTCCCCTTACTTTGTAGCCTGAAGCTTTCTCTCTCACATTTTTGTTGGTACCTTCAGGTTCGGCCAGCTTCATACTGCTACTTTGTTCATTCTCACACCACAGCAATCTAGTCATGACCTGGCCATCTCTCAGTCACTCACATCAGAGCCATTCTCTCTGGCCCTCAGTGGTCACTCACGTGTCACAGCAGCCCACACCGACGGGATGCAGGCAGGTGCAGTGGAAACAGTCCTTGCGGAGCCAAGACTCGCCCAGGGTGAAATATTTCCCTTCATGGTGGCAGGGCGCTAGGGAAGAGCAGGAAATGTTAGTGTGCTGGAGCGCAGGGAGTAAGTGCTGCCGCCCCCGCGTTTACCCTCTCCTGTTTCCCAGCTCGGGGGGTCTGGGTCTTCTGACACAGGATCACCCCTGAGCCCCCTTCCTCCCAGTGCCCTCTGCTCCTGTCCTTCCCTAACGCCTCACCCAGCTTTACCTTGAGCTTGGAAGTAGCACTTGCTGTGGACTCCTGGGTGCTGGAGGAGCAGAGATATCACCAAGCAGATGATCCCCCAGCCGCCCAGGGTCCCCTTAGCCTGTCCAGCCCAGAGCATCCATAAGGCCATTCCCGCAGTACGGCCCTTTCGGACCGTTCCTGGCTTCTGTTCAGGCTACTCTGGTCTTGTCTCCTTGGCTTTTCTTTGTTTCTCTCCTCGAGTCTTAGTTTCTGTCTTTCTCCCCTGGGCTCCTGTCTCGCACCATCTCCGTGCCCTCTCACAGGCTTGGGGATGTTTATAAAGTGAGGACCCTGGCCCCCTGCTGAGTAGAGCTGGAAAAGCTGTAACTCTGTTTCCTGAGGTGAGGGCATGAAAACAAGAGGTCTAGCTTTAACAAGCTGTGAGAGCTGATTCATGCCCCACACAGCTAGGGGGAGGGAGGTGGCCATGGAAGGGGCACTGGACTGGGCACTTCCCCAGCAAGGAGGTGGGACGGGTGGGGGCCCCCAGGTGGTCCCCAGAACTCCTCCCTGGCCTGGAGAGGAAGCATTCCACCATCTCCCCCCGCCCTGTAACACACACACACACACGCGCGCACACACACACACACTTCAGGGGTGTGTACGCTGGGATCCCTGCCTGGACCGGAGGGAGGCATTTCCTGGGGATGGCTAATCCTGTGCCCCAGCCAAACCGAGGAGATGCAGTAGGGTGCGACAGCCAGAGGCTCCAGGAGAGCGAACAGGCACCTGGAGTGGAGAATGTTTCTCTCAGACCCTAGGGCAGGGTCTCCTTGCAGTATCCTAGAGATATGGCTGCCCCTCAGAGATTAGGGCTGGGGGGCAGGTGTCTCTTTTTTACAGGCATCCCAGAGATTATCCATTGTTCATCACCCCTAAACATACTGCAAATAAAGGTTCTCCTCATGTCTGGGGATGGTTCTTTCAAAGAAGAACATCTCTAAATGCCCTAATGGTATGGATCGCTCCAGTTTCACAGAGATACCGCCCTTATCTCCTGTACATTATGGAATGAGAATTTAGGAACTTATCCTCTGACATCCTTTTTTGGGTTTCCTGCAGGTTCTGGAGAACCTAAAGATGGGTGATTAAGAGTATAGGTTATAGAGTCAGACTCTGGATATAGATCCTGATTCTACTTAAGAGCTGTGTGACATTGGGCAGGTTAGTTCACCTCTCTAAACCTGTTTCCTTAACTCACAGAGTTGTCAAGAGGATGAAATGAGATAATGCGTGTAATGCTCCTGGTACTGTCCCTGGCACGTAGCCCTCCGAAAAGAGTGACTGCTGTGGCTGGTGCTAGACGTCCCTTTCTTTGAATGATGGTGAGCAGCTCTGTGTGCACAGCTGAGAGCTTCTGCTGGGGCTGCTATCTCCTGGCACAGAATTCTGCCCCTTTCACACTTAAGCTTCTTGTCATCCCTACCGCCTTCAAAACCTGCCTCCAGCAACATTTTGCTTTTGGTCGGTGTATGCTTGAAATTCTGAATGTCTGCTTTGAGAAACAGTGTTGCTAATGAGCCTACTTTTCCTAGGTCAGTACCCTCACTTCTACCCTGGGAAGAGGTATCCTTTTTCCATCCTTCTAGCTAACTTTAGGACTCCTGCTTTTTCTGGTAAGGATTCTGATCTACTTCTTCCCATCCTCACTCAAGTGAACTCTCAAGTTCTCCTTTCTGACCAGTCTAATGCTGGCCATCTCATTGGTACTAATTGCCCCAATCAAGCTGGATTTCTTTCCCTTTTTCACACTTCAAAGACCCCTGTTCCAGCTATTCTCCTACCCACAGGGCCAATCACTTTGGCATTTATTCTATTTTTCCTTGTAAGTCTCTAGTTCCATTTACCCCAAGACTCCCACTCCCTGCCACCCAGTGGTTCAGATCCAACTACTTCTGGCTGACTTTTCCAGAGGGTTACCCTTCCTCTCACCTCCTCACCATTCAGAAACAACTTCGCCAGTCCGCCCCAAACTCCCTGTTTTCTTCCAAGAAGACAGCTTAAGTGGCTGGAGGTGCGGACTGCACCGCACCTTCCCCCTAGTCAGGTCTGATATCCTTTCCATTTCAGAGGAGCACCAAGAGAAGAAAAGAAAACTCACAGAGGAGCAAGGTGCCCGGATATAGGCTGGCATGTGGGAGGCATGGCCTTGGACTGCTCAGGGCTGGAGCAGGTGGATTAGAAGGCCTGACTAATAGAAGGGCCCAGAAGTCTTGTCAGTGGTCAGTAGCTCTGCTGGTGCCTTTGTGGGGCACCAGCTGACACCCTTGATGTTTGGACCATAGACTACCTTCTGCTCCTGTATCCTGGAGCCAAACCAGTAGGGGGCGGACACTAGGGGGGAGCTAGGGAGCTTGAAGGTGGTGGTGGTGGTCATGCTGTAGGCAGGGGGGGGCCCAATGGGGATTGGTGTGTGTGAAGTCATGGGACAGGGGAGGTGAGAGTTAACCGCCTGTAATGAAGATGAGGTAGGCATATAGGGGCAGGAGTAGGGGTCTTCTGGAAAGAAAGGCTGGGGCGGAGCCAGGAGCCCTTTCCCAGAAGTTGGGTGGGGGAGAGGGCGGCGGGGAGGTGTTGGTTGAACCCGTTTCTTGCACGCCTGCGGGTGTGCGCGCTCGCGTGTGCATCTGCCTAGCTTCTCGGGGCCAGAGGCCACGCTTGTGGTTGCCGCGTGTGTTGGCGGCTGGGGGTTCTGTGGTCAGGGCTCAACTCCGCGATGCCAGTTGGTGCCGGGGGGGGCGCGACGGCTGGCTCGCGGGCCGGGAGGGGGCGGCTGGCGAGCGCTGACCACGCGGGGACAGAAAAACATCCGCCGGAGGCTCGGCTGGGCGGCGCTCCAACAGCTCCGGGCAGGTGCGCGCGGGGAGGAAGTGAGCGCATTCCGACCCCCCAGCCGCTGGCCCTTCGGTGAGTCACCGCCGACCCCCGCCGGATAGGATAGGAAGGACTGGCAGCGGCGGCGGGGAGGTCTGGGGGCCGGAGCCCCGAGGGGCAGCTAGGCTGGCGTGGGGAGCCGGGGGAGGATCGTAGAAGCGCCCGAAAGAGTTGGGGGGAGGGCCCCGAGGGGTCCGGGTCTGGGTTTCGCCCAGGCTCGAAGCACCTAACAGACAACCATCGACCCGCAGAGCTTGTGACTGACCGGGGAGACGGGCGAGTCCCCGGGGCAACACTGGAGCTGAGGGAGAGGGGCCCCGGGGCAACACCGAGAGAGTCGGGGAGGAGAGACCCGGAAAGGGCCGGGAGAAGTGCGTGGCTGCGGAGCGACAGCGCGGTTGGCTGGAGTGCTGGATAGGCCTGGGCCAGCCAGAGCCTGAGATGGAAGGAGACTTCCACCCAGGCGGGAAAGGGGAAATGGCCACCCCCCCTCCCCCCCAGAGATCAGGTCTGTCCAGAGGCCGTGCGCGCCGAGAGTGAGAGGTAGGTTAGGGAGTAGTGGGAGTTAGGGCTCTTTGGGTACAGTTGTGGCGAGGTCACTAAAGGCTTTGAATGCCGAGATGAGGAATTCGGATTGGCCTCGCAGGCAGAATCGATGGTCTCTAAGCAGTAGTGAGGAGCTTAAACGCAAGGTTATCTGTGTCTAGCACTACTGCCGCCTTCAGTCTTTGCCAAAGGATTAGGCATTGATCCTCTAATTTTTATAGTCATTTAAAATTGCATGACTACATTTATCAAACGAGTTAAGTAATTTCGTTGAATTTTTAAAAAGAGAAACGTTGAAGAATCTGATTCAGTATTTGATTTAAAACCCAAAAGTGAGGCTACCAAGATTAGTTACATGGCATCGAGTCTTTTCCTTTGTCTTGCTTTTGTGCCATTTTCCCCTCACTGATGCGTGGGAGTTCTTGTGTTGTTAATGCTTCAGTTCTATGTCAGTAGCATAGCAGTTCTAGTTTTCCTCTCCCTCATCTTACGGTCTTTACTTTTAACGTTAACCTTTGTCTGTGCAGCCCTTTAACTTGCACTATGTATCCTAAATCCAGTAAAACATTTCATTGGGCTATAGTATAGAAAGATAAGTAACCCAGCTTTACCATATATGTTAGGTTACTTATTATCGTCTGTGGGCATGTATGTAACTATAAAGTTTCTATATTTACCCTGTGGCTGATAGAGAGATACAGCTAAAGTTGTTATTCAGGATAGTATTTCTATAAACAGAGCAATTTATTAGTCTTATTTATCTTCTAAAATCAACTCTACAGTGTCAGAAACTGACACTAATTCTATCGTGATCTTTTAAATTGATGTTATCTTGGGCCAAAGGCAATTGCAAAGATTAGGATTGTTATAATTTATTTTCAAGATCCTTAAATTTCAGTTACCTTTGGCCCCAAGCAAGAAAATCTGGGTCAGTTAATTTTTTAGAAAGAATATAGTTTCCCACTCTGGGCCCTGTTGTTTTCTCCTGTGCTGTTTCAGCCCCAGCCCTACCTTATTCCTAGTGGCCTTTGCCTTCATTCCTTCTTTGCTCTGCTGGGCATCTTTAGAGGAAAACTTCACACCAATTTCCTCTACCATAAATTCTCTCCCTCCCCTCAACTCTACACTTCTCTTTGCCAACATACACCACTGCTTCTTCATTGATTTTGTTTCTTTTAAGCCTACAGCCCTTTCTGGCTCTTTTCCATCTTAAACTCTCTTATGTTGAAATCTCTTTTTCTTCCTTTCTCTTTGGTAAGACCTCGGATTTTTAAAAGGCTAGGCTTTATTTATTCTGCATGATCCACTTCTGTCTTCCTTCCTCTTCTATCACTTTTTTCTTGTTCTGGACTCTTTGTACACTCTATTATGCTTTCTTTCAGCAAGGCTTCAACCTTCTCCTTGTGATTAAACATTCTTCCTCTATATACAGCACAAGATGCTTATGCTTCCATTCTGTTTCCTACAAGAAAAAAAAGTCGTCAAATTCACATCTACTTCAGTCTCGTCTTCCAACATTTTGCATCCAGAGTCATGACGTGGCTATTGTAAAGTCCATTGAGTGACCACTTAAGCTTGGTGTCGTGCTAGGCACTGTAATGGTGCATTTCATAATCCTGGTGCCAGATTCCTAAATGCTTACCAATAATGGATGTTATCACATGTGTGTGCATGAATGCTCTCACATATGTATACACACCAAAGTACACAGATAATAGAACCATAAGTCAGTAAATGACTATGAATATGTATATTCAGTATATTACATTATAATCAAGCCAAATACATTTTGGGGTGGAAAATGAGGATGAGTAAATTCATAGCTAGGATAGAAGGTTAAGAGACAGTATCCTTTGGCATTCTGTATTCAGACGAGAAGGAGAGGAGAGAGTCTTGCCTGTGGAGATCAAGAGACTGTTTGAAGGTGGCTGAGTTTCAGGAGTTGAGAGAGATGACTTGTAAGGCTGTGGTGAATGTCAGGAGGATGGGATGAAGGGGGCAGAATCCCAAGAACAGACAGTTGCTGTACCCAAACAGCTCATATTCTCGCTGGCTAGAGAATATAAAAGATTCTTGGGTTGTGGTACTGGTTTCAACTATAGTCAAGTTTCTCTTGATAACCTGTATTGAAGTTTTCCGGCCTTGTCTCTGCACCATTAGAACCATTCTTACCAATTTTTTCTTTTTAATTTTTTTCTGCTTATAAATCGGTACATAAATGATAGCCCCACCACTAATAATTAACCCCCGGCTAACCATCATTAATTTTGACTAAGTTACTTATCTACTTATATCCTTTAATTTTGCCTGCCTGCCCCACAGTCTACTTGTGGTAGTAGTGACTTTTAAAATGCCGTTTATGACTCTCACTTTTATCTCATTTGTAAATTGCTCTTTTCTTAAAATTGCAGACTCAAAACTAGATACTGAGAAGGCATCTAGTTCTTTATTATCTCTGAAATATGACCAAGGAGGTCTTTGCTTAACTGTCTCTACTGAATGCAATGGGTTACTGCCACCTGTGGTGAAGGTGGCCCATTCTATTGTCATCTAGCTTTAGGTACTAGAGGTTGTTCAGCTAAATCTGCCTTGCTATAGCATCTCATTTTTTTCCCCGTAGTTCTGCTCCTTGAAACATATGGGAAAAGTCTACTTGTTTTTCAATGTGGCAGCTCTTTAAAGATTTGAAAGGGTTTGTATTTTGTTAGCTATTTATCTAAGCTTTTTTCTTTACTCCAACACTGTTTAATAGAACCTACTATGATGATGGAAGTGTTCTCTACCTGTCCTGTCTAAACAGTAGCCACTAGCCACATGTGACTATTGAGCGCTTGAAATGTGGCTAGTGTGACTGAGGAATGGAATTTTAAATTTTAGTTAATTTAAATTTAAATAGTTGGAGGAGGTGAGTGAGTCTTGTGTTAGCATAGCTGTAAACTCTAGGAGTTAGTACACTGTCACATGGCTGTCTTTTGGCTGCTCCAGAAATCTTATGGTCACCTCAGACCTGGTAAAAACATATGTAACTGGGCTCTTGATCTGTCTGGAGGCCAGTCTTACATGTTGTCACAACTAGAAGAAAACACAAATCCAGCCCCCAAAGCCCTGTTGAGTAATGTCAGTTTTTGTTGGAAGTTTCTTAGAAGGGGTAGAAGATGAAGGCTATATCTCATCTCCCATATCTCAAAAGCAACACTTAAAAAAAATCCCTCATTTAATCTCTCTCCCTGAGAGTCCCTAAAGTCCCTCTCCCTTCTCTTCCCTTCCTTCTCAGAAACGTCTTTTCCCCTCTTCCTTGAGCCTTCCTCGTCCATGCTCTTTGAGCACACCTCTGACCCCTGCTCCTTGGAGAAGGGTTCTTGGGTGTGCCCCTCGTCCTCCAGCTCCCCTTAGGGAGAGGTAATTCTTATGCCCTAGGCTTGACCTTCCTGTGGCATAACTGCTGCATTACCCGCATTTTTTCCCTGCAAGTCTTCCTGGTGCTTCAGCTTTGCTTCCGCTCTTGACCCCACGATGCCAACACAAATAGGGAGGCCTCAGGTTACTAGGACAACCAGGGCACAGGAAACCGTAGAGGCTCAGCACTCCCACAGGCATCACAGACTGGCTGTGCCAGCTCGCTTTCTCCTTAGGGACTCAGTCACACCTCCTAATCCCCATCCCCAAATTACCCAGACTGGAGGATACCCAGGCCTAAGCCACAGACCCCTGATTTTGCAGACCTGGTGGTGGAATGTGGAGTGGGTGGGATGAGGAATGGTGAATGAAGCTTTCTTACTAACACTGATATTCCAAGTCACCTTGGTGATAATTAACTTTTGTACCAGTGAGAATTACATTCCCCTGAGAGCTGATGAGAGTATAAGCTTTATTTATGTTATTTATACTTGCTACATTGCACCTTGAGTCTTGGATCTTTTTGGATCCCTGAGTAGATGTTTTCACAATTTGCTTTGGGTTAAAAGATTTAGCAATCTACTTCTGATACACTGGCACCAGTTAATGTTTAGTAAGAAAATAATGGTTACCAGATAATGAATTTAGGTTCTATTTACACTTTATTATAAAGCTAGTCATTTGTTTCAAGGAAGACCATCTGATTTGATTAAGTCTTTAAAGCTGTGAATAAATGCAGATCTACTTGTACTTAGATGCTCAGAGAATGTTGAATTGATCCAAAACTGGAGCAGGCCACTTCTGTGGAACATTCCTGGTAGGCCAGAGCAAGAGAGAATAAGGGGGGATAAGGTAGACCTGAGAGCTCTTCTCAAACAGTTGCAGGACTGTCTTGTGGAAGAGGGGTTAGATTTACTTGGTTTACCTTCACAAGGTGGAATAAGGACCTTTATTTCAGATGGCAGTGATGGCGGACAAATTTTGACTTAATAAGGAAGAACAGTTGAATAGTTAGAGGACCTCAAATTGGAATGAGCTGAATTGTTAGGCAATGAATTATTTGTGACTGTATTGTTTATATAGAGGTCAGATTACCATTTGCAGAAGCATTGGATGAGATTTTGGACATTTAATTGGATTTGACCTGTAAAGAGAAACAGGCAGATTTATCAGAAGTCAATTCACCCTTTCTAATATGATTCTGTGCCACCTATTGTGGTCAGTACGATTTTTCTAGACACTTCTGCCAAGTTTACCCACCTGAGTCACTGAATATTAGATTTGGTAGTAGAGTGTTTAGAGACTTCTCTAATGCTGTGCACTAGTCCTCTGTTGATTCCTCAGGAATGCCTCAGAGGTGGCTGAGAGGTGTAATGAAGGAGAGCTGGGGCTCTGACCCCTTTACCTGTGCAGGGAGCGGGGGTTCTGCTGGAAAAAAACCCCAACGCTTAAAGGCCCTGATATTCCAGTTTCTTCATCTTATTGACAGGGGAAAAGATATGGAGCAGGGACGTGTCTTACCAAATGTCACACAGCTAATAAATTTCAGAGCTGCAATTCAAATCTAACTCTTCTAATTCCAATCATTTGTTTCTTCCACTCTACTAGTCTACCTTATAATTCAGGAAAAGTTTCTCTCCATTTTTCTGACCACCGCAGTAATCCAGAATTTTATTTCTTCAGATCTACTCTTCTCTGTTAGCCACTGAACTAGTCTCCCTGCTGTCCAATCTCTACTTCTTGTCTATATTATCTTCACTGTTGCCAAGTTACTCTTCATGAAACATTGTCTTCATCATGAGATTTCCCTGCTCAAGAACCTTTATGTCGCCTGTGAGAACTTTACAGCCTGGCACATAGCTAGCATTCCTTAGGATTCTTGTTCAGCCAGCTGAACTTGAGCGCATTCTCTTATGGGCTGTGTAATAGTGGGATTAACCAAGTCCCACCCTACCGCTAGACTCCAACTTTGGTAGAATTTTTATGTACATTTTTAATCAGGGATGACGATAAGATACAAAAGAAATAGAAGATCACAGCTAATAAAAAGCAAGTTGTATAACAATATGTATAATATAATCCAATTTATATGACACATGCATTTTTTAAAAACAAAAATGAGATATATAGAAACTGGAAAAAAACACACCAAACTGGTGACAGACATTAACTCTGATGAGGGGGATTAAGAAAAGTTGGGAAGTAAGGGAGGAAGGTGGGAACTTAAAATATGTATTTCTCCACTGAGGAAAGCCTCACAGAGTGGAAGGGAAACCTGAGGAACCAGGCTTGGAACTGACAAGAGAAAGAACTGCTTAGTTGTCTTGCCTGGCTCCACTGCAAGCCATTTCTTTGCCTCTTGCGTCACTCTTTGAAAGAAATAAAAGTCGCATGAGATTATTTGAATGGTCAAGCTTAAGTCATGGCCCATCTGTGGCCCTATCAGGATATAGAGAGAAAGGATCTGGGGGAAGGACCCCGTAGGGAAGCTCCTTGGTTTCTGTCGAGGGAGGGCAAACATTTGATTTTACTCTCCCAACAAGGCTGTACACAGAGCTGGAGAGTCAGTAGCCTGAAAGGACATCAGAGTAGTCTTAGGATGCTGGGGGCTGGAAATGACAAATGTCCACTGACTTCATCACCCCTCCCCGACCTATCTGCATCTGGATCCTAGGCCTGCCTTTTCTTTTGGCTCAACCAAGCCCTCTGGTGTGGTTTGTTTTTTTGTTAGTTTTTTTTTTAAGATGGAAGCGTTTACTTCTCAATTATGTATTGAAGATTTTTTGGCCACGCCGCACAGCATGTGGGATCTTAGTTCCCCGACCAGTGATCGAACCCATGCCCCCCCGCTGTGGAAGTCTTAACTTCTGGACCGCTAGGGAAGTCCCTCTGGTGTGGTTTTAACCTTTACTAGAGAATGAGGGGCAGTGAGTTAAGGGGATGGGGCAGAGGAGAAGGGTAAGGTAGGGCAGGTAGAGAGGGCAGTTAGCAGGTTTTACTTTGCTTTCTCCCTTTCCTGTGCTTGCACAGAAAGCCTTTTCAGTGACTGACAGTTAAAAAAATGATCATAATAAACATTTGTGAGTCCAGTTACAAATAAAAACCTTATCCCTCTGGCTGTTCTAACAACCTGCTCCTCTGATGGAGGAGCCATTCTTCCCCTGTGTCATGCAGACTGTGGCCAGGGTGGCATTTCTGTCCCTCTCCCGTGTATGTGTCCCTGCCAGCACACACACCAGATGACTGTCTGCCGTATTTGGAAGGTCCAGACCCCAATCAGAGTATGTGCCAAAAGTATTTTGTTTTCTCACAGGGGGGATTCTTCACTTTTGAAGCATTAACCTTCTGATAAAAAATACCTTTCTTCACCTCTTAACATAGCTTAGGCCTGACTTTTTGAAAATTAACTTGAGTTAATCACAAGAGGGTGTGCAAATGTACACTCTAACTTCTGTGAACTGGAAAGCAAATTCCCTGACCTAACTCTATTTCTGCTGGTTAGAGAATCCATTCCTCTGGTATGTTTCAGAAGGCTGATGGACCAGGGATAATCTTATACCACAATGGACTGATTAACCTCTGTAAAGACTTATTGGCCAGCTACCATTAATAACAAAAAAAGACTTAAATAGCTCCTTAACTGTTGCAGAATAATTATTTTTTCAACTTTATTGAAATGACAAGATGATGCACACATTTTATTTATTTTTTAAAATTTTTTTAAAATTTTATTTTATTTTTGGCTGCGTTGGGTCTCCGTTGCTGCACGTGGGCTTTCTCTAGTTGTGGCGAGCAGGGGCTACTCTTTGTTGTGGTGCGCGGGCTTCTCATTGCAGTGGCTTCTTTTGTTGTGAAGCACGGGCTCTAGGTGCATGGGCTTCAGTAGTTGTGACACATAGGCTCAATAGTTGTAGCTCACGGGCTCTAGAGTACAGGCTCAGTAGTTGGGGCGCACGGGCTTAGTTGCTCTGAGGCATGTGGGATCTTCCTGGACCAGGGCTCAAACCTGTGTCTCCTCCATTGGCAGGCGGATTCTCAACCACTGCGCCACCAGGGAAGTCCAATGCACACATTTTAAATGTGTAATCACTGAGTTTTGACAGATTTTTACACCCATGTAATCATCTCTGCAGTCAATATGTAGAACATTTCTCTCACCCTCCCCAAATTCTCCTGTTGCCCATTGCAGTCAGTCTCCCCCCAGCCCACCTCAGACATCCACTGATCAGATTTCACCGTAGATGTTTTGCCTACTGTAGAGCTTCGTGTAAATGGAATCATACGGTATGTATCCTGTGTATGGCTTCTTTAATTCAGCATTATGTTTTTTCTATCCATCCATGGTTTTGTGTATACCAGTAGTTCATCCCTTTATTGCTGAGTAGTATTTCATTGTTGGATATACCACAATTAGTTTATCCATTCACCTGGTGATGGGCATTTAAGTTATTTTCCACTTCGAGCTGTGAATGTTCACATACAAGTCTTTGAGGATATGTACACATGTTTCTTGGATAAATACCTTGGAGTGAAATCTTAGGTCCTGTGTTAATTGAATGTTTTTAACTTGATAAAGAAAAAACTGCCAAACTTTTGCAAAGTGGCTGTTCAATTTTACATTTACCAGCATTGTATGAAAATTCCAGTGTTCTGCATCTCCATCAGTACTTGGTATCATCAGTTTAAAAAAAAAATCATTCTAGTAGCTGTGTAGTGATATCTCATTGTGGTTTTAGTTTGCATTTTCTCAAAGACTAATGATACTGAACATCTTTTCATGTGCATAGTTGCCACCTGTATCTTATATCTGGTGAAGTCTTTTTAAATCTTTTGCACATTTAAAGAATTAGAATGTTTGGCTTCTTGTTATTGCATTGTAAGAGTTCTTTATATATTCTTGTTATTATAAAGGTTTTAAAATATTCTGGATACAAGTCCTTTGTGAGTATATGAATTGAAAATATATCCTCACATTCAGTGGCTTGCCTTTTTTTTTCTCTACGGTGTCTTTGGAAGAGCAGAAGTATTAAATTTTGGTGAAGTGTAATTTCTTACTTTTTTCTTGTCTAGTTAGTCCTTTTTGTGCCCTGCATAAGAAATCAAAGTCACAAAGATTTTCTCTTATGTTTTCCTCTATATCCAGAAGTTTTATAGTTTTGACTTTCACGTTTAGGTCTATTTATGTTTATGATCCATTTTGGTCACTTCCTTAACTTTGTCCTCACTGCACAACAGATGCAGTAGGAAAGGGGGAATCTAAAATAAAGATGATTACCTCTCTCAAAAGCAGATATATTGTAGAACAAAATATTAAACTTTTCTTCTGTATATTGTTGTCTTCATCTAATACTATGCATTAACTATTCATTAGTAAAATATGTATCATCAGCTACTGTGAGTCAGGCACTGGAGATACAGCAATGAACACACTAGACACTGTCCTTGCTCTGTGGATGGGAGAGGTTGGGTTTTAGTGAGCATCCATTGTATGCATGGTAAAGTCAAGAAGATGTCATTGCCTCTATCTGTGATTCCTCAATTGAAGGAAGTATTTCAGATCCTTGCAATCTACTTAATCTTATTGTATGATAGAGCAGGAACCTCCTTCCACAAAGGGTCACTATTCTGTAGAGAAAAGGGAATCTTGGACTGCATACAGCCCGCTATAATGCAGTAAGGGAAGTGGTGTAGCAGTACAGGATGGAAAATGGTAGTAAATGGTCTCATGCTCCTGTTACTGCTGAGGTATAGTGACTGGACTTAATGCTCTCTTCCTTGGTTTAAGCTAAGCGTTTTGTTTTTGTCTCTAATCCTGTTTTTGATGTCTTTTTGCCAAAAAGAGTTCACTGATGGTATCTTCAGAGAACTCTTCGATCTCTTTCCTGATAGCCAGAATGCCAGATATCTTCTATAACTAACCGTATGTTCTTTAAAACCAGTCATAATTTATTTGTGTTAAATATACCACCATTGTTCAAGCCACCTCAAGTATAAGTGCCATTTACTATTAACATTTATAAACTAGTACTAATATTAGATAACCAGATAATAAGTGGTGTTAATTCAGAGTAGAATGCGATCACTGTGGCCCACTTGACCTTTAAAGAAGAAATAAAGCTTGAACTAGTCCTGAAAGTTAAGTAGGATTTTGGTTGATAATAAAGAGGGTGGATTAAATAAGGAGGGTGGATTAATTTGGATTAATGGATTTGAGGAAAAAGAGATTAAGGACCAGCACATACACCATTCATGGTATAACTCCCCTATCATCTAGCCATAGCAAATGTCATTAGTCCATCGTGGCACTCATTCTTACTGAGCCTGGACACAGCCCAGTAAGACTAGAACTAGATAATAGGAAAAAAAAAATGTAGACATTAAATGGAGAGATATTTTGAAAGAGGTATCAGTGAAAATGTCTGACCCTGGAGGTTAAGATGTGGGGCATCTCCCATGTGCAACCGGGAAGCCCTTGGTACAGAGACTGTGAAGGGTTTCTGTTGCATCTGTGCTGAAAATACAAGCATCTGAGGGGTGTGATAGGCATCACAACCAGCCTCAGAAAGATAGTGGCAGGGGACTTCCCTGGTGTTCTGGTGGTTAAGAACCTGCCTTTCAATGCAGAGTACGTGGGTTCGATACCTGGTCGGGGAACTAAGATTCCCACATGCCGTGGGGCAACTAAGCCCGTGCGCCACAACTACTGAGCCCATGCACTCTGGAGCTCGCGTGCCACAACTAGAGAGCTCACGTGCTGCAACTTCTGAGCCCGCGCGCTCTGGAGCCCGAGCGCAAGTAGAGAAGCCTGCGCGCTGCAATGAAAGATCCCATGTGCGGCAACTAAGACCTGACACAGCCAAAAAAATAAATAAGAAGAAGAAGAAAGATGGTGCCGGGGAAGACAGTGCAATTTAGTTTGCTGGAGGGGGCCATTCAGGCTGTTTCTAGGCTGGGAGAGACCCTAGAGTTTTACCAGCCAGCAGAATAAGCAGCAAACAGGGGCAAAGGAACATTGCTCTGGAGATCTAGGAAGCCAGAGGACCACCAGCTCAAGGAGTTCAACTTTCTCCTGCTGCTACAAAGTCCCCTTCCCCTTGTACATCCAGATCCATCTCCAGCTAGAGGAGCAGGGGAGAGGTGGCTATGTGAGAGACTGAGCAAGTTTTATTCAAGAGAGTCTGAGCAGTACCTTAAAGACTGTTGAAATGATCAGACCTGACTACATTAGACTGATTCAGGGACTTCTGAAGGATGTGGTGTCAGCAACTGTGAAGATGTACAAAACCTTTATGTGAGTAGAAGGTGTCAGTCAGCTCATCTACCACCTTTGACGAGGTAAGGCAGGAGTGAATGAGGAATGATGCAGGCCTGTGCACATGTTTCCAAGAGGGGCTAATTGGGCCCATCTGAGGTAGGTTAGGATGGATGCTCAGAGCACTCAGATTCAGGGGGACTGCTTACCCATGTGTACCTGCCTCAGCAGCACCAATGTCCCAGCACTGGCTGGACCCATGGCCAAGGAAGAACCATGTGACTGGAACACATCCACTACACCTGGCCTGGTCAAACCTGTGAGGACATTCCTGTGATCTGCTGTTTCCATTGGCATCTACCTTTTATCTGACCTCACTCATCCTGAGGAGACCATGTTTTGGGGAGACATCCAAATTTCTTGGATTTTGTCATTTACTCATTTTCTCATTTATTCTAATATTCATTGAGTCTGTTATGCCACACACTGTGCTAGGCACTGAGGATACAGTATTTTGTAGCGGTAAGGAAATAAACACAAATAACTATAATGAAGTTTGAGCAATATTAAGTTTGAAAAATATTACTAAGAAAGTACAGAACATTATTGGAATACACATTTTGGGGGGACCTCGTCTACAAAGGAAGTAGTGATGTTTACGCTGTGACGTTTAGAATGATTTTGAGGTGATCAGGTGAAAGGTGGGAAGAATGTTTCAGGCAGAGGGAACAGTATGTGCAAAGGTGACAGATATGAAAGGAATGAAAGAAGTTCAGTGTATCTGGAGCCTAGAGGGGGAGGGGAGGGATGTGATGTGAGATGAGGCTGAAGAGATAGGCAGCGACCAAATCATTGAGCACCATGAAATCCATAATAAGGTAGTTCATCCTACTATGGAGGCCATTCAAGTGTTTCTATGCAGAGGAATGACGTTGCCAGCACTGCATTATGGCTGTTCTATAGACAGAAGACTGGAGAAGATCAACACTAGATGCTGGGAGACCACTTAAGGGGCTGTTGCATTGGTCCAGGTGAAAGACGATGGTGGTTTGGACTCCATAGGGTAGAGGCAATGGAGAAGTGGATGGCCTTGAGGGCACATTTTGGAGGTATATCCAGCAAGACATGGATGTGGAGAGTAAGGGAGATGGAGAATTCGAGGATGACTCAGGTTTTTGGCTTGAGCATGCGGGTGCATGGTGGGTCATTTACTGAGTAAGAGAACAATGGGGTGGGAAGATATTTAGGGGGAAAATCACGTGTCAGGTTTTGGACACAGGAGTTCGAAGTGCTTGCAAGGCCATCAAGTGAAGAGATCCAGTAGGCAATTGGATATATTAGTTTAGAGCTGACAGAAATGGACTGGTGATTCATTCTTGGCCTATAGAAATGGTCATTGGAGTTATGCGTATAGATATAATTGTAGACAAGAGAGTTGGGTGGAGAAAATCTAGAGCCTCAAGGAACACCAGTCAACCCAAGGGACAGGTAGAGAAGGAAGAGTCGGTCAGAGACAGAGAGAACTGGTTGGAAGGAACCGGCAGTGTGGTGTCACCGAAGGTGTGCCACTACAGTTTGCTCTAGAGATGTGTCAGAGCGTTTGGCTGGACTCCTGATGGTGCTGAAGTTACCTATAATGTTTGATGGGGTGGGTGGGCTACAGAGGACCAGAGGAGCACACCTGGAGCTCCCCACCTACCTTAACAACCAAGCAGCCTTCTGCCTGTCGAATCTGAAGAAACCTGGACTCCAGGAGGTAGCAGGGGCTCAGAGGAAGGAAATGGTTCTCACACAGGTGTATTACCGTCAAGCCTCTGCCTTTAACCTGGTGAGGTTTGGAATGATCAGAGTGAATCCCAATCTATGGACCTGAGCCCTCCCACAGATTTGGTTGCATTCTTATCACTTCTTAGAAGTGTATAAGTGTATCCTCATCTTTTTTTTTTCTTTTTCTGTCTTTGCCACTCTGATTCTGCTGCCCAGTTGGTTCCCCTTGGTTCTTGATCTTTGATTTAGTTTGGCTTGCTCTCCCTTTCTGAGGAGTAGCTTTCATATATACATACTTCTTTTTTTTTAATTTTAATTTTATATTGGAGTATAGTTGATTAACAATGTGTTAGTTTCAGGTGTACAGCAAAGTGATTCAGTTATACATACACTTGTATTCTATTCTTTTTTTTAAGTATTTTTTTTAATTGTTAAAAAATTTATTTTATTTTTGGCTGCATTGGGTCTTCGTTGCTGCGTGTGGGCTTTCTCTAGTTGCGGGGTGAGCGGGGGCTACCCTTCGTTGCGGTGCGCAGGCTTCTCATTGCAGTGGCTTCTCTTGTTGCAGAGCATGGGCTCTAGGTGCACGGGCTTCAGTAGTTGTGGTGCACGGGCTTCAGTATTTGTGGCACACAGGCTCAGTAGTTGTGGCTTGCAGGCTGTAGAGCGCAGGCTCAGTAGCTGTGGCACACAGGCTTAGTTGCTCCACGGCATGTGGGATCTTCCCTGGACCGGGGCTCGAACCCGTGTCCCCTGCACTGGCAGGCAGACTCTTAACCATTGCGCCACCAGGGAAGCCCCCCATGTATCTATTCTTTTTCAAGTTCTTTTCCCATTTAGGTTATTAAAGAATATTGAGCAGAGTTCCCTGGCTATACAGTATTGGTTATCTATTTTAAATGCAGCAGTGTGTACATATATACACACTTCTAATAACCCCTCTGCTTGACTGACAGGCCCTGGAAGCTGCCTCCTTGTGCTTGTAATAAGCAGTCACCACCGAGCACAGCCCAGTTTTATAGGCCTAAATAAGTGTAGGTGCTTCCTTTACCCCTCTAGAGGTGTTAGTTGCTCTGAGCCTTGGAAGTTCAGTTCTCAGTCATCTCCTTCTCTTCTGTTTTGCTTGGCTGAAGCATATTTATTAGCTAGATTTTAAGGTGGTTCTACCTTTCAGTAGAAACTTGGCTTTTATATCTATTATTCTGGGCTAGTATCTGGGCCCAGTCTTGTTCATGGCCTTAAGGCTTTTGATGGCTTTTCCTGTGGAGTAACATTCTGTGGAGCTTTCTACCATGTGCTTTCTTTCCTGCCAGGATTAGTCAAAAATTAGCCCCACATTGCTACCCTCCTATTCCAAAAGTCTGTAACCTTTATGTTCCTTGTATTGGGTCTGAGGGATGACTGTAGCCCTTAGCTTATTTCAGGACCCATGATTAACATACCCTGGGTCTAAATAATGAATCTGTAAGCCCAGTGGTGGCTTGTAATTTCTATACAGAAGCTTAAGGGCAGAAATCTGATTGGAAGGAGAAGGAGGCGGTTAGAAGATTCATCTTGATGCTGAGTCCAAAGAGTAATGTGACCAGCTGACTAGGACTGATCACCAGAAAAATAAAAAACAAAGATATGCTTAATAAAAATATGTACTTTGTTCATATAAGTGAGTTTTATAAATATAGAATCTAGGACCTTTAAAAATATTTTGTAGGCTAATTATTTCATTTACTTAGTTTCTTCCTTCCCCAAACAAAGTATGATACCGTTAACCTGAGAATTTTAAACACATGCTTTGCTGACTTTCTCTGTTTGTATTTTTAAAATATATTTATTTAGGCTGCACCAGGTCTTAGTTGTGGCATGCGGGCTCATAGTTGCGGCATGCATGAGGGATCTAGTTCCCCAACCAGGGATTGAATCCGGACTCCCTGCATTGGGAGCGTGGAGTCTTACCCACTGAACCACCAGGGAAGTCCCTATTTGTGTATTTTTATTTGGTTTACTTTATGGGACTGCCATCGACGCCAGCAACTCTTCCTCAGTTCCTCCAAGCAATCTTTTCCTTGGTAAGTTATACTGTAAAATTCTAATCATTACTGTTGTGCAATATCAAAATGCCTTATATATGTAGCAATGACAGCACACATGCCCACACCCAGGGAAACAAGGTCATGTTCCACCTGAAATTATCTCCTTTGAGGTGATAGATCATGCCATGATCGTGGATGAACTCTCCGAGGAAATGACTATGGGAAGAAGAATGCCAAAAGCGGAGGACCAGAGCGTTGGTGAGGAGATGGGGGTGGGGGTGGATGGCCACAGTTCAGAGGAGGAAGAGGATCTACACCACAGTGAGCGATCAGTGGACACTGAGATGGAAGGATGACTAGGAGGATGAGCTGTGGTGGAAGCCATGGTAAGAGATTTAAGAAGAAGGTGTTGGCTGACAGTGTCAAATGTGTTCGAAGTATAGTGGAGGAACTTACTGTCCCCTGTAAAGTAGGAACTTCACTGGGTTCTTCCTCATCTCGATTATTTATAAAAATTTTACACTAGACTATTCAATTCTATTCAACAAGTATTTACTGAGGGCTTCCCTGGTGGCGCAGTGGTTGAGAGTCCGCCTGCCGATGCAGGGGACACGGATTCGTGCCCCAGTCCGGGAAGATCCCACGTGCCGCGGAGCGGCTGGGCCCGTGAGCCATGGCCGCTGAGCCTGCGCGTCCGGAGCCTGTGCTCCGCAACGGGAGAGGCCGCAACAGTAAGAGGCCCGCGTACCGCAAAAAAAACAAAACAAAACAGTATTTACTGAGCTGCATACTAACTGTGGTGGGGTTGTATAAAAGAGGTAGAAAGTGTTTTAAAGTAATATGTCTTTTTAAATAAATATACTGGTTAATTTGTATATAAAAGCTCCATCAGTTTGGAATGGTATATTTGTTAAATGGAAACTACAGACCTATTTCAGTGACATTTGAAGAAACATCTTTTGGTATCCTTTCATCCCTGTGATACCTTTTTTTTTTAATCCTCATATAATTTTTTCTTATTATAAAAGTGATACATAATCATTGAAAATACAGTTATATGTAAAATTCTGACTCATCCCCAAAAGATAGTGATTCTTAACATTTTGATTTATATCATCCCAGGTGTCTACTGTGTATTTATATGTGTGTATGTGTGTGTTTAATGAAACTGGGCTCATTCCATACATTTTTCAACTTTCTGTTTTCACTTAATGATATATCATGAACAATCTTTGATATTACACATCTCTGAAACAATGTTTAGTGGGCTGCTTGGATTTTAATGTATGAGTGTAACATAATTTAATTATACAATGTCCTATTATTAGAAACTTAAGATCTTTCCTAATTTTTCTTTATTACAAACAGTGCTGTATTGAGTATCTTTGAAGCTAAATCTATGATTGTTTTCTTTAGCTAAAATTCTTGAAGTGGAATTGGTGGGTTAATGGTAAAAATATTTTAAAGGTTTTTGATGGAAATCACCAAGTTGCTCTCTAAAGTTGTTCCAGATTGTACTCTTACTAGTAGTATGTGAGAGTACCATTTTCCTACCCACTTGCTAGCGTCAGGTATTATTATTTCAAAAAACCTTTTTTATAGGTGAAAAAATAGTCCTTCATTGTTATTTCAGTTTTATAGCCATTTTATATGTGTGTGTGTGTGTGTGCATATATATATTCGTTGGTGGCAAATACTTACTCTTCGAAGATAAATTTTATGAAAACAGAAGTGTTTTAACAAGGTGAATGGTCCATCTTGGTAGTACAGTTTTTGACTGAATGTAGATGTGACCCTGAAGTGGCCATATCCCAGTTCTGTCACTTACTAACTGGATAGTCTTGGGCAATTGGTTAATGCCTCTAGGCCTCAGAGTTTTTACCAAATGAGCACTATAATAGTACCTGTCTTAGGGAGTTGTTAGGCAGATTAAATGAGACAACTAGATGCAAAACGCATGGCCCAGTAGTTGGCATACGGCACAGAATAAATATTAGCAGTAGTCATTGACGAGCCTGATTTTCTCGTGTGGTCTCAAACCGGCTGAAGGCAGCATCAAAAGTGAAGTTTCAGAAACAGTTTTTTAAAGGCATCATCTTGGGAGTGATCATCTAGACTCCGAAGGATACGGTTCTTTCCATCAACAAATACCGTAGGTGCTGAGAGGATCCAAAAACGAATAAAACATGTCTTCTGTTTTCAAGTAGCTTACTGCCTCACAGGAGGGATGAGATGTACCCTCATTACTCTAATATGAGACAGAAAGCGAAAGCCTCGCAGAAGAGGTCAGATAGAGCACCGTGAGGGTTCAGGTGAGGGACAGTTCTCTAACAGATGGCAGCAATATTTGAACCAGACCTTGAAGAAGGGTTAGGATTTGAATTTGTGAAATATGGGATGGGAATGGGGAGGGTTTTCTTGGCAGAAGGAATCACCTGAGCATGAAGGCAAGTAAAGCTGGACATAGAAATCTGGGTGTTATCAACCTCTGGCACTAGCTAAAATCGTGGAAGTGGATAAATGTGTAATTGGTATTAATTGCACAAGTCACAGACTTGGAGGTGTAGAGATTTTAACTTTTGTTTTTAGGACTGGTATCCCCCTCTCCACTGAGAGAGGAAAGCTTACTCTTGTACATTTCAGGTATATATCTCTGGGCATTCTACCAGTTTAGTTCTATCCTTCAGAATTTTAATTCAAGGATGCAGGCCAGCCACTTGTAGGGAGGCTTGTATCCTTGTCACGAGTCTCATCTTGGTCATTTCCTCCCTCTGCAACAGCTTGTCACATTCTCCTCTCCCCATAGCTGGTCCTTTTTAAAATTTTTATTGGAGTCTAGTTGATTTACAATATTGTGTTAGTTTCAGGTATACAGCAAAGTGGATCAGTTATACATATATCCACTCTTTTTTAGATTCTTTTCTCATACAGGTCATTACAGAGTATTGAGAAGAGTTCCCTGTGCTATACAGTAGGTCCCTATTAGTTATCTATTTTATATACAGTAGTGTGTGCATATGTCAATCCCAGTCTCCCAATTTATCCCTCTTCCCTTTTTCCCCCCCGGTGACCATAAGTTTGTTTTCTACATCTGTGACTCTATTTCTGTTTTGCAAATAAGTTCATTTGTACCATTTTTTTAGATTCCACACATAAGTGATATCATATGGTATTTGTCTTGCTCTGTATGACTTCCTTCACTCAGTATGAAAATCTCTAGGTCCATCCATGTTGCTGCAAAGGGCGTTATTTCGTTCTTTTTTATGGCTGAGTACCAATAGCTTGTTCTAAGAAGATGATGGCCAGTGGTGGTTTTGATGGATGGTGCATAGATAACTCCTTAGAGACGCGTCCACTGTCTGCCTCACCACCAGCAGGTGAACCCTGCACATCCTCTTGCTCTTTCAGAGACTCTTAGGGTTGGCACTCCAGCTCACTTTCCCTTCTAAAGCCTACAGTTCCCTCTGGGCCCATATGAATTTAAGAATCCCTTCTCTACACTCCCGGGTCCTTAGGAGACTCAGCCTTCCAGCATCCCGCACCCCCCATAATAGTACATGCACCATCCCTGAGAGGCTGGCCACTGGCGCTCTGGACAAGGCAGGCTGCCCAGGTCCATCACTGGATGATCCAAAGGGTAGACTAGATGTATGCTTAGGGCACCGGCAAAGCAGGGCCACAAAATAGATTTGGAGGAAAAGATTTTGATATATTTTTTTAAATGTGAAAGTAGTTACTGTGGGAAAAAAATCAAATTTATTGTACTTCTTTATATTTACATTGTATTATATTGTAAGTGTGAAGGACTGATTTTATTTTTATTAATTTTTTTGGCGGGTGGAATACCATAATCTTTCAGTGTTTGGGGTTTCTAAAGACCCTAATTTGGCCCTGTGCAGGTCTAGTCTCCTCTTTGACTCCTCCAAATTTTAAGGGGCGGGATTGTCCTTGCCCTTGTCAGCGGCCCCTTCCCCAAATTATCCTGACGACAGGGAAGTAGGGAGTCCATAATGCTCCTTTCTCTCTCTTTTCCCCAACTCTTTTTCTCTCCTGATTTCCTGTGTTCTTTTGGAAGAAGAGGAAAATCAATTCTGTCTCTTCATTCCTCTGTATAACTCAGTCTGAACTCACACCAATAGCAGTGAGCTTTGAATTTAGCAATGTTGGAATCGGGGTCTTTGCTCTCAATAGCAGTCAGTTCATTTTTGGCTTAGCTGCCACATTTCGAGGTCCAGCCAGGAAAACAGAAATCACTCTAAGTATTTAAATCAGAGGGAATTTCATCCAGAAAATTAGCAATAAAAGTGAAGGAAGAGCTGGGAAGCCATTCAAGGGAAGGCGAGGCAACCCAGAGATTAGCAACAGCAGGAATCATCTTATCATCCCTGGGCTGAAGGAACAAGGATGAGTTAGAAGCTGGAACTGGGGAGCGCCTGCCTGAGGGCGGCTGCAGCCACAGGGGACACACAGCTTCTGTGGGAGGTGCTGGCCAAGGCAGAGGGAGAAGGGGAGGAAACACTGGCTCTGGCTTCCTTCTGACATTCTTCTGTCAGTGCCCCTCGCTGACAGCATTCAGCAGGGATCCGGGAGCCAGGGGCTCAGTCTGTGAATGTCAGCCTCGCTGGAGAGGGAACGGCGTGGATCTGATAAGAAACAGGCCAAGGACTGAATGGGTGGGTTGGGCCAGTGGGCGCAGGAAGGAGCCCGTCACCACTTTGCCACATAAACTGGCTTTTGTCCCTTCCTAGTTAGTACACTTCTTCAGGGTGGGTGAGGCAGGCAACTATATTCTGACTTATTTTTGTGTCCTCTGAAGTCCTCTCAATAAATATTTGTTATATTGAACCGAATTTAACCGAATTCCTAAACTCTCTTTTGGGCATGTATCACTGACTGGCTCCTCTTCTTAGACTTTTCAGGGAGGAGATGAAAATTTTGAAGACCTTTGCACAGTTGCTATGAAAACAAGCAGACTCATTGTCTTCAAACATTTCACCTTTCCAGACTGTGACCTCAAACTGCTGATGGTGGGGTCTAGTTCCTTTTTGGGTAGGAAATATCTGTAATAATTACCATAATAATTAACATTTATATAATGCCTTACAACTTACAAAGTACTTTTACATTCATTTTCATCATAAGTAGGGGATCCTGGAATTCGTTTCTTTGTCCTCTGTCAGACTAGCGTAAAGCTTAGATTTGAAAGAAAAACATCAGGGTTCTTCTCTTCTGAATCGCAGGTAGTGGGCAATCTTCTCGGCCCTTTTTGTTAGATAGTTTAGTTACTTTCAGTAGCTGATGGACATGTTCTCAGCTGCCGTTTGTTGGCAGAGACTGGCATCACATTACTGCTCCATTTTTCTCTCTCAGGGACCTAGCAGGTGTTTGAAGACAGTGACCATCTCATCTACTGACATGGGGTCTTTGCAGTCGTATGTAGCACACCTGTTGTTTTTAGAGCCCTATTCTCATCCAAATATGTATATATGTACAGTTGGCCCTTGAGTAATATGGGGTTTAGGGGCACCAGCCCTCCAGGCAGTTTAAAATTCATGTATAATTGTAGAGGTGGCTCTCCATACGTGGTTCCTCATCTGCGGATTCAACCAACCATGTAGTACTGTAGTACCTATTTAATCGAAAAAAAAAATCTGTGTGTAAGTGGGTATCATGGCATGATATGGAAAAATAAGTTGAACCGTGTTAACCAATCAGAATAGTTTGGACAAAACATGTCATTTAGAAAACTGGCATCTGGTGTGGACTGCTTCTGGGTGTATGCACGTCCCTAAATGTCTGACCTTTCAGGATTTGCCTTATCTGCATAAATACCACTCCTTCCTCCTACATAGAGAACACTGGACTCTCACCTCCTGCTTCCTTTCTCTTAGACTAAGACTTGTTAATCTGGGGTCCTTTGGCCTTCAAGGGTCTCAGAAGATCCTGGGTCCATGTGTCCCCAAAACGATATGCAAACTTTTGTGTGTAATATATATATGTGCCTTTTGGGGGTGGGGGGTAGGGAGAGAACGTGTCCATGGCTTTCATTCAATGTTCTACCCCCAGCCTGTCTCTGTCTTCTTTCTTTATTCTGCCTGAACCTTCAACTCCTAGTTCTTTCCCTCACTCAGAAGATGATTTTGCATCTTCATTAAGGCATGCAGTGGAGCCCCTTATTTCACAGAACTTGTCATATTATAGAAGATATTGAGTCGAATTTTTCCTGTTGCCCTGGAATTGGTGACTAGGGTCTAAAAACGGGGACAAAGAAACACTAAGCACCACACATTCTGGAGAGAGCAGCTAATGGCTGGGGTCAGTCACCCTCTCGAGGGCTTACAAAGAGATAGCAGAACTGGCCCTGGTACCTCTAACCACTAACCCCACCCATCCCTCATCACCTCACCTTGTTCCCAGTCTGTGTGAGGTGTAAGAGGACTCAAGGGAGGGAGTCATGAGCCTACCAGGGAGTACCTCCCCCTCCTTTTGCCCCCCAAACCAAGCAGGAGGATATCAAAGAGAGTCTACAGGAAAGAGAGGCTGATTTCTCATTCCCTGGCTAGACTCTGTGTTTAGACAGTGGACTTGTTTAGCTCTGCATTTATCTGAGAAGAAGAAAGGCAATTAGGCGTGAAAGACAGGGGCTTAGCGGTAGAATAGCCTGTATTCCTTCTGTTTGGCTTAGCAAGGACATGTGAGTTTCTCGTGGTTCCAGGGATACTGAGGAAGATAGCTGGGCTTGAGCCATCTTGCTGGTAGTCTATGCAAGAGGCTGCCTGCTGGACAGAAGCTAGGAGGGTTAAAGGAGGTGACCTGGAGCGGGATTGTTTCCATTAGGGCACAGCTCAGTGGAGAGGCCTCACAAGTGCCCTATAAGAGAGCTGGCATTTTGACATCTGTCAAACAACAGGCTCGGGTGGCCTGTCGTCCACAGCCCACAGTGGTTTGTGATGACAGATACCTTATTAAGTGAGGAGACAGTTATCTCTTCCCTCTCTGCTCTCCTCCTGGTTCCCAACCCCTGTAGAGCTAGACCCCTTGTAGAGAACCTTCTAGAGAAGTAGAAGAGGAGGAGAAGCCACAGGAGGGAGCATGCTCTCCTCCCCACTTCAGGTTCCATCAGCCATGGCTCAGGCTTGGGCTGGAAGAGGGAAGGAGACGAGTTCTGTGTTGGACCTGAGACTGGAGTTTAAATCAATTGGATTGGACTGAATTGTCACATAACTAAAAAGGAGCGGAGAGCTGTGGAACCTCTCTGTGCTATTGTGAGGAGTGGGAAGGAGACATGTCAAGGCACAGATGAAGACTGTGATGGGGTGGGTGGCAATGTTTATACCTAGCTGAGTTCAATGCTCAACAAATAGTTACATTTATCTATCACTAGATCCATCCCTGAATTCATTGTTCCATCTTCCCCTGCAGTCTAAGAGGATATGTTTCTTTTTCTGTGAAGTGAATCCCTCCATCTGTACACTTGTTTGTTCGTTGAGAAAACATTTATTTGACATCTTAAATGTATTGCCCCTGTTGAGGTACAAAGATTAAACATGAAAGAAATTTTTCCCTTGTAGAATACACAAACTAGCCGGGTAGGGTAGAAAGTAACTACCTGCTTTAAAAACAACATCTTAGGGCTTCCCTGGTGGCGCAGTGGTTAAGAATCTGCCTGCCAATGCAGGGGACACAGGTTCGAGCCCTGGTCTGGGAAGATCCCACATGCTGCGGAGCAACTAAGCTCTAGAGCCCGCGAGCCACAACTACTGAGCCCACGCACCACAACTACTGAAGCCCGCGCACCTAGAGCCCTGCTCTGCAACAAGAGAAGCCACCGCAATGAGACTCCCGCGCACCGCAGTGAAGAGTAGTCCCCGCTCTCTGCAACTAGAGAAAGCCCGTGCAGAAACAAAGACCCAACACAGCCAAAGATAAATAAATAAAATAAATTAAAACAAAAAAGAATATATTGTCTTTAAGAAGATACCTGCCTACCCCACTAGGTCATGTATTTTATGAGAGAAGGAACTTTTTTTTTTTTTTGGCTGCACTGCACTGCACGCAGGATCTCAGTTCCCTGACCAGATATTGAACCCGTGCCCCCTGCAGTGGAAGTGCAGAGTCTTAACCACTGGACCACGAAGGGAAGTCTGAGAAGGACTTTTTATCTTGCTAATCTTTGTACTTCAACACTGGCAATACATTTTGGATGTCAAATGACTTGAGTTCTGCATGATTTTTGAATGTTCCACTAAACATTTGTATAGGGTGTCATATATAAATAAATCTGGTCTGTTGTTACTTATCCTAACACTGGTGTTTAATCTGTTTTTTTTTTTTTTAAAGGAACGGCTTCTGATCTTACTTCTCTTAAACCCTAACTTACTCATTCCTACAATTAGGTGCAAGAATCTGAGTGCTTCAGTAAGTCTTCTATGATGGTCATGTCCAATCATTTATGTATTGAAATACCTATTATTTTATTATAAGTTATTGTTTTTTATTTCTCTTTTATATTAGATTTAGGACATTTTATTGGTGTTTTGAAATTATGTGTATAGATAGCTTGTATTATCTATGAATTTCGTTTTAGGTTAGTAAAGGTGCTGTTATTTAAAATATTTATTAGAATAATGGAGACTTAGGTCTGATAGGACCGAGAGCCACTATGTAGCCATTGGTTTCCAAAGTGTCGTTTGGAGCCACAGAGCTCAGATGTTTTGCTCATGAGCTCCCTAAAATAACAATAACCCCCT
Source organism: Stenella coeruleoalba (assembly GCF_951394435.1). Classification (NCBI taxonomy): domain Eukaryota; kingdom Metazoa; phylum Chordata; class Mammalia; order Artiodactyla; family Delphinidae; genus Stenella; species Stenella coeruleoalba. Next base: position 86,308,322 of record NC_137153.1, read on the forward strand.
CACACCGTTTTAAGTTGAAACCTAACATTTATTACCCAAGTTTACATTTATGTATTGTTAACAGGAGATAGAAAATACTAATCATTTTATAAGTTGAAATAAGCTGAGGATTGACTATAATCATAAAAAATATTTCATGATGATTTGACAAAGTAGACTTTGAACTGTCTTATTGAATAGAGCATGCCAAATACGAAATAAGTTACTGAATTTTTTATCCATGGGTTTTTTTCAGTGTATCTGAATTTTTTCATGGCCCGTAAGACTTTCCAATTACATTTTTTTAAAAGTCAGGTTATTGAGGTATAATTTATATATGGTAAAATTCAAATGTGTACTCCAGTTACTTTTAAAAGAAAGTATGTCACTAATGTATTTTCCTTTGGCTGTGCCAATTGTAGAGAATCTCAGCATGGGCTAAACACCCCATTTCCAATGCCACGTTTTACCCTTAACAGAAATATGTATATGGTAAGGAAGGCAGGAAGCCCCATTAGTTTAAGGCCCCTTGATTAATCTTTAAACATTTCCCTAACCAATATCTTCATTTATATATCCCTTTGTTGGGTGCCCCAGTATTTACACCCTAGAACAATTCATCATAGTAAGGTTTGGCGGCAAGGGACATGCCTTCCTTTTGTAAAGCGGGGGAAGGACTATGTGAGCCCAAGTTCATTCTCCAGAAGATGAATTTTAGGAAAGAGCACATATGGAAGACTAGGGCCTGGAAATGGATTCCCTTGAAACGATCTGTATATACATAGCCCTTGGAAAATCTTTCTGTACTCCCCTTGCTTGAAGGCTACCGCCCAGAGGTTCAGGGCTCAGAAGCTCTCTCTGAGAGGGCATGAAGGGCAGGGGTTGTGGATTTCTGGGCTCACTTCTACTACTTCTCCTGGAGCACCTGGGCTTCTTTTCTGTTTTACATTTAAACTTTTGTTTGAAGGAAGGGTTTTGCTGCTAAAAATATCACTTTGAAAAGCACAGCTTCCATGGGGAACCATTGAAGAAGTTCAAGCAGAGAAGTGACATCATTAGGTTTTTGTTTCAAAAGGGTCATTCTGGCATCTGAACCTGTCATCGCAGAGGATGGATTAGAGAGAGGTGAGACTGGAGGTCCAGAGACCTGTCGCAGAGGCATTGAAACAGTCCAAAGGAAAAACTGTAAGAACTGGAGACTCTGGGCTCCATCCCAGAGTGGCAGCATCCACTTTAGATGGAGCAGGGCCTTCGTGGTTTGTGAATCCCCATCCAGCTGCCTCTCACATTTACACTTCCTGCGTGGCCCTGGAGGGCCTGTGCCTTTGTGACCCCAGCCTTAGAGGAATCTTTGACTCTTTCCTCTTCACCTGTGGATCCAGTCTGCCACCAAGTCCTGTTGTTTCTTCCTTCAAATCATCTTGTATTTGTTTCTCTCTCTCTATTACTATTCCATCATCTTAGACCAGGTGATTAGCATTTCAAGCTTAGATTTCTCCAGGAGCCTCTTAACTTATCTTCTTACTTTCAGTCTGTCTGCCAACCAATCCTACCTTGCCACTGTAGCTACTCTTTTTGTTTTCTATGACGTAATTCAACCATGTAAAATGAGTATAGTTTTGTTAAATCTTGCTTCAGATTTCTCCTCCTGTCCCAGTCTTTGGCTTCTCTAGAAAATTCTAAGCAGAGCAGAAGATTAAAATAGGGATTAATACATTTCCATTCTCTAGAAGCTGTTGTTTAGATCTAGAAGATTATGTTTCCTTTGCTTCTTTTTATGTGAGATATTTGTAAATTGAGCAGGACTTAAAAGGTGAGGGAACACCTGCCACTTTTTCTCAGTGAAAGATTTTGCGAAGAAAGTATAATTTTAAGTAGCGTAGAGAAGGAAATATAACCGAGAATATTATATTTAAGACTTTATGGCATCAGATGCTCCCAAGGGGTGGTAAGTCATTACTGGGGATGTTAACAATGGTGAAGGGTGGGAACAGGAACATAGGGAAACGGTATATAAACCTGGGAGAACAGGCCAAGTGTGGAAGAGCAATGGGAACCACTGGGACCTTCTTGGACACTCACAGAGGTGCTGGTCCAGGCTTGGAGGGAGCAGATGGATGAAAAAATGGGTTCACCTGGAGCTTGAATCATCATGGAGATAAATGTGTACGGTGGCTTCTCCTGACAGTTCTTAAATTGCTTCCTAGGCATCATTGGCTCTCCAGGAAGCATTTTCCATGGAAAAAACGGCTCTTCTGGACCGTCTTTTCACAAAACTGCTATCTGTGGCCCTCACAGTATGTATCATTTCAACTTTCAGAATACATATCCAGACAGGTAAGTTAGAAGCTGGGATTTGATTTGAAAATATTTTAAATTTTAAAACTTTTTTAACTTATACAAGAAAACTGTGTGTGAATTCAAAGTGAAAAACCCTTGACCCTGTAAACAATAATAGCAGCTCTTTGGGGATATTGAACATGATGAGAAGGTGAACCCAGGGTCTAGAACCATGCTGTGTGCTGCTGTGTGGAAGGTGAGGGGAGTCGGGAGGGGGAGGGGAGTGGGCCACATGAGCAATAATGGGGATTTGACCTGTTTCCAGGAGTCTCTCTTTCCCTCACTAGGGCTAAAAGAAATAATGCAGAATTTTAGTAAGGTCTTTTTTTTACCTTTAATATGTTTCAATATGTTGGTTTTTTGTTTTTGTTTTTAAATTTTTTTTTGGCTGCAGCCGTGTGGCTGTGGGATCTTGTGGGATCTTAGTTTCCTCACCAGGGATTGAACCTGTGCCCTCCGCAGTGAAAGTGAGGAGTCCTAACCACTGGACCGCCAAGGAATTCCCACTGTGTTTCTTTTTTATGCTGCCTCTCCCTCTCCCTTACTGAAATGCTGTATTTGAAAATGTATCTTTTCTGCCTTATTTTATCTTACTTTCCGCAGCTGCTCTCTGCCCTCTGTTGGCAAGTTCTCTTGGACCTGTCTTGTGTGCAGGAGACAATCACATGTAAGTCAAAACCTTTTTCTGCAGGTCAGGTTGGTTAAGCAGAGAGAAGACTGTAAGGTGTTTTGTTTCTCTGGAATCCTATAGGCTTGGAGGCACAGTCTTGGTGTAGAGCAAACCGGAGGGTCCAGAGTTAGCTGTGAAATCAGGGAGGTTCCAAGTTCAGTACTGAACTGGGAGTTTGTTTGGGGCATCAGGGCTTGACATGGAGATTGGCATGAGCCTGAATCCCATGTCAGTCTCAGAACTCAGCAAGAGTCTTGAGGATCCTTTGGCCTGAGTGTGACAGGCCTCAGGACTTCTTTGCACTAAGGAAGAGGGCAACTTGGAAACTACCATAGCTTCTAGCAGCTAGCTAATTGATGCTCCACAGTTTAGTTCTGGATCAGATATGAGGTGTTTGGGCTGGCCCTGTCCCAGAAGAAATTATAGATGGTGTCTGTGAAGTAGTGAGAGGCATTACCAACTCTACAGAGATAAAGTTGGCTCCTAGCTGGGTGCTGCTCAGGCCAGCAGGACCTTTAGGTTTCCCAGGCTTTGTATGGGTAGCAGTAGGGCCACCAAATACAGACAAAATCTTATTGTCCGTATCAGTGAGGACATAATTAGATAGTTGGAGTAAATAGATAATTGATCTCATTTATCTAATATTTTCAGCCTCTCCCTACAAATAAACCAACAAAACAAAAAACTTTCATTGGATGTTAATAAGAAACAGCATTAAGTGATTAACTTTTATTTCCCTGACCTTTCCCACTTTCTAGTCTTAGTGGCCAGTTGGAAGGAAGAGGGAAGGGGCAAGATGCTTGAAATGACATGTCATGCATTTAAACTTGTCTGGGGAGTCTGGGCAACAGTGGTGTCTGGTCCTCACTTGGGTCTGCAGGTGTTCCAGAGAGACTCTTCTGGGTCTTTAGTGGCCATTACACTCTAAGCACAGCCTCACATGGTAAATTCCTTGAGTCAGCAGAATATCTGTACAGAGCCCCACCTTAGAGACTAGGAAACCTGGATTCTCGTCTCTGCTCTGCTATTAAAAAGCCATGTAGGATTGGGGGAGAGGGGCGGGGTAGGAAGCTATGGGACTTCCCTCTCTGAGACTCAGTTTTCAATTATCTTTAAATGAGGGGAGTGAACAATATTACTTATAAGATTCCTCCTAGCCCTGAAATTCTGTAATTCTGGCAGAGATTGTGTCATTTGGATTTGCTTCTCTCATTAAACTGTGTGTAGTTGCTTGAAAAGTATTATTTGGTGGATTGGGTCTGAAGTTAGAGCCATGTCTTTTTCAGGTTGTCCCATCACCCTTTTGACTGGTCTATATCCTTCTTTTCCTTGCTCAGATAGGACGAAATTTCTTTACACTAACAGTGTCAGGAGCTGGAACTGGAGTTAATCCATCTGTGTTAAAGAAAGAGCTGCCCTAAGGTTTTCATTTCTACCAGGTTGAGGGCAAGAGACGTTGTTGGGGGGCTTGCCTTTGGCCTCTGTGCCCAGGGATTCCAATTGTATGCTCCTCAAAGGTAAGTCTATCATTCAGCTTTTTGTATTCACCCCCATAGCTTGTGCAAGGCAGCCAGTGTTCAATAAAGTATCGTACCTAAGAATAAAATGGCATTGTCCTTAATTTCCCCCAAAACCACTAGGTGTCGCCTTCATCTCAGGGAAATTACGCCCCTCCACTCCCTGCCCGCCCACCCTCCTCCCTCTACTCCAGCTTTCTCAGCTTCTCGGCACTCTGATTTCTGGAGAAGTGGCTTGAAGCAGGAGACAAACTGTGGCTCTTGGCAGGGGGAGGAGCATGGGTTTATGTGCATCTCCTTTATGGCAATTTGAGGAAAACTCCCTAAGGTCCCATGCAGCCCCTCCCAGCAACCATGATATCATCCCTCACAAGCTGTTCCTCGGGATCAGATCAGCACTCCAGATATGGGGTGTCTGGGGTGAACCTTCTAGGATGGAAGCTTGGGAGTGGGGTGGAACCCAAGGGGGGCACAATGGGCTTCCACTACTGGGGAAACGTTTTGCGTAATCAGTCTCTGAGCCTTTATCAGGTGCGAGCCCAGGCTGTGCAGGAAGACAAAAGAGAGAAGAGGCTGCTCTGGGCTCCCACCCTGGAGCAGATGGTGTGGCGGGAGCCCAGTGGGCTATGGTGGCCTCTGAGGACACGGGAGGGCACATTGGGGTCGTGGGGACAGGAAGAGGGAGATTGGAGGGTTGAGTCCTAAGGAAGAAGGAGACTCATGGACTTCGTAAGGACTCAGGAAAAATCGGTCACCGGAGTGCCTTGGTCCCGGAGGGGCTTGTCTTCCAGGGAGCAGGCATGTCTTACTGGTGAAGGAGGGAGAGGTTCCCGTCAATGAGAGGGGTGCTATCGTTTACTAGGTGGAGGACAAGTGAGGATACCGAATATGTGGGGATCCCTGACTGTTTCCTGGAGGCTGGAGTGTTTGAGGGAATCAGGGGAGTTAAGAAAGGAGACCCTAAGAAGAGCGGGATACGCGAGGGGTGGGTAGGGAGGCCCTGGGCTCGTGGGAGTGTGTGAGATGGAGAGCGCGCGGCGGGGTGGCCCAGGGGCCTGGGGGAGACGGGGTAGGCCTTAAAGTGAGGGGACGCCCGGGACCTCGCCGGCCTGAGAGGCCCTTGCGCGGAGCCCCCGGGCTGTCGCCGGGTGGGTTGGAGACCTGGGAGGTCCCCGGGCGCCCGGGTGGGAGTGGGGAGTCGGGAGGGGGGAAGACAGCAGGCGCCGGAGGGTGGGGCCGGGCGGGGGAGGAGGAGGGGCCGCGGGGAGGGGGCGGGGAAGGCGCGGGGCGGGGGCGGGGGCGGGGGCGGGGGCGGGCGGCCTGCCCGGGGAGTCACACTCTGCAGCCGCCGGCGCAGCGAGCGGAGACGGCCGGGCCGCGGCAACCTGACCTGGACGAGCGGCGCGCCCGGGGGCCCAGGCGGGGGGCGGGAGGAAGCGCGGGGCAGCGCCGGCCGCCCGGACCCAGGAGAAGCGGAGCAGAGAGGAGCGGGGACACGGGCGGGGCCGCCGCAGCTCCGGATGGGACCAGCGCCCTGGGCCCGTTAGTCCAAGCAGGAGCTTCGGGAGAAGCCTTCACAGGGAGATTTACCCCTGCCTTTCCTTCTCCTCCGGCCCAGGCCTCGCTTCGCTGCCCGCCTGCCCATGGTCCCAGTCCTTCCGCCGCGCCGGCCCCCTCCCACCTTATCCCCTTGGTCCTTCTTTTCGCCGCTCTCTGCCCTCCTAGCCCTTTCAGCGGTGAGGTCCCCCCAGGCCTTCTCTTTGTACCAGCCAACCCCCCCGCTCCACCCCATCCCAGTCTCGGATCCCCTTTTCCTTCTCAGCTTTAGATTCATCAGACGAATTCACCTCTCGCTCTCCCCATCCCAGTCACAGGCCCCCTTGGTCCCTGCCTCCTGCCACCCTACTCTTGGCCCTCCTCCGTCCCTGCCCTAGGCTGGTGGACCCACTCCCCGGGGCTTCCTCCCATCTCCTCCTCCCCGATTCCTGCCACTTTCTGTATCCCAGCCTACCTAGCTTATCCTCACTTCTCTCCCTGGCGGCCTTCCCCAGGTTCCAGGCTGGGCGGTGCTTGTGGCTCCCCCGTAGGCCAGAGTGGCCCCAGGTTCTGGGGGGGGTGGGGCCGCTGCTTTCTCCCCATGGCACTGCCATCACTCCTGCTGGTGGTGGCGGCCCTGGCAGGTGGGGTGCGTCCCCCAGGGGCGCGGAACCTGACGCTGGCGGTGGTGCTGCCAGAACACAACCTGAGCTATGCCTGGGCCTGGCCACGGGTGGGTCCCGCTGTGGCGCTCGCTGTGGAGGCGCTGGGCCGGGCGCTGCCCGTGGACCTACGGTTCGTCAGCTCTGAACTAGATGGCGCCTGCTCTGAGTACCTGGCCCCGCTGCGCGCTGTGGACCTCAAGCTCTACCACGATCCCGACCTTCTGTTGGGCCCCGGTTGCGTGTACCCCGCTGCCTCTGTGGCCCGCTTTGCCTCACATTGGCGCCTTCCCCTGCTGACTGCGGGTGCTGTGGCCTCTGGTTTTGCGGCTAAGAATGAGCATTATCGTACCCTGGTGCGCACTGGTCCCTCTGCTCCCAAGCTGGGTGAGTTTGTAGTGACGCTACATGGGCACTTCAATTGGACTGCCCGTGCTGCCTTGCTGTATCTGGATGCTCGCACAGATGACCGGCCTCACTACTTCACCATCGAGGGCGTCTTTGAGGCCCTGCAGGGCAGCAACCTCAGTGTGCAGCACCAGGTGTATGCCCGTGAGCCGGGGGGCCCTGAGCAGGCCACCCACTTCATCCGGGCCAACGGGCGCAGTGAGTGTGGCCCGGGCTACTTAGGGTCAGGGGAGGAGGGTCGCTGTGTCCCTGGAGCTGAGCACTGGGAAGCTGTAGATGGAGATAGCCGTGGAGGAGCCGAATGTGGTGGTTGGGATCAAGAAACACGTGTGGATGGAGCCCCTGGGAGGGGCTAAGGCGTTATGTTGGGGGGCTTGTGGATGTCACAGACAGATGTGAACAAGGAGTAAGATGGCCTGAGGGGAGAAGCTTGTGTCGGGAAGAGTGTGGGATTGGGGGAAGTTGAATTTGGGGAGCAGTGTGAGTTCCCTGGAGTAGTGAGTGTGGTTGATGGTCACTCCAAAATGTGTGCCTGTCTGTGAGCAGAGACTTCTCAGACTGGGCCGCCAGTACCCCTTGGTGGCATAAAAAGCGTGAAGACTCCATAAATGGGCTTTGCGGTGCAGCTGATTAGGTTGGGAAAGACAGGTAAAGCTCCCACTGAGAGAAGTTCTGAGCAGTCAGTGCCTTTGAGCTTAGGGAAAGACAGGGCAGAGTGGGGGAGTGAGGAGGGCTGGCGGGGAGCAGCAGGCAGGGCTCTGGGAAGAGGAGGGGCTTGAAGGATAGCTCCCTTCCTCTGGGGTCTGGAGTCAGGCTCTGACTTCTGCCAGATGGTCCATACGGTCCCAGGGTACTTATGACATAGACTCCAAGGGGGGAGGGATGGGGAACATCTGCTGGGTGGTTGATAGATTAGGGCCTCTCTTCCTCGCTAAAGATGGGAATGCAGATGGTCAGAGAGGGGGCTGTCTAGGGTCCTGGATGCTTTCTCAGAGTGCCCCTCTGTCACGTACCTGCTCCCAGTTGTGTATATCTGCGGCCCTCTGGAGATGCTGCATGAGATCCTGCTTCAGGCCCAGAGGGAGAACCTGACCAACGGAGATTATGTCTTCTTTTACCTGGATGTCTTTGGGGAGAGTCTCCGTGCGGGCCCCACGCGCTCCACAGGCCGGCCCTGGCAGGACAATCGCACCTGGGAACAGGCCGAGGCCCTCAGAGAAGCTTTTCAGGTATCATTTGAGCCAAACTTGAAGGGAGCAGGGAGAGGAGCTTTTTTGGGAATTCTCTGTCTGTCACAAGACCCCACAGAAACCCTAGCAACAGGGCAAGAATTGTGAACCACAGGGATTAAATGGACGGAGGCTTTCCAAGTCTAGTCTCACCTTTGTGGCTCTTTCTTAGTGTGTCTTCCAAGGCTACCTCCCAAGATCCTGGAACACTGACTTTTCCTAAGTACCAATGGTACATATACCGTGGGGTGGGGGGCGGGGAAGTTCAGGAAAAGATCTAGACCCCGCCCCTGGGAGGGCTTCCACCCTTTCTAGAGAGGCGAGGCATGATTGTGGTGCAGTTAGATACAAGTACAAGAAAGGATGTGATGATGTGTCCTGGAACAGACACTAAGAACTTGAGTGGTTCAGAGGAGAGAGTCACTGTGGGCTGGGTTTAGGGGAAGCTGTTATAAAGGAAGCAAGACTCTATGGTGACTTTAAAGATAGATGTCATATTCCTAGTCAGAGTGGGAGAGAGGATGCAGGCAGCTGGAGCAAAGAAAAAAAGATGGGAATGGACATGTTTGGGGATCCAAGAAGATACTGACCTGACAAGAAAGAATGGTTCACTTGGAGCACATTATAGGAAATAATGCTGCAGAGGTAGATTCAGATTAAGGAGAGCTCTGAACCTAAGACTGAGGCGTTTGGACTTGAATGGTGGGGTCTTTGAGGTTTTTCTGTGATGAGAAATATACTGACAGAACTCAGGTTGGATTAGAAGAGGAGGAGACAGTGAGGCCACCTGCAATAGGTTAGAATGCGGTATGGAGGTATGGGCTTGAACTATGGTGATGATAGCAGGAATGAAAAGAGATGGATATGAGAAGCAGTTTGTAGGGAAAATTGACATGACTGTCTTCACTTCACTTCTCTGCTCAAAACTTTCAATGACTTATTTCCTACAGAATAAAGTCCTGACTCCTTATCATGACATTTAAGATTTTATACAGTCCTCAACCCACTTTTAAAATCTTACCTCCCAGTACTGCTGAGTACTCCAGCCGGCTAGACCTCGCTCAGACCTGCTACCTCGGGCCTCCCTGCCCCGCTGCCTTTGGGCTCTTTGCTGCTTTTGTCCACAGTGGTCTTCCTCCCCTAACCCCAAATCTCTCCCTCTCAAAATCATACCCATGAATTGCTCCCCGATTCTCCCACCAATTTTTCACTTACTTATGTATATAAGTACTTTTTAAAACTTATTTATGCATACCCCCTTCTTATCCCAAAAAGAATTTGAGGTGGCGTATAGGATAACCTTCAGGTCTTTTCAACCCTGAGATTCTTTGACTCTAAGTAGATGTGTATAAGGGCTGGACTTGGGTGGCCACCTTCTGCAATGAGTAAGGTTTTATGTGGCTGTGATTATATATTTGGTAGTGTCTGACTGTGAATGACATATCTGTTTGCATGCCTGAGTATAAGTCTGTGACCATCACACTTGAACACGGGCAGTGGCAGGACAGGTTTTGTTGCTGCTGAACTTTTGCCTAAAACGACCTTCTCACCTTTGTGTGTCTGGATAATGCTTGTGTATTCTATAATACTCAAATCAGTTATTTTCCCTTCTAGGAAACAATCCCTGAATCCTCAGGTTGGACTGAATTTCCCACTCTTGTGCCTATCTCTAACTCCTCTAGAACTTACAACATTATTCAGTCAATGTCTGATTCATCTGAAGACTGACTCATTCTGTTAGTGTTTACTTAGCTAGCACCTGTTATGTCCTAGTCACTGTGCGAGGTGCTAGTATACAGCAGAGAACATAACAGATGTCCCTGCCTTTTGGAGCCTACATTCAGTAGAACAGACAGACATAAACAAGCAATAGATACAAACATAGAACAAACTGTGATGTGTTACTTAAAAAGAGAAAAAAAGCATAGCGTGGTATGAGAGGAGAGTATCAGGGGGGTTGTGCTTTAGCTAGTGTGGTCAAGGAGGGTCTCTCTAACCCTCCCAGATGGGAAGACTCCACAGGCTTCTGGGCCATACTCTCTTTGTGGAGGGAACACCTCTCTTCTTGTGGGAGAATTCCTACCAGCCAAGGGGCCCCAGCACTTAGGGTAGGAGGAGGAGGGATCTAGTCTGCTAACAATTAGTTACATACAGTTGACTCTTGAACACTGTGGGGGTTAGGGGCACCCACCCTCCATGCAATCGAAAATCTGAGTATAACTTTACAGTCAGGCTTCCCTCTTGGAGGTTCCATCCATATCTGTGGATTCAACCAAGTGTAGATCATGTAGTACCATGGTCTGCGTTTATTGAAAAAAATCTGCATATCAGTGGACCTGTGCAGTTCAAACCCAAGTTTTTCCAGGGTGAACTGTAAATTAATTCTCAGCTCTCCCACTCACTGTAGGCATTATTCAGACAGAAAAACAAAGAGGGAGGTTTTGCTACGATATAAGAGAAGGGGCAGTCAAGAATATGCTGAGGGGAAAATCAAAGGGAAGTGGTGTGGTCAGCTCCAGACAAGGGTGAAAGAGCAGAGAGCCCACACCCCAGAGATACCTGGCCCGCTGGGGTCCCAGAGCAGGCCAGCCTGGAAAAGGTGGCGGCAGAGGTGAGGAGTCCCTGATACAGATGCCCACAGCCTTTCCAGGAGGGTGTCATGCCCAAGGAAGGGGTCCCAGCTCATGCTGGATACTAGCTACTGGGGGAGAGGACTCTCAAATTAAATATGTTGCTATGATTTTTCTCCCTCATTGAACCGTAGCCGCTTGAGGGCGGGGACCATGCTTGTCTTTGTATTCCGTGTGCCTAGCACGTTTGTTGAATTGAATCAACGTGTGTGTTGGGAAGAGGGGGGATGGGGTTAGGAATTCATTTAGACAGGAGTAGAGCCGGCAGGTACTGTAAACCAAGATGATCAACCAGGAAAGGGAAGGATACGTAGATACGGTGGAACTAACCAAATGACTAGGCTCTAAGGATCCAGAGGCTCTGTCTGGACATTTGAGGACATTCTACAGGGTCAGAAACCCAGGGAGAAGCCACAAACTAGGTGACCAGCATGAGACTGGGGTACAGATGGGGGACACCAGCGGCTAGAATGGAAGTAAGCAGTAAACCAAGGGCCGTGGAAGGCAGCATCTCTTGTGGAGACCATTCTGTTAATTTAGGCCACTGTTAACAGCGCCTCCTGCGGCAGCCAGAGTGGGTCTGGGTGTGGGTGGGCCCACAGGCAGAGCCAGGCATCTGCTGTCCTTGCACATTTCCCGGGTGCCCTCCTGGCTTCCACCCACCGCTGTACCCATTTTGGCAGCCTTTGCTTTTTTTTTTTTTTTTTTTCCGCCTGGGGTCCCCTGTGCAACGGGACACAGTTACCTACCTTTACCTTCTCTCTAGCCCCTGAGCAAGAACAGAAATTCTTTGGAAGTTCTTCTGCTTCTCTCTCTTTTTTTTAGTAGCTGGTAACCACAGCAAAACAGAGTCGAGCATAGCAGTTCTCAAAGTGTGGTCTTGGGATCCTGGGGGCCCCTGGAATCCTTTTTTAGGGGGACAATGAGGGCAAAACTAGTTTAAAAATAATACTAAGGTGTTATTTGCCTCCGTCACTCTCATTCTTCCATGATTGTACAGTGGAGTTTTCCAGAGGTTATGTGACGTGTGATGATGTCATCATTCTGGCAGCTATAGGAGGTGTGCTTGTGTATTCTTGTGTTTTAAAACTTTGTCAGTTTTAATTTCTAATATGGTAAATATTGATAGATGTAATCCAAACAAACAAAAGCTCCTTGGGGTCCTCAATAATTTCTAGTAGCGTAAAGGTGTCATGAGAGCAAAAAGATTGAGAACTGCTAGTCTAGCAAAGAAAAAACCTAGGCAATTACTTTTTAAAAAGCATTGAAAACCTATTATCAACCTTTATAATGAAATAGACATTGTGTGAAGCCTGATCTTTTCAAGTTTTTTAACTAACTTTTTACATTTTTTGTCAACCGTATCCTACCCTTCTATTTTTCTTTTATTCTTTGAATAGGTATTACTGAACGAACCCTTCCAGCCCCACCCTCAGTCTCCCTCTCCTTTTTAATTCTGCCTGACAGTGGGAGAGTATTAGCAGTGTGTGATCAAGCATCCAAACGCTCCAGTAAGAATAATTACATCATGAAGTAGACTCCAGTCTAATATAATCAATGTGTATTAGAAACTGACTTCATTATTTCCTACCTGGAATGAATTGATCTATAATAGGTCGTAAGTGATATATCTAGTATCTCTATGGTACTTTCTATGACAGGAATTAACACAACTGGTAGAAACGGCTAGTTTTATTTTTTAAAGAATCAATTTTATTTATTATATTTATTTTTTGGTTGCGTTGGGCCTTCGTTGCTGCACATGAGCTTTCTGTAGTTGTGGCGAGGGGGCGCTACTCCTCGTTGCGGTGCGCAGGTTTCTCATTGTGGTGGCTTCTCTTGTTGTGAAGCACGGGCTCTAGGCGCATGGGCTTCAGTAGTTGTGGCACACGGGCTCAGTAGTTGTGGCTCGCGGGATCTAGAGCACAGGCTCAGTAGTTGTGGCACACAGGCTTAGTTGCTCTGCGGCACGTAGGATCTTCCCCGACCAGGGATCGAACCTGGCAGGTGGATCCGCCTTGGCAGGTGGATTCCTAACCACTGCGCCACCAGGGAAGTCCCAAAATGACTAGTTTTAATCTCTCATTTCACAAAGTCACGTTTCACAAAATATATTGATCTGAAGTCTTTCCCCAAAGTTGCAGTGCCAGTTCCCTGACGAAGGCAGAGGCTGGTCTCAGTGATTGTGGAGGCCTGAGGTGGAGGCAGAGGCCAAGAAGCGGGAAGTGTGTGAGGCCAGTGGGCCAGTGGGAGCCAGGCAGGCATCCCAGTGAAAGACAGAGACATGCTGACTGTGGCCAATGAGAAGTGTGCATGACTGAGACCATGTGTGCCACTGGCTTATCTATGAGATGTGTGTGGGCGTGTGACTGTGTGTTTTCCTTGTGACTCATGATGTGTGGGACTATGCCAGTATGCAGGACTGAATATGGTGGGTGTTCCATGCACATTAAAGGAGCCGGCTCATGGCTTTTTACAGATGGAATCACTCTCTCAAAGGATTTCCCCCAGTTGTCATAGGACCTGAAATCTCTAATTCACTGGGTGGAGGCACTGTGCTCAAGTGGCCCAAATGAAAATGTAAACATTTTACTGAGAACATTAGCAGTAATTAACACCAGGGAGAGGAGCTGTTGCTCAGTGTTGTCCTTGCCAGTAAACAGGTGCCCAGAAAGGATGGGACAGAGGAGCTGTGAGTGTTATGGCAGCCCTGCTGGGAGGCCTGGGCGGTAGTAGGGGCTTCAGGACGATGAGGAGCCCAGTTTGGGGGATGGAGTTGACTTCATGTATTTCCTGTGCCATGTGCTGTCCCCAGAGTATTAAACATACACACACATACACACACACACACACACACACACACACACACACACACACACGAGTTTAGTATCCTCTCAGCCTTCAGAGTCACCCATGTACATTTTATATCATGTATATTTCAGCAAGTTTCCCTGTCCTGCTTCCTCTCTTCCCCTAATGCCCATCTTGAATCATTTCCACTCTCCCATGTGCTGTTCGTACAGATGGTATTGGTCATCACATACCGAGAACCCCCGAATCCTGAGTATCAGGAATTCCAGAATCGTCTTCTGATAAGAGCTCGGGAAGATTTTGGTGTGGAGCTGGCCCCTTCCCTCGTAAGTAGATCTCTCTTTCCCCGAGAATCAGGCCAGGCTTTGAGGAAAGCCTCTTCTCCCTAACTCAGAATCAAGCCTTGGCCATGGAGGCAGCCCTACTTTGGGGGCTGTCCACTTCCATTCAGGATTTTCTCTTCTGCCTTAGTGTTCAGTGAGGTAGGGATGGCACCTTAGGAATGAGAGGAGGGAAGAAAGCAAACCAGAGCGAGGAGAGGTAGAAGGAGACCCCAGAGATGGAAAAGGGGGCTGGGGAAGGGGCCTGGCAGGACCTTTGGAGAGCACTGCTGAAGTTACCACCCCCAGATGAACCTCATTGCTGGCTGCTTCTACGATGGGATCCTGCTGTATGCTGAAGTCCTGAATGAGACGATACAGGAAGGAGGCACCCGGGAAGATGGACTTCGAATTGTCGAGAAGATGCAAGGAAGAAGATACCATGGTAATGGAGAGGGTCAGTTGGAAGCCAGAGTGCCGCTGTCACGCTCAAGAGTGGAGTGGGCAGAAGAAAACACAGACACCAGGGGCAGGAGGGAGAGTTAGTAGGGGTCAGAGAACATGGCAGAGGTGGACACATATTAAGAATGGGGGCAGGGACAGACTGTGAGGTGACTGGAGGGATTGGGAGGATAGGAGAGGGGCCTAGGGTAGATCTCAAAGTAAGGGGTACTCCTTTCTGTCTTAGGTGTAACTGGACTGGTTGTTATGGACAAGAACAATGACCGGGAGACTGATTTTGTCCTGTGGGCCATGGGAGACCTGGATTCTGGGGACTTTCAGGTGATGGGGGATGAGGCAGGGAGGAGAGTGGGGGGCCTGCAAACCCAGCTTTCAGGGGGTCAACGGGGGCAGAATCACAGGTTCTAGAGGCAGGGACTTATTTCCTCTGCTGGAGCTGCTTGGTGGGTGGGCGGTAGGATGGGGAGAAAAGCACCCAAGTAGCTGGGTTTGGGGGGAGGAGGCTGGTGGGAGCAGGCCTGTGGGCCCTGTTTTCTCCTTCCTCACAGCCTGCAGCCCACTACTCGGGAGCCGAAAAGCAGATTTGGTGGACAGGACGGCCCATCCCCTGGGTGAAGGGGGCCCCCCCCTTGGACAATCCCCCCTGTGCCTTTGACTTGGACGACCCATCCTGTGATAAAAGTGGGTGTGTGCAGGGACTGGGAGCAATCCTTCCTCCCTTGACTTTGCATTCTTTTACCTCCTCCTCACGGGCTCCCCCACCCTTAGCTCTATGTCACCTGTTCTCCCATGCCCCCTGCCTGCTTCTTTACCTCTCGAGATCTGTCTGCTCCCTGCACCTAAGAGCATCCCCCCTCCCCGTTCACAGCACCACACACAGTCTTTCTCAGGGCCCCCTCTCCCTTCAGCCCCACTTTCCACTCTGGCAATCGTGGCGCTGGGCACAGGAATCACCTTCATCATGTTTGGCGTTTCCAGCTTCCTCATTTTCCGGTGAGTTCTGGGCTTTCCGCTGACCTACTCCCTCCCTCCCATTTCCACACAGCCTTCTGGCTGAGGCCAGGAGGCCCCTAGAACACGGGGGAGGGAATGCATCCCTCTCTCTCACTCCTGTGTCTGGGGCGTGACAACCGCAGCTTCAGGAGCTGCCGGGAAGTCTCTGCAATCCCGCTGTTGGCTTCTGGGGTGGTAGGATTGGGCTTGCCAGTCAACTGAGGTGTGCAGTCCTTACAGAAAACTGATGCTGGAGAAAGAGCTGGCTAGCATGTTGTGGCGCATTCGCTGGGAGGAGCTGCAATTTGGCAATTCAGAGCGATACCATAAAGGTGCAGGCAGTCGCCTCACACTGTCGCTGGTGAGCCCTCGTCTCAGCTGTCCCTCTGCTTCCCTCTGAGTGCCTGTCCTTTCGTACCCTGGACCTTTCCCAGCACATCAGCCTGTAATGATAGCACCTGCGCTACCACCACCATCTAATGTTCCTTTCATCCTTCCGCCTCCATGTTGCCCTTGGCCCCAGCGGGGATCCAGTTACGGCTCGCTCATGACAGCCCATGGGAAATACCAGATCTTTGCCAACACCGGTCACTTCAAGGTGAACAGTCATCCACTTGTTCTGGTCCCCACCATTTCATTCTCTCTCATCCACATCTGTCACCTCTTCCCGTGACCCTCTGCTCCTCATAACCCTCCTCTCTGTCCAGCTGATCTCCTGGATGCTCCCACAGTTCTCCAGTCTTTCCCAGCACCCAGAGACCCATTCTGATATTAATGTCCCTCTTCCCCTTTCACTCCCACCATCAGGGAAATGTTGTTGCCATCAAACATGTGAATAAGAAGCGCATTGAGCTGACCCGGCAGGTTCTGTTTGAACTCAAACATGTAAGTCGTGGTGTATGGGTTGAGGGCCAGGGGTAAATAAGAATGGGGAAGGGGAAGGGGAAGGGGAGGACTAGGGAACAGTAAAATTGGCTAGGAGGGCAATGGGTTTATTTATAAATGATTTCAAGTTGTAAGGACAATTAAGAGAAAGGTCCTCTCATGTAGTGGTAGATTTCTGTATCTAATTTTTAGCTCTTTCAGTTCTCTTTTTCTTCCTTTTTTTTTTTCCCTAGATGAGAGATGTTCAGTTCAACCATCTCACTCGCTTCATTGGCGCCTGCATAGACCCTCCCAACATTTGCATCGTCACCGAGTATTGTCCTCGTGGGAGTTTACAGGTGAGGGATATAGGTGGGGATTATAGGGGCGGGGGAGATAGGCCCAAAGTTACACTGACTGTGCAGGTAATAGTGGGGCTAGGAAAGTCACATAATCTATTCCATGTCACTTACCAGGATATTCTGGAAAATGATAGCATCAACTTGGATTGGATGTTTCGTTACTCACTCATTAATGACCTTGTTAAGGTGAGTCTTCCCCACTCCTCCTTGAGTTCATCCACTTTAAAATGCCTCCCTCTTTCTATCTTTGCTTATGATTTCTCTTCCTAGTCTAAAAATTCCATCTCTCCATTTCCCCTTATTCTTAAGGTTGGGTAATAATGGGTAAACAATGGATTTGGGGCTTTTAATTGGGGGGAATGAGTTTTATCTGCCACAAAGAGTCCTGTACTTGTAGAGAACTTTTGTCTTCCTGCCCTAGCTCAAATCTCAGATCTCAAATATCTCAAATCTCTCTCCATCATCTTTTCTTTTTCCTCCAAGAGTTTATATTAAAATCTCTTAGCAGGGAAAAATTAATGGGGTCTCCAAACATTTATCTTCTATTTTTTTTCCTCATCATTTACTCTCTAACCAATATTTCACGTATCTGCTCTTTTGTTCAGAAAAACTGAAATTCGAAATGAACATTTATTAGTAAAACTAAGAGAAGCCAAGGAAAATTATACTAAATGTTTGGTATCTTCTAATATACTAGGTTTCAGCTATTTTCAAGTGACCCAGAGGTCTATGGGTTTGTGAAGGCATAAATTTGAATCTTGCACAGGTTGGACAGGTGTTTAGAAGCAAGTCCCCTAGCCAGTGAGCTAGCCTAGTGGATCACCTGTACCACACCTGGAGCTGGCTTCGGTTTCTCTGCATAGTTTTCAAGAGGTTATTTAAAAAATTTTGTGTGTGTGTGTGTTAAAGTTTGCCATCAAGTCAGAGATAAAATATTAGGTAAAGTTGATGTGGTGCTCAGCTGGAGGTGTGATGATAAATGTAAGAAAAACATGACTCTTGAGAGAACAGTGATTTGATGGAAAGGTGATTTAGAACAAAGCCAGAAGCCTAACATCTGTATTCACGAGTTTGGAGAGTCCCAAAGGTTTGTTGATATCAAGATGAAACGAATAGAAAGGAAGAGTTCACAGAGACTAGAGTTTTGAGTTGTTTAAGCCCAGAGCTAAACATTTAAAGGAGGTTAGCATACAGGACACCGTATCCTTTTTCGGTTCCACCTGAACTGACTTCCCAGGGGAAGCACCACTCTGCCTTCTTAGGACCTGCCTTAGAGTCCCTTACAGGCAACCTTTCTCTCCTCTCTGGCCCCAGGGGGGCCAGAAGTTTCAGGCTTCTACGTTGGCTTGGTAGCTACCTCCTACCTGTGTCCATTTCCCAGGTTTTTCTAATTTACTATTTTCTGCACTTTCTCTCTGGCCCGACATCCCCTGTAGTAGATGGCTTTCCTCCTCTATCTCGACTTGCCTGCCTATACATGGTTGTATGTTAAAGTTTACAACTGGCTAGTCTTCCTTGGTGCATCCAGGTACTCTTGATACCTGGATCTCAAGCCATGTCTTCCTGCGTAGTGGCCAAGCATTTGAGGCCACCATGGGTGTTGTATTCTTGGAGTTCACCCTCAGAGTTCTGATCCCTTCATTACTCAGAAGACAGACCGCCCTCTCCAGGGTGATAACTGATAGCTCCCCTTGTCCTTCCTCTTAAGCATGTCTCCTATCCCTGGTGCTTGGGTGCCGATATACTGCTTAAGGTACCAGGAAGAGACGACTCTCCTATTTTGCCTGCTTCCTGGGGTGGAAACTGTACAAAGGATGCATTCCGAAATTAGCTTATTGTTTTTATGGTCCCGAGATCTTTTTTTTTTTTTTTTTTTTTTTTTTTTTTTGCGGTACGCGGACCTCTCACTGTTGTGGCCTCTCCTGTTGCGGAGCACAGGCTCCGGACAAGCAGGCTCAGTGGCCATGGCTCACGGGCCCAGCCGCTCCACAGCATGCGGGATCTCCCCGGACCGGGGCACGAACCCGTGTCCCCCGCATCGGCAGGTGGACTCCCAACCACTGCGCCACCAGGGAAGCCCATGGTCCCAAGATCTTTAGACAGCTAGCTAATGTCCATCTCACGGAGAGGGGGTATCCCAAGCCAGATGTGATCCAATCCCATGACTTGATCTGTATCCTGCAGGGCATGGCCTTTCTCCATAACAGCATTATTGCATCCCATGGGAGTCTCAAGTCCTCCAACTGTGTGGTGGATAGTCGTTTTGTGCTCAAAATCACAGACTATGGCCTGGCCAGCTTCCGATCAACTGCTGAACCTGATGACAACCACGCCCTCTATGCCAGTGAGGCCTTCCCCCACAACCTGCTTTTACATTGCTCCCCCGGCCCTGATCATTTCCACCTACGGAGGGTGGGAGAGGGAGACGGAGTGACAGTAATACGGCGAGCATTATAGGAATGAGGCCAGGTGGGCTTGGGGATTTCCTTTTTGAGGACCTGGCCACCTGTTCCCTCTTTTCAGAGAAGCTGTGGACTGCCCCAGAACTGCTCAGTGGGAACCCCTTGCCAACCACAGGCATGCAGAAGGCCGATGTCTATAGCTTTGGGATCATCTTACAGGAGATAGCCCTTCGCAGTGGTCCTTTCTACTTGGAGGGCCTGGACCTCAGCCCCAAAGGTGAGAGTCAATCTACGACCCAGAGCCTCCTCTACTTGGGGGACCTGTTCTTCATCCAAACCCTTTATCACCCTCAGAGATTGTCCAGAAGGTCCGAAATGGTCAGCGGCCTTATTTCCGGCCGAGCATCGACCGGACCCAACTGAACGAAGAGCTGGTTTTGCTGATGGAGCGGTGTTGGGCCCAGGACGCAGCTGAGCGACCAGACTTTGGACAGATTAAGGGCTTCATTCGCCGCTTTAACAAGTGAGAGGGCACTATGGTGCAGGAGCTCCCCGGGGCTAGAAGCCTCATCACTCTTAGTGGGTGAGGTGGGGTTGGTGGGGCCGAGAGGGTGGGTTGGGTAGAAAGCCCTGGGGGTCTTGAGCATCTTGGAGCAGGTACCCTATCCTGGCCTCCTTCCAGGGAGGGTGGCACCAGCATACTGGATAACCTCCTATTGCGCATGGAGCAGTACGCCAACAACCTGGAGAAGCTGGTGGAGGAACGCACACAGGCCTACCTGGAGGAGAAACGCAAGGCTGAGGCTCTGCTCTACCAAATTCTACCCCAGTGAGACTTCTGTCCCCCTTCCTGAATTTTCCTGTGGTATTCTTCTGTTGGTTTCTGCCTAATCAAGCTCCTGAGAACTCACTTCCCAACCTTAGAATGCTGCTTTGTTACATCTCGCTACCATGAGCCCATTCTGGCTCTAGACCGTGTGTTTTCATTCTGTCTCCAAATGAGTTGTGCTGCCTTCTTCCTGGCTTCCCATCCCTTCTTCTTAGGACGCTGCTCTACCAGACCTTTGCTCCAGCAAGTGTATGTAGAACAATCCCAACTTGAGACGTTTAGCCCACATCCCCAGGGATCCCCTTCCAACCCCACACCACCTGTACACCTTACCTTGCCCTGGACTGTAATGTCTTCCCAGCCACCTTCCTTCTCCTCCACCAGGCTCAGCTTTCATGTTAGAACTCATCTCTGCTCCAGCCATACACTCCTTTCCTCTCTCTCGCCCTCCCACCCTCTTTCTCTGAGTTTGGCTCAACCTGTACCTTTGCTTCCTAGTTCAGTGGCAGAGCAGTTAAAACGGGGAGAGACCGTACAGGCCGAGGCCTTTGACAGCGTTACCATCTACTTCAGTGACATCGTTGGCTTCACAGCTTTGTCAGCAGAGAGCACCCCCATGCAGGTGAGAGCCAGGTGAGGGGCAGAGGGTGGGGTAGAGACCTGCGGGAGCTTCACTGGGGCATAGAGATCCTTGATAATAGGGAAGATTAGCTTGGTCTGTAGTTTCCATATCTTGTTATGGCTTGTGTGTTAAGAATTCTTAGAAAGTTGGACAGTCTTAGTTGGACAGTCTTAGAAGGTTGGAAAGTCTTAAGGCCTCTACTTTCCCATCCCTGTTAGGTGGTGA
The DNA here is from genome assembly GCF_951394435.1 of Stenella coeruleoalba. NCBI lineage: Eukaryota > Metazoa > Chordata > Mammalia > Artiodactyla > Delphinidae > Stenella > Stenella coeruleoalba. The sequence continues at coordinate 86,329,183 of NC_137153.1, forward strand.
CACTTCTTAATGATCTGTATACCTGCTTTGATGCCATAATTGACAACTTTGACGTCTACAAGGTGAGAGCTGGGGCTGCCCTTACACTGACACTCTTTTAAAACCCAGTCTGCCCGAATCCCACATGCCTTACCTGCTCCAGGGTCAGTTTTCCTGCCTGGGTCTCCAGCATCCTAGTGCTAGCGTACCCTTTGTAGACAAATGAGGCTCTGGCACTGTAACTGTACATTCCCGTCTAATCTCTTGTGAATCCTTAAGGCTTGCCTAATCGGAACCATCACAAGATCTAGCCCCTGTCTGCCACTTTTTGCCTGGGGGTATAGGCATAGCCTAGTCATCTTTTCTCTTCTCTTCATCCACTCCAGACATGGAGGAATCATACAGGATGTGGGTATAGAATGATTTATTGGGGTGAGGGACAAGCTATGGAGTGGAAGCTTTTTGTTGAAGTCATTGAGTTGGCACAGGGTAGGCTTTATTGTGCTTGGGAGTAAAAATGATCGGGCTTTGTGACCAACCGTGTGGCCTTAGGCAAGTAACAGAAGCTCCCTGAGCCTCAGATATTTTATCTGTATGATGGGAATAATAAATTTATTGTGGAAAATGCCTAATATTGTACAGATAATATTTATTACCCACTCCTGTCCCTTCCCTTTGGACTTACTCTGCCATCTCTGTTATTACTGTAACAAAGAACTCCCATAAACCCTTTACTTGCATTCACCAATTGTTTATATTTTCCCCCATTTGCTTTATTTAAAAAAAATCTATGTCTCCATATATTATTTTCTGAACCTTTTGCAAGTAAGTTTCAGACACAGTGCCCCCTTTTTAAAAGAAATAAATTTATTTATTTTATTTTTAGCTGCGTTGGGTCTCTGTTGCACGCGGGCTTTCTCTAGTTGTGGGGAGCGGGGGCTGCTCTTTGTTGTGGTGCACGTTGCAGTGGCTTCTCTTGCTGCGGAGCACAGGCTCTAGGCACACGGGCTTCAGTAGTTGTGGCTCGCGGGCTCTAGAGCACAGGCTCAGTAGTTGTGGCGCACGGGTTTAGTTGCTTCCCGGCATGTGGGATCTTCCCGCACCAGGGCTCGAACCCATGTCCCCTGCATTGGTAGGCAGATTCTTAACCACTAGGCCACCAGGGAAGCCCCACAGTGCCCCTTCATCCCTAAACAGGTCAGTGTGTAGTTCCTAAAAACAAGGACCTTCTCTTACACAGCTTCAGTACAATTAACGAAGCCAAGTGCCTGCTTTCTTACCTTTGACACTTCAGGCTGTCTGAGGCTCATTTCACGGGGCCTCGCTGACCTCCCCACCAGCTTCTGTGCTCTTCAGGGCAGCCCTGTTGTCTTGCTTCCCATTTCCTGACAGCAGAGCCTATTTGACCATGTCCTGTTGCAGACAGGGTGTCCATTCAGCAGACATTTGTAGAGTATTCGCCAGGTGCTGGGATGGGCAGGAGGATTTACCGATTCCCTTGACTCCCCTTCTCCCAGATTCTCAGGACCATGGCACTTACTTTCTAGTCAATGTTCTGGCCCCCAGGCTGTCAGGATGACTCATAGTGGTACCCAGCTTGTCTCCTTCTGCCCTTCCCCATCCCCACTGATACAGATAAGAGGTGACCTTTTCATCCCCCTCTCAATCAGGTAGAGACGATTGGAGATGCCTACATGGTGGTATCTGGTCTCCCAGGCAGAAATGGTCAGCGCCATGCCCCGGAAATTGCTCGTATGGCCCTGGCATTACTGGATGCGGTTTCTTCCTTCCGCATCCGCCACCGACCCCATGACCAGCTGAGGCTACGCATAGGGGTCCACACGGGTAAGGCTGACTCTCACTCCTGTCCTCATATCGACTTTTCCCAGGCTCTCCCAACCTATTTCTTCTCACAGGGCCCGTCTGTGCTGGGGTCGTTGGCCTGAAGATGCCCCGCTACTGTCTTTTTGGAGACACAGTGAACACTGCTTCCCGAATGGAGTCTAATGGTCAAGGTGAGACATTAGCCCTCAACCCCAGCATCAGCCTCAACCTGTGTTGGCCTTTTCTTCTTTTCAGAGTTCCTCCAAATCTCATTCTGAGAGACCACAGTTCCTGATTGCCCCATCCTTGGACATATTTTGGTTCTAGTGCATGTGCCCTGGGAAGACTGAGACCCTCCTGAGGGATGGTGGTTGGGTAAAGCTCTCTCCGATCCTGCCAGTTCTTCGGTTGCCTTTTCTTTGATTCTTCTTTCCATCATTTCCCCTATCCCACCCCAGCCCTTAAGATTCATGTCTCCTCTACCACCAAGGATGCCCTGGATGAGCTAGGATGCTTCCAGCTAGAGCTTCGAGGGGATGTGGAGATGAAGGTGATGGCAGGCCATGGGGAGGGAGTCATGGAATGGGAGGATGAACACAATCACGGGGTTTGTGGGGGGAAGGGAGGGAGATATGAGAAATAACATAGAACAATCTGAATTATCTCTACTTCTCCGCTTCCAGGGAAAAGGCAAGATGCGAACTTACTGGCTCCTAGGAGAGCAGAAAGGACCTGCTGGGCTCCTGTAAACCCCACTTCTTCCCAAGTCAGACAATCCCCTGCTGCTGGTACCCGGGTGGGCAGTGGCCATCATCTCTCCACATAGCAGAAGTGGACATTGTCACATGAGATGGAAACCAACATGCACAAAACCCCCAACTTATATGGAAGTTGCTGCCCTTTGCAGCCCAGCCTTGTACATATACCTGTTCCTCTCTGGCCTGGTTCCTTTCCTCCCTACCTTCTGTAAATATCTGTATCTAAACCAGAATATTTTGGCCAAATATAAAACAAACAAAACCAGTCATGGTGACATAATCTGTGTTAGGGGCAACTCCAAGGAAAGGTTATGGGGTATGGACACGGTAACTCACAGAATCACTGAATGAGCAGTCTCAGGATGAGAGAGAACCCTTTTTATGTAAAGAGCCCCTTCACCAAGTACACTTCCTCCCCATCTCTTCAGTACAGACAGAAGGAGATTCCATATTCCACATCTACTTCCCTCCTCGACCCTTAGACAGGAGTAGTTCTACCCCTCCCTCCACCACCTGCCCTCCTCCCTGACAGCCAAGGGAAGATATTTTTCCCAATTGGTGGGAATAATTCTCGGGTTCATAGGGCAAGGGCTGCCCTAGAGACAAAGGCACTGGTGTTGAGAAGCTGCAGTTCTTCCGGAATGGCGTGTCCAGAGTCCTGATGTTACTGACACCCTGGAGGAGTGCCAGAATGAGGACAGAGCCCTCTCTCCTCCAAGCCGGGACAGAACAGCCTCTTCCCCCACTCCCAACACCTGGTCACCCTCACACACCGGTAGCTGTGGTGCCCTCTGTAGCCAGAAGGTTTCAGGCTGTTCCTTAGGGTAGTCGTGAGGCTGTGAGGGAGAGATACTGAATAACTCTTGGCCTGAAGCTCCCTCTCTCAACCTCTGGGCCTGCTGCTTTCCCACAGCCTGTCAGGGCCCAGCTGTACAAGTGGGGTGGGATGGGTTCTTACCTTTGTTGGGGCAGGAGGCCCTGACTGCACCAGCTCCTTTCCATAGTCGTGGTGTGTCACAGACTCGACCTCAGAGTCCTTCCTTGTGGGTTCCTGCTCTGCCTGCACCTCTTTACTACATTGGCCTGGGGGGCATCAAGGCCATTCTCCCCTGATTTTTGTCCTCCCCCTCCCCTTTCCCCTGCACCCAGCCTCTCACCAGATCTGGTGGTGCAAGAACATCTCCAGCATGGCTTCACGTTTCCCTGCGGGAGGTCAGGGAATGGACAGAGTGGGGGAGTCTGGTTAAGAAACAGGCCCAGAAGAAAAAAAATTGGGGAAAAGGAAGAAAAACTGAGCTTTGCGTTTTACACTCATCAGACATTCCTCTCTCTTTCTTCTCTGCTAGACTCACTCTGGCTCATTCTCTCATGTTTCATACCTCGAATTGGCTGAGAGTGGTTTCCTGGGGGCTGGTATGAATCTTTCTGGGTGGTGCTGGAGCACATGGGTGACTGTGGCTCCAGGGTCAGCAGTCCCCGGTGTCCATGTCGGAAAAAGAAACTCTCAGAGCCATCCTGCATGCTTGGGACTTGATCCAGGTGGTTGGTGGCTCTCTGTGGGCCCCAAGTTGAGTGACCATGATATCCTTTCTGGTACCCACCCTCATCGACTGGGGGCAGCCTTCAAGAAAAGGGAGCAGGTAAAAACCTTAATACCTCCTCCTCCCAGTTGTAGAGAAGGCACTGGCCCCGTGGCAGTGTTTCATTGAGAACCTTACTTGTCCCTTCAACCTCAGGGGGCTTCCACAGCCCTCGGGCACCAGGTTCTGAGACTTTCAAAAATTTCCAGGGTTGTTTCTGAGGCTCCCAGTGGCTGTGGTGACTCCAGGAGGCATAATTAGGGAGCAGATCTGCCCTGGGTTTTATGAAGCCTGAAGGAGCAGAGGAGCTGAAACCAGGGCCCTGGCCAGAGCCTGGCCTATGCCTAGAATCAGCGGCAGGACCAGGACCCGTGCCTCGACCAGAGCCGTTGCCAGGACCTTGACCAGAGCCACTGCCAGGACCAGAAATGGAGCCAGGACCAGGGCCAGAGCTGAAGCCAAGACCAGGGCTAGAGCTAAGGTCATTTGCAGTATAGGGATTCGAAGCAATATGGGAAACAGAGATAGGCTCAAAGCCAAGTCTCCCGTGGCCTATCTTGTGGGTAAATCTGGGTCCAGTGTAGCGCTCCCCAAGAAGACTTTCAGAGGAGGGCTCCATGAGAAGGCTCCGTTCAGAGCAGGGCGCTGGGGTCTTTGTAGATAATGCAGCTGCTTTGATAGTGGAGGCGGCTGCAGTGGCTGCAGCAGCTGCTGAAGCTTCTGCGGTTGCAGCTTCCAGGGCTGACCTATGACGGCCATCCCAAGAAGGAAAGGGATCCGAAATAGACCCTAGTCCTTCGCAGCTGGGCTGTACATCTAAACATCTGAAAAAAAGTGAAAGCGGCAAAGTTGTCAGAAGCGCAGCAAAGCGAGTCTATTAACCTTCCTTGTCCCCTTAAGCCTGCAGCCAGAGCTGTGCCTCTCACCGTGACTGTGATCCCTCGGTAGACTCAGTGGTCTCCATCTTCAGACGCCAGCTACTGGGTTGCCATAGAGACGGCAAATCATTCCAGGAGACTGCGCGGAACCAGAGCTGGGCTGACGGCGAGGGTGGGGGTGGAGGCAAGGTCTCTGCGGGGCGGAAGTCTCGCACCTGGCGTAGTTTGGGAAGTCTGCCTTCCGTCTGGCCTCCCTTCCGCCTCAGCCCGGCTTTTACGGTTCCGCTGGCCTAAGGCCTCGCCCTCCATACCTAAGCAGGACTTACTGAGGCTTTCTAAGGTGGTTCTTTGCGTTGAACAGGCACAGAGCTGTTATATCAGATGAAAGCCTACTTGGTATGTTTATGGAGGGGCAACAGTAGTTCATTCTCAAAAGTGGGGGCATCTTTTCAAAAATTTTAAGGATGGAAAGACATCAGACAACAGCTTAAAAGCAAAATGGTGAGACATGGGAATTAGTCAAAGGGTAGCGACTTTTTTGGTGTGATTACTTCTCTTTCAATAAAAGGCTTTCACATTGACAATCCTCCTTCCAGCCCCCCTTACAACATGGCTTGGCATCTGAATTGAGCAAGTCTTGGGATTCAGTCCCTTCCTACTCATTCAGGCTTATTCCTACTGCTACTTTTGTAGAGGCCTGACCCAGGTGGACCATGAGTCCTGAGCTCACAGATATATAGGCAAATGCTCCTTTAGCTACAGGATGGGCCTCCTTAGTGTCTCAGACCATAGTCAAGGGGGATCATAGTCTTGAATCAGTTTTCTTTCCTATTTGTGGTATAAATCTTTATATATTTAAGACAGGGCTCCAGAATTGAGGGAGAGCAAGTTTATTAGCATTACAGGGTGCCGTTTTTCCCCACCCCCATCCAAGCATCCAAGTCTGAGGTCCTTGGTCATTTGGTAGGTTCAACCTGGAGGCCACTGGAGCTGTCGGCCCCCAAGTACGTGAATGTGCAGGTGATACACAGACTGTGCACCCAGCTTCCCATCGTTGATCACTGAAATGGAGCTTGGGTCAAAGAATGAAGATCATACCGAGGGGTAGGTATGAGAATTCATAGGTGAGAGGCTCAAGGGCCAAACGTCACTCACCAAGTCGGTATCCATCTCCCAGCCCCTCAGCCTTTGCTGTCTTCTTGGCCACAAGGAGAAGGTGTCCTAGAAGCTACAGGGAAAGGGGAAGGAGACATGTGGCTTCATTTACCGGGAGCAAAATTTCTAGCTGAGTACAGGGCTCCCCCAGCCAAACCCTGGCCCTTTTCTTCCCACCTGCTGGTCTTCTTCTTCAGCCTGGCTAATGCGAGGAATGGGCTTCTTAGGAATGACCAGAAAGTGCACAGGAGCCTGAGGGGCCACATCACGGAATACAAGACACTGGGAGCAATGACAGGCCAGAGGCCACCATGTTATTTCAACAGGCTGGATGGTATTTATGAAATTCCTAAGGGGATGAGTCCTAATGGCACCCCACCTGCTGGTCCTCATACAGAATGTCAGCTGGGAGGCTTCGATCCAGGATCCGGGAGAAGATGGTTGGGGCTGCCCCCCCAGGAGCTGCCTGCTGGGCCTTGGCCACTTCATTCCCATCAGTCACAGCTGCAGCTCCTCGGACCTGAAGGTGAGTCAGACACACCCAAGGGAGGAAGCTGGCAATACCTGTCTCATGTACTTAGTTGGGGCTGGCAGAGGCTGGCCATTAACTTCACCCTTCTAAGAACCTATTAGTGGTTCCCACTCAAAGGGAAAGTTCCTCACTTTCAGAGCATCAGCAGCAGAGAGTAGGGCCAGATAGTGCTGGGCCTGGTTAGATAACAGGCAGATTTCACCGCAGGATTCAGCAGTGCAATTGATTCCTGCTCCTAAAGGGTTGAGGAACTCTAGCACTGTTCAGGGGAAAGGATCCAGAATGAGAACCTGGAGGCCTAGGTCCAAGTTCCTATTTTACTATTGAATTACCTTAGATAAATCCCTTCTCTCGGCTTCAAATATAAAGGGAGTGGTTTGCATCATCTCTTAAAACTACTTGGAGCTCTTTCCGTTTACTCTCACCTTGTTAATGTTTCCATTTACTTCCATTACTTGTTTTCTGATCTTTAAGCCGTGTTAACTATCTTATCCAGGTTTTAATACAATTGCCCTGTTTGACACAAAGGTGTCTGGGTATCACATCTGACCTCTTACTGTGAATTTTCACTCCAGTCCCCTGAATCGGTGGAGGGGGGAGTTCAGTTGAGTGAACACAACCCCAGCCCCTGGGGATTGAGGGTAGGGAAGGCCCAGTTTCCCAGGGACTGAGAGAAGGCTGAAGTCAGAGATGTCACATTGTGGGGAAAAGGGACGGAATGAATCTGATCCCTTGAGTCGCTCTGGCAAACAGGAAGAAGAAGGGGAGTTAGCATTAGTGCTCAGTAGAAAGCCAGGAGTCTGACGGGGCAGAAGACTGGCTCCCAGGAGAAAAAGCTCACGTCCCGCAGGGGGCACTGAGGAGCTGCCCAGAGTAGGCGTTCGGTCGGCTGGGAGATGGCAGCAGACGCTGCACTGACCCTGTGTCGACCTCGGTGCCCGGGCCTGTGCAGGGCGTCGTTCATCGCCGGTTCGTTTCTCTCGCGGCGAGGCTTTAATAGATGCTGCTGTGACCACCAGTCCGACCTCACCGCACAGCCCTGGAGCCTGCACTTCGGGAGGGGCAAGGTTCCCGGCCGGGAGCTCGGGCTCCGGCCCCGCGAGGCCGCAGGGCTGCGCAAGCCGGGGGTAGCCGGGGAGGAACGCGCCCCCCGGCCCTGGAGGGCGTCAGAGCCCGCGGGACCCCTTCCTCGCCCCACGGCCACCTCTCACCTGTGCCCCCCGCGGCCCCGCTACCGCTACCGCCACCGCCCGGCGCGCAACGCAGAGCCTGGCGGCCAGCAGCGTGGCTACCGCCATCTTCCCCTCGGCCGCGGGAACCTCCCACCCCGGCTAGCGCTCGGGCTCTGTGGCCAGCCGAGGTGGGGAGGCGGGGAGCCGGCGAGCGGCGGCCATTGGCTCCGCCCGCGGCCGGGAGCGAACCCCATCATCCCATTGGGTCACGCTCCTGGGCCCGGCACGCCACTGGCTCCGCCGCCACGGTAGAGGCGGGATCTTTTCATCCCATTGGCTTCTTGTGCCAACTAGAGGGCGAATTTTCTACTCCTTTGGCTTTGTCTTCTAGTCAGACTGAAAGTTCCTTTACGATTGGATCCCCTCGCTAGTTGCGCTGTGAGATAGTTTCTCATCCATTGGAAGGATTGAGAGACCTGGAGGTGGGATTTTCCTCCAATTGGCTCACAAGACAAGGCCGGCCCAGCTTAGGTTGCGGCTCGGGGGGGCGGGGGGTAGTGGGGCTTTTATCGTATTGGCCCCTTCTATTCGGGTTGGGCCCCTACTGGTGGGCTGGGAGGAAGGGGGCGGTGCTCCGTCACCTGCCGCGCAGAGGCTCAGAGGCCGTGGACCCTTTCATTGCCTTGGCCAGGAGGAGGGCGGGGTTCGGAGAGGGGCCGTTCCGCGCTTATTGGCCCCAGGAACCACCACTACCCCTGGAATTCCAGGCAGATAGGAGTCCCGGAAGAAAGAGGCGGGTGGAGGTCGCCGGGCGGTTGGCCTGAAGGTGAACGGGCACGGGTTTTTTTTTTTGTAACTGGTGGGATAGATACCCAGCATTTTCCCCAAAAGGACAGTTTCAGCCCCTTGACCATTTCAAAGATGTTAACTTACTCATCTGAGGGCAGTTCCTCCTTAGTTTATGTGCTTGTTAAAATATTCCAAGACTAAAGATTCTGCAGTTTGTTTTCGGGGCGGTTTTTGCATTTTTCTTTTCCTTTTTTTTTTTTTAATGGGCGGGGCCAGGAGTGTCCTGTCTTTGCTGCACGACTAATAAGCAAAGGAATACGTATCCAATGTTATTTCCTAATCAGAAAAAGTATGGGATACGGTTAGCTCCGTGCCTGGCATTTTCAGTGAGCCGGGCGAGTTTGAAGGACAAGGGAAATGTATTACGGCTAGGTTAGAAGTATATTTCGTTCTGCTGGAATATATATTTTTTGACATCAGAAACATGGGGTCACAAAATGCTAATGTACTCACACCAGGAAAGTTTTAGTCTGAGGTTTAACACAGGAGAAAAGTCACCACCGTATCGTTAGTTTTGTTTTTTTTTTTAGCACATGGCCTGACATATATAGGTGCCCAATAATTATTTGTGGAATGAATAACATTTGGTGTTTTTTTTCACTTCCTTTTCCATAATATATAATACATATGTATTACATATTATATTCTTATTCTTCCATTTACAGTCAGTTTCCCATATTATTACATAGTCTATGTAAATATACTTTGTAATGGCTGCATAATACTTTCTTGAATGAGTTTATCACAGTAACCATTCCTTTATTGTTGACTATTAGCTGAGTTGGTTTTAGTGAGTGGTCATCATGGTGCTAATTGCCTAATAACCAGTAATGGGGAATTCTACTTCTGGAGATGGTAATGATTTCTTTTGAATAGCCATATTATTGTTAGAGAGTCCTTTCTCCTCCAAAGGACAGACATTTGACCCTGTTATTTCCCCCAGGAGTTCTAGCAGTCAAAGTCGCATACCTTTCCTTGGAATAATAGAGGGCCTCCCTAAACGTGAGGAGATGTACACTGGCCTTTTCAGTGCCCTGGAGGCTGCCATTGTCCGTGTGCCTCTGGGACAGCAGCAGCCCCTAGAGCTGCTCTGGAGAAGGGCCAGAGATAAAAGGTGCTGGGAAGAGGAAACCAGCCAGGAGCGGTAGGTGAGTACAGAACACTTTGAAACTGGTTATTTCTTTGGATTCTCATAGAGGCAGGTAGCACAGAGGTTATCGTATTTTATAGATCCAGAAACAGAGGCCCCGAGAGGGAACGTGACTTGTCTAAGATCACAGAGCTCATTAGTGTCAGAAACTCCTATTCCCCATAAGAATCAGCAATGGGCTTCCTAGTCACTCCCCAACACTCACTGACTCTGGCCCCTAGCCCACAGTCTTCTCCACTCCAGGCTCTTGTGATCACTTGCAGCTGCTCTCATCTGAGAGCTGCAGTGCTCTGCGTGTTCTGGCCACTGTCTCCTGTACTTTGATCCCTACCACTACATCTGCTACTGGACCTCATGAGACTTCTGTTCCTTTGACTGTTCCCTTTTTTAATCTGTCAATTGCTTCCTGGCTTCACTTTCCTATTTGTATGGTCAGCTCCCTCCACATCCTCAAGCCTTCTTTTGCATTATTTTCCTGATCACCCTCCCTGATACCCTTCCCGTCACCACCCATTAATCTAAATATTTTGCTTCTCTGCTTCTCTAACTAGGTTCCTGCTTCCAGCTATACCTGAATCCCTAATTGCCCACCGATCAGGTTTTTCTCCAGTTTCCCTCATTAGCCTTCCCAAACCTTCACCTTTCTTCCTGTCTCCTACCTCCCACTCTTATCCCTCTCCTCCCCCACCAGCAGCTGACCTTGTCTCCTACTTCACAGGGCAACTTCCACCAGATCCTACTCCCTGCGCCTCAGTGAAGGCCCCATCCTTCCTTCCATCCTTTCTTCTGTCCTCCTTCCTCCTCCTGGTCTCAAGAAGTGGTGTTTCTCCTATCCAGAGCGAATCCCTTCACTTCCGCCTTGACCCCATCCTCTCCTTCCATCTTTGGGATGTAGCTTCACCAGGCATCTCTCTTTCTCTTCTGTACCCTTCAAGGTCTTTTTCTCTACTGGCCCCTCCCTTTTTCCTAAATACAAAATGCTTCCTTGACCCCACACCCCCCTGTAGATATTGTCTGACTTCTTCCCTGCTCTTTTCTAAGTTTCTTAAAGAAATTCCTTCACACTCACTGCTGTTTGGTCCACTGCACCACTGAAGCTGCACCCTCTGAAGTCACCAAAGACCTTCTGATCGCGAAATCCGATGGACACTCTTCAGTCTTTGTCTTACTGGAGCCCCTACCTGTGTCTAACATCACTGCTCCTTCTTGAAATCCCCTCCCTCCTTGGCTTCCTTGAAGCGACTCTCTCCTCCTGATGCCAGAGCTAGCAGTTTGAACGTGGGTGCAGTGGAGGCAGATGGCTGGATCCAGCCTCTCTCCTGCCTGGTGCTCTCTCTCACCCCCTGTAGGTGCCAACCCCAAGGTCCTAGGGTGTCTACCCCGGGCCGGGCTCTATCTGCCTCATACAGAGCCAGCCAGATTCCAGTGGCTTTCCCTTTATTGCTGATCTGGGCCAGGCTCACAGAGGCCTGCACCAGGTGTTGACAGTGTCTGTCCCTGGGGGAGGGAAGCAGAGGTGAAAGGGTCAGGTACAGGGGTCAGATATGGGGCCAGGCTGGACACTGCATGGGCTAGGGAGCCCAGGGGGACTAGGGTGGGAGCTGGGACGGCCAGAGGGCCCCTTCTTCTGGAGGGCCTCGAAGTCAGAGTTGTTGATGATGGCTTCTCGGAGGGTAGGCATCTCCGCTAAAGGCACATAATCTGCTCCTGGGGGTGGAAACCAGTGCGGGTATGGGATGCAGGAGGGAGGGGTGAAATAGTCCTGGATGGGATGGTGGAGGGCAGGAGTGCCTTCCTGCCTGGCCTTCTGATTACAGACCCTGGAGTGGGCCCCTACCCCAGGTTGCCCCCTCACCGTGAGGCCTCCCTCCTCGCTGCCGGGTCTCCTCAGTCTCAAAGAAAGTCTCATGTTCTTCCCAGCACCAGTCACAGGCCGCACAGAGGAAATTAGGCTCAAAGCAGTTGCACCAACAGCCTGGGGCAAGGGGGCAGCCAAGAAAAGTATAGGGTACTGGGGCTTCCCCAGGGGCTAACTGCATTCTCATCTCTTCCTCACCAACCGCAAGCCCAAGTCTCTCCTCCCAGCTCCCCATCTGCATCCCCAAACTATTTGCAACCTATCCCGACCCATGCCCACCCCTGCACTCCCCTTGCTTTGGAAGGTACCTTTGACCCTGCAGGAATGGGACCTGGTAGCTGCGTGGTCCTCAAGGCTGTGTTTGCAGCGACATTGGGCTCTCCAAGCCCTGGGGCTAAAGGTGGCCCACCTCTTGACCCAGAGCTCACCCACCTCCTCTGGGCGTGATGGGATAAAGCAGAACATGAGGCAACGGCACTGGCCCACATTGCAGGGCACGGATATGTCTGTGACGAGGGGGATGGATGATAGGGTTAGACCAGCACCTGACAGGGCCTGGCTTTCCCATGTCAACCCCCTCCCCCAAACCAACACACACACACACACACACACACACACACACTTGCTCTCATACATCCCAACACGTGACAGAGGACAGTTATCACTCCACACCTGAGATGATCTGGTGCTCTCTCAACAAGTGTCCACAAAAGCACTTGGACTCATCCTCAATCCGGAAACAGTCCCATAGATGATGGGGGCAGCGCCAGCCAATATAGAGACCTGGGTGTGGAGGGATTGAGTAATAAGGAAAAGTAAGAAGAAAAAATAGCCTAAGCTCCCCCCAAGGTGTTCTCACCTCTCCCCTCGTGTGTATCTATCTCTACCCATGAGTCCTCATCCCTACCCCTTTAGACTTTTTTCTTCAAGGTTTGCTCATCGCCCCACAAGTGTCTTCAGATCCCTCCCCACCCTAGGATCCATTCCATCTGTGTCAGCCCGTCAGAGGGAACTGAAGACGGTCTTCAATGCCGAGCAGGAAGATTATATGTGAAATTTTGTTTGACGATGAACGTGTATCTCGCTGAGTTCTCTCTGACTGTGGATTCTCATCTCCTCCCCTCCCAACATTAGAGTCCACCTTTGTTCTGTTTCCTTTAAGTGTCTAAGGTGAGGGAAAGGGAAGATGATGGGCCAGGTGCAGAGTAGATGGTGGGGACTGGCTCCTAAGGAGTGTAGTATTGAAGGGACCTGAAGAGGAGGAGGAGGTTGGGCAGCCCTGGTGCCAGGAGGTAGGAGGAGGGCTTCTGTCACTTCTCCAGGTTGGCACCTTCATACTTCCCTTCTGCGTTCCTGGTATTGCTGAACTAATACCCTCTGTGAACTTGAGAAGGGCTGCCTGTGGCTCTCCAAGGGTCAGGAGAAAGGGGGAGGCCAGAAGTCATGAGTGGTGAAAAGCAAAAATATAAGCTTATGAGGCTGAGAAAGGAGGCATGGAAAGGAAGGTGAGGCCAAGACATATCCCTGAGAGCAGGCACCAGCAAGAGGCCACCACCCTTGAGATCTGAAACTGTCTGGCTTCACGGTCAGTCTCACCACAAGGCAAGGGTGGTGCTGAGTAAATGTGGGAGGAGAACCAGAGCATTTCCCACTCAGAGTTTCTCATCCTCTGTGGAGCTGAGAGTACCGCAACTTCGAGCCAGGAATCCTGAGTTCCCAAGGAGTGGGGCCTTTAGCTCTAGGACTCTTATTCTCATTTAAAGTTTCCAGTGAACTGTCACCTCTACCAGAAAGTTGTCCCTGACTTCCCCTGTCTGTCTAGGGGCCCTTCCTCTTGCCTTCTGTGGCTCTCATTCTACTCCTATCACAGTACAATGCATTATAATGGACTGTTCACTTGTATTCTCGTTAGACCGTGAGTTCCTCCAAGGAAGGGTCAGTCTTTTCATCGATGTCCTAACACAGGACCTGGCACAGAATAGGTGCTCAGAGAATATAGATGCTTGACTGAATAAGTGAGTGAGCAAATTCCTTTAGGAGGGGAAGAGAGACTCCATATTCCAGGCAAAGCCCTGAAATTCCATAAGGAGAATGAGAGTTAGTGTCCTCTGGTCTTTGACTCTGGCCAGGACAACAATCCACAATTCTGTGCCTGTCAAACTAGATTTTCTTGTCTTTCCCCTGGTCTCTTAGGATCTTAAGCCTGTCCAGATGTGGCTTTTGGTTTTGATGCTTCTGACTTGATACTGCCAGCCTGTGGTATTAGTGCCCCATTACAACAGGGAAGCTTGGTTGAAAGGGCAGATTTTAGGCTGAGTCACAATGCGGGTGGGCAGGGACCAGGATTCCACTAGAGGAATTCTGATCTCTGTTCAACAGTGCAGGATCGGGTGAGGTGCAGAGGTGAACAAGTGTTAGTGCCCATAGATCAAGGCCTAGCCTGAGGGCCTGGGAGAGTCAAATTCAAGCACTGGTGTGGGAGTCATTGCCCACCTTTCAGATGAAGAGGACTGCAGTTTGAACCAGGGGAATGGCAATTATACCTCAGACACTACTTGAGGGGCTGCAGTGATGACAGCCTTTTTTTTTTTTTTAAACTTTCGGCCACACCATGCAGCATGCGGGATCTTAGTTCCCTGACCAGGGATTGAACCCGTGCCCCCTGCAGTGGAAGTGTGGAGTCTTAACCACTGGACCACCAGGGAATTCCCCATGACAGCCTTTTAATGGAGTTCCACCAAGGGGACTAAGGCCTTTTGCCATATCAGAGCAACAAGTCACCTGGAAACTGTCCAGGGTCCTGGGCCATCTCTGCCTTAGGATCTGTTTGGTGCAGGGTATCTGAGCCTTCGTTCAACCACCTGTTCCTGCCTGGTTTTATATGAATATCCCCACTTTTGTCTGCATCCACCCTCATCTACCTTGGCCTACCTGCCTGCTCTCCTCCCAGATTCCAGGCAGGTGGCATTGCCATTTCCACAAGGGCTATTCATTGAACGGGCAGGTTCCTAGATCCTGTTGGATGGAAGGATGTCCATGGGCCTGTCACCAGCCCCTGAAAGGCTGCCTGGGCTCACCTGTTTGGATGGCATTCAGGGCTGCCTCCTTCTCCCACTGGAAAAGATAATTCCCCTGAGCACCAAACTTCCCTTTGTGCATTGCCTTAGTCACTTCCACCAGGTCTGCCTGCTCAGCAGGGACCACTGGGTAGACGGTGTAACCTGGGGAGGAAGGGGCTGAGTAATTAAGGGGAAGTGAGGAGGCCCTAAAACTAAGAGAAGGGGCCAGGTCAGAGAGTAACTCAATCTCCTCCTCCTGGGGCAGGTCAAAGACAGTGATGAGAAAGGGGGAAAGGGCAGGAGCAATTACGGCTGGCTTCTTTCTTCCCCTTCTTCTTGCCCAGCTGGTGTTCAGGCTGAGCTGCGTGCGTGGTGCTGTCAGTGGCATCCACCCCTTTCTCTCCCTCTTCTTCCTCTTCCCCATCTTTTGCAGATGTGTCCAGGTGGACCTGGGCTGGAAAGCCCGAAAGGGAGTGCTTTGGAACGCTCTCAGATTCAGAGGTCTGGATAGACCTCCTTGTCCATGAGCCCTCACTGGAGGAAGACTCAGAGAAGGCTTCCTTCAGATAATCAGAGGAAGACACAGAGACACAGCTTAATGATGAGGTCTGAAAAGTAAGGTGTTTCTCTGGGACCTTGGAGATGTGAGTCTCCAACTGGGTCTCAGGGGTAGGGGTCTCCAAAGGGACCTTAGAGGCAGAGGGTTCTAAAGGAATCTCAGAGATGGAAGCCTCCAAAGGGGTTTCAGTGGTGTGGGTCTCTAAAGAGATCTGGGAAATGGATGGCACCATATGAGATTCAGAGGCAAGGGGCTCTAAAAGGGTTTCAGAGAGGGCAGGCTCTAAGGGGATTTCAGGGATAGGGGGCTTCTGTGAGTCCTCAGCAGAGGGGTCCTTTGAAGAAAGGCTCTCTTCCGCATCCATGGTGGTATGAGGCTCTTCTGTGACCTTGTCTGCTTCCATCTAGTGGTAGAATAGGGTACATGTTTCATTAGGTTGGGATTGGAGGGTCTGCAAGTCAGGATTCACAGGGGGCTATGGAATTAGGATAAAGTTTTCAGTGTACCTGAGATATAAGGGGGAAGCCAGATGAGCTCTGGGCCAGGGTATGGTGCTAGGAGCTTCACCCATGTGCCTAGACCCCATACCGTATACTGAAAGGCTGAAGCAGTCAGAATCCCATCAGTAGATGGTAGCAGAGGAGGGGTCCTAACATAGCATCTTGGCTGGTCCAAGAGCAGGGTTCTGGGCATAACTTAGGACCATGGAGGTCAGGCTGTGGAGTTCTAGAGGCTGGGAAGACCAAGCCAAAGTGGGGGTTTGCTCCCAAGAGTGCAGGAGGATGCCATGACCACAGTCTAGTTTTGTCTAGGGACCCCTCCCCCACCCCTTGGTGATGTCATTCATGTTCAAGGCTTCAGCTACTTCCAGCTGTATGCTGATGACACCTGATGACTCCTAAATTCATATTTCCAGCTCAGACCTTTTTAAACCCCTGTACTTCACAGTCATACCCAACTGTCTGCTGGACATTGCTAAATGGATGTCCCACAGGGCATCAAAACTGAACTCTGAGAATTATCCTAGAATTCTCCTTTCCCCTCAGCCTACATCTTTTTTTTTTTTTTTTTTTTTTGCGGTACACAGGCCTCTCACTGTTATGGCCTCTCCCGCTGCGGAGCACAGGCTCCGGACGCGCAGGCTCAGCGGCCATGGCTCACGGGCCCAGCCGCTCCACGGCATGTGGGATCTTCCCGGACCGGGGCACGAACCCGTGTCCCCTGCATCGGCAGGCGGACTCTCAACCACTGCGCCACCAGGGAAGCCCAGCCTACATCTTAAAATGGGCACCAAGGACTATATTTCCTAACTTCTAAATATCCCTCAAATCCATTCTCTCCTCTCTTTTCTCTCCAATTTTGTTCAAGTTCTCATCATTTTCTACCTGGATTATGTAATAACTTTGCCCCTCTGCTGCCTTCCCCAGCATATTAATCCACTTTCCCATTCTTTCATTGATTTAGGTAACTCCTACAAAGAGCCTAATCTTAACACTTTTACTCAGGTACTGGACTCAGTTGAAAGAATCTGGGAAGAAGACAGGTTAACCAAAATGACAATACCAACGAGTTGGTGTTGTGCTGGGGTAAGCCCAGGATGCTGTGGGGAGTGGAGTGTGCCAAATTTATCTTGGAAGGATGTCCAAAAGGGGTCAGTCCACCTTAATGATCCAGGCGAGACTTCTAAAATGCAAACCCAACAACGGCATTCCCTTGCTTAAGAATTAACACTCAGTGACTCAGCCTAAGAATTAGGTCCAAATTTCTTGGCCCTGACATTCAAGGCCTGTCATCATTTGCAAGACTGCCTAAGGATTTCCAGCCTTACCTTCCCCTGGTCTCTACCTTTGTCCATGCTCCAGAAATACTATATTTATCGTTTCTTAAACTCATCAGGGCCTTTCCAAAGGGGAAGTTTGTGTCAGAAAGCAGAGGGAGAGTAGGATGATGGGGAGGAAGATGGCCAGACATTCAGCAAGTGGATAAAGGGGCCTGAGGGTGAAGAACCAGAGGATGGGAGGAGAGGAAAGGGAAAAGAGGAGGAGGGAACTGAGTGGAGAAACATAGGGGAGGGAGAAGATAAGGATGAAAAGTAGAGAATGGGAGGGGGTTGGACTGAGGTGGGAAGGGACAGGAAGGTGTTAGGAGGGAATGGAACGAGGATTTGGAAGAGGGGCCTTTTGAGAGACTACATACCTCTGGGCTTTGTCTCGGCTGTTACAAGTCCTTAGGTCAGGATCTTGTCTTAAGCAGGGAAGGGAAGTATTGGCCCCGAGGGAGAGAAGGCGCTTGTGGTTGTGGACGAGCCCTGGCTGCAGGCGCTGTGTGCTGAGAGGCCTTGCCTGCAAGTCACAACTTGAGGAGGGGACTTGGACACCTGCAGAAAATCGCAAAGGAGCTCTGGCCAGTTCTGAAGAAGGGTGGGAGGGGGAGGGACGAGAGGATCCAGGGCCGATGAGGAAGGGCCTTGACTGAAGCTTCTGGAACCCTGGCCGGGAGTGGAGGATCCGTCACCAGGGCAACCGGAACGCCTAGTCGTCTCCGTGGCAACAGCAGTCTGGTCACCTCCTCGGTGAGTGAGGTCTCCTGAGGGGTCTGCATTTGACCCGGAGGGGACAAACCTAGAGGGTCACCTTTTTTTTTTTTTTTTTTTTTTGCGGTACGCGGGCCTCTCACTGTTGTGGCCTTTCCCGTTGCGGAGTACAGGCTCCGGACGCGCAGGCTCAGCAGCCATGGCTCACGGGCCTAGCCACTCCGCGGCATGTGGGATCTTCCCAGACCGGGGCACGAACCCGCGTCCCCTGCATCAGCAGGCGGACTCTCAACCGCTGCGCCACCAGGGAAGCCCGGGTCACTTCTTTTAATGGGGTTTTGCCGGATCTCTGTGAGCGGTTTTGCGGGATCTTTGTAAGACTCTGTGAGGGTCTCTGGGTAGGGTCTGCAGATATCTGAGAGGACGGCCGTGGGTGTCTGGGCTTATGAAGGTCTCTGTAGGGTTCCTATGAGATGTCTGTGGGGTGGTCAGTGGGGGCTGTGAGAATCTGATGGGCGCATCTGGGCTCCGCGGTTGGGGAGAGAAAGGCGGGGACTCTGGTAGCTGGAGCTGGGGCGGAGTCTGTCGTTGAGCCCAGCAGGGCCAAGTTAGAGACCAATAGAATAGGGCCGGGGGCGGGCTTTAGCGAGAAGGACCAATCGAGCTAATCGGGGGGCGGAGCGTCATACGACGTCAGGCTGAGGCCGCCGCCGCGGGGCCTGGTTATCGTCCGTCCAGCGCAGCCCGGAGTCGCCCAGACCTGAACTCCTACCCAGGTCCCCGGCCTGGCCCCAGCAGGCTCGACCCCGGCCCCGGGCCCGCGAGGACACCGGAGGTCACCCCCCGGGGGTGGGAGCGGAGCCGCGGGTCAGCTCTGCGAGCGCCCGCGCTGGCCTGTCCGGCCCCGCCCCTGCCCCGGGCCATGGCCCAGTCCTTGTCCCGGCCCCTTTTCCTATCCAGATTCGGGCCTTGGCCCCCGACCCCGCCCTCGCCCCGCTTTCCACATAGGTTCCAGCTACGGCCTGGGTCCCAGCGCATGCCCAGATCCGGGTCCCAGTTCAGGCCGCCACTCCAGTCCCTGGCCTGGCCCCCATCCCAGCGCCTGCCCCTGTTTCACCTCCTTTCCCAAATCCCAGCCCAGCCCTTGTCCCAGACCCATTCTCAAAATTTGCTTAAGCCCGGGGCCCAACCCCTGCCCCTCCTCCGGTCCCCATCACAGTCTCTTCTTCCATCACATCCCCTACCCTTGCATAAGTCCCAGTGCCCAGCCCAGCCCAACTCTTTATCCCAGTCTTTGCCCTCATCTCTGTGTTTACCCAGGTCTCTCCCACTACCCAGCCCTCTCTTTCATACCCTGCCCCTCTCCCAGCCTCGACTCAGGTCTGGGCTCCAGCTGCCGTCAGCCTTACTGCTACTGTTGCTGTTGTCTGTCCTTGGCCCAGGGGCTGGTGAGTGCAGAAGCAGGAAAGACCGAGGCAGGGATGGGGTTCTGGCAGGGAGGGGTGGACTGGAGGGATTCAGGAGAGGTGGGACCTGGGCAACTAGATCACTGGGGAAGACGTGGAGAGAAATAAGAAGTCTTGCATAATTGAGAGGAATTGGCAGGGTTAGAAGAGTGGTAGCTGTGGGCTTGAGGCTCAGCAGGTGGCTGACAGAGACTGCAAGGTTTCCTTTCTTGGGGTCCATCCGGACTCCACTCTGACTCTTGCTTTTCCAAGAAAGTCTTGAGTGCTTTGCACCTGCTCATGAAGTCTGGTGGGGGAGACATAGTCCCCCAGCAGAGAGCCTCTAGTCCAGTGTGGGAAGATCTGGCCTAAACCTTTGAGGAACTGGGCATGCCT
This sequence comes from Stenella coeruleoalba, assembly GCF_951394435.1. Lineage (NCBI taxonomy): Eukaryota > Metazoa > Chordata > Mammalia > Artiodactyla > Delphinidae > Stenella > Stenella coeruleoalba. The sequence goes on from NC_137153.1 coordinate 86,348,910, forward strand.
TAAAACAGGGTTAAGAAAGCAGTTTTGAAAATAACATGTAGCAAATAACAAAAAAACATGGACATGGGTTAGGTGCCATTATAATGAGTTTTCTTCTTATAACGAGTTTCATTCCAAATAAGCTTGATTTGCTGAGGAATAATTCCTGACACTTTTAAAGCAGGGTTGAAACTCAGAGACTATTTTACAGTAGGGGAAACTGAGGCTCAGCAGGAGATCAATTTGCCCAAGATCATACAGCTTGTCAGTGGCAGTGTGGGGCTAGAAAAAGATTTCCTCATTCCTATCCTATACTGGTGTTTTTTGTTTTTGTTTCTGTTTTTTTTTTTCATTGCAATATATGCCCAATAGGAAAACAGATCCAAGTGCAGAAAGGCTCAAAGCACAACCTGTCCTCTCCCCTGTCTTCCCACAAGGGGGCTTCATCCACAAACCCTCCTTACTTGTCAGTTTTCAGCCCAGGGCCACCATCCAGTGAGGAAGTGACTCGGACAGGAGAGGGAGATACCCAACTTCCTAATGGGTGGAATGTGGGAGGATGAGGGGGTCCTGGCCATAGGATATGTGCTGTAAAGATGGCCCCATAATAAAGAGTCATCATGGCCCCAACCCCCAGCCATCTCTGGCGGGTGGCACTCTAGAGGTGATGGGGATGTGCCTGAGGAAGTCTTTGGCAATAACAAGTAGCAGAGCAGCTGGGGGTGGAGGGGCTGCGTTTCAGTGAGCTCTGGGGCCCTGGTTCAGTGTACAAGCTTGAGGAAATCAATGCACGCCAAAGGTCACTGCTCCTGCAGAGATGTGCAAGCTCTATGTGGATGCACACTGGTATCTGGGCACTTATGCGTCTGTGTGTGTACCTGAGGGATCTGTGAGAATGCTGGGCATGTGCAGTGTGTATATGCTTGTGTGTTGGTAAGTGTAGGTGCGTGTCTGTTGTGTGCATGTAAGCCTGTGTGTCCTTAGTGCCTATGTTACTGTGTGAGGGGGAGGTACATGTGGCCCATGCATGTTCCTCTTTAGCTCTTCTTGCCCCTCCTGCAGACAGATCACTGAAGTGTCACCTCCAAGTGGATAGTTCCCGGTTGGAGGCAGTGTTGGATGCCTCCCACAACATACATGAGTAATCCATCTGCCCCCAGCCAGATTCCTTGAGGGGCTCGGTGTTGGTTACTGCTCAGTGTTGATTACTGCTGCTGGCAGATCGGGCACTCAACAGAGGCAGAAGGCAGGTCAGTTTTTCAGTTTAGGTGAGGGGGAGTCTATTCTGTCAAGCCCAATTCATAGCTTCTATCCCTGCCACCCCAGCATCTTTGTTCATGAGCCCATTGAGCAGACACTGGGATGACTAAGAGAGGAGGGTGATTGACAGCCACAGAGCTGTAGAAAGCTGAAAGATGTGGATTAAAGCATGATTGCCCAGAAGCAGTTTCAGGTGCTTTGGGAGGATTATAATGAAGGTGGAAATGAGCACTGACTAGGTCCCACAGCAGGCAGGGCTGCCCTGAGTGCTGTTACTAGTCACTGGCCTGCAGGGGTGCTCTGTGACCTGGTGGTGATGAGACGTTTCGCCTGAGGAGAGACTAGCACTGTCACAGGACCACGATGGCACAGTCGGTCTCAACAAATCCTTGGGTCTTTTCCGACTGCAGTTGCATAACCCAGGCATGCCTTGCCATTATAGGAAATAGCCTTTTGTTCTACTGAGTGCTGTCACTAGAAGGGCCAGCCTCAGCCCGTGTGTATGCATGCGTGCGTGCGTGCGTGTGTGTGTGTGTGTGTGTGTGTGTGTGTTTCAGGTGGTGATGGAGAATCTAGCCTCATCTGGAAGCACTGGCGCATCCAAGGCAGGTTCGTCTGAGCTTGGTTAGGGCCTTACTTGTGCTTCCTCTGGGACACAGCTCTGTAGGTCCTGGTGAAACCCAAAACCAAAGCTTGGAGTGAATGGGGCTGTGGACGCTTTCTCAAACATCTGCCCTCTAGGCTCCTCCCAGCATCCCCAGCTTCTTTTTACTCCCTTTTCCCACCAGGCTATTCTATGACCTCTGTAGCCCCTAGCCACTTCAGGGTGGCTTAACTAGTCCCCCAGTTCTCCAGGCCATGCCATGTTCCTTTAATCACAGGGCTCTTTATGCGCGTCTGTCTATTGTTTCCTAAAGGTCATTAGCTGCTTTCATCACCAGCTCTCTGAGAATCTGCACCGGGGGCCTGGCCAGCATTTCTTCTAACAGTAGCAATGACCCATCTGATGACCCATACCTGGTACCAGCTTTGAGGAAGAGGAGCCCTTCCCTAATTCCAGCAGGGGATGCTCCAGTGCTCTGCTTCCCTGTAACAATAGTATCCAGGCCATTCAGCTCTTAGCTTTCTGCCTCCCAGTTGTCACAGCAAGGGCTCCTAGGAAACCTTTCTTCCCCATCTCTTGGTTCATTTCCCTTCATCCCTCTCTGATACATCACCACTGCCCTGTGAGTGCTGCTCTGTGAGCTTCTCTGGTTCCTGAGCAGTGCTCAGCTTGCAAGGTGGCAGGTCTTCCTTGTTGAGAGTGACCATGTGGCCTGAACTGCACAGACTAGTCCTTGGGTATAACCGTGGCTTTTGAAGAGCACAGGCCAGTCTAGGGCTAGTGACCTCCACCTATATAGGACGGCTCTCTGCAGGGTGACTCAAGGTTGCTGAAGTTCAGTAGGGCCAACCTTGATCTGTGTTCCCTCCTTCAGCAGCCTCCTTTTCCAGATGCTTCTTTCTCTGTTATTTCAAATGCCTCATTTTTGGAGTTACATCTCCCATCTCCAGAGGGGGAAACTGTCAGAATAGGCAAGGCCTGTGGGTATTTCCTACTGGGCTAAAAACTCTGCTTCAAGGTCTCCCCTACCCACTGCCCCTACTCTTGTCCTGAAGCTGCTTGAGTTCCCAACCTTCTCATCTGTCCTGGGGGCATCCTTCTGGGCTTCGCTGGGGCTGGTCTTAAGTCTCCAAAACAGTCAGATTCCCCAGAGCTTTGCCTGTCATTTGAGGCTCTCTTCTATCCAGCTGAGCCGCTGGGTTCTTTGCATTGTTACAGCAGTCCTGGTCCCTATGTGTTTGCTTGGTAGCTGCTTACACCAGACTTTCCTGCCCACTGGGCTCTGCTCCTAACAGCCATGATCAGGTATCTTGGCATTTCGGCTACAGAGGGCCACTTTCTCCCCACTTCCCACCCCAGCCTCGTCTGGATATGAATATTCCCAGGTAGTTTGAGATTCCACTGGCTTACCAGTTGACTGCCTCACTGGGCCTCCCTCCAGGAAGCGCCCCCAGCCCCTCCTTCTGAATCCCAGAGGCCCTGCTGGCTCTCCTTTCCTCCTCTCCCTGGGGCTCTTGTGGTGGCCTGCCAGCTCCTGTCCTTGCCTCTGCCACCCAAGCAGGCCCCTTGCAGCCTCACCACATTTTCCCCTCCCCTCTGCCGCCCTGAGCCAGTATACAGACAGCTCTTGTGAAGCTTCTGAGAGTTTTTATTGCTCCTGACCACAGGGGAACAGAAAGGGGAAGAAAATAAACAAGGCAGTTTCACAGTTCCCTGCTGACTCCCAAGCCCACAGGTGGAGTTCCAGGCTGCTCAGTAGCCTAAGAGTCCATGCCAGCACACACACACACACACACACACACACACACACACGCACACACGCACACAAACGCGCGTACACGCACGCACGCGTGTGCACCATCCACAGCTGTTTTGTTAGGCTTGGTACGAGGAGAACAATGGCTCCTAAGTGAGGGGCAGCTGTGGGGTCCTCAAGAGGGTTCTGGTTTTGCATTTAGACAGATCAAGGTTTGAATCCTCAGTTTGGTCTAGCGTTAAGCCTCAGTTTCCTTATCTGTAAAGAGAGGTCATTTTTCCCAAGATCACTGTAAGGTTGAAAGCAAATGATGGCAAGGGCAGCATGAGACCCAGTTCCCGGGCAGAGGAGAACCTTTGCTGAGTCGGTGCTGTGGGTGAGGCAGCTTGGTGTGCCTGGGGCTTGCTGGGAATGGCCTGTCCTACTTTGCTCCTTTCTCTTCCGCCTGCTCCCCAGGAGGCCTCTTCCTGACTGACTACTCCACCTGCTCACCCCGCAAGCTGAGTCCCTTCCGCTCCTTCGCCAGCACCGAGCTCTTCCACTTCCATGTTCCCGAAGACACATTCCTGGCCGTGTGGAACCTCATCATCTTCAAAGAGCAGGGGGGAACCTTTGGGGACCACTGCCCAGACCAAAGTGTGACTGTGTGAGCGTCTGAGTTAACCTCCTGACCCCTGCTTCCAACCCCAGGCCACTTTCCAAATGAAAATGCGAGTTCAGGAGGTCAGCTGACCTCCTGACCCTGACCCCTGACCCTTGTCCGGATTGAAGTGTGACTCGCTGAGGGCCAAGACCTCTGTCTCCTGACCATTCCTGGCTACTGTATGACTGTTTGAGCGCCCGAGCTGATCTTTTGCCCCTTATGTTCTGACCCCTGACCTGGAACCACTTTGTTGTGTGGGTCGGTATAGGGAATCCACTTGTTTTACTGGTGATAAATGACAGTTCTCCTTTCTTTCCCCCATTTTCCATGTCCCACCCCATTGCCTGCTTTCCTCTTCTCTTCATTCTGGTCCCCCAGGTATTTCCGTTCTGGGGCACCCCCTGTCATCAATCCCCTGCACACACACTTCCCAGGGGATACGGCTGTGCCTGGGGTTTTCTCACTGACTCTCAGCTGGACACTGCCCAACCGCACCTCTGGCATCTTTAACGTCAGCAGCCCCTTACCTGGGGACTGGTTCTTGGCTGCCCACCTGCCCCGGACCCACGGCCACATCTCTGTCAAGGTGGGTTGATACTGTCCAGGGTAGGAGGGGCCAGAGCTGCTTCTCCATCTCTGGGCTACCTGGCACACCAGCCTTGTGCCAGGGTGGGCAACAGCATAAGGGTGGCTGGCGTGGGGCATAGCTAGAGGTCAGCCGGTCACCTGGTGGGTCAAGACTAGTCTTGTTCTACGTCTTGGTTGGTGATAGCCCCGCAGACTCTTGTAGGCTTTAGCCCAGTCGTTAGTCCATTTGGGAGTATACGTTCCTCTTCTATCATAATTTTAGCTCCTGACACCTTATGGAAGATGTTAAGAGAATACTCGGGGGCAGGGAAGCCCCTTCCTGTTAAGAAGCGGCTTTGGGTGCCTGGCGTCCAACCTGATTGTTGACGCTCTTTCCCCCAAACATCGGCAGTGATTTCATAGAGCAGAGTTTGTTAAAGTCTCCAGTGTTGTAGGGTTGAGGTCAGGCTGCTTCTCCATTCTGGTTTGGAGGGGAAGGAAATGCTGCAGAGTTTTCCTGCCACTCCCAGGCACTGGGCAGGCTAGACCTCTTCATTACTGTGAGAGGACCTGAAGGTTTCTTGCTCCTGTCCACTGGTGGGAAGGGGGGTGGGATGTGGTGGCCATGTCAGAGTGGGATGGCCACGGGTGTGGGGTCAGTGGTAACGGCAAAGGGCCAAGCGTGAGCTGAGCAGGATTTAAAGAACAGGACATGAAGAACAAGAAAGTGAGTAGGGTTTGGCCACTGAGAATTGGGAGAGGCAGTCAGGTGAGGATTTGAGAGGCCAGTCAGGTGAGGATTTGACCTGGCCATCTCTCTCCAGGGTGAGTTCCTTGAGGGCAGGGGCCCCGGACTGTGTCAGACTCCCCTCTCCTCCTCCTGCTGAGGCCCAGCGTTCAGAGGTGTTATAATGCTTTTGAATGAGCTGAGAATTACACAGGGACAAGTGTATGGGCACTGCTGTTGTCAGAGATGGGAACTCAGGCTGAGGGAGCATCTCGAGGCCTCAGTGATAGGCCAGTTTTTCCTGAGAGTGATGTACGGGAGAACCTCCTCTGCAGGCCTGGGAGCCCTCTGGGTGAGAGCATGTTGCGAACTTGCCCGGAAGTGGCTCTGGGTTCTAGGTTCTTGACTCCCATCCGAACCAAGTGTTCTTCTATTAGGAGGAATGTCTTCTTAGGTCTTTGGCCAAATCCCAAAGAGCCTGTTCCTGGTCCCAGCTCTGATTCTTGACTCTCTTTGTGAGAAGAGAAAATCTTTCTGAAGCCCTGCTGTAGTTATCCAACAACCTTTCTGACTGAGCAGGAGGAATCTGGCGCCTAGGCCTGGGCTGGGATTATGGGAGCTGAAGCCTGGTTAGGAGAGGTCAGAACCAGGCTTGACGTGCCCGTTTGCATCTAGATATAGCGAGTGGGGCCTGGGGAACTTGGCACTTCAAGCTGGAGCCCTACCCCGTAGAGATCCCTGGGGTGTGGTGAGATTAGAGAGAAGAGGGTGCAGTTACCCTGTGACTGGCAGCTGTGTGTGGACCCCACGAGAGACGGAGCTCTCCAGTCAGGCCTGTTCTAGAGGTTGGGGGGTAAGACCTTCTTTGTGTTTCCTCTAAGAATTTGGTTATCTTCTGGAATCTTACATGGGCCTGTAGGGCTTCTTAAGTTCTCTGGTTAATTCCCTAGAATCAAGCCTATGGCTGGGTTGTCCAGAGCATTCCTCTAGGGCTCCGTCTTCTCTGCTTGCTTCGTCCTCGTCCCATCGTCCTGACTTCCCATAAGGCTTGGCCAACACCGGAAGTTATTGTGGGTTCAGGGATATCCTTGGGTGGGGACTGAATGGTCCCAGCGTAAGAAGGCAGCACTGTTCCTCAGCTTTGGGGACGAGTTCAGGCCTCCCTTTAGACCTTAGTCTTTGAGCACCTGCTTTGTCCCAGGCCTTGGGTTGGGTGCTAGGGACACAGATAAATAAGATGTATACTAGTGAGATACAGGAGGTTTTAAGAGGACAGAGAGGTGGATAACTCAGCTTGGTAGTGTGGTGGGGAGTTGGTTTTAGGAAACTGTTAGGAAGTGAGACCTGCTGTTGAGGAAGCAGGGAAGGGCATTCTAGGTGGTGGGAGTAGCATGGGCTAAAGCTTAGAAGGGAGAACTGAAGTGGTTCAGTGTGGGGCAGGCGTTGGGGTGAGTGAGGGAGCTGGAGGGGTGAACAGAGGCCAGATCAGGAAGGGCCTAGAAGTTTGAACTTTATCCTGAGAGTGATAGGGAGCCTTAAGAGGTTGTAAAAGGGAAGTGACTAATCTGGTCCAGGCCACTCTCCTGGGCTGTGGTCCCACACTTCTGCTGGCCTCTGTATTATTCACTACTGTATTCCTAGCGCCCAGCACAGAGCCTGGCACATGGTGGGGGCTGGGCAAATTTTTGTTGCCCTTCTGCCATCTTCTCAAACTCGTGTTTCCAAAGCTGATCTCATTTCTCCTCCTTTCCTTTTCTCCTTCTTTCTGTCAGCCACTTCTGTCTTGACCTGTGCCCTCTATCTCCTTACCTTTCCTGTGTGGTGCATGTGTTCCTCCTGTGGTGTCCAGCTGCCAGTCTGCCCTGAAGGGCTGCCCTTTGGCTTGTGGGTAACATCTGGCACCCAAATGGCTTATTAGGGGAAGTTCTCCAAATATCTGGGGCACAGTTCTCCTTGAACTCCCCAGCTTCCTCTCCCCAGCTCCAAGATTTGAAAGTAAGTGAAAGCAGATAAAAGAATGAAAACAACAATAAGGAAAGAAAAGGAGCAGATTGTACAGAAGAAAGGATTCAGTTGAATCTACCCGCTAGGACCAAGAGTGGCTCAGTATCTCAACTGAAGTGGTTCAGATCTGCTAACAGTCTTCCTTCTGTTCTTCTTCCTCCTTCTAAATTATTTTATTTGTATTTCAAATAGGTAATATATGCACCCGGTACAACATTCGAAAGGTACAAAAGGCATACAGTGAAAAGTAAGTCTTCCTCTTCCCTTTGTCCCCTTTCAGTCCCCACGTTTCCTCTCCAGAGCTGACTAGTAACTAGCTGTTACCTAGTTCCTTATATTACTCTTTCCTCCTTGAAACATTTTCTCCACTTGTCCTTTGTGACTTTACAGAACTGTCCAGTTTTCCTCCTGCCCACCGCCCACTCCTCTGTCTCCTTTCCTGGCTTCTCCTCTGCTTGATCTCTTCACATGTGGTACCCCAAAGCTTGGTCCTGGGACAACTCCTTTTTATTTCTTCATTCTCTTGCTAGGTGTCTCCAGCACAACAGTTTTAAATACCACCTATAAGTTCATGTCTTCCAGGTGTATTAAGTGAGTTCAAATTTCTTTGAATCTCAGACTTTATATCCAGTGGCTTCCTTGACATCTCTGATTGGATGTCTAAGACCAGTCTCAAACTTAGCAAGTACATATCCAAACAAAGCCTCAAGTCGAAATCTCTTTAATTCCTATTTCACTTCTCCCAGTCTAAGCCTCTTTGTTCTCTAATCTTCTTCTCAGTAAATGGCACTGCCATTCACCAGTTGCTCAAGCCCCAAATTTAGGTGTCATACTTGATTCTTCTTTTTCCCTTATTTCCCCACAACTAATCCATAAAGAAAAAGTATTGTTGACTCTACTTCTAAAGGATGCCCTGGATGCATCTACGTCTGTTTCCACTCTTAGCACACCTTCCCTTGGTCGTCTGCTGGGCCAAAACAGTAATCTCCTAAGTGGTCTCCCTGCTTCCACTCTTGCCCCCTGCCATCTCTCCAGTGCTCACCTACTTCCATGTTGATTGGTGCTAGCTAACTGTGGGCCGGAGCTGTGCCGAGTGCTGGAGTATTCCCACAGAGAAGGCCAAGATCTTTGGGCATCTTCAGTCTACAGGCCTCACCCAGAGGCTCAGGCCTTACTAAAGAAACTCAGCCCACCTATACTAGGACAGTCTAGGAATCAATCTAAGGCCTTCCACTCCAGCTTCTTTCAGACCGCTTCTCACTCCACTTCTCACTTTTGGCCCTCCTGGTCCCCTGGTCCCTTGCTTTGGTTCTGTTGCTTCCAAGAGCGCGGACGTTGACTGAGTTTGGATTTTCTCACTTGGCTTCTGCCTTGGCAGCTCTTGAGGACCTGACTTCTGCTGCCCTTCCTGTGGTTCCATTACGGGATGAAGGTCCCTGCTGCACCTTCCCTGGTCTCCACTGACTGAATGCTCCCGTGCACAATAGGAAGGTGTTAGACATGCACATTATACAGTTTAAGGAAGGAGCACATCTTAAATAGAGAGGTCATGTCCACTGATCTTTTAGTTAGGGCAACAGCAAGCAAAATGTGGAAGAAAGTGTTTCTTCCCTCTGGACTGTATAGTAAGGACGGGGGCTGTCTCCCGAGTGTGAGTCCCCACCCTTAGGGCTTATTCACCACAAGATTATTGTGGTGGTGATTCCTACGTTAGGAGGTGGGGTTGATGAAATAACTTGGGAGAGTATTTCTGGTCCTTAGGGCTTGACACAAAAGATGAGGGACATCTGCTTTGGAAATCAGAGATGGAGGTCTCTGTGCAACGAGGTGGGTTCAGGAGCTCTCTGAAGGGACCTCTTTTTGACACCTGTTCTTTAACTCAACAGATATTTTCTAGCACCTAGTGTGTGCCAGGTGGTGTGCTAGGTATTGGGGGTGCAGTGATGCAAAAGGTACAGGAAAATTCCAGGCAGAGGGTAAGGAGATATTCCAGCCTGGCATCCATCAAGGCCCCCTTCCAACCTTGTGGAGCTTTGCTAGAAGTCAGCAAACAAACAAACAGACAAAACAAAACAAAACAAAAGTCAGCAAACAAGCCTTGGCTGGCTTTTTCCGTGGCATGGAACTCAGTGGGATGTCAAAGCCTGGAATTCTTGTCCCAGGTCAAGGCTAATGGTATGTCTCGGTCAGAACAACCACATAAGTGAACAGTGGCCTCTAGTTTATTGGGCCAGCATAAGACCGTTTGTCCAGAAGATGAGAGAAGCCTAATCAGGAGCCCCCCTCCCCTGAACTGCTAGGATCGAGGGCCCAGAGAGCTGCAAATGCCACAGAAGAGGAGCCGGAATTAATGGGCCCATCCTCACTGGAGATGCTGCAGGGCCAGAGTGGTGTCCTCCCAAGTAGAGAAGTGTTAGGGATTTTATCCAGAAGAGTAGCTCGGGGAGATGTGGCGGTTCTCCTCCAGTGGCAGAGGAAACCCAGACTGAGGCAAAAGGAGCAGATGTATCTGTGGGCCCCTGAGGCAGAGCGGTGGTCGGGGGACAGAAGATAGGCTTTGGCTTTGTACAGGTCAGAGCTGCCCCCAGCTGGGTTGATTCACTTATTCATTCATTTATTCAGCAAACATTCATCTGTGAGGGGTGCACTTTACTTTAGGCTCTGTGTCTGGGGGAACAAAATAAGACCAGGTTCCTTTTCTCAAGTTACCTGTAGTCTGGAGGTCCCTTGGGAGGCAGAGTGGCTCTTCCCTGGGGGTATTAAAGCAGAGGCTGGACAAGCACTTGGGAGGGGCAGGTGGAGAATAAAGGAAATTAAAGATTCGGTTGGGGGAAGCGGGGAGGTTTGGACTGGAAGCCTTTAAGGGACTTTCTAGTGCCCTTGGAGTGCTAGTGTTCTACGTTCCTGAGGGCTTGGTGGGGGAATGAGGTGGTTTGAAATACCTTGAGGGGCTGTCCAGGAATGCTCAGGAGTTGGGGTTACTGGAGGTGGGGAAGGGAAGGCCTGACTGTCAGGAGGGGCCCAGTTTTGAGTCCCTAAACCTCAGCCAATGCTGAGGATCCCAGCAGATCCTGCAGACCTAGGAGGGACCCAGAGCTTAGAGGACTGCGGTCACAGCCCCAGAAGCAGGAGGGCCAGGGGAGGTTTGTCCTCCGCTTCAGCAGGCTGTTCGCCGCCATTTAGTAGCACCTCGCTGTCTCCCCTCCCGCCACCCCTGCTTGTGTCCCAGGGTCTCCAGGATGAGTGTCAGTACCTCCTTCAGCCGCAGCTGATCGTCCGGCGTTTGTTGGACGTGGCTGTGCTGGTGCCTGGGCGACCCTCTGAGCAGACCCTCTCCCTCCACAATCGCTCAGCCCTGTACAAGTAAGTCAAATACTGCCCCACACCGGGCCCTTCCCATGTTCCTTCCCCGGCCTTAGCCTACCTGCTGATCTTCCTCTCCCTCTGGCCAGCCTGGACTGCTGAGCTACCCAGAGCCCCAGGGTGACTCCCACCCCCTGCCTCCCCCTCTCCCAGCACAGAGGGGAAGACCCGAAAAGGCCTCCGGTTTTTCTGTCCCCTACTCCTCCCTTCTTCCCAGTGTCTCCCTCATCCTGTGTCCCTCTCACTTCTCTGTACCCTGTCTTTTCTCACCTCCAACCTCCCCTCTGCCCAGGGTCTTTGTGCCCAGCTTCACTTACAGGGTTTCAGCACAGCTGGTGTGCGTGGGGGGCCGCGGGGCATCCGCCTGCCCCCTGACGCTGCGCCTACGTCCCAAGGCCCCACCCCTGCACAACTCAAGCTCTGTGGCCTGTGGAGGTGCCTCGGTATGCCAGCTGGAGCTGGCACTGCCCCCGTGGGGGCACTGGGTCTACGTGCGTGTGGAGACACCATCCCGGGGCCCTGGCAGGACCGTCTGCTTCCAGCTGTGTGTGCGGTTGCAAGGTCAGAAGCCCCACACCTGCGCCAGCCACCCAGCTTGTGCCGACTTCTGTGGCTGGGAGGAGGCAGGCACAGTGGCTGTGTTCACTGGTCCTCGGCCACGTGCCTACGACCTCCCCGGCCCAGCCCAGGCTTCTTTACTCGCCAAAGCCCTCCCACTTGGAGCTTCAAGTCATTGGAAGACCATCAGATCTTTTCTTGGTACCTGACTTGGGGCTCACTAAGGGACCTCATTACTCTCCTTGATTTAATCTCAGTGTCCTGGAGTAGGCAGGGGACAGCTAGGACTTCTGGGACATGGTCCTTGCCAAAGCCCTTGCAAGTCAGTGAGAGGGTCCATCACCTGTTTCAGCAGTGTCCTCACTGCCCGTGGGGTGGGAGAGATGACCTTGAGTCCCTCCAACATGACATTCCATTAGCTGTGACCACTAGGGAGCCCCTGGACCCTGTCCTGTGGCCTTAGATGCCAGACGCCAAAGGGACGTTCGATTCCAGTTCTTAGCCTCCCCACCCTTTGTTATGTGGTGGGGCTGCAGGGCTGTGAGGGCGGCAGGCCCCAGCTCTGATTTCCTCTGCCCCACAGAGTGCCCACAGCCCAGCCTGTCCCGTGCCCTGGTCCCCGGAGCTGCCATGAACATGCCCCAGTCACTGGGCAACCAGCCACTGCCCCCAGAGCTGTCATCCCTCGGGGCCCCTGCTGAGGGGCCCGGGGCCACATCCCCACCTGAGCACTGCTGGCCAGTGCGCCCGACGCTGCGCAATGAGCTGGACACCTTCTCCGTCCACTTCTACGTCTTCTTTGGCCCCAGCGTGGCCCTCCCCCCTGAACGCCCAGCTGTGTTTGCCCTGAGGCTGCTGCCAGTGCTGGACAGCGGAGGCGTCCTCAGCCTGGAGCTCCAGCTCAACGTGGTACTATTTGTGGAGAGCGGGGAGGTCGCCCTTTGGGGGAACCCGAAGGGGAAGGTGTCGGGGTGAAGGGGCCCTTACCTCCTCCAGAAAGCCTGTCTAGGTTGCTTTCACCTTTCATGGTTAGAGACCATGCCTCAGCCCAATTCTGGTCAACAAACATGCCCTGAGTATTTACTACACATGGGCTGGGTCAGTCAGGGCAGCTGAGCGGTCTGGATTTTCCCAGTTGTATAGGCTTACTTGCCACTCACTAAGGGCCTCTCTCTATGGCAGGTGTTTACTTTTTCTCGCATATCTCCTGTGATGGGGAGCTCACCACCTCTTGAGGCCACTCTGATTGCTAGAGGCATTCTTGGCATGCCATCAAAGTCTGCCTCCATGGATTTTTACCCACTGACCTTTGTTTTGCCCCAGAAGCTATATCCAGTAGTCTACCCCGTCCTTTTTTTTTTTTTTAATAGACATTTTTCAGAGCAGTTTTAGGCTTACAGAAAATTGAGGAAAGTACAGAGAGTTCCCCTCTTTCCCCACACAGTGTCCTCTATTACTCACGTCTTGCATTGGTGTGGTACATTTGTTGCATCCCTATCCAATTTTAACAGCCCTTTGGATGCCTCTCAGCCTTGCCAAAGCTGAACAGCCTCAGCATCTTAGACTTCTCATCCTCTGCTGTCTCCTCTGGTCATACTTCTGGTCATCATGCCTCTGAACTAAGTGATCCAAGGTGGTCTGACCTGGGTGGCAGGCAGCATTTGTGCAGCCTGAGATCAAGTTACCTCTTTCAGCTGCTGCCTCACACTGTGGGATCACCTGAGGCTTGTGGTGGACTAAGACCTCTGGATCTTTTTCCTTTTCTTCCTTTTTTTGCTTCAAAACAATTGTATACTTTTTTATTATAAAAATAATAGGATCACATATAAAGGCTTCGGAAAATAGAGGAAGACACCTCCATAACACAACTGCTTAGCTTTTTGGTATATGTCCTCCTAGTCCTTATCCACATTAACTGATGTGTTTATCTAGTTGTAACCAAGGACCATGCACATTTTCATGCCCTGAGCTTGGTTCATGTGAACCGCTGCCAATACCTATCTTATATTTTTGCAGCACACTTTTTAACCTGAATGGAAGAATTTATGTCTATCTTTGAGACATTGCCTAACACTGGTTTGGACCTTGCATCTTCACTGCTTTGTGTAATTCACACACTTGAAAAGCTGGCCTTCTAAACCTCTTAGTCATTATTTTCAGCACTGAACAAGACTGGGCCGAGGGCAGAACCCTGTGTCAGGCCATTGGCAACTGTCTTGGGTTGGCGTTGATCTAATTATTTATCTACTGTTCCCTCAGCCAAAAATCCTTTTAACTTTACTATCCCTCAGCTCTGGGGCAGGGATCATTTTCCTATCACCCACCTGAGACCTGGTCTGTCTTGAGGTGGTATTTTATGGGACATGGCGCAGAACTTTCTAGTGATCCTCCTGGTCAGGACAGAGCTGACTCTTCAACCCCAAGATGTTCCTTATTTTCATACTCAAATTCTCTGTGTTCTGGCTAAGACTGTATATGTTTTGTGTTTGCTTATCGCCATGCCTTTGGGCAATGACAGTGAAGTCTTGATTTGACCTTGAAACTATAGAGCCTATGTCAGAGACCAGCCCCACCCATACTGACTCTTCCTTAGTATCCTGAGAGGAGAGGCCCACCTCCCCTGCTGCTTTGCCCTGTCTTTCTCTGCATTCTTGTCTATTTTCTCTAAAAGGCATCTGCTTACATTCCAGCCATCTGCATGCTATGACACTGCTGCACACCTCAGACAGCCTGTTCTATTTATTCTGAAAGGTATATTGGCACACCTACTCTGATCTTTTCCTCAAGTATTTTGATGTTTTCCCTTGGGTCAAAACTGGACACTTGGCTCAGAGAACTGCATACCTAGAAAACATTTTTTCTTTGGCTCCCACCAGAATGGCTTTTGCTGAAAAATACTTTGGCATATAGCCCTGGGCTTGCATTGAGGGAAGTTATGAACAAGTTGTATGAAATTCACTCTTGCAGCTAAGGATAGGAGGTGGGGCAGCACACAGTGCTTCTTTGATGTGAATTTAACTGAGAACCACCCTTTTGGGTGCAGTGCTTCTCCTGAGACTCTAACTTTTATCTTGTGGACTCACAAATGTGGTAACTCACGTTTCCTTCCTTGCTTTGGTTGCTTGGAAGTCAGCAAATATATGGCCCACATCTAGGGACAGATTTGTAAATTTCCCTCATGTATTTATTTTATCCTGTTATATGTATTTAATAAGCTGCCTCAAATCCTTCTTGAATGAGGTGAGCTTATGGCATCCTGTTACCTTTATTCTTGTAGACAACCCTTTCCCTTTACTCCTATGGATATCCAGTTTCTTTTAATCCCAGCCAGCTTGCTACATTTAATCCCATAGGCGTTCTATTACCACTGCTCAGTACCTAGAATTATTTCACCTGAGGAAGAGTGCATTTCTTTACATGCCTCCCACCTTCAAGGCCAAGGTGAAGATGTGAAGATGACTGACAAACCTTACAATCACCTTTGTTTACAACTAGTGTCTACATCCAGCAACAGTGCTCTTCCCCTTCCCCCCATCAAGCTAGATAGGACTGAAAAAGTGGGTGTTGTCTCTTGCCTAGACAGAATTTAAACAATTCTTCCCAAAGAAAGGACTCAGAAGTGGCCTTGCCTTCTCATCAGTCTTTGAAAGATCTCTGCTGTGGAAGATATGGTGTTTCCGTTTTTTTGTTGTAAGAACGAGGAGGTGAGGGGTGGGGAGGGTGCTTCCGTGTGGAGAGCACCTGCAGGAATGGGATGTCCAGTGAGGGCCTGGAGGGGTTTCTGGGGAGGGGTTAAGAGGTGGAGGAGTCTGGCGGGGGTGCTGGTGGGAGGACTTAGAGGGTGTGGCCGCCTCATCTTTATACCCGCCCTGCCCAGAGCTCCCTGCGCCAGGAAAATGTGACAGTGTTCGGATGCCTGACTCACGAGGTGCCCTTGAGCCTGGGGGATGCAGCAATGACTTGTTCCAAAGGTGGAGTGAGGAACCGGGGAAGGAGTGGGGGCTGGAAGTCGGGGGCAGGGGGGTGGGTATGGAGGAAGGATGGGCTAGGGCGTCTGGGAACTGGGGGCAGGCGGGTGAGGGTTCTTTAGGTCCTGACCCCACACTGACTCCTCCCTTCTCCCCTCAGAGTCCCTGGCCGGCTTCCTCCTCACGGTCAGTGCCACCTCCCGAGTGGCCAGGCTGCGAATCCCGTTCCCGCAGACGGGGACCTGGTTCCTGACCCTGCGCTCCCTCTGTGGGGTGGGGCCTCGGTGAGCGGGGCGGGGCGCGGCGGGGCGGGGCGGGGCGCGGCTGCGCCCGGGCCCGGTTGATTGGCAGTTTGTGCGCAGGTTCGTGAGGTGCCGGAACGCGACGGCCGAGGTGCGGTTGCGCACTTTCCTGTCCCCGTGCGTGGACGACTGCGGGCCCTACGGCCAGTGCAAGCTGCTGCGCACGCATAACTACCTGTACGCGGCCTGCGAGTGCAAGGCCGGTGAGCCGGCTGGGCTGGCGAGGGACCCCACCCGGGGCGGTCGGAAGGGAGGCGGCCCCCTCAGTAGCCGGGTTGGAGGGGGGGCGGGGTCAGGGTGGGACCAGCCTCCTCTGGCCTTGGCGTCGGGCTTGAGCAGAGACCACCAGCGGAAGTATCTGCTGAAGCGCGGGCTGCCTTCTCACCTCTTCCACCCTGTGCCCCTCCCATCCGCAGGATGGCGGGGATGGGGCTGCACCGACAGTGCGGATGCGCTCACCTACGGATTCCAGCTTCTGTCCACGTTACTGCTCTGCCTGAGCAACCTCATGTTTTTGCCCCCCGTGGTCCTGGCCATTCGGAGCCGATATGTGCTGGAAGCGGCTGTCTACACCTTCACCATGTTCTTCTCCACGGTATGCGGTGGCGTCTGTGTCTTTCACCGAGTCCTTATCCGTGGTGGTGGGTTAGAGTGTACATTTCCACCACGGGGTTTGGGGATGTCTACACCTTCATGGTATGAGAATATCTCCTCTTCACTGTACAGCAGTGCTTCCTGACCGCTTCGTATCATGGCATGCGAACGTGATAATTTTTATAAGGCACATTGGGATATATGAGCAAGGCTGTTTGCGACTTAAGATAACAGTCACTGGAGACAGTGTGGGGTCTCCAGCGACCCGCACCCTGCCTGTCCACTCTAAGAGCTGAGGGGACCTTTACCTCAACACACTGGCTGAGAAACTCTGACTTACAATTTGGAATTGTGTCTACACAAATCCCCTGAGATGCTACATCTAGGGATCTTTTCATCTCATCCCTGGGCTCTTGGTATCTTGTGATGTACAGTGCCTGCCTATGAGCACTGCAAACATCTTAGATGGATTCAGACTTTTCCACATGTCTTAGCAACAAGGATATCACAAAAACCAATACATGCCTCTCTGTTGTCCAGTATTAATAGATCAGACATATATCCAAATTACAAAAATCCTACTTATCATCTAGGAGAAAGTGAGGGGCAAATGTCCTGAAACTGAGTCATGTTCTAGGGCCCTGGTTATTTCTCCACAGGTGAGGAACAGTGGGCTGTAACCGAGCCATGTAGCAGGACCTTGGCCACTTAAGCTGCATGAGAACAGCACACCTCAGTTTTGTTTGACTGGTCCCCTTTTTAGACCTGCTCTGACAATGCCCCACTCTTTTTATATTCAACATTGTTTCTCTCGCTCTCTTTTTTTTAGTTTCAAGATCCTTTTTATATTGTTGCTCACCAAATTCCCTAGCAACAGCTCTTTCACCAGCGCACTCTTGGTTATGTGCAGATCTAATGTGGTTCACAATTAGTAAGAACACCTAAGTGTGTCAGGAGCCTGGAGCGTGTGAGGAGAGCGTATCCATTCTCCTGCACTTCACAAAGCATCCTGGGCATTGGCTTCAGGGTATTCAGTGTCAGATGACTTCTTATCTTCTGGATTTGATGGCATATCATCCTGAAAAGACAAGACCTTCCCCTAGTAGGAACACTGGGGGAGTCGAAAGTGCCTGGCACCACATACAGTGCTTCCACTTTCTTAAATAAGGCAGTAAGCAAATGATCAAGGAAAAGATACTGGCTCTGAGGTGTTGCCTAAAGTCGTGCTCTAACTCCTGTTCTTTTTCCACACGTGCCAAAGTGTAGAGCTACTTGTGATTCATTTTTCACAGGCAGGTTTCCTGTTGTCACTCTTTCCTGTTCTTTATTTTGTTTAGACTTATTTCATTCCTCAGCAGTCTCCATTTAAGGACCCATCTTTCATATTGCAGGTATCAGCACCAGCATGGTAGGCGACAGTCTTCTTCCTTGTCTTCAAATCCAGGACAGTCTACACCTGGGAGTAGTGTGTCAGTTCCTACCCAGGGCCTGGGAGCAGACAGTAGCTTTGTTCTTCAGGAGTTTAAAATGCAAAATGTAAATAAGTAGAAAAAGCAAAACAAAGCAAGCCACAAACCCAGCACTTGATTTTGTATGTAGCCGACAGTTCAGATAACTATAACAGAAAAACAACGTCTACTGAATACATGCTGTGTGTCAGACAGTGCTCATCGAATCCTCCCCATAGCACTGTAATAATAGGTATTGCTATTATTATTATCCCTTTTTTGCAGATGAGAAAAGTTTACATACTTTGCCTAAGGCCTGAGGTGAGTGGTAGAACCAAACTTCGCACTCAGCCTGCCTCCAGATCCCTCTCATGTAATCACTGAGCTGTAGTGTTCCCCTTGCATAGGGCAGTGAGCGTGCATGGATACATTTCTAACCTGACTTCAGTTTCTCAGAAGTCCTGGAGTACGTGGAAATACTAACGACCTCACTTTAGTAGTTCTCAAATTCTTAAAAGATAAAAAGAGCCAATCAAAAGGTCAGGAAATATAACCAAACCAAATACAGGAAATCACAGGGAAAATATATCAGACATTGCGGTTGTGCACCTCTGACTCATACAGTTCAAGCCACATGTCCTTCACAGTGCTAGAGGAGTCCTCATAATTGGATCCCCAAAGACCCAGACAGAGCTGACATCCTGGGGCCCCTGCAGCCTTCCTTGTCGATTGCTGAGATCCTGGCTGCAAGCCCACCTCCTCATTACCTCTTCTGTTCCTCACACCAGCACAAGTAATTCTTGGTGGCCCTTGGCAAAATCCCATGACTGTTTCCAAGAGGAAACGGAAGCAGAAAATAAGAGAACAGCAGGAAGTTTCATTCTGTCCCGAGTACAAATATCCTAATCTTTGTATGGATTGAATATATTTGCATCTTCAATTTTAAATTCTCTAGTGCCAGGATACTCTGTTTTGGAGCGTTAGACAAACTGTATAGTTATGTTATAAAAGTATAAAATTCCACAGAGAAAAACAACTTAGTATAATTTTCCAAAATTACCTTGTAAGTAAAGAAATCCAAAGCTGAGGAAGGTGTCAAATTAGATTATACTAATAGAAACTAGTTAGTAGTCTGAATTTCTTTTCTTAAATCTCCCAATCTTTTTGTGTTATTTCTACCACTTCTTTTTATTGCTGATGACAAAAGGAATACTAATGTAAAAATTAGTCCACAATTTTCAGTGAGACAATAGTGCAATATATATATATATATTTTTTTTTTTTGCATAAGGGAAAGTTTATTAGTGTGGGGATATTCTCCCATGAATATACATGGCATAAAGTATAAGATGACTGTAAGGTGACTAAAATTTACTGGGCACATACTGTGTGCCAAACATATAGGAGAGTATTCCAGACTTTCAGGGTAGAGTTTCCCAGGTGCCACTATAACTCAGCCTTCAGTAGCCCACTCCAGCTTTCGGTTGAGCCAGTTGTTTCTAGGTGATGGGTAAATGGTTACACCAGTGAAATCTATGGTGGTGAGCAATTTGCTTTGCCTCATTTACTATGAATTGTGCGTCCTGGTTAAGGATGGTGCTGAATGGGTGCCATGGCAATCGATAATGGCTCCTGCTCCATGAATAGTAAAGCTGGCTGAAGCACTGCAGGCAGAAGAGACAAACATATGCCTAGAATATATGATGACAAGATGCTGTCTCCTCCGGGTTGAGGAGTTTCAATGAAGCAAGCTGCCACAGGTTGTTGGCGGGTTTCCCTAGCACAGTGTGCCCCGGGAGGGAGTCGATGATGGACTTTACTGATGGCATTTTTGGACATTCAGCAGTGACAGTAGCCAGATAGGATTGGTGAAATGTAGATCGTGTTGGTCACCTCACACTGCAGTTTTATTTATTTTTATTTTTTTAATATTTATTGATTTATTTTGGCTGCACCGGGCCTTAGTTGTGGCACGTGGGATCTTTGTTGCAGCGTGCGGACTTCTTAGTTGCGGCATGTATGTGGGATCTACTTGCCTGACCAGGGATGGAACCCAGGTCCCCTGCATTGGGAGCACGGAGTCTTACCCACTGGACCACCAGGAAAGTCCCCACACTGCAGTTTTAATTTAACTCTACCCCTAAGGGTTTTCTACAACCTTAATCTCTTTGACCTTCTAGTATACTTGTAGAATAATCAGTCATAGAAGATTAGAGAGATGATATTCCCCAAAACCTCTCCACTCCAGAGACGATCTCTCCATTATTCCCCGCTCTTTTTAACAATGTAGAAATTCCTAGGAGGAAATAAACCTTCAATTAATTATTTTCTTAGATGTGTCTTCAATGTTAGGTGATTCAGCTTTGCTTTTTTTCTGCTGGTATTTATCCTCTCTTATCTGAGATTGAAAGATTTATTACAAGTCCCTCTTCTAGAAGTGTTTGGGCGTTTCCTTCTATATACCTGAAAGTCAGGCATATGAAACAAGTGCTTGGTGAAGTGTGAAAGGTAAAATTAATGCTTTAAAATAAAATCCAAATCATAAAACAGTATTGGGTAATTTAGTGAGCAGTAGTATGTATATCCGGTCTTGGAGGTAGAGAAATAGAAAAAGGCCAAAATATTGATTTGTTTAGGAACCAAATTAGTTCCCAATTAATCACATATAAGAGAAAGAATTAAAAAATAAACCTTTGAGGCATATTCAAACATTAAATGGACCCACATGAAAAGTGTCTCCAAGTTTCCCAGTAAGAACTCATTTTCTCTATTTAATAATATAAAAGAGGGATTTATGTCCCCAAACTTATGAACCCTCTGAAAAGCCTGGGATACTCACTTAAAACATGATAGGGCTTCCCTGGTGGCGCAGTGGTTGAGAGTGCGCCTGCTGATGCAGGGGACGCGGGTTCGTGCCCCGGTCCGGGAAGATCCCACATGCCGTGGAGCGGCTGGGCCTGTGAGCCACGGCCACTGAGCCTGCGCGTCCGGAGCCTGTGCTCTGCAACGGGAGAGGCCACAACAGGGAGAGGCCCGCGTACCGCAAACAAAACAAAACAAAACAAAAAACCAAAAAAACATGATAATTCCAGAGCAGTCTCTTCCTGAAGGGACAACATTCTTTACCTCCAAAGTGAAGGGAAAGAAAGAGGATAGGTACACAAGTTTAAGACTTGGCAGTTTAAAATGCGAAGGAATCGAACCCAAGGTTTCCCAATGTCAATTAATATCCCTGAGTTTTCTTTTTCATTTATTTTTCTTTTTCTAAACTCCTAGCTTGTCCCTGCCCTTATGTTATTCACCCTTTCCCCTCTGTTGGTTGAAGTTACACATTTTGCAATTTGAATGACTGGATGAAATCTTCAACAGGTTCAAAAGAAACATTAGCAATTTCTTTCTCATCCTTTGTCTCTCAAGACTAAACTTTTGAGTCTGTTTTCCCATCCTGTTGGTGGCAGCTCTGCATCTGGGCTGGCTTCTGTCAGCTTTCACAGCAGACCTGCTTCAGTTTCCCACCTGCTTTCCCTAAGGTCGCTGCTGTTTCAGTGAGGTTGGGGTGTCATGGTTTGTGCTATGAGTTCGGGATATAGTGCTCCTTTTCCCTGAACTCTTCTTCCTGACCTCGCCTCCACCTTCTCGTTCTCAGCTCTGACTCATTCAAACAGGAGACTAGGTTCTCCCATTTTCATTTTCCCCAGAAGTTGCTGAGACCCCACTGCTGCCAGTGAGTGAAACTGTGATATTGCTCTGCTATCTATCTCCTCAGCTGTGGGCTGGATATCCCTGCCCTCTCCCTACCCACACCCAGAGCCGTGCCTCTGGAGGCCTGGATACCTGTCTCACTAAGGTCTGTAAGGCTGTCTCTCTTTTGGGCTCAGAGCCCTTGTGACTCAGGGTTGCCTTTTGATGGAATGATGAAGAAACTGATGTGGGCTGAAAGTAGTGCCTAAAGGATCCCTCCAGTCAGTGATCCAGCCACTTCAAAGGCTGCCTTTGGATGGTATAGCACAGCCTTCCTGCCCCAGCTTCGGTTCAGCCTGATGCATTTCAGCCCAATCCTGGCAACTACACTGAGTTGTTTCTCCTCTCAAGAGGTGCTCTCAGTAGCCATGGCTCTCTGAGGACCTGGGGTAAAGTACAGGGGACAGAGGTCAAACAGATTGATTCACAGAATCTTAAGAGACTTTTTTGATCCCCTAAAATCTGCTGGCGTGTCTCAAACTCAGCTCCAATGAGTAGATTTTGGTCAAGTTTACATAGGTCAAAACCTTTTTCTTTCCCATTCTAGCTTCGTAATTTTTCTTAACCCTGCTTTCATTACCATAATAACCCATTCTTCCTGACACGGAGCAGGGGTGATACTGGGAGATGGGAGAAGTGAGCATGCCACTGTGATGGTTGTTCTCGGTCAGAGCTGTTTGTCTTCAGAGACCTTGCCCAGTCTATTTTCTTTGGGTGGACTCGTAAGGCACATGATATAGAAGGAAGCGTGTTCCTGCATCTCTGCACCAGATATTCTTGAAACCATCCATGGCCTTAGTGTTTAGCATCAGTAAGTACTCAAATTACCTAAATTCTACACAGAAGTTCAAAGAAAGGTGACAGCAAATGTTCCAAGACAAAATAAACTTGAACTCAGGTTATCCCTGGGTCACTGTTTTCACAATAAGGGAATGCAGGCTGCCAGAGGTCCTGATAGCATTATCCAGCGGGGCACAGGGATTGCGACCACAGACCCAAGGGCTGATGGCAGAGCTTGGTTCCTTAATTGGGGTGCCCAGTATAGCTTGTTCCAGTTCCACTGTGTCCCCTGCACCCCACCTTTAAGCTCAATACCCTATTCTTTGCTGTGTTCCCCACGGTGTAGGGTAGGTGAGCACTGTCCCTTTCCTGTGTTCTTCCCGTGGTGTAAAGTGCCATGCTCTTTTCCCTGGCTTTAGGGACTCTGCCTTTTTTCTCACCGTCCCCCCCGCTTCCCCCATGGCATTGGGTGGGAGAGGATGCAGAGGATCAATTAGTGCAAGGTCTGAAGGTGAAGCATGACTCAGAGTCTGAGCTAACAGACAGGGCTTGGGGTCTGGATTGGCCAAGAGGCCAGATTCCAGCCTCAGAGCTTGGGCCAGGATTACAGGTGGGACCCACACGAGCACAAGGGGATACAGGCAAGGATTGGCCTCAGCTTGAGAGACCTGGATCCCTTGGCTTGGTGCTCTCACAGCACATTCCAGAAGCAGGAAGATTAGGAAGGTGAGGACGAGGCTCAGGGCTGCCAGATACGTACAGCCTAAGACACAGACCGGGCCTCCCTACCACATTCTTCTCAGGGGTGGGGAGTTGGGCATTTCCCAGTTCTGCTCAGTCTGTGCCCTCTGACTTCCGCTTTTCTGACAGCAGCACGCCACCCCTATGGCCTCTTTCTCCAGTTTTGTAGACCTGGACCTTTGCCGCAAGTTCTCTCAATGCCTGTCCTCTCTTCCTCCAGTTCTACCATGCCTGTGACCAGCCAGGCATTGTGGTTTTCTGCATCATGGACTACGACGTGCTGCAGTTCTGTGACTTCCTGGGCTCTTTAATGTCCGTGTGGGTCACTGTCATTGCCATGGCTCGCTTACAGCCTGTGGTCAAGCAGGTCAGTGCAGAGTGGGCCCTGGGGGACAACCATAGCCACAGTCTACTTGAAATCCACTTCCCGATCTCTCCTGGGGGCATTGCCAAGTGCCTCTCCATCCCGGCCCAGCCCCTGGAGACCTCTTCCTCTAGGTGCTGTACTTGCTGGGGGCTATGCTGCTGTCCATGGCTCTGCAGCTTGACCGGCATGGACTCTGGAACCTGCTTGGACCCAGTCTCTTTGCCCTGGGGATCTTGGCCACAGCCTGGGTAAGGTTGGGAGGGCTGGGGGCGGGGAGGTCCCAGCAGGACTTGGGTGCAGGGACTTGGGTATCTGGTTCCCAGTTTAAGGTGGGTTGGGACCCTGTCGTCATCACTGTGCTGCTCACAGCGCTGCACTCCAGTCTTGGCAGATGCCTTCAGGTCACCACCAGGGCTCAGGGGAAGCCTGAGAGTGACCAGCAGTGGCTTGGGTTCCAAGGCCTCGCGTTCCTGAGCCCCACTTCTCTGCCTCCCCCAGACAGTACGCAGCGTCCGCCGCCGGCACTGCTACCCGCCCACGTGGCGCCGCTGGCTTTTCTACCTGTGCCCAGGCAGCCTTATCGCGGGCAGTGCCATCCTGCTCTATGCTTTTGTGGAGACTCGAGACAACTACTTCTACATTCACAGCATTTGGCATATGCTCATCGCTGGCAGCGTGGGCTTCTTGCTGCCCCCTCGTGCCAAGACTGACCACCAGGTCCCATCTGGAGCCCGGGCCCGGGGCTGCGGTTACCAGCTGTGCATCAATGAGCAGGAGGAGCTGGGCCTTGTGGGCCCGGGAGGGGCCACTGTCAGCAGCATCTGTGCCAGCTGAGAGGGGCTTTGGGCTGCCCTTGGGGAACGTGAACTCTTCCCCGGGGCAGAGAGCCCTTCCTTGGGTTCTTCCTGGGAGCATGGAGTCCTCCCAGGGATAAGAGACAAGTTGTATTTCTTGAGGACATGGAGTCTTTCTTAAGGACACGGAACTCTTTCAGGGGCCTGGCACACTTCCCGAGGGCCTGGAGTCCTCCTGCATCTTCAGGACTGGAGCTCGTGCAGGGCCACAGAGCCCCCTCAGGACCAAGGAGTCCCTCCCAGGGGTGTGGAGCCCTTCCCAGGGTATGGAACCCTCCTGAGGACATGGATTCCTTCCCTGGGAGACCAGGCCCTCTCAGGACATGGTGTCGTTCCTAAGGAAACGGAGTCCATCCTGGGGAAGCTGAGTCTCCAGATCTTCCCAGCAGCTCAGCAACTCTGGGCTCGGGCTTCCTTCCCAGAGGCAGGATCTGGGCTGGGCTGTGCTGGGAGGGGGATGCAGGACAGATGGGGCTGGGACTGGGGCTGCGGTGGCTGGTATCCTGAGTTGATGCAGGTGGAGTCTGGTGTGTCTCCAATGAAGTATTTGCTGGTTCTGTGCTGCCTTTTTTTTTTCCTGAGGGAAACGGTGTGGGGAGGGGAGGGAAAGAGGGACCCTGAGACAATCAACAGGGGTGATGGAGCCTAGCTGGCATGAGCTGCTGGAGCTACTGTCTGAGGCTTTTGCCCCATTGTGTCAGGCTGCAGCAGCCGGGAGTAGGGAGTTGTGTGAGTGTGTGTGTGTGTACTTGCTGAGATGATTTCAGTCAGTGAGACCTCCCTTGTGGTGCCCACACCCAATAGGGAAGGAGGCTAAGGGCTCAGGAAATTGGACTAGCAGGTACAAATCTCAGATGTGCAAGAAATATCACAAGAATGTAACTTCTGTTTTGAGTCTCCATTTTGCCCGAGTGCCAGAAACATAATCTTTTGTCATTTGGGGATTTCTTCTCTTTCCACAAAGGTCACAGCTGAGTCCCGAGGGTCTTATATAATGCCGAGATACTGCGAGGGTGTTTTCCCTGGTCACCAGGGTCCATGTGGCGCCCCTGAGATTTCCATCATCCCACCTGGTCCCCAGTTAGTGGTACAAGCAGGCCTTCCCAGAGTGGTTTCTTGTCCCCATCTGTGTAACCCTTTCAGTCCTGAGGCTCTCCACCACTTCTGTGCCACATGCAAAGACTTGTGAGACCTTGGCTACCCAGAAACACCTTGAAGCCATTTCTACCCTGGGGTCCTGCTCTGCATTTTACTTGACCAACAATGCATGAGTTGCTCCAGCTTTCACACCTGCAAACCTGTCCAGGGGCTTGGTCTGGGGAGTGGGGCTCAGGGCCCCTCCCTTTTGGGGCCCTCCTATGCCAATGCTCTCACTACATCCCCTCCTCCTTGCTTTTTCCTCTCCCTAACTTAGGGAATCTTTTATTAATCTGGAGGTGGGGACACCTATTTTTCCTTACATTTTTCTCCCAAATCTTTTGTTTATGCCTTAAGTCTTTTATGTTCCCTTTAGAGCCTAGGCTTTTGAAACTCAGATGCCAGGAAAACATCTCTTTGTTCTCTGCTTTTTGCAATCACATCTCTTCCTTCGGGCACTGAGCAGAGTGATGTGAGAAGGTCACATCTCACATCACATTCACCAATTGAATGGTGAGAAGGAAGGAGAGGTGTGGGCTAGGTGTCTGTTCCTGTATCAGAAATATTATGCCACACAGATCACTAGGACACATGAGCCCAAATAGCTGGGATTCAGGACACAGTAGAGTACAGAAGGCACTGAAGAGGGAGACAGAGCTGAGACAGACCCCACCCAGCTAGGAGGGATCAGAAGGAGTTTTCTGGAAGCCGGATGGAGTGGAGGGCATTGAGTGAGGATTGAATGAGTTTCCATAATGCCAGGATGTTGGCAGAGTGTTCACTCTGGTCACCAGTGTCCATATCACATTCCTCCCCTGAAATTTCCATCATCCCATCTGGTCCCCAAGCAGGAAAGCACTTAGAACACTTAGTATAGTGCCTAGCCTGCTATGTGGTAAGTCTCCAATGTATGTTAGCTAAAGGTCAGGTGTTTGGACATGGGAGGCAACAGCAAGGGGGAGACACAGGAGCAGGAAAGACTGATCTTTACTGGGGAACTGGGACTAGTTCAGGGCCTCTGGACCTGCAGGGTGTGTGTGTGTGCAGTTAGGGCGGAGGCAAGCAGCCAGTGATGAGGCTGGGCAGGTACATGGGGTCTGGCTTTTATCCTAGGGAAATGAGCAATGGCCTCATTGGAGGGATTTAAGCAGGAGAGTAGCGGATCAGATTGTTTTGTTTTGTTTGCGTTATTTTGTCTTTTCAGATAGGTGTTTTGACGGCTGGTGCAGAGGATGGATTTTGGAGAGGATTTGGAGGCTGAAAGTGCAGCAAAACCGATGTTGCACTATTTGAGAGAGAGATGGTGAAGGCGGTGTCAGTGGGAAGGAGGGGACTGATCCGAGAGCCGTTATGAGGTGGATTCTCTAGGACATGGTGACTGCTTGGATGTGTGGGGTGGTGAGGGATGAAAGAAAGCCTATGGTGACTGCCATGTTTCTGGCTTGGTGACTTGGGGCGGGTGTTGGTGCCATTCCCTGAGATGATGACACACCTTTGTGGGGCAGAATGATGAGTTCAGTTGTGGATAGTTTGAGTTTGAGGTGCCTTTGGGATTCCTGGAGGGAGAGGGCCAGCAAGAAGACCGTGACAGGCAGAGCAGCTGAACCAGGTCTGGAACCTTGGCCTCCTGGGTCCCAAAGCAGGGGTCCTTTGTTGTCTCCTGACTTGTTCAAGTGACTTCCTGGAATACATGGCCGTGGCCACCAGATACTGCTGCTCTCTGCTCATGTCTGTCCACACATTTGGACTAAACCCTGGACTGTCCACAGCTGCCTGGGGCACACCCAGCAGCACAGGATCCAATCCCCAGATGTGACATTGTGAGGGCTTCTGAGGGACAGTTCAGTTCAGTAACCCTCTATCGGGAAAGCTCTGTGGGAGCTGCAGAGACAAGCCAGACCTGGTTGAATCCCACCATCAAGGAGCCCACGTGGTGGTGAAATACCATGGATGCAAAGCAGAATGGGATGGATACCGAGTGAAAGATACCAACAAAGTGCTGTGGGACGTAAAGGAAAGAGAGACTATTCAAAGTGCACCAGGAAAGGCTGTGTGAGAGAGCTGGTGTCTAAGGTGGCTTGGAAAAATAGTCCCAGGTCTCGCCAGGGATGAGCATGAGCGAGACACCAAGGTGCAGGCAGTACAGACACTGTAGCGAGGGGGTCACCGTGTGAAGGGGGTTAGTGGAACATCGGGCTGGAGAAGTGGGGGGCTGGGTTCTGGAGGGCTTGAACTCAACTGAAGAGTTAGGGCTTCATTCTGTGGTTAAGGGGAGCCATCGTAGGCTCTTGAGTGAGGCATCAGCCAGGGTCTGGCCAAAGTAGGGCAAGCGTGAGTGATATAAGGGGTCTGTTGTAGAGAACAGAGCTGTCGATTGTGGGAGCAGTTGGAGAAGCCTGTGCAAAGCTGGGCCTCTGCACCTGGTGTCGGGCCTGAAGCTGCTCTCGGGGGGCGTGAAGGGGGAGGTGAGGACAGACCGGAGCCCGTGTCTGGGCCTCGCTGCCTTCAGGCTCAGTGACACTGGTGACCTGCAGGAGGAGCTGGCACTCTCTGGCGTGGCGCTACACTTGGCACGGGCCTCCGAGCAGCTGCAGGCGGCGTGGCAGGAGCTGGAGCAGCTGTGCTGACAGCAAGGTGAGCCCCAGGCCGGTGACAGCAAGTGAGGGCTCCCACCACGACGGTGCTGCTTCGCCTTCGCCTCCCATCTCATGCGGATTTCTCTCGTGGTCCACCCGATCCCAGAACCTTACAGGGAAGGAAACTCGGGGAGGCCCGGTTCCACCCTAGTTAGCTCGACCCAGTCCAAAGCCACCACAAGAGAGCTAACCAGCACTCTCCTGGGATGATGAACCTGGCAGCAGCCGGTGAAGGACAGTTGGTCCAAGAAAAGGAAGCTCTAGAAATCTCCAGTAGCCCCTGGGTTGACTGTAGGGTGGGTGGTTGTCACTAGGCTCTTCACAAATTCTTCAGTCCTCCCCCTCCTTCCAGATGCGTGGTAGGTGGGTGTTCCCTCCCCCTCGGTGTCAGCCCTGGTGTGCGCCTTGCCTTGGCCAGTGAGGTGGAAGTGGAAGTAACAGGTCACTTCTGAGCGGAAGCTTTAAGAATCAGCGCAGGCTTTGTCATTTTCTCTTTGCCTTTTGCCACTTGGACCAGCAATGTGCCAGATGGTGGCTGCTTTATCATCCTGAGTCCCAGAGGGATGAAGGCGATGGTGCAGAGCACATCCCCCAGCCAACCTCTGATGGACCTGTAGCGTAAGTGAGAAAAAACCTTTGTGGTTTTAAGCCACTGAAATTTTGAAATCATGACCAGAGTGTACCCTAGCCTGTCCTGCCTGATAGAGAGCAACAGGAAAAACGGGACATTTCCCTGGAGAGCAGGTCTCCCCTCAGCAGAGCTATGGCGGCAGCTTTCACCTCTGTATTCCTCAGGCTGTAGATGATGGGGTTCAGCGAGGGTGTCACAACCCCATAGAACAATGCGATAATCTTAGCCAAGTTGGGGTCCTTGGCCTTGGGCTTGAAGTACATGAAGGAGGTGGTCCCATAGAAAACCACCACCACTGTGAGGTGGGCAGAGCAGGTAGAGAAGGCTTTCTTCCAGCCGGCAGCAGAGGGCACCCTCAGGATGGCAGCAAGGATGAAAATGTAGGACAGGCAGATGAGCCGCAACGGGGCCAG
Organism: Stenella coeruleoalba; assembly: GCF_951394435.1. Classification (NCBI taxonomy): domain Eukaryota; kingdom Metazoa; phylum Chordata; class Mammalia; order Artiodactyla; family Delphinidae; genus Stenella; species Stenella coeruleoalba. The sequence continues at coordinate 86,377,983 of NC_137153.1, forward strand.
CGTCACGACAGTAGTGGCCACCATTGTTAGCAGCGCGTTTAGAGAGATGTCCCCACAGGCTAGTTTCAGCACTGCCAAGATCTCACAGAAGTGGTTGATGACGTTGTGGCCACAGAAGGGGAGGCTCCAGGTGAGAGTGGATTGCAGCAGGGAGTTGGCAAAGCCTGTCCTCCAGCTCAGTGCCGCCATCCACACGCACGTCTGCCTGCTCATGAGCTCTGAGTACTGAAGCGGCTGGCAGATGGCCACGTGACGGTCACACGCCATCATGGCCAGGATCGGGCACTCCGTGGAGCCCAGTGCCAGGGTCAGGAACATCTGCAGGGTGCAGCCAGGGACGGAGATGGTGCTTTGGGTTTCCAGGGAATTGACCAGCATGAGAGGCACAAAGGAGGATGTGCCACAGATATCCATGAGGGAGAGGTTGCTGAGGAAGAAGTACACGGGGCTTTGCAGGCGGGGGTCCAGCATATTCAGCCCGATGAGGAGGGCGTTCCCCAGCACTATCACAGAGTAGATGCCCAGGCAGAGTACAAACAGCACCATCTCTAGGTTGTGGTGCTCGTGTAGCCCCAGCAGGACATACTCTGTCACGGCCGTCTGGTTGGCCCCATCCATCTCATTCTCCCTCCTTTCCCATCTGGACCACATGGGTGTTGGAAAAAGCACCAGCTGGCCTGGGAGCCAAGCAACCTGGATGTATGACCTGGAGCGGGTCAGCCCTGCCTCTGGAATTTAGTCTCACCATCTGTATAATAAGAGAGTGGACTTCAGGTCTGCAAGCCAGCCCTCTCAGCTCTGCAGTTCTGGTGTAACTTAGGGGAGGCGGGACCCATTCTAATCCCCTAGGCTCATCTGTCTTCTCCCCAGGGTGGGCTCAGGGGAGATGATAGAGTAGGGTTCATGTTTCAGGTGCTCCTTTGGAATCTAAAGCGTTCTTGCCTGTTAAGAGGAAGCATCATTTCTAGGTTATGACTTCATACGGCTGAATTATGCCCATTGTGTTTCAGATTCATTCACTCACTGAATATTTGTTGAATGCCTCCTCTGTGCTAGGTATTGTTTAGGTGCTGGGGCTATAGTTGTATGAAAAATAAGTGGATAAAAAGATGCCGCACCTGTCACAAGTGCTGCCCCTCTTTCTTAAGAGATGAGCTCGGGGAGGGAGGTGGGTGATGAGTGATGCTCACTTAGCGTTCCTTTGGGCACAAAGATTGAACATTTCCACTCCATAGGATGTGTAAGCCTTATTCTGGCCATTCCTCCTTAAGGAATCACAGACCATCCATTGATTTTTAAAAGAACGTACAAGAACATACATATCCCAATAGAGCCACTGGTCACAGCATTTAACCCTGGTCCTGAAAACCAAGTGACTCTCTTCTTGGCCTCCATATTGCTTTTTAGGATGAATAATATCAGCAGTAATCTCACACAAAGAGGGAAACCAGGTCTCATGTGGTAGAGGCGTCATCAGTCATTGACTAGCTTTATACAGGGAGGGTGGGAAAGGTTGCGGTCTTCGCCCAGGTAGCTTCCGTTGCTCTTCTGAGCTGGTCTCAGCCTGTTTGGGAAATGCCAGTGTCACGAGGGAGTGAAGTGTCAAGTGTTAGATGGGAAAGCTGTCTTGTAGCCCCAGTGATCCCTGGTGTAAGGGAGAAATAGGAGCTGAGGGTGAACTTTAACCTTTCAGAAGATATATAACTACCCCTTCCCTCACTCCCTTCACGCCTAGCTTTACTGTGAGGCCTATGTCCTGTGACAGCATTGGAACCCTGTCCGTCCTCCAGGACTGGATCTTCCCCCTCATTCCTCCTGCCTAGTTGCATCTATCATTTGTAGGGGCCAATGGGCTCACCCTCTCCTGAATAAACCATGTATTTTCCCAGCACTACATCTTGGCCCAAGAAGTTCCCTTTTATAGGCAGTCCTCCCTCTCTTCCCCAGTGGGGGCATTCCTGCTCCTTCAGAGTCCAGCTCATCTCTCCTCCTCTCCCTCCTGCACCCTGCAGAGTCACCTGCCCCCTTCTTGTGCTCCCACAGCCCCTGACCATCCTCTGTGCTCTCGTGTTGTGCACCTGTCTCCTCTACCACCCTCGAGAGCGGGACTGTCTCCTTCCTCTCGGCACCTTGTACAGCGAGTGCTGCCAAGGACAGTCACTCAACAGATATTCAGCGCAGGATTCTGAAAACCCAGCGTTGCATCCCAGCTCCAGCTCTAACTAGCTGTGTGATGTTGACCAAGTCGCTTGGCCTTTGAGACTCAGTTGCCTTCTGAAAAACGGGAATTTTGTGTAGCCAGATGAGACACACAGAAAAGTGCTGGTGAGCCACCCAGCAGCAAGACTCCAGATCAAAGACTGTGTCCTCAGCCGCAGGCACCTGCTGGATCTGTGCTCATCACCTCCCCGCACAAGAGCTCCAGCATCTATCATGACCCCTCTCTCCCCAGAGCCTGTGCTGGTTTTCCCTCCTCCAGCCTAAATCAAGGCGATTGTTAGGGGCGTTTCTGGAACATACAGGGGTAGTTGATAAATCTGGGTCAGCCAATGACCGTAAATCTTATCCATGTAAACATTTAAAGGTAGCGATTTTTTTGCTGAAGTTTGACAGGTAAAGAATTGCCTGATTGTGATGGTTCATTCGTTCCCTCATTCATCAAATTGTTATTGAGCACCTGCTATGTGCTGGGTGCTGGGAATACAGCAGAGGCAGATGCAGCTTCTGGCCTAACAGTTTACACTCATTTCCTTGCTCTCTGGTGACCTTGGTCACATCCCTTCCTCTCTCAGCTTTAGAAACCTCTGAGATTCTCTTTGAGTCTGGGATGTAAAGTAAAACCTGAGGTCTGGAAAGAAGAAGTTAAAAGGAAGCATCTTTCCTGGGTTGTGACTTCAAGTGGCTGGATTAAGCCCAAAGCTTAATTTCAGATTCAATTATAAGGCCTTGGTCTTTTTTGGGTGTGTTGCCCAAAAAAGACCTTTTAACCTCAAATTTTGACACTGGACATAGGTGTGGAGGGTGTTTTCAGGCAGGTAAAAGGTGGGAAATAGCCTGACTCTGCATTTCTCTTCCCCACCCTTGTCTCCAACAAAAAAATCAAGTGGGAATGGCACAGGCAATTGAGGGCTTTTGTCACCAGGCTCTGGTCTGCCCTCCTACCTCAACTCCTGTACCTTCATCCACCCCTGCTCAGCCTCAGACCACTCCCCATTGATGGACAAATCCCACACACTCCTGTCTCGTCTCTCTTCTCATACTTTCCTCAGCCGGAGCGGCCTTTCTCTTCCACTCATCCTCCAAGGCTCAGCTCACACGCACCTCCTCTGCGGGGCCCGCCTTCCCAGTCCACAGGACTGACCATCCCGAAAACATGACGCTCACACAGCCACTAGCAGTTAGTGTGTCATTCTCTCTCACACAATAGACTGTGAGCTGTGGAAATCAAAGGGCTGTGTCCAGTTCATCCCTAACACCCTGCAGTGCCTACACGGAGGAGGTACCATTTGAGATCCAGTGCTTTTCTTCTGCCAAAATCCTGATCCCAGATTTCTTACCTTGAGATCACCCTCTCTCGCCTTCCTCCAGAGCACACACCAGCAGAACAACGATGTAGCCGTGTGATTGCTGGGAGGAGAGCTTTAGTGGGGCCAGTCTCCTCCCTGCAGGGATAGCTGCTCTCTCTGGAGAGCTAAATCAGGAGAGTGATAGGGGTTGCTTACAGTTTAAGAGTCTGATCATAACACATTCATGGAAGTTAGGAACAGCCCACTAGGCCATGGGCTTATGACCTCAAAGAAATAAGGCTGTGTCTAGAAAATACCATGCTGCCAGGTTACCAACAGCTTTGACTGCAGCGTGGGCCCAGGCTGGGACATGAGGGAGCAGCTGCAGTTCCCTTGCTCCATCAGTTAAGATGAGCTGGGTTTTGCTGCAATAACATACAACCTCATAATTTTAGTGGCTTACCACGACAGAGGTTTAGTTCTCACGCTACATGTCCATTGCAGGTTTTCAGGGGGCTCTGTTCCAGGTCATCATCCTCAGAGACCCTGGCTCCACCACCTGGGACATCACCAGTTGTTACGGCTGGGGAAGAACACACCAGAGCATCTCACACCAGAAGTTAAGTGCTCCGACCCAGAAGTGACTTGTATCCCAAATGCCCACAATGCACTGGCCTGTGTAGTCCTACCACATGCTCAGCTGGAAGAGGACCAGAAACGTTGCAGAGCGCTTGGGTACGATGGTGTTTCGCAATACACTCAGAAAATCACTCTAGCATCTGTCTGCCAGGCCTCTCACCCTGTCATGTCCTGGAAAGTCAGATACCCAGAGTGATAGGAAATTGAGTGTCTCTGAGAATCATTGTCTAATCCACTCCCCAGTTTTACCCCTCCTGAGAGGCAGGGAGATGCCATGGAAGGAGCCCTCGACTGGGGTGAGGGGCCCAGATTGGATTCTTGCCTTTGTTCCGATTCTGCTATATGACCTTGGTCCAGTTTCTCCTTGAGTGAAATGGAGCCATTCAGTTAGCTTGTCTCTGGTACTCTGTGCAACCTTCAAAACATTCCCCCCTCACATCTTTCTAGCAACTTCCAACCCTGAGGTCTGACAGACCCAGGGTCACTTTGCATGGTAAATATCATGTCAATTTCATTGGCTGGTAAATCTAGTTTGAACCATTTAATACTTATTTTAGGCTTTACATATTATTTTAAAAGGAAGGTGAGGGGCATAACAAGAAGAAGCTCCTGTTACAATTTCCCGGAAATGCCTGGATCTGGGATTCCTGCTTCACATTCCTCGCTGTGTTAGCAAAGCAGGTGAGTGTGGGCTTTGAGGTGAGTCAGAGCAACCAGGGCCCATGTCCCAGACCTGCCACTTGCTAATTGTTTTCTCAGCCTCAGCTTCCTTACCTGTGGAAATAAGAATAGTATTTCCTCATGGGGTGATTTTGAGGATCCAGTGAAAGCTCTTAGCACAGAGCTTGGCACATGGTAAGTATTCAGTCAGTGGTAGCTGATATTATTACTACCATTATGTTCCCTTCCCCAAGCAGATATTCTGGTTTTTTGCATGTTTAAAAAAAAGTCCATGAGAAGAGTCAACATGCTAGATGGGTTCTCCTTACCTCCTACCTATTGGCCCAGTGGCATTAGTGCAGGCAGGTGGCTGAAGCAGCTGCCTGGTGAGGTGACCTGAGGCCTGGGAGAGCAGAGCAAGGGAGTACTGAGTTCATTACCAGCAGACACACTGTGCTGGGGTGGGCCGGGGGGAGGCCCTGAGGCCCAGCCTCCTGGTCCCTTGCCATGCAGACACGTCGTGTGCTCCTTGCCCTTGGGCACCTCTCAGTCCCTGCCCAATTTAAAGTTCAAGCTCTGCAACTATACAAGTTTGCACATTTGCCAGCTATGGGGCTTCAGAGACCCCAGGTTCCCTGTGCTGCTCCAGGAGGCCCTGGCTGGGTGAGGAGGGCACAGGAGAGACACTGGACAGAGAATCTGAAGGTCTCATTGCAGCCCTGCCCCTTGGACCTGAGGCTGGGGTGCTACGACCCCTGCCCTTGGCCTCGGCGTCCTGGGCTGTGAAATGGGGTGTCTCCTTCCAGGAGAGCTGTGGGGACCTGCACTCATGAAAGGTTAAGGAAAGCGAATTGCTGTACAGGGTGAGACTCCGAGCCCTTGTGAGGGACCATGAAGTCAGGGGTTGAGCCAGGTGCGTGAGTTTCTGCAGGTTCCCTTTTCCATTTCCCTTTCCATGTCCTTCTCTTTCCTTCACAATAAAGAATGACAACTTGACACAGTTTAGGGACTAAAAAACAGCCTTAAATAATGCAGCAGCAGTTGCAGATTTTCCCATTATACTATGATTTGTCTCTTGGAATTTTTTTTTCAAGGACACAGGTCAAAATAAATATTGGAAGATTGTCCCCACTTATTTTCCAGCTGCTTAGGAACAGGGCTGTCTTGCCACCCCATGGTTACCCACAAATGCATCCAAACAAGCTCATCACCACCCTCCCATCCCACCCGCTCCAGCCTGATTCTCTCATCTTCCCCATAACTCAGTGTTTCTTTCACGGTGGAGCACTATCCACCCAAATAAGCCAGAAGCTCGGGCACCAGCGCACAGTCCCCCTCTCCCTCAGCCACCTCTGCGATCAGCTGAATGTCCCCAAGGTTTCTCAGCCCCGCCCTCTCTGCCTGACTGCCCACCTGGCTCAGGCCCCGTGGGTGCCTGGGTTATGGCACCAGCTTCCACACTTGCTGCCCTCAGCCCAGGGCCCTTCTCGTCTGTGCTCTACTCTGGAGCCACATGATCTTCCATGTCTCAAAAATAATATTATTTTTAAGTTCAAAGTGATGTTCATTTTAGAAGTATTGGACAATATTGGAAAGAATAAGTAAGGAAACAATATTTATCTGTAATCCCATCAGCCAAAGGAAACGACTGTTAGTTCACATTTTGTCTTAATTTTCCAGAATTTTCTACATACATACTTATTCATATATCCATAAGAAAAATACCTTTAAAGAATTGGGATTATACTGAGTACAATGTTATATGTTCTGCCTTTTTCTATTAATTACAGTGTGAGAATTTCCCATCATCAAATATCCTTCAAAAAATAGGATTTCTAATGGCTGTGTCACAGTCTATCATTGGGCTCCACCAGGATTTATTTAAACATTCTGCTATGCTTGGACATTAAGATACTTACAAATTTTTGTTACCATAAATAACGCTGTGATTAATATCCATATATGTATATATATATATATATATATACTTATACATAAATCTTTGCACCTCTAATAATTTTCTCAGACTAATTCCTAGAAGTAGAGGTGTTGCGTCAGAAGGTCTGAAGTTTTTTTTTGTTTTTTTTTTTTTTTGCGGTACGCAGGCCTGTCATTGTTGTGGCCTCTCCCGTTGCGGTGCACAGGCTTCGGACGCGCAGGCTCAGCGGCCATGGCTCACGGGCCTAGCCGCTCCACGGCATGTGGTATCTTCCCGGACCGGGGCACGAACCCGTGTCCCCTGCATCGGCAGGCGGACTCTCAACCACTGCGCCACCAGGGAAGCCCAAGGTCTGAAGTTTTTAAGTTTCTTGATTCATACCCACCGCTTACTTGGCAGGAAGGTCATATTAACTTATTCCCACCCCCACCAGCAGTGTATGACATTACCTACTTCACTGCACCGTAGTTAACAATAGACATTAAAAACAATTCTTTGACAATTTCATGGGTGAAGAAAGGTATCTAATCAGTGACCTTTCTAAAAGTATCTATAAGTAATGATTGTAAACCCAAATGCCCACAGGATAAAGTCCTAACCCCTGTCGTGGCATCAAAGGCCTAGCAGAAGGTCTTAGTGGCAGCGGTCACCCTGGCTTGGTCAGGCTGTGAGCTGCGGGGCTGTGCTTCCCTCCTCTGTGCCTCTGTTCTGACCAACCGAGGAATAGGAAGAGGGACTGGAGGGGAACTGAGGGCCCAAGCAAGGAATGTGCTTACCTGCAGCCAGGCAGCAGGAGAGCTGGCCCGCTGCTTGCGACCAAGCTCAGCTCTCCCATCACATGGACGGTGACACTGAGGCCAGAGCGGGCAGGGAATGGAGATGCTCTCTGAATCTGAGTCCATTTCCTCTGTGTGTTCATTGAGCTCTCAGAGAGGAAAGCTGGGAAAAGGCTGAGCACCAGGAAGAGGTAGCTATGGCAGGGTCCTAGGGGGTAGGCTGAAGACAGGTAGAGCAGAGTCTCCCCAAGGCCAGGTGAGGCCTGGATGCCGGGCAGGGAGGCCCCGGAAGCTACTGCTGCTAAAAGGGAGACAGGAGAATCCAGGCCCTAAGCTGCTTGGAGTGATTGGTATCCCGGTGGCTGGGCAGGTCTGGAAATCTTGGGTGCTAGGGCTCGTCACTGCCTCTACTGTCACCTCCCAAGGCACTAGGTCATGCCTGTCATCTGTGAGCTCCATCTCAGCTCTGGTCAGATTTGGGAAGGACCCCAGGCTCTGCCATTGTCACCCCTACATCGATGTGTTTTCTATTTAAGAAGTCTATCTATCTATTTATTTATTTATTTATTATTTCTTTATTTTTAAGGGCCTGGGGTTGGGCCGGGCTGGACCTTGGGACAGAGTGGAATCTGATACTACCTGCTCTTAACAGTAACACTGAAAATAAAGCAGGAAGAGCACAGTGAGAGATGCAGAGTGGGAGGGGCTTCCTGGCGGAGGTGGCATTCAAGATGGGCCTTGAGATGGGGGCAGGGATAAGTTAGGAGCGTGGAATTAACAGATACACATTACTATATATAAAACAGAAGGCTTCCCTGGTGGCGCAGTGGTTGAGAGTCCGCCTGCCGATGCAGGGGACGCGGGTTCGTGCCCCGGTCCGGGAGGATTCCGCATGCCGCGGAGCGGCTGGGCCCGTGAGCCATGGCTGCTGAGCCTGCGCGTCTGGAGCCTGTACTCCGCAACGGGAGAGGCCACAACAGTGAGAGGCCCGCGTACCGCAAAAAAAAAAAAAAAAAAAAAAAACAGAAAAACAAGAACCTCCTGTATATCACATGGGACTATATTTAAAAAATAAAAGATGGGCCTTGAGGATCAGGCAGTCCTTTTACGAGTGGAACTGCGTGCTGGGTGGAGGCTGCCTTGTGGAAAGAACAAGCAAGGGCACAGAGCTGGGCAGTGCTGGGCGACACTGAGGCTCACGGCCGGCTGGCGTGTGCAGCTGACGGGGGAGGCTGTGGGGCACAGGATGGGGAGGGGGTTTAGTCAGGGCCAGCTTGTGGGGTCCTCGAATGCCCCACTGAAGACCTCACAGTTCATCCTGAGAGCTCTGGGGAGCCATCCAGGGGTTTCAGTCAGGAGAGTGACAGGATCACATGTACTTTTCAAAAAGATCCCTCTGGATGCCCCTTGGAGGAGAGACTGGGAGGAACAAGACTGAAATCCTAAGGCCAGACAGGAGGCTGGTATAAAGATGCAGGCAGTGATGCTGAGAGCGCCCCATGGGTCTGCCGGGGGGAGGAGCAGAGGGGTGATTGTGAGCGCCTCTGTGGCAGGATCAGTGGGACTTGGTGCTGCGTTTCTGGGCTGGAGATTCCAGACCCGCAGCCCTCACTGTAGGCTAATGAAGGCCTGGCCTGCTAGCCTGCAGAGCCCCGGCCTCCCTCACCTGGAGGTCCATCTCCTGTCCCACACCTTCCTGGCGACCTCCGTCACTTCCTCGTTCCTCAGGCTGTAGATGACGGGGTCCAGCATGGGCGTGACCACAGCATAGAGGACCGTGGAGGCCTCATCAGAGATGTGGGCCTCCTTGCTCCTGAGTTTCATGTACGTGAAGATGACGGTGCCATAGAAAAGCAGCACCACAGCCAGGTGCGCCGAGCAGGTGGAGAAGGCTTTGTGGCGTCCAGCGGTCGAGGGCACCCTCAGGATGGTGGCCAGGATAAGCATGCAGGACAGGCAGATGAACGCCAGGGGCACGGGCAGCAGCAGGATGGCACGCACCCACAGGAAGACCTCGTTGACTGACGTATCACCACACGCCAGCTTCAGCACTGCCAGGATTTCGCAGGTGAAGTGACTGACCACACGGTGGCCACAGAAGGGCAGCCTCATGGCGATGACTGTCTCAGTCACTGACTTGAAGAAGCAGAGTACCCAGGCGGCTCCCGCCAGCAGCAAGCAGAGCCGGTGGCCCATCAGCACCTGAGTGGCCGGCAGTTGGCCAGGTAGCGATCATAGGCCATGATGGCGAGCAGCAGACACTGTGTGGAGCCCGTGGACAGGCTCAGACACATCTGCATCGCGCAGCCAAGAAAGGAGATGGTCTTCTGGGCCGACAGGAGGTGGACAAGCATCAGGGGCACAAAGGTGGGCTGTAGCAGATATCCAGGATGGAGAGGTTGCCCAGGAAGAAGTACATGGGTGTGAGCAGGTGGACGTCCAGCACACTCACTGCCACGATGGCTGTATTCCCCAGCAGGGTCACCAGGTACGTGGCTGAGCACAGAGGGAAGAGCAGGTGCTCCAAGGCTGGGTAGCCCAAAAATCCTTTCAGGAAGAACTCAGAGACCTCTGTCCTGTTGACCAGCTCCATACTGCAGGGCCCTGGAGGGCACAGCTGGGAGGCAGGGAAAGAGGATGCAGGGTGGCGGGGAGCCCACAGAGTCTCTTTAGGGATGAGGTATATTGCTAGGGTCTTTTCCAGCTCTGACACACTCTCTCTCTGTGACTTTGGGCAGTCCCCATTCTTCTAGGCTGCGATTTATCCATGTGAAAAATGAGGATGGATGTGGATCAGAATTTGCCTAAGAGTCGTAATGGAAATGTTAGTAGGCAATCTGAAAAATCAATTTGAAACAACATTGGGTTAATCAAAAGTAAATAATATACTGCAGGACTTCTCAGAGCCTTTAATGCCCCACTGTGATTTGGGACTTTCTGAAAGCAGTGTAGAGTATGTAATTCCCAAACTTACTTGACCATAGATCCTCCTTTTACAGAGCACCCATTAATCTCCTGCAAATAAGTATTCTACCAGCATAGTCTGGGAAGCAATGGGCTGGATCAAAGGTCCTCAAATCTTAGAATCACTTGGAAAGTTTGTTAAAACACAGATTTCTGGGCTCTATCCCCAGAGTTTCTAACTCATTAGGTCTGAGTGATGCTGCTGCTGTTGGCCAAGGGACCACACTTTGAGAATCACTGGGCTAGGTGGTCTCTGAGGGTCCTCCTGGCTTTCAGGAAGCCTCTGAGCTACTTTACACCATTCCCACTGTTGGGGATGCCCTTCTTTCTCCGTCAGCCTGCAGAAATCTGACTTGTCTCTGCAGGTCAGCTCTGGTCTCCATGCATGAAGCACACATTGTGCCTCGCCTTGGAGAGGGTCCTGGCCTCTGAGCCTACCAGAGCGCTTGTCCACCTGTCCCCCCATAGGGCCTGCTTCATCAGCTACTGTGTGTGGATTGACCTTCAGAATCTGCCTCCATCATGTGTTTTTGAGTGAAAAATTGATAGATCTTTTGGCCCTGCCCCAAACCTCCTATTTTCTCTGAACCTGAGCCAGGGCTGCTTTGACTTCATGAACTCCTAGGCATCAGCGTGGAATATGCCCTGAGAGGTCAACTCGTTGGAGCTCCTATTGTGCAGGTAGGGAAACTGAGGCCACACAGCAGATCCCTGGCAAGGTGAGTCTAGAATCCAATCCTCCCAACAACATGGCAGCTGCACCATGCTCAGAGCAGATGTTTGCCTCTGTTAAACCCCAAATCTTGGTTGGTCTTTTACCACACTGGATGGACGTCTTTCTCCCAAGTCCCCACCCTGCCCCTAATCTTCTCACCCGCTAAGGAGCATGACTTAACCCTTCCTTGGTGTTTCGGGCACTTGGCACTATGTCACTAAACCCTGGGATGCACCGCCCAAGCCTGGGTCTGGGTTAAGCTCCAGTTCCTGTCAACGCCTCCCTTGTAGCAGACGATTTCCTTCTCTTAGTCCTCCCATTTTTCAGAATCAAGAAGTGATTGAGTTCCTACCACATGCCAGGCATTGTGCTAGGCATTAGGGGAACAAATGAGAACACGTGTGCCCCCAGGCCACTGGATCCCAAACGTCCCCAGGCAGACCTCCTCTCCAGTTCCCACCCGAGCCTCATCCTGCTTCTGTTTGCGCGCCTCTAGTGACAGGAAGCGCATTACTCCCTTAGACATAACTTCTTTTCATTGTGCCTTCAGGCCAGTCAAAGGGTCACAAAATCCTTCCTGATACGGAGTCTCTCCGGGTATCCCTGGGCCTCCACCACCCAGCGAGGCCCAGGCTCGGGGGCCCCTGTGGACGCTCCTCTCACACATACAAGTGCAGGGTCCCGAGCTTTGGGCCGTACCTCAGGGGCTGAGGGGCCTTTTCTGCAGCAAGGAGAGCTCCGACCTTGCCCCAGGTCCACAGATAGGAGGTCTTGCCTCACTTTGACTGTGTCTAGAGACGTCGTGGGGTCGGGGAGCGTGAGCTGTGAGCTCCCTTCAAGTTTCGGCTGGGAAACTCTGAGGCTGGCTTCCTGGAGAGGCACCCTCCCTGGACAGAGGATCGGTAGCAGCAGATGCTGTGCCAGGGCTGGGGCAGGCCAGAGCCTCCTCTTTGCACAGTTCCATGTACCACATAATTTATCCCCTAAAGTCACTGGCAAACATCTGCAGTGATTGTCTACCTGTCCGAGTATATATACACCCACGCAGGTTACCACAAACGTACCCACCTGTCTGTGTGTACAAACGCCCGCCCGAAAGCCAAGGCACACACATTTTCTTGTGAGTATATACGCCACACCAGGCTCGAGTGTATGTACCTGTGCAGCAGGCACTCACTCTTGCTCTCTCTTTCACACACACACACACACACACACACACACACACACACACCCACACCCCGTTAGTGCAGACCCTCAGACCTGTGGCCAGGGCTTCAGAGGACCAGGCAGGACAACTTCCCCTGGGAAGAGGTGTATGGAGACCAGGCAGGGGCTGTGGAGGCATCACTAGAGAAGCAGCAGCCCGGAGGGTGGGGAGCAAACTCTGCCGGGGGATGAACCAGGAGGACAAAGAAAGCTCAGAGCAGGGACATGGTCACCAGACCTGCTCAGTGCCTTGTCTGCCTTCCCCTGAGTGCTGAAAATCTGAGATTCTGAGCCTCCTGCTGTGCCTTCTCTCCTGGGGCTGGAGCTTGCAGGGTGCGGGGTGGGGCAGTGGGGATGGGGGGAGTGCGGGGTGGGGGGAAGTTGCAGGAAGCGGGGAGGAGGAGGGATGTGGCTGCAGGCTGTGGGACAGACTCTAGTTCCCAAAGCAGGGCCAGGAAGCTTCATCTGCAGAGCCCACGGTGTCCTTCCTGCCTTCAGATCTCTTCTGGCCAAATGCTATCTGAAAACCAGTTCAAACGCTACCTCTCCCGGGGAGCCTTCCTTTATCCTCTCCCAGGCCACCTGACCCCTCTGTCCTTTGTGCATCACGGCCCTGTGTTTGCACTTCCAGAATGGCCCTCACCTCTCTCACCCACTTCCTGCCTGTTGCCTACCCCAGCCAGCCCACAGGGGTGCCACCCCCTACCCTCTTCACCCAGATTCTGAAGGCCAAGTTGAAGGCCCCAGCCTGGCCACAGACAACTTCTTCCTGCCTTGCTGCCACTTCCTGGGGCTAAGACAACTTGGGAGTGAGCAACTGGCTGCCAGATATGAGCTGTTCCTAGCCTGGATGACACATGGCCCAGCTGGGAGGGGTCTTGCAGATCAGCAAGGCCACTACCTTGTTATATATGGGGGAAGTGAAGCTCAGAGAGGGAAAGAGACTTGCTCAGCACTGCACAGTGAGTTAGAGGGGGAAGCCAAGGCTCCAGGAATTCCCCTGGGGCTCCTGACTCCCAGCCCCTTCCTCTGCCCACATTTCCCCATTTTTTCACTTACCTTCAGGCTCTTCCAGATCCATGTCCCTTGTTCCCTGGAAAAAGTTGCAGAGACCAGGAACCTTGTCTGGCTGGAACTAGGAGAAAACAGGTCAAAGAAGCAGGTCTGAGCCTCCTGTATCCAGGGAACCCCAGTGGGCAGGACCCGGAGTTTCACACTGACTCAGCTTTCCAAACTAAGAAGACATGCCTAGGCTTTTGTAGAATTCAGCGAAGTGCTTGCAACTTGATAGACTAATGTGGAGCTTTTAGAATTTGGTGAAAGTAGACAAAGTACTTAGAATTCAGCGAAGTTCTTTGAAAATGTGTCAGGTTTGGTAGAATTAGGAAATTCTGGTGGGCTCAAGGCTGAACAGGGTGCCCGATAGTTTACTATGGGCAGCCAGGGACCGCCCGACCTGGGCAGCTCCCAGCTCCATGCCAGCTGACAGCCTCCTGGGAAGCAGGCACCTTTCAAAGCTCCCTGCACCAAGGGACTGCACCATCCCCAAGGCAATTTAGAGGGAGAAGAGGAAATGTGCACAGCTTAGAAACTTTGGGGTGCTTCAGGGATGATGTCCCAAAGACCCAATTACACAGAGTCTACTTAGAAATCTTAATTGGTGTGGAAAAGTTGGAGAAGGTGGCTCAGGGGCAGGGATCCACCCTCACAGGTCAGTCCCCAGCCAGCGCAGGCTGAGAATGTTTACAGGATCAATAAATGAATGAATGGATGGATACACAATTAAATCAATGCATAAGCAATTCTCGGTGAATACATTTAAAGAGAAAGGAATGAGTGAGTGAACAAATGATAGGCAGGGTTGCTTTCCAGGAGGGTTAGAGGTTTTGGCTCAACTCTCATAGGGATCTTAAGAAAATGCAAAATCTGGAAAGAGTGTAACGGGAGGGAACTGGAGGGAGAGACAAAGAGAATTACAGAAGAACAGAGCAGGGGCGTCCTCACAGGCCATCCTGACCAACCCTCACTGTATGGACAGGAAAACTGCCCTAGAGTGAAGCAGCTGGCTCAGGTTACCTAATGAGGCAGAGACATGGCCCTGGATTTGTCTGTACTTGAATCATTTGTCCCAGTCAATGCAAAGCAGGTCACCCCGGGTCAGTTAGTGATCAGGTGCCTCTCACCTCCACCCACCCCTCTTCCCAGCCCTCAGAACAGTCATCGTGGTGGTTTCTCCTTGAGGTTCCTTCTAGTTTTCTGACTCCACGCCTCTGTGGGCTTAAGGACATCTTTATCAAATAGGGTAATTTTTATTTTGAAACTGGGTATTGTCATTGCTGTTGGATTTTTAACTATTTTAAAATTAACAGTAATTTTATTAGCTTTTTATTTATTTGTACAAATTGTACATATAGAACATTCTCGTAAAAAATACAAAGAATGCAGAAGTATATAGTGTTAAAGTGACACTCTGTTTTCATGTCCCCTCCTCCCTACTCCCCAAAGGTGACCAGTGTTATTAGTTTTATGTATGTCTATCAGGTACTTTTCTGGTCTTTCATATCTGCATATCTACACATAGAAATAGATTTTGTGATCATGTGTAAGGTTGGCTTTTTAGCAGGCTCTTTTGTTGCAGTCTTACTGAAGATAAGTGATATACAACTGCACACATTTAAATCATATAATTTGATAAATTTTAACATATGTATACAGTCATGAAACCATCACCACAAACAAGACTGTGAGTTTATCTGTCATCAGCAAAGTTTCCTCACGCCCCTTGGTAATCCATTCCTCCCTCCCCCAAGCAGGCCATCACTGACCTGCTTTCTGTAAATATAGATCATTTGCATTTTCTAGCATTTTACATACATGGGATTATACAGAATGTACTCTTTTAAAATATGGCTTCCTTTAAAAAAATATGGCTTCCTTTAAAAAATATATGGCTTCCTTTACTCAGTGCAATTATTTTGAGGGTCATTCATGTTGTGTGTATCAATAGCTCTTTTCTAAAATAACATCTTTATTGAGCTATAATTCAAATGTCATACCACTTCCCCATTTAAAGTGTACAATTCAATAGTTTTTATTATGTTTACAGAGTTGTGCAACCACCATCACAATCAGTTTTAGCACATTTTTAGCACTTCCAAGAGAAACTCTGTACCCGCTAACAGTGACTCTCCGTTTCCCCTCAAGCTTCCTCTGGCCCTAGGCAACCACTAATCTACTTTCTCTATATATAATTCTATTCTGGTCATTTTATATAAATGGAATCATATGATATGTGTCCCTTTGTGACTGGTTTCTTTCACATAGCATGTTTTTAAGGTTGAGCTATATTGTAGCATGTATCAGTACTGAATTTCTCTTAATTGCTAGATAAAATTCCACGGTATGTATGTCTTTTTCCATTTGGGCTGCTGTAACAGAATACCATAGACTGGGCAGCTTAATAAAGAACAGAAATTTATTTTTCATAATTTTAGAGGCTGGGAGGTTTAAAATCAAGGCTCAGGTAGATTTGGTGTCTGGTGAGAGCCCACTTCCTGGTTCTTGGACTACCGTGTTCTAGCTGTATCCTCACATGACAGAAGGGGTGAGGGAGCTCTCTGGGGTCTATTTAATTTAATTTAATTTAAATTAAGTTAAATTTTATTTTTTGGCATTCTCTTATTTTCTTGGTGTTCTTTTTTTAAAACTTTATTTGAAGTATAGTTGATTTACAATGTGTTAATTTCTACTGTATAGCAAAGTTCTGTTAGTGTCTGGTGTACAGCAAAGTGATTCAGTTATACATATATATAATAGTTTGCATCTGCTAATCCCAAGCTCCCACTCCATCCCTACCGCTCCCTCTCTTTGCAATCACAAGTCTGTTCTCTATGTCTGTGAGTCTGTTTCTGTTTTGAAGATAAGTTCATTTGTGTCATATTTTAGATTCCATGTATAAGTGATATTATATGGTATTTGTCTTTCTGGCTTACTTCTCTTAGTATGATAGTCTCTAGGTCCATCCATGTTGCTGCAAATGGTATTATTTCATTCTTTTTTATGGCTGAGTAGTATTCCATTACATACATGTACCATATCTTCTTTATCCATTCATCTGTCAGTGGACATTTGGGTTATTTCCATATCTTGGCTCTTGTAAATTGTGCTGCAATGAACATTG
This sequence comes from Stenella coeruleoalba, assembly GCF_951394435.1. Classification (NCBI taxonomy): domain Eukaryota; kingdom Metazoa; phylum Chordata; class Mammalia; order Artiodactyla; family Delphinidae; genus Stenella; species Stenella coeruleoalba. The sequence continues at coordinate 86,394,568 of NC_137153.1, forward strand.
GAATCTTTTTGAATTATAGTTTTTTCCAGATACATGCCCAGGAGTGGGATTGCAGGATCATATGGCAGCTCTGTTTTTAGTTTTTGAGGAAACTGTTTTCCATAGTGGCTGCACCAGTTTACATTTCTGGGGTCTATTTTATAAGGGCACTAATCCCATTCATGAGGGCTCAACCATTATGATTTAATCATCTCCCAAAGGCCCCACCTCCTAATATCACATTAGGGATTAGGATTTCAACACATGAATATTTGGGGGACACAAACATTGTCTATGGCAATGGATATTTTAATTTATGCATTCATCATTTGATGGACATTTGAGTTTCCACTTTTTGACTGTTATGGATAATACTGCTATGAACGTTCATGTACCAGTTTTTGTGTGGACATATGTTTTCATTTCCCTTGGGTGCATACCTAAGAGTGGAATTGCTGGGTCATATGATAACTCTATGCTTAACCTTTTGAGGAATTACCAGACTGTTTTCCAAAATGGCTGCACCATTTCACATTCCATCAGCAATATATGAGGGTTCCAATTTCTCCAAAACCTCACCAACACTCGTTATTATCTGCCTTTTTGATTATAGCCATCCTAGTGGATGTGATCTCATGGTGGTTTGCATTTTCTTGATGACAAGTGATGCTGAGCATTTTTCATGTGCTTATTGGCCATTTATATATCTTTTTTGGAGAAACGGTTATTCAGATCCTTTGCTCATTTTAAAATTGGGTTATTTGTCTTTGCATTATTGTCCACTGTTTTCAAGAGCACGTTTAGGATTAACTTCTCAGTGTTTCAAATAGAGTCAGTTCTGTTGAGGGAGAGCTTTGAAATTTTCTCTTCTTATAGACTGCCTCTTCCCCTGAAGTAAGTCTCTGAGCCACTGCTGGGTGAAGGGTAGTAACCTCTGGTCTTCTCAACTTGTCTCTCCCAGTGCCCTGAAAGCTGGGGTGGGTGAGATTGGAGCAAGTATTCTCTGGCTGCTGCATCTGGGGTAGAGCCTCCACCCTATGAGTGGAGACTCAGGGGAGGAAGGGAGCCCCCAATTTCTCAGCTGCACTAACCATAAATTTAGCCTCTGTGACTCAGAGTTGGAGGGGATGAGAAATACTGGCGGCCTGCCTGCCCCATGATAAATGTTTTCTATGCATTTTGAAAAAATGTGTATCCTGCTGTTATCGGGTGAAGTGTTCTATAAATATCAGTTATGTCAATTTGGTTGAGAGTGTTGTTCAGATCTTCTGTATTTTTACTCATTTTCTCTCTACTTGTTTTTTCAATTATTGACGGAGAGGTGATGAAATCTATGGCTGCAGTTAGAGATTTGTCTATTTCTTCTCTTCTGTCAGTTTTTGCTTCATGTAGTTTGAAGCTCTGTCATTAGATACAGGAACTTTTACTGTTGTTACATCTTCTTGATGAATTGACCCCTTTGTCATTTTCAAATGATCCTCTTTATCACTGTTAATATTCTTTAAAATCTACTTCATATGCTGCTATTACTATAGATTTGGGTCTTTAAAAATTTAATCTGACAACCTCTGCCTTTTAATTGGGATGTTTACACCATTTTCATTTAAAATGACTATGGAAGATGTAGACAACAAACAAACGCATGGATACCAAGGGGGAAAAGAGGGGTTGGGATGAATTGGGAGATTGGGATTGACGTACATACACTAATATGTATAAAATAGATAACTAATGAGAACATGCTGTATAGCACAGGGAACTCCACTGTACAGTAGAAACTAACACAACATTGCAAAACCTCTATACTCCAGTTAAAAAAAAATAAAATGACTATGAATATGGTTGGGTTTAAATCTTCCATCTTGCTGTTTATTTTCTACTGCCCCACCTGTTATTTTTTTCCATTTTTAATTTTGTTCTGTATTCTTTTGGATTAATTGAGTATTCGTTATGATTTCATTTTATCACCTGTATTGGCATACTAGTTATTTATTTTTAGTGGTTGCTTTAAGTATAACCTATCAGTTTACCTTTAATTAATATTGTACCTCTTCACCAACAGAGTATAAACCTTTTAACAGTACACTTTTATTTCCCCCCTCTTGGGCTTTGAGCTATTGTTGTCCTATATTTTCATTCCACTTATGTTATATATCCTGTAATACCTTATTACTTTTGCTTCAAATAGTGAACTATTTTTAAAAGAAGTTTAAAATTTAGAGGAGAAAGTCTTTTATATTTATTCACATATTTTACACTTCCAGAACTCTTAATTGCTTTGTGTAGATCTAGATTTCTTTCTGGTATCACTTTTCTTTTACCTGAAGGAATTCTTTTAACATTCTTGTAGATATGGTCTACTGGTGATAAAGACTCTCAGCTTCTGTATGTCTGAAAACATTTTTATTTTGCCTTCATTTTTGAGAGGTAGTCTCACTTAGTATATGATTCTGACAGTATTCCCCCACCCTCCTCCGTATTTTAAAGATGTTGCACTACTGTCTGGCTTGCATTATTTCTAACAAGAAATCTACCTCCATTCTTATGTTTGTTCCTCTGCATAATATGTCTTTTTCTTTGGCTGCTTTTAATATTTTTCTTTATCATTGGTTTTAAGCAATTTGATTATGATATGCCTTGGTGTAGTTGTTTTCATGTTTCTTCTGCTTGAGGCTTGTTGAGATTTTTGGATCTGTGGATTTGTAGTTTTCATCATATTTGAAAATTTTTCAACCATTATTTTCTCACGTTATTTTTTCTATCCACCATTCCTTTTCTTGGGATTCCAATTGTACTTACATTAGGGCACTTGAAGTTTTCCCAAAGCTCACTGATGCTCTGCTCTTTCCTTTCTTTTTCTTTTTTCTTTTTTTTTTCGGTCGCACCACACAGCTTGTGGGATCTTAGTTCCCCAACCAGGGATTGAACCCTGGCCTTTGGCAGTGAGATCGCTAAGTCCTAACCACTGGACCACCAGGGAATTCCCAGTTCTTTCTTTTCTTTTTCATTTTTTTCCCCTCTATGTTTCATTCTAGATTGTTTCTATTGCTCTGTCATCAAGTTTACCAATATTTTCTTCTGCAAGCTCTGGTCTGCCATTAATCCCATCCAATGTATTTTTGTTTTAAAAAAAACCTTTAAAATGTTTTAGGTTGGCAGGAGAATTCCAAGATAGTACATAGATTTCCTGTATACCCTTCACCAAGCTTTCTCTAATGTAAACACCTTATATAAATGTAGTGCATCTATGAAAACTAAGAAATTAGTATTTTTACAACACTATTAATTAAACTAAGGCTTTATTCAAATGTTACCAATTTTCCCATTTTTCTCTTTCTGGGGCCAATCAAGGGTACCTGTTGCACTTAGTCATCCAATGTATTTTTTAATCTCAGAAGTTGTATTTTTCATCTTTAAAAGTTCTATTCGGGTCTTTAAAAAAAAATTCTGTCTTTCCTTAATGTGTGAAGCTTGCTTTTAAATAAATTACAATATAGACATTTACAGTGCAGATATTTCAATATACTTGTTTCTCTTAAGATGGTACTTAATAGTCTACTGTATAAATATACTAAAGCTTATTTGACCATTTCCTGTTTTAAACAATTAGGTTATATCCTAATGTGTTTTTCTTTTGCCATAGAAACAATCTGCAAAGAATATGATTTTATGCAGCTCTTTGATACACACACAGATATTTCTCTAGGATAGCTGTCTTGATAGGGAATTATTGGATCAAAAGTGTAATTACTTAAATTTTTGAAAGATGCAATCAAATTGCCCTCAGAAATGCTGTCTTTCTTTTTTTTTAACATCTTTATTGGAATATAATTGTTTTACAGTGGTGTGTTAGTTTCTGCTTTATAACAAAGTGAATCAGGTATACATATACATATACCCCCATATCTCTTTCCTCTTGCATCTCCCTCCCTCCCACCCTCCCTATCCCACCCCTCTAGGTGGTCACAAAGCACCGAGCTGATCTCCCTGTGCTATGCGGTTGCTTCCCACTAGCTATCTATTTTACGTTTGGTAGTGTATATATGTCCATGCCTCTCTCTCACTTTGTCCCAGCTTACCCTTTCCCCTCCCTGTATCCTCAAGTCCATTCTCTAGTAGGTCTGCGTCTTTACTCCCGTCTTGCCCCTAGGTTCTTCATGACCATTTTTTTTTTTTTTAGATTCTATATATATGTGTTAGCATACAGTATTTCTTTTTCTCTTTCTGACTTACTTCACTCTGTATGGCAGACTCTATGTCCATCCACCTCACTACAAATAACTCGATTTTGTTTCCTTTTATGGCCAAGTAATATTCCATTGTATATACGTGCCACATCTTGTTTACCCATTCACCTGTTGATGGACACTTAGGTTGCTTCCATGTCCTGGCTATTGTAAATAGAGCTGCAATGAACATTGTGGTACATGTCTCTTTTTGAATTATGGTTTTCTCAGGGTATATGCCCAGTAGTGGGATTGCTGGGTCGTATGGTAGTTCTATTTTTAGTTTTTTAAGGAACCTCCATACTGTTCTCCATAGTGGCTGTATAAATTTACATTCCCACCAACAGTGCAAGAGGGTTCCCTTTTCTCCACACCCTCTCCAGCATTTATTGTTTGTAGATTTTTTGACGATGACCATTCTGACCAGTGTGAGATGATATCTCATTGTAGTTTTGATTTGCATTTCTCTACTGGTTAATGATGTTGAGCATTCTTTCATGTGTTTGTTGGCAATCTGTATATCTTCTTTGGAGAAATGTCTATTTAGGTCTTCTGCCCGTTTTTGGAAGAAATGCTGTCTTAATTTAAATATCCAAGTGTGCAACAGTACTAATTTCTCAATACCCTGACAGATGCTGTGTGTTATCAGCCTTTTATATTTTCTGTTATGATGGATGAAAACGGATACCATATTGTTTTATTTTGCCTTTATCTGATTACTAATAAGGTTAGGTATAATTTCATGCTTCAATTTTTGCTGTTAAATTTTTTCCTTTTGTTAATTGTCTTGATATTTTATGCCCATTCTTCTAATTTTGAAGAATACTGATTTTCTAAGAGTCCCTTATGTATTCTCTATGATATTCCTTTGCCTATTATATGTGTGGCAAAGATTTCCTGTCATTTGGCCTTTTACAAAAAGGTGCCTTTTTGTTACATAGAAGTTTGTTTAGGGTGCCTTTTGTTACATAGAAGTTTAATGATTTTGGGTAATTAAATTTCTCTCTCCTTCATTTCTCCAAAGTTTTAAATATATTTTCCTTTGGTACTTTATTCTAGTACTTTTTAAAAGTTTTGTTTTTTAATTTCACTCTTATTTTATCTGGATTTATTTATTTATCTATTTATTTATTAGCAAGATAGGGTAAGTTTATTTACTTGCCTCAGCAGAATTTATTGTAATGGTAACCCTTTTCTCAGTATTTAAAAATGCCATCTTGGGCTTCCCTGGTGGCGCAGTGGTTGAGAGTCCGCCTGCCGATGCAGGGGACACAGGTTCGTGCCCCAGTCCGGGAAGATCCCACATGCCCCGGAGTGGCTAGGCCCGTGAGCGATGGCTGCTGAGCCTGCGCGTCTGAAGCCTGTGCTCTGCAACGGGAGAGGCCACAACAGTGAGAGGCCCATATACCGAGAAAAAAAAAAAAAGCCATCTTTATCAATACTAATTTCTCATATTTATGAGTCTCTTTCTAGACTCACTGTTATGTTCTAAAGAAATTTTTACTGTCTTTTACTGTCCTCATACACACTATTTTATTTAGTTACTGTAGATTTGTAGAGTGTATTGATATCCACTAGGGCAAATTCCCTCTTACTAGCCTTTTCAATAATATCTTGGCTATTCTTTTATTTATTTATTTATCTATTTATTTATTTTTGGCTGCGTTGGGTCTTCATTGCTGTGCGCAGGCTTTCTCTAGTTGCGGTGAGCGGGGGCTACTCTTCGTTGCAGTGCACAGGCTTGTCATTGTGGTGGCTTCTCTTGTTGCGGAGCACGGGCTCTAGGCACACGGGCTTCAGTTGTTGTGGCTTGCGGGCTCTAGAGCGCGGGCTCAGTAGTTGTGGCGCACGGGCTTAGTTGCTCTATGGCATGTGGGATCTTCCTGGACCAGGGCTTGAACCTGTGTCCCCTGCATTGGCAGGTGGATTCTTAACCACTGGGCCACCAGGGAAGCCCATCTTGGCTATTGCAAATTTTCTTTTCCAGAAAAATTTTGCAATCAGCTTGTCAAATTTCATAAAAATTCTTCTGAGATTTTGCCTTTAATTTATCAACTAATTTGGGGGCAGAATTGACATTTTCGTAAAATCAAGTTTTCCCATTCAGGAACATTGTCTTTCCATTAATCCAGGTCTTTTACTATGTCCTGATCACATAGCTCTCTCCTAACATGTTAATGAAGTGCTTTTCATCGATATATGAATCGATATATATGTTGAACTCTTTTTGTATTTCTGGGATAAACCCTTCTTCCTCATGGTGTTTCATTCTTGTCGGTGCAGGATTGATTTGGGGTGATCTGAAGGGCTCCAGCTCCTGGGCTCCACCTGGTGGGTACTAGGCCATTCTTCAGGACTTTTGGGGATGGGTGTTGAAATAGCTGTGAGGCCCTGAATTCCAGGGCTCAGGCCTAGGCAGATCCCTATGGCAGCAGGATGATAGATCTAGGAATCTGGTAGACATACAATCCGTGTTCCCCAGCTATGTGGCTTTCTATCCTGCCACCTGAGGCTCTACTAGTTTCTTACTGCTCAGAGACCCTGAGAGAAGAGACCAAATGTGTATTAAAACAGTCTATATTCTCTCAGAATCCAGCAGTCTGTTCACTGACATGTCCTTTCTCTAAGCTTTATATTTATCTTTATGCCGTTTTAGATGAGGGTAAACCCTCAAATACAATTTTATTTTTATGAATCTGGATGGCTTTTCATACCAATAGACTTACAAATCAGAAAGCTACGTCCCGACTTTGGTCCGGAAAGTAAGCTCTTGAGTCTTGGGCACCAGCCTAGTTTGGAGCACAGAAGTTGTTTAGAGATCTCACTGAGAGTTGTCGAAAATAGAACTTGTGTATGTTTAAATGAAAATAAATTCTTAACAGCAGTGAAAATTCAGTGAAAGTGAAACCACACTCCCTCTTGGGTGGGACTCGAAGCCAGCCAAAACTGAGACTGGGACTCAAACCCATGGGCTTTGACTTGAAACCACCCGCGCCTCAGATTGGGGCTTGAACCCACAATCCCTGACTTAGGAGGGGACTCAAACCCACTGTCTTTTAATTGAAACCTCTCACCTGATGTCAGGACTTACTGAAGCTCAGGTCTTTTTATCTCAGTGGAGAAAGAATTCCGCCAGAGGCAAAGTGGCAGGCAAAGAGTGAGTTTATTAGCATAGGATGCTTTTGAGAAATGCAAACGGGTAGACAAGAAGGCTCTGCCCTGAGGACTGAGAGGGCTTTATTTTTATAAACAAAGGAAAAGTGGGAAGGGGAAGAAGACCACCTTCTTTCTTATTTATGGGCAAATATCAAGGCTTACATCGTTAGTTCCTCCTTTGTCCTATACGGTTAAACCGAGACTGTCAGGGCACTATTTAAATCATATGTGTATTAGTAAAAGGGTGGTAACATATACTAAAATATGATAATTCATCTCAGGTTTCAGTGTAATGTCCCCTTTCACCTATATTTCTGTCTTGACTACATGTAGAAATGCTACTCTTCAAGGACTATTAACTCCCTGACTTCATGTAACAAGATTCAGACCCCATATCTATGGTCTTTGCTTGTTTGTTTGTTTTGTTTTTTGTTTTGTTTTTCCAGTACGCGGGCCTCTCTCTGTTGTGGCCTCTCCCATTGCGGAGCACAGGCTCCAGACGCGCAGGCTCAGCTGCCATGGCTCACGGGCCCAGCCGCTCCGCGGCATGTGGGATCTTCCCGGACCGGGGCACGAACCTGTGTCCCCTGCATCGGCAGGCGCACTCTCAACCACTGCGCCACCAGGGAAGCCCATATCTACGGTCTTGTGGTCCCCCCAGTCATCTCCCACCCCCCACCCCCGTGGCATGCGGGATCTTAGTTCCCTGACCAGGTATTGAACCTGTGCCCCCTGCAATGGAAGCGTGGAGCCCTAACCACTGGACTGCCAGGGAATTCCCTATTGTCTTGTGTTTTAACTATCAGGGTTTGTGGCTTGAGTGTGTCTGGCGCTTGTATGCACCTGGTCTTCTTTCAAGGTAGTATAGATTGTTGCTAGGTTACTGGGTGTTTTTTCTTGAGTGGTCATTAGCTTACAACAGTCTCCCAAACTCCCTAAAATTCTCTTTCTGTCTTTAATTAGTGGGATTTCTTTTCTTTTTTTATTTTCTTAACTTATTTTTTGGCTGCGTTGCATCTTCTTTGCTGTGCGCAGGCTTTCTCTAGTTGTGGTGAGCGGGGGGCTACTCTTCACTGCGGTGCGCGGGCTTCTCATTGCAGTGGCTTCTCTTGTTGTGGAGCACGGGTTCTAGGCACACGGGCTTCAGTAGTTGTGGCACGCAGGCTCAGTAGTTGTGGCGCACGGGCTTAGATCTTCCCGGACCAGGGATCGAACCCGTGTCCCCTGAATTGGCAGGCAGATTCTTAACCACTGAGCCATCAGGGAAGTCCCCTAGTGGGATTTCTAAACTGACTAATTATCCTACTCTATCCCTATCAAGAGTGCCACCAGCAGACCAGAAATGTGGAGGAATTTCTGAAAAATGGTAAGCAAATGAGGTTAGATTGCTAGCAGAAACCACAGCTAAACAAAGTAAGAAAGGGATTACTGCAATAAAGGGAGTGGTCTGGGGGGCAAGCTCAGCTCAGAGGCAGCAGTTACAAGGAGCAGGAGGAAGGGTCTGAGACCAGCATCCAGATGACTGGTAGGGACTCTAATTAGCAGCAAGTGGGCAGGTCCAGGTAGTGGGCATCAGAGATAGTTGCCCTCAGACTGAGTTAGTAATTGTTAATTCTTGGACGGGAGACTAAGAGAAGTTCCTGGAGGAATGGGGGAGCCACCAAGCCCAGATGATATCATCTCAGTAACACCTCCAGCCCCTACATCATGATTCCTGGAGATGGTAAATGGAAACTGAATCCACAGACAGGCCAATAGGGAATCTTAAATAAGAAGATGAACCTACCATGTGGAATTATATGGTATTTGTCTTTTTGTGACTGGCTTATTTCACTTAGCATAATGCCCTCAAGGTTCATCCATGCTGTAACATAATGTGGAATTTCCTTATTAAGGCTGAATAATATTCCATTGTATGTATGTACCACATTTTATGTATCCATTCTTTGCTTAATGGACTCTTGGGTTGTTTCCTCGTTTTAGCTGTTGTGAATACTGCTGCTATGAACATGGTGTACAGATATCTCTTTGAGATCTTGCTTTCATTTTTGGGGGTTATACCCTAGAAATGGAATGCTAGATTGTATGGTAATTCTTTTAAATTTTTAAAAAAATTACACTATTTTCCACAGTGGCTGTACCTTTTTATATACCCACCAATAGTGCACAAAGGTTCTAATTTTCTACATCCTCACCAACACTTCTTTTTTTTTGATAGTAGCCATCCTAATGTGTGCGAGGTGGTATCTCATTGTAGTTTGGATTTGCATTTCCCTAATGATTAGTAATATTGAGCATCTTTTTATGTGCTTATTGGCCATTTGTGTATCTTCTTTGGAGAAATGTCTATTTAAGTACTTTGTCCCTTTTTGGATCAGGTTGTGGGTTTGTTGTTGAGTTTTAGAAGTTCTCTGTATATTCTGGATATTAATCCCTTATCATATATATATAATTTGCAAATATTTTATCACATTCTGTGTGTTGCCTTTTTATATGGATAGTGTCTTTTGATGCACAAAAGTTAAAACTTTTTGTGAAGTCTAATTTGTCTATTTTTCTTTTGTTACCTGTGCCCTTGGGGTCATATGTAAGAAATCATTGCCAAATTCAATGTCCTGAAGCTTTTGTCCTATGTTTTCTCCTAAAATTTTTATTGTTTTAGGTCTTACATTTAGGTCCTTGATCCATTTTGAGTTAATTTTTATATATGGTGTTAAGTAAGGGTCCAACTTCATTCTTTTGCATGTGGATATCCAGTTTTCCCAGTACCATTTGTTGAAAAGGCCATCCTTTCCCCATTGAACCGTCTTGGCACTCTTGTCAAAAATCATTTGACCATATATGTGAGGGTTTATTTCGGGGCTCTCTATTCTATTCCATTGGTACATATATCTGTCTTAATGCCAATACCACACTGTTTTGATCACTGTAACTTTGTAGTAAGTTTTTAAATCAGGAAGTGTGAGTCCCCCAGTTTTGTTCTTTTTCAAGATTGTTTTGGCTATTCAGGGTTCCTTGAGATTCCATATGAATTTTAGGATGAGTTTTTCTATTTCTGCAAAAAAAGTCATTGGGATTTTGGTATGAATTGCATTGAATCTGTAGATTGCTTTGGGTAGTATTGACATTTATACTCTATTAAGTCTTCCAATCCATGAACATGGGAAGTGTTTCCATTTATTTATGTCTTCTTTAGTTTCTGTCAGCAATGTTTTTTAGTTTTTGTTGTACAAATCTTTCACCTCCTTGGTTAATTCCTAAGTATTTTATTTTATTTTTTGATGCTATTGTAAATGGAATTGCTTTTGTAATTTCCTTTCAGATTGTTCACTGTTCATGTATAGATATGCAACAGATTTTTGTGTGTTGACTTTGTATCCTGGTACTTTCCTGAGTTCATTTATTAATTCAAACAGCTTTTTTTGTGTGTGGAGTCTTTAGGGTTTTCTACATATAAGATCATATCATCTGCAAAGAGAGATAATTTTACTTCTTCCTTTTCAGTTTGGTTGCCTTTTATTTCTTTTTCTTTTTTTTTTTCATTTTAACATCTTTATTGGAGTATAATTGCTTTACAATGGTATGTTAGCTTCAGCTTCACAACAAAATGAATCAGTTATATATATACATATGTTCCCATATCTCTTCCTGCTTGCGTCTCCCTCCCTCCCACCCTCCCTATCCCACCCCTCCAGGCGGTCACAAAGCACCGAGCTGATCTCTCTGTGCTATGCCGCTGCTTCCCACTAGCTATCTACCTTACGTTTGGTAGTGTATACATGTCCATGCCTCTCTCTCGCCTTTGTCACAGTTTACCCTTCCCCCTCCCCATAGCCTCAAGTCCATTCTCTAGTAAGTCTGTGTCTTTATTCCTGTTTCACCCCTAGGTTTTTCATGACATTTTTTTTCTTAAATTCCATATATATGTGTTAGCATACGGTATTTGTCTCTCTCTTTCTGACTTACTTCACTCTGTATGACAGACTCTAGGTCTATCCACCTCATTACAAATAGCTCAATTTCGTTTCTTTTTATGGCTGAGTAATATTCCATTGTATATATGTGCCACATCTTCTTTATCCATTCATCCGATGATGGACACTTAGGTTGTTTCCATCTCTGGGCTATTGTAAATAGAGCTGCAATGAACATTTTGGTATATGACTCTTTTTGAATTATGGTTTTCTCAGGGTATATGCCCAGTAGTGGGATTGCTGGGTCATATGGTAGTTCTATTTGTAGTTTTTTAAGGAACCCCCATACTGTTCTGCACAGTGGCTGTATCAATTTACATTCTCACCAACAGTGTAAGAGGGTTCCCATTTCTCCACACCCTCTCCAGCATTTATTGTTTCTAGATTTTTTGATGATGGCCATTCTGACTGGTGTGAGATGATATCTCATTGTAGTTTTGATTTGCATTTCTCTAATGATTAGTGATGTTGAGCATTCTTTCACGTGTTTGTTGGCAGTCTGTATATCTTCTTTGGAGAAATGTCTATTTAGGTCTTCTGCCCATTTTTGGATTGGGTTGTTTGTTTTTTTGTTATTAAGCTGCATGAGCTGCTTATAAATTTTGGAGATTAATCCTTTGTCAGTTGCTTCATTTGCAAATATTTTCTCCCATTCTGAGGGTTGTCTTTTGGTCTTGTTTATGGTTTCCTTTGCTGCGCAAAAGCTTTTAAGTTTCATTAGGTCCCATTTGTTTATTTTTGTTTTTATTTCCATTTCTCTAGGAGGTGGGTCAAAAAGGATCTTGCTGTGATTTTGTCATAGAGTGTCCTGCCTATGTTTTCCTCTAAGAGTTTGATAGTTTCTGGCCTTACATTTAGGTCTTTAATCCATTTTGAGCTTATTCTTGTGTATGGTGTTAGGGAGTGATCTAATCTCATACTTTTACATGTAGCTCTCCAGTTTTCCCAGCACCACTTATTGAAGAGGCTGTCCTTTCGCCACTGTACATTCCTGCCTCCTTTATCAAAGATAAGGTGACCATATGTGCGTGGGTTTATCTCTGGGCTTTCTATGCTGTTCCATTGATCTATATTTCTGTTTTTGTGCCAGTACCATACTGTCTTGATTACTGTAGCTTTGTAGTATAATCTGAAGTCAGGAAGCCTGATTCCTCCAGCTCCGTTTTTCGTTCTCAAGATTGCTTTGGCTATTCGGGGTCTTTTGTGTTTCCATACAAATTGTGAAATTTTTTGTTCTAGTTCTGTGAAAAATGCCAGTGGTAGTTTGATAGGGATTGCATTGAATCTGTAGTTTGCTTTGGGTAGTAGAGTCATTTTCACAATGTTGATTCTTCCAATCCAAGAACATGGTATATCTCTCCATCTATTTGTATCATCTTTAATTTCTTTCATCAGTGTCTTATAATTTTCTGCATACAGGTCTTTTGTCTCCTTAGGTAGGTTTATTCCTAGATATTTTATTCTTTTTGTTGCAATGGTAAATGGGAGTGTTTTCTTGATTTCACTTTCAGATTTTTCATCCTTAGTGTATAGGAATGCCAGAGATTTCTGTGCATTAATTTTGTATCCTGCTACTTTACCAAACTCATTGATTAGCTCTAGTAGTTTTCTGGTAGCATCTTTAGGATTCTCTATGTATAGTTTCACGTCATCTGCAAAGAGTGACAGCTTTACTTCTTCTTTTCTGATTTGGATTCCTTTTATTTCCTTTTCTTCTCTGATTACTGTGGCTAAAACTTCCAGAACTATGTTGAATAAGAGTGGTGATAGTGGGCAACCTTGTCTTGTTCCTGATCTTAGTGGAAATGCTTTCAGTTTTTCACCATTGAGGACGATGTTGGCTGTGGGTTTGTCATATATGGCCTTTATTATGTTGAGGAAAGTTCCCTCTATGCCTACTTTCTGCAGGGTTTTTATCATAAATGGGTGTTGAATTTTGTCAAAAGCTTTCTCTGCATCTATTGAGATGATCATATGGTTTTTCTCCTTCAATTTGTTAATATGGTGTATCACGTTGATTGATTTGCATATATTGAAGAATCCTTGCATTCCTGGAATAAACCCCACTTGATCATGGTGTATGATCCGTTTAATGTGCTGTTGGATTCTGTTTGCTAGTATTTTGTTGAGGATTTTTGCATCTATGTTCATCAGTGATATTGGCCTGTAGTTTTCTTTCTTTGTGACGTCCTTGTCTGGTTTTGGTATCAGGGTGATGGTGGCCTCGTAGAATGAGTTGGGGAGTGTTCCTCCCTCTGCTATATTTTGGAACAGTTTGAGAAGGATAGGTGATAGCTCTTCTCTAAATGTTTGATAGAATTCGCCTGTGAAGCCATCTGGTCCTGGGCTTTTGTTTGTTGGAATATTTTTAATCACAGTTTCAATTTCACTGCTTGTGATTGGTCTGTTCATATTTTCTATTTCTTCCTGATTCAGTCTTGGCAGGTTGTGCCTTTCTAAGAATTTGTCCATTTCTTCCAGGTTGTCCATTTTATTGGCATAGAGTTGCTTGTAGTAATCTCTCATGATCTTTTGTATTTCTGCAGTGTCAGTTGTTACTTCTCCTTTTTCATTTCTAATTCTATTGATTTGAGTCTTCTCCCTTTTTTTCTTGATGAGTCTGGCTAATGGTTTATCAATTTTGTTTATCCTTTCAAAGAACCAGCTTTTAGTTTTATTGAGCTTTGCTATTGTTTCCTTTATTTCTTTTTCATTTATTTCTGATCTGATTTTTATTTCTTTCCTTCTGCTAACTTCAGGGTTTTTTTGTTCTTCTTTCTCTAATTGCTTTAGGTGCAAGGTTAGGTTGTTTATTCGAGATGTTTCCTGTTTCTTAAGGTAGGATTGTATTGCTATAAACTTCCCTCTTAGAACTGCTTTTGCTGCATCCCATAGATTTTGAGTCGTCGTGTTTTCATTGTCATTTGTTTCTAGGTATTTTTTGATATCCTCTTTGATTTCTTCAGTGATCACTTCGTTATTAAGTAGTGTATTGTTTAGCCTCCATGTGTTTGTATTTTTTACAGATCTTTTCCTGTAATTGATATCTAGTCTCATAGCGTTGTGGTCGGAAAAGATACTTGATACAATTTCAGTTTTCTTAAATTTACCAAGGCTTGATTTGTGACCCAAGATATGATCTATCCTGGAGAATGTTCCATGAGCACTTGAGAAAAATGTGTATTCTGTTGTTTTTGGATGGAATGTCTTATAAATATCAATTAAGTCCATCTTGTTTAATCTGTCATTTAAAGCTTGTGTTTCCTTATTTATTTTCATTTTGGATGATCTGTCCATTGGTGAAAGTGGGGCGTTAAAGTTCCCTACTATGAATGTGTTACTGTTGATTTCCCCTTTTATGGCTGTTAGTATTTGCCTTATGTATTGAGGTGCTCCTATGTTGGGTGAATAAATATTTACAATTGTTATATCTTCTTCTTGGATCGATCCCTTGATCATTATGTAGTGTCCTTCTTTGTCTCTTGTAATAGTCTTTATTAAAGTCTATTTTGTCTGATATGAGAATTGCTACTCCAGCTTTCTTTTGGTTTCCATTTGCATGAAATACCTTTTTCCATCCCCTTACTCTCAGTCTGTATGTGTCTCTAGGTCTGAAGTGGGTCTCTTGTAGACAGCAAATATATGCGTCTTGTTTTTGTATCCATTCAGCCAATCTGTGTCTTTTGGTGGGAGCATTTAGTCCATTTACATTTAAGGTAATTATCGATATGTATGTTCCCATTCCCATTTTCTTAATTGTTTTCGGTTCGTTATTGTAGGTCTTTTCCTTCTTTTGTGTTTCTTGCCTAGAGAATTTCCTTTAGCAGTTGTTGTAGAGCTGGTTTGGTGGTGCTGAACTCTCTCAGCTTTTGCTTGTCTGTAAAGGTTTTAATTTCTCTGTCAAATCTGAATGAGATCCTTGACGGGTAGAGTAATCTTGGTTGTAGGTTTTCCCCTTTCATCACTTTAAATATGTCCTGCCAGTTCCTTCTGGCTTGCAGAGTTTCTGCTGAAAGATCAGCTGTTAACCTTATGGGGATTCCCTTGTATGTTATTTGTTGGTTTTCCCTTGCTGCTTTTAATATTCTTTCTTTGTATTTAATTTTTGATAGTTTGATTAATATGTGTCTTGGCATGTTTCTCCTTGGATTTATCCTGTATAGGACTCTCTGTGCTTCCTGGACTTGATTGACTATTTCCTTTCCCATATTAGGGAAGTTTTCGACTATAGTCTCTTCAAATATTTTCTCAGCCCCTTTATTTTTCTCTTCTGCTTCTGGGAACCCTATAATTCGAATGTTGGTGCGTTTAATGTTGTCCCAGAGGTCTCTGATACTGTCCTTAACTCTTTTCATTCTTTTTTCTTTACTCTGCTCCCCAGCAGTTATTTCCACCATTTTATCCTCCAGCTCACTTATCCATTCTTCTGCCTCAGTTATTCTGCTACTGATTCCTTCTATTTTTAATTTCAGTAATTGTGTTTTTCATCACTGTTTGTTTGTTCTTTAGTTCTTCTAGATCCTTATTTAACATTTCTTGTAGTTTCTCCATTCTGTTTCTGAGATTTTGGATCAGCTTTACTATCATTACTCTGAATTCTTTTTCAGATAGGTTGCCTATTTTGTCCGCATTTATTTGGTCTTGCAGGTTTTTACCTTGCTCTTTCGTCTGTAACATATTTTTTTGTCATTTCACTTTTTTTTTTTTGATGGTGGGACTGTATTCCTGTCTGCTTGTTTGGCCTGAGCCATCCAGCACTGGAGTTTGTAGGCCGTTGGGTAGAGCTGGGTTTTGGTGCCGAGATGAGGACCTCCAGGAGGCCTCACTCTGATTAATATTCCCTGGGGTCTGAGGTTCTCTATCCGTCCAGCGGTTTGGGCTTGGCTTTCCCACCACAGGAGCTCAGGCCTGACCTCTGGCCTGGGAACCAAGATCCCGCAAGCTGCATGGCGTGGCAAAAAAACAAAAGGAAAAGAAAAAGGAAAAAAGGAGCAGTACAATAACAAAGAATAAAAAAAAAAAGTAAAATTAGAAAGATAATAAATATATTATATATATTTATAATATAAAATATATTTTATATTATATAAAATAAATATATTTTATAAATATAAAAATATAATTGAAACAACTTCAACAAAGTAAAATAAAACCACAACAGAAAAAAGAAAAAAAAAAGGGGGGAACAAGCCAAAAGGAGCAGAACAATAACAAAATATAAAGAATAAAATTAGAAAAATAAAAGATTTATTAGAAAAAATAAAAATACAAACAACAACAGCAACAAGGTAAAACAGAACCCCAACCTAAAAGTAGAAAAAAAAAAGCGTTGGGCTTCCCTGGTGGCGCAGTGGTTGAGAGTCCGCCTGTCGATGCAGGGGACACGGGTTCGTGTCCCGGTCCGGGAAGATCCCACGTGCCGCGGAGCGGCTGGGCCCGTGAGCCATGGCCGCTGAGCCTGCGCGTCCGGAGCCTGTGCTCCGCAACGGGAGAGGCCACAGCAGTGAGAGGCCAGCGTACCGCAAAAAAAAAAAAAAAAAAAAAAAGCCTTGGCTATGGGCGGTGGAGTTTTGACAGGGGGGTGGGGTGGAACTTAGGTAGGGGCAGGGTTTAGGATGGGTGGGGCCTAGGTGGGGGGTGGGGCCTAGGTGGGGTGGGGTGGGGTGGGTGGGGTGACTTTCAAGCATGGGGTGGGGCCTCTGCTTAGGACCTGCCCGGAAGGGAAGAGGAAGCACATCCAAAAGGGGGCTTATGGAGTGTGGATTTCCGGAGTTAGAGGTAAGGCCCTGGGTGAGGGTTTGTGGGTGGGGTTTAGGCCCAGCATGGTTGGAGGGGTTCTCAGAGGGGCTACCTCTGAGTGTAGAGGTAGGGCCCTGGGTGAGGGTGTAGAGGCACAGCAGGAGGGAGGCTCCGAGGGCAGAGGATTAGGCCTGGGAGCCCAACAGGCTCCCCGGTGCCTAAGTGGACAGGGAACGTGTTGGCTGTGTTCCCTTCCGTTCCTCTGCCCCCCAACCAGGGTCTCCCCTGTCCCCGCTGGACCCCTAACCGTGGGTGGGTCCCGCTGGGTGTAGGAACTCCTCCCCTCCCCCAGCCACCTCTCAGGGGTGCCTGTCCCGTAGGTCCGGCCTTTACTTTTGCTCCGCCTTCTCTCCCTCCCACTCCCTCAGGACCCGCGTGGCTGGAGGGGGCCTCGGTGGGCAGAGGATCAGGCCTGGGATCTCAGCAGGCTCCCAGGGGCCCAAGTGGGCATGGGAAACGCTGGCCATGCTCCCTTTTGATCCTTTGTGCTCCCAATGGTCCCTTCCTTTCCCCCCTGGGCATGGGATCCCTTCCCCTACCCCAGCCGTCCCTCAGGGGCCCCGGTCCCATCCCGCCTCCACTTCTCCTACCCCCTCACTCCCCCCAACGCCCAGGTCCTACCCGGTTGCTGGGGGTTCCTCCCATTCCCTTAGGTGTCAGTGGTCCCCCACCAGTGCCTGGTAGGTGCCCTAGTTGCGAGGAGACGCGAATTCCACGTCCTCCTAGTCCGCCATGTTGACTCCGCCCCCCACGAAAAAACCCTCCTTGATTGTATTTCTGCTTGCGATTCTCTACTTAAACATAACAAAAATGTTCCTTTTTTTTTTTGCGGTACGCAGGCCTCTCACTGTTGTGGTCTTTCCCGTTGCGGAGCACAGGCTCCGGACGCGTAGGCTCAGCGGCCGTGGCTCACAGGCCGAGCCGCTCCACGGCACGTGGTATTCTTTCCCCACCAGGACACGAACCTGTATCTCCTGCATCGGCAGGCGGACTCTCAACCACTGCGCCACCAGGTAAGCCCCAGGCAACTATAACTTTTGACAGGTCCAAATACAAAACTGATTTATTTACAGTGTCACCGCTAGGTGGTGCCACCAATTAGTGAAAACAATGGTTGCTGTCATGGGACAACCGAAAACCACTTGCAGCCAGTACAAGCACAAGTTTGTGAGCTTGTAGGGAACTTGTGTGCCCTTGTGCACTTGTGTATAAGCGTGTGCACACACAACTCTTGGTGCATGAGTTTGCTCTCAGTGCAATGTTGGTTTACAAGTGTACACATGTGTGCATGTGTGCAAGTCCATGCAGAGGTCTGTGCACCCTGGAGAGCATGGGCATGAAGCTAATGATATGAACTCCAAAAGTCCTGACCCATCAGCCGTATGTATTGTCTGGAACTCTGGCCCCTTATCTTGGAAGGCTGTTTGTAGAGCGTGCAGAAACCCTGACCCTAAGGGAGAAATACAGCAACGCCACAGGACAGCTTTTCTGAGGCAGGGAATCCCTAGACACAGCCACACATCCTCTAAGGTCATCAGTCCTGCAAGCCCTCCAAGGAGGTCTCAGTCACTTGTGACGTCGTGGAGGACCGTGGTCTCAACACCTTCCCGAGTGCCCAAAGCTTCAAATCAAATGCCCACCTTGGGATTGTATCTTCTGTCCAGATGGGGAGTGACCCTGCACTTAAGAAAATAAATGTGTGTGTATGTGTGTGTAGGATGGGGGAGCTCCCCCAATTCCCTGCCCCCACCCAAAGTCATCCAAATCCACACACCCTTTCCCTGTTATCTCTGTGGACAGTCCTCAGCTGATCTCAGCTCTCACTCTGGAGCCCCCCTCACTCCGGGAATCGTGCTGTCTTGATTATTTGCGGTCTAGAATAGCCCACAAAGCTGGGGTACCTTAGGCAAGTCCCCTCCCTCAGTTTCTCTGGCTCTCAGTGAGGGCTGGGTCTGTGTGACTCCAAGAGGCCCTTAGTGCTGACTGGCGTTCTGCCAGTTGCAGGGCCCTGCCCCCCTCCCGTGGCTGGTGTGGGGTGGGAGTCTCCTTGGAGAAGCTCCCAAGAAGGAGAAAGTTCTGTTTGGCTTCCTCCTCCTCCTTCCAGCACACTTCCCTCCTTAACAGGCCCCCAGGGAAGGCAGCTGGGCTCGCAGGCCTCTAGAAGCCACAGGAGGGAGTTCTCACTTGAGCATCATTAAAAGTTCAAGTGGCTTCCTCCCTCCACGCCCCCCACCCCAGGGTGAAAGCCCCAGGACTCATTAGACCCACTGCCCCCAGAGCCCAATTTGGTTGAAGGGAATGCTTGGCTTTTCCATCCAGAGGAGCTTTGCCTTAAGGGTTTGGGGCTTCCCTGAGAGAGCTCATCTGATTGAGGTCAGAGAGGGAAGGTCCCCAGAGGTCACCTCTTGCCCTGGCACTTTTCCAGAGGAGGAAACAGGCTGCAGGGGAGGGACTTGTCCAAGGTCCCACAGAGGTGGGCTCACTGTGGAGGGCCCCCAGGCATCCATGGTCTCGGGATGGAGATGCAGAGCTGGGGCTTCGGGGAGGCCCTGCCACGTGTGAGGAAGAGCTGTGAGAACAGTCCGACAAGCCCACAGCAGAAGGGGCTGCCCAGGGAGATAGTGGACGTCCATCCCTGGACATGTGGGTGGGATGGGTAAGTGCTTGTCTAGATGAACAGAGGATTCAGGACCAGGAGGGGGAAAGGGATGCGAAACTGCTCAGGTCCTGCCCCCTCTGTAAGTTCTCCCCCAGGCAGGAATGGCGTGTCACAATTGCTGGGCTGGGGTGGCGCGAGGGCCTGCCGTTTATGGCCAGTTGAGCCTGTTGGTTGGAAGCCAGGAGGCTGGCACTGGGGCCTCTCTGACCTCAGCAGCCTCCTTCCTGCCTCCTGAAGCCCTGGGCTAACACCCAGACCCTCTTAGCTCCCAGATCCAGTAGGACCGAGGACGCAGAGACAGTTGTTCATCTTCCCTGGATGATAAAACCCTGCCTGCGGGGCCTGCCTGAGCTCCTGAAGTGTGGGACAATTGCACGATAGAACCTGACTAGTCCAGGAGGCCTCTGTGGGCTGCAGGACAGGGAGCCGCAGACTCTCAGATGGCACGAGGTCTCCCAAGTCGACTGGTGCAAACTCTGCTGCCTTAATATCAGTGGCAAATGTGTCAGGACCTGGTTTAAGTGCCTTATAAATCTTAACTCCTTGAATCCTCAGAAAACCCTATGTGGAAATATGCTCTAATGAGCCATTTTACAGATGAGGAAACTGAGGCACAGAGAGTTTAGGAAACTTGTGCACAATCACAGGGCAAGTGAGTCACGTGGTTCGAGAACCTATGTGCTGTGCTCTCAGTAAGAGAGGAGGGAGCCCAGGGAGGGGACAGAGCTGGCCCAGTCACTTGGCCAAACAGCAGGATTGGGGGCCTAGACTCTTTATCTCCAGCCTCTGGCCCCTCCCCACCCCGCAGCCCCTCCTTTCAGCTCCTCTGTCCCGACCAAGCCTCGCTGTGGGCCTCCCCAGAGCTAACAGTGGCCAGGCCTCCCCTTGGCTGGCAGCTCCAGCCCAAAGAGGCTGCACCCACATTCCCTGGCTGCTCTCCAGCCCACAGGAGCTGAGAAAACAAAGTCCAGTGACTGTGAGGGCTGAGCAGAGGCTGCCGAAGGGGAGGAAGCAGCGAGGAGCCACCGAGCGGAGGCCGCTGTCAACTCCCAGATGCTGGGCCTCCTGGGGAGCACGACCCTCGTGGGCTTGATCATAGGCGCTGCTGTGGCTCTGCTGTTGCTGCTGCTGCTGCTGGCCGCCTGCTTGTACTGCAGACAGGAGGAGACTGACGTGGAGAGGAACCACCCTGCTGCAAGGAGAAACCGAGTCCGGTGGGCCCAGCCTCCGATCTCCTCAGGCCGGGGCCACCTGGGACGCTTACACCATATCCGTTATTCTGGCCGTGTGCCTCACATGCCCCATGCGACCCTCCATCACCACCATCACCTCGCCCACCACCATGCCCACCACGCCCACCAGGCCCAGCGAGGCCGCCGCTGATGCCTGGATGGCAGCCTGCCCCACCATCACCAGGATGCGGGGACCCCGAGGTTCCCGTGCAGAAGGGCACCTCTTGGCGGTGAACGTCGGGACCTGCCTGGGCTTCATTCGCCTACTGTGCCCCGTGTGCTACGGAGGCGGAGGACTGAAGAGCTCCAGGGGTGGCCCTGACGGGGCTGAGAGCAGGGGTGGTGGTGGTCCTTCGGGGGCGGACACCACCTTGTGACTGTAAGTCCCAAGGGGCACCAGAAGTGACGGCCAGTCTGGTGCAGGTGCACAGGGGTGTGGGGATGCACAGAAGGTGTACCCTGCTCTCTCCAAACAACCAGGCCTCTGGCCAGGGCGGTAGCTGGGAGGTGCCCTGGTAACGCCCTTTCATTTGCAGAACGTAGCTTGAGGCTGCACAATCAAGTCAATGGTGCCTTAATACAAGAAAATAAAAACCACTAAGAAGCTTTTGTGAAGAGGCTCTTGATTGTAACTCAAGTGGGAGGGAGGGAGTGGCCAGCCCTTTGTCTGCCTCGCCCAGGACCTTCCTCTCCGGTGGGACTGAGTGCCTGGTGCGGGCCCTGCAGCGGGGGAGATTGGGCGGCTCTGCAGGGCTCTGAGGACAGTAGGTGAGAAGGCCTGGGGCCTGAGCTCTGATGAGGGGGAGGTTAGGGTTTGCAGGCAGCCCTGCCCAGACAGAGAGAGGGGGAAGAAGCCGTCCAGGCTGGCCCCTGGGCTCTACCTCCAGGGCTCTCTTCAGTCCATCTCTAGGGCAGACTGCGCTCTGGAACTGCAGAAGCCCCCTTCCATGGGCTGTGCTGAATTAATGTTTCTTTGGTAACTGGGTCAGGGTTTCTTATCCAGGCCTTGAGTCTCCAGCCAGCCTGACCCCTCCCGTGCTTGGGTGTGGCTGGCGCTGTGTCTGGGAGGGAGGGTGTGGTGCTGGGTGGCCTTGGGAGAGTGCTCACCTCAAGGGAGTCTCAGTTTCCTCTTCCCTAAAATGGGATAGATGACAGAAACATCTTGCCAAAGCCTGGAGGCCTGTTCCCAAATACCCCAGAACAGCTGACGGGATTCCAAAGTGAGGAAGGAAATCTTGTTCTGAGGCCTTCCCTGAGGAAGGAAGTCCTGTGAGCCAGGGTGGGAAGTGGAGGGGAGAGGCTTGGGGGCCAGGCCAGGTGGTGGGGAGGGGCTGGAGAACAGGCCAGAAAGTCCCGGGGCCTGGTGACTGACTCACTGGAACAGAATGTCCTGTTTCTTTTCTATTTCCTGGTGGATTCTCTGTGAGGGCTGGGATGGGAAGGGATGGAAGGGGGAGAGGGAGGCAAATTCACACTGAGAGCTGGACTAGACTGCAGGCTTGGGAAAGTGGATCAGGGTCTATGGTGCCTTTTGAATCCGCCTCCCCTCGCCTCCCCCTATGGCTGCCCTGAGCTCATCTCCAGCTTGGACTCCTGCTGCAGGCCCTCTGGGCTGCCTACCTCCAGCCCTGCCCCTTTGTGAAGCGTCCCCACACTGTAGCCTCCTCACTGTCCTTAGAACAAAGTCTAAAGACATTGTTGGCCTTCTGGTTGGCCATTCAAGGCCCCCTGGTCTGTTTTGTGCCTACTTGTGTTCCTTTTGTCCTATCCGCACTGCTCCAGTCCTCAGACTCAGAAAACCCTGCACCTTCCCTTCTCTGTGTCTTTGCCCAAGACGAATTTGTTACTCACTCCTATGGGTTTCCAATTTATTATTATTATTGTTGTTGTTGTTATCATTATTTCTCTTGGCACACTGAACACACTCTCTTTCCCTAGAGATTTACGGCAAGATTCAAAGGCCCCTGCCTTCATAGGACTGAGAACTCTTTGAGGGCTCCCCACTGCCCAGGGTGGGACCAGTCCACACAACAGATGGTCAGGAAAGATTCCCAGAGCTTCACGCTCTCTAGAAAAGTAAATGTGCTTGGAATAACCACTGCCAGAAGCTTGGGGCTTCAGGGACACCAGGTATAACAGTAGGACCCTGCAAGGATTAGGCCGTTGAGCTCCTGGGGCCTTGTTGAGGGAGCTTGTGTTCCTACCCTATCTCCCCAGTGTTGGGGGTGTGTGGAGGTCTGTAGCCTGCTGGCTTGGACCATGCCCCCCATCCCTCTGCGGAGCCCCATGTCAGCCTTGGCTGGCCTGTCTTTCCTAAGTGTGGCTTCGAGCATCCTCTGGGAGAACCAGGATGCCTGCCATCACCTTTTCCCTTTTTAATATAAGTGGGATGTATGGGAGACTTCCCTGGTGGTCCAGTGGTTAAGACTCTGAGCTTCCACTGTAAGGGGTGCAGGTTCGATCACTAGTGGGGGAATTAATATCCCACATGCCACGTGGTAAGGCCAAAAGAAAATAAAAATATATGTATATGGAATGTATGGGGCGTGGTCTTTCTTCTGACCAGTAGACAGTGATGGATGCTGGGAGGACAGATGTGTGTCTAAGTGGTAGACATCTTTGGGAGCCCCACTGCATCTGGGGCTTATAGGCAGGGACTGTCTATCATAGGATTACAAAAGTCACAAGAAGAGAAAATACCTGGAATAAACCCTTAGGACAAGCAGTTCCCCTGGTGCCCTCCATCTCCCAAACTGACTAATTGATTTTGGTAATTCAGTCTGAAACCACAGGCCCCACAGATTGGCTCATCATGTTTCCTGTCTCCTGCTTCTGGTCGCCCCAGCTAATACAAATAATTCAAAGTGTCCAGCTTCCTGTCACAGCCCCCACTGGCTCCAGGCTCCTCCTCTGTGTAGGTGTCCGGTCATCTTAGAAAAGGGAAGAGAGAGAATTTAGCAGGGTATCATTTACTAGGAATTGTCACTCTCCCATTCTGTGTGTAGGCAGTTTCCTACAACTAGTACCAAAGAAAGTTCACTGGGCCTTGGAGAAATTGACAAGGACCCAGGCTGTGTATCCCTGGGCTAGGCCTTGGCCCTCCCTGGGCCTTTGCACTCTGGTCAGTAAAACTGTAGAAGGAGGCAACTGCTCTGTGGACTGGTGGTACCTAGAGAGAGCATCGAACTAAGAGGAAAGGGAGGAAGCCCCTCCTAGACTATTTGGTACTCTAGTTATCACTACTAACTAGCAGTAGGCCTTGGGCAGGGCGTTTAACCTCTGTGACTATGGGCACTGTTACCTCTGAAATGGAGATAACATCACTTCGCAATGTTGCTGGAACCATGATACTAGACAGTGCCTGACGGTGTCTAGTACCTGGAATTATTGTTTCTCACATACCTTTTCTCCAAGGTTGGGTAAAGTGAGGCTAATAACCCGGTCTACTTTCCGGAAGTGGTGGTGGTCTCAGGAGGTGTTGGCTGTGGAAGGGCTGTGACCGAGTGACAGTCAGGATGGAGCCCCTTCTGGCAGACTTACTTATGGCCTGGGCCTGGCTCACCCCCTCCCCTGAGTCGATGAAGTGGACACCCTGGCAGGGAGCAGGGCTGGAGTGGCATGGGTGTGCATGGGGGGTGAGGTGGGGTGAGTGCAGTCACCAAGGGGGCCGGCAGCTGTGCGGGTCCTGGGCCCTCACTCACAATTGGAGGAAGGAATGCAGGAAGTGCTCACAGCCGCTCAGATATCTCAGAGCCTCGTCCCAGGCAGGACCAAGGCTGCAGTACCCTGGGAATGAGTGTGCCATGGCCTGGCCCCTGGGGTGGCCACCGGGCCAGGAGCCCACGGCACTGCGTACAGCCAGAGCTGTCCCTCGCGGAGCCCAGGGTAAGTTTTCACAGCACGAGCAGGCAGCGAGGAGGGCTGCCTGGAGCAGAGGGGAGGCTGGAGCAGAAGACCGGGGAGGGGGACTAAGGAGCCCACAGTAGTTACTGAAGAGCTCAGATATCCCTCCCGGAGCATGACCTGCCTTATCTCAACAGCACTCTCCCAGCCCGTGCAGAAAAGGAGGCCGAATGAAAGGGCACTTGTTTCCAAGCAGCACTCCCTGCATCTGGCCCAGAGCTGCCATTGCCTCCTCCCCACTTTTGTCCCTGCCCCCAGCACAGGGCCAGGGGTTTGAGAGGCAGCAGATAGGCTGATTCAAGGACTGGCCCAAGGTTCCTCCAGGGGAGGAGCCTGGGCTCATCTCGGATCCACAGGACGGGGGGAGTATTTTGTCTTTTGTCTGAGTGTACAAACACTCATGAACTCCATATGCGTCATCAGAGGGCCGGGTTAGTGAGGCTCCCTCTAAGCAAAGTCTTCTGCCTTCTCCTTCCAGCCCCCTGCATCCAGGGAGTCTTGAGCTCACATCTTTCAGGACAGTGCTTCTTCCAGAGCTGCCAGGGGAGTTGCCCATGGCTCTTAGAAACCTGGCCCGAGGCTTAGAAAACAGTGACAGAGACCCCCTGAGATCGGAGTAGAGCCATGTGGGGCACCCAACGGCCCAGAGGGGGCACCAGCCAGGGCCTCAGACCGATATCTTCTTAGAAGACCATCGGGAGAGCAGCTGGAGGAGCAAGGGTACCTGCTATCACCAAGAGCCCCTCGCTTCGGATGGGGAGCTAAGGTCTGAGACGCATCCTGGGTTGCTCAGTGGGTCAGTGGCCAAACGGGGCCATGGAAACGGCAGTGATTGGAATTGTGGCCGTGCTATTCGTGGTCACCGTGGCCATCACCTGCATCCTCTGCTGTTTCAGCTGTGACTCAAGGACCCAGGATTCTCAGGGGGGCCCACACCCCAGCTTCACGGTGGCCACGTTTCGCCAGGAGGCTTCTCTCTCCACGGGGCCAGGTCACCATGTCCAGCCAGTGGCGGGTGTCCGGGACTTCTGGACTTTCATGTGAGACCTACCAGCCCCCAGGATTTGCTCTGCTGGTGGTCAGACTCATCTACCCCCCCGGCAAGCCTTCTCTGTTGACCCACTCCTTCAAGCCTGGCATTCCTGTCCTTCCCTGCCTGTATCCAGAAAACTCCCTGTCCCATCCCATCCCAGCTTGCCGTGGCCTCCAGTCTGGGAGATCCATGGTGATGGGGCCAGGTGGGAGTCAGCTCTGACCCCTGAGAGCTCAGCTGGACCAACCCACAGGATGGGGCTTAGGAGAGGTCCGGAGCTTGAGTGACCGGGCAGAGCTGGGTGGTATGGTGGGCCAGCTCTTCTGAGCTTCACGGTGAACTGAAATATCACTGGACTTTATAGTGAACAGAGTGTTGGTTAACTCAAGTTATCCCAGGATGCCTATGAAACTGGTTCTATTGCCACCAGAGGAAGCAGCGCCCTCAGTGGACAGTTTTACAAACTTATCTGTTCCTCTAATTGAGTCATTTTGCTACTTGCCTGTGCACATCCTGCAGAGCCCACCCCTGAGATCTGCCTCCTACCCGTTACCTGAAATCAGCCCTGAAATTCTGAAACCAAAGTGATGCTTCCTGGGAACTGGCAATGTATTTTATAATTGAAAATGCATATCCTTTTATGGGTCTCCCAAGAATCAGGGTTGGGGAATCACAAAAGGAAACAGAAGAGAAAAATAGAGTCACAGAAAGTACAAGATGTTTTATTAACAGGAAAGCCAGAAAGAAGACTTTGAAACATATTTTGAATGAGACTTTATTACTATATTCTTATAGGTCACTTCTATTCTTAGAGACTAAGTGACCTGTGTCACTCAGGAATGATAGAAAAATGATAGAACTCCAAATGACAGAACTGAAAGTTAATTTTGAATAAGTTAAAATGTTATGTTATATTGACAGTATGTAACAAAGCTCTTGTTTGCATCACAAATAAATAGATGTTCAGTTTTTATTTATAGAAAATCTGTTTTCTCTGTACCCATGAAATAAATGCCGGGCCATATTTAGCATATGGTTTGAAGGCTGCAGAATTCTGAGTCTCCTGACTCATGTCTCCAGCCAGCCCTGAAGGAATGACTCTCCCAGGACCTGCCTGTTGAAGGGGGCAGGACTGACCTTGCGAGGAGGTCTGGCCTCTGAGGGTGCCCGGATGGGCCACTCTGGCCACGGAAGGACTCTCAGAGAGAGAGGCTTAGGGCTGCAGAGGTGCAGAAGGGTAAGGGGACAGGGAGAGAGTCAGGCTGGTGGAGAGGTGTGGAGGCGGGTGGTGTGGGGTGAGCATGGGGAGGGAAGAGGCACAGCCCAGGGACAGGAGCTCCTGGCGACCGCGTCTTGGTCACTCTGGACCCTAGAGCCCGCAAGCAGGGCCTTCATAGAGCATGTGGAGGGTACCGGCTGCAGGGAGGACCTGGAGGTCCTCAGTTGAGTGGAGTGAACTGTTCAGGTCATGTTCTCTGAAAGTGAAGCCCAGACAGAGTTTGGGGTGCCAGATGTTTATAGGGATCAGCATGTGTGAGGGCAGGAGGAGGAAGCAGGATTAGACAGAGGAAGGAGACAAATAATGATGCAGGCCCTTAATATCCCTTTGCTGTCTCTGAATGCTCCCCCACAGCCTCCCAAGTTTGACCTCAGGCAAAGCAGCTCTGCAGCTGAGGCTGGCCCTGAAGTCCTTCCTTGAAGGGGTCCTGGGTGGTGCATCTCCACAGGAGCTCAGCTGCGGCCTGTTCTCAGAGGTGCACCGACCAGTCAGAGGTGGCTGAGCATGTCCAGGGACAAAGAAATAACGGGCACGGGAGCTCCAGGTGGGCAGAGACGGCAGTGCGAGACCTGGGAGGGGAGAGAAGAGTGGGCCTCAGCCTCTCTCTCATCTCAAGCAGAGTTAGCTCTGTTCTAGGTCGGGCATCTTCAGCTGGACCCAAGTATCAGAACCCCAGGCCCAGGGCTTTGCCTCTGTATCGTGTGGTCACATCCTTCCCTGGGTCCGTGGAGGGAAGGTCTGTAGGCTGGACTCACACAGCTCTGAAAACAAGCAATGTGGGGGGCAGCCTCACTGTGCAGGCGGGCAGTCTGTCAAGCCCTGAGGTCTCCTTATTTGCTCATTCGCTCATCCACCCACTCATCCACCCACCCATCCATCCACCCATCCATCATGCACCCATCCATGCACCCATCCATCCACCCATCCATCCACCCATCCATGCACCCACCCATCCACCCATACATCCACCCATCCATCCACCCACTCCATCTACTCAGCCTTACTTCCTCATCTACTCATGCATTCATTCATTCATCTCATCACTCATTGTCATTCACTCCTCCATTCAATAAACACTGGCTGAGCACCGACTGTGTACCAGGCCCTGCCTAGGGAATGTGGGAGTCAACCAGACCTGGTCCCAGCATTCGATGAACTCCCAATATAGTCACCTGGACAAGGGTGCAAATAACACAGGTGCTCAAGGGAGGGAGAGCTGGGAGACCCAGGGAAACCTGGGAGGAGGTGGCTCTCGAGTTGGACTTGAAGAAAAGTTGCCACTTCAGCAAGCAGAGTTTGGGGGAGGGTGTCCAGACAGAGGGAGCGGCGGCATGAATGGAGGTTCAGAGAACGTGCGGGCAGGGAGTAAGCAGTTCAGCGTGAGTGGGCGCGAGGGGACGAGGCTGGGCCACAGCCAGCTCCTGAGGGAACCACTTCTGGCCAGCATGTTTCCGGGCAACAGAAGATGAAGGCAACAAAGAGGCAGCCTCCCTTGCCAGGCTGGGTAGGAGCAGTCTTCCCTAGCGCACACACACACGCACACACACGCACGCATACACACACACCAGCGTTGCAACCTGCTGTTGCCACAGGGGAGAGGTGGCCTCTGCAGCAGGGGCTGGAGAAAAGGTTCTTGGAGACTCAGGGGGTGGCCGGCCCACAGTGGAGGTGGAGCCGAGGGTGAGGGAGAGGCTGTTCCAGGGAAGCAGGGAGTTTGAGAAGGGCAGGCAGTCAAGGCCAGCACCCTGGAGCAGGCTGACAAAAAGGAGGCGCCAAGGAGGAGCAGCTAGAGAAGGGGCAGGAAGGTGGGGAGCGAGGGGGGCAAGAAGTGGGGAGTAGGGTTACCCGATCTAGCAAATAAAAATACAGGACATCCAGTTAATTCTAATTTCAGGTAGACAACAAATAATTTTTGGTATACATAGGTCCCATGCAGTATTGGGGACACACTTATACTAAAACATTACTCGTTGTCTATCTGAGGTTCAAATCGAACTGGGTGTCTGGTATTTTATCAGACAACCCTACGAGGGAGGGAGTGGCTCTCAGAGAGGGCGGGTCAGTTGGTTGAAAGCATCAGGGGGGCCAGCGAAGGTGAGCACCCAGGCCTTGGGTTAGGCAACGTGACAGTTGACGATGACAGTTGACGATGACCTTGGCGAGAACGGTTTGAAAGGAGTGAAGGGAGCAGCCCCACGGCGGTGTGCGTGTGCGCGGGCGCGTGCGTGCGCAGGGGCGGTGGAGGCAGTGGGAGCTGAGTCAGCAGGAGATCACAGCTGAAGATAATCTGAAGGGAAGCAGGGTGATGTATGGTGGCCTTTTTTTTTTTTTTTTTGGTACGCGGGTCTCTTACTGTTGTGGCCTCTCCCATTGCGGAGCACAGGCTCCGGACGCGCAGGCTCAGCGGCCATGGCTCACGGGCCCAGCTGCTCCACGGCATGTGGGATCCTCCCGGACCGGGGCACGAACCCGTGTCCCCTGCATCGGCAGGCAGACTCTCAACCACTGCGCCACCAGGCAAGCCCCTACTACTGGTCTTTTTAAGAAGGGGAGGGAGGTTGAGCATATGGAAGGCCCGAAGGAGAAGGATTGCCGAGGGAGACACTGACAGCCGCCAGCGAGGAAGGGACCCACGGAAGGGTGGGGCTGGGAGCTGGAGCACAAGGAGGGGATCCGAGGGGTCAGGTCTGGATGGCAGGTGGGGGGCCAGGCAACGCTGCTGGGAAAGATGCTTGAGGATATGGGTAGATGCTCATGTTGTGTGGGGGGCGCGTGGGGAAGGAGGGAGATGAGGGCATCATGCCAGATAGTCTGTTTTCTTGGTGAAGCAGGAGCATCTGCTCAGAGATGGGTCTAGGGGAGCTGGGGTCAAGGAGAGCCTGGAATGATGCCCCAGAGAAGGGAGGAGCAGCTCCTACAGTCCTGCTTTTCTTACGTGTGTGGAGTGTGTGGGGGCGAGAATGTGTGTGGTCTGGGTGCGGTGCGTGCGTGTGGCATTTGTGTGTGTGCGTTGTATGGTGTGAGTGTGTATGTCGTCAGGCGTGCGTGTGAGTATGCAGTGGTGTGTGTTGGCCTGAAGTGCTCCTGCCTTTCCTCCCAGTGCAGCCCATTGTGTAAGAAGAGGGAGGGGTTCTCTCACAGGCCAGCACGGAGCCCCTCTATCCCCAAGGGAGGAGGTGGCAGTGTAAGACAGGCTAAGGCTGGCACCAGGAGGCTGGCAAAGCCGGGAGTGTTTACTTGGTGGCGCTGAGGGAAGAGGCTGCTCAAGGTCACCTGGAAGTCTGGGTGGAGCTGCACTCGAACCCCCAATCTCTCAGTCCCCAAATGCAGCATTCTCTGTTCATTCTGCTAATATTAGTTCTTATTTATTGGACTCCTACTGTGTGCTAGGCACTATGCTTTCTGCGTTTCATCTTGTCTTTGCTCACAGTGACTCCCTCATCTCCATTTTACAGCCGAGGGACCTGAGCCCCCGCTGTGGGTTGCTCTGGGCCAATGCGTCCTAGCGCTGCTAGAACCTGCAGACACAAAGTGAACCTGCCCTTTTCCTCTGTAAATGGGGGCTGCAAGTCTCAGCCGACCCATTTCATATCTTCAGGATGAAGGAGAGGCTGGAGCACCAGGGATCTGATTTGCCCCGGGTTTCCCTGTACAAGAGCCTTGCTCACACGTGACCCACCTGGATCTGTCTTTGAAGAAGGAAGAGGTCTTTGCCATACACAGTTCGAACAGGCAGCCCAGGAAACCTCACCCCAGATAACTCTGCCAAGGGTTGGACTGCTGGGTTAACAGACCTCAGCCCTGGGCTGCCCAGCCAAGGCCTCCCTGCAGAGGTAGGGACTGTGCCTCTCCACGCCCAGGTCCACCCCAGGACAAAGGGGAGGGAGAACCCTGCTCCACTCTGCCCAGCTCTGTCCCAGCGCTGCCCCCGCCACTCCCTGGCTGGGCCTCAGCCTGGTGCAGAGGAGGTGAGAATCCTGCCCCCTTGTCTAGAGGCCATGTGAGGGAGGGAAGAGCCTGGAAACCCATCTGTCAGGAGCCCCTGCCCCTCCGCCTGCCCTTCCTCCACACTCCTGACCCTGCAAGCAGCTTGGTGTTTCTCTCTGGGACAGGCTGGATTCTGGAATCAGGAGACCCTGAAATAACATGTTTTCCGGAAAAGTACCTTCCTTAAAGGAAACCACTTGTTCCAAGGAGTTGAAAAGGGCCATTGTGCTCTGCCAGTCCCCGCTCCCCTCAGGACAGGACACTTGAAAAGACACACACTGCTACACACACACACACACACACACACACACACACACAGATGCATTCATCCAGTGCATTTGTAAGAGTGAAAGGAGCAGACTAAACACCAATCAGAGGGGGGCCGGGCAAATCCTAGCAGAGACACAACATGACACTAGGCAGGTGTAAAAACAATGAGGTAAATTTAAACTCATTACCATGAAAGGGCATTTATCATATATCAGTGAGTAAAAAGTAGAGGGAATTGGAGAACTATAAACGTGCCCTGTGGTAAAATCCTATTTCTGTTAAAATACACTTAGATGCATAGAAGAGGGTGTGGAGAGCTACACGCCCAGGTGTTAAGTAGTGACTGTCTCCAGGTGGGCGGGGTGTTTGTGTGTTTCATGTTTTCCCTTTTTGTTTATCTGTATTTCTTGTAATAAATGGTTTGCTTTTGGATAAGAGAAAGCAAGAAACTAACAAAGGAAAAGAACAAAATTAATTTTTCTAAGCTATAAAATGAACCAACTCCAATCTGAGGAAGAGATATAAAAACCCAAATGGTGAGAAATTCTCAGGACCGACAGACAGACACACACACACATATTCTGCGTAATTCACAGGGTTGAGGTAGAAATGGCTGAGGAGTCGGGGAATGGTTGCTAAGTTTCTAGGAAACGCTGGGAAACGCTGGGATCTGGATGTGAGGGTGACTGCGGGGACTTCAGGGCCTGAGGGGTGTGTCTGGGTGGGTTGGGGAGGGTAGAAGGAGTGTCCTGGGACTCAGCCTAGCCTGAGGGAGAGGCTTAGCTAGACACGCACCTACCTTCTGCCTCCTGAGAGAGCGTACGGATCCTTATCCCCGGTCCTCAGTTCAGGCAAGGCTGAGAAACCTGCCAGGGCATCTCCTGCCTCTGCCGCCTCCTGCCTCCGCCCCACACTGTTGTGGAGGGAGATAGCAGGGCCCACTGCTGGTAGGGGCTGCCCTGCCACCACTCATATTACATGGCAAAGGGAATTACAGTCGCTGATGGAATTCCACTGGCTCATCAATTGACCTTAAAATAAGATTATTCTGGATTGGGGCTTCCCTGGTGGCACAGTGCCAATGCAGGGGACACGGGTTCAAGTCCTGGTCCGGGAAGATCCCACATGCCGCGGAACAACTGAGCCCGTGCGCCACAGCTACTGAGACTGCACTCTAGAGCCCGCGAGCCACAACTACTGAGCCCACGTGCCACAACTGCTGAGCCTGCGTGCCGAGAGCCCATGTTCTGCAACAAGAGAAGCCGCCACAATGAGAAGGCTGCGCACCACAACGAAGAGTAGCCCCCACTCGCTGCAACTAGAGAAAGCCCGCGCGCAGCAATGAAGACCCAAAGCAGCCAAAAATAAATCAATCAATAAAAAGATTAGTCTGGATTATCCAGATGGGTCCAATGTAATCAAAAGGGTCCTTAAATGTGAAAGAGGGAAGCATGAAAGTCAGGTCAGAGTGATATGAAGGACAGTAGCTAATAAATGAGGGCAGCCTCTAGAAGCTGGAAAGGAAAAGACAAGGAAACAGACGTAGCGTCCCCAGATAGGAACTCAGCCCTCTGACACGAATCCCGGTGAGTCCCATCTTGGACTCTGGCTCCAGAACTGTAAGATTGTACCTTTGTATTGTTTTAAGCCACTAAGTTGGCGGTAATTTGTTACAGCAGCAGAGTATCCTTGGCTCCACCATTAGTGCTCACCAAGGTTGGAATTTGCCCATCAGGAATCCCTTTTCTGGGATGTCGAACATGTAAGGTAGCATCTGAGGGGATGCAAGTATTAGAGTTGAAGAAGGCGGTTGGGCTCAGGGGATAGATGGGCTGGACTACTTTAGAGAAAAAGATGGGAAGATAGAAATCAAACTTCTCAGATGAGTAGGGTGAGAGTAACAACACGGTGACTGCCAGGCTGTGCTAGGTGTTATGTGACGTGTATCTCCAACAATCCCAGTCCTATCCTGTGGAAACAGCCATACAGGCACGCAAGGGTGTTCTTGCAGTTTTATTTTTGATAGCAAAATATTATAAAGATCCAAGTACCATCAGCAGAGAAATATATAAACAAATTGTGGTACAGCCACAAAATGGAATAATAGTCATTACAGAAATGTACTGACTTGGAAACTGCCTACTAAAAATAGAGAAAGAAAAGTAAGTGACAGAATGGTCTTATAAGAAGAAAGGGGGAGCAAATAAATAAATATCCTTTCTTCCTAAGGAAAAAAAAAGAACCAAAAAACTCCTAAATTACACTTATGTGTATGTGTTTGTATAAACATAGAGAAAAGTCTGGAAGGATATGATTACCACTAGGGATAGGCTCGGAGGGAGAAGGAAACACTGTTTTCTTTATATTCTTCTGCATCGTTCGAATATATTTTAACAAGAATTTGTTGCTTTTTAGTCCATGTAACATTATTTTTTAAAAAGACGGTACAAAGGTTAAAAAGAGTAAACTTTACTATTACTGTTGTTATTTGCAAAAGGAGCTCTCTGGGCGGAGGAATGCCAGAGCTCCACTTAGCAGGAACACTCTGGACACAGATGAACAAAATTGATTCCTTTTCCTGTGTGAGCTTAGCTGGGGAACGAGGTAACATGAATCCTGTGAGTGGAAAAGTGGAGTCATCCTAGCCTGCCTGGCCTTTTACAGATATGTGACCTGACATTCTGCGAGGGACCTGACATTGCTCTAGACTGTATGGCAGTTCCAGACTGAAATACAACTTTCTGGCCCCCGTTTCAGTGAACTTGGAACTTCCTCAAAATTCAAACCCCCTTTTCATAATTCATAATTTTCATGTGAGGACTAAAAATGTCTGTGTTTTGCTGCCTGATCCCACTTTAAATCTGAGGTCTTGTTTATGTCTTGAAACCCCAGGTCTTAAAAGGAAGGGACACTGGCAGAGAGAGAGTCCTAGGAAAGTAGCCAGGGTGGGACGTGGAGTCTGGGGTCCTTGCTCTTCCATCAGGCTCACAGCACAAGGGCTGGATCAGGTGTGTGGAAGTTCTCTGTCTGTCCAGCCCCTGAAACTCTACAAGGTGTCCCAGGTTTGCAAAGCTCTTCTGCAGCATCATCACAATCGTCTCCTGCGATATGCACGGGGACCCAGGGGAGCGGTATCGACCGTAGTTTACAGATGAGAAAACTAAGACCTTGAGACACTAAAGTGATGAACCCCAAGCCATTCAGCAATTTGGTCTCAAAGTTTAGGACAGAGTCACATCTCCTTATTCTCCCATCTCCTTCAACCAGAGTTTCATTTTTATCTCCTTTATATCTTCTATTTCCAAGGTAGATTTTGTTTGATTAAAAAAAGGTCTGCTGCTTCAGAAAGTTTGAAAGTCAATGATCCAGAATGATGTTTCCAAATTCCCAACTGATACTAATGTTCAGCAGTCAGGAATGACAAATTGGAATTTCCAGGAATTCTTGAGAATTTCTGAAATCATAAATTATTATGCACTATTCATAACACTTATTTACATGCTTTTAAATAATGAGTGACCATAATAATAAACAATGAATAATTTTCTGTGATAGAATGATGTTAAAAGTTTCAGAAGTTTTCAGTAAATAACATAGTTTTATAGTTTGTTATTATGATGGATCAATATATTATGACAAGATTATTTCAATAACATGGAAAAATGATCTCTACCTAATACAGACATTGGATATAGAAAACGTTAAAAGGAAGGAAACATTAACCCCAAATAAATGCCAAACAAAATCACTTAAAATTGAAAGAGAATACCACAAATATTTGATATTTAAAAGTTATCATTTGAAAAATGAACTTTAAAAAGACAAAGAATTAATTGCTCCAACTTTAAAAGACAAGAATTAAAGATAATCTTGATCTTTGCTTTGTGACAGGTATTCCAGACATAGAAAACTTTCATTTTGCATTGATGTTGGTTGAATTAAGAGTGTGTCCCAAACATCTTCAAGTTGAGTGTTAGGGTGCATGTTGCTTCATAGAAGCTCATTTCCTTTTTTAATTATAATTTTTTTTTTTGGTCTGCTTGCCTCAGTCTTGATTTTGCCATTGAATTTAATATTGCCCTTGCTGGTGGCTACTGCCTGGACCTGATTGGAGACCCCTGTTTTGTAGTCCTTACTTTACTGAAAGTTGTGGAGAGGGTGGGATGTGAAAATGAATAGTGAGCAAATAAATCCAGTGCTTGGATTTAAAAAAAAAATTGCTCTTGCCAATTCAGATTTTAGAGCAGTTTCTGATTTCATGTTGGAGTGTTCTACAACAACAATCACATCTTTTGCATCTCTTCTGTTAAGTATTTACAAAGAACTGTAGCCTATGGTGAATACTCAAATATTTGGAAATGCCAGCTACATTATTGGAAAGTTTTCATATAGTATTAATGTTCAGACCCGCTAGCAACGTTAATAGCACTACACAGAATCACTTCTTGAAATTGCCAATATAAGGACTTATTTTGCTTCCAAAGTTTATTTTTTTCTGACACCACTCATAGGATTTGTATAAATATCCTATGTGTATGAACTTACTAGTATTTATTTTATTTGTAGAAATGAGTTGCTGTTAGAAACAGACCAGGCTACAAGCACACACTTATAACCAGTGTGTGCTGGTAAACTGACTCCCTGGGGGGGAGAAAAGTCATAATATGTAGCTTTTGCCAATTTCTGAGGGGAGGTGTAAATATTCCCACTAGGGTCAATTTCAAGCTACCGATGTGATGTCACCGAGAGTCAGAAAGAGATGCTCACAACTGGCCGGCTCTCTCTCCTTTGTGTGCCAGCTCTACCCCACCACAGGCAAGACTGATTAGACTGTGACAACATCTCTCCTTCCTGCTCCCATTCCATTCTGGAACTGTCGACCTTAATTTTCCAATACATGCTTTTGCATTTTCTACTCTTGCTTTCGTTTTGGTATTAGTGGATTCCTTTGAACTAGTGAGATCTCTATGTTGATCATTAAGTTTTAATTCTCACAGGGGAACAGCTTTCTCAGGTTTCTAGATTCCTCAACTTATTTTTATTAGGATTTGGGCTTTGGAAAAACATTACATTTCTGAGAAATGCTGGGAAGGAATTCCTGCAGAGAAACACTAATCCAGAAAACCGGGGTGAAAACATCCCATTTGTTTGAATGTTCATGATTCTACTGGTTATGTTTTCATTGGTCCCAATTTTGCCCACTGGTCATTGTCATGCATCTTATTTTAGGGCATTTTAGGTGTGGAGTCCTATACAGTTTGCTGTTAAGTTTAGTGATTTTCCAGAGAGGCTGACCACCAGGATTGATTAGTGACCACTTGACCTCTGTCTGATCTTGTACACGTGGCACAAGTTAGTCGGCAACATAGCTGGTTGTCTCCAACCTGTTTTCTCCTTCATTCTTTTTTTTTTTTAATATTTATTCATTAATTTGGCTGCGGTCGGTCTTTATTGTGGCATGTGGGGATCTTCGCTGTGGCTTGCAGGATCTTTGCTGCGGCACACGGGATCCTTTTTTAGTTGTGGCATGTGGACGCTTAGTTGCGGCATGTGGGATCTAGTTCCCTGACCAGGGATAGAATCCGGGCCGCCTGCATTGGGAGCGTGGAGTCTTAGCCACTGGACCACCAGGGAAATCCCTCCCCTTCATTCTTATTCTTAGCACAAAAACAACACAACCTCCCTTGGAGCTAGGAGTGGCCAACAAAGTGGCGTGCAATGTCTGGGAAACGTCCTTAAATAGGGAGGGCGTACTATTCTTTTCTTTTAATCACTCACAGCTAAAATGAATTAAACGGCAGACTAACCCACCTGTTCCTATGTAAAGCACAGACCACTAGCAAGAAACTTAGAAAGGTCAGTAATGGAGTGTGATCGATGGAAGAACTCAGCATTATTTAATGACTCGGGAGGCCTGGGGGAGGAGATTTGACCTAGACGTGCAAATTATATAATTTGTAATGTAAGAGACTGTAGCCCCCTGGGTGCCTGCTGCCTGTCTGCCAACGTTGACGAGTAAGTAAAAATTATTTTTAATAGATTTTTACTGGAGTATAATTGCTTCACAAAAAATACGTGTTAGTTACTGTTGCACAACAAAGCGAATCAGCCATATGCACACACATGTCCCCTCCCTCTTCCACCCTCCCTATCCCACCCTTCTAGGTCATCGCAGAGCACGGAGCTCATCTCCCTGTGCTATGCTGCTGCTTCCTACCAGCCAACTATTTACTGCGCTGAGTTGGTTAGCCTGGGGAAAGAAGTTTTCAGATTTCTAATCCTTCACGGGATCTTTTCAGGAATGTCTGTAATCTTAACTTTGTAGCAACCAGACTCCTGGAAGGCATAGAATGTACTTTATTGCTCTGCCAGCTGAGAGTATAAGTACTGGTTGAAGGAACAAGGGGATTCAGCCTAGGGAAGAGATCATGAGAGGTGAGCGCTGGGGATCTGAGAGCCACTTTCACACGTTAAAATAAAAAAGAGTTTAGGCTTCTTCATGGAGACCCCCCCAGGCCAAAATCAGGACCCATTGGTGGAGGCTGCCAATTTTACCCTTAGTTAAAGAGAAACCTATCTAGCAGAGCTGGAAGGAGGTAGCGGAGGGGGGCACCTCTCCACTGCTGGGAGTACTTAAGCCGAGGACACTCTATTGTAGAAAGAACGTATCAATTGAGCACCAGTTCCCAATTACCAGGCTATACGTTGGTACCTGTCCATAAAGATCTCCAGGTCTCATTTTCCTATTGAAGAAAGAAAAGACAATGTGGAACATTTTTTATAAAGCTAAATATTTGATATTTGAAGTACATTTCCTTTGTTCTGAGATTATGTTCTAGTTTTTTTTAGATAGTAGGTGGTATTTGTTATTGTTGTTGTTTAACATCCTAACTCAACAAAATAAAATCTCAACAACTCCACGTAAGTCTCCATTAAAAATAAATTATATCTCTGTGAAATCTGGAAATCTGGTAACCCGCAAGGTGAAAGAAATGACACCCAGACTCTCTCTGACTTCACCTTTCAAGGAGCTGTAGTTTATGCTAGTGGCCACTAGATGCCACTCTTGTTTAGTTACAGCAGCTAGATAATTTCATGGTGCAACTAGAGAAGCCAGAAATGGGATCTACTTGCTTTACAGTAAATTAAACTTTATTAACAAAGTATTCATTTTTTTCCATAATAGCTACTTTTTAATAAACACTGATTTTTATTAGTGTTTGAAAGCAAAATTAATTTTCAAAGTTCAATTCTTAAAATTGAAATGATTAACTTTCTTAAACGCTTTCTTTGAATAAAAGTCTCCAATAGTCTCAGAAATGTAGTGTACCTACAATAAACTGTTTCCCTTGATCAAGAGCCTTCTGTGAGCATCTCAACTGGCTGATGACTTTATTCACGAGAGCAGGGTCTATGTCCTGTCCATTTTACAGAGCACACAGCATCTAGCACGATCTCATATTAATGTAATGATAATAATCTCCATTTGTCTGGTCGTTTACACTTTACCAAGCCCTTATAGTTTATTCCTTCTCAATGGTAGTTCAAGTTGCAGAGAATGACCTTTTCTTTGTTCTTCTTTGTTATAAGCCAAAGTGAATCTAATGCCCATTCTTCACAATGAAAGCTTTCTTCCTTACTCACTCATTCATTCATTCAACAAACATTTATTGAGCACTGCTATGTGTTAAGCCCTATACTGTGCCCTGTGCTGGGCACCATGTGTTAGTGATAAACACAGCAGATGAAGCCCCTTCCCCCATGGAGTGGACATTCACATGGGGAGACAGTCATTAACAAATGAAGAGATTACTTGTCAGGTGGTAATGAGTGTTATGGGGAAGAATAAAGTAGTAGGGGGAGGGAAAGCAATGGCAGGGTGTCCATCTTAGGTAGGTGAGAAGGTGTGCTTCATGCAGATGCCTGAGTGATGTGACGGAGAGCGAAGTTTGGCCATCTGGACAAAGCACATTTCAGATTTTGTGGCAGAAAGGAGCTTGGGAGTTTGGTGTCAAGTAAGGAGCTTGGGAGGACGTCAGTGTGGCTGGAGGGAAGGGAAGGAGGGGCGAGTGGTGGGAGATAAGGCTGCAGAGATGGACCGGACATGGATTGTGTGGGAATTGGGATTTATTTTCCCAGTGTGACAGGATGCCATGGGTGGGTTTTGAGCTGGGGAGGAACATGCTCTGAAACATGAAGAATGGGAAGCATGTGCACCTACTGAGTAGGCTCAATTTGTATATATTTTGAAGGAGGCAGACAGGACTCCCTGATACACTGGATGGAGAGGGTGAGGGAAAGAAGAGTCGAGGAATATCCATAGGTTTTCAGCCTGAGCAACCAGGTGGGTGGTGATGCCCATTTAATTATATGAGAAAAACTGGGGAAGGAGCAAGTTGGAAGAGGGGCATTGAGAAACTGAGAGTTCTATTCTGGACTTATTAAATTTGAGGATTCTACTGTACATCCAAGTAGAGATGTTGAGCAGGCAGGTATTATTCTAGTCTGGACTTTGGAGGATGGGTTGGGGCTGGCAAAGTTGCTCTGAGATCTATTCTTGTGGACCTCTGCTACCTGGGCAACTTAGGTACAATAGGAGCTATTTAACTTATTCCAATGGCACCTGGGAATTTAGCACGATCCCATGATATCTTCACTGAATTTCAACTGGAATACTTAGTAAGTTTTACACCTACTGAAGCTGTCAGACATAAGACCAATATGTTTCAAAACATACAAAGTGGGCTTCCCTGGTGGCACAGTGGTTAAGAATCCTCCTGCCAATGTAGGGGACATGGGTTCGAGCTCTGGTCTGGGAAGATCCCACATGCCACGGAGCAACTAAGCCCGTGCACCACAACTACTGAGCCTGCTCTCCAGAGCCTGCGAGCCACAACTACTGAGCCTGCGTGCCACAACTGCTGACACCCGTGCTCCGAAACAAGAGAAACCACCGCAATGAGAAGCCCACGCACTGCAACAAAGAGTAGCCCCCGCTCACCGCTACTAGAGAAAACCCGCGTGCAGCAACGAAGACACAACATAGCCAAAAAAAAAAAAAAAAAAAATACAAAGCATATTTTAAAAAGTTAAAGATTACACTTTTCTATTAAATTTACTTAACTAATTTAGAAGTTACTTTGCTTCTGAATGACAGTTGTACCAACTGGAGAGGGCTTTCCTTTGAGCACCTCCTGCTGGTGAGAGCATCAGGGATCAGATGATACCTGTTGAATCAGCAATCCCCTTCTAGAACTCAGTCCTAAGGAAAGCATTAAAAAAAATGAATCAAGTTTTATCAACAAAAACGTTCATCTCATCGTCATTTACAAGAGAAACATTGTAAACAAAGTGTCCACCAGTAAGTTGCATACTCAGTAACTGTGGTGTAATAATGGAAATGGAAAATGATTCATACATCAAAAGATGTTAACAAAGTGTTTTTAGTAACATAGTAGGGCTGGTTATGATATAAAATTAGGTGAATCATAAGATATAAACGTGCACATACAATAATATTCTCAATCACATAAAAATGTGTATAAAAATGAACAATTAAAAAATTGTAATACATTAACTATACCACAATAAAACTGTAAAAAAATTTTTTTAAAAATTAACAGAGGGAACTTATTTCAAACTTTTTAGAGCAGTTAACTCTAGGAGATCAAATTCCCTCTTATACTGCTTTGGTTTTGTCCAAACTTCCTACAATGGGCATGTGTTATTTTGTGCTCTGAAAAAACATCATCCTTTGGATTGAAAATAATGAAAAAAAAATGGGAAAATGGAAAGAACTAGCTTTGGCCTGGGGATCAGGAGCTAAGGATTTGTGTCCAGAGTCCTGGCTCACCCTCTGAGCAGGGCAGACTCCCTTCTTTCTCTGAGCCTCAGGTTTCTCACCTGCAGAATGTGGATAGGAATCCAGCCTGTCTCTCTCCTGGAGTAGATGTGAAGATCTAGCAAAGATGCCAGCAAAGGCGCTGATCCCAGAGGTAATTCAAAGTCTGAAATGTGAGGTGTGCTCTCCAAGGCTCTAGGGACTATGTCCTGCCTTCCCACGAGTGCAGAGTTAGTAGGAGAAGGTAACTGAAGGGGGAGAAGGTTCACAAACACAGTGGCTCCTCTGGGTACCCTGTTCTGGGCCCCAAGGAAGAAGGTCTTCAGTGTCCACTAGATGTGAGCCTGATCCTGACTCATTCATGCCTTAGAGATTTGGTGGTTAAATAGGAGAGATCTCAGCAAGCATCTGATAATAATACTAATTTTATAGTTGCAGTTATTGAAAATTCCCAGTGTGTCAGGCACTGTGCTTGGTGCCTTTTACTAATTTTGTTCATCAGTTCTACCCAACAGATATTTACTGTGCACATTCTATGTGTCCTACCTGTGCAGTTTGTGTTAACTCCATTTTTATGTGGCAGGATTTCCCCACTCCTTACTCCTTTATTAGGGCCCGTCACACACCATCTCCCTTTTGGCATGAGTGAGACACACCACACCAAGCTGGGATAACAGGAGTTCACCTTTTTGTAACACAAGTCAAAGCACAGAAAGAGACAGAGACTTTTGTGGCATAATAATACACACACGATATATTAAGGGTATATCAACTTATATGGTAGTCAAGCAACTTGCTTACATTTCCACGGTTATTAAGTGATGGAGCTGGGAAGGGAACCCAGGACTGTTTTCTCTACAGCCTGTGCTCTTTATGACTGTGCTACTTCACCTGTTTGTAGCCCATCCAGGGTGGAAGCTGTTCTCCCCAGCATCCTCTACTCAAGCTCTGCCCTCTCGATACCTCCTGAGTCAGGGCATCCCATTGGAAGGTTTTTTTCCAGGATGAGCTGTAACTTCGATCCTCTCTTCCTGTCTCATGCCAGAGAAGCCTTCCCTGACCACTGCCACACTAGGCTAGGTTAGGCAGCCCGTCCTGGGTTTCCAAAGGGTTCTGTACTCCTTCATGGTGAAACGGAGCAGGACCCTATGATACTCCCCGCACCTGCCCGCCACATCCTCAGCCTGACTTTTGTCCGTGGAAAAAATTTAGCCAAAGAATAAGTTTAATCAGAGAAGTGAAACAGAGAGTTTCACTTTAATCAGAGAAGTGAAACAGAGAGTTTAATCAGAGAATGCAGAAACAGAGGAAAACAGTCAAAGGAGACCAAATAATAACAGTTTAGTCATTAAGCATAGCCAAGGACTTTTAGTTCCTCCTTAAGGGCTATAGATAATATTCTGAACCATATTCTGGGAGCTGTCTTGTAGATACTGAAGCCCCCATCAGGAGGAAGAAGTTAACTATATGATGACCAGGCTGTAGCCATGACATAAGCTGCCACAATTCCAAGAACTGGCCTCAGAGAAATGGAAACAAACTGACCGTTGAACTGAAGATTAACTGTACCTAAAACAATCGAGATGACGCTGGTCAGACCACTGATGACCAATTTCAAGATGACTGTGAGAGCTGACTGTATGGTTTCTGCAACGTGTAGCCCCCTCCCTCTATCTATAAAAGCTCTTGCCCCCTGATTGTCAAGGGGGGAGTCGGCCTTTGGACAGGCGTACGCCCTCCCCTCCGGTGGCCAGTCTCAAAAATAAAGCAACCTGTCCTTTCCCACCAACACTTGTCTCTCGAGAATTGGCTTTTGAGCAGCGAGCAGCCAGACCTGGGTTTGGTAACAATGGCACTCTCCGCACTTAGAACTCCTTCAACGTTCATTTCTTCCTCTTGGCTCTAGCTCCATGGAAGCAGGGTCTTCCTTGCTACATTCACTGCTGTGCTGCTTGTCACTCGGGCTGTTTGCCTGATGTGGAGGAGGTAGACCCTAGGCACGACCAGGTCACTACATGAGGATGAGTCCCCTGGAGGGTTGGCATCCTGGAAGGCCCCAGTCAGAGGACCCGTAGAGTCCTCAGCCCTAAGCCCGTGGTGCTTGCTTTGGATTAGAGACACATGTGGTGGGATGGGTACTTAGGGAACACTGCAAGAATTAGATTATTTCCATGGGCTTTGACATTTTAGAGGTAACCGAATATTGTCAGTTATCTTTCAGGGCAAGAGAAAATGAAAAGCAGTGAATGCAAAAGCAGGAGACATTTAATCTTGTGAGCAAACCTGCCACGTGGATCCTAGATAGTAATGGGATTTTCTTAGAATTGCTAAAAAATTGCTGCTTTATCATTTTATCTGCTTTCTGCTTTTGTTTTTTGTGGTAAAGCTCCTGGTATTTGGCCAAAGGGATTGGAATTACAGGTAATGACCCCTAGGATTCAAGATGACTATGGAAGAGCAGCCGGGTGTGGGTGGTGGGTGACCAGCACAGGGATTTCAGCTGTATGGAACGGCTCTCACCTGATGTTTGTGGTCTGGTTCTTAGGGAAAGTGAGGACATAGGGGCTTATGGGAATTGTCATACTTACTGTCTGGGTAAAAGCCATCTCATGGCAAGGCTTGCCTTCTATGATAATTTTTATTTATTATTT
This sequence comes from Stenella coeruleoalba, assembly GCF_951394435.1. Classification (NCBI taxonomy): domain Eukaryota; kingdom Metazoa; phylum Chordata; class Mammalia; order Artiodactyla; family Delphinidae; genus Stenella; species Stenella coeruleoalba. The sequence goes on from NC_137153.1 coordinate 86,438,557, forward strand.
CTTTTTATTTTGTACATTCAAAGATAAAAAGAAATTTAAATTTGTTATCTGGGGAGACTAAGAGGATAGATTTTTTTTCCATCTTGAAAAGAATGTGTGTTTATTCTTCAAGAATAAAAGTTAGGGGCTTCCCTGGTGGCTCAGTGGTTGAGAATCTGCCTACCAATGCAGGGGACACGGGTTCGAGCCCTGGTCTGGGAGGATCCCACATGCCGCGGAGCAACTAGGCCTGTGAGCCACAACTACTGAGCCTGCGTATCTGGAGCTTGTGCTCCGCAACAAGAGAGGCAACGACAGTGAGAGGCCTGCGCACCGCGATGAAGAGTGGCCCCCGCTTGCCAGAACTAGAGAAAGCCCACGCACAGAAACAAAGACCCAACACAGCCAAAAATAGATAAATAAATAAATAAATGAATAATTTTTTTAAAAAAGAATAACAGTTAGTTTCTAATTCCCTTACTTATATTTTATTGCTATTTTCCGTTTTCATTTTTGCTATCCATTATGAAAGTCACACTCTTTACTTATGAAACTAAATTGATATCATTTTTTACTGGGGTAAAGTATACACAACATAATATTTATGATTTTAAAGTGTACAGGTCAGTAGCGTTAAGTACCTTCACATTGTTGGGCAACCATCACCTCCATCCATCCCCAGAACTGTTTGCCTCCTCCCGAACTGTAGCTCTGTACCAGTTAAACACTATCTTCCCATTCCTCCCATCCTCAGCATACCATTCTACTTTCTGTCTCTATGAATTTTAATACTCTAAGTACCTCATATAAGTGAAATCATACACTATTTGCCTTTTTTGACTGGTTTATTTCACTTAGAATGTCTTCAGGTGTCATCCATGTTGTAGCACGTGTCAGAATTTCTTCCTTTTTAAGAATAATATTCTGTTGAATGGATAATTTTTATTTTAAAAATTCTATTATGGCAAACTTCAAATATACATAAAAGCACAAAGAATAGTATATTGTGCTCCTAGGTACCCATTATTCCAATGGAAGATTGTTTATTCCATTTATACTTCCACCCAATCCACATCCTACCTTTGGAAGCTAATTCCAGAACTATCACTTAATCTGCAAACATTCCAGGATGTATTTAAAAGATAAGAACTTTTATTAAAAATGTAACCACAACACCCTGAAACACTGAACAATGATTCCCTAATATCATCAAATATCAAGTCATTATCCAAATTTCTATATAATTTTAAATGTTTTAGTTGATTGTATTTTCTCATATTTGTAACTGGCCATTTCAAGCCTCTAAAGATCTGGTGGTAGTAGAAGGGGGTTAGTTCTAAATCAAGGTAAATGAGATTTGAACTAATCAGGCTCCAGGTAAACTTCATGTACAGGTACTTGAAAGAATCTTTTCCTGGCTTGTCTGTTCCAAAGGATGTTTGCTTTCTTCTACAAGCTCTGAGAGTAGTGAAGCAATTGTGTCTTTGCAGTTGAGCACCCCCAAAGATTTAGCCTTTTAATTATTTGTGCTCTCTGATTTGGATTTGGCCTCTTATGCCCTTCCCTAGGGAAATTTAGTAGTTTATAGTTTCGAGATAGGTAAGAGGATGGACTCTGGACTATACCTGGTGCTGTTAACTGCAACTTGAAATTGAAAAGGCTTATGAATGAAAAAGAAAAAGGAAATGAATGACGGATATTGGAGGATATTGTAAGACAGACTCAAGGATAAGGGTAAAATAAAGGGACTAGCTGAGCAATTCCTGTTATAAATGATTGGCAGTAGTATTCCCTGGGGGAAGGGACAACATGAAAGAGGAGACTCAAGGCAGGATTTTTAGCAACAATCCAAGGTACAACTTTCTTCTTCTTCTCCTTCTTCTTATTGTTTTATATTAAATTAGGGCTGCCAGATAAAAACATAGGTTGCCGGTAAAGCTTCCATTTCAGATAAACAGTGAATACTATCTAAAGTATTATAAGTATGTCCCGAAGTGTCCTGGGTACTTTTGCCGTAAGCATTTTTGCTGTAGATATCTTTGCCGCAGGCATTTTCACCGCAATCTTTTTGCCGCATCACTAATTGGCCGTAAGGCAATTTTGCCGTGAAAGAGAAAATAACGGGTTGACAGTTTTGGGTTTGACAGGTTGGTTAACTGGTTGAAATGTGTTAGCATTTCTTCCAGTTGACGACATTATTGATGGCTTTATCGAGCTGACAGATGAGGATGGGATGATCTGACCCCCAGAGTTGGCTTCCAATTTTGAAACACGCTAGGGTGGAAGAGAAAGAGACCTCGGAGTGTCTTGAAGGCATACCGTTGAACCCACACTTCCCACAGAACTTTGGAACGTCTATCAACAGACATGTGACAATGTGCCAAGAACAAACAACTGTGTAGAAGCTTTCATTATGCAATACAAACCTCGGTCACAAACGTGCACTCTAGTTATTGGGAACTAACACCTCTCTTTTAAGTTTATTTTTATTTTTATTGAAGTACAGTTGATTTACAATGTTGTGTTAGTTTCTGGTGTACAGCAAAGTGATTCAGATATATATGTGTATATATATATATTTTCCTTTCCATTATGGTTTATTACAGAATATTGAATATAGTTCCCTGTGCTATACAGTAGGACCTTGTTATTTATCCATTCTGTATATAATAGTTTGCGTCTGCTAACCCCAAACTCCCAATCCAACCCTCCCTGCAACCCATCCCCTTGGCAACCACAAGTCTGTTCTCTATCTGTGAGTCTGTTTCTGGGAACTGACACCTCTCTTTTTGGCCTGCTGCACCTCTTGTGGGATCCTAGTTCCCTGACCAGGGATTGAACCCCCGGCCCTCGGCAGTGAGAGCATGGAGACCTAACAGCTGGACCGCCAGGGAATTCCCGACAGCTCTCTTAACAAGGGAACAAATTTTAGCAAAAAAGAAAAAGTGTGACGCTGAACAAGGAGAGGAATCAACAAAGAAAAAAAAAAAGGGCGGGGAGAGGGCGTATAAAATACTATGAACGAGAGAATCCGTGCTTAGGTACAAGTGCTTAGGTACAATGCACAAATAAAGTCAGTTATTTGTGCATTATTGCCATGAATCTATACACATTTTAAATGTATTCAAATGTTTTGTATTTTGCAATAAAGTCTGTTTAATTTTGTTATTCATTTCTCATGCTTCATTATGTCCTTTTTAATGTTCGTTCCCCTTTTATTTTTCGTTCTTAGCTTTTACGGCAAAATTGCCTTACGGCCAATTAGTGCTGCGGGAAAACGCTTGCGGCGGCAAAGATGCCTCCGGCAAAGATGCTTCTGGCGAAAATACCTGACACGTCCTGGGTAAGTTGACATCTTGATACTAAAAAAAGTATTCGTTGCTTATTTGAAATTCAAATTGAATTGGCCATTCTGTATTTTTATTTGGTAAATCTGGTAACTCGGCCATCAATGCGTAGGGACTCCACCTGTGAAACAGGGCCTTTGACCTTTAGGCCTCTTAGTTTTCTTTCTTAGAGTATGGTTGATGGTTGAATTTTCGTTTCTTTATTTAGTCTCCTTGTCCTGCATGTTCTACCTAATGTCATAGCTTTTTTTATTTATTTATTTTTGCGGTACGCGGGCCTCTCACTGTGTGGCCTCTCCCGTTGCGGAGCACAGGCTCCGGACGCGCAGGGTCAGCGGCCATGGCTCACGGGCCCAGCCGCTCCGCGATGTGGAATCTTCCCGGACCAGGGCACGAACCCGCGTCCCCTGCATCGGCAGGCGGACTCTCAACCACTGCGCCACCAGGGAAGCCCATGTCATAGCTTTATATTAAAAAATTGACGTAGTTTACATTAGCACCAACAATATGAGTATTTATTTTTCTCTATTCTCATCAACATCTAAAGCTATTGTTGGTCTTTTTTTTTTTTTTTTTTTGCGGTACGCAGGCCTCTCACTGTTGCGGCCTCTCCCATTGCGGAGCACAGGCTCCGGACGCGCAAGCTCCGGACGCACAGGCCCAGCGGCCATGGCTCACGGGCCCAGTCGCTCCGCGGCATGTGGGATCTTCCCGGACCAGGGCACGAACCCGCCTCTTCTGAATCAGCAGGCGGACTCTCAACCACTGCGCCACCAGGGAAGCCCTATCGTTGGTCTTTTAATTTCTGCTAATTTTCTGGACAAATGTTTGAGAATTGCAGGTTTAGAGCACTTCTTAAATGAGACGAATTTTTCTTTTGTGACGCCTAGCATCAAGGTTTTGGTTAAAAAGAATTTAAAATTTTATTCTATATTGTAAAGAATTTTACAATGAAATGTAATGACTTACAACACGTTAGCTGTTTTTAAATTCCAGCAGTGGATTTTCCAGCTACTTCCAACAAAACTGATCTTTTCTGTGCATACTCAAGGCAACACTCAAGAATTTCAAATTAGCTTTAGCAAAATCAAATATTTATATTGAAAAAGAAAACATTTGAACTTAGAACTCGTTAAGATAAAAAAGTTAACAAGCTGAAGATGCCTTGTTAGTTAATGCCACTAATGGCAACATCTAGGTCAGATAAGTTATAGTGATTTAAAACAGCATTCTCACTAGCTTTGTGTAACCGTATTTGTAATTATTGCCATAAGTGATTTAAAAGGTCCCGTCGTCTCTTTAGTCTACATTTCCACAAAAAGCTCTTGAAAGAACAAATTCTGCTCAGTTGTTTTTTCCTTTGCTTAAAAAAAAAAAAAAAAAGAAAGTGCCAGGAATCCCACCCCACCCTGCTGCTGGGTAACAGTCAATCATTTATTATTCCTGGATCAAACACAAGCATTCATGTCTAGGAAAACATTTTGCAATGAATGGGATCTTGGTCTCTACTAAAAACAAAAAATGGCTAAAAAGAGACTTCAATTTATTTTCAAATTCTATGGCTAAATTCCTATAATTCCTAACTGGTGAAAATATTGGCAAGCTACTAGATTTTACTTAGGATCAGGTTTACTTCTTTGGTGCCTGCCCAGAGGAGCTATTGAGAGCTACTTGTGGCTAGCTTTTAAGAGACCAAATGGACCTCGAAGGGAATGAATATTGACACTAATGTACAATGCACAAGGAGAAGCAGAAGAAAGAATTGAATACTTTTATTTTTTGAATAATTAAGTATAACCAACTTTCACTTCAAAGTTTTAATATTTGGCAAACCAAAAAGGTTACTTCTCAAAATGACCAAACATAACTGAACCCTTTCTTTGCATTTTGATATTAAGCTGGGAGTTATATAGCTTATCAAAATTCTTATCTAATCAACTAATTCAGACTCACCAAATACAATCACTGTCAATCCAGACATACTCAGTGGTCTTCCTTTCCTTAAACCTAATCAGACCTAAAGCTAATTAATCCCCCCAAAATAATCAGTTCCCCTCAAAGTGATCAAATCCCTTCCCCCAAGCATTCCCTATCATCTAGTCAACCACTAGCCATGATCTAGCAATCATCCATTAAATAAATGTCATTGTGGCAGGGACTGATAATCTTTCAATATCCATTTTTCATTTCCCCTTTCACTAATAGAAACCTCTAAATTTTAACTAAGCATCCTGCTTCCTGGCTAGACACTATATTTCCCACCATCCTTTGCATCTGGGCGTGTCCACGTGACTAAATCTGGCCAATGGGATTGAGTGGAAATGATGTTTTCAATTTCCAGGTCATGTCCTTGAGAACTGTCCATGCCTTCTCTGTCCCCCTTTCTTTCGGCTGGAATGTTTTAATTAAAGTGGTAAACCAGCTTTGATCAGTTGAATGAGGACAACAACATAGGGGAGAGTGGAGCAAAAAGAAAGAAGTGGGTCCCTGGATCACCTTGTAGAGCAGCATGACAGAAGTGCCAGTGAAGTCTCATGGTCATCCAGTCCGGATGCATGTAGGCCAAGGGCTGTTTCCTTACACCTACAGTCATGATGCAGTGTCCTCCTGTCCCACAGGTCAGATCTCAAGGTGTGGCCAACCACAGAGGGGTTTTGAAGGGCTCAGTACTTTCCAAGTCCTTGTCACTCAGATGCTGAAGCCTGTGATTAACCAGCAGAAAAAGAAGTTGGCCCCCAAGTAGCCCTCTTGCAGTCTAGGAAGGTGAAGTCACCCAAGACTTCTGGTGAGAAGTCTTTCTGTTCCCTTAGAGGTGAGCATTTGTGAGAGACCAATGAGATACTTTAGAGTTATGGACTATTAAAACTAAATCTGGGTAGAGTAGAAGCCTTTAGCAAGACCTGTAGGTCATAACTATAGACATTTAACATCTGTGGATGAGTCAAAATGTTATCAATTCTCAATATTTTCAAATGGATGGTGAACCAGCTTCAGACACCTCTTTGTGGTTCCTGCTGCCTCCTTGTATGCCCTTGAGTTTGGTGAAATTGGTTTAATTATATCATTAGGCCCAGCTGCCTCTTGAGACTTGGAATTTTCTGCCAGAACATTCAGTTGTGCACTTTGAGGACTGTTTACAAGAGTTGGTGAAGTCGAACAGTGAAGTGTTTCATTAGAGGGGGAGTCAATTCCACTCCAAAGTCGTCTTTATGCTCTTACACTAGGAACATTATTAGAGAATCAGAGGGTACTCAGAGACATTTAGTTAGAGCACAGTATATGGAGAAGACAAACTTTGCGTAGATTGTCTCCTTGGACAGAGATGAAGGTGAAGTTTATAAAAACAAAATCTGCAGGTGATCTTTGTTTTGGGGTAAGTTCATTGGCGCCAAGGAAGGCAGTTTGTGCTTGAAAAGGGCTGACAGAGTTATGAGGAAAGGCAATTCTTAGTTGTATGTGGGTTTTTCTGAGAAGCCTTATGATTTCAGCTATAGTACTACGTTCGTCGTGTGTCCCTCTTTGTATCATAGCAGCCAGTGTCCTTCCATTGGTACCTGCATGATTTTTCTCGCTGGAATTTCTTTGGGGAATTAATAATATGGGAATTTCATGATGATGCTTTTGGACCCAAATTGAAACATAAACATATACATGTATGTCATGGCTGTTGATCCCTAGCTTACAGAAGGGGGCATGAAGCGAGCATACTGCCTTTGTTATAGGACTGTGTGGATCATCTGGCTGTGTGTTTGATGTAGTACAACACGTGGTGAGATCTTAGGCAGCCTAGATAATAGGATAGGGAATTGTGATAACTATTATCAATACATCTCATCTTCTCTGAGAAACACAAAGTGAAGCTTTACTGTCATACTTGCTGGGAACATGTCCCAAAAGATGAAAGACATTTTAATTTTCTGAATCCAGTCAAAGAACCTGATTCCACATCCAAACATATTACTTATTATTTTAGATGTACACGACAAACCAGTATCCATAATCCAAATCACAATTATGCTGCCCAGGTCCATCTCTGATGAACCTGAATGAGAATTAAAGGTGAAGAGTGTGTTGATCACTTGATGAAGAAATTCATAATGCCACATTAGCTAAACTTGATGTGTATTGCCCATAGTTCAAAGTCTTATGATAGCTATTTTATCATGAGCTAGCATTGTCCTGGCAATTGTGCGACCGGCTGGGAAACAGATACATATGGAGATAAAATTTCTAAGAAACTATTTTGTCAACTCTTATTTTTTTCCCAATGTAGCTGAGTAAGTTTCTGTAGACAAGGGGCTTTCTGGGAGTGAGTGGCAGCTCTTACATTAAAAACAATATAATGCAGAATTAGAATTATGGAGGATTTTTTGGTAGAAACTGTTTATTGTTCCACAATATCTGGTCACCTCTTCTTTCAGAATCAAAGAATCCCCAATTTTTAACTAGGTCACATGTTTGCACAGAATTAAGGCTATATTTCTCAGCATCTCCTGCAATTAACTACAGCCACGTGACTAAGGCGAATGGATTGCAAATAGAATTGTAGCATGACAGCTTCTAGAAACCTATCTTATAGGACGGCTGGCATATGCCCTGTGCTCCCTGTATTATTCAGGATTCTCCAGAGAAACAGAACCAACGGGAGATATTTATTTGTTTATTATGAGGAATTGGCTCACACAATTATGGAGCCTGGGAAGTCCCACAATCTGCTGTTTGCAGATCCTGCAGACTCAGTCTGAGTCCAAAGCCCTGAGAACCAGGGGAGCTGATGGTGTAAATCCCAGTCTGAGGCACGATGAGATGGGATATCCCACTGAATTCCTCCGCCCTCCACCTTCTGTTCTATTTAGGCCCTCAACATATTGAATGATGCCCACCCTCATTGGGAAGGGCAGTAAACTTTATCAAGTTCACAAATTAAAGTGCCAGTCTCATTGGGAAACGCTCTCACAGACACATCTAGAAACAATGTTTAATCTGAGCATTCCACGGTCAGTCAAGTTGACACATAAATTAACCAGCACCCTCCCCTTCTTCTTTGTCATTCTTTCCATCCTACCACTTGTAATGCGGCATGAGAGCTGGAGCTCTAGCTGCCTTCTTGGACTGTGAGAATAAGGACTACACCATTGTAATAAGAAAGCAGTAAACTAGAAGGAAGTGGAGTCTTTGAGGAACAGAGATTCCACAATATCCCTGGATTACCTACCCTGCAGATGTTTATACAAGACACAGAAATGAGCTGCTATCTTGTGTAAGCATTACTAATGTGAGGCTCTGCTATATTTGATTAAACCTAATCTTCACTGATACAAAACCTTATCTTTATGTTTACTTGATTCTTCATGGGCCTTAGTCAATGGGTCTCTAGCCATTTCCTGTCAGTGGTAAGAGGCCAAACCTTGGTCCTTAGGATAACAAACTCAACATGTTACGAATAGGGACAGGTCCAATGAATCTCAAGGACTTAAATTTTCCAGCTGCTTCAGTTGGTTCTGAAGATAATAGCCACGAGCTCTATGAGGCAATGTGACTACATTTATACTCTTCAGAGAGCATTGCTAATGCAAAACGTATACCTATCCTTTGCTTAAGGATGTCGATTCATCATGAAAACCTTTCTGCTAAGGGAAAAAAGTCAATAGATGGAAAAAATTTTCTAATGATTTTAATACGAAAAATTAGGATACTGATCCAAGATACCCTAAACAATATTCACAGAAGAATATATTAATTGAACAATGAAAACAAGTTTATGTAATAAACAGCAGTTAGAAAGTAAATAAATAGAGTTTATATGTAAAATGTAATATAATGAAGTTTACAGTACTTTCCAAGGGAGGAAGAAGGACTTGATAGTGGGTGGGGCTGGGGGAGAAGGGATTCTTTGGAAAGTGGAGTCTTCTTTCTGCCCTATTTTCTTCAACAATATTTCAGCATTTTCGGGGTTCGTGGTAATCTTGCATTCAAACTGCACTATAAATAAAATCATATCACAGAAAATATTTCTAGGGCAAAATAAAAATAAATACACGAATGCTTCAAAACATGTAAAAAATAGTGCATGTGCACAGCCCACTGAAGAGTCGCAGGAGGTACTGCCTCTTCATTTGTCTCGCCTGGCAATACATTTGGGCTCATCCCTATGTGGCAAACAGCTCTTGTTTGTTCCATATGATATTCTCCAGCTAGAAACTGCTGTGCTGAGTAATAAGTTGGTGAGTGTGTCTTCGCCTGAAACCAAAAGTCAAAATATTCTTGTAGTATATGTCATTGGGTGAAAACATTGTTATTCTGAAAAAAAAAATTTTTTTAAAAATTAAAGGAGTCGGGCTTCCCTGGTAGCGCAGTGGTTGAGAGTCCGCCTGCCGATGCAGGGGACGTGGATTTGTGCCCCGGTCCGGGAGAATCCCACATGCCGCAGAGTGGCTGGGCCCGTGAGCCATGGCCGCTGAGCCTGCACGTCCAAGAGCCTGTGCTCCGAAACAGGAGAGGCCACAACAGTGAGAGGCCCGTGTACCGCAAAAAAAAAATTAAAGGAGTCACTGTCTGAAAAGTAGAATAACCTTCAAAGCCATACTGGCAGCAAGTCATTACTGACTGGTCATTATGTGGGGTATGTGTATGGCTGGAGAGGAGGGGTCAGGAAGAGGCAGCAACTCGAATCTCTTTACAGGGGTCTTACACTTGGTAACAGTGAGCTAAGTCCTTAAGAGGTGTGGTAAGAACGCCAAACTGCAGGCAAAACTGCCACATCTAGCCTTTTTGCCAGGGCCCTGGGCCTAAAATCGTTCCTGTGTTTTCTTTCAGCCAGACTTGAGGGATGCAGGGTGTGTGTTCCCCCGTCTGGGAGAAAGAACGGGATAGTTCACCTGTACCTGTTCGCTCGCCTCCCCATTTTCCTGAAATCTCTTGAACGCCGGCTGGGTCTGTGCTCGCTCTTTTCCGGCTCTGAGCCCCAGCGTAAACCTCGGTAAGTGCTGCTGGAGCCAAAAGGCATGGGCTGTGGAGTCAGACGAAGTTGGATTCAAATCCTGGCATTTCCTTCTCTGAACACTTTTAAGTCTTTCTTATTCACCTCCTCCCTCTTTCCCCCCAGACCTTCCTATGACCTTGCTTTCTCCTCAAGTTGCATTGTATCAAGTTTTTTCTTCTCTAACTTCACTGTTACATGTGTTCAATCTGCCATCTTATCAGAAAGAGTTTTTGTGCTGGACTCGACTCTCCTGGAGTGCTCTTGGCATGTTTTTGTTCCTCTGGCGGTTCACTCGCATCAGGAGACTTGTTTCTCTAGGTTCTGTTTACTCCTCTGTCTGGCTGCTGGGTGCTCTGCTGCTGGCGCTCTTTAGGCAGCCGCATCCTGGGAGTGGGCCAGGCACTGTAGTCTGCCCGTGTGTGTTAGGGTGTGAGACACTGGCCGCTTGTGAGTCCTTTAATAGGCCCCAAGCTGCCAAGGCGAGTAAAACTTGCATAATTCTCTACTCTGGGCCAGAGAGACAGACCCCTGGGCTCCTCCAGCGAACCTGACATGGAAGCAACAGCCCTGCCCCTCTGTGGTCCAGAAATCGCCCAAGCAGACTCTCTTAGATACCACAGCGTTTCCTCTCCTTCTTGCCCCAACATGTGATGCTTGTCTCCAGGATCTCCTTGTACAGAGGAGTAAAATTCCTGCACCACTTCCATCTTTTAGGACTCTCACATAGCCTCGGCATTGCCCACGGCTCTGAGTCTCAGCAGCTGCCTGTTCTAGGAAAGTAGAGTAGCTGGATTGGGGTTGGGTTGTGACGCATTATGGATTCTACAGAGCAAACTGCTGTCTTCCCAGAATCCTCAGAGGATTCTCTAGTAGAATATTTTAGGATTTAATTTTTTTTTATTTTAATCTTTGATTCCTCTGGAATTTATCTTGGTATTTGGGGAGGGGTCTTATGGAACTGAGACCCAGAATAATGAGCCCGATTCCGAGAATGTGGAAAGAAGCAGGACATTGGAACCAACTGATGTAAGAAGCAACTGCTGCTGCTCAAAGGCATTGTGGGGCCACAAAGTCGGGAGTAGGGAGCAAAGCAGAAGGAGCAAGTCCCTTTTTCCTTTTCCAGCCTTCCACTCTCCCTCTAGCGCCCCCTATGGGCAGCACCTATAGGGAGCCAGCTGGCAAAGCAGAAATGTGGTTTGGAATCCCAGCCCAGCAACATAAAACTGAATAGTATAGAAGGATAGCTTTGGAGCTGAGAGACAATAGCTTAATAATTAGCACATTGACTTTATCACATATTACATGACCATATATATTTGGGTCTATTTCTAGACTCTATTCTGTTCCAGTGATCTATTTATTTCTCCACTAGTACCAAACTGAAAAGAAAAACTACTTTTACATACATTTTGATTTCTAGTAGGACTAATTTCCCCTTGTTGGTTTTTTTCCAAATACTTCTGGCTGTTCTGACATGTTTTTCTATATGTATTATATATAATGTATAATTTATTTCTGTGTGAATTAGAGTTAGCTTGTTAGTGACTGGGATTGCATTGAATTTCTGTATTAATTTCGGGAACTTGAGAAGTTTACACTAGCAAGATTTCTTATCTGAGTTATATTTTTCAATTTATTCAATATTCCTTTGAATTCTTTCAATAGAGTATTATGCTTTTCTTCATGTAAGTATTGTGGATTCTTAACTTTATTCTTAGGTATTCCCCCCCTCCAATTCATTGCTAATATAGATGAATTCTTTTTCCCCCATAATATTTCCTCCTGCATACTGTTTGTATGAAAAACTTGATTTTTGCTTGTTAATTTCATAACCAACTTCTTCATTGAATTCTTTTTTTTTTTTTTTTTTTTGCAGCACGCGGACCTCTCACTGTTGTGGCCTCTCCCGTTGCGGAGCACAGGCTCCGGACGCGCAGGCCCAGTGGCCATGGCTCATGGGCCCAGCCACTCTGTGGCATGTGGGATCTTCCCGGACCGGGGCACGAACCCGCGTCCCCTGCATTGGCAGGTGGACTCTCAACCACTGCGCCACCAGGGAAGCCCTCTCCTATTTTTAAAAAAAATTAATTTATTTACATTTAAAAAATTTTTGGCTGCTTTGGGTCTTCGTTGCTGTGCACAGGTTTTCTCTAGTTGCGATGAGCGGGGGCTACTCTTTCTTGGGGTGCGTGGACTTCTCATTACGGTGGCTTCTGTTGTTGCAGAGCACAGGCTCAAGGTGCACAGGCTTCAGTAGTTGTGGCTCGTGGGCTGTAGAGCGCAGGCTCAGCAGTTGTGGCGCACCAGCTTAGTTGCTCTGCGGCACATGGGATCTTCCCGAACCAGGGCTCAAACCCGTGTCCCCTGCACTGGCAGGCGGATTCTCAACCACTGCGCCACCAGAGAAGTCCTGAATTCTCCTATTTTAGAAAAATTGCTTTTCAATCGATTTTCCTGTTTCATCGAGGTATAAAATTATTAGTATATAAGTTATCAATAATAATAAAATTATTTCCCACTTTCTTCTATTTTCACTCTATATTTCTTTCTGTTCTCTAATTCAATGGTTGGTATTTCCAGAACAGTGTTAAAGTGTAATGGGTTTGATCTACTGATTCATCATTAAGCATGTTGCAGACTTTTAAAATTAGAGACATTTTAATTTTGTTAAAGAACACACCTGTTCCTATTTTATTAGAAGTTCTATAAAACTCAGAATTAAATTTGTTAAACTTTAAAAAATAACTTCAGGGGAACTATTGAAATGGTTATTTTTTCCTCCTTTGACCTGTGAATGTGATGAATTATCCCAGTAGGTATCCTTAAATTTTTCCACCTTTACATTTTAAAAGTAAATCCACTTGGACATTGGTTTATCCACTTGGACATTATTTTAATGTATTGCTGAATTCTATTATATATGTATAATACCTATAATATATGTATATACACAGACACATACATTTGTGAGATGGGTCTCTGGTTTTCTCAGTTGTACTTTCTTTGTCATGTTTTTCATGTTTCAGTATCATTGTTATGCTGGCTCGGTTAAAGGAATCTGGAAGATATCTTTCTCACTGTATGCTGTATGTATGAAATAATTTAAACAGTATTAAAACCTTTTATTTAATAGCATTCACCTGTGAAACTCCCTGGGCCTAGAACATGTTCAGGTGGTCAATCTTTGACAATTTCTCAATTTCTACTTAGATAGTTGGTGTTTTAAGATTGTCTAAATCTTAAATGGTTAATAGGGTAATTTATATTTTCTTAGAATATAATTTTTCCCCAGATTCTCGCATTTATTTCTGAGAGTAGAGCAAAAATATGCTTTTACAGTGTTTAATTTTCTTGGCTACAGTGGCATGCATCATAATTGAGTTGGGTGGTCCATCCGGATTGGGGGACCCCTGGGGGGTGGAGATGAAGGGCAGGCTGAACAGGTGGAACCCGCCTCCCTCCACTGTCTCTCACCTCCATTCTGCCCCCAGCCCTGCCCTGGTTCCGCCAAAGCAGATCCACTTTATATTTGAAGTTTCAGCTTAAAGATTTCATTGGGGATTTGGTCACTAAAATAAAAGCCTGAAAAAGCACAGATCCAGAACTGTAAAGTTGAAATAATACATTTGTTTGAATAAGTATAATAATGTGATAGTATTCCTGTCCCCCCAAAGAATTTATCCATTCTAGTCATTTTCATTTGGGGGATTTTAGGAATGAGTTCCTATATTGTATGATATCATATCAATACTTTTTCAGAAAGACTGATGACCTAAGTCAGTGAAAAATTTCCTCAGTTTGGTTGTCTCTTCTTGTTCCTGTTAATGCATCTTGTTCTTTTTGAAAGCGTCGGCTAGAAGAAAGGTGACTGACATTGAAAGGCAAGAAATGTGAAGTTGGAGTAGGGTTAGACATTGTTGCTAGAGAAAACAATTTATGTGATTTCTAATTTAATAATTACATCAGGATCATGTAGTTTGTAATATAAAAGGATACAGCTGCCATTAGAGGAAAAGAAAGTAGAGGACAGCCTACTAAGAAGGTAGACTTGTTCTCGGTGTTTCTCAACGTCAGTCTGATCTCAGTTACCCTGGGGAAATAGAGTTAGCTTAGCAGTGTTATTATTCCCAAGGTATTTTCAGAAATATCACATCCTTTCAATTGCCGGAATAAACGAGATGATGCTGTAGACACAGTTTGGTACCTCCAGTTGGGTAATGTTGGGTGATTTTGGCACAGGAGGAAGAGCTGGGGCTGTTTGGGCTGGAGGGGAATATCCTCGGGAAGAACTATCTTCATATGTCAGAGGGAAAGGGATTAGGTGCATTTCATGTGGAGACACAAAGCTGAATTAGGATGGGAAGGTAGAGGCTACAGGAGGATATATTTTCGTATAATTCAAGGAAGAATTTGCTAGTAGGGCTGAATGAAACAGCTAGAATCTGGAAGGATTGAATTCTTCGTCACTGGAAGTGTCCAAGCAGATGCTGGATGACTGGCGTCAGGGATATTGGAGAGGAACTCCATGCATCCTGTAGCTCTGGTTGAACAAGAAGACCTCTGAAGCCTCATCTAAGGATGATGTCGCACGGCTCCACAAGTGTCTGAAGTTTGCCTAAATGGCCACTAGATGTCACTCTTGTATGTTTGCAATAGCAAGATTTTTTCTTTTTAATAGGTTTATTATTTATTTATTTATTTATGGCTGCATTGGGTCTTCATTGCTGCTCTTCATTGCTGCATTGGGTCTTCAAAGCTGCGGACTTTCTCTAGTTGCGGCAAGCTGGGGTTACTCTTTGTTGCAGTGTGCGGGCTTCTCATTGCAGTGGCTTCTCTTGTTGCAAGCGTAGGCTCTAGGCGCACTGGCTTCAGTAGTTGTGGCATGCGGGCTTAGTAGTTGTGGCTCGCAGGCTCTGGAGCACAGGCTCAGTAGTTGTGGTGCATGGTCTTAGTTGCTCCATGGCATGTGGGATCTTCCCGGACCAGGGCTTGAACCCGTGTCCCCTGCATTGGCAGGCAGATTCTTAACCACTGCACCACCAGGGAAGTCCTTTTTTTTTTTGCTGTTGCAAAGTAGAAATCAGAAACATGACTGATTAACATAAGAGTGAAATTTTATTAACAAAATGTGCATCCCTGTCTTATACAATTCATTTTTAATAAATATAAGAAAACGTAAATATCACTTGAAGCAAAAGTTTCCAAGATCTACTATATTCTCAAAATTGGATTCCTTTTCTAAATTCTTTTAGTTTTCCAGTATTCTCAGAATTTAATATAACTTGCCATAAAACCGCTTCTATTCATCCACTGCCATCTCAAATGTCTCATCCATCTTTTGTATCTATTGTTCTAGATAGGAACTATATCTTGCTCTCTTCCACATGGCACATTAGCACTGTGCAGCACTCATAATAATACTTCTAGCAATATCTTACATTTCTATGTTGCTTACTATTTACAGAGGACTTATTTATAGTGTCTTATCTAATCCACATAAAATAAAGTGGTTAGGTTTTTAAAATATGAAGAAATAAGCTGAGAGATGTTAAGCAACCTGCCCAAGGTCATAAGTAAGAAAATGCTTCCCAGTTTTATTGTGCTAAACTATGGAGGCTCAGGAAATGCTACAGACTTTATGTCTCTTGGACATTTGCAGTGTACATTAGTATATTAAAGGCTCTGAGAATTCCTGGCAACTTTAACCCCCCACCCCAAAGTCTTCAAACATATTTAGCCACTATCTATTTCTTTCTTTATCTCTCTACCTGTCATCTATTTTTTTTTTTCTGAATGTGAGTTATTATGTAACAGAATACTAACTTTTCTATTGGGAATTGCTGTTAAGTGATAAATGTCAAATTCAAACCCTCTACTCCTTCTTCAATTTAATTTGATTGACTAGCAGTGTTTCAAAATGTGCAGTGCATCAAGAAAAATATAGCCTCAATTTTCTCATAGATAAAAAAGAAATTTATTTACTCAAAATAGGTTATTCTCACCCAAAGTCTTTCAATGTGGCAAATTTTGTCTCTTCTGAGCATTTCAGGCAAACTCAATCTAATATACAGAAGTCCAAGATGAAAATGTCCACTTCCTCCTTGTTCCTCTGACTCTCCCTGTGATTCCAACAGGGGTGGCAAAGCTGCTGTGAGAGCCATCTTACCTCTCTGAACTAACTCTGCAGTTTAGGCACAACACGGGCCATTAGGCTTGCTCTAATGGTCCCTGTCTCCTTGGTTTTAACATGTTTTCAGAATGTCTTCATCATTCAATTAGAGGATTTATTGTCTGACATCTGTTGAATGTCAGACATGTGTCCAAAACTCAGGAAATACACTCTGAAAAGTTAAACATTCCCTGAAAATGGACTTAAGGGCAAGAGGTCATTCCAGTTAAGTTGACCTGGCTTTAGAATGGCAGCTGTAATGATTGAAGTCCTTTCTTCCATGGGGGTGAGAACCACAGAAGACTCCTCCTACAACACTGACTGAAGGATTTCTGACTCACCAGTTTCCTCACAGCGGCCTTCACATCCTTGTTCCTCAGGCTGTAGATGATGGGGTTGAGCATGGGGGTCACCACCCCATAGAAGAGGGAGATGAGCTTGTCTGAAAGATCCTCTTTGTCTACCCCCAGGAGGGGGTCCTTAGACTTGGGCTTCCCATACATGAAAAATAAGGTCCCATAGAATATTATCACCACAGTGAGGTGGGCAGAGCAGGTGGAGAAGGCCTTTTTCCTCCCCTCAGCTGAGGGGATCCTCAGGATGGTAGCAATGATGAAGACATAAGAGGCAGAGATGAACAGAACTGGGACGCCCCAGGAAGATCACATTGGTCACCCCTATACCGATCACATTGATGGAGATGTCGGCACAGGCCAACTTCAGGACAGCCAAGATCTCACAGGTGAAGTGGTTGATGATGTCCCCACAGAGGGCCAACTGAATTGCCAAGGATGTGTGTACCAGAGAAGCAACACCACCAATAGCCCAGAAGCTGGCAGCCATGGGCACGTAGGCAGCCTTGCTCATGACCCCAGGGTATCTAAGGGGGTTGCATATGGCCACGTAGCGATCAAACGCCATCATGCTCAGGAGCACACACTCTGTCCCTGCCATGGCAAAGGAGAGGAACATCTGCACGGCACAGGTGGAGAAAGAGATGGTTTCCTGGGGGGCCAGGAAGCCATCCAGGACCAGAGAGACTGAGGAGGTTGTGTAGCAGATGTCCAGGAAGGAGAGGTTCCTCAGGAAGAAGTACATGGGCTTGTGTAGGCAGGAGTCCAGGATGGTCACCAGGATGAGGACCTCGTTGCCCATCAGGGTCACCAGGTACATGAGCAGGATGAGCACAAAGAATGTTTCCTCCAGCCTTGGGTGGGCTGAGAGGCCCAGGAGAATGAACCCCACCAGGGGGGAGGTCTGATTAGCTTTTTCCATGTGATGTCCCCTCTGTCATCAGCAAATTACAAAAGTAGCATATCAGGCTTTCTTGAAAAGAGTCCCAGGCATCTGGTATGCGGTCATTCCTGCTGTGTAATAGGAGAGCATATGTGTGTTAGAGAAAAACCACTGAAAGAGACAGCAGGGTGTCCTCAGCTCTTACATGAGAGAAGGTCAGAGTTGGAGCAGAGCTTACAACGGGCCAGCATTGGGCGAGGGCCTCAAGTAGTCTAGGTGTGTGAGGGGTGTTTCCGAAGTTGCTACATCCTCTCATTGTCCATAAAAGCAACTGAGACCTCGAGAGGGAAGTGACCTGTCTGAGCCTTCTAAGTTGGTGACAGAGACAGGATTTGACCCCAGCGGACCTGATCCCCAGTCAAGGAGAGATTTTCCTCCACATTATGACTAGTGGCTGGAAAATCCTATGAATGATTTCTCTTTAATGTAAATGTATAGACATTTCATTTAATCTGAGTTTTCTTAGATTCTCAGGGAGGAAAATCCCCAAGCTGATCCAATTCTTAGAACCAGTGAATTTTAAAGCCTCTTTAAATTTTGACTACAAAACTTGTATAAAATGTCAATCCACTTCCAGACAGAGACAAGCCCAGGTAAAGACTCAACCACACGGAGGATGACTTCTCCAGTCTGCCTACCATAAATGACACAAACTTGACGTTGTCAGCATTGGAATCTGCCTAGTTTAATACAGATTGATAGCAATATATGAGGAGCTTCCTATATGGGGAGGAACTTTATGAAGTCAACACAAGGATTGATTGGAGTGATTGAACACACACTCTGGGCTGACAACTGTGCAGCTTACTAACCAGTTAACTCAGTGATCAATAACCATATAGACTACACGTACCAGATAGTAGGCTGTACAGCATTAATTTCTAAACTCATCTCCCTGGAATATTGGTGAACTTCTTAGCCAGAGTTAACTAAGAAATGATTTTCCTTTGTCCTTTTATGCTATATTTTATTCTTGTGTAATATTCTGGCTTTCTGACCCCATCCTTGGGTTCCGTACAAGCAACTAGCTTATAGGGAGACCTATATGCCTTTGTGTAGAGGATTTCTAGTCTCTTAGTTGCAATAGCTCAGACTCTAAATTCAGAATCCTCATTGATAATATTTCTCTAGCTCCTTTTTTTTTTTTTTAAAGAAGATGTTGGGGGTAGGGGTTTATTAATTAATTTATTTATTTTTGCCGTGTTGCGTCTTCGTTTCTGTGCGAGGGCTTTCTCTAGTTGTGGCAAGTGGGGGCCACTCTTCATTGCGGTGTGCGGGCCTCTCACTATCGCGGCCTCTCTTGTTGCGGAGCACAGGCTCCAGACACGCAGGCTCAGTAGTTGTGGCTCACGGGCCTAGTTGCTCAGCGGCATGTGGGATCCTCCCAGATCAGGGCTCGAACCCGTGTCCCCTGAATTAGCAGGCAGATTCTCAACCACTGCGCCACCAGGGAAGCCCTCTAGCTCCTTCTTAATTGCAGCGGGTGTGTGTGTAGGAGTGGGGGCGTGGTGGAAGATGAGTGGTAAACATTAAGGAGCATCTACTCTGTGCCACACTGTTTGAAACACCCCAAGAAGAAGATACTGTCATTCAAGGTTTATAGATGAAGTAACCAAAGCTCAGAGGAGTGGAAGATTTTCTCTCTGGGGTTGAATGACAGATTGGGGTTGAATGATTTTCGCTCTGGGGTTGGATTGCAGGCTCCAATTCTGAGTTCTTTCCACCAAATAGTTGCCTTGATGTCTTAGTGCACAGATTTTTGAAAGCTCCTGTCTCTCCAATACCAGCTCTATATATTCTCTGATCCCTCTCTTTGTTCAGCATGCCTTTGCTTCACTCATGGTGGAAGAGTTTATGTCAGATATGTTGTCAGGCGGTTCAGCTCCTGCCCTGAATTGAATCCAGTGTTTCTCAACCTCAGCACTATTGACATTTGGGGCTGGATAATTCTTTGTTGTGAGGGGCTGTCCTGTGCATTGTAGGATGTTTAGCAGTAGCATCCCTGGCTTCCACCCACCAGTTGCTAGTAGCACCTACTCCCTGAGTTGTAACAGCTAAAAATGTCTCCAGACATTGCTAAATGTTTCTGGGAGGAGAGGGGTGTGCAGAGTTGCACCGGCAGAGAGCCATTGACCTAATCCAGGAGACGCTCCCCCATTATGCAATCACGGGTTTCATTGTATTTCCTGTGCAAGCCTATTACCCTCCCCCCGAGTCCCTCAGCACATGAGGATGTTTCTGTTTGCTCGAGGCAGGTCCACTCTGTGTGCCCCGCCATGAACTTCTGCCCCAACGTATCCCACATTCCTCCCAGTGTCTCTCCCAGCTCTTCCAGGAAATGAAAAGTAAACATTATGGTCAGTGTCACAAACAAAATTTGATAGTGACAAGGACATGCTGTGCTGGCAGAAGCCAAGGAAAGTGGCTTCTGTGAGAGAAGCCGTCGTGTCCACTCCCAGCAGACAAATCTGTGCACACAGAAAGTCCTGCCCATGAACAATGCGCTGTGGCCGTGAGTGATACACAGGATTTGACCTTCGTGAGAGCTGCATCCATGGAAATCTTAGTGCCTGTCACATGGGAGATGCTGAGTAAAAGTTGATTCAATCGGGATGAACTGAACAGCTAGGAAGACCTTGCACACCAAGACTGAAGCTGTGGGACCCGCCCCTGCCCATGACATGGGTATTCTCTGTGGCTTGAGCAAGTCCCTTCTCCTCCTGAGGTCTCAGTTTCCCCATGTGCATCCAGAGAAGGCTGAATCAGGTGCTTCCCTGGGCATCCCAACTCTGTTGTGGACTATCCCATGCTGGGAGCAGTCTTTGGTAAAGGTGGCTGGCCACTCCTTTGGGTGTGGTGTGTGCGTGTGCGTGTGTGTGTGTGTGTGTGTGTGTGTGTGTGTGTGTGTGTGTGTGTGTGTAGGGGAGATAAAGTAGGGCTGTGTCAGGCTTTGGAGGGGACTCAGGATGGAAGAAAAGAAAGAGCTCTGACTCATACAGCCCAGTGAGAGGAGGGAGAGGAGGCCAGCCGGGAGAGCAGGGAGAGGAATGGAAGCTTTCACCTTTGTGGGGCTGTACGTGCAGGTGTGGCTCCTTGGCTTGTCCCGAGGACCTGGCCTGGCTAGTGGTCCCACCTCTACCTGTCTCTGGAGCCAGCAGGTAGCTGAGGAGTGGAGGTAGCTCAGTGTAGTCAAAAAGCCCCTTACATGTTCATACAGCCTTTCTGAGGAGCTGTTTGCCTAGAAAAAGTAAAAACCTGAAAAACCTGCATACCCATCACCTTAACAATTCCACCTCTGGGAAATAATTCTACAGAATCAATGAGAGCAGAGGGCCAATGTCTCACAGTAAAGGCTTTTACGTAGCAATATTTGCAAGTGAAAATAGGAAACAAAATAACTGTCCATCAAGAAATGCCTAAGTAGGGCTTCCCCGGTGGCGCAGTGGTTGAGAGTCCGCCTGCCGATGCAGGGGACATGGGTTCGTGCCCCGGTCTGGGAAGATCCCACATGCCGCGGAGCGGCTGGGCCCGTGAGCCATGGCCGCTGAGCCTGCGCGTCCGGAGCCCGTGCTCCGCAACGGGAGAGGCCACAACAGTGAGAGGCCCGCGTACTGCAAAAAAAAAAAAAAAAAAAAGAAATGCCTAAGTAAATTATGCCACTTCATATAATGGAACATAATTTATGTGTATATATATATATATTTAATATATAATTAAAGTTATATTTGTGATTTTTTACACCAGAATATTATTCCACTATAATGGTAAATGAAAAGGGAGAATACAAAATTTTACACACTGCTATGATTTCAATTAGGTAAATGATATGTGTGGATTAAAGTTACTGGAAGGAAATTATAGCAAAATCAGTAGGGGAGGGATTCCTCTTTGTACCTCTTCAGTATTACCCCATTTTCTATTAATACAATGGGCACAAGTTACTTGGTATTCAGGGGGAAAAAATCTTAGCAATTATGAAAGGAAAGTGAGAAAAACAGAAAGAACTAGCCATAGACTGGAAACCAGTTGGACCAGGCTTGGGTCTGCTGACCCTCTGACCCTGAGGAAGACCATTCTTCTGAGAAATCTCTGCAGGAGGGGGATGACAGGAATCCTATGGGCCTCCCTCCCTGGGTTCCTGTGAGGAGGGAGCAGCAAGGGCAGGGCAGGGGCTTGGAAAGTGGTGAGCCCTGGAGAGCAGGATGGACTGCCTAGCACTGCCTCTCAGCTGCTCCTCCCTGCTCCAGCATCAGCTGCGGGAAGGTTTCTCCGAGCAGAGGCAGGGGAGTGGAAAGTACATATTTGGGAAATGCTCTGCAGAAGGCATGGCCAACCACCTCTGTCCCCGTCACAGCCCAGCTCTCCCCACCTGTGTCCTGCTTGTGGCCGCCTCTCTGAGTCTCCTGATCCCAGACACAATTCTCAACTCCTCACTGCACCCCAGGACCAGACCCTAGATGCCAGGGAAAGACCCAGACACTCCCCTGCCTGACTTCCTTTACCTCTGAGACCCTCTTTCTTCTTTCTCCCCCTGAATCCTTGTGGGAACTTTAGGCTCTGGTGGGTGTTTCTCTCACGTCCTTCCTCCCAGCTGTGTTGGCTGAGCCCTGGGTATTTCAGTTACAGACTCTTCCTGTACAGGACCTGTCATCCTTGTCTGAGGCTGAGGAATCCCAAGGGTCCATTTTCCCCAGCAGTGAAGGGAGTCCTGAAGCTGTAGCCGTAGACTCCTACAAGGACACTGCTAGTCCCAGAAGCAATTTAAACTTTGGAATGTTGAGTGTGCACAGGATGCTGGGGCTCAACATACTTGGGGGCTCCAGCGTACTCAGGGGCTCCACATCCCCGCCGTCCGTTGCAGTTAGAGGCAGTGACTGGGATATGGCCAACTGGAGATGGAGAGGCGGGCACAGCAGATGCCAGCTTCCTCCTGAGCCTTCCCCAGGGTCTCAGAGAAGCCAGTGCTCGCTTTAGGGGCCAAGCACCTTGTCCGCAAGGTGAAGGCCTAGACACCCAGGATGGGGAGGCAGACAGATATCTAACAGTAGCAGTGACTGCAGAATTAACTACGTTCATTGAGCTCCCCCATGTGCCCATCACTGTGACAAACATTTTACACACATTATGTAAATTCAGTAAAATCCAGCAATGCATGTATGTTAAGTATCTACTTCCAGTCTTCCCTGGGAGGTTGTATTTATTATTGCCCTATTTTTTTATTTGAGGGAACAGACTTTAAAAAGTTAAGCGATTTACCAAAGACCACATCTTGTGAACAGCAGAGCTGGGATTTCAATCTCAGTACATCTAATTCTCTTTATGATTATTGATATCACCATCATCATCATCATCATCATGATTATCATCACTGTTATTTAGTAGGTATTACTTGTGCTTGGAACAAAATTTATAAGGTATAGGAGGTATAATAAAATTAAGCCTCTGTCTCCAGTCACCCAGTTCTTCTCCCTCGAGGCAAACAATATTAGCAATTTCTTGTATGCTTTTTCTTCAGTGGTGTTCTATGCATATTGTTAAGTAAGAAAGGCAAGATAGTAAGACATTGTGTATTTGTGCTAAATTTGTCTCCAAAATAAAGTTAGCACAAATACATACTGTCTTGCTTTTCCTCACTTAGCATATACCTTGGAGATATATACCTTGAAGAAAACATATGTAGTACTGCTTCATTCTTTTAAATGTCTGCATATATTCCATTGTAAATATAGATAATCATTTAATTAACCAGTCTGATATTGAAGGACATTTACATTTTTCAGTCCTTTCCAGTTTTATGCTATTACAATCAGTGCTACAACAAACATCCTTGCATATTTATAATTTAGCACATGTGGTAAAAATATATGTTTTATGTACATTTGTAATTTTTATGGATATTGCCAAATTTACAGGGCCTTATCATTATATGAGAATGTCTGTTTTCTCATACGCTGTCAACATAATATGTTGGTCTTGAGACTTTTTGGTCTTTGCCAAACTGATAGTTGAGAAGTGACATCTCATTGCAGTATTTAAAACTTTTGGTATTTAAAATAATTAAAAATGTGAAATATAGCACATATATGTAAATGCATATGAAAGTATATAAAACACATATTTTAAATTTAAAGAATAATAAAGCAATTGCCACCTAATTTAAGGAGTAGAACATTGCCACATTGCCAGCACCTTGAAATCTTTCTGGGTATTCCTTCCCACTCCCAGCCCTCTCTCTCTCTCTCTCCTTCCAGAGATAATCACACTCCTTACTTTTGTTATAATCATTTCCTTGCTTTTCTTGAATTTTATCACCCATGGATGCATCTTTAAACAGTGTAGTTTAGGTTTTCCTCTTTCTGAGCTCTAAAAATCAAATCACTTGTAGGTGTTCTTTTTGACTTGTTTCTTCATTCAATATTATGTTTGCGAGATTCATTCATATTTATAAGTGTAGATAAATTCATTACTTTGTATTGCTACATTCCATTCTATGACCGTAGCACAGCTTATTTATACGTCCTATTTTGATGGATAATTGGGTTGCTTCCCAACTGAATGCTGCTATAAATATTTTATACTTTTCTCCTGGTACACATATGTCTTCCCAATTGTCCTAGTTGTGTTTATAGCCCATCCTTTCTCCACCAGTCTGCAGTACCATCTCTGTCATATATCAAGTCTCCCAACATAAATGGATCTGCTTCTGGGATCTCTACTCTTTTCCATTGGTTCATCTATTCCTGTGTCAATGCTGCACCGCCCTAATAAATATTGCTTTATTGTATGTTTTGATTTCTTGTAGGGTAAACCCCTTTATTCCCCCCCTCCAGTACTTCTAATACCTCATGGCTGTTCTTGGTCTTTTGTTCTTTCATATAAATTATTGAACCAGCTTCTTAAATTCTGGGGATTAAAAATTTGGAATTACACTGAATATATAGAGATAAATTTGGGGAGAATTAACATCTCTATAATACTGAATTTTCCTACCCATGAATGAGAAGTATTTCTCTCTTTAATATCATTCAAAACATTTTATAATTTATAATTGTATGCATAAAAGTCTTGGAGCTGTTTTACTAGATTTACCCCTGTATGGTGGTATTTATATCTTAATATATAAATATCTATATTTATATTTCTCGATATCTTTAAAAATATTTCATAATCTGCTGCTGGAATATAGAAATGCAACTGGGTTTTTTTTAACATTGATTTTTGTCTAGGAATCTTGCTAAACTCTCTTTTAAATACTTATATCTCTAAATTATTTTAGATTTCCTATATAGTAGGTAATAATATCTGTGAATGATGACAGTTTCTTTTTCTTCCTTCAAAAACGTTAGACCTGTAGTCTTTTTTTCTTGTCCTGCCTCACTGGCTGGGGCTTCCAGTTCAGTGCTGAAAGTTTTTATCATGAATGAGTGTTGTTTTTTCAAAAGCTTCTTCTGTTTCACTTGGTATAATCATGTGATTTTATTCCTATTTAGCCTGTAAATATGGTAGATGCATTGACTGATCTTTGAATATTGAACCAGCCTTGTATTCCTGGGAGGAGGGGATCCTCCTTACTGCTGGGTGGGGAGTGGGAATTTCAGCTCCCTACTAGGGCTCTGCTGATTCCCTTCTGCCTGGCAGAGGCAGGAGTGCCTAGTACTACTCCCACGACCTCCACTGACACTGTGGGAAGGGGTGGCCTCATTAGCACAGGCACAAGTCCTGACCCTTCTTTAGGCCCCCTCTGATACCACCCAAGTGGGAAGGAGAAGGAGCTTCCCATGTGGTCTCCACTGACACTGTGGGTTGGGGTGGGGACTTGTTACTGCCCAGCAGATACAAACATCTCACCTCCCTATCCAGCCTCCTCTGATACCACATTGACAGGGTAGTGGTTGGGTTGCCTTGTCATAGCCTGGTAAGAATGGAAGTCTAGGCTGTCTGCTCAACCTTTGCTGGTGGGGTAAGGGTGTTGTTTTTTTTTTTTCCTGAGGTGTCTGGCTGGAGTAGCGTGGTTATTGTCAAGACATTGAATTTTTTTAAATTAATTAATTTTTGGCTGTGTTAGGTCTTGGTTGCTGCGCGTGGGCTTTCTCTAGTTGCGGCGAGTGGCGAGCAGGGGCTACTCTTTGTTGCGGTGCACGGGCTGTAGGCGCGAGGGCTTCAGTAGTTGTGGTGCATGGGCTCAGTAGTTGTGGTGCACGGGCTTAGTTGCTCTGAGGCATGTGGGATCTTCCCGGACCAGGCCTCGAACCCGTGTCCCCTGCATTGGCAGGCGGATTCTTAACCACTGAGCCACCAGGGAAGTCCCAGGACATGGAGTTTTATCAAACACTTTCTACATCTATTGAGATGATCATTTGGTTTTTCTTCTTTAATTTATTAATGTGGTAAAATTTTAATGTTCACCCTATCCATGCTTTTTTGGGATGAATGCAACTTTCTCACAGTGTATTATCTTCTAAGTATATTACTATATTTGTTTTATTGATTTTTTGTATTTTAGCATTTTGGCATCAATGTTCAGGGGGAGTGCAGGCCTGAAAAGAGTTTATTCCTTCTGTTTTATTTGAAAAAGAGCCTGGAATTTGACCAAGACTAGTTTGCAGTTTTTTGTATCTCAATTGGGAATTATCTACCATGTAAGATAAATATAGGATTGCAGTTGGAGTATGCAGTGGTCAGCAAGAGAGGGTGACTTTGTAAAGATGCTTTTGCTTTGGGTTTTGTAATTGTCAGGACTTTGTAAGTTTCTAGATAGAAAACTTACTCCAACCAGCATAATCCCAATACTAACTTTAATGCTCATACAACTGAGAAGTTCAAGGGTGGATTCAGTCTCAGGCACAGCTGGAATTAGGGACTCACCATGTCATTAGGACTCTCTGTCTCTTCATATGGTTCTTATCTCTACTTGTCTTTTCCTGGCTTCATTTTTAGCAGACTTTCTCACGTGCTAGGGAAGAGGGCTGTCAGCAGCCTAATCCACATTTTTCTATTTGAGTCTCCAGATGAGAACTGAGCCCTGGCCAACACCTTAGACTGCAGCCTTGCAGAGGACTTGCTTGAATTCCTAACTCACAGAAATGGCAGGATTATAAATGTGTATTGTCTGAAGCTACTAAGTGGTGATCTGCTATGCAGCATAGAAAGCTAATACAGGACCCCTTTCTTCTTGCTCCAGTTGAAATATGCTGGGGAATGGTTCTGATTAGTTTGACCTAGGTCATATGCTTTCCCTTAGACTGATTGCTGTGGCCAAGCGTTGGTGTAGTACAATTGGCAGCCCCACTAGAATCACATGATAAGAGTGAGAGGGCAGTTTCCTCCCCAAACAATAGATGCACAGTGAAGATGTAAGTGACCTCTGTGACGGCATCCGTAGGAACTCCAACAATACTGTGACTTACATGTGCTTCTAGCAGAGGTCGTAAATTGCAACCCATAGCCAAAAATGGTTGAGGAACAAATTTTGTTTGGTCCTCATAATACTTATACTGTTGAAGAATTATGGGAAGCACTCAACTCTGCAAACACCAGAGATAAATGTGGAGCCTGCAGCAAAGGGAGCAGCTCTTTGCATTCCCTCCCCACCCCCTTTCTGCATTCCTGCCTGGCAGCAGTCGGCTGGAGCTGAGGAGGAAGAGGCAGTTAGCTCCTGCTTTCCCACCTGGTCCTTCCACCAGGACCTGGTCCTGGTCCTTTCCCACCTGGTCGTGTCCACAGGGGACCCGTTCCCCGTCCGGCATCTGAAATGCTCTGATTCCTTAAATGCTCTGATTCCTTAAATGCAGTTTGGGTGATTATGTTCTAGACACGTTGTCTGTGATCATCTGTGATGTTTGATTAGGTCATATTTTGTGATAACCTTCATTAGATACTATACGCTCTTGAAGATTTTAAGGATCATCCTAAATTGAGAGAAATGGTCACCAGTAGTAATCAGGTAGAAATTAATTTGCACGTACGCAGAGCTCTGAAAGACTCCATTTGTCAGTGGTCTGGTTTAAACTCTTTGGTTATCTTCAAAACAAGGGCTGGAGTAGAGACTGGTTTTCTTTGCTTCTGAGAACCTTTGATGAGTGAGCCTTTGTGTTGGCCTCCAAGCCCAGGGCTTGGACCTTTTCTGAACAAATAGGATGGACCTGCTCTAGGGATGGGAAAATGGATGGAGCATGGGTCATCCCAACCTGTTAGAAAGGGGGAAAAAGGCTTTGAATGAGGGTACTTGGAGGATACTCTAGACAGCCCTGAAGTTTACATTCAGGGCTTTTCCTCCCTCCAAAATGAAAACATCTTTTTTTTTTTTTTTTTTTTTTGCGGTACGCGGGCCTCTCACTGTTGTGGCCTCTCCCGCCGTGGAGCACAGGCTCCGGATGAGCAGGCCCAGCGGCCATGGCTAACGGGCCCAGCCGCTCCGCGGCATGTGGGATCCTCCCGGACCGGGGCACGAACCCATGTCCCCTGTATCGGCAGGCGGACTCTCAACCACTGCACCACCAGGGAAGCCCGAAACATCTTTTTAAAATATCTTCTGTTAATGCATGACCATTGTAAATATATGATGTACTCAAACTTCTTTATGTATTTTCCCTAGGTGTTTTAAAGTTGTGACTGGTGTGAATTATATACAACCCCCCTACTGTACTTTCTTACTAGTTGTAGTAGTTTTGCACTTGATTAAACTTTTTTCCTCAGTAAACAACATCTGTTTACTTACTGAATAGTTTTCTTCTTTTTTTTTTTTATAAATATTTATTTATTTATTTATTTATTTATTTTTTGCGGTACGCGGGCCTCTCACTGCTGTGGCCTCTCCCGCTGCGGAGCACAGGCTCCGGACGCGCAGGCTCAGCGGCCATGGCTCACGGGCCCAGCCGCTCCGCGGCATGTGGGGTCTTCCCGGACTGGGGCACGAACCCGTGTCCCCTGCATCGGCAGGCGGACTCTCAACCACTGCGCCACCAGGGAAGCCCAGTTTCCTTCTTTTCTATATTTTGTTCCTTATTTGTTTTTCTGATCTGGTTTAATTAGCTAGAATGATGCAGACATCGAGAGCAGAGGTCCTAATCCAGACATGCATCGTAGGCATGTCGTTGGTATTCTGCCGTCAAGTATGCTGTTTGCTGTTGTTCTTCACGAAGGATGGTTTCTTCTATTCAAGTCCACTACTTTAAAAAGTCAGAAATAGATGCTAGATTTTACCAAATGACTTCTCAACATTTGTGGATGGGATTACTTTTTCTTATTTAATCTGTTAACAAAATGGTTGCAGTAATTGATCTCCTAATGTTCCTAATGTTAGAAACCTTGAAATTCCTAAAAAAAAAACCCACTGGGTAATGTGTATTATTTGTTTACTGTACAATGATTTAAATCTACTTAGGTTCAATAAATGAGTTTTTTCATTTGATGAACTTTCTTTGTTCTTTCATAATCCTCGGATTCTTTCAAAGAAAGAATTCTAATACTTGTCTACTGGTATTGACTCGTAAATTTTCAACAAGCATGTTAAGACTTTTGTTGCATTTCAGTATCAATGCAATGGATTGTGTTTATAAGAATCCCTTCCCACCATATCCTTTGTAAGATGAAGCCTTCAGTGGCCTTTGCTTCTCTTTCTCCATTTCCCAGCTTGATGAAGTCATCTAGAATTGTAACTGGAGCTCCATCATTGCTTTCTTGTTACTGTTTACCTCGACATGATTGCTACTAATTCGTTCATAGATTTGTCTTTGCAAATTTGGTATAAGAATTGACTAAACTTCATTGGTCTTATGCATTTCATCATTCTCCACTGTCTCTTCTATGGCATATCCATCACATCCTTTCATTTATTTATTTTTAACTGTTTGTTGGGAGAATGTTCTAAATAAATTTTTTTTCAGGAAGGGATTGCAGGGGTATGTGCTTTCTGTGTTTACACATGACAGCAAGTGTCTTTTTAACCCTCGTATCTGTGCAATGATGAGGGGTATGTAGAACTCGGGACTCACAGCCCATTTCCCTCACAACTTAGTAAACCTTGTTCCACTGATGTCTACATTTAGGGCTGCAGAACAGCTGGCCAATGGCAGTCAGATTCTCATTCCTTCTTAGGAAATATGCTTTTCTTCTGTGTAAAAGTCTATAGAACTATTTTGGTATATATAGGCATCAAAAGTTATCCTTGAATAGTTATCCTAGGTAGGTGTGTCTTTTGCTACGATTCTTATCTGGTGATTGATGAACATTTTATGAACAAAATATCTAAAACTTCTATTCAGTGAAATGTGTTTTTTTCTCTTTAGTTATTATTTGTCTTTTGTCTGCTCTGTTTTCTCTTCATGTTTTCATGATGGATTCCCCTGGTCTATCTCCCATGCCTCTCATCTTTTCTCAAATAACTTAAATCTCTTTGTTTCTCTCTCTGAAGTCTAGGAGAGGAATTTAAGTTATTCTTCATTTTAAAGTTCATTTTAAAAAATTGTGCCATCTACTTTTAAATACTTTCTACTGAATTTTATTTGACCCAGTAAGTGGAATCTTTCCCCTAAGAAAAAGTTCTTATTTCCCAGTTATCTTTTCTCCTAGCTTCTTTTCTTATAGACTTCTCTTGTTTTATTGATTCACTACTCTCTTGAATTCTGCTGAGAAAACCACTGAGAATTTTCTTTAATGCTTTCACCATCTTCCTGCAATGACTCTTTTTCAGCAAAGGCTGATTGTTTCGATTGTTAGTTTCCTCTCTATTGGATTAAAAATTGATATCAACTGTCAGAGGTTTTCTATTCTACTCATTCTTTAACTAGATGTCTAGATTAATTACTCTAGGGAGCTGCCTTGGAATTCCTCACCAGTCATGTAGGTGATTCTTAGATGTCTCCTCCTCCCTCTGAGCATCACCTCCTCTCCCTCTGACTACCGTGTGGCTTTGGGGTTTCTTAGGTAGAAAAGCAAGCGATGGTCACCCCTTGGCTGCACACTCGGTCAAGCCAGGTCAGGTGGTTAATAGAATTCATTTGATTCTCCTCGGTACCTCTCAGTTTTGACATTACTCTGATGACCCTTGGAGGCCAAGGATATCTAGGGAAAGAACCCAGGGATGAATAACATTTTCAAAAAAGGGAAAAGAAAAAAGGCCTGAACCTTTGACCTTTGCATCAGTTTCGCCACACCTTGCTCTCCTCTCTGCTCCAAAGATATAAATGATTTTCTGGTGGGGGACTTGGTTAAGGACAAGAGAAAGAGGTTAATTTTGAAGACACAGGAAGAGAATGATTCAAGAAACAGTTTTAATAATTTAAATGACAATAAGGAGAAAGAGGCAATGAGGATAAGGATAAAAATATTACTGTTATTTAATAATGAAGTAGGAAGAGTTGACATAGGTGACATAAAAATAAGAACCCTTTAAAATATGTTCAAAGGGTGAGCCAAGGAGTAATTGAATTATGGCCCTACAGACTTGAGCTTTTCATGAGTTAAACAATAAATCTTGAAGGGTTACTTTTCCTTGTTATCAGTTTGTTTACTATGCATCACAGATATAGAGAACTGTAAGGCTTGATCAACAGAAATATACTTTTGTAGAATCGCCTATTGAATGAGGGGAAAATTCATATTAAATGCTTTCTGTTCACACAAAGCTCTTGGGTGTAATGAGATTCCGTGTAATTAGATTTACCTACGTTATCTTGCATGAAGTTAGCCCTTCATCTTATCCTCCGAGACCCTCAGGTAAGAGAAACCAGGGAACAGGAACCATCAGGACCCCTCCAGCATCACTGGGTGAAGCGTTTCCAAGTTACCAGGTTCCTCACAGCAGCCTTCACCTCCTTATTCCTCAGGCTGTAGATGATGGGGTTGAGCAAGGGGGTCACCACTCCATAGAAGAGGGAGGTGAGCTTGTCTGCAAGGTCCTGTTTGTCTGCCTCCCAGGGCGTCCTTGGATTTAGGCTTCCCATACATGAAGAGGATGGTCCTATAGAAGATGACTACAGCTGTTTGGTGGGCAGAGCAGGTGCAGAAGGTCTTTTTCCTCCTCTCAGCTGAGGGGATCTTCAAAATGGTAGCGATGATGAACACGTAGGAGAAAAAGATGAACAGAACTGGGATGCCCAGGAAGATCACATTGGCCACCACCATACTGATTATATTGATGGTGATGTCAGCACAGGCCAACTTCAGGACAGCCAGGATCTCACAGGTGAAGTTGTTGATGACAGTGTCCCCAGAGAAGGGTAGTTGCATTGCTAGGGATGTCTGCATCATGACAGTGGTGCTTCCAACTGCCCAGGAGCTGGCAGCCATGGTGCATAGGCAGCCTTGCTCATGACCTCAGGGTACCTCAGGGGGTTGCAGATGGCCATATGGCGATCAAACGCCATCATGCCCAGAAGCGCACACTCTGTGGCCCCCATGGCAAAGGAGAGGAACATCTGCACAGCACATGCTGAGAAGGGGATGGTTTTCCTGGGGGTCAGGAAGTTGTCAAGGATGAGGGGGACTGAGGAGGTTGTGTAGCAGATGTCCAGGAAGGAGAGGTTCCTCAGGAAGAAGTACATGGGCTTGTGTAGGCAGGAGTCCAGGATAGTCACCAGGATGAGGACCCCGTTGCCCAGCAGGGTCACCAGGTACATGGACAGGATGAGCACAAAGAACGTTTTCTCCAGCCTTTGATGGGCTGAGAGGCCCAGGAGAATGAACTCTGTCACAGAGGCTGTCTGGTTGGCACTTTCCATGGTCTGTCTCGTCTTTCAACTAAATAAAATACTCAGTGATCCAAACTCAACATCCTTTGTGTCATGTAGGTCCAGGGCATCTGGTCTGGAGTTCCAGTCTGGCTGAGTGATTGAAAAACCATTGTGAAAGTCCACAGTCTCTATTTGTTTCCAAGAAAAAGGAGAAATAAAATTAGAAATTACTTTGGGGTCATAGAATATCAAATTTACAATGTTTAAAGTGAAGATTCTGATTATTTAATGCATTCAATCAGAGACAAGATACATAACATATTCATTTTAGTGGTTCTGTGTCCTATATGGCAGTTCATCTCATTAAACTTGGCCAGAAAAGTGACTTTAAGTTTGCTCTGTGTTCTCCCACTTTGTGCTAGGTACTAGGGAAATCATTAGTTGTGAATACTCTCTCTGTTTCTCCAGATCATTTTCACAGAAAACATACTCCTGTTGTTCCCAAGATCTCTTTTCTCATGAGCAGTGCTAGCTCCAGGGCTTTCCATTCATCTGTCTGTCCAGCCACCTGTCTTGTCCGTTTGTGCATCCATCCCTCCATCCCTCCATCCCTCCATCCCTCCATCAATCTATTTGTCTGTGTCTGAATATCCATCCATCCATCCATCAAAACACTTGTTGATCACCCAGTATATGGGTGTGAGAATTCCCATGAGGAACAGGGGTGACCCATGGCCCAGGCTTAAATGGGCACACAACCTGTCAGGGAGGGGAAGCAGAAGGATTCAGGAGAGGCCAGAACATCTAAAAGGACATGCATGTTGATAGAACAGGGGTCATGAAATGCTTCTTAAGTGATGTAGAATCTAGCTGGGCTTTTAAGGACAAAAGGACACTGGACATGGAGAGATACCTTGGGGAGGTCTCCAAGGTAATTTTGTGATCTGGAAATGCTGATATGTTCCTAATAGTTTGAATCTGATGTTTTATGAAGATAGACAGAGGACTGTCTCCAAAAATCCACAGTGGGTCACAGCTTCTGGAAATCTAGTTCTCTTAGATAACTAAAAGCAGTGCTTTTTTCTTTTTTTTCGGTCTTGAATATATTTGACATAAAACATGTAAATTTAAGGTGTACAATGTGTTACTTTGATACATTTACATATTGTAATATGATTGCTGTTGTGATATTTATTACATAATTATGATACAATATTGCTGTCTATATTCACTGAACTGTGCATTAGATCACTGGGTTATTTACTACTTGTCACAAGTTTGTACTCTTAAACAACATCTATTTTATGTTATGTTATTTTATATTTTTGTTATCATTCCCTCTTGGTGAATGTCCACACAGGAATCAGTGGACATTAATAGTCCTTGAACATTTTGGCTAAGCTTCTAGGTATGTTACACAGAATTATATCATGATCATGCTTCCCCAAATAATCTAGTCCAACTCTGTCTCCCATTGTAGATCTTTTTCTGCACCACAGTGATGCATGGCTTTTCAGTTTCAGCTTGATTTCCTCTAATGATGAAGAGCCCACTACATTCCCAAATGACCTACTCCATATTTGCAGAGCTCTAGAGTATTAGAAAATTCTTTTTCACGAGAGAGAGGCATGGACATATATACACTACCAAACGTAAGGTAGATAGCTAGTGGGAAGCAGCCGCATAGCACAGGGATATCAGCTCGGTGCTTTGTGACCGCCTGGAGGGGTGGGATAGGGAGGGTGGGAGGGAGGGAGACGCAAGAGGGAAGAGATATGGGAACATATGTATATGTATAACTGATTCACTTTGTTATAAAGCAGAAACTAACACACCATTGTAAAGCAATTATACCCTAATTAAAAAAAAAAAAAAAAAAGCACAAGAGGGCTTCCCTAGTGGCGCAGTAGTTGAGAGTCCGCCTGCCGTTGCAGGGGACCATGGGTTCGTGCCCCGGTCCAGGAAGATCCCACATGCCGCAGAGCGGCTGGGCCCGTGAGCCATGGCCGCTGAGCCTGCACGTCAGGAGCCTGTGCTCCGCAACGGGAGAGGCCACAATGGTGAGAGGCCCGGGTATCGCAAAAAAAAAAAAAAAAAACCACAGGAGTTCTCATATCACGTTCTTGCCAGCGTTTGGCGTTGTCAGTCTAAAGTATTACCCACTCTGGTGATGTGTAGTTGTATCTCATTGTGGTTTTCATCTGCATCATTTTCCTGATAACAAGTAACCTTGAGCACTTTTTCATGTGATCATTGATCATTCCTGTATCTTTCTTTGTGAATTATCTGTTGAAACATTTTGTCCATTATTATAGTTTTCTGTTGTTTTTTTAAAAAATATTGAGTTGTAGGAAGTTCTTATATATTTTAGATACAAGTCCTTTGTCAGATATGTGTACTGTGAATATTCTACCAGTTTGTGCCTTGCATGTTCATTTTCTTAATAGTGTCTTCTGCTGAGCAGATGTTTTAAATTTTGATGAACTCTACCATTAAAATATTTTTTTTGGTTATTACTTTCCATATCCTCTCTAAGAAAATTTTGCCTACCCCCCAATCACAAAGATGTTTTTCTATGTTTTATAATAAAAGCTTTATAGTTTCTTTCAACTTTTATGTTTAGGTCTATGGTCCATAGCAAATTAATTTTTGACTTTTTTTTGTCTAGTTCTATCAATTACTGAGAAAAGGATATGAAAATCTCCAATTCTGACCGTGGCTCTATTTCTCCCTTTAAATATGTCTGTTTTTCATTCATATTATTTTGAGGCTTGGTTACTAGGTGAATATACATTCATGATTTTATGTCTTCCTGATTATTTGACACCTTATCCTTATGAAATGTCCCTCTTTATTCTGGTAATATGCTTTGTCTTCAAATCTACTTTATCTGATACTAATATAACTCTCCAGCTGTTTGCTTGATATATTTTTCCATCCTTTTACCTTCAACCTGTATGTGTCTTTATTTTTTAAATGCTTCTTTTAGACAGAATACAGTTGAGACTTGCTTTTTTACCCAGTCTGACAGTCTCTGTATTTTAATTAGTAAGTTTGATCCATTTCTATTTAATGTAATCACTGAATAGTTGGGTTTAGTTTACTATTTGTTGTTGTTTTCTATTTATCACATCTACTTTTTGTTCATCTGTTCCTATTTTCCTCCAGTCTCTTAGGTTAATTGAATAATTCTTAGAACTAATTCCATTTTAATTTATGTATTGGCTTTTTAGCTGTAGCTCTTTGCCTTATTTTTCTAGTGGTTGCTCTAGGTATTACTATGTACATCTGAATATTTTAGCTGTCTCAAAATTCTTGCTCAAACAAGGATACAGATATCAATTAGGCAAATGAATGAATCAGCCCCAGTGCCAGACTAATTCTACCAGAATATCCTAGGTACTTGCTACTCAAAGTGTGATCTAACACCAGCAACATCACTTGAAATCTTGTTAGAACTGCAGAATCTCCAGTCCCATTCCAGATTTACTGAACTGTAATCTGCATTTTCACAAAATTCTCAGGCGATTTATATGCATGTTAAAGTTTGAGAAGTAGTTTTCAATAATTAATTGAAATTATAGAATTATACAGAGCAAATTTTAGACACATTAGAATCCCAACTTTGCAGTGTCCATCACGTCTTGGAATTCACCACACCATGCTCTTCTTGGGTCAACTTGGGTAGTTTTGTTTGCTCCACAGTTGTGAGCACTACTTCTAAACCAACCACAATCCCACAGCTGCCTTTTGTTGTACTATTAGTTTGTACAAATTCTTGGCTTCCTGCATTATTCTGAAACCTGATACTCACACCTAGCCCCCTCAAAGTGGAAAATGCACAGTGCCTTTTCTCCATGCAATGCCACATTCTTGTGTGTGTGTGTGTGTGTGTGTGTGTGTGTGTGTGTGTGTGTGTGTGTGAAATGCTGTCGTCTTTCTACCTCCACAGCTGTGTTCTTCTTGAAATGGAATAACTTCTGGGCTGAAATGGTGGCTCTCTTGAAAATCAGACAACCTGCTTCTGAAGCTCTGTGATATGGTCCTATTGTTAAAAACAGTGGTCATTGTTTGGGTTTCCTAGGTAATAGACTCTAAGGGATTCAGCATATGAATTTTGGTGGGACACAAAAATTCAGCCCATAATAGCCCTCCTGGTGTAAAAGCAGCCCTATCTCCTCCTCATGAGCAGGATCAGTTATATGCCACTAGGATAGTGACTCCTTTCCTTGCCTGCTGGTCTCTTGACATAAAAGTCCAACATGACTGGGGATAGCCATAGTTTAAAGTTAGCAGATATAACAGAATAGAAAGTCCAGTGCTCACTTCAGCAGCACATATACAAAAATTGGAACTATACAGAGAAGATTAGCATGGCCCCGTGCAAGGATGACACACAAATTCATGAAGCATTCCATGTTTTTTTTTTTTTTGGATGGTATGATCCCATTTTTGTTAAAAAAAAACAAAACAAAACCACCACACAGGTGGGAAAACGCATAATATATAAATGGGAAAAAGTCTTAAATGGTAAATGCCAAATTGGGTAAGAGTACTGGGAGTTTCTACATCTTTGTAGTGTTTGATTTGTTTGTTTGTTCATTTTACAATGAATACATATTACTTTTTTCACTTAAAGAAGCATTTATTCCATCCTTCCCTCAGACAGAGAGGGATCTTTCTTACTTGTTTTCTTTTTTTTAAGTAATATATGTATATATAATTTATTTATTTTTGGCTACGTTGGGTCTTTGTTGCTGCGCACAGGCTTTCTCTGGTTGCAGCAAGCAGGGACTACTCTTCATTGCGGTGCATGGACTTCTCATTGGGGTAGCTTCTCTTGTTGCGGAGCATGGGCTCTAGGCGTGTGGGCTTCAGTACTTGTGGCACAAGGGCTCAGTAGTTGTGGCTCACAGGCTCTAGAGGGCAGGCTCAGTAGTTGTGGTGCACGGGCTTAGTTGCTCTGCGGCATGTGGAATCTTCCCGAGCCAGGGCTCGAACCCGTGTCCCCTGCATTGGCAGGCGGATTCTTAACCACTGCGCCACCACAGAAGGCCTTACTTTTTTTTTTTTAAAGTAGATTTAGAGCAATGTTGTCAGTTTCTTTGACTATCTATTCCAGTGTCTCATAACTATTTCCCTTATGCTGCTGTTTTAAGCCAAGTTTCTCAGTAGAAAGCTCACCATCATGTACATGAAAGTGCATGCTTAATAATAATAGCTGTTATTTATTCGAGCAATCATTATGTCCCAGATCATCTACTAAGCACTTATTATGTATTAACCCATGTAATTTTTAATAACCCTATTAGTAGCTGCAGTTTACAAATGGAGAAATGAAGCATAGCGTTTAAGAAACTTTCCTAACTTGCAGACTGTACGCACATACACTTCATATAAAGAATCCTCCCTGCACTTGAGAAATACTCTTTTTTTAAAAAAAATAAATTTATTTATTTTTTGGCTGTGTTGGGTCTTTGTTGCTGTGCATGGGCTTTCTCATTGTCGTGGCTTCTCTTGTTGCAGAGCACAGGCTCTAGGCATGCGGGCTTCAGTAGCTGTGGCACGTGGGCTCAGTAGTTGTGGCTTGTGGGCTCTAGAGCCTTAGCTACAAAATAGTGCCATTTTCTCTAGTCGATTTCAGAAAGTCTCTGGTTTTGTGTTTATTTTGTTCATCATGCTTTCTAGATCCTCACACGACACTCACTACTTGAAGGCACCCTGTAAATGTCAGTTAGGAAGCCTGAAACTTTTGTTGCTTCATCAGTAGGCAGGATAAGCTTCCTGCTGCCCAGTGCTGGGGAGCTGCTGATATGACTTTAAATCTTGAATTCTGGGAAAGTGCACATTCCATGTTTTTAAGATGACAAAAAAAAAAAGAAGTCCAGAATTTAGTCCTTATATCTATGATCTGTTCACTTTTAAGAAAGTTACCAAAGGGGGCTTCCCTGGTGGCGCAGTGGCTGAGAGTCCGCCTGCCGATGCAGGGGACACGGGTTCGTGCCCCGGTCTGGGAAGGTCCCACATGCCGCGGAGCGGTTGGCCCCTGAGCCATGGCCGCTGAGCCTGCACGTCCGGAGCCTGTGCTCCGCAACGGGAGAGACCACAACAGTGAGAGGCCCGCGTACTGCAAAAAAAAAAAAAAAAAAGTTACCAAAGCAATCCAATGGGGGAAAAGATAGTCTTTTCAACAGATGGTGCTGAAACAGTTGGATATTCATAAGTAAAAAATTAATGCGATCCTTGCCTCACACCATACAAAAAATTAACTCAGAATGGATCACAGACCTAAATGTAAAACCTAAAATCATACATCTTCTAGAAGAAAACATAGGAGAAAATATTTGTGACCTTGGGTTAAGTAAAGATTTCTTAAATAAGACACCAAATTTTAAAATATACTACAAAATTTAAAACTTTTGCTTTTTAAATGACACCATAAAAAATGAAGACAAATAAAAAGGACTGACAAATAAAAAGACAAATAAAAGGACTGCAAATTATATATATGATAAAGGTCTTATATCTAGGCTACATAAAAGAACTCTTACATATGACATAATAAAAAGACAAACAACCCAATTAAAATATCTTCACCAAAAGGTATGTCAGTGGCTAAAAAGCACATGAAAAGATGCTCAATATCAGTAGCCATCAGGGAAATGCAAATTAAAACTACAATGACATACTATTGCACAACCACTAGAAGAGCTGTATTGGAAAGACTAATAACACCAAGTGTTGGTGATGATGTGGAGAAATTGGAACTGTCATATATTGCTTCATGGGTATTTAAAATGTTACAATCACTTTGGAAAAACAGTTTAGCAGTTTCTTAGAGTTAAACACACCTGTATCATATAACCCACCAATTCCACACAAAGTTGTGTATATAAATGTTAAATAGCAGCATTACTCGTAATAGCCAAAAACTGGGAACAATCCAAATGTTGATCAATGGGTGAATAGATAAGCACAATGTGGTACAACTATACAATGGAATACTATTCTATAATAAAAAGAAGCAAACTACTGATACATTTTACAACCAGTGAACCTCAAAAGCATGCCAAGAGGACCTTCAAGATGGTGGAGGAGTAATACGTGGAGATCACCTTCCTCCCCACAAATACATCAAAAATACATCTACGTGTGGAACAACTCCTACAGAACACCTACTCAACACTGGCAGAAGACCTCAGACTTCCCAAAAGCTGTGTGGCTGTCAGGGTCTTGGTGCTCCAGCTGGGTGTCAGACCTGAGCCTCTGAGGTGGGAGAGCCAAGTTCAGGACATTCGACCACCAGAGACCTCCCAGCCCCATGTAATAGAGCTCTCAGTTGGCAAAAGCACTCCCAGAGATCTCCATCTCAATGCTAAGACCCAGCTCCACTCAACGACCAGCAAGCTCCAGTGCTGGACACCCCATGCCAAACAACTAGCAAGACAGGAACACAACCCCACCCATTAGCAGAGAGGCTGCCTAAAATCATAATAAGTTCACACACACCCCAAAACACACCACCAGGCATGGTCCTGCCCACCATAAGGACAAGATCCAGCCTCATCCACCAGAACACAGGCACCAGTCCCCTCCACCAGAAGGCCTACACAACCCACAGAACCAACCTTACCCACTGGGGGGAGACACCAAAAACAACGGGAACTACGAACCTGCAGCCTGCGAAAAGGAGACCCCAAACACAGTAAGTTAAGCAAAATGAGAAGACAGAGAAATACACAGTAGATGAAGGAGCAAGGTAAAAAACCACCAGGCCAAACAAGTGAAGAGGAAATAGGCAGTCTACCTGAAAAAGAATTCAGAGTAATGATAGTAAAGATCCAAAATCTTGGAAATAGAATGGAGAAAATACAAGAAACGTTTAACAAGGACCTAGAAGAACTAAAGAGCAAACAATAATGAACAACACAATAAATGAAATTAAAAATTCTCTAGAAGGAATCAATAGCAGAATAACTGAGGCAGAAGAACAGATAAGTGACCTAGAAGATAAAATAGTGGAAATAACTACCACAGAGCAGAATAAAGAAAAAAGAATGAAAAGAGTTGAGGACAGTCTCAGAGACCTCTGGGACAACATTAAACACACCAACATTCAAATTATAGGGGTGCCAGAAGAAGAGAAAAAGAAAGGGTCTGAGAAAATATTTGAAGAGATTATAGTTGAAAACTTCCCTAATATGGGAAAGGAAATAGTCAATCAAGTCCAGGAAGCACAGAGAGTCCTATACAGGATAAATCCAAGGAGAAACATGCCAAGACACATATTAATCAAAATATCAAAAATTAAATACAAAGAAAAAATATTAAAAACAGCAAGGGAAAAGCAACAAATAACATACAAGGGAATCCCCATAAGGTTAACAACTGATCTCTCAGCAGAAACTCTGCAAGCCAGAAGGAAGTAGCAGGATATACTTAAAGTGATGAAAAGGAAAAACCTACAACCAAGATTACTCTACCCAGCAAGGATCTCATTCAGATTCGACAGAAGAATTAAAACCTTTACAGACAAACAAAAGCTAAGAGAATTCAGCACCACCAAACCAGCTTTACAACAAATGCTAAAGGAACTTCTCCAGGCAGGAAACACAAGAGAAGGAAAAGACGTACAATAACAAACCCAAAACAATTAAGAAAATGGTAATAGGAACATACATATTGATAATTACCTTAAATGTAAATGGATTAAATGCTCCAACCAAAAAACATAGACTGGCTATATGGCTACAAAAACAAGACCCGTATATGTGCTGTCTACAAGAGACCCACCTCAGACCTAGAGACACCTACAGACTGAAAGTGATAGGATGGAAAAAGATACTCCATTCAATTGGAAATCAAAAGAAAGTTGGAGTAGCAATTCTCATATCAGACAAAATAGACTTTAAAATAAAGACTATTACAAGAGACAAAGAAGGACACTACATAATGATCAAGGGGTCAATCCAAGAAGAAGATATAACAATTGAAAATATTTATGCACACAACATAGGAGCACCTCAATACATAAGGCAAATGCTAACAGCCATAAAAGGGGAAATCGACAGTTACACAATAATACTAGGGGAATTTAACACCCCACTTTCACCAATGGACAGATCATCCAAAATGAAAATAAATAAGGAAACACAAGCTTTAAATGACGGATTAAACAAGATGGACTTAATTGATATTTATAAGACATTCCATCCAAAACCAACAGAATACACTTCTCAAGTGCTCATGGAACATTCTCTAGGATAGATCATATCTTGGGTCACAAATCAAGCCTTGGTAAATTTAAGAAAATTGAAATTGTATCAAGTATCTTTTCTGATCATTACGCTATGAGACTAGATAACAATCACAGGAAAAAAAACTGTAAAAAATAGAAATACATGGAGGCTAAAGAATACGCTACTAAATAATGAAGAGATCACTGAAGAAATCAAAGAGGAAATCAAAAAATACCTAGAAACAAATGACAATGAAAACACGATGACCCAAACCTATGGGATGCAACAAAAACAGTTCTAAGAGGGAAGTTTATAGCAATACAATCCTACATCAAGAAACAAGAAAAATCTCAAATAAACAACCTAACCTTACACCTAAAGCAATTAGAGAAAGAAGAACAAAAAAAAACCAAAGTTAGCAGAAGGAAAGAATCATAAAGATCAGATCAGAAATAAATGAATAAGAAATGAAGGAAACAATAACAAAGATCGATAAAACTAAAAGCTCGTTCTTTGAGAAGATAAACAAAATTGATAAACCATTAGCCAGACTCATCAAGAAAAAAAGGGAGAAGACTCAAATCAACAGAATTAGAAATGAAAAAGGAGAAGTAAAAACTGATACTGCAGAAATACAAAGGATCATGAGAGATTATTACAAGCAACTATATGCCAATAAAATGCACAACCTGGAAGAAATGGACAAATTCTTAGAAAAGCACAACCTTCTGAGACTGAACCAGGAAGAAATAGAAAATATTAACAGACCAATCACAAGCAGTGAAATTGAAACTGTGATTAAAAATCTTCCAACAAACAAAAGCCCAGGACCAGATGGCTTCACAGGTGAATTCTGTCAAACATTTAGAGAAGAGCTAACACCTATCCTTCTCAAACTCTTCCAAAATATAGCAGAGGGAGGAACACTCCCCAACTCATTCTACGAGGCCACCATCACTCTGATACCAAAAGCAAAGATGTCACAAAGAAAGAAATCTACAGGCCAGTATCACTGATGAACATAGATGCAAAAGTCCTCAACAGAATACTAGCAAACAGAATCCAACAGCACATTAAAAGGATCATACACCATGATCAAGTGGGGTTTATCCCAGGAATGCAAGGATTCTTCAATATACAAAAATCAATCAATGTGATACACCATATTAACAAACTGAAGGAGAAAAACCATATGATAATCTCAATAGATGCAGAAAAAGCCTTTGACAGAATTCAACAGCCATTTATGATAAAAACTCTCCAGAAGGTAGGCATAGAGGGAACTTACCTCAACATAATAAAGGCCAGATATGACAAACCCACAGCCAACATCGTTCTCAATAGTGAAAAACTGAAACCATTTCCTCTAAGATTAGGAACAAGACAAGGTTGTCCACTCTCACCACTGTTATTCAACATAGTTTTGGAAGTTTTAGCCACAGCAATCAGAGAAGAAAAAGAAATGAATCCAGATCAGAAAAGAAGAAGTAAAACTGTCACTGTTTGCAGATGACATGATACTATACATAGAGAATCCTAAAGATGCTACCTGAAAACTACTAGAGCTAATCAATGAATTTGGTAGAGCAGCAGGATACAAAATTAATGCACAGGAATCTCTTGCATTCCTATACATTAATGATTAAAAATCTGAAAGAGAAATTAAGGAAACTGCCATTTACCATTGTAACAAAAATAATAAAATACCTAGGAATAAACCTACCTAAGGAGACAAAAGACCTGTATGCAGAAAGCTATAAGACACTGATGAAAGAAATTAAAGATGATACAAACAGATGGAGAGATTCCATGTTCTTGGATTGGAAGAATCAACATTGTGAAAATGACTGTGCTCCCCAAAGCAATCTACAGATTCAGTGCAATCTCTATCAAACTACCAATGGCATTTTTCACTTAACTAGAACAAAAAATTTCACAATTTGTATGGAAACACAAAAGACCCCGAATAGCCAAAGCAATCTTGAGAAAGAGAAACAGAGCTGGAGGAATCAGGCTCCTGGGCTTCAGACTAAACTACAAAGCTACAGTAATCAAGACAGTATTGTACGGGCACAAAGACAGAAATATAGATCAACGGAACAGGATAGAAAGCCCAGAGATAAACCCATGCACATATGGTCACCTTATTTTTGATGAAGGAGGCAAGAATATACAATGGAGAAAAGACAGCTTCTTCAATAAGTGGTGCTGGGAAAACTGGACAGCTACATGTAAAAGAATGAAATTAGAACACTCCCTAACACCATACACAAAAATAAACTCAAAATGGATTAAAAACCTAAATGTAAGGCCATATACTATAAAACTCTTAGAGGAAAACATGGG
The DNA here is from genome assembly GCF_951394435.1 of Stenella coeruleoalba. Taxonomy (NCBI): domain Eukaryota; kingdom Metazoa; phylum Chordata; class Mammalia; order Artiodactyla; family Delphinidae; genus Stenella; species Stenella coeruleoalba. The sequence continues at coordinate 86,482,587 of NC_137153.1, forward strand.
CAGAACACTGTATGACATAAATCACAGCAAGATCCTTTTTGACCCACCTCCTAGAGAAATGGAGATAAAAACAAAATAAACAAATGGGACCTAATGAAACTTAAAAGCTTTTGCACAGCAAAGGAAACCATAAACAAGCCGAAAAGACAACCATCAGAATGAGAGAAAATATTTGCAAATGAAGCAACTGACAAAGGATTAATCTCCAGAATTTACAAGCAGCTTGTGCAGCTCAATATCAGAAAAACAAACAACCCAATCCAAAAATGGGCAGAAGACCTAAACAGACATTTCTCCAAAGAAGATATACAGGTTGCCAACAAACACGTGAAAGGATGCTCAACATCACTAATCATTAGAGAAATGCAAATCACAACTACAATGAGGTATCTCCTCATACCAGTCAGAATGGCCATGATCAAAAAGTCTACAAATAATAAATGCCAGAGAGGGTGTGGAGGAAAGGGAACCCTCCTACACTGTTGGTGGGAATGTAACTTGGTACAGCCACTATGGAGAACAGTATGGAGATTCCTTTAAAAACTACAAATAGAGTTGCTATATGATCCAGCAATCCCACTCCTGGGCATAAATCTGGAAAACATGAAAACTGTAATTTGAAAAGATTCATGCACCCCAGTGTTCATAGGAGCATTATTTACAATAGCCAAGACATGGAAGCAACCCAGGTGTTCATCAACAGATGAATGGGTAAAGAAGATGTGGTACATATATAGAATGGAATATTACTCAGCCATAAAAAAGAAGGAAGTATTGCCATTTGCAACAACATGGATGGACCTAGAGATTTTCATACTAAGTGAAGTATGTCAGACAGAGAAAAACAAATATTATATGATATCACTTATATGTGGAATCTAAAAATAATGCAAATGAACTTATTTACAAAACAGAAACAGACTCACAGACATAGAAAACAAACTTAGAAAACAAACATAGAAAACAAAACAGGGATGGAGGAGAGAGTGGCCCTGGGAGACGTTTAGGAGGAGGAAATGATAGGATTTAGAGATAGATCTGGGGTGGGACATGCAGAAGAGAGGAAAATGAACAATGGGTAAATTCCCAGATCTTGTGAACGGGAAGAAAGACCTGGAGGAAGTTAGGAGGAGAGCCTGTCTGGGCTGGTGGAGGTAGGGTGGCTACAGCGTTGTCTCTGACATTTCTGTGTACAGTTTCTCTACATCTTTGTGCCCAGCTCCAGGCTGGTTACTAGAAATAGAGATATGACTAAGAGATAATTTCTGTGATTGAGGGAGTTTACGGCCAGTTTGATTTGTTGTATTTGAGATAATGGTGAGGTATTAATATTAATATGGGTTGCCATTAATTTACAACTGTTTTCTTAATCTTATCTAATGCTCCCCAAGCCCCATGAAGTAGGTACGAGGGATACTTGGATGTAAGCGGGTGGAAGGACCCTCCTTCGCTGGGCTGCAGTGACTCGTATTTGGGATGTCTAGCATCTTTGACCTCTGCTCTCTAAATGCCAGGAGCCTCCCCCTCCTTCATGCTTGGGCTTCCTCAAGGGTTAGGGGATGTCTTGGGGTTCATGGGGGACAGTGGCACAGTCGGGCCTCATGGTTGAACAGGCACTGGACTGTCAATCAGGATCTGAGTGGCTCCTGCTGGTCCCTCTGTGGCAGAACTCTCTGTCCCCCAACTCCAGGGGGGACTGCCCCGGGTGTGTCACAGGGACTGTCCCTGTGACTCAGCTTCAGCTCCCACAGGCCAGGCCTCTCCTCACTACCCACTTTCTTTGTGTTACTCTGGTTTCTCCTTCCTGTTCTTCCTTCCTTACACCAGCTGCTGACTCTGTCCTGGTGTTTTGAGTTCAAGCTTGTAAGAGACAGAACTAAGGGGTTTGGTTACTCATCATCCAGTATCAGCCACCAGACAGCCCATATGCTGACTGCCCCTGGGACAGGGGTCCACTGGTCAGTCAGGTGAGTCCTGTGGCCAGGGCGCCTCGTGGTACAGAGCATGGAAACAATGTAAGGGACCTCAGAAAGAGACTGTGGTGCTTCCTGGAATGAAGCAGCGAATCAGGCAAATACTATCTAGACGATCCAGCGTTCAGACATGAGAAATTATACACTTACCTCTCCCCTGAGTGCTTGCTGCATGAGTGGGCTCCCCTCCGTGAAGGGGCAGTGCTTTGGTCCCTCTCCCTTCCTCCCCTTCCCTTCTCCCTCTTCAGGGAAGTTCTGTCTCTCTGACCTTTATAGCACCTGATTCCAGCCCTGGTATTATCTCAAAATGGTGGTGGTTCTTTTCCACCTTTACAGAGAATGTGCTGTTACTCATGACTCCCAACAGAATCTCAAAGTGTTTTGATCAGGGATCTGGTTACAGACCTTATGAATCTCGTGGGGTGTCACGTCCACATTTGTCCTTAGAAAGCCACAATAAACAGATGCCTCCCAGGAAATGCTGGGGTTGGTGGAGTTCAGACTACCCCTTTGGTCCAGTTATCTATGGCAAACTCACATTTACACACATACACACAAACACACTCGTAGAAAGGAGATTTCTGACACACAAAGCTTTCTCTTGGCCGGTTAAAACCCAGTATTCCCTTGGCTGGTCTGTCCGAGCCTTCCCTAGACAATGAGGAATAATGAGGAGAAACATCTTCTGCAATACCTCAAATTTCAATGTCCTGAGACCCTACACACTGAGTTAGTAAGAAGCCTAACCCTGGGCTACTCAGTGTGACAGAGGGCAGCATCGGCATCACCTGGGAACTTGTTAATGCAGATTCCTGGGCCTTTCCCGGGACCTACTAAATCAATCTCTGTGGATGGGGCCCAGCAGCCTGCACATGCACCTATATGTGTGTGCGTGTGTGCCTATGTGTTTCCAGTCTGTGTTTTAACAATTCCTCTAGGTGATTCTGATGCATGCTACTGTCTGAGAAGCACTGGTCTATCTAGACTTTTCCTAGGATTGGGGTCCCAGTTATTCCTTCTAAGGAATCCAGGAGGAAGGAGGGTGTTTTTTTATGCAGGATCAGAACAGCTGCCTGTAATTCCTCTGCTCTGGAGACAACTGCTCTTCCAGTCCTTGCTTTCCCCTAACTCTTGACTTTTGACCCTTGACTGTCCACACCCCTGCTGACCTCCTCTGGGTCACTGGTCTCTGTGGCCTTACTCTGTCCTCTGCAAGCAGCGAACCTTGTTCCTATCCTCAGAATCCACTTGCTCAGAGGGTTCTCATGACAGAGTGGATGGGTCCCTAGTGGCCCAGAGGTCAAGGAAACTATGTAGATGTTATGAATTTGCATTTCAGGGGGCCCCCAACAATCTTCCGTGGCAGTACAGTTAGACTTGTATCTACAGACAGCAGAGCAGTGCTAGCATCTCCAGGGTTCCAGCCACTCTCCCTAAGTGATGGATAAGTTGATGAGTCTCCAGCTCAGACATCTCCCCCATCTCTAGCTGGAAGTTCCTCAAACACACTGTACTCCAAAATGAATTCATCTTCTCCCCAAAAACCAAAAACTTGGTTGATATTCTCCACTTTGGTCGTGTCACCATCACCCAGCCATCACTTGAGCTAGAAATATTGATTCTATCCTCTTTCCCCCCTGCTATATCCAACCAAAATCTACTATTATATTTTGTACTTACCAAACCTTTCTTGAATCTCCCCATCTTCACCACGCAGTCACTCCCCAGTCAATGTTCTTATCTTTGTTTGCCTGAAGTGCTTCCCTGTCTCTTTAGACCTTGTCCTCCTGCCCCCAGTCTTGCCTCGACATTGTGCCCAGAAGGATCAACCTAAGATGCAAATTTCATCGTGTCGGACCTTTACTTAAAATTTCTAAGTGCCTTCTCATCCCCTACAGAAGAAAGTCCTAACTCCTCAGGATGTCCCAAAAGATCAACTTGGGTCCAGCCCTGCCTTCCTCCCCATCAGCAGCCCCTTTGTGCTCCAGCAACACTGCACTGCTGGTCACTCCTCACTCCTGGGGCTCTTTCTCATTTCTGGGTCTTTGGTTATGCAGCCCCCTCTGCCTGGGATGATTACCCACTCCCCTTCATTGGGCAGATTGACATTCCTCCATTCCAGTGGTGTACTGGTGAATATTTAACGACTGCCATCTCCAAGTCAAAAAAGCCCTGATCTGGAGCATTTGATGATTTCTGTGATATAAACACTCCCAGGATGGCCCATTTCTTTTTTTTTTTTTAACATCTTTATTGGGGTATAATTGCTTTACAATGGTGTGTTAGTTTCTGCTTTATAACAAAGTGAATCAGTTATACATATACATATGTTCCCATATCTCTTCCCTCTTGCATCTCCCTCCCTCCCACCCTCCCTATCCCACCCCTCCAGGCAGTCACAAAGCATGGAGCCGATACCCCTGTGCCATGCGGCTGCTTCCCACTAGCTATCTACCTTACGTTTGTTAGTGTATATATGTCCATGCCACTCTCTTGCCCTGTCACAGCTCACCCTTCCCCCTCCCCATATCCTCAAGTCCGTTCTCCAGTAGGTCTGTGTCTTTATTCCTGTCTTACCCCTAGGTTCTTCATGACATTTTTTTTTCTTAAATTCCATATATATGTGTTAGCATACGATATTTGTCTTTTTCTTTCTGACTTACTTCACTCTGTATGACAGACTCTGGGTCTATCCACCTCATTACAAATAGCTCAATTTTGTTTCTTTTTATGGCTGAGTAATATTCCATTGTATATATGTGCCACATCTTCTTTATCCATTCATCTGATGATGGGCACTTAGGTTGTTTCCATCTCCAGGCTATTGTAAATAGAGGTGCAATGAACATTTTGGTACATGACTCTTTTTGAATTATGGTTTTCTCAGGGTATATGCCCAGTAGTGGGATTGCTGGGTCGTATGGTAGTTCTATTTGTAGTTTTTTAAGGAACCTCCATACTGTTCTCCATAGTGGCTGAACCAATTCACATTCCCACCAGCAGTGCAAGAGTGTTCCTTTTCTCCACACCCTCTCCAGCATTTATTGTTTCTAGATTTTTTGATGATGGCAGGATGGCCCATTTCAAGCTACCAACAAAGTCACTGAATCGGAGTTGGGAAGAGATGTGCACAATTGCGAGCCAGCGCCAGCACACCACGGACCTTGGCTCACCTCCTCCAGGAGGTCTGGCCCCTGCCTCCTCTGGGCTGCCACATCAGCGTGGGCATTCTCCCTGGCCTGCACTTCCTTCCTTGTTTGGTAGCTTTCTTTTCACATTCCTGTCTCTAGATCGTGGTTCTCGGCACATTTCTGCCTTCTACGTAGTACACACTTAATAATCGTTTGCTGGATAAAGGAGGGTACCCATTTTCTGGACCCATCCCTGTTCTGGGTCACATTCTGTCCGTGACTACCGTAAGGTCTGGGAGCACGTGTGCAGATGATAGGTTGCTGAAAGGACAGTGACTTAGATGGATGCCAAGTGAGGATTCAGGAAGAACACGGCAGGTTATTTCAAGGGCCCTAATCCAACAAGTTGAAAATCCAGAGGAGAATATAGACCCCTAAAACCACTGCGTAAACACAGACTTGGGGTAATGAGGCTTGACTACAGCACAGGAGAAAAGACTTGACGTCTGAGTGAGTCATGTTCTGACCAGCAGGCTGCTGGACTCTGTTAATGGGATTATGATGTTCAGAGAGAAGGAAGGGAGGGAGGGAGAAAAGGAGGGAGGGAGAAAGGAAGCAGGCAGTAAACTTCCTCCAGTGCCTTCAACACAATTGGATCTTGGAGATGCAATCCCAGAAGGATACAAAGTTTCTAAACTGAGTCAACTCACTTTCCAAAGTTTAAATGACTTCAAGGACTAAAATGGTCCCGAAGAACAGACTGGAATTTAAATGATCTTCTAAGGGTGATGGCCAGTTCTTTGGAGATTGCACCCTGAACACAGGAGACAGGTGGAGGGCAGAGGACTGGCTGGACCCTTCACCTGTCACACATTCCGAGCCCTCACCCTGATGTTTCCCACTTGGTATCGCTATTTCTGACATGTGACCTCTTCCCAACTCTTAGGAAGGAGATCCTTCTTGCTCACCATGTCTCTTATAAAGGTAAGCACAAGATTTGATCACACCAAAAGTTTCGTTCATGCGGCTGCATTTTGGCCGCCAGACTTGATTGTAATGGAATGGAGTTGAAAAGGGGAGGTGGAAAGCCCTTTCACTGATATGATGTTATTCTCACAGAGTCAGATAGACCCATCAAACCTCAAATGTCTCTGAGGTCCTCTGCCCTCACCCCACTTTGTGCCGAGGGGAAAGGTCTTGCCTGGGACCCCGCAGTCCTAACCTTCTTCTCACACAGTTGTCTCTTCTTGATTGAGACTGGTGTGTGGGTGGTGCTGTTTCTTGTTTTGTGGTTAAGAATCCAAAGTCCAGCGACAATAATGAGCCACGATTCTGGATCTCGTGGTGATGACATGGCGGGAATATCTTCTTCACAGGATCCAGGTTTTGGGGAGAGGTTGGAGGGCTGGCTGACGTAGAGTGAAACCCCAGCCTGGGACTCATTTACCGCCCCAGCACACACATCCACCTAGCGGGGCGGCACGTGAGCCATCCTCAAGCTGGGGGCCGTTGTCAGTGCTGACCAGCCTTTGTAGTCAGTTCCTGGCTGGCACATTTGCCCGTGTGAGAGATATATCTGTTTTAAGGCCCTGGGAGAAAAAGGGAGATGGACTCCTGTTTATCTTCGTGCTGAAGCCAAGCTATTTCTAGACACTTGGAGGGCTGTCTGTGGAAGAGGGATTAATGTTGCAAAGGAGCAGATTTTGGCTCAGTATCAAAGGGGAACTACTTCAAAGTGCAGTGAGCCTTGCCAGGAAGTACAGCACCCCACGTCATTCAGGGAACCAAATGCAGGCCAGAGGACTGTGAGGAATGCAGCAAGGGGCTTTCCACATTGGAAAGAGAGCAGATTGTGAAATAGATCCTAAGGCCTGCTGTCAGTAGCATCAGAGCGATCGTTTGGGTTGATAAGGATGAGGATGATATAATCACTTGTGTGTGTGACTATTTGCATGACTATTTCCTCTACTAGATTTTGAGCTCTTTGAGGTTACAGGCTGTGACTGTCTTTGCTGTGATCCCAGCACCTAGAATTATGCCTGGCTCAGCACAGATGCTCAGTAAATATGTCCACCTGAATTGAATTATTGTGGCACTGACTTGGTCACAACTACAGTGCTGAGCACCGCCAGAGGAGTGTCTCAAAGCTCCCCAGGCAGGAAGTGCCCCCGTATAATTGAGGCAGGGGCTGGATGACTGAGAGCAGTTGAACAGATGGAGATCTGGGAAGTTCATGAATATTTTCGATACAGAGCAAATAAAACCAAATGCCCAACATCCTCAGTGTCACCTACAGTTTTTCACTGGTCCAGAGTAAATCCTAGTTTGGGGAGCTCTTAGAAGTCTGAGGAGAGATTCAAGCTTCCCAGAAAGAAGGCCTGACCGAGCAGGACTCAGGGCTCTGTGAACAGTCTTAGGGAGAAGCCAGTGCCTCTGGTGAGGCAGATGGAGAATGCAGAAAAGAAGGGACATTCAGTCAAACTCTCCTTCAACTTGGCCACAGTGCACAAGAGGCTCACTTGAACCCCAAATGTACAAAAGGATCAACCGGAGGTTAAGACCTTGGCGCTGTGTCTGGGTTAATTCTCTCAACAGGCAACACCAGGGAAGAGGAACTGCAGGCTCCCACCTCCCCCTAAGAGAAGAGGCTTGATTTTCTTTTTTTTCCTCTTGGTTTTCATTTATGTCATCTTGTCTCCTGTGTGCCTTATTCTTTTTCAGTGTGTGCCGGATGTTGTATTTGCAGAATTACTTGTAGACATGATTTAGAGACTGGGTGATATTGCCTTCCTTCAAGGTAGATTTATGTTTTGTTTTGTTTTTTGTTTTTGTTTTTTCCGTACACGGGTTTCTCACTGTCGTGGCCTCTCCCGTTGCGGAGCACAGGCTCCGGACGCGCAGGCTCAGCGGCCATGGCTCACGGGCCCAGCCGCTCCGCGTCACGTGGGATCTTCCCGGACCGGGGCACGAACCTGCGTCCCCTGCATTGGCAGGTGGACTCTCAACCACTGTGCCTTCCTTCAAGGTAGATTTATGTTTGCTTCTGTTAGGTATTTGGGAGCATCAAAAATTTGGGACCACCTCAATCCAATTTCAGGGCTTGATTTGAAGCTGAGCTATAGCACTTGTAAATGCATGTTTCTTTCTGATTCACTCATTCCTGTGGTGCTGCCCTTTGGGTTCCCTACCAAAGGGAGGAGGTTTAGTTAGGAGCCCTTCACAGTGGGCCTTGCACTTCAAAACCTGTTCCCACCTCCACGAGGCTATGCGTAGTGCTTCTTGGCCTCTCAGTGGCCACCTCCAGAAGCTGCAAATGCCCTAGTTGAAACATAACCTCAAATGCTGGATATACTTCCTTGAATTCCTTTTTTCCCCCAGAGTTATGACCCTATGATTCTTTGTTGTATTATTTACCTTGCCAGTGCTTTACACAGATATTTTAAATCATTTGCCCAGTTTTCTGTGCTCTAGAGCCTGCGAGCCACAACTGCTGAGCCCGTGTGCCACAACTACTGAAGCCCACGCACCTAAAGCCCATGCTTCGCAACAAGAGGAGCCACCGCAATGAGAAGCCCGCGCACCACAACAAAGAGTAACCCCCACTCGCCGCAACCAGAGGAAGCCTGCGTGCAGCAACGAAGACCCAAGGCAGCCAAAAAAAATTAAAATAAATAAATTTATTTTAAAAAAATCATTTGCCCAGTTTTAAAAATTGTCACCTGCAGATGAGTTAATCCACATTAACTCTTCATTCTTACTGAAAACAAGTTAAATACTGATCTCTACTATATTTTTTCTAGAACCCCTTAGACATGACAGAATTGTCAGAGCTCTTCTCCAGTTGCTCAGCAGGGTGAAGATTTTTGCTGCTGCCCAGGCACTTTTGGAGTCAGAGAGTGCTGAGATTGACCTCAGAGACTTCCTTCAGGTGATAGATCGGAGGAGGTGATAGATCGGAGGCACCATGGACAGGTCCAGTCAGACCTCCCCCGTGGTAGGGTTCATTCTCCTGGGCCTCTCAGCCCACCCAAGGCTGGAGAAAATGTTCTTTGTGCTCATCCTGCTCATGTACCTGGTGACCCTGCTGGGCAACGGGGTCCTCATCCTGGTGACCATCCTGGACTCCCACCTACACAAGCCCATGTACTTCTTCCTGAGGAACCTCTCCTTCCTGGACATCTGCTACACAACCTCCTCAGTCCCCCTCATCCTTGACAGCTTCTTGACCCCAGGAAAACCGTCTCTTACTCAGCATGTTTTGGGCAAATGTTCCTCTCCTTTGCCATGGGGGCCACAGAGTGTGTGCTTCTGGGCATGATGGCGTTTGATCGCTCCGTGGCCATCTGCAACCCCCTGAGGTACTCTGTGATCATGAGCAAGGCTGCCTACGTGCCCATGGCTGCTGGCTCCTGGGCAGCTGGTATCACCAACTCTGTAGTTCAGACATCCCAGGCTGTGAAGCTGCCCTTCTGTGGGGACAATGTCATCAACCACTTCACCTGTGAGATCCTGGCTGTCCTGAAGTTGGCCTGTGCTGACATCTCCATCAATGTGATCAGCATGGTTGTGGCCAATGTGATCTTCCTGGGCATCCCAGTTCTGTTCATCTTTTTCTCCTGTGTGTTCATCATTACTACCATCCTAAGGATCCCCTCAGCAGAGGCGAGGAAAAAGACCTTCTCCACCTGCTCTGCCCACCTCACAGTTGTGATCATATTCTATGGGACCATTGTCTTTATGTATGCCAAGCCCAAGTCTAAGGACCCACTGGGGACAGATAAACAGGACCTTTCAGGCAAGCTCATCTGCCTCTTCTATGGGGTGGTGACTGCCATGCTCAACCCCGTCATCTACAGCCTAAGGAACAAAGATGTAAAGGCTTCTGTGAAGACCTTTGGATGTCAGAAACACCTGAGTAATGTTGCCTTGTATATCTAGAAAAATAGTATAGATGATCTTATTTGCAAAGCAGAAATAGAGACACAGATGTAGAGAACAAACGTATGGATACCAAGGGGGAAAGGGGGGAAGGTGGGCTGAATTGGGTGATTGAGATTGATATATATACACTATTGATACCATGTATAAAATAGATAACTAATGAGAACCTACTGTATAGCACAGGGAACTCTATTCAGTGTTCTGCGGTGACCTAAATGGGAAAGAAACCCAAAAAAGAGTGGATATATGTATATGTATAGCTGATTCACTTTGCTGTACAGAAGAAACTAACACAACATTGTAAAGCAACTATACTCCAATAAAAATTAATTTTTTTAAAGAAATTTAAATTAAAAAAAAAAAAAGAAACACCTATCTGAGTGACTGTCATGGAATTCCACGCTGCCAGAACACATGATCTCCAAACTCCTCAGTCCTCCTGGGGAAGTGGGAACCCAGTGTAGAGAAGGGAGTCTCCCAAGATTCATGTTGTGGACCATGTGAGTAAGACTAAAAAGTAAACTGGCCCTCCTCCCCTTGTTACATAGGCAATGGAATCTTCTATCTAAGAATCTAGAAGGAAAGAGCTTTGCATTTCTAGAAACGCTGGCTAGTTGTTGGCTTTGTGCATAACCACGGTGACGTCACATCATAGCTACTTTATGCCAATGAAATCTAAGATCCTCTGCAACCAGAAGCTGACTCTTTGTTCTTATAACTAAAAAAACAAAACTAAATGGGTTGGGATGAAAGTTCATTTAAGAGTCAGTGGCTCATAGCTGGTCCTGGCCATAGACTCAGGGACCATCAAGATTCCCAGGGTGACCGTCTGGGGACCATGGCTTGTCCTGTTTGTTCCCAATTAAGTCTGATGCTTTGTTCCCCTGGGGGTTAAGTCCAGAACCCTCAGTATTGGGAAAAGCCCATTAACATTCCAAATTATTGTATTATTACAACACTCCCAGAGAAAACAAGAGAGCTGTTCAAAGAGCAACTGGGTGGGAGAGGACAGGGAAGGATCAGCCAGGTCAGCATAGACTGGGGCTGAACCATCCTGCCCTGTCCATCTAGAGGTGCTCTCAGCCCAGGCCAGGCAGCCAGAAACCTGCCTTCCAATTCCACCTCCAACACCATTTGCCACTGCTGAGAGCTTGGCTAAGTTTCTTTCCCTCTCTGGACCTTAATTCCTTTGTCTGTAAAATAAGAGCTTATGGCCCATCCCTCTCACTAGACAATGAGTGTAAAAACACCTTGGGGAAAGCCCAGAGAGGAGTAGTTCATGGCTCACACCCCACAAACTGCCGCTCATTGATTAGGGATCTCCTCTGTGTTCTCTCCCCATCCTTCACAGATCATGAGCAATGGCTCCAAATTTCTAAGGCCACTTAGGGCACTATTTGAAGGAGACTTGGGTGGGCTGATTGTGGCTCTGGATACCTGTGCCTGCTGCAAACCCGCCATCTGGTGGACATTTCTGCAAACTCCTGAGATCAGTGCTTCTGGAACTTTAACGTGCTCCTGATTCACCTGGGAATGTTGTGAAAATGCCAATTCGGATTCATTGAGTCTGAGGTGAGGTTGGAGATTCTGCGTCTCTGACAAGTTCCCAGGTGATGCCATCTATGCTGCTGCCCTTCGGACCACACTTTGAGTAGCAGGCTCTGCAAGATGTGCGACTAGGGCCAAGGGTCTGAAGGGAGAGGCAGGGAAGCAACTCCGGCGTGTGCCAGGTCCTCCAGCATCGGCAACCGAGGCTGCTCTCTCCACTCTGGGGGCAGCAGTTTGCCCTGCGACCTCTCTTCTCTTACAGGTCTAAGAAGAATTTTTGGTTTATCAGTTTGTTCAGCTTTTCACTTGTTAGTACAGAGTGGTGTCTTCCAAGCTTCTTCCATGCTAGACCAGAAACCAGCCGTTCCCACTTCAAATAGCTCTAAAAGTGCGGTCAAGTGCAAGTGCAAATAGATACAACAGTGTTAGGTGCAAAATTAGAGGCATAAATATAACAGAGAAAGAAACGGATGTAAAATTTTGCGGAAAACAAAATTGTATTTTTAAAGATTAACCAGAAAAATATTATCAGTAATATGAGTTCAGAAAAGTTAAGGAGACAGAAATAACTTCTCAAAAATCAATTGTGTTCCTACATACCATCAGTATAGAACAAAAAAACAAAACAGAAATAATATCCTATTTGCAGTAGTAACGAGTGCCGAATAATTGGGAAAAAACATAATTCCAGACATGACAGACTGTGTCAAGGAAAAAATGATGCATGTCGTTGGAGTATAAAGGAAGGCGGAGTGACTGACCAGGGGCTTGAGAGTATAAATACAAAACAATGGCCTTAATTTCTAAGGGGGAAGCTCTCAACTTGTAACAAATAGAACTTCTTTCATATGCATATTCCTGGTCTCTACCCTCCACCACAATGATTCAAATTTCACTGTGTCTGCGGTAAGGCCAATAGGAAACCTGGGCTTAGAAACAAAGTTATTTAGTGTTTTAAATTCCCCAGAAGCCAGGACTTCCTTGGTGGTCCAGTGGGTAAGACTCCGTGCTGCAACGCAGGGGGCCTGGGTTTGGTTAGGGGAACTAGGTCCCGCATGCATGCCACAACTAAAAAGTCCACATGCTGCAACTAAAGATCCCAAGTGCCGCAACGATGATCACACATGCTGAAACTAAGACCCGGCACAGCCAAAATAAACAAACAAACAAACAATAAATAAATTCCCCAGAAGACTGTACTCAACTACATAAATTGCTAGTGAAGAATAATTGAACGGGACTTCCCTGGTGGTGCAGTGGTTAAGAACCTGCCTGCCAATGCAGGGGACTCGGGTTCGAGCCCTGGTCTGGGAAGATCCCACATGCCATGGAGCAACTAAGCCCATGCGCCACAACTACTGAGCCTGCACTCTAGAGCCTGCGAGCCACAACTACTGAAGCCTGCGTGCCTAGAGCCTGTGCTCCACAACAAGAGAAGTCACTGCAATGAGAAGCCTGTGCACCGCAACGGAGAGTAGCCCCTGCTCACCGCAACTAGAAAGACCGCGTGCAGCAACGAAGACCCAATGCAGCCAAAAATAATTTTGAAAATAATGATGTTAGAGTCTTCCTGCCAGATTTGAACTTATTACAAAGTAACAATTACTGAATGTTTTTAAAAGTGGCTATTTTTTTTTTTTTTTTTTTTTTGCGGTACGCGGGCCTCTCACTGTTGTGGCCTCTCCCGCTGCGGAGCACAGGCTCCGGACGCGCAGGCCCAGCGGCAACGGCCCACGGGCCCAGCCGCTCCGCGGCATGTGGGATCCTCCCGGACCGGGGCACGAACCCGTGTCCCCTGCATCGGCAGGCGGACTCTCAACCGCTGCGCCACCAGGGAAGCCCAAAAGTGGCTATTTTTAAAAGTTTTGTAAAATCAGTGGTTATCAGAGATACCAGAAAATTAATTCCAACTATAAGAATCTAATACATATGTCAGGTCAAAATTAATAGCATGAAGAAGGAAGCACTTTTTAATAAATAGTGGGACAGCAGCAACATTCAATTGAATGAAGGTTTGCCTTTGATCCATACATCACACCACACGCTACCATAAACTTAGGATGGATTAGAATTAAACATAAGACACCATCATGATTACACAAAACAAAAAGAGAACAGCATGACATATTTATTCCAGCTGGGGAAGAGGGCATGATTCACTATTCTGGAAGAGAAAGAGGGTTATCAGAATTAAAAGAGACATATTCGAACATACATCGCACAAAACTCTTGAATAATATGGTCTGATCAAACAAGAATCAAACTTCTCCCACATGGAGGTTTGTTGGGTTCTGCAAGTATTTGAGTTTCTTTTATATATATGTATATATATTCTAAATGACTTTTAATATGTAGTAAGACCATGGACACATGCAAACTTACGTTTTGAGTTTTGGCACACAAGAGGCCACTACCACAATAGCATGTGTATTGTTGAGTTGACTCCTTTGCATAGACCTCAGAATAAATCTTTTCCTGCCATCTCTTCATATTTATTTTATCTTCTTTAAATGTGTCAATTAGAAAAAGTGTAATTCTGCACTGATCTTTTCCCTAATCCAAGCCTATGCTCAACTGCTCATTTATAATTGTACCAGGGAGTACAGATGTGCACTGTTCCCAATTAAGTGTTGGGCAAGGCTCAGAATCATCTGCTTGGTACATGTTCTCATCATGGTGTCATAGCCAATTGCACAATAACAAGGGAACATGTAACTGGTCACACAGTAATAATGTCACATTATAAATAGTATTGGGATTAACCATACATTTGGGGTGTTACTTCTGACTACATTTATGATAAGGAATTTGAGCAGTTATCCAAACTTATTAGTAAATCAATATTTTTTCTTATTTTTAATGTCTAACGGGCATTTAAAAAATCAATACAGTTTGTTTTTTAGAGCAGTTTTAGGTTCACAGCAAAACTGATCAGGAAGTACAGAGAGTTCCCATATACCCAGTCCCCCCACACACACAACCTCTCCGACTATCAACATCCAGCAGCAGAAAGGTATCTTTGTTACAATCAGTGAATCTACATTGACACATCATCACCCAGAGTTCATAGTTTAGAGTTCACTCAGTGTACATTCTGTGGATTTGGACAAATGTGTAATGACATGTATCCAGCATTATAGTTTTGTACAGAATGCTTTAACTGCTCTGAAAATCCTCTGTGCTCTGCCTCTTCATCCCTCCCTCCCCCTCTAACCCCTGGCAACCCCTAATCTTTTTACTGTCTCCATAATTTTGCCTTTTCCAGAATGTCACAGAGTTGGAATCATTTAGTATGTAGCCTTTTCAGATTGGCTTCTTTCACTTAGTAACATGCTTTTAAGTTTCCTCCATGTCTTTTTGTAGCTTAATAGCTCATTTCTTTTTATTGCTGAATAATCTTCCATTGTATGGATGTACCACAGTTTATTTAACCACTTACCTATTAAAGGACATCTTGGTTGCTTCCAAGTTTTGGCAGTTATGAACAAAGCTGTTATAAATATCCGTGTGCAGGTTTTGGTATGGACATGAGTGTTCATTAGTCAATATTGAAATTAAAATCTCTCAGTACTTCATTTTCAAGGTACCATCTTAATTTGAACAAAGAGTAGTCTGAGATTGCAAGGTGGGCTAGTTCAAAAACCATGACCCTTTGCAAACTACTCATCTGTATCAATCAGGATTTTCTCTTACAGCAGGCAACCAAAACAAAATACAGAAATGGAAGCCCAAACTGTGACTGCAATTATCATACATAATTCCAGATTTTAAGTTTTTGTGTTCATCAAAGTCTCATTTATTATCTTTGAATTCTGATTTATTATCTTGGAACAAGTTAATTATTATTAATTATTATAAATTTGAACTTAGAAAATAAATGTAGCACTAAAACACAGCTTTTTTCTATTTTGTATGGCAGGACTCTTAAGATTTTGTTGGAAAAAGGATTCCACTGCTAAAAAATAAAAATAATATTTTTTAAGTTTGAAAATTAATGAAATAAGCAGGCAAGAAAAGTAGAGAATGGGGACAATTTCATACTCACAAGCTCATATCTTCAGAGGGCTCACTGGAGGCTGGCAGGATATTGTACCAGTATCACAGACTAAGATCACAATGCTAAATTGTATAACGTGTTGGTGTTGGATGCCTTGGCATTAGGGCTTCTCTCCCTCCTGTGAGATCTCAATATAGGGGTCAACGGGGCTTTCAGATACACCGATTCTGCTCCAGGTCATGGGATCCTTTGTTTTCCAAGGCCATATTCACAGTTAGTAAATCAACAGAGAACACGATGGCACTTAGAAAATGTTTGCTCTGGCTGGGCAGTTGCTTCCAAGCAACAATTTCTAGAAGGGCTGCACAAATCTTTGATGGACAGCTACTTGTCTCTGCGAGTCCCCTTCCTGCTGAATGACTAAAACTTAATCTCAGTCAATTCAGTAGGATCTCAGCTTAGTCAAGGCCTCTCCCCAACCCCCTCCCGAGTTTTGAGAGGAAAATACAGAATCAAACCCACCAACTGGGACTGAGGAAGAAGGCAGGACATCTGGTCCTCAGTTGTCATCATCAATCCCTGTTGACACCTGCATTCTCACCTGGTGTCCAGTGTATAGACCATGCAAATACCAGCTACAGCCTCCTCATTCTGATCTTGAGGCGTCTTCAGGCTCTCAGCTCCTGCCTTGCCCCTCTCAAAGGGCATAGAATACATTCAGCTCCTCGTCTGTGTCACTTTAGGTGGGGAGCGAGGAACAGTACATACCTGCAGCCATTTCTCCTCTACACTCCCATCATGCTCAGCGCAGTGGAACTTTATGAGGTGTGTCACTTCCCTGAGCTCCATGGGAAACGAGGCTCAGATCCCCTCTTATCTCACATTCTCAAGCCTTTCTGGGGTTCTGTGTCCCAGCCCACAGTAGCCTCCCTTCTCCAGTGGCTCTCCTCCTCCCCCATCAGAGGGAGTCAAGTTGTTGGGGAATGATGGGGGTGGAGGGATTGTATTGACTGACCACGGTATTCTCACAAGTCCATTGTTCAGAAAAATATTTTACACCCTCAGCCTTTTGGGCTAGGTTCTGATATCTCAAAAGCTTTTACTCTTAAAACCACTGTCTCTGGGAATTTCAGATGTCTTGTTTTTAAAACCAAAAAGCTAGGAATTATCTTTGTCTACTTCTCTACTCTAATAATCATCCCTGAGGAAATGAATGCCTTGCTCTCATGTCTAGTTTTAGTAAAGAAATTACTGGGAATATACTTAAAATATATTAATATTTCAAAAAATTGGCACCATATATATATATGTGTGTGTGTGTGTGTGTGGTTACATATATGTATGTGTATACATATATACGTGTGTGTATACATATATGTGTGTATACATATATATGTGTGTGTATACATATATACGTGTGTGTGTATATATATATATATATATATATATATATATATGACTTTATAAAGTCTTAAAGAATTCAAAATGGACCTATCCCTTATCAAGATAGGTCAATTTGTGATAAGAAAATGTGTTTAGGCTAAATAAACCCAGAAAAATTATTTCCATTAAAGATTAACTTCAGGAATTTACTATGCATAAATTCCCAAAACCAATGTATGGGGTCCTAGTTAATTAAAATCAGCAAAACTTGCCATGTTCTTAATAAAAATGTTTCTCTTCCTCTAGATACTAGAGAGAAATTTTGAGCTACATAAAGGAATGAAGAGCATTAGAAATGCTTAACATGTGGGTAAATATAAAACACATTGTTGGGACTTCCCTGGTGGTGCAGTGGTTAAGAATCCACCTGCCAATGCAGGGGACATGGGTTTGAGCCCTGGTCTGGGAAGATCCCACATGCTGTGGGAGCAACTAAGCCCAAGAGTCACAACTACTGAGCCCACGTGCTGCAACTACTGAAACCCGCGTGCCTAGAGCCTGTGCTCCGCAACAAGAGAAGCCACTGCAATGAGAAGCCCATGCACCACAACGAAGAGTAGCCCCCGCTCGCCACAACTAGAGAGAGCTCGCGCGCAGCAACAAAGACCCAACACAACCAATAAATAAATAAATTTAAAACACATTGTTTCTCATTTTATAATCTCTTATTTAAATAATTGACTACTTAAAGCAAAATAATAACTGTGTGGAAGCAAAATGTATGACAACATTAGCACAAAAGATGGGAGGGGAAAATGGAAGTATACTGGTGTCACGTTCTTACATTTGACATGAAGTAGTATTATTATTATTATTATTTTTTATTATTATTATTATTTTTCCGGTACGTGAGCCTCTCACCGTTGTGGCCTCTCCCGTTGCGGAGCACAGGCTCCGGACGCGCAGGCTCACCGGCCATGGCTCACGGGCCTAGCCGCTCTGTGGCATGTGGGATCTTCCCAGACCGGGGCACGAACCCGCGTCTCCTGCATCGGCAGGCGGACTCCCAACCACTGCGCCACCAGGGAAGCCCAGTGATTATTATTTGAAGGTGGAGTGTAATAAGTTAAACTGTATACTATAAACCCCAGCGCACCAACTGAAAAATAAAGCAAAGAAGTAGAGCTGATAAGCCAATAGAGGAGATAAAATGAAATCATAAAAACAACACTCCACACACTTTATTATTCTAAAAGAAGGTAGGAAAAGTGGAAAAAAGGAACAAATGGAGAAAATAGAAAACAAATTGCAAGATAGATTTAACTCACCCATATCAATAGTTGTATTAAATCAAAAGGATCTAAAAATTCCAATTAAAAGACAAATTGTCAGATTAAATTAAAAAGAAAAAAAGCAACCAACTATATGATTTCTACAGGAAACTTACTTTAAATATAAAACAAAAGTAAAATGATGGGGAAATTATATTACACAAAGATGAATCAAAAGATTTGATGGGGTTTATTTATCTAAAATACTGAAAGATGTTCTTGAGCTCAGGACAAAATCATTGGCCAGTAACATTTTTTTAAAGTTCCATTTTAAAGATGACCTCTAAGCATTAACCTTTGTTTAGAATGAAAGATAATTACACCAGTACTGTACAACAGAACTATGTAAACGCCAGAGTGAACCACATATGTAATTGTAAGTTTTCTAAAAGGCACATTAAAAAAGTAAAAAGAATAATGGTGGCTACATGTTGTTATACGTTTGTCCAAACCCACAGAATGTGTTAACACCAAGAATGAACCCTAAGGTAAATTATGGACCTTGGGTGATAATGATGTGTCAATGCAGGTTGATCAGTTGCAACAAACGTACCACTGTGGTGTGGGATGTTGATAGTGGAGGAGTCTGTGCATATGTTGTTATGCTGAGAAAGGGGGTGTATGGGAAATCTGTGTACCTTCTGCTTAGTTTTTCTGTGAACCTAAATCTGCTCTAAAAAATAAAGCCTATGTAAAACAAAAACAAGTTTAAAAAAAAGGTGAAATTAATGTTAGTAACATTTTACATTATTGTTTTCATACTAAGTCTTCCAAATCTGGTTCCAGCACATGTCAACTTGGACTTGCCACATCTTAAGTACTCAACAGCCACATGTGGCTAGTGGCTACCATATTAGTGCAACTCTAGGATTTTTGACTCTTCTCTCCTGGGGAGGAGTGGGGAGTAAGGTGGGATGAAGTGGTAAAGGTGACTGGGTCTAAATGCTGAGAACCTCTGACACCACGTCGAATAACTGTACATCATTCTATCTTGTAAGTAAAGAGGCGGCCTCTCAGAGGAGCAAGAGAATTGTTGCCACAGCAAATGTTTTAGAAAGATTATTGTAACTTATTCATGTTTTCCTTTTGTAAACCTAAAAGAGAGGGAATAGATACCTAAAAGACATACAAACCAATTTCAGTATATGGACATTGGGTGGAACTTGAAAAACTGTAAAAGGAAATTATGAGACAATAACGAAAATGTAAACTTACTGGATATTTAACCTTAGGTATTTTAAAATGTAACTGTGGTTATGTTTTTTTTAAAAGGAAGGGGAATGGAAAAAGGTATTAACATAATTCACAAACGGAAAAGAGAGGGAGAGGAGGAGGGAGAGAGGGACCAGGGTGGAAAACGATTTGACAGCAAGTGAATCCTCTCAAACATACCCCACAGGAGCTGTGGGGGTAAGGGGTGGAGTGGGGACCCACCTCCAAATTGTCTTTTAAAAGTCGAAACCCAACCTGACATTCAAGGCTCTCCATATTTAGATACACAAGCATTTCTCTCCCCACATTTTCCTGATAGGAATAGGTACCTAGAACATCAAAGACACATTGAGGCTACACGTGCCAAAGAGCTTTGGTGGCGAATTCGGGCCTCGGGCCCTTGTCAGGGGACCGTGTCCGCGGCAGATTCCCTCCAATTTCGGGAGTTGTCCCGGGTGGCACGCCTTCTTTGGGTGTGAGGCAGCGTCTGGCAGAAAGGATTTTAAGACCATTGAAGGTACGTGAAAGGGACAAGTCCTTTTGGTTCAGCCTTGGCTTATGCCCCAGTTCTCAGGCGAACTTGCAGTGTGACCTGGAGCAGATGGTCTCTTCTCTGAGCCTCAGTGACCACATCTGCAAACCTCGGGAGGACCAGGCGTTCCAAGGGCGGTTCCAGCTCTTACATCCTCCGACTCCCCTCTTAGAGAACGCTGGCTGCGGTACTCCGCGGCAGAAGCCGACACACAGCTGGGCCTTAACAAAGAGCCCGGGTCTCGGGCAGGTTCCCGCCCCCAGCAGGTTTTGGAAAGTCTGTGCGGCCGAGGGGCGGGGCTTCAGCACGCCGCAGCCAATCACCAAGGGCCCAGGCCGCCGGGGCGGGGCCTCCGCGAGCTGCGGCGGCGGGCAGGCTGGGTCCGAGCATCCCGCGGCTCCGGACCCCCCGGCCCGGACATGGCGACCGTCCGGGCCTCCCCGCGTGGCGCGCTACTGCTTCTCCTGGCCGTGGCAGGGGTCGCGGAGGTGACAGGGGGCCTGGACCCGGGCAGTGCGGGTGAGTAACTGCTGGAGCAGCGGTTCGGGGCGGTTCGGAGCGGCCGCCTCAGCGCTCCAAGATGGCGCGGGGCAGGGGGCGGGGGTGCCGGCGACCCCCAGACCCGGCCCAAGTCCGGTGACCCGGGGTCCGGAGGTCCCAGCAGGCTGCAGGAGGAGCTGAGGCGGGACGAGCAGGACCCCTCTCCACGCTCGCTCTCCCCTCCCCGATCTGCTGAACTGGGAGCGGTGACCCGGGTTCGAGGCCTTATTCTGTCACCCATCGAGCAGGGGCCCCCAGCTCAGCCCTTATCCCCTCACCCGGCTCGGGTCACTGTACGAAGAGAGTGAATGCCTTTGCCCAGGATCGTCGCGAGGGTCGGATAGGATTTATGAGGTGCCGCCGCCTTACCCCCGCCCTGGCCAGTTATTGTTGCTTGTTCCTTGACCCGCGGTTCAGAAAGGCCGACCTCGGGCAGCGAGCATTGATGGGCCCTGCAGCCTGCCTGACTTCTGAAGTCTCAGAAGAGAGTAGATCCAAGCCTACTAAGTCCGATTCTGCTGCCGTTCGCTGTGGGTATGCTGTGTGTCCAAGACAGCGCTGGGCTCTGGCAGGAGACAGATTAAAATCCAGTAAACTGACTCTTTGGGGGCTTACTGGCTTGAGGAAAGTTTAGTTCTTGCTCTAGAGGAATTAGACCACTAGTGGATAGCAAGCTGTTCAGTGCTTATTGAGTGTCTCTCATGTGCTGGGCTTTTAGGAGTTGTTGCCATCTCCTGCTTTCCAGCAGCTCTGGCTAGGAGGTGGGGTGCAACAAGACATGAGCAACTCGAATTCAAGGCAGAAGGGTCCAGAGGAGATGAAGGGCTGTGAGTGCACAGAGGGAGAGAGATGATGGATGATGTCCACCTAGGGCAGGAAGAAAATTGAGTGACGCCCCAACTGCACTAGATATTAAAAGATGGCTGGGATTTATACATGCAAAAGTGGTGGAGAAGTGCATTGCTTACAGGGAGACACACCTAGAAAGAGCAAAATCAGTCTCAAGGTTATAAGGTAGCTTACAATGTTAAAGGTTTTTTTTTGTTTTTTTTAAGTCAAGAGTATTTGAAGAAAGGAGAGGATTGTCAGGAACCTGGGGTTAGATAGTTAATTATAATTGGATTCTAACAAGCTGTCAATTAGACAAATCAAAGGAGAGAGAGAGAATGCTGTGTATTCGTGGCTAAATCAGCTTACCTTTCTGGGTCCCATTTTTCTCATTAAGTTAAAGAAATTGAACTAAAGCACTTTCAAAGTTATGGTTCATTAGAAAATTAGTCGTCCATTCTTATTCTACAACTAGTCAATTCTGTGGGAGATAGCAGGGTAGAATATAGTTAAGAATATTTGAACAAATTAGTTAGCTTTAGTCTCTTTGTGCTTTAGTATCCACATTTATTGTATACAGAAATTCTCATAGATTTTATTGTGAGAATTGAGGTAATACATGTATAGCATTTAGAATAGCATATAGTAAGCACTGAAATGTTAGCTCTTCAGGTTGGGAAACACTGTACACTGTACCCCTCTCTTATAAATTCGCAAACACGTTAGATTCATAATAATTCGCAAGTATTCCTGTAGTAAAGAAACTTGTTGCTGGGAGAATAGAGAAATGGGGAACTGACTGCTGATGGGTATGGGGTTTCTTTTAGGGTGATGAAAATGTTCAGAATTGGAAAGTGGTGAGCACAGTTCTGTAAATGTACTAAAAACAACTGAATTGTGCACTTCAAAAGGATGAATTTTGTGGTATATGATTGTTAAAAGATAAACTGAGGCATATTAAAATGTTAAGAGTTTGAGCAAAAATTGATTGGAATTGGGCAGTGCCAAATGGGAAGTAACAGGAGCTAGGGGAAGGACTTTTATGAAAGAGGTGGAAACAAAGCAAGGAAATATTCGATTGGTTATAGCTTGAGCAGGTGCCTTATTTGAGAAAGTCCAGGTGGCTGTTTGCAATTGATTGTCCTTAGGGTTCTGATTTCTTAACCTTGGGGCACTATAGGCTTAGGTTTTGGCTTGCTTAGGTAGGCTACTGAGGCATTGAAGCTGCCTCAGTCTGATGGCCTCCTTGTTTTATTAATTTAACATGATTTATATCTCAATAAAATTATTATGCAAAGAAAGAAAGAAACTTGTTTGCTTAAAGAACTCTTTTTTTCTTCATAACACCTAATGCACACTTTAGAAAATTCTGGGCTAGATGATTTCTAAAGGACCTACCAATTCAAAAAGTCCATGACAATATAGAGTTTGCATTGTTTGGTAAGAAGAAAAATTCCAAGTTTGATGTAAAAGTGAGATTTGTCCCTTGTACTAAATTCTTAGGCATATATTGCCTGGTTCCTTACATAAAGGGCGTTGAGTAATACAATGGACAAAGGCTTCCACTGTGGATTTGTATAAACTGTGGAAAATGTTCTTCAATCCTAAACAAAAATTAAGAACACAATATTAAATTGTATTTCATTGAAGGCCTGACTTATATTCCTGCTCAGACAGTCTTCTTTCCCATCTCCTTACCCCATCCAAAGTTGGGTACTCCTGTCTCCTCTGGTATAAAGCGTTACACAAGTCTCATCCGTTCTGACTTGGAGATTTTTGTTCCTGTTGGGGGAGAGGGGGTGAGGGAAGGAATCATTTGACTTGCTCAATTATTATTTTCTCCTGTGAAGTTTGGCCACACCCTCCTCATTGGAGTAATGCCACACTTCCTATCCTGTGTACTTTCTGGTCTCCTCAACACCCCCAGCTCTCCTCCCCAGCACCTCTAGTGTTCCCTTTGGAGGATGAGATGGAACCCTATGCTGCAGTCTCAGGATCTGTGTGTCGTGGCACCTGATATTAGCTCTGTTTCCATTTAAGATATTTTCTAATAGTACAAAAGAGAGAAAGATGTAACATTAAGGGCTAGGTTTCAATAAGTTGACATTTAAGAAATTATGTAATAGTCAGCCTAGAATCCTGAAAAAGAATGTAATGAATTTTAAGTTAGAAAAAGCAACCGCCTATCTGGAGGAATGTAATAAGAAGCAGATTCTCTTCCCTAAGAACTATCTTGGCCCACACTGTACAAAGAGCTAGAGTTGGTGATAGACCAGATATGACAGTTTATTCTGGTGTGCTACTAAAAGTTTCTATCTTATATCCATAGATTTAAACAGTCTTTCATTAACCATGCTTTTCACCATATGTCACTTCTGGAAGAAAGTGGGACAATATCAAGGAGGTGGTTTTTATTTATTATAAGTGTGTTTTTTTTAAAGAGCAAAACAGATACTACAGGGGTTTGTTTATTCAAAAAATATTTGCATGCTTACTATATGCCAGGCACTGTTCTACGTGCAGGGTTGCTGCTCTCAAGGGGCTTACTCTAGCAGAGGGGAGACAGGCAATAAACAGTTAAATAAAATGATTTCTGGTAGGGTTAAATATGCTGTGAAGGAAATACATAGATGGTAGCGTAGAGCAACAGTCCCCAACCGTTTTGGCACCAGGGGCCGGTTTCGTGGAAGACAGTTTTTCCACGGGGTGGGGGGCGGGGGGAGGGGGATGGTTGAGTCGGTAATGCTAGCAGTGGGGGAGCAGCAGCTGAAGCTTCACTCGCTCACGCTCCACTCACCTCCTGCTGTGCGGCCCAGTTCCTAACAGGGCCGTTACTAACAGACCATGGGCCACCAGTCCATGGCCAGGGGTTGGGGACCCCTGGCGTAGAGGGGAGTGGTTCTTAACATAGTGATGACAAGAATGGCTTCTTTGAGAAGTTAAGGTTCTGAACTGAAATCTGAAGACCGAAGGTGCTGTCCTTAGAAAAGGCCCGGGTGGAGACCAGGAAGTACATAGGCCCTAAGGCAAGAAAGAACAGTAGGTCAGTATGGTTGCAACATAGTGAGCAGGAGAGTAAACCAGGGCTAGATGGTGCTGGGCCTTGCAAAAAGCCACGTAAGGACTGTGGATTTTATTCTATATGCAAATAAAAACCAATGGACTTTTAAGTAAGAGATAAGTGCTTTGATTTCTATTTTAGATCACGCGGGCTGCTGAATGAAAAAAAGTGATCGTAATAGGGTAGGAGTAAAAGCAGAGCTACTAGAAGCCCATTTAGTAGTCGAAGCAGGAGATAACGTCTTACCATAGAGTGGTGGTGGAGATAGAAGAGGAGAGAGTCAAGATATATTGCTGTTGGATTGGATGTGGAAGTGAGGGAAGGAGGCAGTAAAGATTATTTATAGATTTTTACCTTGAGCAACTTAGTGAAAAGTAATGCTATTTACTGAGGTTGAGAAGATGGGTAGGACCAAGTTGGAGGGTTGGCAGGTGAGTCAGGAAGAGAATCAAAATTTCCGTTTTTGTATGTGTTTAAGATGGATATTAGGAATAACTCCCCTTGGTCCATTGCTTTCTAAACTTAATTTCATGCCTGTAAGTATTCCATTCAGCAGATATTTGTTAAGGGGTTAATAGTGCCAGACACTGAGAGGCACTAGGTATATAATGTGGTAAGCAAAAACAGACATGGTCTCTGCTTTCGTGGGGTTTAAGGTTTAGTGAGAACATCAGACATTAAATATCGCCAAAAAGTGTATAATATCTACACTGCTAATATTTATGTGGTTATATTAGTACATATCCATTTATATTCTAAATCTGAATGTATTTGAGGAAAAATGTGATTTAGTCAAGTAACGGGTGCCGTAGAGCACATAGATTACATGAAGAAGACTTCAAGAAAAGTATTAAGAGAAACATTTTGACCATGGACTATACCATTGGGAGCCAGACATTAATATTTTCAGATCCCTTGTTTTACAAGTGGGTGTCCTATGGCATAGAATGGGGAAGGGAATTATCTGAGAGTACTGGGTATTAGCATCTGCAGGGAGGATCTGAGGAGTCATTTGCTTTAGTTGTTTCATAATTATGAATGATAATGTGTTAAGGCTCTTCTGACTCCCAAAAGAACAGAAACCAAGGTTGCTCAGGATTAGGGAGCTAGTTATATAGCATCTAACAGGGAACACATGGAAATCCAAGCATAGGAAATTGAGCACAGCACAACCTCAGGAACTGCTGTGGGAACTGGAAAGCTGCCAGCAACCAAGACTACTTTTAGAGACAGTCTCTCTCTACCTCTTATAGAGTCTGTCTGTACATCTCTTGCATTTCACACTCTCCACCAACCAGCTTCCTCATTTTACTCATGGTTTCTGCACACCGTAAAACTTCCTCAGCCACAGCTCATCTTGACCTTATAGTTGCAGAGCCCACCACCAACTGGCTGTATACCTCTGTGCCTGTGCATGTGATTGGGTCCAGCTTATCTTCTGACCTGGGTCAAAAACTCATATGTTTGCTAAATCATGGCTTGGTCACCGTGTGAAATATGGTATGGCAGTGGTATAGTGGGAGAAATAAACTTTTTGTACTTTATTTTCTGATTAAAAAGGCATTGTATAAATAGGAAATTATTATTAACCAATGAATAAATACAAATTTTCAAGCTGAGCACTGTGCTAAATGGGTACAAGAAGTTTCTGTTCAATCTGGAGATACCATTAATACACACATGAAATTATTAGAGTTAAGTGTTAAAGCTTCCAGTTCTGACTGGAATCGTAAGACATTAAATAACCAAAAAACCAACATAGCCTGGAGTTGTTGGAGAAGAAAGGCTTACTAAGAGTTGAGATGAGATTTCAGCCTTGAAAGATGTTTAGGATTTATGTCAGCAGGAAAGAGGGCACTAAGCACTTCAGGCAGAAGGCTGTGTTCAAGTTAAATGTAGGCTTTCCTTGTTAAAAAGTAATAGAAGATCAGGGAAGGGGAGGTAAGAAGATGACTTGGAAAATTTAGAACTGGAATAGCAGGAAGCCACTGTAGGCCCTTAGATTAGAAGAGTGACATCATGAAAGGTCTATTTAAAAAATTAATCTGGCACTCATTGATAATAGAAGAGAATGAGCATAATTGGCTGTTGTAGCAGTGCAGTATGAGGCAAGCAATGGAGAAGGATATCCATCTGTCTAGATAAATAAAGTGGTATGACAAGATGTTAGCAGTGTTGAATCCAGGTGGTGGGTATATAAATAATCATTTTATTGTTTGGCTCTTCCTTGGCTGATGATATATTTTATGTATATACACAAACATATATATCATTGAAGGGATAAATGTGACAATTGTAAGAATGCATTTATAAGTTAAAGTTGCAGTTGTCATTTAAATGTTTTTAAAGTGATTGTCAATTTCCAGGCCATTATAGAAAAAAACATTTGATTAAAAGTAAGATGAGATTTTTAAAATTAATGTATCTTTTTTATTTGAAATGACTGTCTTTTTTATTTGAAATGACTGTTTTCCGCTATCAACTTGGATTTAGTTTTTTCCCCTTCAATAGTGCAGGATATATATATTCTGTTCTAGTAATTCTCTAGGAATACATTAATTAGAAGGAATCTTTATTTTCTTTAGAAAAGAAAACAAGACTGGCTTTTCATTAACCAAATTGAATTACAGCTTTTGGGAGGCTTCTGTGGCAAAATCTCTTTTAACTTCAAAAATCCTATAATTCTGTGAATATTTTAGCTTTAGATTAGGGTGTGTATTTGTTTTTTTTAAATGCTGGTTGGTCTTAGAAGTTGCATTTTTCCCTCGTGGCTGGAGCATGTGCTTCCTGCTTACTTGCCTATCTTTAGTAGACATGTGGTCCAAACCAGCAGACAAACCTTGATGTTTCTAATTATTGGATGATTCTACTCGCATATTTCTAGGTTACATTAATACCTTCTTAAACCCAATATACATGGCCTTTAGTAATCAGTTTTTGGTTTTTATTAATTTTATAATTACAGACTTTTGGAATAAGAATGCAAAATATGACGCTCTTCCTTATGTCTCTAATAAGGATAACACCTGTGCTATTTATTTTCATCCTGTCAATATCAAGTGTTATTTTGAACTAATTTACCTTTATCTGCTCAGTTCCATTTTATGAAAATAACCAGAGTTTTAAACTATTCTTGAAGAGCTAGAAATTAGGTTAGAATTAAATTATAAAAACAAAACATTTCTAGAATTCACAATGTCTTCTCTTGTATAAACCATTAGGCTTTGGAGAGTTTTTTTGCACTCTAATAGTTCAGTGACCCAATTAATCCATTTTAAAAGCTCTAAAAAAGACAGAGACCTTTAATTGCCACATTAATTGCGTTTGAATCCTCTGCCCTCATTCTTAATGAAGGCATATGACTTGATATCTATTTGTAGATATTTATTTCTTAAAAAATATGCAGTGTTTAAGATTCTAGTAAGTTTTTGTTGTTTCAAAGAAAGAAAAATGTAACGATGACTAAGGTTAAAAATAAAGTGTGGAAAATGTGATGGAGTGTAGGTCCCCTAGCCTGTTCTAGGAGGGTGGCAGTCCTCTCAAGGGAGGAAATGCACTATTACAGAGGAATGCTTGGTTGGGAGGGGAAAGGGCATTATTACCAGAAGACTTCAGGCTGCTCTCTTTAATCCCATTTTGTCAGAAATTTCAGAAGACTTTTGGAAAGACTAGAAGGAAATATGTCAAAATGTCAACACACGTTCTGGCAGGACAGTGGGAATATTAGGTCATTTTTCTTCTCATTTTCCAAATTTTGGGGTTTCTTAATGAAAAAATGAATTATTTTAAAATTTTAACTTTGGTGGTCACTCCACTATAAATTTGACCTTCACCATTAAATAGGAAAAAAACAGGCCTTTATATTTTTAATAAAACCTTTCATTGTTATTGGAGTTTTAATTATGACATGTTTTATGTTTCTGTTCTAAATAGACCTTTGCTCCAAGAAACTTTTTTCCAAAAATCCTTAGGCCCAAGTCAGACTCTTGTCTGCCTGACTGTTTACTTTTTGCTAAGCCTGTGCTTATTGGGACCATATGTTATCCTGAGCTATCTTTGCTCTTGATCAGCTGGATTTTCTGCCCTCGTGTGACCTTTGTTGTTGGAGGATAGTAGAAAGTGGCAACAACTTGAGCACTTCAAAAGAGCACATCAGTATCACGCAGGAGACTCCCCCCCTTTTTTTCCTGCCTGTCTTCTCCATTCTAATGAGGCTGGGGACATAACAGAATCTTAGAAGAGGGGGTCGGCATGGTGTGGCATGGCAGGGGAGAAGGGGTGTTGTGAGAAAGTCTCATGAGTGATTGCGCCCTCCCTCGAGTTAGTAGCTTCTAAGAAAGCAACTACAGCCTATAAACAAGGAATTTTTAAAATTTCTGAAACTTAATGGAATTTCTATATGTTTTTCAGAATTTAAAGTCAAATGTTTAGAACTTCAAGACAGCTTTTCCCACATAGTATTAGAAAGCCAGCCCCACAGTAGTCTTTTATGAAACTAAATATAGTGATATAATGTCACTATAATATCACTATATATCACAGTAATATCATATACCCTGTCATTGTTTTATGGATTAACAGTGATTGGTTTTGAACTTAAAGGAGTTGGTAAGAGCTAAAGAGGACCTTTTTTATTCATTCATTTCTCCCCAATACTAATCCTACCTTCAATCAAAAAAGCTCTGCTTTCACGTATACTGAAATTATATAGATTTCATTTAAAGAGATTATGTTGCATATATATATATAAAACCATTGTATTGATCTAGCTGCCTGAAATATAATATTTTTATGTCCTTGTCTCTTTTGACTTAGCAGTCTAAACAGTCACTGATCAATGTAGTATCTTTTTTTTCCAGTCAGCATCACTCTAGAATAGTAACATGCCCCTGCTGATTATCTCTATCACCAATTTGTTAATTTCTCTGGGCCCATAATGCTGCTTGGCAAATGTTTCCTTTTCTCTGATATTTCTCAAATTGGCATTCTGAAATGTTAATACGTGGCATGAAAAAAAGTATTCTGTGCTCTGAGAAATCTGTCTACTTAGATCCCTTTTTAGGAGATTAATGATGCATATTAACATATTAAAGCCTACATAAAATCCTACAGAAAAGAATTCTCTTTAATTTTTTAATCCTTTGTTTCCCAATTTATTTGAACATGAAACATTTTCTCTTGAGGGATAGATATTAACAATTCATGAAACAGTGTTTCATAGAACAGAAGTTTGAGAAACATTTATAGTTGCCTTCTTTATTCTCTACGATGGCTGTTCCAGACCTCTACAACCTCACCTCAAGCCCAACACCATCTCAATCCTTTTTGTTTTCAGACCTAATCTCTACTTCACTGAGATAATGGAGGCTTACATGTAACATGTCCAAAACAAAATTCACTATCTTTTTATCATTTAACCTTACATTATAGGTATAATAATAGAATATAGCCCATAGGGTAATAATGAAGGTTGAATGAGATAATACATAAAGCAAGCAGTAAAATTCTGGCATGTAGAAAGTACACAGTACCTAGTAACTGCTATTACTAAATGACAGTCTCCCCTATTAGGTTGTAAGCTTCTTGAAGGCAAAAACCACATTCTCCAACACAGCACCGTCCTTGACTTGAAATAGGTACTCAGCAAAGGTTTGTTGAGTTAAAATGGATAGTAATAGTAATAATTGTTGAATAAATGGTTTGTGTAACCATCTGGCTTAGCTTAATCATCATGTTTATTTAACAGTAGGCAACATCAGGTGTTTATTTTTTCTCCCTAGGTGCGCTGTGTTGTAATCATTCAAAGGATAACCAAATGTGCCGCGATGTATGTGAGCAGGTAAGCTTACATAATAATTGTAGAAGATATTATTTAGTATAATTGTTTTGGAGAAATCTGCTGGGCAGCACTTAAAACAAGTGTTCAGAGTTCACATCACCAATAATGGAACAAATTAACGTGTGTCTGCTGACATGATGGAGCACAGTATCTTAAGTAGGATTCTTGCCCAAAATACATAACCAGAATCATGAGGAAACAATAGGGCAAACCCAGATTGAGGGATATTCCTCAAAACAACTGCCTGTACCCTTCAGAGGTATCAGTGTTATAAAAACAAAGGCTGGGCTTCCCTGGTGGCGCAGTGGTTGAGAGTCCACCTGCTGAGCAGGGGACACAGGTTCGTGCCCTGGTCCGGGAAGATCCCACATGCCGTGGAGCGGCTGGGCCTGTGAGCCATGGCTGCTGAGCCTGCACGTCCGGAGCCTGTGCTCCGCAACGGGAGAGGCCACAACAGTGAGAGGCCCGTGTATCGCAAAAAAAAAAAAAAAAGAGAAAGAAAAACTAACTGGAGATAAATCCTTTTTCATTGTCGTTAGCACTCATAGACTTTACAATCTTGACTATTTGCAGGTAATAATATATGTAATGATTTAAATTTACAGAGACATCAAATTACAATTGCATTAATTAAAGTTGTAGTTGGAAGTGAGCCAACTAGCCTGATGAGTGAACTTGTCAACCCCTCAGCAGCTTTATTTAAAAGATGGCTTTGTCTCTATTTTATGGAATTCTGTGGAGAAGTTTTTGCTGCAGTGCTATTCACAAAGTTGTTCTTCACCAATATAAAGGGTATGGCATAGTCTATTTTTCATTGTGGTCAGTTGACTAAAAGCAGTTTATAGGACAGTTTAGAATAGATTTATTGTTTTTTCTTTTCTGTTTTTTTTTTTTTCTCCCCTGTACCCTAACAGGTTAACAGCTGGTTTTCTCCATTTTTGATCATTAGACTTGCCGTATTTAGACTTTGTTGATTATTTGCCAAGCTAACCAACCTTTCAAGAAATATTACCTCACCTTAATTTAGATCTTTCCAAAGGTTTTCCGTTTATAAAGGGAAATTGGAAAATATTCTAGACAATTCATAAATCTAGAGGATAAGTTTACCTCCTCTATTTTCTTATTGAAAAAATGCCACAAAACTTTTTTTTTTTTTGTCAAATAGATATTCTCCTCAAAAAGTGAATCCCGACTAAAACATCTGTTGCAGCGAGCCCCAGATTATTGCCCTGAAACAATGGTAGGTCTTATTTAACTGAACTATGGAAGCTTTTGTCTAATGAAGCACTCTAATGAGTTACTTTAGATTTAGCAAATCTTTCAGTGTGATTGGGGTTTGTGGTCAAAGTAAAATGTTAGATTTAACTAGGTACTTTAAAAAGATCTTCACACAAATTGCTAGATAGAATATTGTTTTTCATTGTTTATTTTATACCTATGATGTAGGTATATGACATATTCCAGTCTTTAAATTTCATTATAATAGTTTATCTGGAATTGGGAATTTTACTTATTATCATATTTTGACAATTTTATGAAAACCATAATAACTAAGTCTTACATATATTTTGATTTTTAAAAAGTTGGATTTGGGGTAAGGGAAAATGTGTGACTTCTCATTACTTCTGTCTTCCCATTTTCTGGTATATTATAGATACATTGCATGCCTGTCTGAATGTATTGCATGCATGTAACTTAAAATGCCTCTAATGCATGGGCCATCCTCAGCGTTTGGGATACTCCTGAGCCAGGCTAAGAAAGTCTGAGCTGGCATGAGGGAGCCTCCTTAGATAAGGTAGCTTGGGTTAAATGGGGGGGAAGGTTGATGATCAAACAGTTCTGACTGACATATTTTCCTTTAGTCACTCAACAGGCACTTTTATCTCTGTGCTTGGAAACAGTTATCCTAGTAAGCATCCTGAGTAACCATATTTGTCCTTAGTACTCTCAGATGGAAAGATGGGAAAGCAGCAAGCAGCATTTTTACATCTCAGTTCTGTTTTTTCTTCCCTGAATAGCTGGTTGATAATCATATAGTTCTAGATCATTGATTGTGTAGACACAAACATAATCAAATTAGCTATACATAATTTCTGTAGAAATTTTCATATTTAGGAACTGGTTATCTACATAAAAGTCTTTTGGTGATTACAATTTTAGGTTGAAATTTGGAGTTGTATGAATTCATCTTTGCCAGGTAAGCAATAGAACTGCAACATTTAGCGCTTTATTTTTTGAAACTTATTTTGTGATTGTAAAATCTGTGTCATAGTCCTGAAACCTAATGTTTACCCTTGAATTTCTATCCTCTCCTTCCTGTAGGCACCCAAATTTTCAAATGTATAATTAATTCTCATTCACTCAGTCCTTAATGGTACTCTTGTCTCCACTTCTACCATTCTATTGAAACTGGTCTTTGAAAGATCACCAGGATCTCTTGGTTCCTAGATCTTATGGCTTTTTCTCAGTACTTATTCTCTTTGACTTCCCTGTGACACTTGATATGATTGACCACTCCCTCCTTGTGACCTCACCTTGGCCTTGTGACTTTGCCCTCTCTTATCCCCACCTCCCCCACACACTGTCCCCCCCATAACTACCACAGTTATTTCTGGGTGTGGTCCTCTTCCCTTCTCTCTCCACATTCACCCTGGTAACCACATTCCTTCCCAGAACTGTTATCTAATCAGCTCTGGGAAGATAACTTTCAAATCCAAGTCATTGTTCATGACCTCTACACGTCTTTACCTGGATCTATGCATCCAGGTGGCATCTGAAGTGCCAATTCAAAACCAAACTCATCTTATAACTGCTTTCTCTTGTGAATGACACTCTAGACTGGAAGCCCTCAAGTCATTATCTCTGACAGCTTTTTCTTTTTAGCTCATTGATTCTCTTCTTGTAAAATCTTGCATCTATCCTCACTATTCCTAGTTCAAGCCTTTATGATTACACCTTTGGGGTAGATTATTGCAATAACCTTGTAACTGGTGTTTCAATACACCATAGCTGTCCTCCCCACCCCCTTCAAAAAAAATCCCTCCGGGGATATCCACTTCCATCGGAATAAAGGTCAAACTCCCTAGCCTGGTATTCATGGTCTCCTAGGATTAAAGCTCATTTTCCAGTCCTGGTTAAAGCCAGTGCCTTGAAAAAAAGGGGCTATATCTTATGTTTCTCTGAATTCTGAAGGCTCTCACACTGTTTGAAGTTTTCATTTCAAACAAAGTGGACTGTTTGCTTCCTAGAATTGCCCACGTCCTTGCTTGTTCTCCCAGTTATCCCTCTCCCTAGTGTCTGCAATTATATATATGTGTGTATTGTTCCTATCAAATTGTAATCTCCATAAAGGGATAAATCATATATTTTATCTATCTCATAGCCCACAAAATACCTAATAGAGTGTCTTGTACATAATAGGGGTTCAGTGAATGTAAATGCTTGTTGAATAATTTAATATTTTCTAAGAGGCACTGGATATGTGAAAACAGCAGTAAAATGCATTATGGTGTAAAAGTTCACAGAGTTTATGACCTACATTGATTCCATTCAAAATTCTTTCTAGAATATGAGTGATTCTGAATAGCAAGCAGCAAAGATTGAGAGGAAGCTAACTATACTAGGCAATGGGACTAGATGGGAGTCTGTTGCCCTTTATACCATTAAAACATGTAGGGTTATAGAAGCTTATGATATGCAGGATTTTTAGCCAGTTTTAACAATTGGGATGGTTTATGATTATATTTTGAGAGCTTTGTCTGTCCATGGGCCATTTGTTTGCTTTGGTTTGTTTTTTAGCAGAATACTTCTATTTGTTATATTAGGTCTTAGTTTCGTGTAGAGAACTATGTTACATATTGCCTTGAATCCCTGACATTTTTAAAAAATGGAAATAATAATCTAATGTACATGTGGATTTGCAGATCTATGTATTATATGGAAGCAGCATAAAGCATTTCTTAAAAGAGATAAGAAGGAATTTGTAGCATTCCTACAAGTGAATCTTTTCTTTTTTCATAATTATTACTTATATCTCCTAATTTTATCCTAGGAGTTATTCATTGACATTTATGATTGCAAAAAGGGATCTGAAAATTGCATTAGAACACTTTGTAATTTTATCACCTTTTGGTATCACTGTAATTTGGTTGGAGAAATAGAGCTATGCATAAATTGAACCAGAATAGTCATTTTGCCCCACAATAAAGTATACCCATCAAAGTCAGTCATGGCTCACAGGAGATGTTCCTGTCTGTTTACTAAGTATCAGTTTTTAAACAGCATCATGTGTTTTATGATATTCTAGGTATTTAATATTTTGAATGTTGGAATACAATAATACTCATGCCCTTTTTTGCTTGTTGGCTTATTAAGTTAAATTGGAATCCTTTCCTCTTCTGGTTCATAGTCCAAAGGTGAAGAAAGCCTCTCATTGCTTTCCTTAGCCTGTATGTCCTCTAGAGATTCTGTTTACCTAAGAGTGAGAATGAGCTAAAGAGAGTTTAGGGTGGGCAGGGAGAAGAGGGAAAAAAACAAAGGACCTGGTAATTATGCTGTGAGGGACCCTGAGAAGACTGATAGCATTGAGAGTAAGGGTGGGAGGAGGGGCTTCATACTTTGAGACCCTGCTATCTAAGTTAGCTTTCTTATGGACACCTGCTTTGACTTGTAGTGGTATCCATGAACCAGTTTGGCACTCTATTTGTGTTTGTCACTACTTATGACCAAAACATTTGAACATTTTCTTTTTAAGGTGTGTTTAAGAAGTCTGATGGCTGGGTTGGCTTAGGCTGCTGTGAACTGGCTATTACCTTGGAGTGTCGACAGGCATGCAAGCAGGTAACACTTGGCAATCAGGCTCTTAAGCAGCGTGGAGTAGAGTTTCAGTTTCGGCTGTGTCTTGGACCTAGCCTACCTCATATCTTTGGAGAGGTGACCCATAAAAGCTGCAAATTTAGCATTTCTTACATGGACCATTTCCTTTTAGACATGCTGCCTTTTCAGATATGGCTGCTGCATGTAAGACCCTCAGCCTTCTCTTATTCTTTCTTAACTTCTATCTGCCACACAAAGAAAGAATATGATAGGAATCAAGGCCTTTTGTATTCTGCCTATGGTCAGGCTTAGTCAGTGCTGAATGACTCCAAATGGTCATGTAAATTTCAGGCATGCTTGGATGAGAGCAGTTGACACAGTTGGCTTATTTTGCTTTCATCTTCCCTCTGTCGTTCATCATGGGTTTACTCTGAGTATGTTCTTTTATACCTTCTCTGCCCCTAAGGTGAGCCTGTCTCC
The DNA here is from genome assembly GCF_951394435.1 of Stenella coeruleoalba. NCBI lineage: Eukaryota > Metazoa > Chordata > Mammalia > Artiodactyla > Delphinidae > Stenella > Stenella coeruleoalba. Next base: position 86,518,198 of record NC_137153.1, read on the forward strand.
TACAGTGAATTATGACTTCTCTTTGATTTGATATATCTCAGGTCCAATTCAAGTTAGGCCCCTGAACTCTTCCTCACTGTATGTTTTTCATAGTGGTTCCTCAGAGTGCTGTGGAAAAACTGGTCTCCTGGCTTCTCATACTCCAAATGGTGGGAGTATGGAAAACTGGGAAATTTGAGTGTCCCTAAAACTAAACGGGAAAGCCTTCTCTTATTTTCTCCTTCTAGTGACTGGTCTCTAGACAGGAGTATATGAGACATGGTGATGCCTTCACTTTCATACAGACCACTGAGCCACACTCTTTGGGCAGCACATAGCCTAGCTATCTGCTGTTCTCCTCCAGGCATTGAGACGAAACTGAGTTGTAGAGCATTTGAGCTGTAGTACATCTAGTGGGCCACAGAATAGTTGCCAGTCCATTCTGCTTCTTGCTTTCCCTGTCCTCATCAGCTGGTCTATTCAGAATTGCATGAGCCTAGGTGATAGAACGGGAGGAAATAGAACAAGGAACCAGAGTCCATGGCTCTGGAACTCCGTCTCTAAATGAGGATTATCATCATGTGGAAGAACAGCCACCCCTCAGCAGATTTGTTTTGACTTGTTTTTTATAGAAAGTGTATACTTAAATGTAGTAAATAACTTTCTATTTTTCTGTCTGTCAGTTTCCTCATCTGTAGAAGGAATAATATCTTCTACATAAACTTGTTAAGAAAATTACATAAAAATAACTTATTAATTGCCTGGCATTGCCTTTCACTCTTTAGTTGTCTCCTCTGTTATATATGGATCTTGGCTTATATGGGAACTTAAAACATGAAGGGTTAAAGAAAAAGCAAACTATAAATGCCCTAGCAAAGCTTCACAAGAAAATTCACTGCAGCAGAGCTTCAGAGCTTCACAAGAAAATTTGCTACAGAATGGAATTCAGCTTAAAAAAAAAGTCCTCTGATTTACATTTCCTTCAAAGTTATCTAGTTTCTGAAATAACAAAAGGACTGTGTCATTATGTGAGATTAAAGCCATAAAAGTGAGAGTGAAATTCTAGCATATCTGGAGCTAATGTTTGTTTAATGTGGATTAAATAAATTAATGCAGAAATTTGTTATTTTTTAGGCATCTTCAAAAAATGATATTTCCAGAGTTTGCAGAAAAGAATATGAGGTATGCATTTTATTTAACAAATTTGGATAGACTAATTAGATGTTATCAGAATTGATAAAATCACTCAAATTTTAAAAATGAGTTCATCGTTAAATAAATTGCCTTTTACTTTACAGAAAATATGGCGTTGAGAAAAATGTCATTTACCTTTTTTTAGAAATGTTATAATTTTAATTAACTTGTTGAAATTAAACGTTAATTTGAAAGAAATGCCTAAATCACATATACAGAGGATTTAACCTATGATGTTTTCATAATAAAGCAACTGGTTGTATCCAAGGTTGTAAAATAGTTTTTCTTAGGTTCCATATCCTCTTTTGCCCCTTTTCCTATACCTTGATCCATCCAGGTATCCACTTTTATCAACTACCTCTAATTGGAAGAAACAAAATCACATTGCTAGTGTGAGTAGCTTCAGACTTTCCTAGCATCTTACATTTGGGGGGGAAAGGTACATACCAAATTACAAAGGCTATTAAATCTGAAGGACTCTTGTCTCCCAATGGTGGTGTTTCAAGCACTGTGGTATCTAGATTGGGTGTGGGCGGGAACAGGTTGAGGAGGGGCAGAGGTAGAGGAGGTATTTCACATTAGACAAATATGTACAAAAGATTGTCCCTAATGTGATAGAGCTCCTCACTGGGACTACTTTGTTCCGTTCCTAGAACTTCATTGTTAAGTATGACAATATTATTTTTTATAGTGTAAGACCGTGTAATTAAGAATACTTAAGCACATATGCCTCATTCATCATTTGTATGTATAAACATTGAGATTCCTATTGCTTTTAATAGTCTGTATTCTCTTGGAGAAGAAAGATAGAACAACTCTCTTAACTGCTTCTAGATTATAGTTCTAATTTTTTTTTCTTTTCTCAAAGCCTGTAATTATAGCTCTCGATTAATATTTTGGAATTGGAAAAATCTTATTTATCCTTTGTTCCTTTGTACTATTGCTAAGTTATATCTGTTTCTCTGAAGACAAATTTCCAAATTAACTGCAACTCTTTTCTGTTCTTATTGAAAAGAGCCTTTCTACAAAGAAGTAAAAGATCTTTCTTTTTTTTCTTATCTCTCTACCTTTGAAATAACTAGTTTTAGTTTCTCTTGAACAAAGTGGCTAACTGTGATAATTCCTTCTTTTCTCCCACATGATGTCTGACACTGTCCATCTCCTGTAGCCTGTCCTCCATTATTTTAGTGTGCTTCCTTCTCTTGTCTGGATTTCTGCATTGCCCTAGGAAGTCTGCCAGTATGTGTTGATGAAGGACGGGACAGGAAAGGTAAGAGAGATAAACACTGTCCTATGAGAGAAATACTAAGAGTAGTTTACCTTTTCCAGTCTATCCTCCCCTATTTGGCCTAGAATTAAGCAACTATCTTCCAAAAATATACATGCCAAGAAGGTTCTTTCGCATATATATAAACGTAAAATATATATATGTAATACATATATGTAAAGTATACATGTGTTTTATATATATATGTGTGTGTTATATATATATAAAACTGTACAAATTATTCAAGATAATTCAAGATTCAATTTGATTTTTTATGTTATTTAGAAATAAAAAGAGAGACAAGAGCACTTTAACACAGAAAGAAGTTTCTGCATTATAAGCCCCAAATAACAGTCACTCTCACTGAATTGTTAAAGTCTAGTCTAGACATAATGGCTATTTGTTATAAAGTGAATTGGGTAACATTGGTGTAGTGCAACCTATTTTAACTGGATTAGTTGCTTATCAACATTAGAATAATTTATAAAACTAGGCTTTTGGTACCTTTTCCTTAACACTGGAGTGGTCCCTGGAAGTGAATTTCCAGATGTGTAAGCTATTCCTTTAGGCTTACAACTTTAGGAGTTAACATTTACCCTCAAGGATGGTGTTGTGCAGTTTGACTAGAGATTCAGAGAATGAGCGGTTATATTTGAAGGAGCTAATGTTTATCTTTACTGATAAGCTGCTGCAGAATCCCCTTCGAGGGAATTTCCTGAGAAATTTACTTACATGAATAAAGTTTAAAATTTTTATGCCATTTAAGATTGTTTTGTTCCAACCAAGCTAAGATAAACTAGTGAAATGTAAAGCATTTTTATGTGTGGTTTTATAGTATCTGGTTTCTTTTTAGGCAAATCAACAAATATTTATTGAATAGTGAGAGGCAGTTTTATTATATTAGAAAGAAAACAAACTTTCGGGAATTCCCTGGTGGTCCAGTGGTTAGGACTCCATGCTTCCACTGCAGGGGGCATGGGTTCGTTTCCTGGTCGGGGAGCTAAGATCCCTCATAGCTGCGCAGCATGGCCAAAAATATATAAATAAAATAAAATTATCTTAAAAAAAGAAAGAAAACAAACTTTGAAGTCAGACCTATGTTAGAATTATGGTTAAGCTACATATAGCTCAACTTCAAATACTAAAGAATTATACCTGAGTCGAGATAGTTAAAATATGTACTGAACATGCAAGAACTCAAGGAAATTGGAAAGCAGACTGAGCATGTTGGGAGTTAACAGGGAAAACTTTGCAAAAGAGAGGCCTGAAAGGATTGGTATAATTTGGGTCAGAAGACTGGATCAACAGCATTTTAGCAAAAATGCACATGACTGAGGTGGGGGGTGAAAAAGAAGATAGGCCTATTTTGGGCTGAGAATCTGCTTGGATAGGAAAGTGGGACCAGATCCTGGAAAAATGATATTTTGGGGCTCAGCCCATTATTTAGTAGAGGGAGATGATAAAGATTCTGTGATAGGAGACCAACATAACAAATAAAAGTCCAATATTTTAGAAAGCTTCAAGTGTTAGGTATGTGCAGGCTAAGTTTTAGATCCCCCAAGTTCCTCTAACTTAGCTAAAAACAAATAAGGCCCACAACTAGGATGATAGCAATAAAATCGAGTATTTGGGAATAAATCAGAGATTTGAAGGTAGAGTCCGTCATTCAGGATTTGTTATAAAGGATTGAATATAGGAGATGATGTTCAGGGAAATATAAAAAACAATTAGTGAATTGGGAGATAGGACTAAAGAAGTTATATGGAAAAGCAGCGCAGGATAGGCTGAAAGAGAGTTTAAGGAACATGGAGAATAGAGGAAGTATTCTAATTGGAATACTCAAAGAAGAAGAAAGAATATGGGACAGAGGCAGTGTTTAAAGAAGCCCAAGAAATCTCCAGCAGGATTTTTTTTTAAATCCATACGTTACAGACAGACCTCATAGCCACAGGTCTTAGAAGCAGTCAGGAAAAAAGACATTGTCTTCAAAGGAGGTCAACAGCTGATTTTTCAGTAGCAATAGAGGAAGCCAGGAACAGTGGAATGATACCTAAACTGTTCTGAGAGAAAATAACTATCATATCCAGCAAAAATATTTTTCAAGAAAGAAGGCAAAATTAAGGTATTTCCATATGACAAAAACAGAGAATTGCCAGTACTGGACCCTTGCTAGAAATCCTTCTTTAAAGGAAGTTCTAAAATATCTATAATTATTTGAGATGCAAAGGAAAATGAGAACAATAAAAATACAAAGTGACTAAGTTAAAACACACACAGGTTGTATAAAACAGTAATAATTTATTATTGAGTTTAAAAAAAAGAGAAAATACACAGCAAAGATAGCATATACATTGGGAAGGGATTTTAAAGAAATTGAAGTACATTGTTAGGTCTTTTTAAGTGTAAAAACCCATATCTCAGAGGTAGTTAGGAATACCAGACTAAAGATGAGGAGAGATCATGCCCAAAGTCAACCATGAAGTGACTCTTGAACGTTGAGAGTGAAAGAAAGCTTTATGAAAGAAAAAATATAGAAAAAATAGAAAGCTGATTTTGAAAATCGTTTTTAGGGAATGGAAAGAGAAGGAGCCATGTACTGATCTGACATTCAATGAGAATATTAGATTGAGATATTCCAAGAAAAAGAGAAATTCTTATTAGTGAAAGTGTTCAAAGCAAAGATTTACTGGATAAATACATTGTGGAGGGGATTTCTGCAATGGATAGGAGATTTGGCTATTCTCCCATCTTTGCAGTTCTCTTATTCTGACTCATACCTATGAAAGAGTACCACCTTCAGAAATTGAGAATACTTCTTTCAGAATCACACACATTTGGTTAGAGCTATCAAAATCAACCAGTGGCTTGATAACTCCATCACAGATGTGTTCAAGTGTCATGGGCATGCTTGGTTCTAGGTTAGCCATGCGTTTTCACAGGCTTGGTCTTGGCCCATCTAGAAGTATTTATCAGGCCACATGCACTCATGGATGTATGATACTAGACCAGGGATGATATTTAAAATATTAAACAACTGGAATGACCGGCACCAACAATCAGAACAAATGCTGGATATAAACTAGAGCCATACTAGTTTAGCCATACTAGGGCAAATTGGCTGATTAGAACTAAAGTAAAAACTTAATCATGTTTTCCATGAGGTGTGAGACATCTAGTGTAATACTTTTTGCATAGTCTTTGTCTATAGCTGGCTGAAAACATTTTCTTCTAGCCACCAAGACGGTGGTTAAAAACAAAAATTGGTTGTTGATAGTGATTTTCTTGAATGTCAGAATAAACATCAAGATGATATGAGGCTGGTGTATTCCCAGAGACCTGGCAGTGTCTGTAACATGATGAGACAAATTTTAGTTTCAGGTTCATAAACCCATTTCATACCTTTATGTCACACCTTACCTGCCGTTCTCTAACATAATGGCCATAAATATATATACCTTTCCATTTGCTGCATGAGCCACTGAAATACAGTGTTGCAAATTTGTCCTCAGACTTTTGTGCTTTTACTTTTTTATTCCTTCTTTCACAGATCCTTCTCTGCGCTTTTCTTTATATTGTTTTCAGAAATGTGATTTTCATTTCTCTCCTTTCTTCCTAGCTTTCTTCAGTCCAGTTCCTTGATGTTATTTCATTAAGGAAGTTGAGAAACTATGAAGGAAAGTCAGTAGGAGATATTTTTGTGAGGATTTGCTTTTTTTTTTTTTCCTTTTTAAGCTTAATCCATTTAAGTTTTAAACTAAACTGTTGCTAAAGAAAACTAAAATAATGTTCTGTCCTGGGGCTCTGGTTCTCTGAGAATGCTGAGATAAAATTAAGACTCTGAGGATATTAAAAAGAGGCTCTCAGAACCACAAAAACAAAGATGGTCAGCCTTGTGAGTGCCAGGCTCAGGTCTGTCAGCACTATCCTATCAACACACAGCTAAATGCATAAGAGTGCAGGTATGTGTTAAATTTTATTTTTTGAATATTCACATGTTCAAAATTCAAAACAGTATACAATAAAAAGTCTTTCCTACCTCTTATACCACAGCCACCCAGTTCCTAAGGTCACCAGAGATATTTTATGCACATAAAAGTAAATATGTATATATAGTCCTCTTCTACCCTTCTGTACACAAATGGTAGCTTACCACACACTTTGTGGTACCCGTGGATGCCAGTGTTTGGTGCATATTTATGTATGTCTGTATGGGCTGTCCAGTGTATCCTCAGGAAATGTCGCAATAAAATGTTCTGTTTTAAAGATTTCTATGTTTTAATTTTATTTTGTTCCTTTTCTCTCAAATTAACCTTGATTCTAGATTTACTACCAGAAGCATAAAGGAAAAGGGATGAAAAAATAGCCCTAAAAATTTAGACCTAGGAGGGCAGGGATGTAGGACCAGCAGGATTCTCTGGACAGCTAGGGGCCTTCTGTGCCTCGGTATGATTGGATCTGTGCCGCAGTAGTTCCAGGAATAGAGTAGACCTTCTTACATGGCAGATGACAGCCTAGGCTTTGGACAGTTGGCTTGGGGATTTTAGCAAAAAGAATCATGTGGTACTTTGCCTCAGCAGAGCCTTCAGCACCTAAATGTAAAGCTTCTTTTAGTACCAAGGAAACTCCAAGAATTGTCAGAATATGGTAAGTAGAAGACTGTGAATGGGAGGCTTTGTAAATGGTAAAATGCTATACAGGTATGCTGTGTCAGACTAGATTTGAGCCGTTACCTGCAGCTGATGAGCTCCAAAAAGAGCGAAACCTATTAGGTCCTGCAGTACTGGCTTGAGATAGTATAAATCCTTGATTACGTTCCATTTGTATGTTGTTTTGTTCTGTCATACTTTGTACTGGGGAAGGGAATAGCTCCCATTTAGTCTCCTTGAGCTAGTGTATTTCCTCTGCAGTCCATTCTTCTTATAAGTCACCTGAATGAGATCATCCCAAAAGGGAAATCTGATCAAGTCTGATTAGATTGTGACCTGGTCTGATCCAAATGGCCAGGTTTTTCTCCCTAGGCAATCTCATCTACTCCCATAGCTTTAATTGCCCCAATATGATGACAACTCCAGAATCTTCTTTGCTAACCTCTTTTTCTCCTGAATCACTGCTGGATATGTGTTCTTTTGATGTTCAACTGACATTTCAAATCAGCCAAACTGACTGTTAACCTTCCCTACCTCTTCTTCCCTCCACCCTACTGCTACACAACACCACACATACACACATCCCCAAACAAAAACTTACCATTTTCTTGCATTTCTTGCTTGGTTGTTTAAGTACAGTCCTCCCAGACACATAAACTAAAAGCCTAAGAGGTGTTGTCTACTCTTTCTTCTTTCTCACCACCTCCCACAGAACAAAACAAAAAATAAAAAAACTGGCTATTAAGCTCTAAAGATTTGCCTCTGGAATATGTCTTAAATTGGTCTCCTTTCCAGATCCTCAGTTACTGCCTACCTCAGGCCTTTATACCACTTTGGGGGACAACTACAATAGCTGCCCAACTAGCTTTCCTGTCTCTAATTTCTCCTCTTATTTACTATCTCCACTTCTCGTAGGGTGACCTCTTTAAAGACCAAATATGGTCGTATCACTCCCTTCCTTGAAACTCTTCAGTGGCTCACCTGTAAGATACAGTTCATGTTCCTCAGCCTGGTATACTTAAGCTTTTCTCGACCTAGCCCCCGACTCTTCCCTCCTTGACGCTTCAGCAGCTTACTGCTTATAACTTCCCAGATTACCATGTGTTGTATTTGTTAGTTGTACCACCTGTTGCCCTCCTGGAATTCCTGTTCCCTGAATCCATCCTATCATCCCCATCCATTAGTAGACTGGAGCCAGCTCCCACCAGCTAGGGAGAACTGGTTGTTAAATATTCAGGAGTTTGGCAAGCCAGCTTTTAACTTGAAAAGCAGCTGTGATGGGGGTACTTATACCACGCATATCAGCAAATATTACAAATCAGAACTCCCCTTCACCCCCACCCCACCCCAGCATGCCATAACCCTACTGAAATTCTGGCTTAGATGGTTCCTCTTTAAAACCTTTCCTGCTCAGCCCTCTACCGTCACACACACAAAATTAGTTGCTATTTATAAACACTTGACATGCTTTATTATAGCATTGGTCACCGTATAGTGTAAGTCTTTGTTTTCAAGTCACTTTTTAATGCTAAAGTCTTGAGTTCCTAGGACAGAGTCCATTGTCTCAATTGTCTTTGCATGCATGTCATTCATTCATTCCTTCAACATTCATTGAGTTGATACACTTAATATGTATCAGGCACTGTTCTCAGAGTACAAAGATGGAAGGATTTAGCCACTGTCTGTAAGAAGTTCATAGCCTAGTCCATGGGAAGAGAGAAATTCAAATAGTCCATTACAATACAGTGAGACAAGTACGTTGCTAGAAGTCTGTGCAAGACACGTTGAAGCCTGGAGGAAAAAACCCTTCCCAGGGTAATGGGGAAGTCTTCACAGAGCAGGTAAGACTTAAAAGATGAACAAAAATTTGTTGCCTGTAAATAGGTGCTACAGTTAGTATTTTTATAGATAGAATTTTTTAATAGAAAGTTTTCCCACTCTGGACAGTACATAAGGTTCTTTGTTTCAGAGTAAATAGCAGTTTTATGCGAAAACCCTGTGTAAATGTCTATGAATCAGGCATTCTTTGAATGAACAGAGAAAGCACTGAATACTGTATCTGTAATCACAATGTTGTGTAGCAAACCATCCCAAAACTCCATAGCCTAGAATTATTATTATTTAATAATAATTTATTATTTCTCATGCATTTAGCAGGCCTAGCTGCTTCTGGCTGGGCTCACTTGTGCATCTGCAGTCAGCTGGCAAGTCAGCCAGGGTCTGGCTGGTTTAGGATGCCCTTGGCTAAGTCAGCTCAGCTCTCCTCTTTGTGTCTCTCCCAGCCTTCTAGCAGGCTAGCTCAGGCAGGTTCCCATGGTGGTGGCAGGGGCTCAAGAAAAGAAGTGGAAACATGCAAGTATATGTGCAGGTCTCTACTTACCTCATGCTTGCTACTGTCCACTTAACTAAAGCAAAATCACATGACTAAGTCCAGAGTTAGTGTGAGAGAAATAGATACGGGGAAATGTAAAAAATTGGGGCCATTGCTGCAGTCAATTTGCCACAAACACATACTCTGTGTAAGCTGTGTTCTAGACCTCATGTTACTCTGCAGGTATTACTTGCTAGTGAATTTGCTTCTAGCTGGTTGGATGCTCTGGGTGATAATGAGCAAACTTCTCTGAGCAGTCTGGACCTATTAATCTTATCTCAGTTTTGGGTTTCATTTTTATCCCACTATTGAAATGACGTTTATTATTTGGGAGGCTGAAGAGTCATTTGTTTAGTGATATCCATGTCCTATTAAACTCCTTTACATATTCTAGTCACTTAGAATTTTTTTTACTAAAAAGCCATGGTGTCCACAACAAGGAGAAAATACCTTGTGGAGGTTTAAAAAACATGTTTTTAAAGGTCAGTTATTGGGGAATTCCCTGGTGGTCCGGTGGTTAGGACTCGGTGCTTTCACTGCCATGACCTGGGTTCCATCCCTGGTCGGGGAACTAAGATCCTGCAAGCTGCACGGCGTGGCCAAAAAAAAGAAAAACAAAAGGTCAATTATGTAATCTCTCCAACTTAGCTTTTTTTTTTTTTTTTTTTTTGCAGTACGTGGGCCTCTCACTGTTGTGGCCTCTCCCATTGCGGAGCACAGGCTCCAGACGCGCAGGCCCAGAGGCCATGGCTCACAGGCCCAGCTGCTCCGCGGCACGTGGGATCCTCCCAGACCGGGGCATGGACCCGTGTACCCTGCATCGGCAGGCGGACTCTCAACCACTGCGCCACCAGGGAAGCCCCAACTTAGCACTTAATAAGCTAGATTCTTCATGCAAAACTTCAAACTGGGAGAACTCTCAGTCCATCTGTGAAAAGCAAACAGATTTTATTTATTGAGACCTTAGGAACAAAGCAGCCCCTTTTAACTAGTAGCCTTGGGAATAGGAAACATTAATAACAGTTCATAGAATGTACTCTTTTGGGTCTTTGTCCAGAAGTGACTAAAATATCCAAGATTCAAACCTGGTTTTGTTTGTTTTTAATAAGATTCATGTGAAATGTTTGTTTCATTTTCGTCATCCTCATCATTGGTGAGAAAGGGAAGCTGGAGGGACCAGTAGTAGTAGAAGGGCAGTGGACAGAGAAAGTATTGAGACAAGTGGACAAATGGAGAAATGCCAGAAGGGGTCACTGAAGTAGAAAAGTGAGTGGCCAGGTCAGAAAATAAATCTGCAGAGCCAAGTTCTGAGCAAGAGGTTAGAGCCGCAGAGTCTACCTCGCAGATGGACCCCAATGGCTCTTCCCCCCAGAAGGAAGGTCAGTGTGGCATAAAGGATCACATAGGGTTCCCTTGACTTTGATTTCACTCTGTATCTTAGTTTTTCTGCTAGGTGTGCCCATAGGTGGGAGGGCTTATTGCAGTTCTCAAAAACCATTTTAGGTAGGGTAGGGAACTGGCTAATGAAAGCAGCTGCCTGAGGAAAGATTTCATGATCAAAATTTTTTAAGGGAAATGATAATACTTCAAGAAAATGATTTTTTCACAATTTAAGATGTTGATTTAAAAAATAGACTTAAAATAGGATACTCTATGGACATAAATTCAACCTTGCATTGGCTGCATTCAGAATAATAATCCAAAGTCTTCTCACGGGATAGTGTCATGGGAGAGCACTGGCAGAGTAATCTGGGTTCTAGCCCCGCCTTTGCCCTTTGCTTACTCTATACATCTCTATCCAGCTGTATAGTGAAGGCTTTGGGACTTGAAGGTCTCTTGCTGTCAGCGCTTACATACTGACATGTTCTTTGGGTCTCTGAGGTTTTTGTAGATCCTAACCTCAGTTACACTGTAATTTTGATTTATAGAGTAAGATGAGTGGGGTGAGGGAGCTGCTATATGGAGTCACATTGAGTATTAATATTGGTGGCAGAAGATCAAAAGAGGCTTGGGGGCTTCCCTGGTGGCGCAGTGGTTGAGAGTCCACCTGCAGATGCAGGGGACACGGGTTTGTGCCCCGGTCCAGGAAGATCCCACATGCCGCTGAGCGGCTGGGCCCGTGAGCCACGGCCCCTGAGCCTGCGCGTCCGGAGCCTCTGCTCCGCAACAGGAAAAAAAAAAGAGGCTTGGTATAAACCCAACTGAGTATAAACCCTCAGTTACTGCCTACTTTTGCCACTAGATGGCGATCAGACATTTGTAAGACTTAAGAATTGACTAGCTAAGACCCTGATGGACCATCTTAAGAAATGAAGAAACTGTCAGCCAGGGCTGTAACTCATGTGTGTCTTAAGCCCTGTCAAACTAGTCAGCAGTAGTTTTAGCAGTGAAAAGGTAGAGTTACCTATAGTTTATACCTTAGGTAGAGTTACCTAAGGTTAAGAATCTTTTATCAAAGAGGGGGATATGATAAAATCATGATGCGTGTAAAGTAAGCAACAGAGAATTGATGAATTCATCAAATACCAGTATGCTTGAGTGAAGGACCATTCTTTTTTAAATTTAATTTCATTTTCTACTGAAGTATAGTTGAATTACAATGTTGTGTTACTGCTGTACAGCAAAGTGACTCAGTTATACATATATATACATTCTTTTCCATTATGGTTTATCACAGGATATTGAATATAGTTCCATGTGCTATACAGTAGAACCTTGTTGTTTATCAATTCTGTATATACCAGTTTGCATGGTATATATACCATGCAACCCCAAACTCCCAATCCAACGCTCTCCCACCCACCTCCCCCTTGGCAACCGCCAGTCTATTCCCTATAAGGACCATAGTTTGAAACCTTAAAACTGGTAAAGATAAAGAAAGAGATGTAAAAATGGTGTTAACACTAGAGGTGCTGCCACGTGGAAATATAAAAGTTTTTAGTTCAACAAGTTAGAGTAACGCTATGCATGCAAGGTCTATCAGTGAACATTAAGGGAAACGAGAAATGCTTAGGGAACATCTCTGAGCTCTGGATGTGACATCAAGAGAGACAGCTGAGCCCTTCTATGTCAGCCGTTAGCAAACTTTTTCTGTGAAGGGTCAGAAAGCAAATATTTTAGGCTTACCAGCCAGTTTAGGCTTACTGTCCACTCAACTCTCCTATTATAGTGTGAGGTAACCATATACAATATGTAAATGAATGGGTGTGACTGTGTTCCAATAAAACTTTACTTACAAACACAGGCAGCGGGCAAGATTTGGCCTGGGTGCCATAGTTTGCCAACCCATTTGTGGGTGAAAGCTAGGGTCCATAAGTAGTTCTCCTTTCTAGGCCTCAGACTCTGGCTTCTGTCAAACGAGTTGGATTAGCTGATCTCCGACATTTTTCAGATTTTGTGTCCTTTAGTACCTCTCTCTGAAGCTAAGTGATCCACAAGGCTGACCCAGAGTGATATTTCTTTTATTTTTAAGATCAAATTAAAAAAAAAATCAAGCTTGAACAAATTTGTAAGTTTCTAGAGCAGAATTTCTCAACCTTGGCACTATTGACATTTGGGGCCGGATAATCCTTTGTTGTAGGGGAGCTGTCTTATGCATTGTAGGATGTTTAACAGCATCTCTAGACTCCTCTACCTACTAGATGTCAGTTCAGTAGAACACCCCAACCCCCCCGTGTTATGACAACCAAGAATGTCTCCAGACATTGCCATATGCCCCCTGGGAAGCAAGATTACCTCCACTTGAAAACCACAGCTCTAGAGACTTTAAGAGTAACTGGAAGAATAACAAAAATGGAAATCAGGCCATGTAACCCAGGACGGCCACCAAGATAATAAACATACTTCTTTAGGAACAAGGCCAAAAAAGCCAAAACCAAGAGGAACCAAGAGGAACCAAGAGGAACAAGAGGAACAAGAGGAACAACCTGCATATTAGAAAGAGAATCGCAGGGAATTCCCTGGCGGTCCAGTGGTTAAGACTCCGTGCTTTCACTGCTGAGGGCCCTGGTTCCACCAGGAAACTAGAATCCCACAAGCCTCTCAGCTCAGCCAAAAAAAGCAAAGCAAACAAAAAAAAGAAAAGAGAAGGGCAATGAGAATTTTATTCACCCAGTTAAGAGGGGCTGGAAAGTTGGTAGCAGATGACTTTTTTTTTTTTTTGGCTGCACCAGGTCTTAGTTGCCACGTGTGGGATCTTCAGTTGCTTGCAGCATGAGGGCTCTTTTAGTTGCGTCGTGCGGGATCTAGTTCCCTGACCAGTGATCGAGGCCGGACCCCCTGCATTGGGAGCTTGGAGTCTTAACCATTGGACCACCAAGGAAGTCATGGTAGCAGATGACTTTTTAATATTGATTTAGATCATTTTATTGAAAGTGTTCCTGAAACCATTGAACCAAAATAGAGGGCTACCTATAATGGGTAGCTGAAAAGTCAAACTAAAACAAAGAAACATGGATGAAGAGAAATATAAAAAAGACCACTATTAAAGAATACCAAGAATATTTACTTTTCACTATTTTATATTATTTGATGAGATCTCTAACAGAAAGAATTCATACTGGGTGAATTCATTAGCCCTTATCTATGGGTCCTGGGTATTTTGTTTTGCTTTGGATAAATCAAGTGTGGTTTATTCCTACAGTAGAATATTATTTAGTAGAGAAAATGCAGTACAGCTTTACACAACTACATAGATGGATCCTTGAAGCTAGGTTTTAAGTGTCAGTAAAGCTGATCCTTTAATAAGGCTAGATCACATAGCCAGCTTGGAAGTTAGTTGCAAATAAAAGCCAAAATCATCTCTATTCATTAATAAGGGTGTCCTTGTTTTCCATCTACCTTTTATTTATGCCCATATTCTTTTAAGAATTTATTCTCTTCCAAGTGTGATATTAATCATAGTCTACAAGCCCTGATTATCCAAATAGCATTGTACAAGGAAGTTTTTGTTTGTCTTGTTTTGTTTATTTTCCTTACAATGACTTTAACACAGTGTGATATTTTCTGAACAGTGATCTAAGAGATCTAAAAACATTAATTCTAGTCTCAGATTCTACTTTTGACTTGCTCTGTGAGCTGGGGCAGTCTCTCCCCTGCTAAGGAAATGGTTTCTTTATCTGTAATATGGTAGAGAGATTCCCCAACTCTGGCCCCAGGATGGCTGCATAAGAATCATCTTTGAGGCCTTGTTTTAAATTTAGATTTCTGTGCTTCATTCCCAAATTCCAATTCTGTAGTCTAGGGCTAAGGCCTAGGAAGCCCAGGTGTTCTAGTGCATGGCCAGGTTTGAGAACAATTAGAGGTGATCTCCAAGGTCCTTTCAACTCTAAAATGCAGTAGTTATATGAAATATGTATTTCCTAAATAACCTTTATTATATTATTATCTGAAAGCTTTTTTATGTTCTACAAGAAACAATTGAGATTACTACATTGTACTTTCCCCACATACACACATTGGTACAGCTTTACATAAACTTGGTTTGCTATAATGTGGTCAGCTTATGGCTTGGGTGATAATCTTGATCCCCAAAATGTATTAGAAGATGGTTTCTCTTTTCACCAGAATGCTATATCATAGTTTCTTTGTTTTTAATCTTGGATTTAGAGAAGGATTAAATAGTTTGATATCCTGATTTCCATATAACTCTAAAAGTGGAATAAAATTAGAAATTCTATGTGGTTGTTAATTTCTGTTTTTTTTTTTCCTTTAATTTACAGAATGCTCTTTTCAGTTGCATTAGCAGAAATGAAAGTAAGTATATTGTTGATGGTTATACAAGCAATCCAAAGAGAAAAACATGGTTTACAGAATATGATTTAGCTGTTATAAATATTGCCAAAACTCTGACATTATAACTTAGGTTGTTACTAAACCGTCTGAAGGAATGTGCACAGCAGGATTCTGATAGGCTCTTTCCTCTGGAGTGTTTGGGCCATTCATGAATTCTAACAATTCCCATGTCCTAATTACAGATTTACAAAGCAGATATCAGTGCTGGGTGTTTTAGAGGAAGATCATGCCCCACTTGGATAAACAGGAAGTTGAGCACTCCCACGTGATATAAACAGAAGTTGAACACTCCCACGTAGTATAACGTAATATAATTGCAGCACTAGCTGAGGGCTGCCTCTCAGTTCATTCAGCAGATATTCACTGACTACTTACTCTGTGCAGGGCAGATGCACACCTGTGGGGGACACAACCTGTACACAAAGAACTCTGGGACATGGTGGGTATGGGATAGAGTTACTGATAAGGTGCCACGGGAGTTCAGAGGAAGGAGGGATCACATCTTGCAGGGGTGCTTAGAGGTGACTTCATGGAGTTGGTAGCTGAACTGGGCCTTGAAGGATGGACATGATGTGAGCAGTAGAGATTGGAGGAAGGGAATTCCAGCTGAAGGGAACAGCGAGAGCAGTTGGAGATGGGGAAACACGTGTGAGGAGTAAAGAGTTGTTAGGTGAGCTTGGCAGTGGGGTGTATTAAAGTATAAGAAACATTAGCTGTCTGTACTTTATCTTCTACTCTTTCTGACTGGGGTTTAGTTCAAGATTTTCCAGATAGTCTTTAGCACATAATCCTATATCCTCCCACACTGAGGAAGCCAGCCTAATTGGGGCATCAGAAGACAGGCATCTTTGTCCTATTCTCACTTGTCTCCTCTGTCCTCAGCATCCCTCACCCCTGCCCCCAGTTTTAGCTTCATTGAGGTTGACAATGATAAATGTAGCCATTAATGATTGTTCTTTGTGAATAAAATGAACAATTCAGCAATGAACAATGTAAGTTTGTTAGTAATTTCAAATCAGAAACTTAGCTGGCACAATAGGTATGAAACAGTTTCCTTGTCCAGGAAAGAGGCTTGTCTTGCTATCAGTGTAGTCCTACTTTAGTTCATTTGTATATGATTTTATCATTATCATTATTTCTGGAAGTCGCCTGAGTTCCCTGCTCATTCCTTGGTCTGTGGAATCCACCAGAAACCGGATTCTGGTTCCTCTATAACCATCACTAATTATTATCAGAGGTTTCCTACCTGCCATTTTCTTAACCTTTTCCAGCCATACCTCTACCCTTTTGGCTCCCTTCAGCCTCCCACAGACCCCTTAGCCTCTCCTATGAGGACCTCTTGTTCTTCATTATAAATCCCACATCTGCACCCCCAGCCACTCATCCTGCTCTTCCCAGATACCTTAAATAGTCCACCTTGATTTTTAAAAATACATACGTCCAGAATCGTTTATTCCAAATGTGGGTTTTACTTTTCAGTGTTGAAGCAAGTCATATCAGTTTTGAGGTGAGCACTTTCAATTTAGGCATAGTCTTGGAGATTTTCAAACAGTATAGAACTTTAGGGATTTTGTTTCAAGATGGACAGTTATATAATTTGCAAATTTATGAAGTGGTCCTGATATCTCTTGGTTTTTACTGGTCCTATTTTATAAATGTGAGGTATTTGGGGTTTTGTTTTATTTTGATATGTTTGATTTGTTTTGCTTTGGTTTGCTTTGTTTATGAATCTCCACAGATCCAACGTGGAAGGAAGCTGTTCCAGTGGTTCTCAACATGGGTGCTATTAGCATTTTGGGAGACAGTTTCGATTATATGAGACTTTCCTGTACGTTGCACAGCCCTGACCCCCGTGTGCTAAATGCCAGCAGTCATCCTTAAGTCATCATGAAAACCAGAAACACTTCCACATGCATCCAAATTCTCCCAGGGGCTGGTACTGCTCCTGCTGAGAACCACCGCACTATAGACTATAAGTTGACAAATAATGACTTTCTCAGACCAGTGAGCGCCTGAATGTCCCCATGGCCATGCTTATAGTAGTGCTGACTTTAACTACGTGTCTTCTATGGCATGGTTTTATTTCTGAAATTCAAAAAGACACATATTGTTCCATCATTATTATGATGATTTAATGTTAGCAAATAGCTGATTTCATTTCAATGTAATCTTTTTTTTTCCCCTAGTGGGCTCAGTTTGTTGCAGTTATGCAGGCCATCACACAAACTGCCGAGAATACTGTCAAGCCATTTTTCGAACAGACTCTTCTCCTGGTCCTTCTCAGATCAAAGCAGTGGAAAATTATTGTGCCTCTATTAGTCCACAATTAATACACTGTGTAAACAATTATACCCAATCTTATCCAATGAGGAACCCAACAGATAGTAAGTAAAAGCCACATATTCCTCTCATTTCAATCTTTGGTAAAATAATTTGTAAAAAAAAAACGAAGTAAATTCTTGAAGATATCTACAGTCTGGGTCATTTGGGAAATACCAGGCTTCCTTTGGTCTTTAGATTTGGCAGACTGGACATTATCATCACAGCTAAAAGATGCCGAGAAAGACAGGGCTGTCAAGGGTATGAAGAAACAGGCACTCTCTATTCTGAAGTGGGAAAATTCACTGGTATGGATACTTTAAGAGGGAAGATTGGGTTATGCCCATGAGACTTTCAAATAATCATACCTTTTAATCTAGCAATTCTATTTCTCAGAAATTATCCTTCACAAAAACTCACAAATTTTCAAAAATACATCTATACATATAAAGGATGTTTACTACAACATTGCTGGTATAGAGAAAAATTTAAAATGACCTAAACATCCACCAATAGGATATTGATTAAAGTTGATTAAATAAATTATATATCTGTATAATAACTACATTATACAATCAACATACTGGAAGATGTATTATGTAAATCAATGAAGTTAGAACACTCCCTCACACAATACACAAAAATAAACTCAAAATGGCTTAAAGACTTAATTATATGACATGATACCATAAAACTCCTAGAAGAGAACATAGGAGAAACATTCTCTGACATAAATTTTAGCAATATTTTCTTAGATCAGTCTCCCAAGGCAAAAGAAATAGAAGCAAAACAAACAAATGAGACCTACTCAAGCTTACAAGCTTTTGCACAGCAAAGGAAACCATAAACAAAATGAAAAGACAGCTGTGGACTGGGAGAAAATATTTATAAACAACACGACCAACAAGGGCTTAATTTCCAAAATATACAAACAGCTTATACAACTCAATATCAAAAAAGTAAACAACCCGATCAAAAAATGGACAGAAGACCTAAATAGACATTTCTCCAAAGAAGACATACAGATGACCAGCAGGCACATGAAAAGATGCTCAATATTGCTAATTGTTAGAGAAATGCAAATCAAAACTACAATGAGTGAGAGGGCAGACAGCAGAAGCAAGAAGAACTATGGAACAAAAGCCACATTCACAGTAATATAGGCAAGATGAATAATATAGGCAAGATGAAAAGGCAGAGGGCTATGTACCAGATGAAGGAACAAGATAAAACCCCAGAAAAACAAGTAAATGAAGTGGAGATAGGCAACCTTCCAGAAAAAGAATTCAGAATAATGATATTGAAGATGATCCAGGACCTCGGAAAAAGAATAGAGGCAAAGATCGAGAAGATGCAAGAAATGTTTAACAAAGATCTAGAAGAATTAAAGAACAAACAAACAGAGATGAACAACACAATAACTGAAATGAAAAATACACTAAAAGGAATCAATAGCAGAATAACTGAGGCAGAAGAACAGATAAGTGACTTGGAAGACAGAATGGTGGAATTCACTGCTGCAGAACAGAATAAAGAAAAAAGAATGAAAAGAAATGAAGACAGCCTAAGAGACCTCTGGGACAACATTAAATGCAACAACATTTGCATTATAGGGGTCCCAGAAGGAGAAGAGAGAGAGAAAGGACCCAAGAAAATATTTGAAGAGATTATAGTCGAAAACTTCCCTAACATGGGAAAGGAAATAGCCACCCAAGTCCAGTAAGTGCAGAGAGTCTCATACAGGATAAACCCAAGGAGAAACACGCCGAGATACATAGTAATCAAATTGGCAAAAATTAAAGACAAAGAAAAATTATTGAAAGCAGCAAGGGAAAAACAACAAATAACATAGAAGGGAACTCCCATAAGGTTAACAGCTGATTTCTCAGCAGAAACTCTACAAGCCAGAATGGAGTGGCATGATATACTTAAAGTGATGAAAGGGAAGAACTGACAACCAAGATTATTCTACCCAGCACAGATCTCATTCAGATTCGATGGAGGAATCAAAAGCTTAACAGACAAGCAAAAGATAAGAGAATTCAGCACCACCAAACCAGGTCTACAACAAATGCAAAAGGAACTTCTCTAAGTGGGAAGCACAAGAGAAGAAAACGACCAACAAAAACAAACTCATAACAGTTGAGAAAATGGTCATAGGAACATCATATCGATAATTACCTTAAACATGAATGGATAAAATGCTCCAACCAAAAGACACAGGCTTGCTGAATGGATACAAAAACAAGACCCATATATATGCTGTCTACAAGAGATCCACTTCAGACCTAGGGACACATATAGACTGAAAGTGAGGGGATGGAAAAAGATACTCCATGCAAATGGAAATCAAAAGAAAGCTGGAATAGCAATACTCATATCAGATAAAATAGACTTTAAAATAAAGAATGTTACGAGACAATGTTACAAGGAAGGACACTACATAATGATCAAGGGATCAATCCAAGAAGAAGATATAACAATTATATATAATATTGTAAATATTTATGGTGCACCATAGGAGCACCTCAATACATAAGGCAACTGCTAACAGCTATAAAAGAGGAAATTGACAGTAACACAGTAATAGTGGGGAACTTTAACACCTCACCTACACCAATGGACAGACCATCCAAACAGAAAATTAATAAGGAAACACAAGCTTTAACTGACACAATAGACCAGATAGATTTAATTGATATTTATAGGACATTCCACCCAAAAAGAGCAGATTACACTTTCTCCTCAAGTGCGCATGGAACATTCTCCTGAATAGATCACATCTTGGTTCACAAATCAAGCCTCAGTAAATTTAAGAAAATTGAAATTGTATCAAGCATATTTTCTGACCACAATGCTATGAGATTAGAAATCAATTACAGGGAAAAAAACGTAAAAAACACAAACACGTGGAGGCTAAACAATACGTTACTAAATAACCAAGAGATCACTGAAGAAATCAAAAGAGGAAATCAAAAAATACCTAGAGGGCTTCCCTGGTGGCACAGTGGTTAAGAATCCGCCTGCCAATGCAGGGGAAACGGGTTCAAGCCCTAGTCTGGGAAGATCCCACATGTCATGGAACAACCAAGTCCGTGTGTCACAAGTACTGAGCCTGCACTCTAGAGCCTGTGCTCTGCAACAAGAGAAGCCACCGCAATGAGAAGCCAGTGAACCACAGCAAATAGTAGCCCCCGCTCACCTCAACTAGAGAAAAGCCCGGGTGCAGCAACAAAGACCCAGTGCAGCCAAAAATAAAATTAATTAATTTTTAAAAAATCATTTTAAAAAACCCTAGAAACAAATGACAGTGAAAACACGACAATCCAAAACTTACGGGATGCAGCAAAAGCAGTTTTAAGAAGGAAGTTTATAGCAATACAAGCCTACCTCAATAAACAAGAAAAATCTCAAATAAACAATCTAAACTTACACCTAAAGGAACTAGAGAAAGAAGAACAAACAAAACCCAAAGTTAGTAGAAGGAAAGAAATCATAAAATCAGAGCAGAAATAAATAGAAACAAAACAATAGCAAAGATCAATAAAACTAAAAGCTGGTTCTTAGAGAAGATAAACAAAATTGATAAACCATTAACCAGACTCATCAAGAAAAAGAGGGAGAGGACTCAAATCAATAAAATTAGAAATGAAAAAGAAGTTACAACAGACACCACAGAAATACAAAACATCCTAAGAGACTACTACAACCAACTCTATGCCAATAAAATCGACAACCTGGAAGAATTGGACAAATTCTTAGAAAAGTATAGCATCCAAGACTGAACCAGGAAGAACTAGAAAATATGAACAGACAAATCACAAGTAATGAAATTGAAACTGTGATTAAAAATCTTCCAACAAACAAAAGTCCAGGACCAGATGGCTTCACAGGTGAATTCTATCAAACATTTAGAGAAGAGCTAACACCCATCCTTCTCAAACTCTTCCAAAAAATTGCAGAGCAAGGAACACTCCCAAACTCATTCTATGAGGCCACCATCACCCTGACACCAAAACCAGACTAAGGGGCTTTCCTGGTGGCGCAGTGGTTGAGAGTCCGCCTGCCAATGCAGGGGACATGGGTTTGTGCCCCGGTCTGGGAGAATCCCACATGCCGCGGAGCGGCTGGACCCATGAGCCATGGCCGCTAAGCCTGCGCTTCTGGAGCCTGTGCTCCGCAACGGGAGAGGCCACAGCAGTGAGAAGCCTGCGTACCGCAAAAAAAAAAACAAAAAAAAAACCAGACTAAGATACTACAAAAAAAAATTATAGACCAATATCACTGATGAATATAGATGCAAAAATCCTCAACAAAATACTAGCAAACAGAATCCAACAACACATTAAAGGGGTCATACACCATGATCAAGTGGGATTTATCCCAGGGATGCAAGGATTCTTCAATATATGCACATCAATCAGTGTGATAACCATATTAACAAACTGAAGAATAAAAACCATATGATCATCTCAATAGATGCAGAAAAAAGCTTTTGACAAAATTCAACACCCGTTTATGATAAAAACTCTCCAGCAAGTGGGCATAGAGGGAACCTACATCAACATAATAAAGGCCATATATGACAAACCCACAGCAAACATCATTCTCAGTGTTGAAAAACTGAAAACATTTCCTCTAACGTCAGGAAGAAGACAAGGATGTCCACTCTCGCCACTATTACTAAGCATAGTTTTGGAAGTCCTAGCCACGGCAATCAGAGAAGAAAAAGAAATAAAAGGAATACCAATTGGAAAAGAAGAAGTAAAGCTGTCACTGTTTGCAGATGACATGATACTATACACAGAGAATCCTAAAGATGCCACCAGAAAACTACTAGAGCTAATCAATGAATTTGGTAAAGTTTCAGGATACAAAATTAATGCACATAACTAATAAGAACCTGATATATATTTTAAAAAACTCAAAAATTCAGAAAAAAGAAAAAATTAATGCACAGAAATCTCTTGCATTCCTGTACACTAGTGATGAAAAATCTGAAAGAGAAATTAAGAAAACACTCCCATTTACCACTGCAACAAAAGGAATAAAATACCTAGGAATAAACCTACCTAGGGAGACAAAAGACCTGTATGCAGAAAACTGTGAGACACTGATGAAAGAAATTAAAGATGATACAAACAGATGGAGAAATATACCATGTTCTTGGATTGGAAGAATCAATATTGTGAACGTGACTATACTACCCAAAGCAATCTACAGATTCAGTGCAATCCCTATCAAATTACCAATGGCATTTTTCACAGAACTAGAACAAAAAATCTTAAAATTTGTATGGAGACACAAAAGACCCCAAATAGCCAAAGCAGTACTGAGGGAAGAAAACGGATCTGGAGGAATCAGGCTCCCTGACTTCAGACTATACTACAAAGCTACAGTAATCAAGACAATATGGTACTGGCACAAAAACAGAAATATAGATCAATGGAACAGAATAGAAAGCCCAGAGATAAACCCACGCACCTGTGGTCAACTAATCTATGACAAAGGAGGCAAGGATATACAATGGAGAAAAGACAGTCTCTTCAATAAGTGGTGCTGGGAAAACTGGACAGCTACATGTGAAAGAATGAAATTAGAACACTCCCTAACACCATACACAAAAATAAACTCAAAATGGATTAGAGACCTAAATATAAGACTGGGCACTCTAAAACTCTTAGAGGAAAACATAGGAAGAACACTCTTTTACATAAATCACAGGAAGATCTTTTTTGATCCACCTCCTAGAGTAATGGAAATAAAAGCAAAAATAAACAAATGGGATCTAATGAAACTTAAAAGCTTTTGCACAAAGGAAACTACAAACAAGATGAAAAAACTCTCAGAATGGGAGAAAATATTTGCAAACAAATCAACGGACAAAGGATTAATCTCCAAAATATATAAACAGCTCATGCAGCTCAATATTTAAAAAAAACTCAATCCAAAAATGGGCTAAAAACCTAAATAGACATTTCTCCAAAGAAGACATAAAGATGGCAAGGAAGCACATGAAAAGCTGCTCAGGGGCTTCCCTGGTGGCGCAGTGGTTGAGAGTCCGCCTGCTGATGCAGGGGACACGGATTCATGCCCCAGTCTGGGAAGATTCCCCATGCCACAGAGCGGCTGGGCCCGTGAGCCCTGGCTGCTGAGCCTGCGCGTCCGGAGCCTGTGCTCCGCAACGGGAGAGGCCACAACAGTGAGAGGCCCACATACCGAAAAAAAAAAGAAAAAAAAGCTGCTCAACATCACTAATTATTAGAGAAATGCAAATCAAAACTATAATGAGGTATCACCTCACACCAGTTAGAATGGGCATCATCAGAAAATCTACAAACAACAAATGCTGGAGAGGGTGTGGAGAAAAGGGAACCCTCTTGCACTGTTGGTGGGAATGTAAGTTGATACAGCCACTATGGAGAACAGTATGGAGGTTCCTTAAAAAACTAAAAATAGGATTACCATATGACCCAGCAATCCCACTACTGGTCATATACCCAGAGAAAACCTTAATTCAAAAAGACACATGCACCCCAATGTTCATTGCAGCACTATATACAATAACAAGCTCATGGAAGCAACCTAAATGCCCATCGACAGACGAATGGATAAAGAAGATGTGGTACATATATACAATGGAATATTACTCAGCCATAAAAAGGAATGAAATTGGGTCATTTGTAGAGACATGGAGGGATCTAGAGACTGTCATACTGAGTGAAATAAGTCAGAAAGAGAAAAACAAATATCGTATATTAACACATGTATGTGGAACCTAGCAAAATGGTACAGAAGAACTGGTTTGCAGGGCAGAAATAGAGTCACAGATGTAGAGAACAAACGTATGGACACCAAGGGGGGAAAGTGGCGGGGGATGGGGGATAGTGTGATGAATTGGGAGATTGGGATTGACATACATACACTATTATGTATAAAATGGATAACTAGTAAGAACCTGCTGTATAAAGAAATAAAATTCAAAAATAAATTTTAAAAATAAATAAAAAAAAGAAAACTACAATGAGAGAAGGAAAAGAACTACACCTCACACTAGTCAGAATGGCTGTCATCAAAAAGTCTACAAATAAATGCTGAAGAGGGTGTGGAGAAAAGGGAGCCCACTGACACTGTTGGTGGGAATGTAAATTGGTACAGCCACTATGGAGAACAGTATGGAGGTTCCTTAAAAAACTACAAATAAAGTTACCATATGATCCATCAATCCCACTCTTGGGTATATTTCTGGAAAAGATGAAAACTAATTTAAAAAGATACATGCACCCCAATGTTCATAGCAGCACTGTTTACAATAACCAAGGCATGGGGCTTCCCTGGTGGCACAGTGGTTAAGAATCCGCCTGACAATGCAGGGGACACAGGTTCGAGCCCTTGTCCGGGAAGATCCCACGTGCTGCAGAGCAACTAAGCCCATGTGCCACAACTACTGAGCCTGTGCTCTAGAGCCCGCGAGCCACAACTGCTGAAGCCCTCGTGGCACAACTACTGAAGCCCCCACACCTAGAGCCCGTGCTCAACAACAAGAGAAGCCACCATATTGAGAAGTCCGTGTACCGCAACGAAGAGTAGCCCCTGCTCGCCGCAACTAGAGAAAGCCCATGCGCAGCAACGAAGACCAAATGCAGCCAAAAATAATTAAATAAGATTTATTTAAAAAAAAAATAGCCAAGGAATGGAAACAACCCAAGTGTTCATCAACAGATGAATGGATAAAGAAGATGTGACATACACACACACACACACACACTCACACACACCCACAATGGAATATATTACTCAGCCATAAAAAAGAATGAAATAATACCATTTGCTGTAACATGGATGGAGTGGAGATTATCATACTAAGTGAAGTAAGTCAGACAAAGACAAATACTAAATGATATCACTTATATGTGGAATCTGAAAAATAATACAAATGAACTTTTTACAAAACAGATAGACTCACAGACATAGAAAACAAACTTATGGTTACCAAGGGGGAAGGGGGGTGGGGTGAGGGATAAATTAGAATATGGATTAAGATGTACACTACCACATACAAAATAGGTAAACAACAAAGATTTACTGTATAGCACAGGGAGCTATATTGAATATCTTGTGACAACATATGGAAAAGAATAAAAAAACCCAACATATATATGTATAACCGAATTACTTTGCTGTGCATGTGAAACTAACACAATATTGTAAATCAACTATACTTCAATACAAAAAAAAAAGATGTATGTTTATAGAAGTCCAAGATGTAATAAGCAAAAAAAAAGCAAGTGTCAGAACTAAATGTGTATAGTAAGGTACATTTTTAGTTATATACCTATTCCACATTATATAGATGTGTAATGTTTGAATTTTACCAATGAAATTTATTACTTTTATAATAAAAACATCAATATAAATGAGATCCTGATACTTTTAAAAAATTAGGGCCTCCTAATGAACTTGCATGTTATGGGGTCTTCAAAATCTCAGCTTTGGAAAGCCTATAATCCACTTTGTTCATTTAGAGATGATCAGACTTTAAGAACTGACTAATTAAGCAAAACTGGCAAGAGACTTGTAAGACTCAGAAGCCAGATGCCAATGTTTTGATTTACACTGGGATATTGAACGACTTGTTTTTGTAAACTCAGAAGCAGTGCTATGTGCCTTGTTTGGCCAGAATCTAAAGCAGAACTCTAAGGCTTATGACATTTGTGTGGTTGTGTGATGAAAATCAGAGGGTGAAGCATTTGCCATAATAACCTTCATTCATTTTAAAGGCAGATCTGTCTTCACTGACATTTAGGCTATAGAGAGGTGCTGCTGAAGCAATGTTGACAGATAGCAGCTCAAAAAAAAAAAAAAAAAGGCAGAAAAATGTTTTAAGGGTAGAACAACCATCTCAAATGTCTGTGCTAATACATAGGAAATCCGGAAAAGAAAGCTACAGACAGATAACAGATATGCCTGAATAAGCTTCTTAAGAAGTCAAACTCCTAAGAAAACTACTTCAAAGAAGCCCTCTGAATCCTATAGACTTGTTGAAAGTGTTCTCTTGCTTTCTGATTTTTTTATAGAAAAGTAAGGGCAGAAGCAAACTGATATCTTGTCAGAGTTTTTAATTGTATTATTTAAATTACTACTTAGATTAATTCATTTGCACAGATTTGTAAAAGCTTTATATCCCAGAATATAATGAAATACAGTATTTGTGGTTATTGCTATTAAAATTAGTCATCTTTCTCGTTATGTCAAGAACATAATCCCTTTTAGGTAGCTGTTTCTAGCATGAAATAATTCCAGTTTGATCTACAATACCCTTTCCAGGAACATAAAATGCCTTGCATGTAAGGACCTCTTAGGTGTAAGAGGACCTTTCATTTATCTAGGAATAGTGCTGGAGATCCCATGATTGGGCACAGTGGTGAATCTGGGAATAAATACCTAGTCTACCTTTAGCTTTTCACTTATTTGCTATATTGCAAAGTAATGGAGAGAGAATTTGGTAGGCTTAGTATACTGGAGAAATTGACATGACTCAAGAGTAGTGACAGGTTCCAGTACACCACTGGGTCCTTCTGTCTGAGCAATGCATGACATAAAACCAGCTAATTAAGCCACTTATATTCTGAAAATGTAGGTTTATATTGCTGTGACAGAGCTGAAGATCATGCTTGCCAAAATGCCTGCAAGAGAATTCTGATGTCTAAGAAAACAGAAATGGAGATTGTTGATGGCCTCATCGAGGGTTGTAAGACCCAGCCTTTGCCTCAGGATCCACTTTGGCAGTGTTTTCTTGAAAGCTCACAATCTGTTCACCCTGGAGTCACTGTACACCCTCCTCCCTCTACAGGCCTTGATGGCGCTAAATTGCACTGTTGTTCTAAAGCAAACACTTCAACGTGTAGGTCAGTACCTCATTTTCCTTTATTAAAAACAGTAGAAAATAGCATTTTAATTAATGAATTTAAGTCTAGCAAATGTGTGTTATGTTCTTGCACTGTGTAGTCTTAAGAGTCTAGAAGATATAAAATCATTCTTTCATCCAGCAGGTATTTATTGAGCATGATGTATATATAGAACATTGTTTTTGTACATTGAGCTAAAAGCACTGTGTTTTGCGGTGTGGAGGTTTAGCATTGGCAGGGCAATAAATATTTAAAGATGATGCAATATGAATTCTACCCTCGAGGTTATCGTCAAGTAAGCTTACAATTTAGGAGATGTTTTGACCAGACATCTAAGGGATATTCTTTTTGTTAAATTGTGAAACTTTGAACTTAATCAACTTTTTGCATGTGTTGGTGAATAACCTGGGCTGGCACTTATATCCAAAGTTAGACAGCAGTGTATTGGCATTCATTTGGATGATACACTTAGGGATAAAAAATTGGCAATACTATTTGTGTAGGTTGGAGGAAACACAATCTAGAGATAAGAATAAATGGAGATAAGGTAAAGGTTTAACACAGGCGAAACAGAAGTTTGCTTTATTAGAGATATTTTGGGTGAAAAGGTACCACATGTTACTAGAATATCCTGAAATGAATACGACATATGAGGAGTGAAACGATCTTTCCTCTGGTTTCTAAATTGGATGGACTTTAGCAAAAACTTGTGCCTAGAATAGCTCATCAGACTTTATCAAAGATATGAAAAAATCTGGAAAACATCCAAAGAAAATTAACAGAAGGGCTAAAAGAGAAGTTAAGTTGGCCCTATAATTCAGGAAATTGTATTGCTGATAGGAATTAATAAATGTACATATGGGAGGGATGCTGAGTACTTCTTTGAATGTCTACAAAAGAGTTTATGCCCTGTAGTCACTGGAGATAGGACTGGCTGTGTCATCCCAGAAGAATTTCAGTAAGAAACGTGGCACCTCGTACCTTGATGTAAGGTTTTATGGTTTACTGAATGCTTTCACTTTCATCTCGTTTCATCCTCATGAAACCTTACAAGATGACTGGTATCATCTTATGACTGATGTCAATTTGTATAATTCTTGTATATATATAGAAAACTAACTCTGAGATGTTAAACAATCTGTCCAAGGTCATTCAGAAAGTTAGGACTAAAGAAAGGACTGATTTCCAGATCAAGGTACCTAATGGATTTTTTTTTTTTTTTTTTTTTTTTTTAATGGCTGCGTTGGGTCTTAGTTGCTGTGAGCAGGCTTTCTCTAGTTGTGGCAAGCAGGGCTACTCTTTGTTGCGGTGCACGGGTTTCTCATTGCTGTGGCTTCTCTTGTTGCGGAGCACAGGCTCTAGGCACAGAGGCTCAGTAGTTGTGGCACGTGGGCTCAGTAGTTGTGGCTCACGGGCTCTAGAGCACAGGCTCAGTAGTTGTGGTACACAGACTTAGTTGCACCGCGGCATGTGGGATCTTCCTGGACCAGGGCTCAAACCTGTGTCCCCTGCATTGGCAGGCAGACTCTCAACCACTGCACCTCCAGCGAAGTCCCTACCTAATAGATCTTGATATCAGCTTTCTCATCCCCATCATGTGTAAGCTCAATTGAGAGCAGGGACTTTGTCTCTTTTATTCACCACTGCATTTCCAGTGCCTTCAACAGGGCCTCACACAAAACAGGCACTCAATAAATGCTGGTAGAGTGAATGAGCAAACTTATAAAAGTAAAGATACCCTCCTCACAGGGGTAATTATGAGAGTCAAAATGTGACAGGGGTGGAGAATTTCTACTTGTGATTTTGCATATTCCGGTAGTATTAAAATTTTATATTATGTGTTACTTTTTTTGACACTTGTATTACATTTATAAATGTTAAAAATTAAACTAATGAATATAATGTGTGAAAGCACTTTGGAAATGATACTGATGTTATTTTAGCTTTATATATGCACTGAAGTTGCTTTATAATCATCGAGTACTGAAATAAAAATGCATACATATTACAATAGTGTATATATATATATATATATATATATATATATATATAGTATATATTACTATATACAATAGTTTATAGCAGCTTTGGAATTCATAAAGCCTTTACATGTAGGCTATCTTGGTATATCTTAAGGAATATAAGTGGCTTGGGGATACTTTTTCAGGGAGAATCCAGTGAACCCTAAGTCTATAATGCTTTTTAAAAGGAGTCTGGGGCTTCCCTGGTGGCGCAGTGGTTGGGAGTCTGCCTGCCAGTGCAGGGGACGTAGGTTCGTGCCCTGGTCCGGGAAGATCCCACGTGCCGCGGAGTGGCTGGGCCCCTGAGCCATGTCCGCTGAGCCTGCGTCCGGAGCCTGTGCTCCGCAACGGGAGAGGCCACAACAGTGAGAGGCCCACGTACCGCAAAACAAAAAAAAAAAAAGGAGTCTGAGGATCATGTCACAGTTTTGCCTCCTGTGATTGAAGTATAAATATAGTGGACTATATCTTTGTGGAGGCAACACCATATGCTTTACCTTACTTCAAGTAAAGGTAAAAGAGAGATCAGAAATATAAAGGGGAATAATTGTGCCAAGAATAAGGATGTACAATACTATAATTAAACATTAAATTTAGCACTGAGCTTTCTAGAAACCATAGCAAAAAGGAAAGAGATGGATAATAAAGCTAACTTTTTCATATAAAAGATGACTTTTTCAGGCTCTAAATTCTAGAAGATAGATCTTAGTCTTTTGGTTTTTGTACTTTTTTTTTCGTTTATGTTCTAAAGTACAGTTCATAGAGTTCACGTTTTATGCAAATCAAATATTTATTCATTTGGCTCATCTGTACGTTTCTTCATTTGTTCTTTTGTTTCAGGGAACTGTGCACTAAACTTTATAGCATGAGCTGGGGCAATACACAGAGTTGGCAAGAGTTTGATCGCTTTTGTGAATATAATCCAGTGGAAGTGTCCATGTTGACCTGTTTAGCAGATGTTCGGGAACCTTGCCAGTTGGGCTGTAGAAATCTTACTTACTGTACTAATTTTAACAACAGGTAGGAGCAAATTACTATACGTGGAATAGAAGTATTTTATCATTAATTGCCTTGTTTTTAAATAAGTGAAAAGATCATTTTACTCTGATTTTGTTCCTGCTAAGTTAAAAGGAAGTAGTATACCTTTATCATTTCATCTTTAAATGCTATATTCTATCTTGTAAATCACCCCTGGGAAAGGAAGCACTGTAACAAAGTCCCTTCTAATCTCGAGATACTTCAAACCTCTAGAACTCAAAGAGTCTCCTCTGCCTTCAGTCTACCATTCTTCCCCTCTCCCTTCTGCTGCACCACCAGTGGAAATAATTCACTGCAGAATAAAACACTGTGAGCAATTTGCTCATCCAAATGCCCTCTTACGGACAATTTGTGTTTTTTTTGTTTTTTTGTTTTTGTTTTTGTGGTACGCGGGCCTCTCACTGTTGCGGCCTCTCCTGCTGCGGAGCACAGGCTCAGGACGTGCAGGCTCAGCGGCCATGGCTCATGGGCCCAGCCGCTCCGCGGCATGTGGGATCTTCCCGGACCGGGGCACGAACCCTGTGTCCCCTGCAACTGCAGGCAGACTCTCAACCACTGCGCCACCAGGGAAGCCCGGACAATTTGTTTTGAAAGACCTTCAGATTGGTTGAAGTTCCCACTCAGTGAGTCCCCTATTTCATACAAAAACTTTCTTTACAGAAGCAATTTGAATAGGTGTTTCCCTGAGATATCAGTTATGGTATGAAAAATAAGGGCCAAGAACTGAATTAATGGCTGAAGAAGCAATGAAGAAAACAGAAAAAGGGCATCCAGAAGCATAGAGAATGCCATATCAGAGAAGCCAGAGAGGGAGAGTTTCTAAAGAAAAGGGGACTGGCTGGTTTTATGAGCTGCAGCCCAGAGATCAAGAACACAAAAAGGAAGAGAATCATTCAGTTGAGGCAGAAGGAAGTTCAGAGGATACTCACCTCAAGCTAACACACATCCGATCCTCTTAAATGTATTCAGATTATTATTTTGAGTAAGAAAATTGAGGTATCTTTACAACTAGTGTTAGCCAATAAGCACCTGGCTTAGAGGTTGAGCAAATTTGAAGTCTATGAAATGTTTCAAGTTAAATTTGCACATAGTTCTAGCTTCTGGTAATGGTGGAGCAGTTTGTGTCAGACTGCCACTCCTGTCAGTACCAATTATGAGCTCTGCACAAAATATAAAAACATAATTGTTTTGAAGCCATTTGAGAGTGACCAAAAGCAGGAGGAAGTACATCTCATGAAAGATAGAAGCCACACTGAGTGGGGGCCACATTTATCCAGTTTTTTCTTCATGGGCACTCTCAGTCCCCTGGCATG
This sequence comes from Stenella coeruleoalba, assembly GCF_951394435.1. Lineage (NCBI taxonomy): Eukaryota > Metazoa > Chordata > Mammalia > Artiodactyla > Delphinidae > Stenella > Stenella coeruleoalba. The sequence goes on from NC_137153.1 coordinate 86,550,047, forward strand.
GCATATAGAATTCAAGCAAAAAGCAGCAGTCTTGGGCTGAGGAGTTAAGAGATCACAGTTTGGGGCTGCCAGAGTGGCTGGATATGAAATTGGAAAATCCCAGAAAGGAGGGAACCACAAAAGGAGATGCCCCAACAATCTGCACAAGCTCCCCTTAAATCCTTTTTAACAAAGTCACAGGGTACAACTTTAACATACAAAAGCCAATTGTATTTCTGTATATTAGCAACAAACAATTAGAAAATGAAATTTATAAAAAAAAATTTATACAATTGCATCAAAAATATGAAATACTTAGAGATTAACAAAAGATGTGCAAGAACTCTACACTAGGAACCAGAAAACTTTGAAGAGAGAAGTTAAATGGAGAGAAGTACCATGTTCATGGATTAGAAGACTCAATATTGTTAAGATGTTAATTCTCCTGAAACCAATCTCTAGATTCCGTGCAATCTCAATCAAAATCCCAACCAGCTTTTTAAAATAGAAAGTGCCAGACTAATTCTAAAATTCATATGAAAAGACAAATAACCTAGAAGAGCTAAAACAATTTTTTTAAGGAATAAATTTGGAGAACTTACAGTACATGATTTCAAGACTTATTATAAAGCAATAGAAATTAAGTCAATGTAGCAATTCCCTGGTGGTCCAGTGGTTAGGACTCTGTGCTTTCACTGCCGAGGGCCCAGGTTCAGTCCCTGGTCAAGGAACCTAATATCCCACAAGACGTGTGGTGCAGCCAAAAAAGAATAATAATAAATTATATAATAATAAATAAATAAAATTTTTTTAATTTTAAAAAGAAATTAAATCAATGTAATATTGGCATAAGTTTAGACAAATAGATCAATGACAAAATAGGCAAGAACAGACCCACACATATAAATTGATTTTCAACAAAGGCAGCAAGGCAATTCAGTGCAAAAAGAAACATCTTATCAACAAATGATGCTGGAACAACTGAATATCTGTATGAAAAAAATAAAACCTTAACCTCCATCTCACACCATCCACAAAAATTAATTCAAGATGAGTCGTAGAACTAAACATAAAAGCTAAAAATAAAAGCTTCTAGAAAAAAAAATAGGAGACTATGTTGATAGCCTTGATATAGCCAGAGATTTTGTAGGCAGGACACAAAATACACTAATTATAAAAGAAAAAAATTAATGAACTAGAGTTCAACAGTAAACATTTTTGTTCACCAAAAGACACCATTTAAAATTTGAAAAGATAAGCCACAGTCTGAGAAAAAATATTCAATATATTACACATGTACACACACACAATCACACACACGTGCATTTGACAGAGGTCCTGTATCCAGAATATATAAATAACTCCCACAGCCTCATAATAAAAAGTCAAACAACCCAATTAAAAAATGGGCAAAAAATTTTCAAGGACACTTCATCAAAGAAGACATCAAAAGAGCCACTTAGTATATGAAAAAGTGTATTACCATTAGTTATGCAAAATGCAAATAAAAACCCCAATGAGATGCCTCCTCATACCAAATAGTTAAAATTAGAAGACTGACAAGCATGTAAACCAACTAGAAGTTTCATACATTGCTGGTGGGAGTGTAAAATGGTATGACCACTCTGGAAAACAGTTTGGCAGTTTCTTAATAAGTTATGACCCAAAAATGCCATTCATAGCCAGGGGAAAGAGACATGAAAACTAGCAACAACCTTAATGTCTATAAAACAGTGAATGAATAAACCAGCATTTCTCAAAGTGTGGTCTGCAGTCCCCAAAACCCCTTGAGATCAAAACTATTTTTATAATAATACTAAGATGTTATTTGTCTATTTCACTCACATTCTCAAAAGAGTGAAGAGTGAAGTTTTCCAGCTGCTTTAAGACATGATACAGCAACAGATTGAATGTAGGAGCAGATATGAAAATGCAGCTGTCTTCTATAAAGCCAGACATTAAATAGATTTTCAAAACTATAAAACAGATCTACCCTTCTCACTAATTTTTGCTTTAGCATGTAATGGGTTTATTATCATTTTAAATGAATAAGTACTTTAAAATCTCTCAGTTTTGATTTACAGTGTGATGGGTAGGGGTGGATATAACCCACATAAACAAAAACTTTTTGAGAACTTAATAATTTCAAGAATGTAAATGAGTCATGAGATCAAAAAGTTTGGGAACCACTGAGATAAACAAATTGTGGTACATTTATTAATGGAATACTACTGAACAATAAAAAGAACAATTTATATGTATAACAACATAAGTAAATCTCAAGAAGATTATTTAGCTAAAGACACTAGACCCAAAAGAATACATATAGTATGATTCCATTTATATGAAGTTCTACAACGGGCAGAATTAATCGATGGTGATCTAAGCACAGATGGTGGTGGCCTCTGGGGTGCAGTCAGCAGGGAGGGCATTGACTGGACAGGGACACAAAGGAACTTTGTGACATGATGGAAATGCTTCTTTATTGATTTGGATATGCCTGTGTAAAGGTACATGTTTGTTAAATCACATCAACTAACCATAAAATCTGTAAATTTTATTTTTATAAATAATACCTCAATTTTTAAAACTTGGACTTTAATATTTATTTTGTGAAATGAAAGAAATGGTATAGTTGGAGATGATAGTCCTGTCCACAGTGTTTTAAAGTTTTTAACTGCCTCACAAAAATCCGTATTATAAAGAAAAATTGCAATCAGAGTCTTAATGCTAGTGTCTATGTCTACATTGAATTTTCATATATTCAAAGCTGACAATCTTTGATAGGTTGTATGTACTTTCTTCCTTAAAAAAAAAATCAGATTTTCCTGATGCATTAGCATGTCAAGATTTTACACATTGTTTCTCTGTAGAAAGTAATTGCCTCTTGATTCCTTCTGGACTTTTTTCTCTTCAGACCAACAGAACTTTTCAGGAGTTGCAATGCTCAGTCAGATCAAGGAGCCATGAATGACATGAAGCTGTGGGAGAAAGGAAGCATAAAGATGCCATTTATCAACATACCTGTTCTTGACATTAAAAAGTGCCAGCCAGAAATGTGGAAAGCAATAGCTTGTTCACTGCAGATTAAACCTTGTCATAGTAAATCCCGGGGAAGTATTATTTGCAAGTAAGTTTCTTTCATCATAATGACTCTCTGGTTTTGGTTCAGACCTTTCATGATCTCTACTCACAGCCTATCTTTAGTTTTCTTTCCCACCACTTCCTTTTGCCCATCACCCCCACATGTTAAATGCTTTTCCTCCTCTGCTGAAAATACTCTTCCATCTCCACTCGCCCACTGCCTGTCCTTCTTAGCCTCTCTCAAATACCAGTCATTCCTATGGAATCTTCCCAGATTTCTCCAGCTGATAGTAATTTATCCTTACTACAAATTTCTGTAGACCTTTATTTGTACTTCTCTTATGGAACTTAGTTCAAGAAACATTGCATATCTTCAATGCACAATTCTATTTGTATATTTTAATTTGTGTACTTGTTTTATATTCTGTTAGACCTTGCTCTCCTTGAGGAGTTCATTCTTCTTTGTACCTCTCTTTTCTTATCTCCTCTCTCCTCTTTTTCTCCTCTTCAGGGATTAGCATAATCCTAATATGCAATAGGTATTCCAAAAATGTTTGATGAGTGAAAGACTTAGTAAATATAGTCATTAGGGCCTGTTCCTAAAACATTTTGTGAATGGTTTGCTTAAGATCTAGGATAAAGTACAAGGACCTACTGTATAGCACAAGGAACTATACTCAGTATTTTGTAATAACCTATAAGGGAGAAGTATCTGAAAAAGAATGTATATATATATAAAGAAAAAGAATATATATATATATATAACTGAATCACTTTGCTATACCTGAAACTAACACAACATTATAAATAAAACTATACTCCAATAAAAAATAAAATTTTAAAAAAGTAAATAGGAAGACAAAAAAAAAAAAGGATCTAAGATAAAGATGAAAGCTGCTATGGTGGGTGAAACCAAAAGCATTAACTACATAGTAATCTGTGTCAGCTGCTCTTCGAGCATCTTTTTTTCCAAAACCAAGGTAATATCCAGCCCTTAAGGTGTTGGTATGTGGCTCAGTGCTGCTGGGCACTTGATGACTGACTGCAGATTATTTCATCCTTGAATAGGGTCCGGATCTGTTCTCTGACATGACTTGAGGGTGGTCTGAGTAGGGGAGAGATGAGGGGTAACTACTGGGTGACAAGCAAGAGGCAACAAGTGGGAAATTTATAGACTCGTAGCACAGAAATTTTATAGATGTCAAATCCCTATTGAAGACAGAAAATTTTAAAGTAGTGGATTTTCCAGTTGTTATAGGCCAAACACCTTAATGTTGATAACAAAGCAGATTTTTAAAAAGAGAATGGCAGGAAGGGAGTGATAGAAGAAGAAAGGAAGAAGCAAGCATGCATAAGGTCCTGAGACAATGTATGATTTTGCAAAGAGCAAATCAGATTAGCCTAGGTTCATTTCCTTTCAAAGACAGTGAAAAGCCACACTGATGGTAGTAACAGTAAGTATGAGTGTAACATTTGAGCAAGGCCTTTGATCTCAGGTCGGAGAAAGTTAGGCATGCTTTGATATGGTAATACATTACTTACTCCTCAACTTAATAAGGTCTGCTATCACTCCTATTCTCTTTTGTCATAGTTACACCTATAAAGTGTGAAACATTGTTGAGTTATGAAAACTGAAACAGAATTGATATTGGCTAGACAACGTGAGGCAGTTCCTCAAACCCTAAATTTGTGTGTGTTTTCCTTTTCAAGATCAGATTGTGTGGAGATTCTGAAGAAATGTGGGGACCAGAACAAATTCCCTGAAGACCACACAGCTGAAAGTATTTGTGAGCTTCTGTCACCTACAGATGACCTGGAGAACTGTATACCTTTGGATACATATCTCAGTAAGTACTTTGGTTTTTTTAATTTCAAAGGCTTCTCCCTTCTGTCTCTGCCCTTGTTGTTTGCTTTGGATGAGTATCATTCTGTTAAGAACATGTGGTTTAATGATACTACCTCAACTGCAGACTCTTATTTGCTTGGCCTCTTTGGCTCAGGAAAGAATTGTCATCTTTCTCTCTTTTCTTTTTTTAATTTTTATTGGAGTCTAGGTGATTTACAACATTGTGTTAGTTTCAGGTGTACAGCAAAGTGAATCAGTTATACATATACATATATACACTCTTTTTTAGATTCTTTTCCCGTATAGGACATTACAGAGTATTGAGTAGAGTTCCCTGTGCTATACAATAGATCCTTATTAGTTATCTGTTTTATATATAGTAGTGTGTATATGTCAATCCCCCCCATCTTAAAATATGTACAGAGAAGCAATTATTATATCAGTCTGAGGAGGTAGTGAACTGTTATCAATCAGGAATTCTAAGTGGTGAATCAGGGGCCAGCATACTCAGATAACCAGCCTTTTATCATTGCCGTCTCCTTGCCATGATTTGACCAAGAAGTGGAATTTCCCCTAGGGATTCTTCAGCTTTCTGTCGTCGGAATATCAGTGGACCTGAGCCAGGTGTTGGCTTGGACTTATCCACCAAATAGGGGGTAAGGAATGATGGTCTGGGTTAGTTCATGAAAAATGGGATTTTTCTGTGCCAAATACTCCTGCCAAGAGCTAGAAGAATAAGTTGGTATCTTCTTGAGGGATTCTGGAGCTAAGCTTCCTGGCAGGAGGTGACTATGTGTGGTGGAAACCAGGGATTAACAAGTAGAACTCATACACACCATGTAGTTAGGGTAAGGGAAGTGTTTAGGCTGCCACCAGGGGGCATTAGTGCCATGGGCTAGCTGGAAAGGCAGTGAGTTCAGCTCCTGCTAGCTTTGTTTTCCTGTGTTAGAGAGGATTAAGTTCAACTGCAAATGACAGAACAGATAGAAGCAAAAGAAAGCCCAGAAGTAAATAGTCCAGGGCTGTTATAGTGGCTCCATCATCAGGAACCTAGCCTCCTTTTTCTTTCTCCACCATCCTTAGTGCTTGGCTTCCATCATCAAGGTTACTTCATGTATTTATCGTCACAACATGACTACTGTAATTCCAGCCACCATATCCTAGTGTAAGGGAAAACCACGCCTAATTGTAAGGGAAACTGGGAGAGATGTTTTTATCTGTGGGCCCATTGCCATCCTGCTATATATAGCAGAAAATGTCTGCTATATTTTCTCAAGACAAACAAACTGTGTCCCTTAGCCTTAGTGACCAGTATAGAAAAAAAGATAGCATTAGACTAGAATCATAGGCAGATCACTTCTTTGAGTCTCAGCTTCCCTATTTATAAAATGATTGGGCTGGATGAGATAAACTCCAAGAGCCCTCTACCTCTGTTAGCCTTAGAGGGTGAGTCTGGCCTAAAATCAAGTAGGCAAAATGAATGTATTCACAATCCTGGATGCTATTAGAGCAGTCAAATATATGTGTAGAAGGAAACTTTTTCAGTGGGAGGAAACTTAAAGAAATGCTTTTGTTTAAATTTCAATACTCTTTTTAAATATCACACATATAGTTGGCCCTGCATATCCACAGGTTCCGCATTTGCAGATTGAAAATATTCGGAAAAGAAAAATTCCAGAAGGTTCCAAAAGGCAAAACTTGAATTTGCTGTATACCTGGCAACTATTTACATAGCATTTACATTTTATTTACAACTATTTACATAGTATTAGGTATTATAAATAATCTAGAGATAGACTTCCCTGGTGGTACAGTGGTTAAGAATCCGCCTGCCAATGCAAGGATCACAGTTTCGAGCCCTGGTCCAGGAAGATGCCACATGCCATGGAGCAACTAAGCCTGTGCGCCACAACTACTGAGCCTGCACTCTAGAGCCCGCGAGCCACAACTACTGAAGCCCATGTGCCTAGAGCCCGTGCTCCACAGCAAGAGAAGCCACCCCGGGCTTCCCTGGTGGCGCAGTGGTTGAGAGTCCGCCTGCCGATGCAAGGGACACGGGTTCGTGCCCCGGTCCGGGAAGATCCCACATGCCGCGGAGCAGCTAGGCCCGTGAGCCACGGCCGCTGAGCCTGCGCATCCGGAGCCTGTGCTCTGCAACGGGAGAGTCCACAACAGTGAGAGGCCCGCGTATCGCAAAAAAAAAAAAAAAAAAAAGAGAAGCCACCGCAATGAGAAGCCCGCGCACCACAACGAAGAGTAGCCCCGCTCGCCGCAACTAGAGAAAGCCCGCGCACAGCAATGAAGACCCAACACAGCCAAAAATAAATAAATAAATTAATTTAATTAAAATAAATAAATAATCTAGAGATGATTTAAACTATACAGGAGAGAGTACTTAGGTTATATGCAAATACTATGTATGCCTTTTTTTTTTTTTAATGGTTTTATATATATATTTATTTATTTATTTATTTTGCGGTACGCGGGCCTCTCACTGTTGTGGCCTCTCCCGTTGCGGAGCACAGGCTCCGGATGCGCAGGCTCAGCGGCCATGGCTCACGGGCCCAGCTGCTCCACGGCATATGGGATCCTCCCGGACCGGGGCACGAACCCACGTCCCCTGCATCGGCAGGCGGACTCTCAACCACTGCACCACCAGGGAAGCCCCTGTATGCCATTTTATATAAAGGACTTGAGCATCCTCAGTTTTTGGTATCCATGGAGGTCCTGGAACCAATCCCCCACAGATGCTGAGGGATGACTGTATATTAAATGAGATTCTTCCTTGGTCATTGTTTAACAAGAAATATAATCATGGTATAGGGTCCATCTTACCATAATAAATTACCATCATTTATGGTGAAATGTGCTAAATTATCCCTCTTAGACATAAGCTATTTGACTACCTTATTGAAAATATACCTGTTACTTTCCATCCCCTTACACTTCTTATTATTTATTGTTATCTGACTTTTTATTTACATAGATATACACACACACACACACACACACACACAGTGTCTATTTATTGTCTATTTCCTGATCAGAATGTAAACTCTATGTTAGAGATTTGTCTATTTTGTTCACTACTGTATCTCCAGTACCTAGAACCTTGCCAGGTGTATTGTAGGCACCCAATAACATTTATTTATAACAAATGAATGAATGTATGTTTATGCTAAATGCACAAAATGATCAAGGAATCTGAGTATTTTAATAGCTTACTAGAATCAGTCCTCATGAGCTGTCCATTTGTTCCAGATGTCATTAACTCAGACAATTTACAGACCTCTGTTACTCTTTTGGGTTGGTTAAACTGATCTGTTTTTGTTTTTTCAGGACCAAGTACTTTGGGTAACATTGTAGAAGAAGTGACTCATCCCTGTAACCCAAATCCTTGCCCTGCTAATGAGCTCTGTGAGGTAAACCGGAAAGGGTGTCCGTCTGGTGATCCCTGCCTTCCATACTCTTGTGTTCAAGGTAAGAGGTAGATGGGTGGGGTGTGGGGTGGGTATGAGTACGTGCCTCTGCTGTTTCTTCATAGGAGTTATCTTTGGAATGAGATTATTTTCTAAATTATGTTTTTCTATAATGTTCAAGGTTTTTCCAACATGTATTATTTATGTAAGCAGAAAAAGACAAAGACAAATGTAATTTTCAATAGTCATTTTGATTGTAACCTAATTTCAATCCAAAACCAGACTCTCATAACGAGTCATAGGGTTCTTGACAACAAAAGAAGAAAGACCCTTGGGCCAGCTTTTTGTACTTTGTCTTCTATGCTGTAATGTTTGAGAAGATGTACTGCACACTGTTCGTGTTTTTTCTTTTCTCTCCTTTAAAACATGGAGAAATAGCATTCTCAATCGGATGTGTAATTATCTTCATAAATTTAATGTTGTGCTGAAATGCACATGATCTTAAGGCTGAAAAATTTTTATCCCATAGAATTTTTATGGTCTTTATCTCTCTGTGGGTCCCTTTAGAATATAGTTGCTTTCTTTTATCTATTTTCCAATTGAAAATGTTTCTTTATCGTGTTAGAATCAACATTTTTAAACATGTGTGAAGTAAAAAGGAACAAAAGATTAAATAAGCATGATGTCTCAAAAGACCATGTATAATATTTGTGTAATGCTATAATATATCAGCTATAGCATCATAATAAATCTTGTTAAATTTGGAAACAAATGGGTTTTCCTTAAGTCCAATCAAGTATTCAACTTTTCTTTGAACTTAAGATATACTTGTATTCCATCACTAAAAGTTTTCTGACCAAGATTATTCTAAAACTAGTCAGTCGCCATACTCCATTTTAAAAATATCTGTGATTTTAACATACATTTGATAAGCCTAAAGAAATAAAAAACTACATATCTGATAGCATTTTTGTACAGAACTATTGCTAACTTTGAGGTACATGTCCTTTAATCATCACCATCTCACAGAACATGGAATTTTTGTTTGAGAGGTTATGCTTTTGGCCAGTGAACCAAAGCAGTTCTTTAGTGAAAGTTCTATTACATAATCTTCAGTGGCCACACAGTACCTATAAGACTTGTGTGAAGTGTATCTAATGTCATAAAACAATATCAGAGAACAATACCAACTCTCTCAGCTAATTTTGTCTATACAGGTTGCAAATTGGGAGAAGCATCTGATTTTATTGTCCGTCAAGGGACACTGATCCAAGTGCCATCATCTGCAGGGGAAGTTGGTTGTTATAAAATTTGCTCATGCGGGCAAAGTGGACTCTTAGAAAACTGTATAGAGATGCACTGTATAGACCTTCAGAAGTCTTGTATTGTTGGAGGAAAAAGAAAAAGTGAGTCTTGAACTGTTTTTGTTTTTAACATGAGATTAGTTATATTAATTTTGTAGGGAGAACATTGGATGGGTTCTCACCAGAAAGTAAAGTCTACAAAGCAGATATTCCAGGGAAGTATTTTTCAACTATACAGAACATGAGGACTTCTAAGGAACCCTCTTAGAAGCCTCATCAAGAAGGGACTAATAGCTAATAATAACTAACACTTGAACTCTTAACTGTGTGCCAAGCACTATGCTAAGTCTTGGCCTGTGTTATCTCCTTAAATCCTCCCAGTTGCTCTTCGATACGGGTGCTATTGTAAAGAAGCTGATGGTAAGAGAGGTCACCCACCTAGTAAGTGACCAAAGCAGTATTCAGTCCCAGGCCTATTCGACTCCAAAGCCCTTGCCCTCCACAGGCAAGGACACAGGTCTACCCCTCCCCACCCCTTCCTCAACAGTCTCTCTCCCCTCTGCCCCTTTCCCAGAAGTAAAACTCAGAGTTTGACGTCATGCAAAGCAAACTGGGGGATGGAAACTACACTGTTGATTCGTGGTTGCGAGAGAGCACATTAAAAGGTGCCCTGCTTTATCGCCTTCTCTAAAAGTCTAAGAGTCTTGCTTTCTCACTGTTTCCTTAACCATCTTTTGCTTATAACCCTAATAACTGTTCATATCAATATATAACCTCAAAAATTGTGAAAAAAATACCACTTTTGAGAATGTGTTCCCCACTACACGTGCTCATTCTGCTACCCTTACCTCTATGTCCATCCCCCTACCCATCAACCAGAGTAGTTCAGCTTTCATATGCCTCTTGCTTTACTCTTCTGGGTGAGATTTTATTTTAAGAAGAGTACTCTTGGCTAAAAAGGGCTTGCAAATTTCTGCTTAGACCAGCAAGTCAGGTATTCATTGCTTAGTCCATATTCTAAAATGTAATGTATGTACCTTGAATCACAGAAAACATCTGAAGATAGACAAGTTCATTCCTTCCATAAGCTTTCACTGATTAAATGCCTGTTCTCTACAAAAGAACATACTAGTGCCTTGTGGAGCTGAAACTGGGGTGAGGGATTGAGGTCATGCTTTGCATGCTAAGAAGGGAGAGAATTTGAGCCACAAAAAGGAGCAGACCAAATGTATGTACTTTAAGGAGCTAGTCATTTCTGCCAGGGCATCAGGAGAGTCTTCAACCCAAAGATGGCATCAGGACTGGTCCTGGAAAGATGAATAAAGTTCCAGAAGGAGGAAAGGAATGAGCACTTGAGGCAAAAGAGGTAGCCAGGAACATTCTCAGAGAATAAGGAGCAGTCTGGTGAGATGAGCACATTAGGGGTTTGGAGGGGTATGGTGGGAGGTAAATACAAAACTATAAGTATTACAAATTTAACTCCCTAGTTTGTGTACTCAGAAGTCATCTTTCAAGAATTTCTATTTTAAAGCTCTTTAAACTATTACATTTTTTAATTTATGATTTATTTATAAATGCATTACATAGATCAACATTTTATTTCTCTTTCTCTCAGGTCATGGAACTTCCTTTAATATTGACTGCAATATCTGTTCTTGTTTTGCTGGTAATTTGGTGTGTTCTACCCGCCTGTGTCTCAGTGAGCACAGCTCAGAAGATGACCGTCGTACCTTCACAGGTAACCATGGTCACCCAGAAGCTGCCCTCATCCCTTTGTACTCATGTTCCCTTCAAGGCAGCTTCTCTGGTCTTGCCTTAACTGCAAATTTTCACAGTAAAATTAATACATAACCTGAGAGCAAGGCACTTTCCTCTCTGGATCTGTTGCCTCCTCTATAAATTGAAGGCATTAAACTAAGTGGTTTCTTAGGGTCCTTTTAGAGTTCCATGAGTCAAAAAGAGCAGGGACAGTGATTGGGATGGTTTTAGTTAAATGTAATTTTTCTACTTGCTAAAATACCCATTTATCCCTACCATTATGGTCTAAAGTGTCCATGTATTTTCTAAATTTGCTTCTGTTTTAATGTTTTTATTACCACCTTCTTTCTTGTCCTACCTTGTCTTACTGAATTCATATAGGTAGGGACCCCTATAAACAAAGCTATGGTAGAAAAAATAAAGAATGTTTCTCCCAATCTACTATATAAAATCTAGAAGTTAGATGTATCAAGTCTCGCTTGGGAGATTTCTGGAATGTTGAAGGGTGATAACAAAAGCAAGACAAAGACAAAGGTTGTAAACGCCTTACATAGATTCCTTCCATTCATATCTCCTTAAGGATGGGGAAAAACAGGAAAGTAACTCAGGAAATTATTGTAATTTTGAAACTTAAGAATTTTTGTGAACAATCGGTCAAGAATATGACTTTCTTGACTTTCCTTTGCTTTATGCTGCTGGTATTATGCTCACACCAGCTGCAATAAGTGAAAAACCTAGCTCGATGGGATGCTCTTTTCTTGAGAAGAAGCTACGGTTGTCAACAGCAACAGCACAGTGGCTGGCATCTGCTGGTATCTGCTTTTTCCCAAATCTGAAATACCTTTGCTTCTGGGTGAAGAGGAACCAGGTAGCTGCCCTTACTCCATGTCTTGCTGCTGCACCAGCAGCTTGATTCTCCTTCCATGGAGTTGGTATTACACATGGAGTGGGGTAGGAAGAGAACAGAATAGGGTTTTACCAACCTTGTATCTCCAGCCCATTGGAAATAAAAAGGAGATCAGAAGTAAGAAGTGAACGGCAGACTGATGAGGAAGTAGAGGGAGGACTAGCTCCACCCCATCCTCTGTCCACCCTAATGAGTACCAGTCTTTGCTGCTTTATTCTTCTGTTGTTGTTGTCCTTTATTTTTATCCTTTGTCTGCTTGGTCTGATGAGGACAATTCATTCTGCTTAGAGAAACAGTTAAAATGATGTGGGGATGAAAAATGAACTAAGGACGTACACGGAAGACTTTTATTTATTTACTTACATCTAAGTGTTTTGGGAAGTTGAACTTTACAACTAGCAGGATGCTTTTTCCCTGTAGTGTGTAGCCCCTCGTGTCCTGGGATAAATTACATTAATGACTGTTTAGCTAGCAGACTCTAAGGAGATTTTACTGGCCACAAAGTATACCACATTCTGGGGGACTCAGAGAGTGCCCCAGTCCACACAGGACTCAGAAGGAGATGTTCATGAAAATTCTTAAGTCTCAAGTCACAATAATTTCCCAAGTTACTACCTTCTTGTTCTTCCCCCTCCCTAAGGAGATGGAAGGAACCTATGTGACGCATTTACAACCTTGATTATTTGTCTTGGTTTTGATATTATCCTCTAACATTCTAGAAATCCCCTAAGCCAGAATCAAACATCTAAATTTCAGATTTTATATACCAGATTGGGAGAAACATTCTTTACTTTTCCTACCCATAGCTCTGTTCGTCTCTACCCCTGGAATCAAGATCCGGAGGCCCTCAATTAGCTGGCAATAAATGGAACAAAGGAAAGTCGTTATGCAGACAAATGGCTTTTCAGAACCTTGCCGCCTTTAAAAACACTGTCAGAGATTGGAAGGATTTTTTTTCTGACTTATTAAAATTGTATTTTAACCTGAGACCTCTGCGTGCTTGTTAGTGGTTTGCCTTAATTAGGAAACAAGAGGGGAAGGGGACCGTACAAATGCACATTGTTGAGGCACTCTCCTCCCTTCAGGTCTGCCCTGTAACTGTGCAGATCAGTTTGTCCCTGTGTGTGGGCAGAATGGACGCACTTACCCCAGTGCCTGCATTGCTCGCTGTGTGGGCCTCCAAGACCATCAGTTTGAGTTTGGATCATGCATCTCAAAGGATCCATGTACTCCTAACCCCTGCCCGAAAAACCAAAGGTAAGTCAAATGCCTCCTTATCTTTTTCAACTGAAGGTCACCACTTACTCTATACCAGACAGTGAAAATACAAAGATGAATTAAGGTGGTCTCTGCCCTGAAAAGTTGGAGTCTAGAGGGAAAGATCCAGGTAAAGCTGCTTGGTAACATGTTTTGATTGGGGGCCCAGAAGTTGAGCAGTTTACACAGCCTGGGGGAACCTGGGAAAGCCTCTAGAGCATGTGACAGTCGGCTGGAAAAACGAGGAGGAGACTGACAGCAAGGTTTACGGTGGAGGAAAGGTGGTGCTGGTGAAGGTAGAGAGAGTAACAGGAGCAAAGATCTTGGCTGCTGGAAACGAGGAGAGAGCGTGGTGTATGCCGGGAGCTAGAGCAGTTTTGTAAGACTGGAACAAAGTGTGAGGCAAGGAGAGGTGGCAGTTGAGACAAGAGAAGTAGATGCATTCTTGTTACTAGCTACTTATGCCTGATGGCAATAGGAAACATTCTACTTAAAACCTACCTCCATTGTAGGGATGGGACATGAGAAATCTCTGGAAGTGTAACTTCAGTATTTTATGAAGTTGTTTAGGGGCTCCTTTCTCTGCATTTTCCTCAGGAGCTCAGAGTGCAGTTGACCTTGCCTTAATGATGGATTTCTGCCTGTGGTGGCTGCAGGATGAGGGTCCTGATGATGCACTTAGGTTTCAAGCTTCTAGAACTGGAGTTTTCACTGACTACCTCAGAGAGCTGAGCAGGACATGTCCCAGTGCCACAGTCCTTGCCTTATGAAGGTTTTGTGGAGAACAAGCAACTGCTTCTCCATCCTGAAAATCCTGGTGCAGCATGAAGGGAAGGAAAGATCTTCTCGTGTGTTAAATTTATTTTAACAAGTTTAAATTCTCTTTTAGCAAAGAGAGTTGGTCACCCATCTAGCAAAGTTTACATCATGAAAACTAAGCCCAGAGAGTTGCTATGGAAAGAAGACAGGGTGCTATACATAAAGAAACATGATAAAGAAATAAGTCAAAAGGATAATATAGTTGTGTTGGGAGGTAGAATTGAGGGTTGTTTTGGTATTTGTTTGTTTCCCTCTATTTGCTAACCTTTCTGAATAAGGTTGGCTTGCTTTTATAATAAAACAATAAAATCTCAAAGTGGAAAGGGCTGGCTGGGTATAATACAAAATCAATATAAAAGAAAAGTTTGAAAAATGCAGCTACATGAAAATGAAAATTTTCTGCATGGTAGCAAACAAATGACAAACTGAGAAGAATCTCAGAGAAAGGGCTGATGTCCTTACAATATAAAGAACCCCTACCAATCAATATGAAAAAGATGAACAACCTAGTATAAAAATGGGCAAAGATCAATAACCAATAGAAAATGGACCAAGGATGTAAACATAGGAGAAGAAGTACAGATGGTTCTTAAACACTTGAAAAGATGCTTATATTAGCTGGTGGGGAGTAACTCTAGCTACTGTATACAAAATATCTCAGTGCTTTAACATAGTAGAAGTTCAAATACAGTCCATTTGGGTGTTCAGCAGGTGGCTTTCTACATGTGATTCAGAGACTTAGGATCCTTCCATCTAGCAACTCTGCTCCTACAGCCTCTAGTCCTCCTCTGTCCAGCAGACAAGAGAAGGGAGATGATGGAGGTTGCTCTTGAGAAGCTTTTATAGGCCAGGTTAAAAATTCATCTCTACTTCCAGCCACACTCCATTGTCTAGAACTTAGTCATT
This sequence comes from Stenella coeruleoalba, assembly GCF_951394435.1. NCBI lineage: Eukaryota > Metazoa > Chordata > Mammalia > Artiodactyla > Delphinidae > Stenella > Stenella coeruleoalba. The sequence continues at coordinate 86,565,326 of NC_137153.1, forward strand.
TGGCCAGAACTACTGCCAGGGAGGCTGGGAAATGTAGTCTAGATGTATGCCCAGGAAGAAAATTAAATGAATTTGATGAATGATCATCTAGCCGATCTACCACAATGCTTAACCTTTCTCATATTAAGAGAAATGTAAATTAAAGTAAAACTACAATTGTGTACCATTTTCTGTCTACCAGATTGGTAAAGGTAAAAAGTTTGATAACAAAATGTAGGCAAGTAGGCACTCCCATACAAGAGGATTTGGGGGTGAAGATTGGTACATCCTCTTTGGAGGGCAATTTGTCCAAGGCTACCAAAATTTTAAATGCACATACTTTTTGAGTCAGCATATATAAATGCTTATTCTTACATAAAATATCTCTGGAAGAATAAATAAAAATTGATAATAATGGTTGCCTCTGGGGAAAGGAATTAGGTGGCTGGGGCACAAGGAGTAGGAAGGAGATTTACTTTTCACTGTATATGATTTTGTGTCTTTTCACTTTCTACATGGGCTTGTATTATCTGTTCAAAAACTAATTGTTTAAAAAACAAAAAGTTGAGAATAAATAAATAAATAAAGTTATAGTCATTCATCAAGTATCTACTGATATACCAGGCATCTTTCTAAACACTAGGACACAATAGTAAGCAAGACAAAGTCCCTGCCCTGATTGTGTTTATTTTAATTTACCCCCCAGAGTCTCAGCCTTTCCTATTGATCCTCTTATTTCTGTACGTTCATATTGGTAATGTTTTTCCTTCCAAAATTACCAAATTTCTCCTGATATTCTTTGTTCTCATTCCTTCAATGTTAATAGATAGTGAAGTTCTAAATGTTCTTCTTTTTCATTATTTCTCTTCAAATGTCTTAAATTTCTGTAAAATTATTACTACATGCATTCTAATTTCTTTCTTCTAGTTTTATTGAGATAGAATTGACATATAGCACTATATAAGTTTAAGGTGTATAGCACAATTATTTGACTTACATGCATCATGAAATGATTACCACAATACGTTTAGTGAATATTCATCATCTTATATAGATACAAAATTAAAGAAATAGAAAAAAATTTTTTTCCTTGTGCTAAGAACTCTCAAGATTTATTCTGTTAACTTTCATATATAGCATTCAGCAGTGTTAATTACATTTATCATGTTGTACATTACATCTCTATATTATAACTAGAAGTTTGTATCTTTTGGCTACCTTCATCTAATTCTCCCTCGCCTCACCCTTTGCCTCTGGTAACCACAAATCTGATCTTTTTCTATGAGTTTGTTTGTTAGTTTTGAAGTATAATTGACCTACAACTCTGTGTTAGTTCCTGGTATACAACATAGTGACTCAGTATTTCTATACATTTTGAAATAATAGTTTAGTTACTGTCTTTCATCACACAAGGATATTATTGTACGTAGTTATCAACTATATGCCCCATACTGTACATTTAATACCTGTGATTCCTTTCTTGTGCAGCTGGAAGTTTGTACCTCTTAATCTCCCACACCAATTTCTCTCCTCTCCCCACTCTCCTCCCTCTGGCAACCACCCGTTGGTTCTCTGTATCTATGACTCTGTATCTTTCGTTATGTTTGTTCATTTGTTTTGTTTTTTAGGTTCCACATATAAGTGAAATCATACAGTATTTGTCTTTCTCTGTCTGACTTATTTCACTTAGCATAATACCCTCTAGGTCCATCCGTGTTGTCACAAAATTTCATTCTTTTTTATGGCTGAGTAATATTCCTGTGTGTGTGTGTGTGTGTGTGTGTGTGTGTGTGTGTTTGTGTTTGTGTGTGTGTGTGTGAGCGCTCACACACACACGAAGTTTCCCTTTCTCTACATCCTCACCAAGACTTATTTGTTGTCTTTTGGATAATAGCTATTCTGACAGGTGTGAGATGATATTTCATTGTGATTTGACTTGAATTTCCCTTATGATTAGTGATGTTGAGCATCTTTTCATGTGCCTGTTGGCCATCTTTATGTCTTCTTGGGAAAATGTCTATTCAGATCCTTGGCCCATTTTTTGATTGGGTGTTTGTTTTTTTTGATGTTGAGTTGTATGAGTTCTTTGTATATTTAGGATATTAACCCTTTATCAGATATATCGTTTGCAAATATCTTCTCCCATTCAGTAGGCGGCCTTTTGATTTTGTTGATGGTTTTCTCTGCTGTGCAAGAGCTTTTTAGTTTGATGTAGTCACATTTGTTTATTTTTGCTTTTGTTTCCCTTGCCTGAGGAGACATATCTAAAAAATATTACTAAGACTAATATCTAAGAGCATACTGCCTATGTTTTCTTCTAGAAGTTTTATGGTTTCAGGTTTTACATTTAAGTCTTCAATCCATTTTGAATTTATTTTTGTGTATGGTGTGAGAAAGTAGTCCAATTTGATTCTTTTACATGTAGTTGTCCAGTTTTCCCAACACCATTTATTAAAGAGGCTGTCTTTTCCCCATTGTGTATTCTTGCCTCCTTTTTCATAGATTAATTGCCCATATAAGAATGGGTTTCTTCCTGGACTTTCTATTCTGTTTCATTGATCTATGTGTCTGTTTTTGTGCAGTACCATACTGTTTTGATGACTGTGTAATATAGTTTGAAATCAGGGAGAGTGATACCTCCAGCTATGTTCTTCTTTCTCAAGATTGTTTTGGCTATTCAGGGTCTTTTGTGTTTCCTTACAAATTTTAGAATTATTTGTTCTAGTTCCATGAAAAATGCTATTGGTATTGTTATAGGGATTGCATTGAATCTGTAGATTGCCTTGAGTAACATGGCCATTTTAACAATATTAGTTTTTCTAATCCATGAGCATGGCATATCTTTCCATCTTTATGTGTCGTCTTCAGTTTATTTCATCAGTGTCTTATAGTTTTCCAAGTACAGGTCTTTTACTTCCTTAGTTAAATTTATTCCTAAATATTTTATTCTTTTTGATGTGATTGTAAATGGGATTGTTTTCTTAATTTCTCTTTACGTGCATCCTAATTTTAAATCCCATCGGAAGAGGCAACCACATTAGTAGTAGTGATGGTGGTGGTGGTGATTTCAGTGCAGGAAGCTTATCTCTAAAAAGAATAGAAGCAATTTCCTTTGAAATTATATGATGCTAGCTAATACATTCTTCTCCTTTTACTTTATAGACTAATATTTGTATATCTTATTATTTCAAATACCCAGTAAAAGCTAAACATTTTCGTAGGTCTTATCTTGTTATAGAAAATTATAAATACCCTTTATAGAAATGAGGGAGACAAAAAGAGTCTAAAGAAGAAAAGAACCATTCTCCCTAACCCCTCTGAAGAAGTTCAGGGATTGAGAATGGAGCAAGGTTCAGGTATTACTAGGAAAACCCAGCTTCAGGGGGTGGCATTCTCTCAGTGATTCACTACCAGCCAGCATCAGGTCCTCAGCCTTGTAAGCACAGAAACCTGAAATTTTCAGCACATACTGTGAAGCCTTCTCTTAAGATAGACTCATATTAGCCAAGCTGATAATTAAGCCTCTGAAAATGCTCCATTTATTATTAACGAGAAGGCCTCCAGCATTGGGCCCCAGCCCATTTGATGGCTTCATGTCATGCCTCTTCCACCCCAAGCATACTTTGCTCCTGCTCTTGGGGTCCCCTGCCCTCTCCCCCAGCACCACAGGGTTTCAGGCATCACACCTTTGCTCTGCTGCTCCCTCAGCCTGGCAGGCCTTCATCCTCCTGGTTCTACCTCCTCCCGGTGCTTTCTCCAGGCTCCCCAGTCAGAATGACTCATTCCCACGATCACTTGGTGTGTGATTTTCTACCTGATAGCCTGCTTTACATGCGTGCTCGACTCCCCACTCTCCATAAGCTCTTGGGCACAGGGACTGTTTCTGATTGCTCTCTTACTTTCTCCTCAGCCTCCTGTGCCCCGTCAGTGCTTTGCCGGCCCCACCATGGTCCCTTACGACACTGGCTCATGGTGCTGCGTTTGTGTTTTTCAGATGCATACCCAAACCACAAGTCTGCCTGACAACTTTTGATAAATTTGGATGTAGCCAATATGAGTGTTTGCCAAGACAGCTCACCTGTGACCAGGGCCGAGATCCTGTTTGTGATACAAACCACATGGAGCACAGCAATCTCTGCACTTTGTACCAGAGGGGGAAGAGCCTCTTATACAAAGGCCCGTGCCAGGTACCACTGTTTACCTGACAAACCCAAGTACACTGAGCATGAAATCAGCTTATGATCTTTTACACATGAATCAGCAGTGAGACCCCTTCAGGGTCTGCTGTGGATCCCGTCAAATCTAGAGCACTCAGTCCTCCACCAAAAATGAGCCACCCCGAGGCTGGCTTTTCCTCCTAACACTGGAGGGCCCCCTTGCTCATGTGTGAACCTTTGCACATCTAGTGTACAGAGCAAGAAGAGGGAGGCTTCTTGCCGCCAACCATTAGGAAAAGAATTTAAAGTCTCACACCCCTGGCATTGGTCAGCAGCATCTTCACTTCCCCTAGTTCTGCGGGCCCTCATTAGAAAACAGCCCAGGAAGGATGCGAGGTAAAACAACGAAGAAAAGAGCTCTTTCCCCACTCTTCCCACTGAAGTCCCACCTGAGGTATGAAAAGTGACTGAAAATTTCTCTGAAACTTAATGTTGTCTTACATCAGTTTATCTTTCAGTCTTTGAGGGTTGTGAAATCTGTATTCATGTTAAAAATAACCCCAAGGACAACCCCACTGAGGCCTCCCACAGTACCACTGATCTATGGGCTGGGCCCTCTGCCTGGGGGAAGCCCAGCCTTGGGCCAGCACCCCCTGCCCACAGCTGGCTGACACCGGACCTGCTGGCCGCTCATTTCCTGGTCTTCATTGTCGGAAAATCCCTTCAGGTCATCCCCCTGGGCTTGTTTCCCCTCAGAGATCATGTTCCAAGTGCACTGATACCTTTACTCTGAATTCCCAGTCTTCTCTTCCTGTTGTTCCCTGTTCCTGGCTTCAAGTTTTCGCTTCCATGTTCCTAACCTACCTCATGGAGCCAGTCTGTCTGCTCTCCTGATCTCTCCACTCTTCCCTCTCCTTATCCCAGCATGAAATGATAAGGCCTCTGAATTTGCATGAAGATTGGTCTTGTTTTCTTCTAACAGGTTCTTCTGGAATAAAGGAAGTCTGGAAGGAGGGAGGATTTTTATCTCATATCAGTTCACAGAGAATGAGTACCCAAGTCCCAGAGAGGCTGAGAAAAGTAATCTCTTCAATTCATCTTGGGACAGCCCAATTGCCCCCAGCCCCACCCCACGTTTAGCAACCTCAGGAGCTTACTTCAGAGGGTCCAAGAATTTATACTGTCTTTCTTCCTTCCTGAAAATAGGGAGACCTACTCTGCACTCTTGGTTAGGAAAAGTGCACCACAGAGGTTTACAGGCTAACTGTGCTTTCTTGCCCTCAGCCCTTCTGCAGAGCCCCAGAGCCCATCTGCGGGCACAACGGGGAGACCTACAGTAGCGTGTGTGCTGCCTACTCGGACCGGGTGGCGGTCGATTACTATGGGCCCTGCCAGGCTGTCGGGGTCCTCTCTGAGCACAGTTCTGTCACTGAGTGTGCTGCTGTGAAATGTCCTTCGCTCTCGGCGACCGAATGCAAACCCATCATCCCACCCGGTAGGCTGGCAGTATTTGGGGTGGGGCAGGGGTGGAAGCGGGAGGATTTGCGTATCTGTCTCCAGAGAGTGAGTCACTGAGAAGAGAGATGACTAGTGTGTTTAAACTTTCAGGAAGTCTTGACTCCAGCTGATGCTGATTAGATGCATTACTCTGGGCCAACCTTAAAAAGCTGTGGATCTGCCTTAGACATCATCTGGTCTGGTGATTTTAAAACAATGTGGAAAACTTTTTTCAATCCTGCCTTAAACACCAATAGATAAACAGCAATATTTAATTGCTAGAATTATGGTTATTAGTTCAAATGCATAGTGTTTGCATATTATAAAGTTAATGAATAAGGAATTGGTTACTAATGAATGAATAATTGAAGTAGTTTTGATGAACACAAACATTTGAAATTGAGAAAAACAGAAGATGGTTGTTATCTTAGATTGGCCTTAGCATCTAATTTAATTGTTTTTGTTGCATATAATCAAGAAAGTCTTGTTTCGTACAGGCTATTATAAGTGGTGACAGTTTTCAAACAGCTTACCTTACAGTCTCATACTCTTCGGTTAGACAGAGATGTCAGAAGAGACTTTATCCCAAGTCTGCACAGAACAGATTAACCTGGAGTCTAACAAGTTCATTCCTCTGTCCATGAACTCAGCAAATGTTTCTTGAGCTTCCACTATGTCCTAAACACCTTCTAGGCACTGGGGACACAGCAGTGAGCAGAACAAAGCCTCTTTCCTCCTGGAGACCACGATCTGACATTTTATTATGGTCTAACAGTTTAAAATAATTTTTAAAATTAAATTTGAATTAAACACTCATGGAATCCCTGAAACACTTGCTCCTGTGTTTCGCAGACAGGAAACACTTGCCCGGGATCACGCAGTGAGTTCTGAGCAGGGCAGGGTCTAGGCCCTGCCTGTCTTGAAAGGCCAGCTCTCCCTGTGCTGTATTAAACCACAGCTGCCCCACCTGAGAAGTAGCACAGGAGGAAAGCAGGGATGGAGGAAGGATTTCGGTAAATGTATAGAGTATAAGACTCCAGGTTGGTCAGGGAACATATCTAAAAGTGCAGTCATCAGGAAGGACTGCTGTGACTTTCCCAGCACAAAATGAAGGGCTGGTCATTTCACCAACTATTATGAATTCTCTTTGTTTCTAATTCTGAACACACATAAAATGGTTTCTGTTATACAGGTGCTTGTTGCCCGTTATGTGCTGGGATGTTAAGAGTTTTATTTGACAAAGAAAAACTGGATACTATTGCTAAGGTAGGTTGCTTTATGTGCTATGTACCGTTGAAACCTTATCGATAAACCTGTCAGTAGTCCTACAGACAGAATGAGTCATGTCATTTATAGATGAAGAAACTAATTTGCACGGGAGCAACTTGCCCAAGGCCGTATAGTAGCTCACAACCAGGAGAACTGGGGTTTGAACTCAAGGTGTCTGGCTCCGTCCTGTGCTCCTTCCCTCTACAACCTGGCTGTGTGGTGACCTTGCTCTGCAATCCATCGGCCCGGGCCTTTCTCAGAAAAGGTCCCCTGCCGGCATAGTGGAGGCAGACGAGGCAGCCAGGGACTGGTCACGCCCAGATGGTCTCAAGGTTGCCAGCCCTCACATGGTCCCCATGCCGCCGGGGGCTGCGTCCAGAACCGGCCACATTCCTCTGATGGTTTTGCCTCTTTCCCTTTGCTGTATCATCACTTTTTCTGCTTGCTGTTTTAGAGACTCGTCTCTAGAAATGTAGCAGCCAACACCTGCCACTACCTAGAAAATTATGTCCATTTCTATGAAAACACCTGTATTTTTACAGGAAGGCTTTAATTATTTTCCTGTGGCGTCCAACTCAGAACTGTCCCTTAAAAAAGTGCTCCTGGGGCTTCCCTGGTGGCGCAGTGATTGAGAGTCCGCTTGCCGATGCAGGGGACACGGGTTCGTGCCCCGGTCCGGGAAGGTCCCACATGCCGCGGAGCGGCTGGGCCCGTGAGCCATGGCCGCTGAGCCTGTGCGTCCGGAGCCTGTGCCCCGCAGTGGGAGAGGCCACAGCAGTGAGAGGCCCGCGTACCGCAAAAAAAAAAAAAAAAAAAAAAAAAAAGCTCCTCGTGAGAGTGTTTATCTCAGCCAGAAAACTCAGCAGTCAGAAAACAAAAACAACAAACCCGTTGGAATGGGCTCTGTGGATATTTTAGAATTCAGCCAGCAAGGCCCTGTTGGGGCCCCGCACTTAGGGGTTCCTTGGTTAAAAGAGCCTCTGTGGCTTAGGCAAGGTGGCAAGGCAGCTTAGGCAGTAATAAGGAATTCTTCTTTTTTTTCAGGTAATGAATTTTTTTGTCTCTCTAGGTGGCAAACAAAAAGCCAATAACCGTTCTGGAAATACTTCAGAAGATCCGCATGCATGTGTCTGTCCCACAGTGTGACGTATTTGGATACTTCAGCATCGAATCAGAAATTGTGATCCTGATCATTCCTGTGGATCATTATCCAAAAGCTTTGCAGGTGGGGTTCAGCACATGTTGTGCAAGCATCCTGTTACTTTCAAGTATGGAGGCCTTGGGAGGGGGTGAGGGCAGGAGGAAGGAAAGCATGGCAGTCTCTGAGGGGCGGAGCTGCACTAGGTTAGCAGTGGCCAACAGAACGCAAAGGAGTGGGAGAGGGCAGAGGTTGAGATGCTGTGACTCAGAGCGTGCAGAGATGGAAGGCATCTGCTCATCACCCAGACGAGGAGGCGGCTGAGGCCCAGGGAAGGCAGGGACTGACACAGGTCACGCAGTAACAAAACCAGGACCGACTCCTGTCTCCCGAGGGCTGTGCCCCCACTGGGGAGGAGGAGCACACCAGCGCTGGTCTTATGGGCCAGCTCACAATCTAGAGGTGAACTTCACTCAGGAGGCCCAAGTTTCAGTGTCAACACAGTGAGGGCTCCAGTGAAGGGGGTGAATACGGCCGTTTATAAACTGCCACAGTTAGGAAGTTCATTAAGTCTAATTGCTTTCCTCCTGATGTGTCGGTGGGCATTGAAAGGCCACTCCCTGTGACTATGTTTAAGCTTGAAAAGATAACTTCTAAGCGTGGAGAAGGGGTGAACAGGATTGTGGGAAAAGAAAGGGCAGTGGCAGTGTGGGTCATGGCTTTTTTCATTTGATTTCCATTGATGCAGTTATTTTTTGTGTAATAAATTGAGACTATTAAAATGTTACTTTGGCTAAGAAAAGAAGGACAAAGAGAAAGCCTATTCCTGGTGTTAGGATATTTGTGGAATTTGTCTGACTTGACCTTTTCATGGATTCTGTGATTTTATATTAAAAGAATCTGATTATCCTCTCCCAGATTGAGGCTTGCAATAAGGAAGCAGAGAAGATCGAATCCCTTATCAACTCCGACAGCCCTACTCTGGCGGCCCACGTCCCTCTGTCCGCCCTCATCATTTCTCAGGTGCAGGTCTCCAGCAGTGTGCTTTCGGCCGCTGCCAGGGCCCAGCCTCCCTGCCACTCCCACCTCTTCCTCCTCATCCTGGGTCTCGCCTTGCACAGGGTCTGGACACACAACTGACTGCCCATGAAAAGTGCAAAATATTCCTCGATCTAATCTTTCTACTTTGGAAAAGACGTACAGGACTGCTGGTTTATAGTTGAATAGTGGCCAAGTCAAAGCACTTGTCACCTCTAACCTCTATGCACCACACAGTATTTTTCTTAATCACCAGTGTTAGTAAGGGTTTTGTTTTGTTTCTACAAATGTTACAATACGTTCTTCCAAATACTGATGAAAAGAGGATGTCTCCTTCTGGCGGATCACTGCCTTACAATTTACATTTTGCTCATTAGATGGGTCCCCCACTCTAAAACAAATTCTATATCATTGGTAAATGAGATGATCACATTGTAGAAATATAGCTCACTTTACTGTGGGCTTCGTATCACAAAAACTTCATTTCCAAGTTCTTTTTAGTATTAAAGTGCCCCTAGCGTGTGTGTTTGTTTACAGATATTCCCTACTCTGTCTAGAAGTGAGGGGTCAGAGCAAAGAGCCACTGCTATTAGAGTATGAAATAAAGATAAGGCATCTTTGGAATTATCATATAAATCATCAGGCAAATTTAATTTACAGAAATCTAATTCAGGATTCCATTTAATGTGGTAAGCAAAAGCAAGCTAAGTAAATGGCACTCATACAATATATTGTAAGTGACAGTCTCAGTGGTTCCTAATGTGTGTCTGTGACTTTTGTGAAAGGGAGAAGTTATATCCCATCAAAGCGACTTGTATTATGCATTTTTATATTAACCAGATGTATATTCTTTGGTATCATCCAAGTTAAATTTAGAGTTTTTAAAGATTGACCTTTAAACCAATTGCTGCTACTTATGTAATTGCCAAAAAGTGAAATAATTAGTAGTTCGTGTAAATAATACATGATTTTTCTATTTTATTATGAAGAAGGTGAATAGCCATATTTGTAAAATGACAATCATGTGTGTTAACCCAGTACTTTCCGTTCATGAAGACACATTTGCTTTTTGTGATATGCACAGTGTAGATAAGTGTTCTGTTTGACTTTCTTTTTTGACATAGAATTATAAAGAATTGTGGTTTATATATTTAAAAGTGTCAATCTAAGTTTGAAAATGTTTGCATGTTGTCTAAGAAATTGAATACTTTGAATGTGTTTCACAGTTTGAAATAAGCTATTCAGTGTAATACTTCTTGTTTATATGCACCTAAGCTTAGATTTTACATGAAGTGTTTTTTTCAGTGTTATATGTACCTTCTGAAAAATATAGGGATATGCATATTATACCAAAATGTTGTTTAAAAGTGGGCACTTAGGGCTTCCCTGGTGGCGCAGTGGTTGAGAGTCCGCCTGCCGATGCAGGGGACACGGGTTTGTGCCCCGGTCCGGGAAGATCCCACATGCTGCGGAGCGGCTGGGCCCGTGAGCCATGGCCGCTGAGCCTGCGCGTCCGGAGCCTGTGCTCCGCAATGGGAGAGGTCACAATAGTGAGAGGCCCGCGTACCGCAAAAAAAAAAAAAAAAAAAGAAAGAAAGAAAGAAAAAAAGTGGGCACTTAAAGCTTTCAAAATTTCTCAGTGGTGATGTAGCATGTTTGTTGCAATTGCTTTTTCTATATAAATGTCTTCAATGCAATATACTGGAAAGCTTTTCTATTTTAATAAAATAATTTTATATGATTATGTGTATTTCCAAGCAATGTGCACATTTTAAATGAAACCACTGATCACTCTTGGGCAAGCTATGTCCTTTGCTTTGGAATAAGAAGTTATGGGAGTGTTATTACTCCAAACCTGGGAAAGTGGAGCAGATGGAACAGAGCTGGTCAGAGCAGACCCAGGCATGACCAGAGGCCAGGCTGTGGCAGAAAGTCAAGTACAAAGACCCCAGCTTTAGGTCTTCAGGACAGAGAGAGCTTCAGGCCCTCCAAGACCAGGAACAGACTAGGGAGTTCTGCTCCCCACTGCCTCGGCCCAATATTCCAGCCCCAGGATATGTCCTGGGAAAAAGGGAACTGGTCAGCAGGCCCGAAAGGTTCTGTCAGTCAGCAGAGGCTAAAGCCCCAAACCTCCATCTTGCTCCCATCACATGTCTGCTGTGGGTCAGTTGCGCTTCTTCTCTATACTGTCTTCGCTTCTGGACCCACCCAGTGTCCTCACAAAGAGAAGAAGGAGACGAAGAAAACCACAACTGGCCCTTAGGTCTCTGCTCAGAAGTGGCACTGTCGTTTCTGCCTACGTCTTACCAGCCCAAGCAAGTCACTCCCGAGTTCAAAAGGTAGGGATTTGTCGTCTTCTGGTGTGTGTGTGTGTGTGTGTTGGCAGGAGGCAGTAGGGAAGGAGCTGGGGGTGGGACCATGAGTATTTTGAACAATGATACAGTATACTGCAGAGGCCCTTTCTCATCAGGATAGGACAATAGCCAGGACTGACTAAATTTCTTATTATAAAAGCAGTAGAGGGGCTTCCCTGGTGGCACAGTGGTTGAGAGTCTGCCTGCCGATGCAGGGGACACGGGTTCATGCCCTGGTCTGGGAGGATGCCACGTGCTGCGGAGCGGCTGGACCCGTGAGCCATGGCCGCTGAGCCTGGGCGTCCGGAGCCTGTGCTCTGCAACGGGAGAGGCCACAACAGTGAGAGGCCCGCGTACTGCAACAACAACAAGAAAAAAAGCAGTAGAATGAGAGAGGTGCTTGGGTTTGGGGGAGAGGGAATATCAAGGGAGGAAAAGATCTAAAGGTTGGTCCTGCCCTGAGGACACAATCACACAATTATGAGAACTCTGACGATAGATAGTCACTGGCCAAACAAGCCCAGTGCTGGTCAATTCAGGCGATGGTGCTCCTCACTGGCCAGTGGCTGTGGTGATCACAGCCAGGCTGCCTCATGGACAGGGTGTCAGTGGCTTCCTGGCCTTGAAGCAGGACAGAGCCCCTGCTGGTTGGCTCTGCCCAAGTGTGTCAGGCAGGCTAGCAGAGACCCTGTGGGAGTCAGAGGGGCTGTGGGAGAGAGAGAAATGAGGCCCATGTGCCCCTGTAATAATGCCAGGGCTTAGTAGCGGGGTGGTGGCCTGGAAGTCCAGGAGAAAACGGTTCTGCAGGATGGGGACAGTTTAGCAGGTGAGGTAACTGCATGAAAAGGGGACTCCAGAGAAAGATTCAGAGGCTCCTATGGCCATGGGTGATGAGGCCAAGTCTCTAGGAAACAGATGAGATGGCCCCCTATCCAGCCTACAGGAAGTAATTGGACAGGAATGGACCCTAGGAGAGTCATAGGCCTGGCCTGGGTCACATGCTCACCTCTGTGGCAGAGAAGGAAAATCAGGAGAGCTTCAGCCCCACCTAAACCAGATGGAATGGATTTCTCACAGGAAACAGCGCAGTTCCTAGAAGAAACCTTCTGCTAGATGTGTCCTCTGGGGTGTGTGCATCTCTCACAGGCCGTTAGCCCCCAAACCAATCCAGCCTGGGAGCACACAGCTATGCCTCGCCCTCAGGCCGGGCGCACACCTGGAGCTGTCAAACTGTCAGCCACCAGAGCCCAGGAACAACCAACAGGGTCCCTGTGAGACTGACCTATTGAAAAAGGGAATTATCCAAAGTGATTGATAATAAAGTAATTGTTATCCACAGAGCAAAAGTGCCAACAAAAAGGAGAGAGTGATGAGTGCAGAAATTTTAAATCAGTACAGAAAAGAAGCAAGCCGACTTGGGGAAGATTCTGCTTGCCTCCTGGGTGCCTCGCTCCAGAGCAAGCTCTATCAGGGAGCTTCCCAAGGGCTCCAGGACCCGGGACCCGGGCTTAGGACTTGATTGGCGCTGGATAACACTAAACTGTGAGTCCCTCCTAAGTCATTTTTCTGTAAACCAGGGACGGCCAATGCATGTCATTCATGCCACCAAAGCGTCATTTGAGGGCTCCGTCATGGTCTCCTGGTGGTTGTCTCCGCTCCAAGCCGAGCTTCAAGCACAGCGTTCTGAGCGAGGAAAAAAGGGGATGAGAGTTGTGGTGCCTTCTTTTCCTGCCAGCGCCTCTTATGAGTAAGAAAAAACATCTCTCAGAAATCCCTCAACAGTTGTCCCTTGTATTTCCTTCAGGATCAGGTAATATTCCCAACCCAAGTCAGTTGGCCAAGAGGAGTAGGATAGCCGTAGCTGGCTAGTCAGGGGCTGCACACACTGCTGCCCCAACCAAGTCGAGGTGCAGGAGGACAAGAGTAAGATGGTCAAGGCCGCCAACAGCATTCGCCTTAAGATAAAGCCAGTTTTTTACAGTCTCAACTTGTTAGAGTGTAAATATGAAAAGTTTTGTTTTTCCAGTAATTGCCCCTGGCTGTTCTAGTTGGACCCCTATGTCTAACTAGGTAGTGGAACCCCATAAGAACGGCTGGCTGATTTCATAACTTTAGTGCTTTCCTCCAGTTACTTAAACAGCCTCACTTCATTTCTCAGGCCTCTGTCCTGGTTATCTTAAATCTTCAATCCCATATCCAATGCGAAGGCCTCTTCCACCTCCTCTGGCCTAGATGCTTGCTTAGAGTAGGGGTGTGGCAGGGATGGTCTTTTTGCATCCAACAGAGACAAGGCTTACTTCTCAGTGCGTCGGTGAGCTTATCATGGTGTCACTAGTGGCGTCAGTCACAGACGTTAGGATGGCTTCAGTACAAACTGTGGGACATTAGTTTCTAGTAAGAAAACTTGTCAACCAAGAGCTGAGTGGTCTTGCCCTCAGCTATGGTTTGCCTGTACAAGACAGGAATAGGTAACCTAATTGTACAATGTGTCATGGGAAGTGTGAGGAGAGGGAGAGAAAATCTAATAAGGAGCAGACAGAAGGCTTCCCAAGGCGCTTGATTTGAGCTGGGCCTGGTGGAAATAGGAATGCTCTGCCAGATTGCTTTGAGGTGAGGCATTCTAAGTAGAAGGGACGGTTTAAGCAAAGATACAGAAGCAGGAGAGTCTGGGTCCGTCCCAGTGGTAGCACAGTGGAGCTGACAACTTGGGGAGGGGTGGTGAGGGAAGGTATAAGGCAGGTCATGTGTGCAGCCTTGAATGCCAGACCAGAATGGCACCCAAAGCCGCTGGCCTTGCCTTCCCAGCTATACTGGCTGACTGGATAGCTCTGGTGTACGTAGGACCATGGCCATCCAACTTCAGTGTCCAGAGAGACCTTCAAGATCACCCACTGATCTTGTTATGGGGCTGTGCTCCCTTCCCCTCTGTCCTGTGAACATCCTGGACTCTACGGAGGAAACATTAACTGAGCCTGGCTGGGTGCCAGGCTTCCCCTCGGCCTGGTACCCTCCCTCAGGGTTCAGCCTGGGTCTGTTTCAGCTCCACCTTTGGAAGAAAGTTAAACCCGCCAACAACACTGATAGTCTTGACACAGAATCCATAGAAGACATTTTCTTTTCCTTCATTTGAATGGTTTTGCTCTAGCCCTGGCTGATGGGAGTCGAACCCACACATTCCCACAGAGGGAACTGTATTTCTCAAAGGGACCAGAGGCCCTGCTCCTGTCGCCCTCCCTCCCAGCTGCATGTGAGCTTTGCCAGGCGAGGGAAAGGGAATGCTGAGGGATCATTCCTAAGGAAATTCCTTTCCCCAGTCCAGCAATCTTGGAGCTGGGGAGCAGACATCCATTTTGTACACAGAGGGCAGTAGGCCCAGAAAGCAATATTAGCCCAGGGTCACACTGCGAGTCAGGGCAGAGCCAAGCCTGAGGCCAGCTCTGGGCTTTCCCCAGCACAAGGCAGCCGGGCAGGATTTGTGCTTCTCAGGGATGGAGCCAGCCACGCAGGAGAGCTTCGCGAAGGTGGACACCAGGAGTGGCCCGAGTGAACTAGGTTCAGCATCAGGTCGGGCTGAAGAGGCAGGCACCTGAGTGGGGTCTGACAGGTCCAAGGAGCAACAGGGATCATAAACGTAACAGACACAGCTCTCCTGCCCTTTCTGTGACAGAAAACGGTACAGAGAGGGCACGTGCTGAGTCTAAGGTCTGGTTAGGTTCTCAGGAAGTTAGGCTGGTGGGGGTAAGGGTAAGGCAGGAAGCCTTCACATGGGAAAGCGTGTTAACACCCCTGCCCCCAGCTCCACCCACTCTTTCATTTTTCCTAAATGAAATTCTGTTGTTTTCTTAATGTAAAAAATAACCTGTGTGCGTTCCCCCAAATACCTGGAAATATAAACAAAGGAAAAAGTCACCCTCAATGCACCTTCCTTCCCCTGCCTCTACAAATGAGCGCAGAATCCTTCTAGAGCTGTCTCTGTACCTAGTTGGGGCAGGGTCCTTCCTCTGTGTGCATGGGAACGCAGGTGGTTACCCCGGGACCATGGTTTCACATCTGGGACGTTGCCTGCTGGTTGGCACTTCCCTGCCTGATGGTCCGCAGGTGGAAGCTGCGTGTCGGCCAGAACCTCGCCGGGTCATCAGCTGTCCTATGCCTGAAGCCTGCCTCACTGTTTCCCTGGACAATCTCCCTCTGACCTCTGCTGGAGATGTGAGCCGCAGTTTTACTAAGGAGTCATGGAGGCATTTATGTTGGTCAAGACCCAGCAGGAAAACAGGTGGCCCACCCAAATCAGGATAATTTGAGGAAGGCTTAATAAAGGGACTATTTACAAAGGTGTGAGCAGGATGTAAGAAACCACAGGAAGAGTGCAGGGCATGAGCTATAACATGGGGCTGTTAGCCACCCCTTGGCCCAAATCAGTGAGGTTGTTACCAGAGCCCAGGGGGAGTGCTGCATGGAGCGGGCGTCCTGCCCCGCCCTCAGGTCTCCCCCTGTTGCTGAACCCTGTCAGAAGCCAGAGGACAAGGGGGCCTGCTGCAACTATACAGGTCAGCCTTCCCAACAGAGAGCAGGGTGCAGAGTCAATTTAAGGAAGGAAATGGAGCGAAAGAAGACACCAGCACAACAGGGCAATGCCAAGTAAGAGGACGGGAGATGTGACAGTATCTGCCCCCTCATTCCAGTGCACCTCCCTCTTGATTTAAACTTTTGGAGGGGTCCCGCTGAGCACGCCTACCTTCCTGACCTCACTCAGCCTCCTCAGTTCCTCTCTATCCTCCTCTCATAGCCCTTCCTCATGCCCACATTTCCCAGACTCTCTCCCCAGCTCCCCGAGAATCCCCACCCCTCCACGACCTAGAAAGGATTCAGGCCCTCTGCCCTTCCTGAGTCACACAAACACGCTCCCAGCCTGTAGCGCTCCAGACAGGAGCAGAGTTACGGGCTGTGCTTGTTCAGACCATGGCAGAACACTTCCCCTCCCAAGCAGAGGACCAGGCTTCAGGATCCAGCTCACCTTCCCCATCAGCAAGGAGCTGCCCAAGAGCAAGTACCCTCCTCAACGTGAGTATTCATTTTCTTCCTAAAGCAGCCCAGGCTGTCGCATGTAAAGAAGGGACAAAATCCTCATAATAAAATGAATTTGATCATGTGTCTAGTGAAATAAGTCTATACCTTGGTGCTTTTAAAATGGGTTGCTGGGCTTCCCTGGTGGCGCAGTGGTTGGGAATCTGCCTGCCAATGCAGGGGACGTGGGTTCGAGCCCTGGTCTGGAAAGATCCCACATGCCGCGGAGCAACTAAGCCCGTGAGCCACAACTACTGAGCCTGCACATCTGGAGCCTGTGCTCCGCAACGGGAGAGGCCACGACAGGGAGAGGCCCGCGCACCGCGATGAAGAGTGGCCCCCGCTCGCCTCAACTGGAGAAAGCCCTCGCGCAAAGACCCAACAGAGCCAAAAATAAATAAATAAATTTATATATTAAAAAAAATAGGTTGCTGGCTTTCTGGGGTCTCTATTATAACAGCACTAATCCCATTCATGAGGACTCTACCTTCATGACCTAATCACCTCCAAAGACCCCACCTCCAAATTCCAGCATATTGGGGGATTAGGTTTCAACATATGAATTTCAGCAGGACACAAACATTGTCTACAGCAATACAGTTATCAGTAAGAAGGGATTTTCCTTGAAGTCCCTTTATTTTCAAATCAAAGAAGTATCAAGCGATAAGTCACGGGGACTTCCCTGGTGGTCCAGTGGTTAAGAATCCGCCTTCCAATTCAGAGGACACGGGTTTGATCCCTGGTTGGGGAACTAAGATCCCACATGCCGTGGGACAACTAAGCCACAACTAAAGAAGCCCGTGTGCCGCAGCTAGAGAAGCCTACGCACCGCAATGGAGAGCCTGTGTACCGCAATGAAGAAAAGACCCAGTGCAGCCAGAAAAAAAAGAAGTAATAAGTCACTATCTATAGACATTTTTCTCAGCCCTTTGATGGTGAAGCTTCTCTCTTTACTGGTTTCCAAGCTCTGGGCAGAGAGTCGGGTGTGTCCCCTCTCTTAAGAAGGGGATATAGTAAGAGACTCATCTAGAGTTTGGCTCCATTGATATGCTGTGGCGACTGCTTCTCTCCCTTCCACCTTACCTTCCTTTGCTTATCCAAGTTTGACAGTGATGTCATCTAACTACAGCTTTTCTTTCCATCTGGAACACTGAGAGATGAACTTGGTCTGTGTGTTAACAGGAATACTATACTACAAATCAGCAAAATGTAAAATCTAGCAAACACTCCATGCTTGGTTATATCTTACATCTATTATCTCATGGAACTAGTAGTATAGCTTAAGCCTTGTGTATCATGCTCTTCTACTGACGGTTCCCACTGGAAGAATTATCATGTGAAAAATGACCAAGAAGGTTCCTAGACCATTTTCTCAAGATTGTCCAAGGATTCCTTTCACACAAGCATAGTGGTCAAGTGTTTTAAATGAATTACCTCATGCAATTCTCACAACGTCTCTCTGAGTGAAATAGTATTATTAATATCACTTACAGTTGATGCAATTAAGGCTTGAGGAGATTAAATAATTTCTCCAAGGTCACATGGCTGGTAAGTAGCAGAGTAGGGATATTTTGAACTTAGGTCTAATTCAAAGCTATACTCATATTTATTATACTGTGTATTTTCCTCTAAGTACAGCTTTGGCGGCATCCCGTATATTTTCTAACAACAATAACAAAGACAGCCTAACCCAATAAAATAAGGAGATTTTCTGCCAAGGTTTTTCTTTCCCCCACTTTTCTAGTTGCCATGCCCTTCTACCCATTGAACTATTACAATGAATTTTTTATTCCAAATAACTCTGCAGATCAAGACCCAAAGGCTGAAGGGCTTAAAGCATTATACATATCTTAAACCATAGTTTAGGGAAGAATTCATAAGAATATAAGACTTTAGACACTGAGAAAGGCTGAATCATGGAGTGCAGCACACTCTGGGCAAACATTTAGGACAGAAACAAAATTTCCCTTTCTGAAAAGGGAGATATGGTAGACATCTTCTGGGTTTTGGCTGCTCAGCATGTAGAGAAGTCTCCATATGAGTGTAAAAGATCTTGTATCTAACTATGGAAGCTGAAGGGGGGCAGACATTCCTCTGTTCTCTTTCTGAAAGCTTGTGTGAAGGCATGTGACTCAGGATCAGCCAAACAGATGCTCCTGCCCAAGAATCTGAGTCTGGAAGAGTTGACCCAGAGGTGTAGAGAGGGGCCAGGAAAGGTTCTGGATTGCTTGAATATTTACCCCCAAGAGACTAAAATAGATGTGACTGAGTTTCTGTCAATATGCAAGTTTAAGTTTTCTACCATCAGCAGAATTTGGACTAGATCTATACAGAGAAAAAGTTACCTTATTACATATCTAAATTGGGACTGTGAAATATTACACACACAAAAATAAATGATTTTTAAAGCGTGCTTTTAAGTAGCATCTCATTTAATTTAAAAAAAATCCTCTAAGATAGGTATTACTGTCTTCATTTCAAGCACCTGGATCACAATCAGTCAGTGGGCAGCAGAGTCAGAACATGGATTTGGGCTACATGACTTCAAGTCCATGCCCCAGGCTCTTAACTGAGTATTCTAATTGCCATTCATCTCTGAACACCTGTTTTGACTTCACATTTCTGTGCTCTAGGAGGGATTTTAAAAATTTTCTAAATAGCTCAAAATTTTTCAGTTAATATTTTGTTAAATTTTAGTGTTATTATATTGTGTTCAGAAAATTTAACTTAACAGTTTTTACTTTTGGGAATTTATCATGGTTGACTTTAAGGCCTAATATTTGGTCAACCTTGTATTTGTTCCATAGAAATTTGAAAATAATGTTATCAAATAGAAATGGTCTTAATACAAATTAAAAGACAGATATTGTCAGACTGGATAAAAAGAAAGACCCAACTACATCTTGTCAACTACAAGCTGGCCATTTTTTTTTTTTTTTTTTTTTTTGCTGTATGCGGGCCTCTCACTGTTGTGGCCTCTCCCGTTGCGGAGCAGAGGCCCCGGACGCGCAGGCTCAGCAGCCATGGCTCACGGGCCCAGCCGCTCCGCGGCATGTGGGATCTTCCCAGACCGGGGCACGAACCCGTGTCCCCTGCATCGGCAGGCGGACTCTCAACCACTGCGCCACCAGGGAAGCAAGCTGGCCATTTTTAATGTAAAGAAACAGCTGTGTTAAAAGTTAAAGAATGGAGTGGTGGTAAACATTTCTACAGTGCTTAATATTGTCAAGAAGTGTTCTAAGTACTTCACATGTATTAGATTTAGTGTGAACAATGTTGCAATAAAGCAAAAAGTATACAGTTTTTGCCTATGTGTGCAAATTTTGTCTTTTGTATACCAGTCAATATATACAACCTTCCAAATAAGTCAATATCAAGTTTTATGCCAATAAGTCTATAATTCTATAAAACACTAACGCAACATGGTGTTTTGCTATGTAAAACAGTAGTCTTCTGGGTTGCTGAAAGAAGGAAGAAAAAGTTAAAGGATGGAAATTAAATGAACCTACTAACACTAATTAAAAGAAAGCTAGAACGACTATATTGATTTCAGACAATGTAGAGATGTCACAGGAAGGAGTATTGCCAGAGATAGTGTTCTTGCATAATGACAAAGGAGTCAGTTTATCAAAATGATACATGAATTGTCAATATTTGTGCTCTTTATTTGGAGCATTACCTTTTTATTTAAATGCTCAAAGTACATGAAGCAAAACTGATTAGAATATAGAGGAGAAACAGACAAATTTACAATTATAGCTGAAACTTTCAACATCTCTCAATATTTGATAGAACAAGTAGACAAAAAATCAGTAAGGATATAAAAGACTTGAACAACACTATAATCAACTTTATCTAATTAGCATTTGTGGAATATTCTACCCAAGAACAACAGAACACACAATCTTTTCAAGGGTACACAGAATATTTACAAAGATAAGTCACATTCTGGGCCATAAAACAACTCTCAGTAAATGTAATAAAAGATTGAAATCATTAAACAATATTGTTTCCCAAATATTTAGAAACTAAATAGCATTGGGTTTTTTCTGGCTGTGTTGGGTCTTTGTTGCTGTGCGCAGGCTTTCTCTAGTTGCAGCGAGCAGGGACTACTCTTCATTGCGGTGCATGGGCTTCTCTTGTTGTGGAGCATGGGCTCTAGGCGTGTGGGTAGCACGTGGGCTCAGTAGTTGTGGGACATGGGCTTAGCTGCTCCGCAGCATGGTCTGGGAAGACCAGGGATCGAACCCGTGTCCCCTGCATTGGCAGGCAGATTATTAACCACTGCGCCACCAGGGAAGTCCCTAAATAACATTTTTAAATAACCCATAAGTCACAGGGAATAAGTCATAAGGGAAGTCAGAAATTATTTTGAACTGAATGAAAATGAAAACACAACATATCAAATTTGGTGACATGCAGCTAAAGACAGTCTTAGGTACAGGGTTAGGTTCCTGTGAGCTTCTAGTCACATTTTTTTGTCTGACAATCAATAATAACCCTGATTTGTGTGTGTCTCTGTTTAAAGACATTCTATTTAATATATACTGTTGATTCATCAACATTGGACTCATGGCCAATAGCACTATACCTCATGCCTGGAAGAAACTTATCTAATGTACATTTTCTTCTTAAGGCACACCACAGCCTTCCTGCAGTTAGGAACACTAAACAGCACTTCAGCACTTCACTTGGGGGTCATTTTAAGGAGGAAAATCACCACCACCACCAAGAAAAAGTTACCAAAGCTCACTCAAGAAGAAATAGATCATCTGAAAGGTTCTATATCCATTAATAAAGCTGAATTTATCATTTAAACCACACCCCCAAAAAAGGACCTCCATGCCTAGATGGCTTCATTGATGATTTGCAGGAAATATTTAAGAAATAATACTAATTCTATACAAACTTCCAGAAAACAGGAGAACCCTTTCCAACTTATTTTATAAGGCCAGCATTACCCTGATACCCAAGTCTGAAAAAGACATTACAAGAATAGCAAACTAACTATAGACCAACATTCTACAAAACATATCTGAGAGGGATTAAAGAAGATATAAATAAACGGAAAGATATACCATGCTGGTGGATCAGCAAACTCAATATTGTTAAGAGGTAACAGTTCCTCCCAAGTTTATCTATAAATTCAAGGCAATCCCAATCAAAATCTCAGCAGGCTACTTTTAGTTGTTTTGTTTTAATTGACAAGCTGATTTTTTAATTTACATGGAAATAAAAAGGACTTAAAAGGAACAAAACAACCTTGAAAAGAAAAAACGGGGAGATTTACACTATCTGATTTCAAGACATTATAAAGCTGTAGTAATCTAGACAGTGGGATATTAGTAAAAATAGGTATACAGATCAATAGCATAGAATAGAGAGCCCATATATATATATGGCCAATTGGGAAAGAATAATCTTTTCAAGAAATTTTATTGGAGCAATTTGATATTTATATGCCAAATAAGAAAAAAAAAAGAGAGAGAGAGAGAACTACATCCCTGACTTCACACCATACACCATAATCAAAATGAATGTAAGAGCTAAAACTGTAAAACTTCTAGAAGAAATATAGAAACTTTTCATGATCTTAGAGTAGGTAAGGAGTTCTTAAATAGGACATAAAACAAACAAAAAATAACTTGGGTCAAACACTCTTTCCGTATGACTTTTGTTGCCATATCTCTTTTCTCTGGGGCCAGCTAGGCAGCGACTCCCCCTCCAACCAGCCCAGGGCCCTTGGTAGGGGGTCAACTTTGGCACTGACATTCAGCACACTGTCCCTTCCCCGTGCCTGCTGCTAAAGCCAGCTCTAAAGCCCACAGCATCCCACCCTGCACAGACTCCAAAGATGCCACTACTTAGGATCCTGTCCCCCACCCATTCTCAGGCTCTCACCTCTAGCCCTCAACTCTATACAAGGAGATGTGAGTGAAACTTGGTCCCCACAAGGGCTTCTGGCTGCGTGCAGTGAGTGGCTCCACTGTGCTCAGCTCTCTCAGCCCATGCACCACCTTGAAGTTTTGTTTACCATGGAAACCACCTTCTAGAGATTCTAGAGGTGACATGGAATTCTTCCTACTGGGTTCATTTGGTCATTTCAATGGGGATCTGTTGGCAAAATGGGAGAGGAATTGAACAGAGGGAATTAGACCCCCACCTAGCACGGGAAGTCTCTTTGGATTTAGAGTGGGCAGCAACTTGGTCCCCTCTGATGCTGTTTGAAAGTATGAAACTACAGTAAATGTATTTGCCTGACGTAGGGGAGGGAATAAAGAGGGCAGTGCCCAGCCTTGCCCTACTGGATATTTGAAGCCCCTGGTGTTAAAAAGTCTACCCTTAAGGGACTTCCCTGGTGGCGCAGTGGTTAAGAATCCGCCTGCCAATGTAGGGGACATAGGCTCGAGCCCTGGTCTGGGAAGATCCCACATGCTGCAGAGCAAACTAAGCCCGTGCACCACAACTACGGAGCCTGCATGCCGCAACTACTGAAGCCTGCGCACCTAGAGCCCGTGCTCTGCAATGAGAAGTCCGTGCACCGCAACGAAGAGTAGCCCCCCGCTTGTCACAACTAGAGAAAGCCCGCGTGCAGCAACGAAGACCCAACACAGCCCCCGAAAAAAAAGAAAAAAAAAAAAAGGTCTACCCTCATAATAAGTCAGTTCACTTCAGTGCCCACTTATTGAAAGGTCTTAAAATTAGCTTCCTTCAATTAGGGTTTACTGAGCCCCTTCCCCAATAAGGAGTTACTCTGGGGAATCTCACACAGGTGCCCCAGGCTATGTCTTTATTCCCCACTCTTCTCACACGGGGTGGGGCTGTGACTGAGACCAAGTCTCCCCAGTGCTAGGTATGTACTGACCACTGCCCCAAGGCCAGAAAAGGTCAGGACCTCTGGAAGTTGAAGGGACCCCTATGCCCTGAGGGAAGGGTAGGACTTGAATGGTCAGAGATGGGCCAGCAGCCCATGCTGACAGAACAGCCTGAGGAAGGCAAGGAGGCGAGGAATCTCAGAACGTGTTTGAGGAATATCAAAAAGTCTACTTTGGGGAATTCCCTGGCGGTCCAGTGGTTAGGACTCAGCGCTTTCGCTGCCAGGCCGGGTTGGATCCCTGGTCTGGGAACTAAGATCCCGCAAGCCGCTTGGCGAGCCCTCCCAACCCCGCAAAAAAGTCTAGTTTGACTTCAGGGGTGGGGGATTTGGCTTGGTGTGACAGGCAACGAGGGACAAGAGGACAGGTCAGAGCGGGGCTGCAGGAGCCTCCCTGGGACGGCCACGCAGGAGGGTTGGGGAGTGCCCGTCTCCCACCTGGACTCGCACCAGAGGGTGTGTGCTGGGGAGAGGACGAAGATGCCCTTCGGAGCCCGGGGTCACTGGGGAGGGGAAGGCGGCATGCTCGGGGCCTTAGGGGTTTGTGGGGGTCAGGCCGCGGCGGGAAGAGCACCGACCCCTGGTGACGCGGGTCGGAACCGACCCTCACACCTCGACTGTGAGCCCCGCGGTCCCCGTAGCGCATCAGTTGCTGAGCATCTACCAGGAACAGGGTGAGAGGCGTGGGCTTCCCTCTGCATCCCCATTCAGTGTCCCGAGAGGGACAGGTATCCAGTACGTCCTGGGCTCCCCGTCCGCACCTGGAGAGCCCTGAGCGGTCGCTGGGGTCCCCACTCGGGGCAAGTTCTCGGGAGCAGGGCGAGAAGGCGCGCGGTGCCTCCTCCAGGCAGCCGGCGGTGTGGCCCCAGGCGCCTCCTCCTGCAGCTGCCGCTGCCTTATAAGGCGGGGGCCGGGCCGCGCCGGGGGAGGAGCTGCAGCCGCCCGGCCTCCTCCTCGGCTCTCGGAGCGGCGCGGGGCCGGCAGGGAGCGCAGCGCAGCGCAGCGGGAGCCGAAGAGCGCGCAGAGCCTGCCATGGGCAAATCAGGTGAGCTCGCCGTGCTAGCCGGGCCGGGGTGCGGGGATGGCTCGGAGCCCCAGGCTCCGGGGTCTTCACTGTCACTCTTCCCGTGGTGGGCTGGATCCCCGGGGAGCGGGTCGACAGCCTCCGCCGGGGCGACACGGTTCCGGCCGCGCTCCGGGACCACTGGGTGCGGGATGGAGGGGCTCGCGACGCGGGCGATTTCCGGGGCAGCCAGGAAGCCGGGGTGGCCGTCGGGCCCTCGGGAGAGAGGGAGGAAGGCGAGACCGAGGGAGGGTCCTCCTGTCTGCGAGCCAGAGATTGCGTCAGGGAGGGCTTCCAGGCGCTGATGGGATTAGCGCTCAGCGTCCGGCCAAGGCGTGGCTTTTGCTTTGTTTCAGGACAGGGTTAGAGTTGGAAAAAGCCACAGAACTGTGACAGCCTCTCTTCCTGCAAAACAGCTTGCCCCGACCAACCCTCCGAAAGACAGCTCTGAGCATCCTTTTCTTCGGTCGTTGTCTCTCCTCCTTTAAGTGCCCCTCCACCCCTACCCGGTGCCAGACTCAGTCAGGCTACACACGGTTGCCAACAACGGCTTCCCCTTTCTCTCTGACCTGTCGCGGCCCATCCTCACCAGGTGGCTGTCCCGGTGAAGTGCCGTCATTCCCTAACACCTTCCATCCCATTGTCTGCAGGTGAAAAGAGTACACATTCTTCAGCCCCTTTCCTCCCCCTGCACTCAGCTGTGCTCTGGGCATAGCTCTTCCGCTGGGTTCCCTTTCCCAGCACTCACCACCACCACCAGCACTCCACCTCTCCCACTTCGGTGAAGTTGAAAATCCTCCCCGTCTTTCTAGGCTCAACTCCTGTGCTGGGAGCCCACCCCGATTTCCCCACCTGGTGTCTTCTTTGTTGCAGCCCTCCCAGCAGTCAGGTTGGGACACTACCCAGCCAAAGATCTGTTTCCCACAGACTCCTCACTTTTGGCAGCCAGGAACCATGTCTATCTCAGCATAGTTCCTGCCTCACAGGAGGCTTTTTTAATGAACAGCTTTTGAACAGAGTTCGAAAGTCCTGCTTCATGGGAAGTTGAGATTGTCAGCCTCAGATGGGTAAGGCTGGGTCTCTTCTTGAACCTGTCCTCAAGATCTGGACTTACGAGGTACCAGTGTTGGGAGTAAGTAGTTTTCTCTGGCATTGGTCCTAACCTGCCCTTATCTGTAGTTACAGGTCTGGCTTTCAGCCCTGACTCTGCTAATCACTTGCTGTGTGATCTCAATCAAAGCCCTTTCCTTCTCTGTGCCTCAGTTTCCTCATCTATACAAGGAGGATGGCCTATATCATCCCCAGGGTCTTTTACAGTATGGAAAGGTGACTTGCAGTTAAAGAAGAATGTGATAGGTGGCGGGTGTGGGGAGAGGAGGGCGGGGACACGAGCATGGAAGATGTGAGAGGGCACTTTGAGATCCCTACTTGGGAAATCAGTTCCTTTCTCTATAGATTAGGAGAAAATCCACAAATTCTCTACAGCTACATTTTAATCAGTTGTTTCTGGCTTCTTCCCTAAGAAACAGTTTTCCAGAACTGCTGGGTGCCTATCTTCTATTTGTTCATTCATCCCTCTCCCCCTCTCTCCCTCCCTCCATCCTTCCCTCCCTCTCATCCTTCCATTCCACCATCTATGAGCTCTGTACCAAGCTGTGGACCCAGTGCTGCGGAGGGCATGGCCCCTGCCCTCAGGAGTGTTCATGTGGATTATGAAATGCACCATAAAGGGGATTGGGGGGATAGACAGGCACCACATGGCTCCAGTAAGAGGTGGAAAGTGATCTAAGCCACAAGACAGGTACAGGTGAAGAGAAGTGGGAGCTCAGGGGAGGGGAGAATCTCTGCCCAAGCGTCCAGTGAAGGCTCCTGGAAGAGGTGGTCAGACCCCAGAGTGTCTTGGAACTTTGGACTTTTTCCGATGGGACCTGGGGGGACCATTGAAAAGCATCGATCTCAAAGCCGCAGGACTAGAGCTGTTCCAGGGTGGAGGGCGGATCAGATGGGAAGAGGGTGGAGATGGGGGTCAGGGAGAGGCTGCTGCAGTTCCTCAGGCAAGAGATGACAGAGACATCTAAGGGACTGGAGAGGAAGCGGGGATGGATTTTTGAAATGGTAGCCTCGAGCAGACTTGGTGACTAACTTGCTGTGAATAAGAAGGAAAGGTCAGCGGTATGAATCTGGGTGCAGGAAGGTGATGACACCTTCCAGGACTGGAGGTGCAGAGTTGAGCAGGATGGTGGTGGAAGACAGGTTAGAGGTGGTTCAGGCAGTTTCCACCCCCCTTCCCATGCCCACCCTCCACATATACCCAGGGACATTTCAGAATGCTGGCCCTTAGCCACATGCATTTTGTCTCCCCCCACCCCGCCCCGAAGACTCTGAGCCCCCTGGATAGTATCTGGCTCCCCTAAGGGTCCCCAAGAGAAAATGACTTTTCTGGGTGACACGGGCCCAAACCTTGATGTTCCGGGCTGCCAGCCTGAGGCTGTCTGTGCCCAAAAGACAGGCAGCATCACAGACGTGTATCCACCCAGGGGCTTTCTGTGGTTCCACAAAGACTTTCATAAGGAGCCTGCCTCTTCTGGGCCTCAGTTTCCTCATCCCTATATAGGAGCCCATCTCTTTTTAATCTTCAACCTCAGATATACCCCAGAGCTGTTGGGGTAGCGGGCATTGCTGGAAAAGTGTCACATAACCAAAACAGCTTAAATTCCAGGAGTCACTTGGCCCAGTGTTCAGAGACTTCCAGGTCCGGCCACTGGCCCTGGTCTCCTTGCTGGGCTTCAGTTTGCAGCCGGGCAGAGAAAGGCAATGGCCTGGGGCTCAGTGAAAGCCTCTCATATAGTCCCTAATAAGAGTGATCACCAATTATTCTGCTCCTGCTGTGTGCCAGGCTTGGAGCTGGGTATTTCACATGTGTTACTAACTTTCGTAACAGCACTGTGAGGCAGTTGTTATCAGCTGAATAGATTTACAGAGGTTGAGTACTTCGCCCAAGCTCACACCCTGACCAATAAGTAGACAAACTAGGATTTGTACCCAGCTCTCTGACTTCCCAGCTGGGTGCTGTCCCCTCTACCACAATGACCACTTGTCATCCTGTTTCTCAGCCTGGACTCTGGCCCTTAGGGACATCCACACACCCTCTAATTGTCTCTAAGAATCTTCTTATCCCTTGACCCACATCTCCCAGCCCCAGAGGTTATCAGAGCAGAAAGACCTTCAGGGACCAACTAATCCGAATTTTCTACTGAGCAAGGGCCCTCACACCTCTGCAGGGGGAGGCCATGTGGCCAGGTCAGTCCCAGCAGTACCATTTTCATCTGTTGATTCCAAAGAAAGGTTCAAAGAAAGGGTTTCCCTGCCTTGAAGCTATTTTGAAAACCACAGATGTCATCCTTCCTTCTCACACAGGTGGGGAAGCAGGGCCCTGGCACTGGGCAGGGACTTGCCCAGTGCTGGCGGGCAGGCCTGAGTGGCGGCAGGCAGGGCTGGAGAGGGGACCACTTGTCTGCTGGTGAGAGCAAGCGCTCTCTCTACCCTGGCTTCTTCAGCCCTTCAGTGACTATTGCCCATCACAAAGGGGCAGCCGATACACTGGGACATCCTTGTCATTCTTGCTTAGGGAAAGGAAGATGTCTGTAAGGTGGAAAGTGTGTGAGATCCGGGGCAAAGGAGGGACATTCTTAGATCTGGCTCTCATGTGGACTCACTGTGTGACCTCGGGCAATTCACATGTCCTCCCAAAGACCAAAGTTTCCTCCTCTGTAATGAGAAGAATCCTGTCCTCAGGGTTACCCAGTGATGGTGTGAGAATCTCATTCATTTGTTCTTGTGCTCACTTACTCAGTAAATATCTGAGCTCAGAGGTACTGAAAGAGGTCATCAAGGCCAGGTTAAATACCAGCAGCCCTGCTCCTGTTAAAATCTGGGAAGGGATCTGATGGGAGCAGTTTCCCCCAAGGCCAGGAGGAACTTTGGACGTCAGCCTCCTTTAGGAGGCTAAAGGCTCCTCTGCCCAACAGTAATGATAATAATTATAGCTGACATTTAGTTGAACTGTAGTTGTTCACTTTGCTCCAGATCTGTTCTAAAGCATTTACGAATATTAATTTATTTAATTCTCACAACAACCCTGTGAGGTGAATACTGTTATCCCCATTTTGTATATGGAGTCAATGAGGCACAGAGGGATGAAGCAACTTGTCCAAGGTCACCCAGCTAGTAAAAGGCAGAGCTGGGATTTGCCTCTTGGATTTCCTGGAACCCAAGCTGAAAAGAGCTACTCATCTGGAACTCATTGCTTTTTTGTTTGTTTGTTTTTTGAATTTTATTTATTTTTTATACAGAGGTTCTTATTAGTTATCTATTTTATACATATTAGTGTATATATGTTTGTTTGGGTTTTTTTTTATTTTGTTTTTCTTTTTGTGGTACGCGGGCCTCTCACTGTTGTGGCCTCTCCCGTTGCGGAGCACAGGCTCCGGACGCGCAGGCTCAGCAGCCATGGCTCACGGGCCCAGCCGCTCCGCGGCATGTGGGATCTTCCCGGACCGGGGCATGAACCCGTGTCCCCTGCATCGGCAGGCGGACTCTCAACCACTGTGCCACCAGGGAAGCCCATATGTTTGTTTTTTTAATCAACTTTTTATTCTTTCTTCCTGATAAACTAGCAAAACCAGCTTTGCCCCAAAGGCTTTCTAGCCTCTTGCCAGGGGACCAAACAAAACCAGCTTTGCCCCAAAGGCCTTCTAGCTTCTTGCCAGGGGACCAGAGGGGCCTGTCCATAATTCCTGCCTTGGCCCCTGACGGTCCTGGGCCTCTCTGGTGGGGAGTCTGGCGAGGGTTGAGAAATGAGTCAGCTGGGCTCTGGGAGGCCTCCGAAGAGGATGGATGCTGAGGGAGGAGCCCGTCGCAGCCACCAGCTGTGAGGGAGGAGGGGCACGGACCTCCTTAGATTCTTTATTCAACAGTTAGAAGCTCTGCCCTAAAGAACCTTCAAGAGCCCCCAGTCCAGCCCCACCCAAGATGCCTGCACCCTCCAAGCGGCAGAGACCGCCCTGGCCAGCCGCCTTCCCTCAGCCGCAGGAGCCAGGCCCAGGCAGCCCCTTCCACCTTTCAACAGCTCTGGCCTTAAGCCCCAGGTCTGCCCCCTGGAGCTTCTACTCCACAGCCCCTGATTTTCCTCTGGGGCCCCTCACGACAGTCTGTCTATAAAGGCCTTGGCACAAAGGAGGCTCTTGAGAAATCTTAGTTCTTTTCTCCTCTTCCTTCTTCCTCTTCTTTCCCCTCAGAGATTTGAAGGCGGCTGCCAACCCCACTAGGCTGATCCTCCTCCTGGGACTGGTGGCCCTATCTTTCTCTTCTCAATGATTTCCTCTGTCTCGTGACCCTTGGGGTGGGGTGGGGTTAAGGGCAGGGTTTCTCTCCTCGTGGGCCTACCTCTGGACCAGTTGTAGGAATGTGGACAGGTTATTTCCTTCTTGAGCCTCAGTTTCCTCATCCAAAAAATGGGTACAGTAGTGGAAGCTCCCACAATGGTGGTGAGAAGTAAATCAGATCTTGCACAGGCCTGGCACCTAGAATGGCTGGCCATCGAGCAGAAGAAAGGTCCTCCTTCATTCCAGGCTGGTACCCTGAGGCTGTGTGACTTCTGAGCCTCAGTTTACCCTCCCACAAAATGAGGGCATAATCCCTCCCTTCTTCTCCCCCCACAACCATGGGGTGGCTCTGAGGACTCTCCCTGCATCAGGCAGGGATGGGTGGGTTTTCTCTGACTCCTTTTTTCCTTATGTTTATCTGCTCTCAGGTTTCTCTACAGAAGTGAGGTGTGCCTCTTTCTGGGTGTGGTCATCAGTGGTATCTTGCTTCCCTGAGGTTGAGGTTCTGCTCACAGGGGCCGCCTGGACTGGGACTGGCTGCCGTGGTGAGAGGGGACCAGTGAGTCAGCCAGGGGTGTGGTCATGGGGCCGCCAGGCCTCCCAGCCAGGGGCAGGGAGAGAGGGCACCCCTCCTGACCCCTTCCTAGGAACCCTGGCCCAGGGCACTGGCTCTGCTGGGATCAATGACTGGCTTCAGCTTCTGGGCTACAAGCTTAGGTTGGGCGCAGGAACTTTCACTTTTGTTTCACTACTTCCCACATTCTGGGAATGCAGTGACCTAGTTTTTAGCAGCCTTATGTCCCCTCTGCCAAGGAGACTGCAGGGCCTGAGCACTCCAGAGTCCAGTGTATCTCACCCCAGCACTCAGAGCTGTCTTTAAACGGGCTTCACCTTAGCGACCCACCCATTCCCCTATCTCCACCTCCTCCACACAGCCCCGGGATACACCAGGTCCCTTCCACACTGGCCCTTTCTGCGCTTTTGCCTCCTCATTACCTCCTCCAGGGAGCCTTCCCTGATACATCTGTGATCACCATTGCCCATGCCACTCAGTCCCATGCATCTCCCGTAGTGTCCCACCGTGGCCTGCCTGGGACATAGGAGCTGGAAGGGATATTAGTATGGGCCTGGCCAGGTCTGTCACTCAGATAGAGACCTTCTGCCACTATGTGTGTATCCACACCTGCCCTTGCATGGACACATACACTTACCTTGATCACTCGTTAGACAAGCTATGAACTCCTGGAAGTTTGGGGTCAGTCAGTCATCTTGCCTCCTCTCACCCCTACCCTGATGGGACCTTATGGGATCTCAGGGTTGGAAGGGACTTAAAGGTCATCTGACTGGGTCTTCAGTGCCTGAATCCCTCTGAGAGGCATCACCTGCTTGTTTGTCCCCAGTGCTGGAGAGCTCACTACCTTGCGAGGTAGCCTTTTCAGTCTTCAGAAAGCGTTCATGGAGAGAAAGATCTTTCTTAGGCTGAGCTGAAATCTGTCATCCTGGCTTTTCCACCCACTGGCCCCAGCTCTGCCCTGTGCAGCCCCAGAATTCAGCAGGGCCCTCTACGGTGTCTTCCAAAGTCTGATCTTCTTCTGTACTTGCAACCATCCCTTATAAGACCACCTATCCAGCCCCTCCTTCACCTCATCACCACCTCTGAACACACTTCAGATTTTCACTGCCTCTAATGCAAGGTGGGGCCTGGGCTGGGTGAAGCATTCCAGCTGGACACTGGCTTGTGCAACACATCGCCCCGGAGCCCGTGGGTTTCTGGCTGCCACGCCACCCAGCTGACTCCTTAGCGTGTTGTCAGCGAGGCCCCAGTGCGGTTCCCCTGAGTTGTTGTGGCTCCCGCCACTTGCACCTGAGATATTCTGTTTTTTTTTTTTTTTTGCGGTACATGGGCCTCTCACTGTTGTGGCCTCTCCCGTTGCGGAGCACAGGCTCCGGACGCCCAGGCTCAGCGGCCATGGCTCACGGGCCCAGCCGCTCCGCGGCATGTGGGATCTTCCCGGACCGGGGCACGAACCCGCGTCCCCTGCATCGGCAGGCGGACTCTCAACCACTGCGCCACCAGCGAAGCCCCTGAGATGTTCTTTAAAAGCCTCTGTGACTCCATTATCCACAGGAACATGCTAAACCCAACATCTTTTTTTTTTAATTGTAAAAAACACATGACATAGAATTTACCATCTTAACCATTTTTTAGTGTAAAGTATATTCACATTGCTGTAAAACAGATCTCCAGAACTTTTCCATCTTGTAGATCTGAAACTCTGTACCCATTAGACAGTATCTTCCCTTTTCCCCCCTCCCTCCAATAAACCCCAAATCCTTGTCTTTCGTTCCAGCAAGGGCTTAGCCGGCCTCTTGGCCACAGAGGCCTGAGACTTCAGGTGGTAGCTCCACCCTCTGCCTTGTGCCCAGTTACCATCATCAGGGTTTTCACCTCCACGCCTTTGTCACAGCATCTCCCCATCTCTGCCTGTCAACCCAGATCTCCCAGATCCTGGCATTCAGCACCCCTCTCCCACCCCTGTCCCTGTCTCACTCCACATTACTGTGACTGGACCCCACTGGACTGCCCTGCCGGGCCCTGGAATGTTTGAGGTCAGGACCACTCGCTGTCCAATATTTTGGAAACCCCTTGGAAAGCTCGACCACCACTGGCATAGCCTGCAGTTTCCTTCCCTCTGCTGGGTTGGTGTCTAGCCCAAAGCTCCGGAGGGCAAGCCCTGGGTCTTCTTCCCTCACATCCCCTCAGAGGCCCAGTGGGATTCTATCTGAAGGCCCAGGAGACCTGAGGGATCTGGCTGAGGGAGGGGAAGAGGACCCCTGCTGCTTCATCTCCACGGCCTCTGGGGGAAGACAGCAGAGGAGGAGAAAGGTGGCTGGTGAAGGTGACCTAGGCTAGTGGACAGAGGGGTGCTTCTTTCATCCTCTGGTTTACACCCTCCCTGCCCATGGCCAGGCCTCAGGGGCAGGCTCCCGCCAGAGGGGACTAGCTCAGTGTTGTGGACCCTCTGTGGCCATCGCTCATAATTCACCCAGCTCACCCGCCGTTTCCATGGTGGAGGGGGTGTGGGGGGAGGGAGAGGGGGGACTCCCAGATTCCTAAGGCTGCGCTCTGCGCCTTCACAATCTTAGCCTGGCTGGCTCCTGTCCAGACATCTGTGGGGCCTCAAATCAGGGGTCGCCTTCCTGGTCTCCCAGACCGTGTTAGGCTGCTTTTCTCTGAGTTCCTCTTGACCTGTGCTCACCTGCACCTTGGCCCTACCACACTGTTGGCTAGTGTCTGTTTACAAGGCTGTCTCCCTTCTGTGTGTGAGCTCTTTGAGGGCAGGACACGGCTGATTTGTCTCTGGACCCCCAGCGTACATTATGGGACCTCGCCCAGAGGAGGCACTCAGAGAGCAGATGTACAGAGGGATGGGCTGGGGTTGGATGGATGATGGATGGGTGGTTGGACGTTGATGCTTAGATCATGAATCAATAGGTGGATGGATGAGTGGTGGAGAGATGGATGGAGGATGTGGGATGGATGGGGTTCCATTTCAGATCCGAATTGAAGGGACCTCTGTCCACTGCTGACCTGGCCTACCCTTGGCTTCACCACTTCTTGGCCTTGCTTTTTCTGAGGTTGTGACCCAGTTGGACACAAGCTCCACCTCTTCCCTCACCTGCAAACCTGAGCCCAGCTGATCCCACCCCACCACCGCGTTGTTTCCCACACTCTCCCCTCTCTCTGCTTCCCAATGCTGTCCTACCCTGGTTGGTCCTCTTCTCTTCATCTGTCCCTCTCTCTCGGGACAGTGCAGGCACCCCTCAACCCCAGCCAGGCCTGTTCTCTCTGGGCTCCCACCTCCAGCCCTTGCCAGTCCCCCTGACCATGCACTGTAGGTCCGCTCTGAGCTACCCAGTCTCCTTCAAACATTTTCTTGCAGAAGTCCTGCTGCTTCCTGTCCTGCCTCCCACCATCTGCTCTGCACCTCCAGCCCATCCCCCACTCAGCAGCCAGCAGGGTCTTCCAGAAACACAGCTCACTCCCCGCCCCCATTCAGTCGCTTCCCATTGCCTTGGATAAAGATCCAAATGCCTAACATGCCCCATGGGGCCCTGCGTAGTCCAGGGGGCATCAGTGTGCAGAGACCGGGGCAGCAGCCTGGGCACGTGGGCTGAGGTTTGAGCTGGGCTTTGCTCTGAAGCCTGCTGGCATACTTTCCGTGGCTCTTTTC
Organism: Stenella coeruleoalba; assembly: GCF_951394435.1. NCBI lineage: Eukaryota > Metazoa > Chordata > Mammalia > Artiodactyla > Delphinidae > Stenella > Stenella coeruleoalba. The sequence goes on from NC_137153.1 coordinate 86,599,378, forward strand.
TCCACGCTGAGACAGTCTCCATCTTGAAATCATTGCAGCTTCCAAGCAGTTTAATGACGAGGTCCTGAAGGCCCACAATGAGTACCGGAAGCAGCATGGCGTCGCCCCGCTGAAGCTCTGCAAGAAGCTCAACCGGGAGGCTCAGCAGTGAGTCCCCCCGGGGCCCCGGGCAACTCGGGCCCTTCCCCGTGCTGCCCCTGCTGCAGTCCCAGATGGGCTCTGGAAGGCAGGAGGGACGTGGGTTGGGGGGCAAATACAGCCAGACTTGAATAACCACTCAGCCACTTACCCAGGCAGGTTCCATTGTTCCTCTGAGCCTCAGTGTGCTCCTCTGTGAAATGGGACTGGAGTGGGGGCTTAGAGGAGTTGCAGGTGTGATGCTCCTGATGGCCTCGGCGAGCCCAGGGCAGGGAAGGAAGTTCAGCCACACCAGGTTAGGGCTCCTACTCCGGGGGCTTCCCTGGGCCGTACTCGCTCTAAGGAAGCACCGTGGACTCCGGCAGGTATTCAGAGGCCCTGGCCAGCACGAGGATCCTCAAGCACAGCCCGGAGTCCAGTCGTGGCCAGTGCGGGGAGAACCTGGCGTGGGCATCCTACGATCAGACAGGTGAGTCGTTTCTCGGCTCCCCCGCTCCTGCCTGAGCCGGGCCTAGGACATCCGTGCACGCCCCTCCTGGCCCCAGCGCCCTCCGTGGTGGTGTCGCCGTGATGTAGCCACAGGCCCAGAAAAAGGGAAGAGAACCCCAGAGCTGTCTGTCTGCTCCCAGGAGCTGACTGCAGCTCACCACAAGGTCTCCGATGGCCAGCTCAGGGCCAGGCCTGTGCTGGCTGCCAGGGACACAGAGATGAGTCAGACTGCCCAGCCCCACCCCCCTTCCAGAAGAGCTCCCAGCAGAGGAGTGAGGGCGGGGAGACAGACCATTTCTGTGCTGAGTCTCAGCCTGACCCTGCGGGCCCTGAAGCATCCCCAGCCTCAGAAGGATTTTACGTTCCTCACGTTTTTCCGAAAATATTTACAGTGCTTGTGTATTAACTTTCTTCACGAGAAAAAATGCAATAGAGTTTTTTTCCGTGCTGGAAAAAGTAATAATAATGGGAAAGACAATTTCTCATCCAAGGTCACAGCCTGGAATGGTGATCCCACCACACTGACCAAACATTCTTGAGCTTCCTGGCTCTGACAAGGCTGTCGTGGCTTTTTAGGAAAAATGCTGGAGAGAGCTACCTCGTGCTCTGAAGCTTTCTCCAAACTCCCTCGGGAGAATGACTGCTCCCTCCCTGGCCTCACATTCCTGGGAGTTCCCCGGGGAGGCCCTGGGAGTCCTCTTGGTTTCCCTGAGGCAGAGTCCCTCCAGGAGAAGTGTGCACTTGCTCCCCGGGAAAGCAGGAGCCTGAGGCCCGCAGCCCCTCCCCAGGCTCAGACTGTGGGCCTTGGCGGGGAGAAGGGAGAGGGGTGGGAGAGAGCCGGCAGGAGACAGGGCTCCTCGCGCTGGCTCCCTGTGTGGCTTTGAGCAAATCTGCTACCTTCCCTGGCCCCAGTTTCCCCATCTCTACAGAGAGGGGTTGGGTAGGACATCTCTAGGGCAGTGGTTCCCCACCCTGGCTACACACTGGGATCTTTTGTGGAGCTTTCAAAAAATACTAGTGCCTGGATCTCTCCTCCGGAGACCCTGATACAGTCAGCCTGTGGCAGGCCCCAGGCATCAGTAATTTTGAACAGCTCCCCAGCTGCGGCCGCTGTGTAGCCACTGTTCTCGAAGAACTTGCTCCTCAAAGTGTGGTCCACGGATGAGCAGCGGCACCTGGGAACTTGTTAGAAATGCAGACTCAGGGCTCCACCCTACATCTTCCAAAGTCAGAATCTGCATTCTAACAAGAGCCCCAGGTGATCGGTGCACTCATTCAAGTTCAGGACTTACTGCTCTGAGGTCCGAGGCTCCTAGCTCTCTGGCCCTGAGATCAGCCGCTCCCAGGGAAATGCTGTGACCAGTGGATGCTCCAGGGGAGTACCCTTCTGCCTGCAGTGGAGACCCTGACCCACCGGCCCAATTACATTTCCTCCTGTGGGTGTTTCAGGAGCCAGACTTGCGGTGGGATGAAGGTGTGGTCTCCCGGAAACTCAGAGCATCATTAGAAGCCCTTGGAGTACGTTGCATTCAACCCGATTGTACAGAACGGGGCAGGCCTTGCCCAGGATTACACAGTGAATTAGTGTCAGGGCAGGGACACAGATGCTGGTCCCCTGACCTCAGGCCAGGGCTCTTTCCAACCCCTAACAAGGCCCTCCCTGCAGCCTGGATGTGCTCATGGGCAGGAGTCCCCATGTCAGCTCGTTGGTGCTTTATGAGACGTCTAACTGTGGGATGGGTGCTTTGGGGTTAATGGGAGGAGATGGAAGGAATAGGGAGTTGGTTGATTTTGCTGCTGAGTTTTAAACTTTCTTTGCCATACAGGAAAGGAGGTGGCTGATAGATGGTACAGTGAAATAAAGAACTACAACTTTCAGCAGCCTGGCTTCACTTCCGGGACAGGTGAGTGACATGGTCACACCAGTGACCCGGCCCTGGGCTGGGTTGCAGTTTGGGTCTGACTTCAGAGAGGAGCTAACCCTGTGAAAATCAATTATTTCCCTCCTGTTTCACCTCTTCCATATTTCTGTGGTTTGACTTTGCCCAGAGGGCAAAACCCTCTTTCCCCAACACCTCTCCCAACACACACACACACAGACACACAGACACACACACACACACACACACAGACACACACACACACACACACACACACACACACACACCTCCATCCAAGAGCACCCAAGCTGCCGATTCCTGTCCCACCAGCTCAAAGCTCTTCACCTGACTGGAGTGTGATATAAGGAGGCTGTGGATTTCAAAGGTCGCTGAGTGTTTCTCTCCAGGAGTGATGCCTCAGCGCTTTTAACCTGTCATCCCGCTTCTGCTCCAGCCTGCTCCCCAGCGGCCAGAATATTCTAAGACCCTTTCTGCCCACGCTGCTCTCCTGCTTAAGCTGCCAGTGGCTTCCTGGGGCCGTTGACAAAACGGCCAAGCTGCTGGCTCTTCTGGTCTGAGCTCCCTCCTCCCCCCACACCCTCACATCCTTCCTCTCTGCACCTCACTCCTCACAGCCTCCCAGGCATTCTCCCTTCACCTTTATACTCGAGTTTGTCATTCAGGACGGCCTGGAATGCAGAAAGCTTGGATCTAGTCTCAGCTCTGGCACTATTAGTTGTGTGAACTAGAGTCGACTCCCTGTTCTTCCCTGTCCCCAAGGGAGAGGGACAAGGCAGAGGCCTCTATGGGACGTTCTGAGAGCCAGTATTTAGATGCAGGGGACTGGCCAGGGACCATCAGCCTTTGCGTAGGCCTCCCCGGTGAGCAGTAAATGGTTAGCTTACTAAGCCCCGGGCAGCCGCTCCGAGCTCTGGGCTCCCCCCGCCCCTCAGCAGCAGTCACCAGGCTCCTGTCTTTCCTCAGGACCGACTCACATGCACCCAGGGCCCAGGATGGGTTGGAAGGGGCTGTGCATTTCTCTGACCAGAAGGCACCAGGGAAACTGGAAAGGGGGTTCTCTGTCCACCCCCCATTCCTCTGCCCCACCCCATCCCACCCATGGATGGAGCCACTTATGGCTTCTTACCCCCGGAGACTTCTTCAGAAGCAGGAAGTGACATGTTCTCAGAGCCAGTCACCGTTTCCTGTGGTTTGTGCTCACCCCTTTGGGCAGGGGTTCTTGCAGTCGTGTGGGGAGAGGTAGAAGCGTCTGCCCTGCGGGGCAGGACAAGGAGGCCACTGTCAGGCCCTGAGTGAGAATTGCTGGTTCTGTGGCAATTAGATTTGAGAGGTGAGGGAGGGAACAGTGACAACCTCCTACCAGTGATTAAGGACGTGTAGGCAGAACCTGGTTTTCTTTTCATAAAGATCAGTGTCCAGAAGACGTTTTATTTCACAGCGTCTGGACGTCCTTTTCCGTTGAGCAAGATTCTTGGGCAATCAGACATGTGTCAGAGCAAGTGATTGGCGTTGCTCGTGTGTGCACGCCACTTGACAGTGAAAAGCATCTCTGCCTCCATGGCCACGTAACCCTGCAACACCATTTGAAGGTGGGGCTTTATTCCACCCGTTTGCAGAAGAGAAACTGAGGCCCAGAAAGGGGAAGAGACTCCTGTTTACCTTCTGTCCTCAATCTGATGCTTTTTACATGGCCCCTGCTCCAAGGTGGGAATCTCTCAAGTGTCAGAACTGGAGATGGGACTCAACTTTCCGTGACCACTGACCCACTGTGATCCTGTCTGTTGCCCCACATCTCCCAGCCCTAAAGAGGAAAACCCCAGAGCCTCCAGGCCCTATGCCATCCCAGGTGCCAGTGGACGATGCCTGGGTCACACAGAGCCTGATCCTCAGACAGGAGCACAGCTTTGGGTGGTGATATAAGCGGGGCTCGCAAGACCCTTAAAGATGCTCAGGCCCATCCCCCATGAGTCAGCCTCCCCCAGAGCTGCTTCTTGCTGCACCATGGTTCAGGGGTTCCCTGACCTGAGTCCATGTTGCAGGTGCAAAGGCCTTTGAAATATCCTATAATCTGTCCCTACCGCACCCCACCTGGGTCAAAGTCTTGTGATGAAGGACACAGTTCTATGCTTTGTGCTGAGCGGAGAAAAATAGCTTCCTGCAGTCCCTTTATGTTTTCTTTTAATGAGTAGGCTTTGTTTATTCTGAATAAATAATACTTTTATATGACATGAAATTTGCAAGCTGTATAAGGTGGAAAGTCTTCCTTCCGTTCCTGGCCTCCAGCGCTTTCCCTCCCAACCAGTAATACCAGTTTCTTGTGGATCATTCTAGAGATGTTCTGAACCAGCAGTTGTGTAAATGCTCCCTTTTCCCTTTTTTATACTCTGGTGTCAGATAGATGATCTGTTTTGCACTTGCTTTGTCCACACAGCAGCTTGGCAGAGATTGTTCCATATCAATACAGAAAGAGATTCCTCTTTCTTATGCATTATTCTCTTGCAAGGATGTACTGTAACTTACTCAACTTGTTTTTCAAATGCATATTCTAGGAAGTTTGAGTCCATAGCAGGAAAGAGGATGTGATCCCTTTAGGAAAAAAAAAAGAAAAAGAAGGAAGCTGTTAGTAGTTTAGGGTTAGAAACCAGTGTGTATCTGATGGTTGCTAAGGAAGTTGTGTCCTTTAATTCATCTCTAAATACCCAGGCTTAATTATCTCCGCAGACAGAAACCTCTCCAGTCAGAAGAAGCATTACTTAGTCTCATCGATTTGGAATAGGCTTCCACGGGCATTCACACTGCTGGTGCGCATGTGGTGTCTGTAATTATTTTCTTGGCAACCAGTGGATAAATGGCAGCTCTTCCTTGTCTGGGTGACAGAGAGAGTGGGTGGGTCAGTGGCCAAAGCATGTGGTCTCTTGGAGAAAAGCCTTGTATGAAAAAGGGCCTGAGCCTTAATGAAAAGACAGTCTAAGGGACTTCTCTGGCAGTCCAGTGGTTAAGACTCCATGCTTCCAATGCAAGGGGCTTGGGTTCAGTCCCTGGTTGGGGAACTAAGATCCCACATGCCTCATGGTGTGGCCAAATTAGAAAAAACAAAAGAGAAAAGAAGAAGAAGAAAAAACAAGACAGTCTATAGAAGCAGTGACACCTGCTGACAGCCTGGAGATGGGAAAGAAATGTGACTCAAAAATGTAAGGACCCAAAAAACAAAAAAAGTGTAAGGACCAAGGGTGAATTGGAAGGTAGTGTTTCTTCTTTTCTGAGGTGAGAATCAAAGTGTATCGAGCAGCAGTTAACATGAGGTTAAGGATAAGTGGTCAGGATGCATAATCGTACTTAGTGTTTGTTTTCTTTTAATTCTTGCTTTGATTGTATCACATCAACCCTACTGATTAGTGTTTATGTTTGCTTATTTTCATAAAGAATTTAATAAACTCAAATCTTTTAGGGATGTAGACAAAGAAATAAACTATACCTAAATTTCAAAATTATAAAAATGGAGTTCATTTATAGGGGGAAAAAACACAATTTAATTAATGATGGTTTATTTAGTCCTTACCAAATACAAGACACAATGGGAAATATCAACTCTGTCTCTTCCCTGAATGGAAGAGTGTGGGTACCAGCCTGTCTCTTTCCTTCCTTCTTTCTTCCTCTTTCTTTCTCTTTCTTTCTTTATTTTGTGGTGAAATACACTTAACATAAATTTACCGTTTTAACCATTTTTAAGCATACAGTTCAGTGGGATTAAGTACATTCATGTCGCTGTGCACTCATCACCCCCATCCATCTGCTGAACTTTTTCATCATCCCAAATTGAAACTCTAAACCCATTAAACAATAACTCTTATCCTTTCCTACCACCCCCAGCCCAAGCCTTGGTAGCTACTATTCTACTTTCTGTCTCCATGAATTTGACTATTCTACCTATATAGGTAAGAATCCTACAATATTTATCCTTTTGTGTCTGGCTTATTTCACTTAGCATAATACCCTCAAGGTTCATCCATGTTGTAGCATATGTTGGAATTTTATTTCTTTTTTAAAGCTGAGTAATATTCCATTGTGTATACATACAACATTTTGTTTATCCATTCATCTGTCGACGGGCAGTTGTTTTCTTTCCCCCTTTTGGCTGTTGTGAATAATATTGCCATGAACACTGGTGTACAAATATTTGAGTTCTGCTTTCAGTTCTTTTGGGTGTATGCCTAGAAGTGGAATTACCAGATTATATGGTAATTCTGTATTTAATTATTTTAGGAACTGCCGTACTGTCTCCCACAGTGGCTGCACCATCTTACATTCCCATCAGCAAAGCAAAAGGGATCCAATTTCTCCCCATCCTCATCAACATTTGTTATTTGGTTTTGTTTTTTAAATAATTTCCATCTTAATAGGTATAAAGCAGTTGCCCTCTTTCTTTCCTAACCAGCCACTGGAAGCTTAGCTACTCTGATCACAATTTTCCTCCTTCCCTCTGTCTCTTCCTTTCTTCATCAGATATTAATTGGGCATCTACTATGTGCCAAGCCCAACGGTCAATAAGACAGATATGGTGCCTGCCCTCAAAGAGGAAATATAATATCTTTGGGGTTGTTTTCGAAAATGAATGCCATTCTGTGACATGGCAGTAAATATCCCATTGACCTGTCAAAGGATCTCTATGAGAAAGGTGCAAAGGATGAACTCCCAGTCTCTACTCCCAGGAGATGAGAATTTATGGTCATTGAGCAAAGAGTATGTTACAGCATCAGCTCTTTGACCCCAAAGCAGGAGGGGAGTTAGAAGCTAAGCTATGTTAGCAGTTTGAAAATACCAGTGAGTGAGGGGCAGGCAGCCTGAACAGTGAGAGAATGATGCTGGGAAGCTTTGGCAAGCCACAGAAGCACCTGGAGGGGCAGGCAGTAGCTTGAGAAGGAACTGGGCTATTTGGCTCAGAGCAGAGGGAACTGAAGGAGGCTCTAACTTGTCAAGGTCTCAAAGAGCTCAAACTGTAGAAAGCCTGCATTTCCAGTGGTGGCAGAACTTAGTCCAAGATGGTTCTTCCATATGCTTTTCATTCATTCACTCATGCATTCCATTCATTCATTCAACAAAGGTTTATTTTACATTTTCCATGTGTCAGGCTGTGCCAGGGCACTGCATGTACTTTGATGAATAAATCAATTTGGTTCCTGCCCATGTGGGGCTCATGGCCTAGTGAAGGAGCCAAACAATTAGCAAATAATCAGATACACCATTGCAAATGGTAAGAATGATACGAGGGGGAAAATGGTGCAATAAGACTCAGGAGAGGGAGGTGTTCAGGAAATAAGAGTGATTGTGAAAGGCCTCTCTGAAAAAGTGACTTTTTTTTTTTTTTTTTGTGGTACGCGGGCCTCTCACTGTTGTGGCCTCTCCCGTTGTGGAGCACAGGCTCTGGACGCGCAGGCCCAGTGGCCATGGCTCATGGGCCCAGCCGCTCCGCGGCATGTGGGATCCTCCCGGACCGGGGCACGAAACCGTGTCCCCTGCATCGGCAGGCTGACTCTCAACCACTGTGCCACCAGGGAAGCCCCTGAAAAAGTGACATTTGGGCTGACACCTAAGGGACAAGAAAACGCTGGTCATCAGAAGAGCGTTGCATACAGCGGCCAGTGTGTGCAAAGGCTTTATAGTCAGAAATAACCGGATGTGTTCAAGGAATGGAAACGAGGCCACTGGGGCAAAGCATTCACTCTCGTTTTAGGTACGACTAAACAATGGAAGGATTTTTAAGCAGAGAAGTAAACAGATATGACTTATGTCTCAAAATGATCACTCTGGCTATGTCAGTGGAAAGTGAATTGAGGCAGCAAGGGTGGCTTCTGGAGAGCCAGGCGAAGGCTGTTGCAGTGGTCCCAAGTGAGAAAAGTTTGCGGTTGAGACCACAGTTTGGGGAGTGGATGGACTAGAGATGTATTTTGGAGTTAGATTCTTCAGGATTTTTTTTTTAACATCTTTATTGGAGTATAATTGCTTTACAATGGTGTGTTAGTTTCTGCTTTATAACAAAGTGAATCAGTTATACATATACATACGTTCCCATATCTCTTCCCTCTTGCGTCTCCCTCCCTCCCACCCTCCCTATCCCACCCCTCTAGGCGATCACAAAGCACCCAGCTGATCTCCCTGTGCTATGCGGCTGCTTCCCACTAGCTATCTATTTTACGTTTGGTAGTGTATATATGTCCATGCCACTCTCTCACTTTGTCACAGTTTACCCTTCCGATTCTTCAGGATTGAATGATGGGTTGTTGTGAGGAAATGAGCAGGAGGGAGGAATACAGAGCCACCCTGAGGATTTTGTGCACAGAGGTACCAGACATGGAAATGGGAGGGACCAAAATCAAGAGTGAGGTTTGGGCAGGTTAAATTTGAGAGGCCTGTGACTCATCCAAGTGGAAATGTCAAGTAAGTAGTTGTGTTTGGAACACAGAGGAGAGATTTGGGCTGGAGAAAGAAATTTGGGAGCCAGGGAAAGATGAAATCGCCTGAAGAGTGCAAAAAGAAAAGATAAGAGAGCCCAGGATTGAGCCTTGGGAAATGCGGGTCCTCTAATATTCACAAGTGAGATAGAGGAGGAAGAGGAAGAGGCAGTGACATGGGAGGAATGCCAAGAGAGGAAACCAAAAGAGGAGAGTCCTTTGAAAAGCGGAAGAGTCGACTCCATTAATGTTCCTGAGATATCAAGTAAGATGAAGACAAAAGGTGACCATTGGGAAGGAACATGGAGATCATTGGTGACCTTGAAGAGTACAGTTCGGGGGGAGGGGTGGAAGCAGGTGCCAGGTAGGGTGGCATCCTAATTGTTGGGGTCTCTGGGCTTTGCCATGATCTCTGGGAGACCATGAAACCTTTGGGCATCAGAGAGTGAGATGAGTAGGGTCTTTGTGGCTGACTGAGAGGACCCGATGCATTAGAAAATTGGTCCGTGTTTTGTGTCTCCTCCCTCTGATCGGTGGCTGAAGATCAAGCCTCTCACAGCATGGCAGGACGGCACAGGGGTTCAAGAGTCCCTTGCAACATCATTCTCCAGGCTTTGCTAACTAATCTGTTTCCCTCTCCCCATGACTGCTCCCCTACAGGACATTTCACTGCCATGGTATGGAAGAATACAAAGAAGATGGGAGTGGGGAAGGCATCTGCAGGTGATGGGTCCTCCTTCGTGGTGGCTAGATACTTCCCAGCAGGGAATGTCGTCAACCAGGGCTTCTTTGAAGAAAATGTCCTGCCTCCAAAGAAGTAATTTGGCCAATGTAACGGGCAGGTGGCAGACGTAAGAACTTGGATTTGAAATGCCTAGAACAACAAAAACTCAGCTGTGTGTCTGTCCCTGTGGGTGTATGTGCTTGCTCGTGTGATGCTGTGAGTCTCTTGAGCACACACTCGGTTTTACAGTTCTGCATGAATTCATTCTTACCAAAGAAATGAGCATATGAAGCCTTTACCTTGATGGTTCCCTAGACTACAATTATTTGGACTTTGGCGGGGGGGAATCAATTTTTAAACTTTAAAAGAATTTTTTAAGCAAACTCCTTTTGTACCTTTCTTACTTATAATATCCATCCCTGGACTTTCTGTATTCCAAATGTTTGTGATGCTGAGAAAATGAAGTTCATTTTATGTGACCTTCATGCATTGTAATCTACTTTTGGTAGATATTTAAGAATATTAAACCCTCATTAAATGTGACACAAGATACAGCTTTAAACACATAAATATAAAGCAGCTTCCATCGGAAACACGGGGTAGGCAGGGGCTCCATTTCACAGAATTACTGAGATTTCTCCGTTGTAAGCCATGATGTCATCTGCACTCCTCCTGGAATTCTCTGGTGGGATTGCCAAAGAACAAATGGAGAAAAAAGCTTTACTTCCTTGCATTTTTCTACCTTCCACCGCCCCTTGCCCACCCACCACCCTCCCTTTTTTCTTAAAATCCACGGGCATTTCAGAGTTCAATACGCCCCCCAGCACCACCTTGGTTTCCAGGGAGCTGGGCTAGGCCTGCGATTCACCCATCCCCCACTCAGCCTGGTGGCCTAGGGCCTGTTCTGGGAGAAAGCCCCTCACACCGCCTGGGCTCTTGGCCAAGCAGCCTTGGAGGATGAAGTCAGTGAGCGTGGGGGTGAGGGTGAGCTCACTCAGGGCCCCCGGAGGAAGCCCTCCAGCCTCTGCCCTCCCCCCAGCGCACAGGGTGGGAGCCCGGGGCGTGTTCCTGGCAGCTGTGGCTGCAGCTGTGTTGCTGCTCCCTCCAGGAATGTGTGACAGGCCCAAATGTTCCAGGAAGATGTCTCCCATGCGGGGGCTTAGCGTCGCTAATTTAGTTCTGTGTTTTGCCTCAAACTACACAAAGCCCTCTTGAATAACGACTTCACATGGTCCATGTGGGAGGGACCAACCCAGGTGCCAAGCTGTGTGTCCCTGAAACTGTGGCATCTCCAGGTGGTGAGATAGGCAGGGCTGGGAGTCTGTGCAGGCCAGTCTTTGAAGGTCTCTGTGGCACTGTGAACACCGGCTCATTCTGTGCCCTTCATTTCACCCAGGGATATTGATAAAATCTTTTTTGTTTGTGTAATATCTTACTCCCATGTGATTCATGCCTGATTCTGTATCAGTGACTAAGGTAATCCATAACTCTGAGTTCCCATCTTAGGTAACTCAAGATTCTGAATACCTCCAACCTCTCCCTTGTAGACCGTGCTCCTTAGGTGTCTATGTTTTGAATCACGTGACCTACCATCACACAGCTGACTGGTCTAGAGTGGACATGTGATCCAAGGGCAGCCAGTCCCTAGGCTGGCCATGGACTGGGAATTTGAGCCAAGAAATATGGAGTGAATTTACCAGTGGAACTGAAAAAATACGGATGCCACGAGTTTGAATTAAGGCCACGGCAAGCCAAAGCTGTGTGCAAGCCCTGTTATGAGTTGGAAATATATAGAAGTGAGAAAGCCAGTTGTCAGAGGTATAAAACAGGTGGAAATACGGAAAGACTCTTCTTGACCTTTCTAGTTCCAGGCCAAATCTGTATCTTTAAAACATACCCTTCATTTTCTTCAGGGCTTCCCAACAAGTTGATATATCAGCTGATGGTCCCCAGAAGATTAGAATATTAGAGTCCCCTCCCTTAGGGAGTTTCCGTGAACAGAAAATGCTGAGCTGGGCAGGAAGCTGAGGATGGATGGAGTAAAGAGACCCAGCTGAGGGCCTTGAGATGAGGTCTTATTCTGGCCACACCTGGGCAGCTACCACGAACAACACAAACTTAATGACCAGTCATTGAATTTCCTGGGGCTCCTAGGGACACACTCTACCCAATACACACATACATAACGAGGTGGTGGACACTGGCAGGCTGCCAGCCTCTTTAGGCTGGAGTCTGTTTCCTCAGTTGGCTGGAGTAAGGAACAAGCTGACCAGGGGAGATTTCCAGGCTGAAGACAAGCCAGACAACAAAGCTGGCTGAGCGGGTGGGCACAAATCTAACTTCTTTAATGGATTTCTTAAAGATGGCAACTCCCACAAGTTCAACAGGAGAAGAAGACAAGCCAGATTGCCGGCTCTCCTTTGCAGCCAGAGGGCAGAGGAAGGAGCTGGGAACCCTGGCTCCCAGCCCTAGCTCTGCGAACTGAGTTGGATGAGCCCCTTCCCCCCTCTGGTCCCCAGTTTGTCCATCTGTACAAGGTCTGGCACATGGAGTTAAGTCTACTGGATGCTCTCAGGTCTCCATGACAGCCCATAAGCCCAACTTTCTTAACTGGAAGGAAGCATCTGATGAAAGACCTTCCCTCCATGGTGTTCTGGGACCTGAAACAAAAACAGAGGGGCATGGCCACCTCCTCCACCAAAGTGGGTGTGCGGACAAAGGAGTGGTGAAGCACCAGGGCCTGACCCTGGGTGGGCAGGCCTGGAAGCCAATGGGAGTGACAAGGGTCTGACAGCAGCACCAAGAGACCTCATCCTCCTCTGCCTGAGTCACCGCTGCCTCTCGCCGCCCCTCTCCAGAGATCAGAGCTGGAGAAGCAATTAAAGCTCAATTATCTTCACAGGGAGAGAACGGACCAGGTGGAACTCACCTCAGCCACACAGCTAGTCTGTGGAGGGGCTGAAAGCCAAGCTTTGTTCCTTTGGGGAAAACAGAAAGTCTTAGTCCTGTGCAGACACATATCTCCAGAGACTGAGTGCCTCTAACCCTGAAGACATCAAGGTGAACAAATTCAGCATTAAAAGGTAGGTACTTTAAAATAATTTTCGAATTAAGAAAAAGCCAGGTCTGGAATGAAAGGATGAGGGGGAGACAGTGAATGATAAGGAGAACTTGACTACACCAGGGAGGGAAAGACCTGGCAGGCTCACATTCCCCAGGCTGCAATGGCAGTTTTCCTAGCAGGGACGCTAAGGACGGCCTGAGGGTCAGGACTGGGGCTCAGGGCCCAGGTTGGAGGAGATCAAGGACGCGGCCCGAGGCCAGGTCCTCTCTGCACGACCACGCCAAGGCCGCCAGGGTCTGCGTGTTGAGCCCCTTCCTGGGGGCCCCCAAAGGCTGGTCCGGGTGGGGCCCGCAGGAGCCGGCCCTCCTCCGTGGGAGGCTCCGACTGGTCCTTATCCCCTCCTGGGTACAGCCGCGCCTCGGGAACCCCGAGGGACCCACGCCCGCTCGGAGGCGGGGAGTGCAGTGGACGTGAGAGCTGGCCGAGCCCGCGAGCACCCCACCCCGCGGGGCGCCGAGGGGGACGCCCGGTCTGGATGGCTCCTCTCTGGCCGCCCGGCCCTGCGCCCGCAGTCTGGGGCTCAATGCCCCCTTCTGGAAAATGGGCACAGTTGCGTTTTGTGTTGATTGTAGGAGGCCCGGCTACAGGGAGGAGGGGGTGGGGGCGGTGCGCCGCTCCCAGGCGGGAGATGACCCTCTAGCGTCACCGCGTGGCCGAGGGAGCGCATGGAGCCCGGCCGGAGGGGATGGGGATTGCAGACTTCCCAACCACTGCAAACTGGGAACCACCACAAGGGTTTTCGAAGGGAGCAGCCAGCCAGGGACGCCAGAGTTTGGCGAACTGGTGTAATATTAAAGTAATGGCGGCTAGCAACTATTGAAGGTTTGTTACGAGGCAAACACTGTGCTTAACACTTCTAGTCCTTTTCTCTTGTAAACTCGTATTAATCTTTTTTTAAAATTAATTAACTTATTTATTTTTGGCTGCGTTGGGTTTTCGTTGCTGTGCGCGGGCTTTCTCTAGTTGTGGTGAGCGGGGGGGGGGGGGGGGGGGCTACTTTTTGTTGCGGTGCGCGGGCTTCTTATCGCCGTGGCTTCTCTTGTTGCGCAGCACGGGATCTAGGGTGCTCAGGCTCAATAGTTGTGGCGCACGGGCTTCGTTGCTCCGCGGCATGTGGGATCCTCCCGGACCAGGGCTCGAACCCGTGTTCCCTGCACTGGCAGACGGACCCTCAACCACTGCGCCACCAGGGAAGCCCTCTTATTAGTCTTTGAAGCGGGTACTATTATTATTCCCATCTCACAGAGGAGGAAACTGAGGTTTAGAGAGAAGTCCACACTTGATGGAGAGAGCAGACCCATCACAACCCCCAATATTTTACAAGCTAGAGACTTGGAAATGTGGAGAGAATGTCTCAGTTTTCGGTGGAACTGAAATAATCAGGGCTTTGAAGGCCCCCCCAGTATGCAGCTTACTCCTGTGTCCCTGCTCCTGAGAGTGGCCTCTGCCTCTCCCTCTATTTTATAAAGAATGGTATCTGTAACCACAAAGGTCAGAAGCCAAAGGACAGAGCTTTTCTTCTCTGATATCCAGGAGCCCTGGCAGAGGAATGTGCTTTGGGGCTTGAGAATCAGAGACAGAGGAAAGCTGAGCATCCTGGAAGGGTGGGAAAAATCCTACATTATAGAAGGCCTGGGTTCCAGGCCCTGCTCTGCTTCCAACTGGCTATGTGATCTTGGGCAAGTCCCTTCTCTTCTCTGGGCCTCAGTTTCCCTCCTGTACAATGTACATCCTTCTAGATGATCTAATAATCCCTTTCCTTCCCCCCCACCCCCGGCCTTCCTAACCCTCTCCACACCATCCCTGCCCAAACTGGCTCTGACATTCCGGAAGCAGCCCTGAACTGAGGTTGAAGGTCCCAGGTGGGAGTTGTGACCCATCTCTGAGTTTCCTCCTGAGTTCTCGGTCCTGACACTAGGCCCTCGCAGGGCATCTGGCCTTGGCAGCTCAGGGCCATCAGAGGGGAGAAAAGCCCTGTGCCTCTGAGAAAGGCCTCTGGGGGCCCTGCATTGTGATGACCTCATCCACTCTGTGACATCATCCTCTCTCCCACCCCCACTCCTCCCTGATCAACTGCTCTGCAAACAACCATCAGTCTGAATCCCAAAGGCCTGAGAAAGTCTGTTCTCCAGTACCTGCTGCAGATCTTCTGCCTCAGCCAGCAAGAGGCGCCATGAAATTGGAGTTCACCGAGAAAAACTACAATAGCTTCGTGCTTCAGAACCTGAACAAACAGAGAAAGCGCAAAGAGTACTGGGACATGGCCCTGACTGTGGACCACCATGTCTTCTTTGCACATCGCAACGTGCTGGCCGCGGTCTCTCCACTGGTGAAGAGTCTCATCTCCAACCACGACATGAAGACCACTGATGAGCTCTTTATCACCATTGACCCCAACTACCTGAGTCCGACCACGGTGGACCAGCTCCTGGACTACTTCTACAGCGGAAGGGTGGTAATCTCAGAGAAGAATGTGGAGGAGCTGCTTCGTGGGGCCCAGTATTTCAACACACCACGCCTTCGAATTCACTGCAGTGACTTCCTGATTAAGTCCATCCGCCGTGCCAACTGCTTGCGCTACCTCTTCTTGGCTGAGTTTTTTGAGCTCAAAGAGATATCAGACTTGGCCTACTCTGGCATTCGCGACAACTTCCACTACTGGGCCAGTCCTGAGGCCTCCATGCAGTTCATGCGCTGTCCACCTGTCATCTTCAGCCGCCTGCTCCGAGATGAAAACTTGCATGTGCTCAATGAGGACCAGGCTCTCAATGCACTCATCAATTGGGTATACTTCCAGAAGGATGAGCGGGAGAAGTATTTCAAGAAGTTCTTCAATTACATCAATCTTAATGCTGTCTCCAACAAGACGCTGATGTCTGCCAGCAACAAACTGACGGGCATGGAGGACAGCTCAGCCCACGCAACCCTGATTGAGAGTGTCCTTGTGGACCGCAGGCAGGAGAGGCCAACCAGCCTGCTGAGCTACCAGCGGAAAGGGGCCCTGCTTGATTCGGTGGTCATCCTAGGTGGCCAAAAGGCCCACGGCAAGTTCAACGATGGAGTGTTTGCTTATATCATTCAGGAGAACCTGTGGTTGAAGCTCTCAGAAATGCCCTATCGGGCAGCAGCACTTAGTGCCACCTCTGCTGGTCGCTACATCTACATCTCTGGTGGTACCACTGAGCAGATTTCAGGGCTGAAGACGGCTTGGCGGTATGACATGGATGACAACTCCTGGACCAAGTTGCCCGACCTGCCAATTGGGCTTGTCTTCCACACCATGGTGACCTGCGGGGGGACAGTGTACTCAGTGGGTGGGAGCATTGCCCCAAGGAGGTATGTCTCTAACATCTATCGCTATGATGAGCGCAAGGAGGCCTGGTACCTGGCAGGGAAGATGAGCATCCCTATGGACGGCACAGCCGTGATCACCAAGGGTGACCGGAACCTGTACATTGTCACTGGGCGGTGCTTGGTTAAGGGCTACATCTCCCGGGTCGGGGTGGTGGACTGCTTTGACACCAACTCTGGGGACGTGGTCCAGTGTATCACCTTCCCCATTGAGTTCAACCACCGGCCCCTGCTCTCTTTTCATCAGGACAACATCCTCTGCGTGTACAGCCACCGGCAGAGTGTGGAAATCAACCTGCAGAAGATAAAGGCCAACAAGACAACTACCTTAGTGCCTCTCTTGCCCAACAACTGCCCCTTGGATGTGTCCCATGCTATATGCTCCATTGGAGACAACAAGGTGTTTGTATGTGGAGGTGTCACCACAGCCAGTGATGTCCAGACAAAGGACTACACCATCAGTCCAAACGCCTACATGCTGGACCAAAACGCAGGTGAGTGGAAGACCCTGGCCCCCCCACCAGAGGCCCTGGACTGTCCTGCCTGCTGTCTAGCCAAGCTACCTTGCAAGATTCTTCAAAGGATTTAAATGGCTTTTTAAGTGGGAGAATAAGTAAATGCATTATTATTCACAATTTAATGAGAGCGAGAAAGAGAAGAAGATGGCCTGTTGGTTCCTTCTTAGTCTTTGTTTGGCCCTAAAGGTGGAGATGCTGGGCTACAGCTACCCCCAGTGGGGGGAAATTCACGGCCACTCTGTCACTGGAGGGATCCAAGCTGAGGCTGGAAGAGTCCCTGATGTGTGGGATCAAGGCATCTCCTGGGTAGTGGCTCCCAATAGGTGGAAATTCAGGGCTACTCCGTCACTGGAGAGATCCAAGCAGAGACTGGAAGGGAATCCCTGGTGGGTGAGATTGAGGCATCTCCCAGGCACTGGCCAAGGTGATGTCTGGAAGGCCCCCTATTCTATACCCCTGTAGTCACCTTGCGGGCATCTGCTAGACTGACAGTTAAAGCATTTACTTAGAGTTGTGAAGCCTCAGACTCCTCCAACACTCATTTCCCTTGAGTCTGCCTAGGAAGGCAGGGGAGGGCCAATCTCAGGTCTGGGAGAGGAGCCTCCCGGACTGGGGAGAGGGAAGGCAGTGTGAGCCAGGCTCAGGGATGCAGGCAAAGGGAGTGGGGTTGGGATGGGAGGGGAGGCAGGGTTACTTGGCTGTTGTGTTTGGCCACGCAGCTATGGTGTGTTTGTGTCTCATTTGTGGGAAAGTTGGGGGTTTACTTACAATTGTTTCCAGTAAACAAGGTTCATTGGGAACTTTCTCCAGGAATACAAGTTCTGAGGAGCTGGGGGTGGAAGAGAGGTGAGTAATGCGAGAGAAAAAGGAAACTGCATCTCTGTTGGAGAGAAGATTGGCAATAAGGTGACGGGATGAGAGACAGGATGGTGTAGCAGTTAGGGGTCTGGACACTGGGGACAGATGGCCTGGTTCAAATACCAGTTCCATCACTTACTGGGTAATCCTGGGAAAGCTATTGACATCTCTGTGCCTTAGTTCCCTTATCTGTAAAAGGGGGACAATAAGAGCGCCTCCCTAACAGGGTGATGTGATGTGCAAAATGCCTAGGACAGTCCCTGGCATATATTAAAGTGCTGTGGGAGTACTTTTTAAAAAGAAAAAAAAAGAGGAGTGAGGCAAGGGTCTAGGTTCTTGGGTCTTTATATTAAGTTAGGTTCCATAAAATGTTCTTTGAGACTCCCTACCTCAAAGTCTTAGTGAGCTCTCCTCAATTCTAACTCCCTCTTACCTTTCATTCGTGTACTTGCGTATAATCCTCAACAATTTAGAAGAAACTGACTCAACGATGGACGTCCTCGAACACTATATATAATCCTCATTCACCCATTCACTCGTTCATTCATGAATTTACTTGTCCACTCATCAGTTCACACACACACACAAACACACACACACACATCAGTCACTGAGGCCTCTCTGTGCAGGTCCCTGTGCCAGTGTGTATTACACTTACAGCATGGCTCATTTTGGACTCACTACATACATAAAGCCCCACAAAGCTAGTGGCGACTGTATTATACAGGGCAGGATACTTTACATATCCTCATGGTTCAAATCTGCTCCATCCCCTGCCTTTTCCCACTCAGTCCTACTCCACCTGCCTCGAAGCATCTTCCTGACTTCGCTGACAGGTGGCCTCCCTCTTCAAAGCCTACCCCTCTGCCCAAGTCTTACTTTCCTCCTTGCAGGCCAGGACCTTGGACGTCACAGCTGACACGCTCTCCCCTGGAACTTCTCCCACGTTTCTCACTTCTCCAATCCTGGGCAGCCCCCGCCTCTGCTCACTTCATTGCGTCCCCCAGCTGGAAGAACAGGGTCTTAGAGACCCACGCAGCTAAGCCCAGCTGCCCCGTCAGCACCCCAGCAGGCTTGGCTGACCTCAGAGTCACCTCTTATGACACCAGATGCCATTCCCTAGTGCTGATTCTCCAACCTTCTCTGGTGTCCTGGGGCCCGGCCCTTCCTTTCTCTTTCTTCTCAGCCACTTACCTCTCGTTCTGCCACCAGAACTCCAAAGAAATAGAGGTCAAGTTACCTAGCACCATAAACAATCCGTTATCCCCCAGAGCTTCTGCTTCTTTTCTGCACCTCAGAGGAAGAGGTGTCCTTCCATGATTCAAAGCTGACCCCTCCCTGTCTCTCTTTTTTTTAAAATAAATTTATTTATTTTAATTTTTATTTATTTATTTTTGGCTGCGTTGGGTCTTCGTTGCTGCGCGCGGGCTTTCTCTAGTTGCGGTGAGCAGGGACTACTCTTGTTGTGGTGCGCGGGCTTCTCATTGCGGTGGCTTCTCTTGTTGCGGAGCACGGGCTCTAGGCACGCGGGCTTCAGTAGTTGTGGCTCATGGGCTCAGTAGTTGTGGACGGGCTCAGTAGTTGTGGTGCACGGGCTTAGTTGCTCCGTGGCATGTGGGATCTTCCCAGACCAGGGCTCGAACCCATGTCCCCTGCACTGACAGGCGGATTCTTATACCACTACGCCACCGGGGAAGCCCCCCTCCCTGTCTCTCCATTCTGTGACCTAACAACTTTTCAGGCTCCCCAGTGCCCATCTCTCTCCACATCCCCTTCCTGATGTCTTCTCTTCATCCCATAAAGGTTCTCCTACCAAGGTTCTCCTTCTCTGAAAACAAACCCTCCTCAGTTCTGAGGTCCGCCTCTTGCTATCTGTGCATATCTCTCCTCAGCTGAGCTTCCTAAATGTTGCTTCTGCTCTCTGGCTCCAGACCAATCTCTAACCCACTCAGTCTGGCTTCTGTTCCCACCATGCCACCAAACTGTCTCCTGATGACACTGTCCTCTGTCTTTTTCTCAGCATTCTTTCTTTTCCTTGCAGTACTGGACAGTATTGGGCACTCCCATCTGCAGCAGAATCACTAGAGTGCTTGCTAAAATGGGAGATGTTTAGCATAGTGGGATTATAATTTGATATATTAACCAATGTGGCCTTTCCTTCCTCCTTCCCACGTTAAAATTAGACCATGAGGCTGAAGCATCCGGGTTTATCACCTTGAGGAGGCTGACACAGCTGAATGTAGGAATCAGAGTCCAATTCTTTTGTTGCTAGGGGAACTTTAGCAATTCATAGCAGAGATTATGGTCTTGAAAGACATGACTTTTGTACTGCAATCCAGGTCTTCAAACTGGGGTACATGAAGTCTTTCCAAGGGAAATTCAGACATTCATAGTTTTAAGGGAATCAGTTTCCAGATCCTCAACTTTTTCCTAAAATTGATCTGAGAATACACCTGTGGTGGAGATTTCATTCTAGCTCCCTTTTCCCATCTTCCCTTTCAAAATTATCTGTCAAACATTTTACAGACACACACACAGAGCAAACTTTAACCATCCCAAATCTTCCCAGGATGCACTTCCCCGGATGCCACATAAGGGTATAAACTGGTGTCAGTGAAGTGTCGGCAAAGACTCCTTTCATCAAGACACCAATATCCAAAGAAGGGTTTATTGTATTTTTCTGGCTTTTCTAGACAGTGTTTCTGCTAAGGTGTGAAATCTGGTGTTAGAAACTGGGGTATTTTGGTCCAAGTTGGGTTTTTCAGAAATGTTAAATAGCACAATGGTACGATGACATATTTTTAAAAGCTTTATTGAGGTGTAATTCACATACTACAATTCACTCATTTAAAGTGTAGAATTCAATGGCTTTTATATATTCACAGAGTTGTACAATCATTGCCACAATCAATTTTAGAACATTTTCATTGCTCCAAAAAGAAACCTTGTACCCCTTACCTGTAACACTCCAACCCCCTCATTTTCCCAGCCCCTGGCAACCACTAAGCTACTTTCTGTCTCTATGGATTAGCCTATTCTAGACATTTCATATAAAATACGACCTTTTTTCTAGCTCTCACTTAGCATAAGGTTTTCAAGGGTCATCCATGTCGTGGCATTTGCCAGTACTTCATTCCTTCTTACGGCTGAATACTATTCCATTGTGAGGTTATACCACATTTTATGTATCCGTTTATCAGTTAGTTGATGGACATTTGGGTTGTTTCCACTTCTTGGCTATAAGAATAGTGCTCTATGAACATTTGTGTACAAGGTTTTGTGTTCACATATGTTTTCATTTCTCTTGGGTATATACATGGGAATAGAATTTTTAGATCAAATTTTAACTCTATGTTTAACCATTTGAGGAACTGCCAGACTGTTTCCCAGAGGAGCTGCATCATTTTACATTCCCACCTACAATGTATTAGGGTTCTCATTTTTTAGTGATTTTTTTTTTTTTTTTTTGCGGTACGTGGCCCTCTCACTGTTGTGGCCTCTCCCGTTGTGGAGCACAGGCTCCGGGCGCACAGGCTCAGCGGCCATGGCTCACGGGCCCAGCCGTTCTGCGGCATGTGGGATCTTCCCGGACTGGGGCACGAACCCGTGTTCCCTGCATCGGCAGGCGGACTCTCAACCACTGCGCCACCAGGGAAGCCCTCACCAGCACTTTTTATTATCTGTCTTCCCAAATATAGTCATCCTAGTGGGAGAAAGTAACATCTCATTGTGGTTTTGATTTGTATTGCCCTGATGTCTAATGATGCTGGGTATCTTTTCAGGGGCTTATTTTTGATTACAGTTGTTTAATAACCTTGCCTCTTCTGTGCTCAACTGTTAGGAGAGAAAGTATTACTCTTGAGGAAGAGTTCTGTGAAGTCGAAACAAAGATAGCATGGCTCAGAAACATGACAGTTGTAGTGCATTATTTCATTCAGTCCACAGAATCATGACAAGTCTCTATGTATTATTTCATTCAGGCCACAGAATCATGACAAGTCTCTATGCCTTCCTACCTAGCCATCTATCTTAGAATATTTAAGATTTTAAAAAGTATGTTAGAAAATATCCACTACCAAGCATGTCCTCTCTGCATTTTCACCATTCTCAGTATTAAGAAAGCACTCCCATTCTCCTGGGTCTATTTGCATATTTGGTAGCATTTAAAGGGTGACATAAAAAGTTCCACATTTACTTACTTTTTAAAAAAATTTTTTAAAAATTTATTATTTAATTAATTTATTTTGGGCTGCATTGGGTTTTCGTCGCTGTGCGCGGGCTTCTCATTGCGGGCTTCTCTTGTTGCAGGGCGGGCTCCAGGCACGCGGGCTTCAGTAGTTGTGGCTCATGGGCTCAATAATTGTGGCTCGCGGGCTCTACAGTGCGCTCAATAGTTGTGGCTCGCGGGCTCTACAGTGCAAGCTCTGTAGTTGTGGCACACGGGCTTAGTTGCTCCGTGGCATGTGGGATCTTTCCGGACCAGGGCTCGAACCCATGTCCCCTGCATTGGCAGGTGAATTCTTAACCACTGCACCACCAGGGAAGTCCCCCACGTTTACTTTCAAAAGAACAGTGTTACATCTTTGAGCAAAAGTAAATATATCAACTGTAAGTTAGAATGCTTATTGGGAATTCCTTGGCACTCCAGTGGTTAGGACTCCGCCCTTTCACTGCTGAGGGCCCGGGTTCAATCCCTGGTCGGTGAACTGAGATCCCTCAAGTGTGCAGCATGGCCAAAAAAATTACAATTAAAATTTAAAAAATCAAAACAATATTTGGGACTTCCCTAGTGGTCCAGTGGTTAAGACTCTGTGCTTCCACTGCCGGGGGCATGGGTCTGATCCCTGGTCGGGAAACTAAGATCCCACATGCCGTGCAGTGTGGCCAAAAATAAATTTAAAAAATTTTATTATTAGAATGCTTTAATTCAGACTTGTAAGAAACATTTAAAACCTTTTTTATTAGGGATATAACACACATAGAAAAGTGAAAATACATAATTGTATAGCTTAACGAATTTAAATATCCATGTAACCACTATTGAGTTCAAGAAATAGAATATTGCCAATACCTCAAAAGTCTCCTATGTGGCCCCCTTCCTGATTATATCCCTTCTCTCCCCTCTGACCTTTATGATAATGCCTTCCTTGCTTTTCTATATAGTTTACCATCTAAGTAAGCCTTTCTAATAAACAGATTAGTTTAGCCTGTCCTTGAAGTTTACATAAGAGAGTTGTACAGTGTGAATTATTTTGTGTCTGGCTTCTTTCAGTCAAATTGTTTTCACAGTTGATCCATGTTGTTATGTAGGTGTAGTTCTTCCCATCCCTCTTCTGTATAGTTTTCTGTCATATGAACGTATCCTTTCATTTATCCAGTTTCCTGTTGATGGACATCTGAGTTGTTTCCAGTTTGCACAATTACAGGCAATGCTATTCTTGTAAATGTATCTTGGTGCACGTGTACTTAAGTTCATCTGGGACATATACCTAGCAGTGGAATTGCTGTCTTCATTTCTAGATAATGCCAAACTATTTTGCAAAGTGATTGTGCCAATTTACATTGCCATCAGCAGTACATGAGAAGTCCTGTTGTTTCTACATGCTTGCCAGTACTTGGTATTGTCCGACTTTTATTATCGCCGATCAGATTATGAAGTATTATCTCCATGCAGTTTTAATTTGCATTCTCTTGATTGATAATTATAGGTTAAGCACCTTTTAATGTTTATTGGACATTTGGATTTCCTCTTTTGTGAAATCTTTGCTTTTTTCTATTTGGTTGACTATTTTCTCTTTTTGACTTGTTGGAATTCTTAATATATACTGGATATGAGTCCTTTACCAGTTTCAAATGTGGTAAATATCTTCTTCCACTCTGTGGCTTGCCCTTTCACTCATAATGGTATATTTTAATTTTAGTTAGTCTGATTTGTCTTTTCATTTTTAGTTACTGCTCGTGATACTTGAGGAAACCATTCTCTACCCAGAGGACACGAATATCCCATATGGATATATAATTGTCCCAGTACCAATTTTCCCACTTCTCTGCAGTGCCACCTTCGTTGTAAATCACATGTCCATACGTGGGTGGACATGCTTATGAGCTCTCTTATTCCATTAGTCTATCCGTCTGACCTTATGCCAATACCACAGCCTCCATTTCTATAGCTTTAACATATCCTATACAGTTTAGAATTCATTTGTCAAGATCCCCCCCAAAAAAACTTTTGGGATTTTGGTTGTGATTGCAATGAATTTACAGATCAATTTAGGAAATTTTCATATATTTAGAATATCAGTTTTTAAAATTCACGGACTTGGTATGTTTCCATTTTGGTAAGACTTCTTTAATTCCTCTTAAAGTTTTATACTTTGTAGAGGTCTTACACAACTTTTGTTAGATTTATTCCTAGGTACTTGATGTTTTAAAATTAACAAATATTATTAAAATATATATAGTTATGTATATTATATTCTTTTAAAAATACATAGTATTCTTTTAAAAATCCATTTCCTCTTTTTATAGTCTATAGAAATACAGTTGATTTCTGTATATTCATTATGTATTTAGCAGATTGTAGGAGATGTTTAGATATTCTAGATGTGAGCCCTTTATCAGTTGTACATGTGGTAAATATCTTCTCTCCGCTCAATATGAATCACAGCTCTAAATGTAAAATGTAAAACTACAAAACTTCTGGAAGAAAACATGGACAAAATCTTTGTACCTGGGGGTTAAGCAAAGATTTCTTAAATATGACACCAAAAGCATGATCCATTTAAAAACTGGTAAATTGGACCTCATCAAAATGAAAAACTTTTGCTCTGGGAAAGGCACTGTTAAGGGGATGAAAAGACAAGCCACATATTGAAGAAAATATTTGCAAATCACCTATCTGGCAAAGGACTTGCATCCAGAATATAGAAAGAATTTGTAATAATTTATTTGGAGATATTTCCATAGTTTCCATATACACAATTATATCATGTATAAATAATGACTTGGTTTTTTTTAAGGAAGTTCCCTCTATTCCAAGTTGCTAAAAGATTTTATTGTGATAGATGTTGAATTATCAAATATTTTTCTGAATCTATTGAAATGAGCATGTATTTTCCTTGTTTTAGGACAATTCACTTTTATTAATTTGTCAATGTAAAACCATCCATCCATTCCTGGGATAAACCTAACTTGCCTATGACATATTACATATATATTTTTATATAAAATACAATATACATTTATATAATTATTAGCCTCAGTAATTATATAATTTCTTTAAAATATTACCAGATTCCATCCACTATATATTCACTCAGGTTTTTATTTGTAAAGTTATCATATGGAGCTATTATAAACGGTATTTTCAATTTTTTAGTTTCTAATAATACACTGCTAGTACTATATAGAAATACAATTGATTTTTGTGTGTCGACCATATACCTTGCAACTTTGCTAAACTCACTTATTTTAGGAGTTTATTGGGTAGATTTCTTGAAATTTTCTATGTAGACAATCATGTCATCTACAAATAAGGACACACTTATTTCTTCCTCTCTAATCTGTATGCCTTTTATGTCTTTTTCTTGTCTTGCTGTGCTGGCTAGGACTTCCAGTACAATGTTGAATAGGAATGATGAGTGGGAACATCCTTGACTTATCCCTGATCCTAGGGGGAGAGCATTGAGTCTTTCACCATTAAATAGGTTTTTCATAGATGTCCTTTATCAGGCTGAGGAAGTTCTGCTCCATTCCTAGTTTGCTGAGATTTTATAAAAAATGAATGTTGAATTTTGTCAAATATTTTTTCTGTGTGAATTAATATAATTATGTGAGTTTTAGTCATTAGACTGTGAATGTGGTGGATTACAATGATTTATTTTGCAAATATTGAACCAGCTTTGCATCCTGGGATAAGCTACATTTTGTCATGATATATTGTTCTTTTTATATGTTGCTAGATTCCGTTTGCTAACATTCTGTAGGATTTTTGCATCTCTGTTCTTAGGGGATGTTGATCTACAGTTTTCTTTTCTTTTTTGGTACTACCTTTGTCTACTTTTGGCATCAGAGTAATGCTTGCCCCATAAAATGAGTTGGGAAGTGCTCCTTTTTCTCTCTCTCTCTTTTTAAAAACTTTTTATTGAAATATAGTTGATTTACGATATTGTGTATTTCTCTCTTTTTTCTTTCCCCTGGAGACATTGTGTAGAATTTGTCTTACTCTTTTAAATATTTAGTTGAACTGGCCAGCAATGCCATCTGGTCTGGAGGTTTATTTTCATGAAAGGTTTTAAGCTACAAATTCAATTTCTTAGATAGTTATAGGACTATTTAGGGTATCTATGTCATCTTTGGTGAGTTTGAGTAGCTTATGGCTTTCAGGAATTTGTCCATTTCACTTAAATTGTCAAATTTATGTGCATGGAGTTGTTCATAATATTCTCTTATTATCCTTTTAATGTTTGCCAGGCCTTTCATTCTGTGACAGTGGTAATTTATGTCCTCTATCTTTTCTTGCCAGTCTTGTGAGAGATTTATTGAATTTTTTCAAAGAGCCAGCTTTTAATTTCATTAATTTTCTATTTTTCAGTTTTCAGTTTTATGGGTTTATACTCTTATTATTTCTTTCTTTCTGCTTGCTTTGAGTTTATTTTGCTCTTCTTTTTCTAGTTTCTTAGGTGGAAACTTAGATTAGTTACTTGAGACCTCTCTTCTTTTCGAATATAAGCATTTAATACTATAAATTTCACTCTAAAAACTATATCCCACAAATTCTATATGTTGTATTTTCACTTATTCAGTTCAAAATATTTTCCAATTCCCCTTGAGACTTTGAGTTATTTAGAAGTGTGTTGTTTAATTTCCAAAGGTTTGGAATTTTCCTAATATCGCTCTGTTTGCGATATCTACATTAATTCCATTACAATCAGAGAACATACATTGTACTTTTTCCAACTATAATTGTGGATTTGTGTTTCTCCTTTCACTTCTGTCACTTTTTGCTTCATGTATTTTGAGATTGTTGTTGCTTTACATACATATTTAGAATTGTAATGTTTTCTTGGTGAATTGATCCTTTTATCATTATGTAATATATGCCTTTATCCTTTGTAATTCTCCTTGCTTTGAGTCTACTTTGTCTGACATGAGTGTTTGCATGATATATCTTTTTTCATCATTTTATTTTGAATCTATCTATATTATTATATTTGAAGTGAGTTTCTTATAGGCAGAATACAATTGGTTCCTGTTTTGTTATTCGTTCTAACCACCTCTGGTTTTTTTTCCATTGGTGTGTTTAAAATACATTTAATGCAATTGATCGATACATTTGGATTTAGGTCTTTTTATTTTTTCCCCCTTTTCCCTCTTTCATTCATCTGCCTTCCTTTGGGTTATTTGAAAAATTTTTTAGTATCCCATCTTAATTTATTGTGTTTTGACTATATCTCTTTGTATAAAGGCTTTATGGTTGCTTTAGGGATTACAATGTACATACTGAACTTAGTAGTCTTTAAAATTTTTTTTTATTTTATATTGGAGTATGGTTGATTTATAATGCTGTGTTACTTTCAGGTGTACAGCAAAGTGATTCAGTTATACATATACATATATTTTATTCTTTTTCAGATTCTTTTCCCATTTAGGTTATTACATAATATTGAGTAGAGTTCCCTGTGCTATATAGTAGGTCCTTGTTGATTATCTGTTTTATATATAGTACTGTGTATATGTTAATCCCAAACTCCTTATTTATCCCTCCCTCCCACCTTTCCCAATAGTCTTTTTTAAATTAATACTTTCCTACTTCAAGTGGAATATAAAAACCTTACTGCCATATAGATCCTTTTACTTCCCTTCTTTATATTATAGTTGTCTTATATATTACACCTACAAACACTGAAAACCCCATCAGACACTGTTGTTTTTTTGCTTTCAAATATCAAGCATATTTTAAAAAACTCAAGAGAAAAATAATAATCTATTGTATGTACCTAGATATTTATCATTTCTGTCACTCTTTCTTCATTCCTGATGTTTCAAGTTTCCTTTTGGTGTCATTTCCCTTTTCTCTGAAAAACTTTCATTAGCACTTCTTTTGGAACATGTCAGCTGGCCATGAATTCTCTTACTTTTCCTCCTGAGAATGACTTTATCTTTATGAAATCTTCATGAAATATTCACTGAAGGTGAAATATTCTCACTGGATATAAAATTCTAGCTTGATAGTTCTTTTTTCCAAAAATGTTGTGCCACTTCCTCTGGCCTTCATGGTTTCTGATGAGAATTCAACATTCATTCAAGTCATTGTTCCCTTTTCAGTAATGTGTTATTTTTGTCTGGCTGCTTTCAAGATTTTTTATTTTCTTTAGCTTTCAGCTGTTTTATCATGAGTCTAGATATAAATTTCTTTGGCTTTATTTTGTTTGGGATTCACTGAGCTTTTTGAATCTGTAGATTTATGTCTTTGCCAAATTTGGCGAGTTTTCAGCTCTTATTATTTCAAATATTTTTTCCAGCTCTGCACCCTTTCTCTTTCTAGGAGTCTGATGGAACGAATGTTGGACTTTTTGTTGTGGTTCCACAAGTCCCTGGGGCTCTTGTCAGCTTTTTTCTTTTTTTCCCTCACTGTTCAGACTAATATCTACTGATCAATCTTCATGTTCAATAACTCTTACCTCTGTCATCTCCATTTTGTTTTGGAGTCTATCCAGTGAGTTTTTAAGTTTGTTTTTAAAATCTTCCAGTTCAAACATTTCCATTTTGTTATTCTTTATATTTTCCATTTCTTTACTGAAACTTTCTAGTTTTCCATTTGTTCCAAGGGTGTTTACAGTTATTTGTTACAGCATTTTTATAATAGCTGATGTAAAGATTTTGTCAGATAATGCCAATATCTAAGTCATCTTGGCATTGACATGTGTTGATTGACTTTTTATTTGTGAGTTGAGATTTTCCTGGTTATTCATATGCCAAGTAATTCTAGATTGTATCATAAATATTTTGAATACCATGACATGAGACTTGAGTCTTATTTAAATTCTATGAAGAATGTTGATGTTTTTGTATTAGTATGCAATTGACCTAATTAGTTTCAGGACATAAGTTCCAACTGACCTGTTGTGAGCTGTGGTTAGGATTTCATTTCAATCTTCAAGGATTTTGCAGTGGTATTTGGATCTGTCCCATGTTTGCACAACCCAGTGGCCAGTCTGGGACCTGGATGATGGTAAATTCAGTTCTGTAAGTCTTTTATATGCCGACTAAGACCAGATCAACCAAACTACAGGTAAGGGCTGAGCCCAGGAATTTGTAAACAATTTTTTATGGTGTCACTCTCCCAAGCTCCTCACTCTCTATGATCTCCCTTGTACTCTTCAGTTCCCCAGGGTTACTCTTTTTGATTCGCCAGCCAGAGTAAAGTAAAAGCTAGAGCTTTACTTAGCCCACTCTGCCATGCATTTTCATAGCTGTGCCTATGTCTGCAGTCAAGTGGCAGAGGACCAGAGGATAAAAAATGGTGAGCTCGTTGCCAGTTCAGAGCTCCATATTTCGGTCTTCCCCAATTTGCCAGAGTCCTTTTCAGAGTCCTCAGATAGCTTCTGCTCCATTTATTCTGGCTAGGTTTTGTAGCTGCATTCAGTGGGAAAGACCAAGAGGGATGTGCTTACTCCATCCTACTCCCACTCAGGGTCTTTTCAACTATATTCATGAATGACTTCGCCTATAATTTTCCTTTCTCTTACTGTCTTTGTTGGGTTTTGTATCAAGATTATGCTTCCCATAAAACGAGTTAAGAGGTGTATTCTCCTTTTTAAAATTCTCTGGAAGAATTTGTGAAGACTGGAATTTTCACTAATGAAGCCAAATGAAATTTTCTTTGAAGTGTTTTATTAAGATGTTTTTACTAGTTATAGGAATAATCAGTTCTATTTCTCCTCGTGTTATTTTTAAGTTGTATTTTCTAGGAATTTCTCTATTTCATTTACATTTTCAAATTTATTAACATACAATTGTCTGTATATACTTTTATGATCTTTATAATGTCTTTAGACTCTTCAGTGATCCTATTTTTATTCCTGATTTGAATTTTTAAAAAACTTTTGTCAGTCTCACATAGGTACCTTTATGACCTTGGATAGCCAGTAGTTTCTTAGATATTACCAAAAACATAAAGAACCATCATAAAAATTAAAAACTTTTGTGCCTCAAAGGACACCATCAAGAAAGTGAAAAGACACAAATGGAAAAAATATTTGAAAAGCACATATATGACAAGGAACCTGTATTAGAATATATAAGGAAGTCTTACAACTCAGTAATAAAAGGGAAAAAAAGCAATTTAAAGATGGGCAAAGGATCTGAATACGTTTCCTCAAAGAAGATACACACATAGCCAACATGCACATGAAAAGATGCTCAATATCATTAGCCATCAGTGAAATACAAATCAAAACCACAATGAGATGCCACTTCATACCCACTAGGATGGTTATAATAACTTAAAAAAAAACAGATAAGAAATATTAGTGAGAATGTGGAAAAACTGGAACCCTCAAACAATGTTGGTGGGAATGTAAAATAGTACAACCACTTTGGAAAACAGTCTGGCAATTTCTCAAATGATTAAACATGCAGTTATCATATGACCCAGTAATATATATACTGGGTATACATACCCATTAATTTCATTCCTAGGTATACATACTCAAGAGAAATAAAAACATGTATGCACACAAAAACTTGTACATGAATGTTCATAGCAGTATCATACATAATAGTTAAGAAGTGGAAATAACCCAAATGCTCCACACATAAATAAATAAATGTAGTATATCCATATAGTGGAATATTATTAAGCCATAAAAAGGCATGAAGTACTCACACATGCTATAACATGGATGAACCTTGAAAACATTATGCTAAATGAAAGAAGCCAGTCACAAAAGACCACATGTTGTATAATTCCATTTTTATGAAATGTCCACAATAGGCAACTCTACAGAGACAGAAAATAGAAAATTGGTTGTTGCCTAGAGCTGGGGGATTTGAGAGTAGTGAGAAGTGGAGACTGAAAGTACAAAGTTTCTTTTGGGGGGTAATAAAAAGGTTCTAAAATTGATAGTAGTGATATATGCACAGTTCTGTGACTATACTAAAAGCCACTGAATTGTATACTTTAAATGGGTTAATTGTATGGTATGTGAATTTTACCTCAATAAAGTTATTAAAAAGATACCATGCCTCTGTCTTGGTCATTCTTTCTTTCTTGGATTACTCACTCTGGGGGATGTCAACTTCTGTGTCATGAGCAAACTTTTGGAGAGGCCCATGTGGCAACGAACTGACACTTCCTGACAACAGCCATGTGAGACAACCTCATGAGAGATGCCCCTCAGATTCCTGACCCTCAAAAACTATGTGAAATAATAAATGTTTGTTATTTTAAGGTACTAAATTCTAATTACACAATAGATAATACAAGCCCATCAAGATCTTTAAGACATGAAGTTCTAATAAAATTTTACTTTTTATATTTAGTAATTATTTATAAAATTTTCTGGTATATTTTGTTGCTTTGGTTAAATGTATACTACTAATAATGATGTCAATGCAAAACAAAATTTTAACATTCAGAGCCTTATGGTCATAGGATATTTTAAAATTAATTATATTACATATTTTTGTTACCAGGAAGTATGATAGGGGCAAGTGTTGGAATGGTAGTATGTGTTATGGAGAAAAAGTAAGAATCTGAAATTTAATATTAATGAAAAGCTTTATCATTTTTTAATGGATTATGGTGAGTATCAAATCACTATGGTATTTAGATGCTACCAGATACATTTAAAAGAGCAATGTAACGATTTTATTTGAAAGGATCACTATTACAAGATATGAGAAATTATATCCCTTACAACTAATTAAGTTATGAAAAAAATTAGATGTCAATTTTAAAATGCACAAGAGGCATGTAGATTTTAAACAGTTCTTTTAGGGAGCGTTTTTGGTTTTTTTTCTTTTTATCTTGTTTGGAGTTCATGGTGATTCTCTTAAATCTGTGGTTTGATTTCCTTTACCAATTTTGGGAAATTCTTAGCCATTTTCTCTTCCAACATTGCTCCATTCTTTCTCTACTCTCCTTGCTGAATTTTTTAAAATTAATTAATTTAGTTATTTATTTTTGGCTGTGTTGGGTCTTCGTTGCTGCGTGTGGGCTTTCTCTAGTTGTAGTGAGCGGGGGGCTACTCTTTGTTGTGGTGCGTGGGCTTCTCATTGTGGTGGCTTCTCTTGTTGTGGAGCACAGGCTCTAGGCGTGCGGGCTTCAGTGGGCGTGGCATGCGGGCTCAGTAATTGTGGCTCACGGGCTCTAGAGCACAGGCTCAGTAGTTGTGGCGCACGGGCTTAGTTGCTCTGCGGCATGTGGGATCTTCCCAGACCAGGGCTTGAACCTGTGTCCCATGCATTGGCAGGCAGATTCTTAACCACTGCACCACCAGGGAAGTCCTCTCCTTGCTAGAATTACATTATAAAACCTGTCCCTCATATCCCATGTTTTTTATGCTCTTTTCTGTGGTTTTCATCCTTTTGATTCTGTTTCTGCTTGGATATTTTTCTGCTCTGTCTTCTGGTTCACTAATTCTCTTTTCAGCTATGTCTAATCTACTATTAAACCTCTCCATTGAACTCTTAATATCAGATACTGTAAATTTTAGTTCTCAAAATTTTGAACTGCTGAAATTCTCATTATTTTAATTCCTTGAAGTCTTTAATCATAGCTAGTTTAAAGTCTAGGTCTGATAACTCCATTATCTGAATCCTCTGGAATTTCTATCGTATGCCTGTCCTTGAAAATATTTCTGAACATGTTTTGTCTTTTCGTGCTTATTTATTTTTGGATGAAATTTTCTTCTGTCAGAGAGAATTTACTCTTGCTTTTGGCAGGCAGCTCTAAGGTAAGGGCACTAGAAAGCCTGGATCGATTTTATTCAGTCAAGGCCTTTTCCCCCTTTATTCCTAATAGGTAGCCCTTTGGGGTCCCAACAAAAAGCCTGGTACATTTATCAGGGCCCCTTCTTCTTGGTAGGCCCTCAACTATTCAGCTTCTCAGCCTCTGCTTTTACAACTAACAGTCTCCTTGAGAGGAAAAATGGCTCCAAATGTTAGGCTCACTTTTCTTGGCTTCCCTTCCCTTCTAGAACTTTGGCCCACAATTCCTCACTGCTTTGGTAGTCCTCTGATGCCTTCAAAGAGATTTTTAAAACTTTTTGCCCAGATCTTCTAGCTGTTTTCAGCAGAAGAGTTGGCCCAGAACAACTTGCCCACCATTGCTGGAATTAGATCCTCCTCTCTCCTGAACTTCAGACTTAGATTTCCAATATCCTTTGGAATGTTTCCTGAATATCCCACAGGTCCCTCATGCTCAATATGTCCACACTGAACTCTTCATTTGCCTCATCTCCTTCCATTCCACACAACCGGCTTTTCCTGTTGTGGCTATTTCTGTTCATGGTTTCACAAGCTATAAAAGTTATCTGTGAATCTCCTCTCTCTCTCTGTGCCTCCTCTCTCTGCTATTACTTACAAGTATTATATTATGTATATTACCTCCATTATTTTCCTTCCACCTGAGCCCACTGCTGTTTCCTAGAATATCATCCTTGGCCCCCTGCATCTCCCTCCTGAACCCCTGCAGCAGTCTTTCCTAACTGTCCTCCCTGTTTTTAGAACCCTCTGCCATGCTAACTGCCTGAGCTGCCAGAAGATTCTTCCAGAACAGGGTTCTGACAGTCATTGGCCAGGTAAGATCCGTCAAAGGCTCCCCACAGCTTCTGCAAATGTAGTAATAATCCTCACCTGGGCTCTCAAGTGCTCCATGATTTGACTCCAACACACTTTCTTCAGCTGTATCCATTTACTTTCCTGATCTTCCATCACCTAGCCAAATCACTTCACAGAGCACAGCCTGCCTGTCTTCCTCTCCATCATATATATCTCACAACCCTTCTCCTTTGAGATCCATCTCAAATGCCACTCCATTCCAGCAACAAATGTTTATTGAACACTTGCTATGTGCCAGGTATAATGCTAGACCCTAAGAATACAAAGATAAGTAAGGCATACATGGCCCCTGCCCTCACCCCAGCAGATCTACCTTCAATTATTCCTCTAGTAAGCCCTTCAGGCCCAGCCAAACTAATTTACTCTCTGTCCCCCAAACATGCCAAGCTATGAGAGATAGACACTGCACTTATCTCCCGTATGAAACTTTTCTAGGACTTCTCAACCAAATGTGACTTGCCTCCCTTCCGTCTTTTCAGTTCTTGCTTGCTCACCACTGCCCTCTCCACACCCATACCACATCACCATTTGCACCTATCTTAGAGTAATTTGTATGCACTTCTTACCACCCTTCTTCTGGATCAGATACTTTTTGGCTTTAGAGAGTAGGGTCTGTGTCTTAACCTCTCAACCAAGACCCATCAGACGTCACTGTGTGGCCCTTGGTCTGGCTCTGGCAGAGTGCTGAGGAAAGACCCTGCACAGTCCAATCTCTGCCTCTCCCTAGAACCAAGGGTTCTTCCCAGCTGTGTCACCCAGTACTTCCCTCTCCCCATCTCTCCCACTCCAGCCAGGAGCTCCCCTCCTTGTGTATACTTCTAGCCACCTTCTGGATATCGCCTAAATCATCTTCTCTGTCTCCTGGCAATTACTGGAACTCCCCCAGAGAGCATAAACTAGTGGCTTTGGTGATTTCAGGTATGATTTATGATCTCATCCTTTCCCCCTGCAACTCTCCCAGTCCCTACCTCTTGTGGTAGGTAGGGACTTCCCATCAGTGCTCCCCAGATCATCGAAGTCCACATCACTGCCCTGCCTGGACCTTCATCATGCCATTCCTCAACTTCTTTCCCACAGCCTCTGTTCCCATCCATCCTGCACCCAGGGATCAGATTAACCTCCTAAGCAGCACTTTGATCAAAGCATTCCTTTTTCTGGAACCTTCCATAATTTCCTATTGCTAATAAGCCTCTTTAGCATGGACTGCATTCAAGACCCCAGCATATGTCTCCATATTTACCTTCAATTATTCCTCTACTTAAGCCCTTCAGGCCCAGCCAAACTAATTTACTCTCTGTACCCCAGACATGCCAAGCTATGAAACCTTGCACAATTGTAACATTAGGGCGCCAGGAGTAACTCTTCTAAACCTTACCCAAATATCATAACTGAACTCCAAGCCACCTCCCCTGTGAAGTCATCCCTAAACGACGAGCTGATTTCCTCAATTTTGAGTGAATAAACACTTGCTGATTTTGCATGATGAGAGATGGTGCCCCCTCTAGCAAGTGACTCTCAGGACAGCTTCCCCAGAGTTATGCGCTTGCCCCCGAGAGAATGCTCTCTGTCCCTCAGCTACTACTGCTGTGAGCAACCAAAAGTTGTCTTCCTTGGGCCCTCTCAGGGTAGTCCCCGTCCCTTATCCTCCTAACAGGGGCAGGATATATTGTTTCAAAGAGAAGAGGAATGTGAAACTACTTCATGCATTGTTGCCAATTTCTGTTAGGGATGAGTCCATTTATGTTAGGGATGAGCATTAAAACAAAAAGAGGGGGGAAACTGAGTCAGGTGCAGGCCCTAAAATTTTAAATTTCTTAAATGATTTTCTTCAAAACTTTCCTACACTTCATACTTTAAACGACTTTAAAGGTAAATACATGCTTTAAGGAAGCAATTACCCTTTTGTGTCAACAAAGATTAGTGTATATTTTTAGGACCCACTTTCTTGTCCCTTGCTGAC
The DNA here is from genome assembly GCF_951394435.1 of Stenella coeruleoalba. NCBI lineage: Eukaryota > Metazoa > Chordata > Mammalia > Artiodactyla > Delphinidae > Stenella > Stenella coeruleoalba. Next base: position 86,634,736 of record NC_137153.1, read on the forward strand.
TACCTCTGGAGGCAACTTTGACCTCTGGCTGGTTCTTTTGGTTTGTTTCTGTTTTCGACTTTTTAGGGTGGTGGTGGTGAAGGAGAAAGGTCCTTCTTTTGGCCAGTGGATAAGCCCCTCCTCAACATGAGCACGAGAAACTGGAATCACTGGATTATCCTCCCTAGGGTGTAGACAAAATTAACTAGCCATGTTATTAACATGTCGCTGATTTAAAAGAAATACTGACAGCACTTTGTTTTCTAAGCAAGTTCCTGCTGTCCTTAGGTGGGAAGGGTGCGCACATATAAGATGTTGTGGCTAGTACCATTCGGGATTGCCCAGGAGACCAGGGTTTCCTCTTGGCCACTGACTCCCTGTGGGACTGACCCCTCATGGGGGCCTCAGCTTCCCTACGAACCCGATGATCCTTAAGGAATTTTTCAGCCCTAGAAACTTCTGTCGAGCTCTGAAAAGAGTACTGGCTGCAAAAGGGCTTTGTATAAGGAGATATATTCGCCTTTTTATAACAATACTATAGGGGAGAAATGTCAGAGTGTATTTGAATTGATTACATTTAAGTCAGGCGGCTCTAGGGGAGAAAACAACCCAGACTGGGTCAATGGGTTAACAAAAATTTTTTTAGAAAGCCAGTACACAGCCGTAAAAGGAGTCAGTTTTCCCAGTAATCCTGGGAGGGAGATAGTGCAGTATTCTTGTTCCCATTTTACAAATGAGGAAACTGAGATTCAGAAAGCCTAAGTGGCTTGACTCTTCTGCAATCGGCCAATCATCGCCGCCCTAACTTCACCTCACTTCCCGGTTCAGAGTCCTCTGTGAGGTGGCGGTCCCGGGTCGGTCCAGCCACAAAGGCGGGTCAGGCAAAGCTGCTTTAAGTCACGCAGCACTTCCGCCTGCCGGGGGCCGGCCGTCCTCGGCACCCTCCTCGCAGGTGTTTCCCGAGTCACGAGCTTCACTCGGCGGCCCAACCCTCCTCCGGCTGATTGGTTAGCTCTTGAACCACTTCTGTCCTCTGATTGGTTATTACCTTTTCGGCTCTCCAACACAGCCCAGACCGACCGGATATTGGGGCAGGGTTTCCGCTTCCGTCTTCTCCCTCCTCCCGCTTGATATCCGTCGACACCACAGCGGCCGCTGCCGGGCGCGGAGTTGGCTGGTCGGTTGGTGTGTCTCTCAACGTCGGTGACCGTGCTGTTGAACTGCCCGCCATGGCTGAGTTAGATCCGTTCGGCGCCCACGCTAGCGGCCCCGCGCTGGGGAACGGAGTGGCCGGCGAAGAGGACCCTGCCGCGGCCTTTTTGGCGCAGCAGGAGAGCGAGATTGCGGGCATAGAGAACGACGAGGCCTTCGCTATCCTGGACGGCGGCGCCCACGGGCCCCAGCCGCACGGCGAGCCGCCGGGGGGTCCGGGTGAGTGCGGGCGCGTTTGGGGCGGGAGCACTTGTCTGGAAACTCGGCCCGGAGCGGGTCTGAGAAGCTCCGTGTAAGTCTTGTACCTCGCTGAGCGAGAGGTGAAGCAAAAAGGAAACGGGACCCCGGCTCAGTCATGCAGAAACGCAGGCTCGGCAAGCCTGGTCCGTTCTGTGAATGTGTTTGAGCGCTCCCGGGCACGGGCGGGGGAAAAAGTCAAGAAAATAGGATAAGCTGAGGAGCCCGAAGAAGCCCGTTCAATGCAGGTATCTTTCGTTGAGCATTTGCTGTGCCTTGAGCCTGGCCTCAGAGGCACAGCCGCATTGGCGCACTTTGGCCAGACTTACAGGCCAGTCTGAGCCTAACACAGACCAGTTAGTAGGAAGGAAGGCCGGGAAAAAAAAAAAAAAGAATCGTGGTATCGTTTTCGAGACAGAAACGAAAATGGCAATGCAGTTCAGTGTTTCAGCACTTAAGGTGTACAGAATGTTGGGGTGGGGGAAGGAGGAATGAATAGGGAACGCGAGAAAGATGGTCTAGCCCTGGAGAAACTGTGGCCAAAGAGGGCAAGAGTTTTACCGCTTGTGGAAGGTATCACTGCTAGGACTTCTGGAGCTCTCCTTCCTCTGGGAAGAGCTTTGGTAGGCAGTGTTGCCTAAGCAGAACCTGAGATTAGCCTGGATCGGTCTTCCATGAGGTGAAGGGAAAAAGTAGTGTGGCCTTTCCCCAGCCAAGCTCCAGCAAAAAAGAGAAAGCGAGCACGTGGCAGGCTGCCAGTCTGACTTCTGAATGCCTTACCTGTGTGCAGTGCTTTGGATTGTGGCGGTAGGAGGAAAGGATGAGTCTAAGAGACCTTTTTAATCGTATAGGGAAGTAGGAAATGAGCTAGAAGAAACGGGACGCGGCTTTTCATTTCTTTAAAAAACTTTCCAGCTAAGGGAGAACAAGGTACAGGTGGGACAGATAGAGGTGTTTATGCTACCCTAAACTCAGACCTTAAGGGGCCAGGCAGGTAACATAAATGAGAAACATGCGGGCTGTGAGGTAATAAGGAGTATTGGAGACTGCGGCTTTGGTGCACTAGAGTAGTGAGTGGTCTTCGTAAAACCGTTCGGACTCCGAAATCTCAAGTCTTCAGCCAAGCAGAACCTATTTGGGGAGTGGGGGTGGGGAGACCGCTAGTTTGCAGCCTGAATTTTTATACTACATCATGCTGCCTCCTGAGCAAATCAGTTGCCCAATAAGAATCTACAGGAGAATGGGTAGTATACCTGAAAATGCAATTTATAGCAAGCAGGTTGGGCTGAACTAGGCTGTGGCCGGAAAATGAATTTGGCTTTAGGTGATTAGGGTTTCTTTGTTGTTGTCGGGAGGTCTTCAGCATTTGCCTGAGAATGGTAATATTTTTAGATCCTTCGTTTATCTCACTCATTGAATAGAAGGAGAAAACTGAGTCCTGCAGAGAAACGACTTGCTTAAGAAAAAAGGGCAAGTTAATAGCTGAGCGCCAAGTCCCCCCACCTTAGACTGTGCCATAGTCTGTTGCAGTTGTTTAAGCAGGGGTGGCGTGGAATAAGAGATTGTCATTTCTGAAAGGCAGTTGTGGTTGCCCTGGGGAGGACAGTTGGGGGTATCAGGACTCATAGAAGACTGTCCTGATTGAAGGACAGTGTTGACTCTTGCTCACTGTTGTATCCCTGGTGCCTAGCAGGGTGTCCGGCACACAGTAGGTACAAAGGAATGTGCAAAAATGTCAGGTACAGGGGTCCTGTATAGAACCAGCAGATCTTGGTGATGGGAGGGGTAAAAGGGAAAGAATAGAGCTGGACACACAGATCCCTTCTGCATCAAGCTTTCAGCAAAGGGAAGGAAGGGATAATTGCTGACTTAGTTCCTAGGAAGGACTTTCTTAGTGAACTAAGCATTTAGTGACTTAAAGCTAGATCTCTGACAGTGTAGTTGAGGTTGGTAATAGTGCAGTGGTCAGAAAAAAAATAGTGCAATGCTCAGCACTTCCTTTGAGGATTAGAGCACTAGTTGGACACTTTATCTTCATTCTTTTTCTCTTTTCTTCTCTCTCTCTAGGGGTTAAGATTCTGTGCTGTCCTAGACTGCTTGAATGTGAGTTTAGCTTTGTGGTCTCAGACAACTTACATAACCATCGCTGCCACTGCCCTGCCTCAGTTTTCTTCTCTGTAAAAGGTGCGAATACTCACCACACAGGATTGCTAGGATTATATTGGAGAGCACCCATAAAGTGCTTACACACAGAACCTAGTATGTTATGACTACACACAGTCCCTGCCTATTATTACTTGGGAGTGAGGTGAGAAAGGTGTTACAAAGCCTATAGGCTTTGGGGTGTGCTGAAGACACAGCTTTTACGAGGGAGCTCTGTATCTGATGTGTTACCGTACAGAGATATATAGGCAGGAGAGAGGAGAGAGGAACATACCTAAACTCTCCCAGCCTTGGGGAAGACTCCCATGGAGGAGGGGCTAGGCCTGAGCCTTGGATGGTGCCCTCAGTTGTTAGGACATCCGGAGAAGAACATTAGTTTAGAGGTGGGAGGTAACCAGCTGAGTGAAGTGGCTTGGGGATACTGAGTAAGAACAAACGGTCAGGAAAGAGGCAGCTCGAGTCTAGAGCCGAGGAAAAGCCCTCAATCATGAGGGCTGAGGATGGAGGAGGCTAAGAGAGGTGATTAAGGAGCTACTGAGAGAGTATGGCAGTGAGGCACTTATCAAAGGAAGAGAGGTACATAAAGGAAAGCTTTCTGGAGGTGGAGAGTAATTTTCTTGGTAGCAGAGGGAAGTTCGGGGAAATTGCATGCATGATCCTTAGTGATACTGCACATTTGCTGTGCCCCAGGTTCTCTGTGTACTTTCAGATCCATGCAGTAACTGCAGGCAGAGTGGTAGTGTCATCCTGTTTCAGGTGAGAACTGATGGTTGTGGAAGTTAAGCCAGGTTCCTAAAGTGGCAAGCTAATGCATGACTCCACAGGAATTCAGACCCAGGTCTGCTTGACTTCCATTGGTTGGGGAACATGGGAAGTTGAAGGTGGGTTTGGGATAAAGAGTCTTTCATCTCTGGAAACTTATTCTGGCCCTTGTTTGTGTCTGGAGTTCTAGAGATGCCCTAGAAAGTTTCCTTCTGGGGCATCAAGTTGGTTAGCTTAGTTGTCCTAATAAATCAAGGCCCTGCGTGGCCTTTCTTCTACATGTTTCTATAGCAACAGATGATCCTTTGATTTGAGCCAGTTGAATGTCAGTACAGTAGTACAGTAACTAATAAAAGCTCAAAGCACTTGCCAGTGAGTCTGGATGAGTCTTCAGACCTAAAGGACAGGCAACATGCGACTTAGAAAGAGCTATGGGATGAGAATTGCTTCTGATGTTGTGTCTGGGGTAGTGACCAAGGTCTCTCCTACTGACAGTGGCCCTGGGTTGAAATAAATATTAACTGGATAGTTGGTGTGTTAGTTGTAATATATTAACCAAAACGTAGGCCTGGCCAGACTAGCCATTGTAGGCCCGAAGATTTAAAATTATCTCACTTTTTAAAATAGTATTTACTTACTTATTTATGGCTGCGTTGGGTCTTCGTTGCTGCACATGGGCTTTCTCTAGTTGTGGTGAGCAGGGGCTACTCTTTGTTGCGGTGCACAGGCTTCTTATTGTGGTGGCTTCTCTTGTTGTGGAGCATGGGCTCTAGGCATGCGGGCTTCAGCAGTTGTGGCTCTCGGGCTCTAGAGCGCAGGCTCAGTAGTTGTGGCACATGGGCTTAGTTGCTCCGCAGCATGTGGGATCTTCCCGGACCAGGGCTCGAACCCGTGTCCCGTATCTCACTTTTTAAATTTTACTCAAAAAAAATAAATTCCAGGTGGATTAAAGAGAGGCTTTTTTTTTCTTTTTTAAGTACCAGAAGAAAAGTGAATGTTTATCTTAGAGTAGGAAAGGCCTTCATCATAAATGCAGACAGAGAAATCATAAAGGAAAAAAAACCTGATAGTGTCTCATACAAGTTAAGTAGTTCTAGGCATTAACTATTGTAAACCATACAAAAAGATAATGGGGAAAATATTTGCAATGTGAGAAAACAAATAATACAGAAAGAATACTTAGAAATCAAAAGATTGCAGAAAAATGGGCAAAACTCAGGCAGTTTAGTAAAGAAGAAAATCAAATGTCAGGTGATCACCTCACAGAAGACTGGCACAACAAAGCCACCTGAAGGTTTTTTTTCCTGCTATCAGATTAGCAAAAATTTTAAAACACGCTAAAACTCAGTCTCTAGTAGCAATGAAGGTCTGAAAAATGGGGCACTCGTGGCGATGCTGGAAATACAAATGGTGGACCAAAGGGAGCAAATGTCTGGTGTTTAGAGGTCTTTAGAATATATATTCTGTGATCCATCAGTTCTATGTCAAGAAATTTATTGCTGAGGAAGGATTGAATATGCCCCCTGCAAATACTTTTATTAGTTTTTTGCTAAATTTACATTTTCAAAACTTGATAGAATATTTTAAAAATGATAGGGATAGGTGGCACAGAAACAGCTTAAAGTAGAAAAAAGCCACTAACAAAAACTACAAGAAACTCATTTTTGTACTTTTATAAATAAAGCATAGGAGTAAAACAAGTAAGGAAATTAAGAAAAGTACGAGAAATATGTTGAAATGATTGATAGATAACCAGCAAGTGAAACATGGATCAGAGCTGTGATGGGTTGGTAAGTGCTTAGATCCTGTGGTTTGTCTTCATGCCTCAGGTTATCTGATGATCCTTCCTCTGACTTCTTGCTTGCCCAGGTATTGCACCACTTTTTAAATGCTGATTATCTCATGATACATGCATTTAATGTTTTTCTTATATATCTTAAACATAAAAAATAAATTTAAGAGTGAAAATACTGTCATTAGTTATCTGCCCCTTCAAGAACACCTTACTTAACCTCTCAAGGAACCAACCCTACATGTATTTTAAGGTCGTTTGTGAAGTGCTGATACATACAGATTTGTTGTGAGGATTAAACTTAATGTATAGAAAGTGTTTAACATTGTGCCTGGCACATTGGAAGCAGTAAGTAGTAGGTGTTTTCATACTAAAAAAGTTGAGAATTTAATGATATAGATGAATGGATTACTAAAAAGCATCTGTTATAGGAGTCATTTTGCGGGAAGAAATTTTATGTGTATGCATTAGATAAAGTAAAAAAATAGAAACCAATAGGCTGAGTAATGAAATTATATGGCATTTTCTTCTGTCTCCATTTTCCTTTTTTTTTAAAACAATGTTTTGGTATCAGGGAGGCATGCTGGGGAAATGAAAGTTTTCAGTACTCCCAAAGCTAAGAGGAGGGTGTTGGGAGAAGCAAGAGAACGAGGTTGATTTGGAAAATAGGCGGTTCAAGTTGGGTTTAATTAGTTAGGAACCAAGAAAACTGGAGTGGTTTGATGAAATCTTTGCCTGTTCAAAGGAAAGAATGCGACTGAGAGCACCCTGCCTCTGGCTTCTAGGAAAACCTCTGATGTTTCTGAGGGCCTTGTGATGGTGGCCCACACTAGCTGCTCTGCATTCCTTTTACTACTTGGGTTCTTATATCTTTTAGGTTCATCTCTTTTCTCCTCTTCCCTCTCCCATCCCATGCAATAACATGGTCATCATAGTTTGAAAACAATTGGACAAAATACTGTAAGTCCTACATAGTAGGCAGTAAATACGGGTCAGCCAACAGATAGAGAATACATAGAATATGTAGGTGGACGCTGCATTTTTATGGTGCCTGTATTGAAGCTTTCAAGGGGAGGCAGAGCAGCCACTCCAAAGGGCTGGTGTGCAGCCTGGTACAGGCTGTATCAGTGGCGGCTGTTGGGTCAGGGCGTGGGTTAGAAACACATGCTTATTGGGCCAGTCAGGTAACTGAATTAGTGACACACAGAATGGGTTAAAAAAAAAAAAAATGGGGCTAGTGGGGACTGGCAAATTGTCCAGAGCATGCTGCACGTAAAGCCTGCCTTCATTTAGGAATGCAGGCCCAGTGTTGCCAGATCTTCTGTCTGCACACCCACACACACACACTGGGAATCCTGATTTTGTGAAATTTCCTGATTTAGTGCTTTGTATTTTAAATAAAATATGTTCAGCCTGTGGACCACCATTTTGAACTGTATGGATTGATAATCTCTGAGTCTTAGACATTTTTCATATTTCTGAGATGGACTTTCTCATTTAGCTCATGAACAATTAATTGTGCCAATAAGATCAGATTGTATACAATTTGAGTTTTTGTAACTTGCATCCTTGAAAACACTAATTTAATTTGGTATGCCCAAAGCTTACTGTTCTGGACTAATTCCAAGTAGACTAGAGGAATTAGTAAGAAGTCGCAAGTGTAGACCCTCAGGTGCCAAACCTGTTCTAGCCAAAGGATGGAGAGTCCTGACCCCAAGAAAGCACCTTGGTTTAAATATGAAGCTGCATATCTCTGCTCACTGTGAAGGATTCCGGGCCACCCTTATCCTTTGCCTTCTTTAGAACTTTGATAGAGAAACTGTTGCTCTGTGAGGCTCTTCTGCCGGGCTTCTAAGTGTTATCTCTAAGCCAGAAGACAATTATCAAAAGCTTTTGGACAGATTTGTCCACATTTTGGTGAAGTCATTTGTGTAAGCACATCTTGATTTCATTAAATAGAAAGTTGTCCATTGTTTATCTAGCACAGGGATAGTAACTTAGAGTACTTACAGCACTGTGTCATACTCTGTAACCCTTTGGCCCAGCATATGACCAGCCCTGATTGACAGATTGAAATCTTATGTCTTGCAGATGCTGTTGAAGGAATCATGAATGGCGAATACTACCAGGTACAGAGTACTCTGATTATGATGCATGATAGTGTTGAGAGTCTTCCTTTCCTGTGATTTGAATTGACTGACCTGGAAAGGATCCCACTCCTTTGACTTTCCTGGATGTATTAGTTACTGGTATGTTACCTGCCAAAGTGGAAGGATTTGAAGAGAGGTAACATTGATAGAGTAGTCTTTTAAAATGTGATTGACCTGACCCTAGTGTTACCAACTTTATTCTCAAGAAATGACCCTTCATGATGATGGCAGTGGTGGTGGCAGTGGCAGTGGTGGCTGATTTTTTTTTTTTTTTTTTTTGCGGTACACGGGCCTCTCACTGTTGTGGCCTCTCCCGCAGCAGAGCACAGGCTCCGGACGCGCAGGCTCAGCGGCCATGGCTCACGGGCCTAGCCTCTCCACGGCATGTGGGATCTTCCCGGACCGGGGCACGAACCCGTGTCCCCTGCATCGGCAGGCAGACTCTCAACCACTGTGCCATTAGGGAAGCCCCGGTGGCTGATTTAAACACTGTGCCATGTAGTGTCAAGCACTGTTTATATTGAATTTTCTTTAATTCTCACAACAATCTGAGGGACCTGAACTATTGTTATTCCCATTTACAGATGAATAAACTGAGGCATACAGAGGTTAAACCAGGAGTCTAAAAGTAACAAAGGTAGTATGTGGTGGGGCAGCATTGGAACTTTTCAGCTTTTAGATTGTCTTGAGGGTGGGGGGTGGCTGGTATTTGTGACAACTACCATTATTTTCCCTCTGTATCACTGAGTTTTTGGTCACCAGCCCAACTTGCATTGGCTTAAATAGAGAGAATTCACTAGCTCATATAATTGAAAGAACTCTGAGATAGGCTAGGGGTCCTCGGACCTGGATTCCGACTCAGTTCCTCTAGGACTCTGGTTCTGCCAGCTGAGTGTGCAGTTTTTACTCTTTCACGGTGGCAGAATGGCTACAGCACTTCCGGGTCTCACATGTGCATGTCATACTATCTAGAACAACATGGAGGTTTCTCCCAACCACTCAACAAAAGTCCTGTGTTTCCCTCTTGACCAGATGGAAGTAATCACTGTAGCCTGGGGAAATAGCGTGGTGCTTTGCTTCTGCCTGGGTTTCTGCTCACCCTTCAACCAGTTAACTGTCAGGAAGGATGAGATTAGTCTAATTGGTTTAAGCCAAAGGTGGACTAACTTTTGCTGTAAAGGACCAGATAGTAAACATTTTAAGCTTTGTGGGTCATAAGGTCTCTGTCAACCTATTCTGTTGCTGTAACATGAAGGCATCTGTAGACAGTATGTAAACGAATGGGCATAGCTCTGTTTCAGTAAAATTTAATTACAAAAACAGGTGGCTGAGCTGGCTATAGTTTCCAGTCCCTGGTTTAGAGCTTGGTCTTTAGAGTGAGATGGAATGGGGTTCAGTCCTGGCTTTATCCCTTACTAGCTGTGAATTTGGACATGTCATTTCTCTGCGCCTCAGTTTAATCCCCCAACTGCTGACATGGGAATAAAAATTTGACTTGTAAGGTGTTTGGGAGATAAAGCTTTTATGTGGCTGAAACACGGAAAGTACTAACAATAAGTTAGTTACTAATACTACTGTAAATAATTTTCTTTCCATCTTTGTTTATAGTCTGGTTAAGCTGGTAATATTCCCTAGTTCAGTAGGTGAGATAATTCTATAAAGATTAGATTCTTTTTGAATCTTTATCAATTTATTTATTAGCTTCCAAATCTTAACCACTATAAAGAACCTGTGTGTCTCCCTCCCCTCCCCATACGCTGTGACTCACATTGGCCTGCCTTTTTATTTTCTTTGGTGTGACTGTAGTAACTATACATTTTCTTTTGGACTCTCTTTTTCCTAGAATTCACTATATTTTGATTAGGTGGTATGAAGTGTACTTTTCCCTGTATTGTATAATAACATTTAGAAGTGTCAGATTCTAGGCCTTGCCGTGCTGTGTATTTACCTTTGTTACTTTGAAGATATCACAATCTCTGTGTCAAGTAAGGAAAATAAAACTGATCACACTGTTTCCTAGTAAGTCCATTACTCACTTCCCCAGCTTTCCCATCTCCCACTCAAGTCCCATTTATTAACAGGATAAGAACTACTCAGGCTCCCTTGTGGATTGCAAGGATTGAGTGCATAATGTTGAAAGCTCCCTATTGGCACGTAAGGTGGTGGTGGTGCTCGTAAGGTAATCCTTTACATTTACCACAGCCATCAGTGTTGCACATAAACAGCGGTTCTAACTTGGGTGAAGCGCATTTCTGGGAGGAGGTTTTGGTACTGATAGAGCACAACTGTGTTTTGTGTTAAGGAGAGTAATGGGCCAACAGACAGTTATGCAGCTATTTCACAAGTGGATCGATTGCAGTCAGAGCCTGAAAGTATCCGTAAATGGAGAGAAGAGCAAACGGAACGCTTGGAAGCCCTTGGTAAGGAATCCCTTTCTGTCTTTGGGTATCTGTTTTCAGTGGAATAGTTGACCTTGACTCTACTTTTATCCCTTTTTAACATGAATTAGCCATAATGTTCTTGTACAGTTTTGGGGAAGGTATCTTTCCCAACAAGGTTACAAGGCCACCACATGGAGATGCTTAATCACAGGCCGCTGTGTGGGGATTCGGGCAGCCCGGAGAGCCACAGTGCATCTCTCCTCTCAGGAAGGGCAGAGTGGTGCTGTGGAAAGAGCCTTGGACTTGGAGTGAAAGACTGGGCTCCAGGCCCAGCGGTAACTTATCAGCTGTGGGCACTTGGTTGCTCAAACCTTACAGAATCTGTTTCATCTGTGAAGTAAGATCAGTGTTATTAACCCCAAGGGTAGTCTGAGATGGTATTTATGAGAGTGCTTTGTAAACCTGAAGGTATCATATCCATGTGAGGGACTGCACAGTCCATTTACCATTTGAAGGCTGGATTTAAAGTAATGCTTGAGAGGAAAATGTGAAAGATGTTAGGTAATATGTACAATTTGGTTTTCTTACCCTAATATTCCTGTAAGTTTTTACTTTTTATGGGTGAGGAAAGTGAGGATCAGAGGAAGAGTAAGTTTTTGGATCACCACGGCTATAAGTGGTGGAGTCAGAATTTCAGCTTAAGTCTGCTCTGCTTCAGAATCCATACCCATCCCTTCAGCCGCATTGCATTTAGTGTACGCCATCTTGAGGGGCAGGCTGAGCCTGAGAATCAGTGCTAGCCAGCCTGGCCTTTGCTGAAGAGCCTTCTCCATGGAGTGTCAGCTATTGGTCAAGATTGGGAGAGACTTGGTATCTGTACACGTGGGTTGGAAAGGTGTGGCAGAGGTGTGGGGGGGGTGTTATCCAGAGGGTATTCTTTTCTCAATTTTTTATTAAAATTTCAGACACAGAATAGAGTAAAACAAACATGTGTGCCCCTTCCTCCAGATTCAGTAATGAACATTTTGCCATATTGGGTTGTCTTTGTATAAATGAGGCATGTATGTGTATGTTTTATACACTCAACATGTGCATACATTTATATGTGTATTGTGAATATACACATAATTTTTTTCCTGATTCACTTTAAGATATAGACACCACCACATACATCATGCCTAAATATTTTATTGTACAACTAGAAATAGCAACATGCTTCTGTGTTACCACAGTGTCAGCATTATTATTCCTTCTTGAGAATCGCTGAACTAGTGAAAACATGACTTAGATGGTGTAGAAATAGGAAAGGACACCTAGAAATAGGAAAGGAATTGACCCAGATAATACAGCCAATTAGTGTCTCTCCAGCCCAGTTTCTGTGGCTTTCAGAACAGAGGGCACACTTACGTTTAACCTTTACAGCAGTATCCAATAGTAGTTTCTTTGATGATGGAAATGTTCTATATCTGTGCTGTTCTGTATGGTAGCCACTAACTGTATGTGGCTATTATGTCTGAGAAACTGAGTTTTAAATTTTATTTAATTTTAATAAATTTAAATGGCCACATGAGGCTAGTAGCCACTGTACTGGATAGTGCAGCTTTAGAAAGATGAAGATAGGTATTCATGGTGCAGACAGCCTTGGTCCTTGCTTGTTCTTCTTTGAGCATCTCTTCTGAGTAGACTTAGAGGCAAGACTTAGCAGGTATTAGTACTACTGGAGTCTTTTTCATGATGCAGAACCCAGCTTTATCTTTTCTCTTTCCCCAAAGTTTAGCAAAGTTGTCTTCTCCATGGAGGAGCATACACTTTGGTGTCTGGAAAAATATCATTTTCTTTTTCAGTTATCAAATTGGGCCCTTTGGGAATATTCCATGAAGTGCTATTTTCTTAACTCATGTTGCCTTCCTGAGGGAAGTCAAACATTTGGCCTCGCATTCCAGTAGAATCGAATTAAACTGGTCCGTGAATTAGGTGTTTCTGCAGTTTCACATTTTTCTGTTGCAAGAACTGTGAGAAAGTGCAAGATGCTAAAAATAGAGAAGCAATGTTCATGGTCTTAAGCTTAGCTGTGTGCTACGTTTTCCAATAATTTTCTGTGAACATTAATGCGTATGGCCAGAGAAGACAGCTGTCAGTGTACCCTGCTCTCTAAGAGGATTTTTCACCCTCTCCTCTCCCTTCTCCCTCCCAGATTCAGAGACGCTGTATTACAGCTTGGATCTTTGTTCCATCAAGCTAAGTGTTTAAGAATTCTAAATTCTTATTGCCAGTGTCACTTCATAAATTTATAAAAGAAGACGATTTAAAGGAACTATTTTATGCAGTAAAATGATCATTAGACTATACAGAAAGAAAATACTCTCCAATCAAAAAGTAATTCTTTGGAAGTAATTTCACAACTCCTGAAAAGGAGACCTTATTCTTTAAAGTTTTTTCAGTTTCTTGTCCACTGGGCACCATCGGCCCACAGCATCTCTCCCTGCATCACAGCACCCTCCATTCCACATACACTTAATGCCATGGACAGACACACATCACAAGTTTACTGTGTATACTTGAGTCATCAGTGGAAAATTTGAGTGAAATAATTCTCCTCCTGAGCCAGTATGTCACCTTCTGATAAGTTAGATAACAGGGTAAAAAGTTCTTTATAATCTGAAAGTTTGCGGGAGTTTCTAGCTGCTACTAGGTTATTTCTAGTAGTTACAAAGTCTTCTGCAGGTTGTTACTACAAGACCTTTCTTGCAAAGGCCCTAAAATTGCCCCTGAATGCTTACTTTCTTCCCTTCAAGAAGTTGTTTGCTTTGTACTTTGCTCCTCAAGGACACTCATTACAGGTTGGGCTCTGGATCACTGATGCCCATCTGCTGGTCACATCTGTGACTGTTGCTGGGCCTGCCTCCCTTTCCGTCCCTCGTCCCTCTCTTTGGAGGCAGCACAGTGAAGTAAGAATGTGTGAGCTTTAGAGTCAGACCTGGGTGTGAATCTTGGCTCTGCCACTTATTATAACCTTTGGGAACGTTACTCAAACTTGCGGAGCTGTAGCTTTTCTCACTGCTGAATATGGGACTAGTTTACCTTCTTGGGATTGTTGTAAAGATTACATGAGATGTCTGTAAAACACCTGCCAGAGAGGACATCCTTAAGAATGTGCTTAAAGTTTAGGTATTAGGGTGACTTCCGGTGTCAACTGTGGCAAAAGTATGACCTGTATTTCCTTCTCTCTACCATTTACTGACAAGTTTCTTTTAGTATCTTAGGGAAACTCGTATTTAGTCCTGAGAAACTTTGTGGGTGAGAACCCAATCTGGCACACCTGCTAGGTGTGCTTTTTCTCTCTCACCTAGAACCTTTTGGATAGCTGTTAATGACGACCCTCACCTCTCCCCCCACAGTTCTCCGCATTGGAGTTTCTCCTTTAGTTCTGCCCTAGCTCTGCCACAGACTCGCTCTGTGGCCTAAGTGGGAGTAGATATTTTGTGCTCCCCTCAATTCCATCGATACCCTACTGTTTCCTGCTTCTGGAATCATCTCTACCTCTGATAATTTTTCTCATAGCTCCTTGCTTCATAGATGTGCATCTACCATTAATTGTCCAACCTGTGTGGAATATAGTTTGTGAGGAGATTTTATTAAAAGATTATTTAATATGAATAGTCCACCCTGAACTGGCAGCATCATTAAAGAATCACCTGTAATTACTTTTTCCCCAGTTGGTGTCCCAAAAGCCTTTTTTAAAATTAAAAGTCAGTATTTCCACCTCTCCCCCACCGCAAAAAAAAAACCCCAAACTAGTGATCCACTAACGTGTAGGTGGACTGGGATAAATGGTGGTGAAACACTTTGGATAGAATTGCTGAGATCGAGAGCTGGACATACAATCAGGGAAAAGAGAATTTTATCTTCCCTCCCGAGTGTTCTCCCTCCAACACACACATGCGCCTGCACACAGCATGAGATTAATAAGCCCAAATACACGGTGAAGCGGACTTCAATTTGCATTTCGCCTCATTTGTATCGTCTTTCTTTTCCTTCCCTTCAAAGATGCCAATTCTCGGAAGCAGGAAGCAGAGTGGAAAGAAAAAGCAATAAAGGAGCTGGATGAGTGGTATGCGAGGCAGGACGAGCAGCTACAGAAGACGAAAGCGAATAACAGGTCAGTCCGTACTGCTTCTAGAACAGCTCGTTTGCCAAGACAAAATCAGGTCCGTTTCCACCAGCCAGTGTAGGTTTTCAGCTGCCGCGTCTTTTAGTGTGAAATGTCTTTGCAGGTTTTCAAAAATATACTTGAAACGTAAGGGTTACAAGTCTCTTGGATCTTGTGAGTAATTCAGCCTGTTTTTTTGCCACACTAGTTGTAGTGAGTCTAGCTCTGCAGCTGAGAGTTTGGTTAGTATGCACTGCCTGTAATGGTATGATTCTGCAGAAGGAAGTGTCATCTCACGGGATCAAGTCCACGTGTAAAAAATGTAACCCTGGAATGAAAGGCCACTTTCAGGACTATTCCAGGATCTCAGTACTTTGGAGGTGATTATAGACTCAGTCATGTCGCATCCCCTGCCTCTGAGGGCTGCTCCCCAAAGGGTCCAGTAGTAGGGATGTGTGTTTCGTCATTAGGTAGCCAAGATTTTCCAACACAGTGACTTCAGAATTAAGGGTTCTCTGGGTGCTTATTATCTGTGTCTAAGAAAATCTTGAGTTGACTTTTTAAAAATGCTCTTTTCAGAATTTACTCACTTACTGAAGGTTAAGTAGTTGTAGGGAGTAAACAGTCATTCTCCTTCACCACCGACCAGCAGCTGTGGTCTTTAAATGCTCCGTGCTCAGAGTCCACTTGGAAGCAGCTCAGAAAGAGAGATGGGGGCAGCACTGCTCACCTGGGCACAGGCCGATGGGCTTGCTTCCCCTGTGAGACTGGAGACTGGGAACTGGCTTTCACTTCATAGTCACTCCACCCACTTAAGTGTAAAAGATAGGTTAGACTCGGCCTGGGGCTGTTTGTAATTTTCATGGTAAAGAGCCTTGGGTCCTTGTTCTCAGAGGCAGGAGTGGGTTTAAGTACCCTTGTCTCTGGCAGCTCTTAAGTGGAAATCTGCCAGAAGAGAGGGAGCTAACCTCTTTGCCAGACAGTTTCTGCTGTCGTGGGGCGGCTACGGCAGAACAGATGGACTGTTTGTGCAGCAGCCTTCGACTACCTGTCTCCCGTTGCCCATTCTTGGTTCTGTCACTGCCTCGAGCCTCTGTCCTGGCCACCTTCCTATGGGGCATGCGTGCCTGTCAGGTTCCATTTGAAGTTTTGTGACAAGTATGGTGGGGCGGCCCTCTGGTCGGGGTTGAGTTGCTGAGGGTAGTAGCGTTAGCTGCCGGGGCTTCTGCTGTGAGATTGTGGTCAGTTTGAAGTGCTGACAGGTCCAGGTTCCTTAATCCTGTGCTCATTCAGGATGATTTCCCCCAGATGCAAGTTCAGATTTCTAAAGAAGGATGGATGGGTGCTTGGTGCAGGAACCCTGTGAGGCCCTATTTACCTTGGCGAGTTGCCTCAGGCCGTGCATCTGCTCCGAAGTACTTGGTAAAACCAGGCTGACCCTCCAGGTGTGGAGTCCCCTTCCTGCCTTGCCTGAGGATTGCTGCTTTCAGTCTGCTCTAAGTAGGTGGAAGGGCCAGCTGAGTTTTCGTGTGTGGTTTCCCTTTTGTTCTGGGGCTGTAGCCTCGATGGAGCTGTGCTGTCCTGTCACCAACAGCTCCTTCCTCTCGGGCTAGCTGCAAAGGAGCAAAAGCCTGACAGCAAGCTTTTGTTGTCTCAGTAATGCTTTGAACAGGAGTCATTAAACCTTTATTCTCTCCCAGCAGAGGCAAGCACAAGTTGAAATTGACTAGGTTTAGCCCTGTGTGTAAACTAAAAGGATTATGGGTTTACAAGCTGGCCTGCCTTTCCTTTCCCTCCCACTCATTGTGCCCACAAACTACTCTGTTTTCCTGCTGACTTATTTGGAGTTACAATCAGGCTGTTCTTTTTGCTTTCTTTAAATTCCCACAAAACACCTCCTATGTATAAACCAGAATGGGAGAGAAGCAAGGGTATGTGAGTTTAAAAATAAAATTACTAGGATTTCCCTTCAAATAAATATGGGAGCTTAGGTTAATGACCAGGCATGACTGTCCTTAAAGGGTTCCTCCCACTCCTGTGCCCCAAACCCACTGGGCAAAGGAGAGGGTAAGACTCATTGAGGGAGGTTCCCTGCCCACCCATGCTGGATGAGGGGGGCTGGCTGGGCCCAGGGATTCAGCCTGTCCCCTGCTTTGTGAACTTGTCCACCCAGCTTGCCCCCCTTTCCTTCTTGTCCCAGAGTTGCCATTTTGGTCCATTCCCATGTGAGAGTGAAGGGGGGATGAAGTTCTGGCTTCTGGGCTGTACGTTGTCAAAGCAGTCGAGTCTGGCAGGGACTGAGCGGACTGACGGTTGTGTTCAGGGACACACAGTACGCCAGAGCCAGGACCCTTGTCTGCAGGTCTTCTCACTGCTTGCCTCCAGCTCCTCTTTTTTCAAAGGTGGGCATTTTGAAATGACCATCTATGTTCCCAGGATACTGGCAGTTGGTCCCAGCTAGTCAGTGTGGGGAAGCAGTAGTCGGATAATCCAAGATTAAGCTGGCTTTGGGCCCTAGCGTTCCTGGCGTCTGGCAGCGTTTGTGCCCCGTGGTGTTTACTGAGGCTGGCGGGAAGGAGGCGTGGCCTCCCGAGCGCACACCAGCTGGGGAGCAGCAGTAACTTACAGTGAAAAGAGCCAGACCGCCTTGGTTGTGAGTTCTGCCACCCCTGTTGCTACTTGTTGCCAAACAGGTTGCTTCACCTCGAGGCCTCCCTTCCCTATCACGTCATCTGTAAAGTGCGGGGAGAACACTCAGCGTCCTGGGTTGTTTGGGGTTGAGGATGAAATGGACACAATGTCTATCAGAGGGCTCAGCCCATAAGTGGGTACCTAGGAAATGCTGGTGGTTGCTGGGGTAAGGCCTGGGGATGAAGCTGGCAGCACTTACCCTGGAGAATCCCGCGGGGAAGGCCAGTAGGAAGCCTCACCTGCTGGAGTGTCTGGTGCTGGAAGCCTCACTCAGTTAGGATGGAGCCTTGGGAGCAGCTCCCCAGAGCACAGTCGTGCCTCTATTGTGGATTTGAGATGTTTCTGCTTCTCAATATTCTCTCTTTTTTCCTGCCTGCTTGCCTGCCTTTTGGACCTCTTGCTGTCTAGGGTGGCAGATGAAGCTTTCTACAAACAACCCTTCGCTGACGTGATTGGTTATGTGTATGTTGCAAAACTAATTCCTTTTCTTGTCTTGATTGTTCCTACTTTTTGTTTATAGTTAATGCTCCTTTTATGTCACAAGTTGCTTTGCTTTTAAAATTATTTCAAACTGGCACTGTGGGGGCTGCCTAAGAGTTGATAAGCTGCGGGAATGTTCCATTGATTGTCTCACAGAACCACGACTCCCTGCAACTCTGGTTGCCATTTTTCATTTTGGGGTTTGGAGGGAAGGAAGCTAACTCACTTTCAAAATGTGAGTCATTCGTGATCTCGTCTGGGAAGGCTTTGGGACTGGGGAGGGCTCTGACCTCTTGTTGCTGCTGCCACTGCTGCCTCCCTGCCCCAGGTGGGAAGGGGGAGTGTCCCCACCTGGGGAGGGGGAAGAAGCCCTGGGTTAGGAACCAGTGCAAGCAGCATTTTCTACACTGGGTTCCTTTGAAGAATGTGGGGTTGGGGCAGAAGAGTCAGCAGAGGGGGCAGTCTCCCGTGGGGTCTGTAATTGTTCCTCTGTGGTCTCCTACCAGAAATTGTTGTTTAGTGGCCAGCTTCTGATGCCCTGTCCCCCACTCTGGCATAAAGAGACCCCCAGCTTTGAGGTCGAGATAGCCAGAGCTGTATGACACAGGCCACTGTGGCTTTTCCTCCTAAAGAAAACTGCAACCTCTCTGGAAAAGTGTTTTGTTTTGGTTTAAGGATTTCTGTTGTCAAAGCAGTATTGCTGAATTGCTTGTTTCCTCCTTGAAAATTAGGACTAGCCTTTTGATGTAAGGGAGATGAGGGTGGAATGAAGGAAGTGAGGAACTTGTGGGAAGACTAGACAACAGGCTCAGGTCTGTAGAGCCTCTTACGGTGCATGACCTTGAGCCCTTCATCCCGTTAGGAGATAGAGCTGGGTTTCCTGGGCCCGTGGGTGCATTTGCAATGAGACTTGTGAAATGCTGGACTTACAGGTGGTGTTGGATTTACTTTTTGCACATTCTCTCTGGAGTAGAAATGGAGACTGGAAAAGTCAAGTCTGGGTTTGCTGGGCAGCAGGGTGGCCCAGCAAAGCCAGCCGCACGTCCCCAAGAGTACAGAGTGGCAAGGGCATGTCTAGCTTACTGACCATCTGCATTGAGCTCATTCTCATTTTCTGTATCTGACCTAAAGTTTTTCTTATTTCTTTTCTTCTCTTCACCTTTAAGCACAAACATAAACCATCCTTGCTACAGCCTAGAACAGTTAAGTAAACCTTTCTCACTGCCCCTGTGTGTGCCATGAAGTCGCAGTGTTGTAGTGGCTCTGGGCTTCAGCGGTGTTTGCCACGGCCATCCCTGTGAGAGTGCCACCCCTCTGTCCCCACAGACCAGTCATCTCCATTGCTTTCGCTTTGCCTGTGATGCCTGTTGGAGTAGATGAAGTAGTGTGTCTTCCCTCCTCTTAGCATTGTCCTTTTAGGCTGTAGCTCCTACAAGTTAGCTCCCAGCTGGGGATGGGCTGACCTTGGTGTGAAAAAATGTTGGAGCAGCATCCTACCAAAAAGCAGTTCACACTGCTTGGCTCTCAGCCATTGGGCGCCCACCCCTGCCAGAGTGCCCCAAGAGGCCCATGGTACCCGGCTGGAGGGAAAATGGCAAACTTTTGGCTGAGGAGAATGTCCTAACAAACCCCTTCCAGAATGGCTTTAGTCTCTAGTGCCTGCTAGCATGGGAGCTTTGTCTTGAATTCCTTTTGAGCTGCCCTATTTCTCTCCAGCCTTAGGAATAAATCCAGAGGCTATTGTGCAGTGACCTGTGGGCTTCTTTGGAGGTCTCTAAATTTACTTGAAACTCAGTACAGCCCAACATAAACTGCTGTTCAAGTTCTTGGCCAGCCTGCTGCTTTGCCCTTGCTAATGAAGGCGGTGAGTAGCTGGCTAAGGACTGGCTTTTTAAATTCTCTGTATCAACAGAGAGAGTGAGTCCTGAACCAAACACCTGTATTCCAACATTTTACACAGCAGTCCGGGCCCCCTGTGCCTAGGAAAGCTGGCCATGTGTATGCTCCCGAGTCTGACCTGGGCCAGGGGCTGTTACTCTTTGGAAAACCAGAATGCCATCAAGTCAGGCATAAAGAGGCAGTTGCTTTCATAACAGGGCAGCTGCCAGGTAGCTACCAAGGATTCTACATTAAACCAACATCTTTTGTTGCTTCCAGGGCAGCAGAAGAAGCCTTTGTAAATGACATTGAAGAGTCGTCCCCAGGCACTGAGTGGGAGCGGGTGGCCCGGCTGTGTGACTTTAACCCCAAGTCCAGCAAGCAGGCCAAAGATGTCTCCCGCATGCGTTCTGTCCTCATCTCCCTCAAGCAGGCCCCCCTGGTGCACTGAAGAGCCGCCCTGTGGAAACACTACATCTGCAATATCTTAATCCTACTCAGTGAAGCTCTTCACGGTAATTGGATTAATTATGTTGAGTTCTTTTGGACCAAACCTTTTGTCTTTAGAGTTGATCATTGTTTGTGATTGCATGTTTCCTTCAACTGTGTTGTCCCTGGCATTCAAAGAGGAGGGGAGGTGGCGGAGGAAGGGAGGGGAAGCCTCCCAATGGCAGCCTCAACCTATGCTTTCATGCGTTACTCTGAGAATAAATTTCTGTTTCAGACAATAAACAAACATGAAGCTTCATTATTGACCACAAGATATGCTGCAGTTGGGAGTGAGGTTGGTGAGGAATTTCCTTTTATCCTTTCTAGGGCTGAGGCACAGCCACTGGGTGCCAACCCCTGCCTTGAACTAAAATAGCTCTGAGTTTCTATTGTCTATAGTAGGAGTCTGTGGAAGTTTCCATTGAAAAGGGAGTTCCTTGGCTAAAAGTTAACCCCTTATTGCCCACCAAAGATAGGGCTTTGAATCCCCACACCACCCTAGACATTTTCTCCCAGGTGGCTCTTGTTTGTCACGGTCCCTTACCGTAGGATCTTGGATAGTATATTTCAGCAGGGGTCTCTCTGGGAAATAAAGCTAGTGAGACCCTTACTCCTCTGGATTCAGCCAGTAAACCTGAGTCAGGATGGCATGAATGTGGCTGGCCCCATTAACTCGGAATCCCTGTAGCACACACTGCTGGCCAGTACAGTAGCCACAGGTGGCTATTTAAGTCAATCAGAATTAAAAATACAATTCTAGCCCCTAGCTCCATTTCATATGCTCTGTGGCCACATGTAGTTAGGTAGCATTCGGACTGCACAGGGCAGATTATAGAACATTTACATCATCATAGAATGTTCTGGACCACACTGATCCACACAATAGGTGCCTGTAGGAGACTGTGTTCCATTCAGGCATCAACACATTCATTATTTGCTCTCAGAACCTGTCACATTTTAGGTGATGGTTCGAGTGACTGATAAAGCTGTATTTCAGAAATCTGCTACTAATGGTTACCTGATACTAGTCCAAGTTGGAGATTGATGTAATGCCACATTCAGGAGGTGGAGCAGGGGTAGGTCTTGCCATTGCCGAGAAGGAAAGTCCACCATCTCTCCTATGGTAATTATGTCTGGAAGGGAGAGGAACATTTACTTTTCTGCCTACCTTCCCCTCTCCAAGCGTCTTAGTCGGGCATTCCTTGATCTGGCCCGCATTTCTGGCCTCTTTGCTATTCCTCCCCTTCAGCCACCTCTGCTTGCAATCAAGCAATCACTTGCTGTTGTTCACCAACCATTAGTTGCTCCTGGGCCTTGCTTAATGCCCTTGAAAATGTTGAAATCTGGTTTAAGAACTAGCTGAAAGGCCACCTCCGTAATGCCTTTCCTTTCCCCTGAGCTCCCATGGCCCTCTACGTGCAACAGCTTACCTTTTGATATTGTCTTGGTGTCATTTGGACTTGTCTTGCCTCCCACACAGGATGGGCTTCTTGAGGGTGGATGTGGCCGTTAATCAGATGTCAGTAAAGTCTGACTTTCTCGAAATCAAGAGGTGACTGGATAATATGACAAAAGTAATGCTATATGCATCCAAGGCTAGGTTGTAAAAGGCAACACAGCTTACGGCTGGTTTGTTGGAACACACAAGCTGGTAGTCCTTGAGCCACCATGTAAAAAGTTCTACAATCCTGAAGCCACCATGCTATGAGGAAGCCCAAATCAACCAACGTGGAGAGACCTGGAAACTACAAGCAAAGAGAGATGCATGGCCAGCCCTATTCCAACCTCCTATTCCAGCTCCAGCCACTGTCTAACTGCACGTGCATCTGATGCCCTGAGTCGGAATTGCCAGGTAAAGCCTTTCCAAAATTCCTGACCCACAGAAACCATGAGAGAAAATGATTACCGTGTAAGCCTCTTAAGTTTTGAGGTGGCAGTAGTAGCTTTGGATTGTTTCTAATGCCTACATTACTCACATGGGGCTTCATAAAAAGGAAGGAGTTGGTTCAGAAACTCAGTGAGTGCTCAGTATTTAGTTTCAAACCTCTTTCTTGGGACCACTTTGATTTTTATGTCAAATTTTAAATGGATTCAACATAGTATTATTGGAAGTACTAGCCAGAGCGCTTAGGCAAGAAAATAAAAGGCATCCACGTTGGAAAGGAAGAAATAAAACTGTCACTATTTGCAGATTACATGATTTTATATATAAAAAACCCTAAAGACTCCACCAAAAACCTGTTACTAATAACTACTAATAAATGAATTACGTTGTAAGATACAAAATTAGTATACAGAAATTTGTTGCATTTCTGTACACTAATAACGAACTATCAGAAAGAGAAGAAAACAGTCCCGTTTACAATTACATCAAAAAGAATAGAACACCTAGGAATAAGTATAACCAAGGAGGTGAAAAAACTGTACACTGAAAAGTATCAGACACCGATGAAAGAAACTAAAGACAGACCCCAAGCTCATGGGTTGGAAAAATTAATAAACTCAAAATGGATTAAAGACTTGACTATAAGGCCTGAAACCATAAAAATCCTAGAAGACACAGGCAGTATAAGCTCCCTGACATCAGTCTTGTGATGATTTTTTTGGATTTGATGCCAAAAGCAAAGGCAACAAGAGCAAAAATAACTGGGACTACATCAAACTAAAAAGCTTCTGCACAGCAAAAGAAACCATCGACAAAACGAAAAGACAGCCTACTAAAAGGGAGAAAATATTTGCAAATCATACATACAGTGAAGGGTTCATATCCAAAATATGTGAAGAATTCATACAACTCAATAGCATAAAAACAATCCAATTTAAAAATAAGAGGATTTGAATAGACATTTATCCAAAGAAGCCAAACAGCTGGCCAATGGGTAAATGAAAAGGTGCTCAACATCACTAATCACCAGGGAAAATGAAAATCAAAACCACAATGAGATACCACCTCACATTTCTTAGAATAGCTGTTATCAAAAAGACAAATAAGTGTTGGAGAGGAGGTGGAGAAAGGGAACCCTTGTGCACTGCTGGTGGGAATGTAAACTGGTGCAGCCACTATGGAAAACAGAATGGAGGTTCCTCAAAAAATTATAATGAAATTCCCATATGATCCAGCAATTCCAGTTCTGGGTATTTATCTGAAGAAAACACAAACATTAACTCAAAAAGATGTATGCACTCTTACATGCAGCATTATTTACATAGCCAAGGTAATGGAAACAACCTAAGTGTCCATCAGTGGATGAATGGATAAATAAAATGTGTAAATATATATGACAGAATAGTATTCAGCCATTAGAAAAAAAATGAAATCTTGCCATTTGTGAAACATGGCTAGACCTTGAGGGCATTATGCTAAGTGAAATAAATCAGACTGAGAAAGACAAATACCGTATGATCTCACTTATATGTAGAATGTTAAAAAAACAAAACCAAGCTCAGAGAGAACAGATTGGTGGTTGCCGCAGGTGGGGGGTTGGGAGGTGGGGAGTGGGTGAAGAGGGTCAAAAGGTACAAACTTCCAGTTATAAGTCATGGGGATGTAATGTACAGCATGGCGACTATAGTTGATAATACTATATGGCATATTTGAAAGTTGCTATGAAAGTAGATCTTAACAAGGGAAAAAAACTCTTAACTATGTATTGTGACGATATTAGCTAGACAGTGTGGTGATCATTTTGCAATATATATTTTAAAGTTATATAACAATGCTTTCTATTAACAAAGTTTTTTGGTGGGGTGGTTGTTAAATCAATATTAAATGCCTTAAAGAAGTTATATGACCTTCAGAAAGTAAGGAGCACAACAAATCTCTTTTGGGAAGGGGAATGCTTTTAGCTAATGAGCTAATTAAGAACAAAACAAAATACAGAAATGGCAGGATTTCCACAAGGAAATACATTTATTTTTTTAGAATTTGGCTCAGAACAGTAAAATAAAAATATTTACATTAAAATAAATTAAGATGTGATCATTTAACTATATGTAATAATTATGTTGGAATATATTAGCCTTTCCATGAATTTAATAAAAACTAAGATTTGGTTTTAGATTCAATACCATCCTTCCAAATATTTGGTATGAAACTTGGTAGCAGTGCAACTGTCTGGTGTATGCAGTGGTTGTAGGTTTTATCAAAGAACAGCTGATGCCCCTTCACGGTATACCGACCCGCCCCAGACACTGATGGCCAAGCCAACTAGCTTCCTTCCCAGGAATCAACCAGGACCTGGAGATTATTTCAGAGCTGACAGAGTTCTAAGAATCAGCCAACCTAGCTTTTCACATTAACCCACCAGGAAGGAAGTAATTCAAATGCAAACTTGATTCCTTCATTTTATATGTGAACACAGAAATAATGCTGTAGAAACCTTCAGGTTTTCCTAAAATAATAAACAATCTGAAAAACATATGCATGTCCTTTTTAAGGTCATCTAAAAGTACCCATAAAAACCTGTCACTAGACCAAATACTGTACTGGCAAAATTACCACAGCATACAGGAATATTTTATTAAATTCACCACTGAGAGATAGTGTCAAGGATGAATCGATTCATTTGCTAATAAGATATTCTTGTGAAAGCTCTTGGTAGCCTGGAATAAATTAGAATATATTTGCACTTTGGAAGTTTTTGATATGAAGAGAGGTTTGTGTGGCTTAGCAGAAAAAACACAGAGGGACCCGGGTCAAACCCTGTCTTTAAGACTCATTAGCCACGCGGCTTTAGGCACACCACTTGACTTAGTTTGGGGTTCTATAAAATGGGAATTAAAACACCTACCTTACTGGTTGTGAGAATTTAGAATAATGCATATGAAGCACCAAGTTCAGAGCCTGGCACACAGTAGGCACTTAATAAATGGTGGCTATCAGTATTTCTTCCAGGTTGAAATTAATAGCAAGAAACTTGGCCTTTGTTATCTTGACACCAATTCGAGCGTGGAATCTTATTTAGCCAGAATCCAGATTTCACAGATGTGGGCTCTAGGTATGACACACAACAAACACTGCCTTAATCAACACTCCAGCGTCATATTCAACATAGTATGAAAAGCTATTGAAGGGAGAGGTGTCTGCTTGTCAGTAGCAAGGATCCTTCTGGGATGGTTAATCTTTCAGAGGCTGTAAGTCCTAGTGGCTTCTCAGCTGGCCTTAAGAAGATAAGGACAAGGTCACTAAGGCCACTGTAATTCAGATCCCTGATCTAAAGTTGCTCAAGATTCTGAGAGAGTAATAGCAAATAACATCTTTCAACAAGTAATGTTTGGGGGTGAGAGATACATACACCTGATGTCCTGATCGTGGCCATGGTTTCATAGGTATATATATGTCAAAACTCAACCAAGTTGTGCACTTTAAAAAATACCTCAATAAAACTGCTTTAAAAAGGTTTTACTTAAGCCCTTCATGGTGAGATTTCCTTCTGTTCCCTGACTGGATCCCTTTCTGTGTTCTGAACTTAGGGTCAGAGGAGGAAGGATTAATAATCCAAACTCCAGTATCAAGGTCACACCCCAAGCAAGGCCTGCAGGTCTAAGTGGTACATCTAGTAAGCAGAGTCCTAAGGCTTCCTCGGCTACTACTGTAGCTCCTTTTGGCACAGAAGATTGTGACAAGGTTTGAGCTGAAATGACCGCACAAGGAGCAGCATCTACAAAAACGGGTTGGGAAAAGTGACTCTGGAAGAGACTAAAAGCAAAAACTCTGCCAAAGTCGCCTGCCAAATAAATTGAAATACCAAATTTGCCTTTTAAGAAATGCTCATCTAGAAGACAACCTGATTCTGCCAAGGAGCTCTTGAATCTCGGTCCACGTCCACTCTTCGGAGGACTAGTAGATCCTGCGAGTTGTGTAGTCCAGAACCATGCTGGCCGCGCCGAGCAGGGCGGGTTCCACCAAATCCGAAACCACCACGTCCACGTCCTGAACCGAGGACAAGGCTTGCTGGCGGATGACGTCTTTGACAGTGTGGATATAGTGACTGGCTAGGACTCCAGAGAGGATCACAAGGGAAGGATTCATAGTGTGGAGGATGTTCACAACCGCAAGACCCAACGCTGTTCCAGCTACAGGAAAACAAAAATTAAAAACAAGTTTTCGGGGAGAGAGCCAAATCCAAAGTCAAAGAGGAAGGTGGAAAAGAGCACCAGCCAGGAATAGTTCGTTCACACTACCTCATGGAAGCAGTACTTTT
Organism: Stenella coeruleoalba; assembly: GCF_951394435.1. Lineage (NCBI taxonomy): Eukaryota > Metazoa > Chordata > Mammalia > Artiodactyla > Delphinidae > Stenella > Stenella coeruleoalba. Next base: position 86,661,303 of record NC_137153.1, read on the forward strand.
AAAGCTGTTTATATGATTTATCCTTAATATGAAAAAATGATTATGTGATACTTTGAAATGAAAAGAGCTGGGTATAAAACTGTACATATACTATACTATATGATCTCAACTATGTAAAAAAAAAATAGACTGGAAGGAAATGTTAATAGTTGATATCTCTGAACAGTAAAACTAAAAGATACTTTTTCTTACTCTCCTGTATTTCTCTAAATTTCCAGAAAATGAACAAGTAGTTTTTTCATAGTTGTAAAACAAAACAAAAACCTGTTTAAAAAGGCAACACTGCCAAATACCTTGAACAGTAAGTAGGAAAATTACCTCTGCACTGGTCCTGAGGGCTGGGCATTTGTTGGAGCCCTGGGCTGTCAGAGCTGCCCAGACCCGCGTGCTCACCTGTTCTCAAGATGCTCTGGGCCTTTGCATTGCCAAGTTTCGCAGCTTGGATGAGATGGAGTGCGCCCACAGCTTCGTCTTTTGGCACTGACATCCCTTCCACCAAGAGCTGGTCTTCTGTTTGAGCAGAGGTGAGAAGGAGAAGCAGTCATTCATGAGCTTCGGAAGGCCAAGCTCATAATTATGCCTGTGGGCGGCAAGCCTCCAAGTGGGAGGATGATAATCTCTTTTCACATTTGCAAAGCTTTTTATCATTCGTAAATATCCATATACATTTGCCAGAGGGCTTTGCTGCCTGTTTATACATCATCCAGAACTTCTCTAACTGGAAATCCTCAACTCTGACCAGAGCCTCCTTCACTTCCCCCTTCCATATTAAACAATCTTGAAGTGTTTTTTTCCCCCAAAATTACCAGAACTCCTCTGCATTCATCTCCTCCCTTATCTATGCCAGATGCAAGGCTGCATTATTTGCCAGTGACCCACAGTGGCAGGAAGGCACAGCACCTCAGAAACGGACAGACCTGGGTTCAGCTGTCAGCTCTACCACCACGGGCTGCACTACCCTGCCCATGTCACCTCCACGTGTTTCTCTTCTAAGACTGGGGTAATGATACCTACCCTAGCAGGATCCCTTTAGGGATTAAATGAGAAAATGGACTTAAGTACTCAAGTTAAGTGCTGGCCAGAGTAAATGCTAAATGAATGGTAGATATTTCTGTAGTTACCTGTAGTCCTTGACTTTCTGCCCCTCACACTGCCAGCCACCAACCCAGATTCAAACTCCTTCCTCATCTGCTACTACTTGGGCTCTGATGGGAGAAAATCCCAACCAAGCAGACGGTTACCTAGACACCAAGTGGTGGTCTCCTGTCTTCCAGGGGCCCTCACAGCTGCTCTGGCCACTCTCTCCCATTCCCGTTCATTGCCCTTCTCAGCCTTCATCTCCTCAGACCGTCCATCCCAGCTCCCGCTACCAAGAGATTTCCCCATTTCTGACCTCTCAGATAAAGGATGCCTCCAGGTAGAACTCCCTTACTCCTCTGCCCCGGCTTATAAACAGGTCTGTGTTCGCAAATCCCGCTGCTCTCCCTCTCTAGCCCCTCCACCAGGGCTTCACAGCTCATCTCTCCCTCTCTCCCCAGGGGCCTTTTTGTAAGGGCTCCTCCACCCTTCCCCTCCTGCGTTCTCAACCCTCACTTCTGCTCCTACTCAGGGTAGTTAGGCTTCTGCTCCCACTTGACTGAACTTCTTTAAGATATGCATTTACCCCCATGGGGGCGAAAACTGGTTCTTGTGGGCAAAAAAATTCTTACTCTTTTTATACAGACAGTAACAACAGATAAACAATGTATCTGTGGTATTAAAGTTTCATGGGGTTGAATGATTAGGAAAAATTGTCTAAACATTTAGGCTCCTTAGTGGGGGGGGGTGTTGATAAAAATGAGACTGAAAAATAAACACTGTTTTCAGGGCTTCAAATGATGTCCTTCCTCAGGGTCAAAGCCAATTAACTTTCTGGTTTCCTCTTACTCAGCACTTGACACTACCCACTACCCTCCCTGAAACACTCCCTTTTTGGTTCCTGTGACTTTACCCTTTCCTGGTTTTCCTCCCTGCCCTCAAGTGCTGACATTTCACAGGATTCCACCCTGGACTTTCATCTCACTGCAAGTCTCATTCACAGGTTTAATGGCCACCTCAGTGCCCATGATTCCAAATCCTGACTTCAGTCCTGTCCCCTCTCCTGAGCATCAGACCCCTGCAGCCAGCTGCCTCCTGCACGCTCCCACCTGCATGTCCCACTGGTTCCCAACCGTCAGCTTCTGCCAAGCCCTGTTCCTCCTCTCATGTCCCCACCCCCAAAGGTGTCCACCCAGAAAACTGGAAGTCACTCTAGAACTGTCCCCCTTAAAGCCAACCTCCATTCAACTACCATTTTCCCGCTAGAAAAAAAAAGTGTGGTGAAGAATCTAAAATTTGGATCTATGTCTTTACCCTAAAATTTTTCAGTGGTTTTTCCATTAGCTGCTGGTCCTGGCTTACCTCTTGCTACACTATACCCTGCCTTGCCCTTATGCACCAACACCACTGTTTCCTATGCTTGGAAATGCTCCCTGGCTCATCCAAACTTGCCTCAATAATTCTGTTTACCCTCTTGACTCTCAACTCCCAGGACAGCACCCTAACGCTCCCTTCCCTGTATGGAGAGGGCGGGGAGGGAACACTGGTGTCCTTCCTATATGCATCTGTGTTCCTTGGCCATCGTTCTCATTCCACTTGACACACCATGTTGTAATGATATTAAATGACTCCCTCTTGAATTAGACTAGAAACCATCCTGACATTAATAACATGTCCAGAAATAGGTGTAATTCAAATAAACCTCTCAGTTGAAAAACTAATATGTTCATCCATTTAATTCTCCATTAAAATCTCTATTAAGTACCCAACCTGTGCTAGGGGCTGAGAAGGCAAAAATGAAAGACATCTCCCCTGCTATCCTGGAGCTCAAGACCCCGGCCCTCCCAGTGCTGGAGAGGAAAGGTATTAATACGGGTCAGGACCAAGAAGACTTTGAGCTGCAGTATGTGGAGCCCTGATTTTCCTCTAGGGAGTGAAAAGGTTAAAAGTTCTGGTGTCAGCGTTCAGCTCTCTTTGGAATATCTACTTTGAAGTACTTGTCTACCATTTGGCTATTTAATTCCTCAGGTGAAAGAAACCGACCATCATGTAGCTTTTTTGCTTCCCTCTGCAAGGCCATTCCAGAGGCATATGCTTCAATACACCCATGGCTTCCACAGGAACAGTCAGGCCCATCCAGGGACACCACAATGTGGCCAAGCTCTGCAGCGCAGAAGGAGCTGCCATGGATCAGTTCATGCTGATGGATGATCCCCCCGCCAATTCCTATAGTGAGAGATGACAATCACTGAAGTGGCTCTGCACCTGAAACAGAAAACTGCTATGGCAACGCCTCCTCTGTTTAGCAAAGCTTTGGAATGTGAGGTTCTATATGGTGCCTACTTTCCTAGATAGCTGAAATTTACTAAGTACCAAAGCTTTACCTGGAATCATTTTGTATGGAAATATTTTTAGCTGATCCTCCAATGCCCTGTGTTGCATTTGCTTGGCTCACTATGATTTCAACTTGGTTCTCACCAAGGCCTTCTCCAACACTCAAGTAAGAGCCTAGTAGCCATGCACACACAGTTGCCCAGAAGCAGCTGTCAACCAAGGAGAGACAGGAGCCAGCAGATTAAGTGGACAACTCTGGGTAGATTTCAACCCCCACTGTCCTCAAGGCAACTTTGATAATACATCCTCTAATGGCTCCCCTGCTCTGTCCCACTCTTCCCACTCCCTCACTCCTGCTTCTCAGAATCACCTCCAAAATAAAATACCCACACTGAACTCCTTGTCTCAGGCTCTGCTGTGGGAGAAACCCAAGATAAGACAATCTTTCTGAAAGGTTTCATACACTACCTGCTTTTTTTTTTTTTTTTTTTTTTTTTGCAGTACGCGGGCCTCTCTCACTGTTGTGGCCTCTCCCGTTGCGGAGCACAGGCTCCGGACGCACAGGCCCAGCGGCCATGGCTCATGGGCCCAGCCGCTCCACGGCATGTGGGATCTTCCCGGACCGGGGCACGAACCCGCGTCCCCTGCATCGGCAGGCAGACTCTCAACCACTGTGCCACCAGGGAAGCCCCCACCTGCTTTCTTAAACAGAGAATATGAAACATGGTTTTGCCTCTTCATAATGCCACCATGTCTAAAAATCTATGATTCAATAATTTTGAATATCGAGTACTTTTTGTTATGGAGTTGAGGAGCTAGTAAGGGGTAAAGGGCGTTTTGCTTTAATAGGGTCTGCATTTTAGAGTTGTCCTGCCATCTCTTACTTCTTGTGGCACCTACTCATCAACCCTCACTCCTCTAATTTGCAGGTTATTACTGCTCTGAACTAGGAAATGATATCCAAGCTTGCTAAAACTGTGTCCGAGACTAAGAGAAGTGCATGAGCTCAGCATTAGGGAGGTAGTATAACGTGGAGTTTAAGAGCACACACGGTTTTATACATATTAGGATAGCGCAGGGAACTCCACTGTACAGTAGAAACTAACACAACATTGTAAAACAGCTATACCCTAATTAAAAACAAAAAAAAGAGCACGCACGGTTTGAAGTTAGGCATATGTGGGACCAAGTGCTGCCTCGAACACTGACTACCTGAGCCCGTCTTCTCATTTAAAAAAAAAATTGGGGGCTTCCCTGGTGGCGCAGTGGTTGAGAGTCCGCCTGCCGATGCAGGGGACACGGGTTCGTGCCCCAGTTCTGGGAAGATCCCACATGCCGCGGAGCAGCTGGGCCCGTGAGCCATGGCCGCTGAGCCTGCGCGTCCAGAGCCTGTGCTCCGCAACGGGAGAGGCCACAACAGTGAGAGGCCCGCGTACCACAAAATAAAACAAAACAAAACAAAAAAAAACAAATTGAGACATCAGCAAAAGTGGCAGAGTAGGGAACTCCAAAAGCCCATCCCTTCACTAAAGCAATGAACAAACTGGCAAAAACTGTCAGAATCGAGTTTTTTGGAATTCTGGAAACTAACCAAAACCTTACAACAACCAGGGGAACAATTAATCAAGAAAAAACCGGCTGAATCTTAGTAAGAGATTTCTGGCATTTTCTGGTCCCATCACACCCACCCCTCACCCCCCAGCTTGGCGATGGCCTAGAATAATAGCCTACATTGCCAGTACAGATGGCAATATGGAGAGAGCAGAATGAACCTTCTTCTCAAAGAATTGTGGTGTTTGTTTTGACCTGCTTGGTGGCTCCCAGAGGACCAGCTCAAAGGGCTTGCCTTTATCTCACCTACCCCAGAACTTTCCCAGGGCTGAGGGGGCTATCCAGGGGGCACTCACCAAAAACATTTAAAGGCAAAATATAGTTATTAGTCTCTACTGCCTAGGGCAATGGACAACAGTTGTGACAAACAATATACTAACCAAAGAGAGTAGGAGGAAATCCTGGAGAATGAGCAATGAGAAGCTTTGGGGAATAAGGGCTTTGAATAGCTCAGACGATTCCTGGGAAGTTAGAAGGCCAATGCATGCACAGGGCGGGGCACATGCTCAGAAAAGACCTGGGCGGGCCCTCACTCTCACCTTCAGGCTCTACTCAAGCAGGAAGTGAAGGTGAAAGCTGACTTGTAAACTGCCTGGCTGAGTGGTAAAGGCACGTGCCCCAACACACACCCTAGCTCCTGAAGCAGCCGTCTCTACTCCTCTTACCTGTGCCTGTGATAAGTGTCACAAAGTTTTCAAGGCCCTTTCCTTGGCCAAATTTCCTTTCTGCAAGGGCAGCACAGTTGCCATCATTGTCTACCCATACGGGGAGATGCAAAGTGTCAGACAGGGGGGTCCTGAGATCCACAGAGTTCCACTCTTGAATCAGTTTGGTTGAATGCAGCACAATTCCTTCCCGAGGATTTACACGGCCACCTGTGGAAATGCCTGGGCTCCACCACAAACACAAGGAAAATGATTCTAATGAGCAATCTCAGAAAAGTGTGCTGACTTTCTGGGCTTGGAACACTAATTCACCCAAGATCTCCTAAAACAAACATTACCAAGGACTGCAAGGAAATGTAAGGCAGTTCTGAGCTAAATCTGTGGCTCCCCATAGGTTGACAGTTCCATCAATGCTTCTCTCACAATGTTTGTTGGGGTCCCAGGAAGGCCCCATGCTTGGGGCCCACAGACAGGACCTGGAACCATCTACACACAGGGCAGACAGTGACCTGATGTTCCATCATGCATCAGAACTCAGCAAACTGTACATTAAAATGAACATTGCTTAGGTATGTAATTTACAATCTCACCTACTCCCAAAATTCTGCAGTTCAGTTTTACAGCTTCTGCTGCAGCTTCTACACACATCTGTAGGATTAAATTAATCCTCTCTTCATAGGTTTTAGGATTGAACTGAGTATACTTCTTAACTATTTCACCCTGAAAGAGAAAAAACAGATCTGTCTCATGGGTCTCAGCTAAGGAGCATACACTGAATCTTTGACCTTTTTCACAATAAATCAGACATTACTCTAGGACAGTACTGCAGAGTCAGATGACTGCTGGGGAAGGGATCCACTGTCTGGCTTGGGCCAGCCCTGGGATACACTCAGGTAGTTTCCTGGGAAGACAACCTAGCATATGGCCGTTGAAGCAATGACAACTCCACAGCCAACCAGATGGGCCCTCTCTTAAACATAAGGTGAATGTTGGCTAATCTGAATCGTCATTAGAAGGTCATTTTTAACTCTTTCAGGTTGACAAAATTTCCTTGTTTAAATACTGAAGCAACTAAATAAATATCCTAAGTCATTAAGCTTTAATCATCTGCCATAACTGAAGTCAATAATGGTATGGAACCATGATGTTTAAATTACTGTGCTTAGTGATATGTTTTAATACCAATCAGGGACAGTCCCTCCTAATTATTCTTGTTTTTAAATTTCTTTGCTCTTCTCACTTGTGTATTATTTTAAGTAAATTTCAGAATAATGTGGTTAAACTTTAAAAAGCCTCACTGAAATTGACTAGAATTATGTTAAACTCATAATTCAATTTGGAAAGTGCTGACATTTAAAAAATACTCAGCACTCCTAACCAGGATAATTTTCAAGCCTTTATATTTTAAAGTTTTTAGATTTTCTTTTTATAGATCATATAGTTTTCTGGTTTAGGAAACCAGAAAACTTTATTTTATAAGTTCTGTTGTTCTAAATAGGATCACTTTTTCCATTCTTCTGTTATTAATGGATTTTTGTCCATTTACAAGGGTTAAAGCTGTCACTAATGACTGTCATTAAAAATAAACCTAGTTGTGCTTCTCCGCCTTCACTGTGCATCAGAATCACCTGGGCAGCTTTGAACAAATATTGATGCCTAGTCCCTACCCCCAGAGACTGGCATCTAACTAGTCTGGGGTGGGAGCCAGGCATCCATATATTTTCTAAAGCTTCCAGGTAACACCAATGTGCAATCAGGGTTGACAAATACTCACCTACAGAAAAATTCAAATCTTTACCTACAATTTCATATAAGTAAAAAGGTATTGATATTTATATATTTATCATATCTAGCCATTTTACTCAATTGTGTTATTCTACAAGCTTGTTGGTTTATTCATATTGTCTATAAATAACATTTTTTGTTTTACCCTGTCCACAATCGCCATTTTTGCTATTCGTTCCTTGCTTTATTCCCTTCCTAACTTTGAGAATTATGTTAAATGGTGCAGAAAACATCCTTCTTTTCCACTTGATTTTAATAGGAATACCTCTAGAAATGCCGCTACAGAGGGTGTTCACCATTGATATGGAATATATCTTTATGTTAAGAAAATATTTTTCTATTAATACTTTTTAAAGAGTATTTATAAAGGAGGTCTTTGTCTTCACTAAAATTATGTTTTGTTTTGCTTTTATTTGATCTAAACAACTTTGTGTTTAAAATCCTCTGTATTTCTCATGGATTCCTGAAACTTCACACATCTACAATGCTTCAAACAAAGATTTTTCTGTTAGGTTTATTCTTCCTTGTTAAGTCATCAGAGATCTTTTTTTTTTTTTTTTTTTTTTGCGGTACACGGACCTCTCACTGTTGTGGCCTCTCCCGTTGCGGAGCACAGGCTCCGGACGCGCAGGCTCAGCGGCCATGGCTCACAGCTGCTCTGCGGCATGTGGGATCTTCCCGGACCGGGGCACAAACCTGTGTCCCCTGCATCGGCAGGCGGACTCTCAACCACTGCGCCACCAGGGAAGCCCCAGAGATCATTTTAACATGGACAGTTTGGTGTTTTATAAAGGTTCTGTCAACACTGTGGTGATGGTTTGGTTAAGAGATTGAAGGTATGCTGTATGCAACTGAAATCATGATCTAGAGGAGAAGCAATTCCCCTCACCATTTGCAGACGCCCTCCCCTGGGTAGTGAGAGTAATCAACATACTCCATGCTCCAAGCTGTTACCAAGTATAGAATATCAGGTCTCCTGGGTGGCAGATGCTCTCTCTGATGCCTAATGGGTCTCCCATTGTCAACTCAAGTCTACTAACTTGGATTCCCTGAGAACTTTACTTCTTTAAAATGTTAGTGAGGGCTTCCCTGGTGGCGCAGTGGTTGAGAGTCCGCCTGCCGATGCAGGGGACATGGGTTCGTGCCCCAGTCCAGGAAGATCCCACATGCCGCAGAGCGGCTGGGCCCGTGAGCCATGGCCGCTGAGTCTGCGCGTCCGGAGCCTGTGCTCCGCAACGGGAGAGGCCACAACAGTGAGAGGCCCGCGTACCAGGAAAAAAAAAAAAAAATGTTAGTGATTAGTAAAATAGTGAGACACACATTGTAATGGAACCAAAAGTCAATACTGTGGGCAAATGATTACAAGCTCTTGTGTATGTTTCTAGTCCTACCTTCCAACCACACTTTTTAAAAATCAACTACTCGTATGGGATATAAAGTTAAAACCTTAGGAGTTATTTTACCTTCATGCTGACTATTGCAACTCGGAGGTTCGTCCCACCAAGATCAACAGCCAAGGCACTTAGAGTTTCAAGAATATGGTCAATATCTTGGGAGATGTTATCCTTCACAGGAGGAAAACAGAATTTCTTTTGTAGTGGCTCTTGAAGATCAATAGATTTGAGAAACTTCAAAATCCTCGGAACAGCATTTCCATCCCCATATATCTTTGAACTGCAATGTCCAAAAAGTCAATTAAATTGTTTCTCTTGTACATATTAAATTATATTGAGGACACAGTATTATTGGAATCTGAAATTTCGGGTAATAAATAGTTTGGGCTTCTTCTTTTAAAATAACAACATCTGGATCTCTTCAGCCACACTCTAACTAAATACCTTCATATTATCAATAGAATATCTAAAACCATTGTTGATTGCAATACAACTATTTCCTCCTGAGATATCATTAACAAATTGCCTGTAAGATCAAAGAAAAATTATCTTTGTTAAGCCAATTTCAGAATATATCATAGTTTGGGACAGTAAAAAAATTTTTTTTGCTTTTTTGGTTTTCATCTTTACTTTTGTAAGGAAAAAATTATTTTCAGAAAAAAAGAATCAAATAAAGGAAAATCTGATTAATTTGAAACAGAAAGGATAGTCTAAATTAAAATGCTGAACTATACTATTTTTAAAGAAAATCGTTACATTACTTTCTAATACTTACAGAAATTCAAAATAGGCTAAAGCAGTAGTTCCTAGCAGAAGTGCTGTATTAACTGAGACAAATTATTCTCCACTGGAACCCTTGGTAGAGTAACAGGGGGTAGATTAGCAAGCCCTGTCTCACCAGCAGATAGGGACCTCTAAGGGTGCAGAATGAGAGCGCCATTAGGGCGACTACACAGCTTGAAAATGGTGCCCAAAACAGCTCCTGTTTTAAATCACTTTAAAAGTATACACTCACCAAGGGTACTGTTTACCAAACTGAAGGTGCAGCGCTTGCAATATTTTGTCTTGGGTATCAGCATCCCGGACATGAAGGACATTCTCCCCTAGGTAAATCCAGTGCCGTATAGTGATTCGGAAGTGGGAGAAACCAAAGAATATAGAAATGAGCAGTGTGTCGTGCTCATAAGTAGCCCTATAACCCAGAAGGCTTCAAACAAGTCTTCTATTAGAGAGACGAACTTTTCTACTTTATACCTTTTAAAGCACTCTCAGCAAGATCTCCATATATCAGATAAGTAAGGGGCCGTAGGTTCCTTTATTCCCAAAGAGAATAAATCAAGCTGTTTGTTTACTGGAATAAATAAGGTAATTAATCCAGTATCCACTTGCCACTCATCTGTTCATCCAGCGTGTCCACTCTTTCCATCTGTCCTACCTTCCATCTACTCAGCCAGTTGTGGGATCAACTGGTCAGGCCAGGTTGCCAGTTAGTCAACTGGCCAGTCAGCTGTTGATGCAGTCACTTCCTTTCCATACATTTTCTGACCAATTTGAGGGAGTAAATACAGTGACAATGACATGTTTTTTCAATAGACTTGGCTATGAAGAGGAGAAAAGAATAAGGGTGGTGGCTGGGGAGAGGTTGTTTTGTACTGTTTTGTTTTGAAGATACCAGAGACTTAGGCATGTTTAAATGCCGAGGAGGCTAAAGATACATGGAAGAGAAACGTCCTTGAGAAGCCAAGAGGGGTGGGGATTTAGAACACAGGTAGAAGGCAGAGCAGTGGACAGGCAGGGGTGACCCCACACCCTCCAATGTAAAGAAGGTAAGAAGGAAAGGATAGAGGGGCATGTGTTTGTGTAAGTGTGGTGGCAGAAAGGACTGCCTTTTTTTTTTAAGAGAAATCTTTTTTTTAAATAAATTTATTTATTTTTGGCTGCATTGGGTCTTTGTTGCTGCAGGCAGGCTTTCTCTAGTTGAGGTGAGCGGGGGCTGCTCTTCGTTGCGGTGCGCAGGCTTCTCATTGCGGTGGCTTCTCTTGTTGTGGAGCACAGGCTCTAGGCGTGCAGACTTCAGCAGTTGTTGCATGCAGGCTCAGTAGTTGTGGCTCGCGGGCTCTAGAGCACAGGCTCAGTAGTTGTGGTGCACGGGCTTAGTTGCTCTGCGGCATGTGGGATCTTCCTGGACCAGGGATCGAACCCGTGTCCCCTGCCTTGGCAGGTAGATTCTTAACCACTGCGCCACCAGGGAAGTCCCAGGACAGACTGCTTTTGCTAGAAGACCCTGGTACCAAATCCAATGTTCACATCTTATTTGAACTCTCAGCATCATTCAACACCATCTCCTTGAAACCCTTTCTTTTCTGGGCTTTAATAATATCACACTCCCGGTTTTCTGGCAGTTCCTTTTCAGTCTTCCCTCCTGGCCCTTCCCTCCTCATCAGAAGGGCTCCAGAGTTTGGTCCTAGGCTCCATTCTCTTCCCTATTTACATGTTCCCCCTGGGTAATCTCATTTCATCCCTTGGTTTTAAATACCATTTCTGGCACAGTGTGTCATTATCCTCAATATCCTTTGTACAGTGGCAGAATTTTTAGCTTGGCATCTAATCACCCAGCTAAAGGCTATATGTATTCTTCAGCTACCCTTGCAGCTGGATGTGGCCATGTGACGACATTCTGATAGGATGTATGAAGAAATACTTGCAACTTCCAAGTTGTGCTTTTAGAGGGAAGGACATCTTCCCCTCTCCTCCTTTCCCAGTGGCTAAAATGTGCACTTGACAGCAAGAGATGGAGCAACCATCAAGAAGATAGATGGAGGCTAAGTCTCTGATGACTTACAGTGAGAAACAAAGAAAATCTAACTTATTTGAGGCACTCTTATTTTGGGTCTCTCTGTTACAGCAGCTGAACTGATATCCTAACTAAACACCATCTATACGCCATCACTCTCAAATTTGTATCTTCAACTTCAACTCTCCCTGGAACAACATAGCTGCCAACCTGCCATCTCCACTCATATCTAATAGGCATCTCAAACTTAACATGGCCATTAGAGAACTCTTAATTCTACGCACTCCCAAATTATTCCGTCCTCAGGGTACTCCGTATCAGGAAAGAACACCCCCACTACTCAAACCAAAAGTGTAAGAATTATTGTTGATTCCCTTCTTCATTTTACTGGGCACAGGAAAACGAAAGACTGGCATTCATATAACACATTCAACCACATTCTCTCTTAAACACAGCCATCAAAGACCATAATTAACTAAGAAACTCTTAGCTCTGATATTACAAAGACAATAAAAAATATGGTAATCAATGTGTGCTACCTATAGGTTTCAGCTACAATTGGTCATTAACCTCATTCACTCACTTACTGATAAACACACATGCCAGCACTGATACGTGCATACTTTATAATAACTCATACAAATGTATTAAGCTTAGTCAGTTGAAATATAAGCAAAGGTAAATACCTGTTTCTCTTCCAATCTGACGTGTTCCTAGGTTGATCACAGGTGTTCCAAAAGCTCCAACCTCTCGTACCCCACAGCTGCTGTTCCCAATCATACAACCAGCATGGGCAACCAGCTGTATAAACTGGTCAAATGGGACATGTTTAACTGCACGAAAATTGGGATGATGCTCAATGCCCTTCTTCCGCATCACTCGAACCATTTCTTTGCTCCCTGTGAAAATGAAAAGAACCAACTGTTAAATGGTTTACGAGATAAAGGAACAATTTTCATCGGCAAGTATAGCCCCACTTAAAGAAATATCCCTCATAAAAACTCATAACAGTTATTAGGGAAACAGTCCTTTTAATTACTGATCTTTTCATGAATGATGAACATCCAAAACATCTGGTCAGCCCTGTGTTTCAACTCGTCTAGAAACTTTAAACAGCAGCAGTGGGTCTCTTCAAACAGCACTCCACAAAGCAAATACTAACACCCCAGTAAAAGCTCTTACCTTACCAATTAAGAGGCTCAAGACAGGTCAACAGTCTCTGTCTCTTAAGCCAGGAGTTCCTAAATGGAAAGGTCTCGGGCTCCACGTACCAAGCCGACCAGAGGGCCTCTGCCTCAGCTATGCTCACATCTACAGTAACGACAGCTCGATGGGACAGCAAGCGCTCCCACTTACGTGGACTAAACAAGCTCTAAGCAAATACAGATTCTGAAACTGTGGCTGATATTTTACTTTACATGCATGACTTTGTTTTGAAAAGTTACAGATGTATGAGGGGGAGACGATATTCAGTGTCCCTCTGCTTGCCTCTCTACTCACCCTTTCCTAGTGGCTGTGACCAAGGTGGGCAAGGAGGCTAATCTGATCAGTTACAAGGCAGGACGACGACCACACTGTGTCCACTGGTGTGCAGGAGCCACGAATTTAACAGAAGCTGGGCATGCATGTGTTCTCCTTTTAACTTTCTCCATGGCAAGGCAGGCAACAGACTCAGGGGCTAACTCCTTAGAGCAGGCCCGGCCACTTCTCTCCTGCCAGAACATGCTAGTCATTACCTAGAACTCGTGTAGTGCAGGGCACGCCAGAAGCTGCTACTATTCCAAGGTTCAGATTTGGGTTCAACTGAAGGCTTCTCTTTGGCCCTATACGACAGGCACTAAACCTGTTTTCCAGAAAAGCCTACATTAGGGAATGGGGCACTAAGTCAGATAATGAGAAAGTGATGCCTTGATTCTTATTTCCCTCTTGTTCCTTGTGTATATTTTATCAAAAACCCTGTGAAAAGGAGAGGCGAGTGGCAGACATGATTTAGGCATTCCTGGGACCCTTTCCTTTCATAGGGGTAAAAAATCTCAAATTCTAAAGTATATACAATAAGGAAGGTATATTACAAACAATATCACTGACAATACTGAAGAAGAGATATAATTACATTATAAATATTTATGCAAAAATTTAAGGGATTAGAAAAGAATAAATATTAAGGTTTTTGAAATATTGATACATAACCTGGATGAAATCTGGGTTGGGGGTCTTAAAGTTTTTTTCCTACTAACACCCTACTTTGTTCCCCCTAACGGAAAAGATTATTCAAGACACACTAAGGGAAGGATTCTTTCAGTGTAAGATGGTGACATCTTGGCACTGCAGAGAAGGGATCCTGCCTCCTTTACCAAAAAATGCCTAAGAGCTCAGCAATGAGTGGTATCAGCTAATAATAACCAGTATCTGAAAATCCCTCAGTATCAGGCCCCATTTATATATCCCTACCATTAACCTAAGGTCTTACTAGCACTGGTTCCATCCACCAGTAGGTGATCAATCAGGTTAGGCTTAAGGATCAACTGGTTGGGAGCTAGAGATCGAAATTGCTTAAGCTCAAGATTAAATTAAGGTATAGCTAACATAAATAAGAGAACACGAAATAAAAATAATGGCTATTTTACTGCAGTCAGTAGGATCATTACTTTCCTAGAGACACTCTTTCAGCTTCTAAGGTTTATATCTCTTGGCTATTGCATTTTTTTTAACATCTTTATTGGAGTATAATTGCTTTACAATGGTGTGTTAGTTTCTGCTTTATAACAAATCAGCTATACATATACATATATCCCCATTATCTCCTCCCTCTTGTGTCTCCCTCCCTAGAGTCTGTCATACAGAGTGAAATGAGTCAGAAAGAGAAAAACAAATACCATATGCTAACACATATATATGGAATCTAAAAAAAAAAAAAATAGTTTTGGCTATTGCATTTTCTCGTTGATGGAAACTGGAGGGAAGAGACTAAACATGAAACTAGAATGGAGATTTGAGATTTTTTTTTAAGTATTTATTTCTTTCCTATTAAGTTTCTACTAGACTTAATAATATCACAAACTCCTCAATCTACTGCAAAATCGGTGATCCTTTGAAAATCAGAATGCATTTCAGAATAGAATGGCCTTCAATGATAAGATGAGCAAGATAGGAAGGTCGGTCAAAAGAAGACATAATAGAAACATAAAACTGGAAAGGTAGGTGGCATACTTTCATTTTCAAGTTAAATTACCTGCATCAATATTTGGAAACAGAACTAGGGTCCGCTTGTTAAATGAGATAAGTGCATCCAATGTTAGTTCAAACATTTTTAGGGAATGCTTAATGTCCGTGGTCACAGGGTGCTGTAGTGCAACAATGTAATCTTTAGATTTTACATCATCACCTGTTTAAAGAAAAATCAAACCACATTGCTTCATTAGTTAAGAATCTTAAAGGAGGAAGAAGCAAATTCTAAAAAGCAAGACCCCAAAGTCTATGTTTTAAAATTCTGAGGAAAAAACAATTTGTCACATTCTAATCAGGGCATCCAAATTCGGATCAAAGGATAAGAACTTACAGCAACAAGTCCAAGGATTCTTCAGGGAACTTAACGTTTTACAAAGGTGCTTGCTACCACAAACAAAATACATAATTTTAAATAGTAGACACTAGACTTCATTGTCTTAAAGTTCACAATATTTCAAAGCGTTAGAAAAATGTGACTCTTCCCAATTTCTAACTAGTGTTTCTAATGAATTATCAGCAATATTAATGAGTAATAATGTGTTGCAAATCAGGGCATTTAGAGATTGATTGAGCATGAAATAAATTTCGTATAATGCATAGGCATTTCCCCACTATCGCCCACCAGATTCAACAAACCACCAGTGTTTCTAACTCTGTTCAAAGGCCTAGAAAGGCTTCACTCATCCCCAGGCTGGGATCCCAAGGACAGTTCCTCAGCAAAAATGTAAAGTGTAAAAGATTTGGATGGACAGTGCCATGCCAAATAACACAAAGAATTCTGCAACAGGGCCTATATTATCCTATAAAACTGAAGATGAGCTCTACTCACTTATTTTGTTTGTTTGTTTTGTTGTTTTCTTCTACTCTTTTTTTTTTTTTTTTTTTTTGTTGCGGTACATGGGCCTCTCACTGTTGTGGCCTCTCCCGTTGCGGAGCACAGGCTCCGGACGCACAGGCTCAGCGGCCATGGCTCACGGGCCCAGCCGCTCCGCGGCATGTGGGACCTTCCCGGACCGGGGCACGAACCTGTGTCCCCTGCATCGGCAGGCGGACTCTCAACCACTGCGCCACCAGGGAAGCCCCCTACTCACTTATTTTTAATGAAAGAATATATTTATTTGTGATATTAATTTTAATGATCAACTTTATCATGAATTATGTTTATCATTAATCCAAATTCAATCAGTAGCAGTTACTTTTTTAAATTTATTAATTTTTTTTGTGTGTGGTACATGGGCCTCTCACTGTTGTGGCCTCTCTCGCTGCGGAGCACAGGCTCCAGACGTGCAGGCTCAGCGGCCATGGCTCACGGGCCCAGCTGCTCCGCGGCATGTGGGATCTTCCCGGACCGGGGCACAAACCCGTGTCCCCTGCATCGGCAGGCGGACTCTCAACCACTGTGCCACCAGGGAAGCCCAGCAGTTACTTTTTATGATTTAATGGTAACAGAAATTTTTTACTAAGAATCTTCAGTAGTATTTGATTTAAAAGACTACAGGCTCCAAAATTTTATTTTAAAAAATGACTGGTCCCATATCATGTTCTAAACTGGGGGTGGGGTGGGGATATAATTACTAAATTTTTGTTCAAAGTAGTAAAAAGAACAGTGAAAAAGAAAACACAGAGCGATGAGCTGGAGCTACCCATCCCTGGCAATAATACATTTTGTGCAAAGCCTGCACCTGGTCCTCGATGTATGACTTCTGACATTTATCTGCCTTTGTCTCCAGAACTCAGCAGCTTCAGCCCTTCCACACAACCGTTTCCATTACGGTACCATTACTTGGTTTTGGGTCAAAAAGTTCTATATTTACTGTGGTATTTCTTTCAATATTAGGAATGTAACATGTCTTTTTAACTTTGCTAATATTTTTATTAGGACTGTTATTTATTAATGTTCTGGTTACAAAGCTGCATGTTCTGAGTGGCTTACTCAATACTATTTTTCTTATAAGCAGAAGGATAACGTCAGAAATTGCAGGTTGAGAAGCAGGTACAGGCTTTGCACAAAAGGTATTATTGCCAGGGACAGGTGGCTTTGGCTCAATGTCTTTTTCCCCCCCACTGGTTTAAAAAAAAATCTAGTTTTTGCTATTTCGTCATTCTTCTTTTCACAAACTGCTTAAAAGGTTCCAAGGAGAACCTTAAGCCCTGCAAGTACAATTTTGCTGTATTCTGCTTTATAAGGGTTATTTTCTATTCATTACAAGTTTTTCAGAAATACAAAGTTTTTCAGAAGACATAGTGAGCTAACACTATAATCAGAACAGAATGCAAGAATGTTTACTTAGAAGCATGCAGAAAGGGGAGACTGAAGAGACAGAAGCCTGTTCCATCAGCATTATCTTGACAGGTTCCCTGATAGCTATGAATCTGTCCAAGGATAAGAAATATATAGAATGGATTAACTTATATAGTAGAAAAACCCAATTTATTTCCTGTTCTAATGTGATCTGGATTTAAAATATACACAATCACTTTGATTACACAATCACCAAATTAATTTACTATTAACTTCATTATTCAACAGATCTACCTCTTCACAGAGGAAAGTCCTAAATACCTAAATAGACGATTAGTCCTGATTGGCCTTCTAAATAGTACTCTCACTATAAATTAACTAATAGACATTGTGTGTAAACCTATTTTCTTTGCCTCTGAGTAGCAAAAATAATTTCCAGGAATCTAGATCATTGATCATTGAAGATTTCAGACCTTAAGGCTTACTTACAGAGGTAACAATCTCTAATGGTACAACTATGACTTCTGCTTTTTAATAATAATCATAATCCCTTATAACTGCTTTCAACATCCATTATCTCATCTGAGTATTCCAACAAGCCCATAAGAAAGGCATTAAAATTAAAAATAACAATTTGTTTCATTGAGCTAAAAAGCAAAATAAAGGAAAAAAAAACCTTAATTCTACTAACCAGAAGTGAATATTATAAATGACTTGGTGCACATACTTACCGACCTTTCTACGTTACTGTTTTTATAAAAATGTATCATTATACGTATAATTTTATAGCTTCCTTTTTTTTCCTTTTTGATATATCAGGATCGGTCCCTGTAACTAATATTCACCTATAACATTATATTTAATGGATTAAAAGCATTCCATTTAAAAAATTCAATCCATTAAGTCTATTTTATAGAAAAGGTGAGTCTCAGAGAGGTGAAGTCATACCATTGGGCGAGATCTATGAACTAAAAACCTTGGCCTTCTGATTGCTAATGGAACATTCTACCCACAGTAGTTTCCAAAGGACAGAAGCATACCCGAACTTTCGGACAAAAGCAACCATTAGACTGAATGAAGTCTGATACATACCTAACCACATCCGAATGATGCTCATGTAGTCTTTGTTCTTGGCGGAGAGAAGTTTGTCATAGGAAGGGCAGCCTGCCAACAAGATGCGATCATGGTCCTCACACATGGATATCAGGTGTTGCTCTGCACTTCGGGTGCAGCACACATGATAATGAGCCAGTTTCGTTATAGCGTGTCTGATAGAGTCGTCAATGGTCCCACTGACTTCCCCCCCTTCAATGTGAAGGATTCGGATGTTCATCAAGGCAGCAGACGTAGCCAGAGCCAGGGCATCAAACCTGTCTCCATGAACAATCATGATATCAGGCTTCAGGCGGTTAAGAACATCTGGTAGCTTCACAAGGGCCAGGCCCACTGACTCCACCATGGCTGCCTCATCTTCCCCTCTGACAATTGTGTGTAGTCTGGTGTTAATGTCAAAGTCATCTTGTTCAATCATGCGATATGTGTTTCTAAAGCAGGAGAGAAATAACAATGTGAGAGCATGTTCTTAAGTATAGGGCTATAAAAACATCAACATTAACCCTGAAGGGAGAAATATTTCACAAAATTTCCTTGTTAAAATAAATGAACTGAAGTGTAACTTACACACAAAAATAAAAGCACAGACCATAAATATACAGATCACTTAATTAATTTTTCTACACAAACACCCCTCTAGCCACCACCCAGATCAACATATCCCGCACCTGGGAGGTCTCACTTGTGCCCCCTTCAGTGAGCACCTGGAGGGAGAAATATTGGAGGGAGAATGTTTTTATCAGGAAAAGAGAGAGTAAATTTTACAGTGGTCACAACTATTTCTTTCTTTTTTAAAATATATATAAATTTTTAAAAAGAAATATGCTACTTAATAGAAAAAAATTACTTATAAAAGCAGAGCTCATTAAAAAAAGTAGTATGGAACCAGGATACCTGACATGTCACTATAATATAAATTTCTGAATGATGGAAATTATCTCCTGAATTCTCTTTGTATGTTACCATTAATGCAGCATAATTCTGACTGGGGTGAAAATGTAGGTTTTTAAATTGGCTGTGAAATGCAGTTTCAGGTCTGTTTCATGCTTCAGTAACAACAGCAATTCTCAATGCCTTAAAGTTTCCTGCCTGTTATGACTAGATTTTAAAAGATCCGACTTTTTTTTTCTAAATATACATTTATTGTTTAAAAATTGGAAAACACAGAAAATTATCATGCATAAACCTACCACTCGGCAATATCAGTATTACCATTTTGATTTCTTTCTAGCCATTTTATGCATAGTATTTCAACATGGTTGAGAACACATCATAGTACAATTCTGTAATCTAGTTAATCCATTTAACACTATATTTTCTCAGATCATGAAGGATTCTTTACATACATCATACTGATGCCTTAGTAGTCATTTTATAGATTCCTTTGGATTTTCCTACAAAAGCTATGATGTCATCTGTAAATAAAGACAATCTTGTGCCTTTATTTATATCTCGTTTCATTGCACTGGCTGTTACATGCAGTACACAGAGAAGGGTGAAAGTGGATGTCCTTACCTTGTTACCAATCTTTGGAGAAAAGCACAAATTTTATGTTAGCTATAGGTTTTTCACAGGTGGTCTTTATCAGACTGAGGAATTTCCTTTCTATTCCAAGTTTGCTAAAGGTTTTACCATAACTAGTTGTTGAATTTTGTCAAATGCTTTTTTAATATCTATTGAGATGAATGTGTTGGTCCCCCCACCCACCGCCTTTTTTCTTAATTGGGGTATAGTTGTTTTACAATGTTGTGTTAGTTTCTACTGTACAGTGAAGTGGAGTTTCCTGTGCTATAGAGCAGGTTCTCATTAGTTATCTATTTTATACATATTAGTGTATATATGTCAATCCCAATATCCCAATTCATCCCACCCCCACTTTCCCCCCTTGGTGTCCATAAGTTTGTTCTCTACATCTGTGTCTCTATTTCTGCCTTGCAAACTGGTTCATCTGTACCATTTGATTTCCCACTTTACTCTGTTAATACGTGAATCACACTAATTGATTTTCAAATGTTAAATCAATCTTGAATTCCTGAGATAAACCCACTTGGTCATGACGTATTATCTGTTTTTGTATATTGCTGGATATGATTTGCTAATTTTTTGTTTAAAATTTTTATGTCTAATTCATGAGGGATACTGATCTGAATTTTCTTATAATGTCTTTCTCAGGTTTTGATATCAGGATTATGCTGACCTTATTAAATAATCTAGGAAGTCCCATGGCTCCTCTATTTTCTGAAAAAGTTTATATAGGATCTTAAAAGTTTGATAGAATTCAAAAGTGCAGCCAACTTGGTAGGAAGTTATTTTTATAGGAAGTGTTTGATAATGAATTCAATTTCTTTAATATAGAGCTATCGAGATTTTCTGTTTTTTTCTGTCAATTTTGGTAAGTGGTGTTTTTCAAGGAGTTTGTCCATTTCATCTAAATTGACTGTCAAATTTACTGGCCTAATATTCTCCTTTTATTCTTTTAATGGCTGTAACATCAAGATGATATCCTCTTTGTTATCCTATATTGGTAAATACTGTGTTCCCTTTTTCTTGTTCTGCAGGAGCTTGTCAATTTTATTATTTTAAAGAAATAACTTTTGCCTTGATTAATTTTCTCTACTGTTTAATCTACTCTTACATTTCATTGATTTCCACTCTACCGTTCCTCCCTTCTACTTACTTTGGGCTTAATTTTCTTTTTCCTGTTTGTTAAAGTGGAAATGGATCCTTGACTCTAAATTTCTCTTTTTTCACGTAAGTATTTAAAGCTATAAATTTCCCCATAAGCACTGCTTAATCTATACCCACAAATTTTGAAATACTGTAATATTTGTTTTTAATTTAAATTTATTTATTTATTTTTGACTGCATTGGGTCTTCGTTGCTGTGCACGGGCTTTCTCTAGTTGCAGTGAGCAGGGGCTACTCTTCATTGCAGTGCGCAGGCTTCTCACTGCAGTGGCTTCTCTTGTCGCGGAGCATGGGCTCTCAGTGCACGGACTTCAGTAGTTGTGGCTCATGGGCTCTAGAGCGCAGGATCAGTAGTTGTGACACACAGGCTTAGTTGCTCTGTGGCACATGGGATCTTCCCCGACCAGGGCTCGAACCCATGTCCCCTGCATTGGCAGGTGGATTCTTAACCACTGCACCACCAGGGAAGTCTGATATACTGCAATATTTATTATCCAATTCAAAACATTTTCTAATTTCCCTTAGGATTTCTTGTTTGACCCCTAAGCTTAAAACTCAACAATAAAAAACCCGATTTAAAAATGGGCTAAAGGGGCTTCCCTGGTGGCACAGTGGTTAAGAGTCCGCCTGCTGTTGCAGGGGACGCGGGTTCGTGCTCCGGTCCAGGAAGATCCCACATGCCGCGGAGTGGCTGGGCCCATGAGCCAGGGCCACTGAGCCTGCACGTCCGGAGCCTGTGCTCCGCAACGGGAGAGGCCACAGCAGGGAGAGGCCCGCGTATTGCAAAAATAAATAAATAAATAAAAATAAAAATAAAAATGGGCTAAAGGGCTTCCCCGGTGGCACAGCGGTTAAGAATCCGCCTGCCGGGCTTCCCTGGTGGCGCAGTGGTTGAGAATCTGCCTGGCAATGCAGGGGACATGGGTTCGAGCCCCGGTCTGGGAAGATCCCACATGCCACAGAGCAACTAGGCTCGTGAGCCACAACTACTGAGCCTGCGCGTCTGGAGCCTGTGCTCCGCAACAAAAGTGGCCACGATAGTGAGAGGCCCACGCACCGCAATGAAGACTGGCCCCCGCTCACCACAACTAGAGAAAGCCCTCACACAGAAACGAAGACCCAACACAGCCAAAAATTAAAAAATAAATTTAAAAAAACATTGAAATAAATCACATTTCACTTTAAAAAAAAGAATCCGCCTGCCAATGCAGGGGACATGGGTTCGAGCCCTGGTCCGGGGAGATCCCATGTGCTGCGGAGCAATGAAGCCTGTGCGCCACAACTACTGAGCCTGCGCTCTAGAGCCTGCGCGCCACAACTACTGAGCCTGAGTGCCACAACTACTGAAGCCCATACTAGAGCCCATGCTCTGTAACAAGAGAAGCCACTGCTATGAGAAGCCCGCGCACCACAATGAAGAGTAGCTCCCGCTCGCCGCAACTAGAGAAAGCCCGCGCACAGCGAAGAAGACCCAACACAGCCAAAAATGAAAAAAAATAAATTTACTTAAAAATAAATAAAAATGGCCTAAGACCTTAACATACACCTCACCAAAGATGATATAAGGATAGCAAATAAGCATATGAAAAGATACTCCACATTATATGTCATCAAGGAAATGCAAATTAAAACGAGATACTGCTACACACCTATTAGAATGGCCAAAATCCAGAACACTGACAACACTAAATGCTGGCAAGGATGTGGAGCAACAGGAACTCTCATTCACTGTTGCGGGGAATACAAAATGATACAGCCACTTTGGAAGACAGTTTGGCAGTTTATTGCAAAAGTAAACACGCTCTTACCATACGATCTAGCAATCATGCTCCTTCGTTTACCTAAACGAGCGGAAAACTTATGTCACACAAAAATCTGCAAAATGAATGTTTATAGCAGCTTTATTCATAATTGCCAAAACTTGGAAGCAACCAAAATATCCTTCAGTAAGGGAATGGAGAAATAAACTATCATACATCCACACAATGGAATATCATTCAGTGAAAAAAGAAATGACTATCAAGCTATGAAAATACATGAAGGAAACTTCAATGCGTATTACTAAATGAAAGAAGCAAATCTGAAGAGGCTACATAATATGTGATTCCAACTATATGACATTCTGGAAAAGGCAAAAATCTATGGAAATGGTGAAAACATCACTGATTGCCAGGAGACTGTTGGGGGGAAGGGATGAATAGGTAGAGGAGAAGACTTGGGGGGCAGTGAAATGACTCTGTGTGATACTATAATGGTAGATACATGCCATTATACATTTGTCCAAACCCAGAGAACTTACACCACCAAGCTGAATCCTAATGTAAACTATGGACTTTGGGTGATAACAGTGTGTCAGTGGAAGTTCATCAATTGTAAAAAACGTACCACTGAAGTGTGGTAGGGGATGTTGATAATGGGGATGCTATGCATGTATAGGGGAAGAGAGGTATACAGGAAACTTCTGTACCTTCTGCTCAATTTTGCTGTTAGAGCTAAAACTGTTCTAAAAAATTAGGTCTATTTTTTAAAGACATTCTTTCTTTTATATATATGCATGTACTTTACCATTTCTAGTCACTCCTTTCTGTAGATCTAAGTTCCCAACAGGTATCATTTCTCTTCAGTTTGAAGAATCTGCCGTAGCATTTTTTTGTAGTATATACCTGATGGTGATAATTTGCTTAGCTTTTCTCTTCAACTTTATTTTTGAAAGATATTTTCACAGATAAAAAATTCTGGGTTAACAGGAGTTATTTTTCCCCCTTTGAGCACATTAAAGATGCTCCACTGTCTTCTGGCCTCCACTGTCAGACAGTGAGTTAGTTAGTTATCATTCATATCATTGTTCCCCTGTAAGAAATGTAATTTTTGTCTTGTTGCTTTCAAGATTTTCTTGTTTTCAGCAAATTGACTATGATTTTGTCTACAGGTAGTTTTCTTAGTATTTATCTGTTAGGGGTTGTTGACCTTTCTGGATCTGTACATCGATGTTTTTTCGTTTGTTTTTTTACCAAATTTGGAAACCTCTGGCCAGTATTTCTTCTAAGATTGCAACATAGCTTTAATTCTGAGACTGTCCCGCCTACAGAATGTTCATACCTAACTGTTTGAATCAGGAACCAGAATCAGAATTCCCTTGAAATAGCATCTCAAAAAACAAAACACTATGTCCCATAACACCAAATATACTTGAAGAATTTGCTAAGCCCTGAATTAAACTGAAATATTGAGTTTATTTTTAAACTAAGTTCTGTATTAAACATGTATTAAACAAACATGTTTTAAGTATTTAGTCTGAACTGCTGCCAAACTTGAACATTTTCAAAAACTATGGGACTGTAACAAAACTAGGCCACCGATATAATCTCTAAATGAAATTAGACTTGATCCAGTGCATTTGTCTTAAGTCCCCAAACTGAACCTCTTCACAGCAGTAGGGGCTGTCATGGTACCCACACCACCACAACCAATCTTCTCATTAATCTTTACTGATAGTATCTCTCCTCCTCCTCTTAAATAACCTTGTCTCTAATTTGGAAGCATCATTCTTAGATGAAAATCAGTTGAATGATCTATCGGTTGTTGTTTTCTGATTATTTTTCTTTGTGCTGTTGCATATTAAAAGTATAAAGAAATATGATTAGCAGTTCTCAAACTTCACCTCTCCAATAGCAGAAGGAATCTGATCCTTGAGGGATTTAAGTTTTCTCCTCAGCTTTTACATTTGGGATGGTCCCCCTACCATGTCTCTTCCTGCAGAAAAATGCTCAGACAGCTGCATAAAGAGTGCCAACTATCTGCTGTCTTGAGATACCAAAGTTATGCATAATTGTGCTGAAGATACTTATTCTGTTAGAGTCAACTAGACTTAAAAATTACTCAATTCCTCCAGAGAAGATACTCCCACCTCCACAATTAATTAGCATGTTTGACAGTCTTATTCTAAGTTTTTCACCTTAATTTGTTTTTATTTTCACTTTCTATCCAGCACAACTTCCTTTAGTTATTAGAATATTAATCCTTCTGAGTCTACGACAGTCATTTTTAACCCTCTCTAAATGAGAAACTAGTTGGTCTGGGAAAGTCTTCACAATGCAATGAGCACAAGTTGAGCACACAGTGCAGGGCACTCTATCTGTGTTAAATACTGTGTGTTGAGAGAGAGAAAGAAGAGAGAGAAAGAAGGTTATTTACTTACACACACAGAAAAGAAAGTACAGCAGATTTTTGCATGCATGACTTTAAAATTCTCAAGCATTCCTGAAATACCAAGTCATGGAGTCATGAAGTCATGTGCAATTTTGCTAAGCATGAATTTGAATCCCACCTATTTGACATTAACCTTACTAGGAGAGCAAGTCACTTAGCTAATGATTAAGCCAACCTTTCAGACCAAAATACAACATTGTTCCCATCATTTTCTTCATGTTTCTGTGGGGGAAATACCATAGAGCAAGGTCTCTCAATGTCAGCAGTATTGACATTTTAGGCCAGACAGATTCTTTGTCGTGGAGGGCTGACCCATGAACTGTAGGATGTTTAGAAACATCCCTAGCCTCTTAAAAAAATGTGCTGAGATCGGATCAAACTGGAGGAGTAGGATGTGGAGTTCACCTTCTCCACAAATATGGGATTGGCCAAAAAGTTCATTTGGGTTTTTCCGTAACATCTTATGGAAGATATTACAGAAAATACATATCAAAATGTTTAAATCAAAATATATCTACATGTGGAACGATTCTCACAAAACATCTACTGAATGCTGGCAGAAGACCTCAGACTTCCAAAAGGGCAAGAAAATCATGTAATTGGGGAGGACAAAAGAAAAAAGAAAAATAAAGAGAGAAAGGAATCAGGATGGGACCTGCGCCGCTGGGAAGGACCAGTAAAAAAAGGAAAGGTTTCCACACACTGGGAAGTCCCCTCACTGGTGGGGAGATCAGCCGGGATGGGAGGGGGAACTTCAGAGCCTCAGAAGAGAGCGCAGCAACCGGCCTGTGGAGGGTAGAAGGGAGAGAGACCTGCACCAAATGTCAGTGCTGCTGCCCGACACTCCCCAGCCTGAGACGCTGGTCTGCTGGGCCAGGTGGGGGCTGGGATCTGAGGCTCAGGATTCAGAGGTCACTCCCCGGGGAGAGGACTGGGGTTGGCTGCGTGGAGACAGCCTGAGGGGACTAGGGTGTCGTATGGGAGAAGGCCTGGGCCCGCCAGAGAGGCAGGGTGCCATTGCTGGGTGGCACACAAGGAGACGGGCGGGACCACCATAGGAGCTTCTTTCTCTGCTCACACACTAGCCAGCAGCAGGGCACTGCCTACATGAGCCCCAGGGGTAGGCGAGAGCCTCCACTACCATCTCGGACTCTAGAAGCAGGCACAGACCGCTGCTGCCGCTGAGGGTCCTGTGAGCAGGCGCTGGTCACTGCCCCCACCTTCCTGGGAGCGTGCGTGGCCTGCTGCCACTGCTGCCAAGAATCCCTCGACCAGGTGCCACCCGCTGCCCCCACCTTCCCAGGAGCGCACACGGGCCGTACACCTGCACACCCCCTATCAAGGGGATAACAGTGAGCACATGCTGAAGAAAGAGATGGCAAGCATCCAAACTAAAAACAGCCCTCACACCAAAAAAAATTAAATCCACACAAGCTATGCAGGGACGCTGCCACATATAAATAGCCCTCCAAGACCAGGGTAGATAATTTTCCACCTAAACTCACAGAGTAAAAGAAATATAAGCAAAATGAAGAAGGAGAGAAAGCACTCCCAGTTAAAAGACCAAGAGTATTCCCCTGAAAGAACAAACAATGAAACAGACCTCTTCAGTCTAACAGACACCAAGTTCAAAAAGGAGGTAATGAAAATACTGAAGGAATTAAGAAAGGCTATCACAGAAATGCAGAGTACTGTAAAAAGGAACTAAAAACTATAAGGTGGAGCCCAGAAAAATTAGAAAGTTCATTTGCCGAGATGAAAGCTAAGCTAAAAGCAAAGAATAGCAGGATGAATAATGCAGAAGAAAGAGTAAGTGATTTGGAAGATAGAATAATGGAAATTACCCAATCAAAACAGCAGACAGAAAGCCAACAACAACAAAAAAACGAAGAAAGCAATATAAGAGACCTATGGGATAATATACAGCATGCCAATCTATGTATAATAGGAATTCCAGAAGAAGAAGAAAGAGAAAAGGGGATTGAAAATGTATTTGAAGAAATTATGGCTGAAAACTTCCCAAACCTAAAGAAGGAAACAGATATCCAGATATAGGAAGCACAGAGGGTCCCAAACAAGATGAACCCAAACAGAGCTACACCAAGACATATCATAATAAAAATGGCAAAAGTTGGGGCTTCCCTGGTGGCGCAGTGGTTGAGAGTCCGCCTGCCGATGCAGGGGACACGGGTTCGTGCCCTGGTCCGGGAGGATCCCACATGCCGCGGAGTGGCTGGGCCCGTGAGCCATGGCCGCTGAGCCTGTGCGTCCGGAACCTGTGCTCCACGACGGGAGAGGCCACAACAGTGAGAGGCCCGTACCGCAAAACAAAAAACAAAACAAAACAAAACAAAATGGCAAAAGTTAGAGAGAGGATTCTAAAGGCAGCAAGAGAAAAACAAAGAGTTAATTACAAGGGAACCCTCATAAAGCTATCAGCTAGTTTATCTACAGAAACACTGCAGGCCAGTAGGGAGTGGCAAAGTACATTCAAAGTCTTGAAAGGGAAAAATCTGCAACCTAGAATACTCTACCCAGCAAGATTATCATTTGGGAGAAGAAATAAAGAATTTCTCAGACAAGCAAAAACTAAAAGAATACAGCAATACTAAACCTATCCTAAAAGGAATATTGAAAGGTCTTCTCTAAATAGAAAAGAAGCAAGAAGATATAGGAAGGAGGAAATCACAGTAGGAAAGTAAATCACTTAAGCCAATATACAGATTTTTTTTAAAAAGCCTATTTGTGAAAGTGACGATAAACACAAGGAACGGCAAAAGGATAAACGTGAAGTTGTAAAAAAGGAAATCAAAATCACAAAATGTGGGGAAGGAGAGTAAGAAAATGTAGATTGCTTTTTTTTTTTAAGAATGTGTCTGATCCTATATGACTATCAGTCTAAAGCAAGCAAATATAGGAAGGGGTTAACATACTTGAAAAACAGGGCAACCACAGATCACAAACATAAAACAGATTCACAAAACCAAAAAGAAGAAAACACAAGCATAAAAGAAAAGGAAATCATCAAACCATTAAAGGAAAAAGAAAGGAACAAAGAAGAAACATAGAATCAACTGGAAAACAAGGTTTAAAATGGCAATAAATACATATGTATGAATAATTACCTTAAATGTCAATGGGCTGACTGCTCCAATTGAAAGACACAGAGTGGCAGACTGGATTAAAAATCAAGGGCCAACAATACACTGCCTACAAGAGACCCACCTTAGGGCAAAGGACACACATCGATTGAAAGTGAGGGGATGGAAAAAGATGTTTCATGCAAACAGAAATGACAAGAAAACAGGAGTTGCAATACTCATATCAGACAAAACAGACTTTAAAACAAAGGCCATCAAGAAAGATAAAGAAGGACACTATATAATGATAAAAGGATCAATACAAGAAGAGGATTTTACACTTGTCAACATATGTGTACCTAACATAGGAGCACCCAAATACTTAAAACAAATATTAACAGACATAAAGGAAGACATTGATGGGAATACAATAATAGTAGGAGACTTTTGGGTTTTTTTTTTGCGATACGTGGGCCTCTCACTGTTGTGGCCCCTCCCGTTGCGGAGCACAGGCTCCAGACACGCAGGCTCAGCGGCCATGGCTCATGGGCCCAGCCACTCCGCGGCACGTGGGATCTTCCCGGACCGGGGCATGAACCCGTGTCCCCTGCATCGACAGGCGGACTCTCAACCACTGCACCACCAGGGAAGCCCTATAGTAGGAGCCTTTAACACCCCACTCACATCAATGCACAGATCTTCTACACAGAAAATCAATAAGGCAACAGAGATCCTAAATGATACAATAGAACAAGTTTGACTTAACTGATATTTTCAGGACAGTTTTTACATCCAAAAAACCCAGAATACACATTCTTTTCAAGTGCACATGGAACACTCTCTAGGATTGACCACATACTAGGGCACAAAACTCACCTCGGGACTTCCCTGGTGGCGCAGTGGTTAAGAATCCGCCTGTCAATGCAAGGGACACGGGTTCAAGCCCTAGTCCAGGAAGATTCCCACATGCCGTGGAGCAACTAAGCCCATGTGCCACAGCTACTGAGCCTGCACTCTAGAGCCCATGAGCCACAACTACTGAGCCCGCATGCCACAGCTACTGCAGCCCACACCCCTAGAGCCTGTGCTCCACAACAAGAGAAGCCACTGCAATGAGAAGCCCGCGCACCACAGCAAAGAGTAGCCGCCGCTCACTGCAAGTGGAGAAAGCCTTGGTGCGGCCGCAAAGACCCAACACAGTCAAAAATAAATAAATAAATATTTTAAAAAAACAAAAAACAACTCACCTCAACAAATTTAAAAGTATAGAAGTTACTTCAAGCATCTTCTCTGACTACAAAGGCATGAAACTAGAAATCAACCACAGGAAAAGAAATGAGAAAAAAACAATTACATGGAGACTAAACAACATGCTACTAAAAAACCAATGAGTCAATAAGGAAATCAAAACGGAAATTTAAAAATACCGTGAGACAAATGACAATGAATACACAACCATACAAAATCTACGGGATGCAGCAAAAGCAGTTCTTAGAGGGAAGTTTATAGCAATACAGGCCTTCTTCAAAAAAACAAGAAAAACCTCAAATAAACAACCTAACCTACCACCTAAAAGTATTAGAAAAAGAAGAACAAACAAAACCTAAAGTCAGCAGAAGGAAGGAAATAATAAAGATCAGAGAGGAAATAAATAAAATAGAGATTAAAAAATAGAAAAAAATCAATACAACCAAGAGTTGGTTCTTTGAAAGGGTAAACAACATTGACAAACCTCTGGCCAGGCTCACCAAGAAAAAAAGAGAGAGAACCCAAATAAACAAAATAAGAAAGGAAAAAGGAGAAATCTCAAATGATACCACAGAAATACAAAAAACCATAAGAGAACACTATGAAAAATTATTTGCCAACAAATTTGACCACCTAGAAGAAATGGACAACTTTCTAGAAACATACAGCCCACCAAAACTGAATCAAGAAAAAGTAGATAATTCAGGGAACTCCCGGGTGGTCCAGTGGTTAGGACTTGGCACTTTCACTGCCACGGCCCAGGTTCAATCTCTGGTCGGGGAACTAAGATCCCACAAGCCGCATGGTGTGGCCAAATAAATTAAATTAAATTAAATTAAATATGGCACAAATGAATCTATCTACAAGACAAAAACAGACTCACAAACATAGAGAACAGATTTGTGGTTGCCTAGGGGGTGGGGGGGGAGGGAGAGGGATGAACTGGGAGTTTGGGGTTAGTAGATGCAAACTATGACATTTAGAATGGACATGCCACAGCAACTAAGCCCGTGCACCACAACTACTGAGCCTGTGCTCTAGAGCCCATGAGCCACAACTACTGAGCTCGCGTGCCACAACTACTGAAGCCTGCGCGCCTAGAGCCCGTGCTCCGGAACAAGAGAAACCACCGCAATGAGAAGCCCGCACACCACAACAAAGAGTAGCCCCTGCTCGCTGCAACTAGAGAAGCCCCGCATGCAGCAACGAAGACCCAACACAGCCATAAATAAACAAATAAATAGATAAATAAAACAAAACTCAAGATACAAAAGCTTGTACAGTGAAAAGGCTACTTCTCACTTCTGTTTTACCAGTTATCCAGTTCTTCTCCCCAGAAGCAACCAATTTCTTGTGCTAGAATGCACTGTAGACATACATTTCCATTAAGTACTAGTCAAGTTTCCATTTCAGCAGTCTCACCTGACAAATACTACCTTCCCCGCTTAATTACTGTGGTAGGCAGATAAGAAACCTACCACAATCTCCTTGAAAGCCTCTCCCCGACTAGTCTTCTGCCAAACTTTTCTCACAGAAGTAAAAGAACACACTTAGACTTTCCCCTCAGGCTCTAGCTAAAATTTCTCCTTTACTTTGTCCTATCTCTGTTCAATAATGTAAGAAAACCCAAGTGGATTTTCTTAGACAGCCAGAATTCATTTCACATTTTAAAAATCTGTGAACTTTTGAGCTCTCCATAAGTTTCTTCTCTTGTCTTTAAAAGTATTTTCTTAGAGCAAATTGCTAAACTGGTTTTGGGGGGCAGGTTTTTATTTGTTTTTGCTGTTATTATCTTATTGTTAAAGGACATTTAAAAAGACAATTTTACCTTAACACAAGCTTCTTTCATATTTAATACTTTGGAGGCTGCATTAATGTTTTCATGCCACAAGGGTGTACTAAATGCCACTTTATTACATGTAACAAAATGTTCACCTTTGGTTTATACACCTGCTCCCTCAAAGATTTCCCAAGTTTCGTTTTTCATATTTAGAGTGTGATCAATAACAAACCTAATGTCACCAAAGTAAGAATTAATGGTAACGGTATTATAAAATTCTACTTTATCTTGTGGATCAATTAGATTTTTAAAATCTTGTTCCATATCTACTACTTTATATGCATTTTTAATATAGGATTAGCATTAGAACTCACAAAACAGATTACATAGAATCACATTATAGTCACACAACATATATTTATAAATGGCATTTCCGGATGTAATACCAAATAAAAGTAATAATAATAATAGCTATAATTTACCAACCATCTAACAGGCAGCATCCCTGTATAGATACTTTATGTCACTATCTCCATTCTTCACAATAACCTACAACACAAGTTTTCACTCCATTTTATAACTGAGGAACCTGAGGCTCAGAGATGCTAGGCAACTTCTCCAAGGCTACCTAAAAACTAAGTGGTAGAATTGGGATTTGAAGCCGGGTCCATACAGCTCCAAGACCAAAGTTCTCACCGGTACATCGTGTTGCAATGAAGAATATCGTAAGAAAATGCTTTCATCTTACCCATAGTCATCTATCAGGTGAGAGCCAAGTACCACCACGTCAAGTTCAAAGAACTCAGGTTCCATTTTAATGCCAAACATGATTGGGGCGAGTTTAGAATAATCAGCACGGTTGCAAGTAGCAACACAAACCCGAAGCTTTCGGTTATTCTCCTTCTTCTCCATGACTTGTTTTCTTTTTGAGAGGTTCTTAAAATAGAGTTCCTGAAGTTGCAAAAATAAAAATTAATATCCTATGATAAACCATAATGCAAAAGAATATGAAAAAGAATGTATATATATGTATAAATGAGTCACTTTGCTGTACAGCAGTAATTAATACAACATTGTAGTTCAACTATACTTCAGTAAAAAATAAATTTAAAAGACATTATAGACACAAAAAATAAAAATTCTTTATAATCAGAATGATAGGTCCTAGATATAAACGTAAAATTTTGCCGTCTTAAGTCCTTAAGCACCATTTAGTATAGTGATTCTTAACTTTTCCACCCCGCTTCTGTGTGACACACCCACTGGTATATCAAGTTATGAAATTCCAGCAGACCAACTATGACTCCACCCTTTTCTCTTAAGAAAGCATGCTGGAATGCAATTTAAAAACAGTTTAATATAAATCAACTCTCATTTAAAAGGCAAGCAAACATCAGCTCTTTATTATTAACTAAAAATTACTTGCCATTCCTCACAATTGATCCCAACATACAAGATTAGAGCGAAAGTTTGGTTGAGAACCACTGATCTAGTTCAACTCCCCCACTTACAGAAAGAGAAAAACACAAGTCTTAAGAGAGGAAATTACTTCCCCAACATTCAAGATCACATCCTATAAGCAATGTGAGCTATTCACCCTCATGCTACACACTATATACAAAGCACTGTGATTAGTGCTAAGGAAAAGATGAGTAAGATGAAACAAAAACCCCTACCTTCAAGGCCTCATTAGCATCCATAGCCAGTACCTACACACTTGACAACTCCAAATACCTACCAGCTATCTCCGGTCCCATAGGCACGTCAAAGTCACTGTCCCAAACTGAACTCACTTTCTTTTCCAAATCTGTTCCTCCTTCCTTATTCTCTAACTCTGTTATGAACTTCCATTCATCCAAATGCCTTGCATTCCTTGTCTTCTCTGCTCCTCACCCTGTACCTCCTCAGTCCTGTCAGTTCAACCTCCGGAATGAATATCTTTCAAATCAATCTCCTCTCCATCCCCACCCACCAGAACATCCCCTAGTCCAATCCCTGATCTTAGGTCAGAGCTATTCTAACAGCTGTCAAAGTGGTTTGCCTGTCTCTAGTCTTGCCCTGCCTCCCAAAAACTTCCAGGGTGATCTTTCCAAAGTTTATAAATCTGATTACATTGCTAAACAGGATATACCACCTATGGATAAATTGCAAATTGCTGATCTGGACCTAGTTTATCCTTCCAACCATTTGTCCCCTTACAACTATCCTCACTCTGAACCAAAGCCATGCCAAAGTGCCTGCAGTTCAACCAGTGGGTCTCCATATCTCTGTGCCTTTGTAGATGCAAGCTCCTCTACCTAAAACTTCCTTTCCCTCTTGCCTGGATTCTTCCTCATCCTTTAAAACTCAGGCTAAGTGTCATCTCTTCTGGAAAGCCTTCGCGTAAACCTCAGTTCCTCCTTACTCCACCCCTCTTCGTGGCTGCCTCCCTCTGAGCACTGTGGTCCCATAATATACACATATACTATTGCTCAACTCCTTTGCCCACCCATCCCCCCACAATTCTATACCCTCCTTTCAAAAAGTAAAAACCAGGGGCAAGGGATAAGAGCTATGTTTCAAGGAGCTTTTAAAACTTCCTTATATCAATGTAAAATTTCACTTCACGGACTGATCTCAATGCTTATGTCTCTGGAAGTGTATCAATATTTAGAATTTGCAATCAGGAATCCAGAGAAGCTTGAGTAAGGATGCCAATAAAAGGGAAGCTGCCTTTTCAATCAGGGCAGACTCTGAAACTCAGTGGAAATCTCGTCAGTAGCCTTCTGCTGTTGATATCTCATCTCTCGTAGGCTAGAACTTCTATAATCACACAAATTGCCCATCATTAGGCCCATTCAGAATTTATAATCTCCAGTAAGAGCTAATTCCACCCAATGGAAAGCATTTGTAAGATAGTGAAGCGAGCATTCTGTCAAGTGAGTTGTATTTGTGAGATCTAAGCACTACCTAACCAAAGAGACAAAAATATTTTTCCAAAAACAGTTGTCCTAAGTGTTCTTGTACATAAATCTTTTCCCACTCATCATTAAATGTCATCTGAATAAATTGTTGGTGATATTTAATTTGCTGGGTGAGGCAAAGCAAATCATTCATGGTTGATAAATTTGTATTTATTTTAAGAGAATAGTAAACTTTCCATTGGGCAATTCTAAAATGTTTAGTATTTACCAAGTAACTCAAAGGTTATTATACCAAAACTGAAAGTAAGGTAGCCATATACACAAACTATGAAAAATAAAACAATGTTACTAAGGCCAAAACTTTTTTAAGGAATAAAGTTAAATCTTAGGAAAAAAAATAATAATGGTAAAAATCCTTTGTTAAGAGGAGAATGCTTGGGCTTCCCTGGGGGTGCAGTGGTTGAGAGTCCGCCTGCCGATGCAGGGGACGCGCGTTCGTGCCCCAGTCCGAGAGGATCCCACGTGCCACGGAGCGGCTGGGCCCATGAGCCATGGCCACTGGGCCTGCACGTCCGGAGCCTGTGCTCCATAACGGGAGAGGCCACAACAGTGAGAGGCCCGCGTACAGCAAAAAGAAAAAAAAAAAATTTTATTTAACTTTTTTTTTATTAGGTAGTACATTCACATGGTTTAAAACTGAAAAGGCACAGGAGGCTATAGAGCAAAACGTCTTCTCATCTGTGTTCCCAGACATGTAGTTCTTCTCCCTGAATGCTTAGAATTACTAGTTTCTTATCTATCCTTCTGCAGATAAACTATGCGTATACAAATAAATACACAGTTCTTCACACATATAAATACAAATATATTTTATAAATACATAGAGTGTGTATCATGCAATTAGTAACTTATACTACACTGTTGTTGCATACCTTGTTTTTTAACTGCTCTTAATTATGTTTCTGAATTAAGTGGTAAAATGGGAAAGTTAAAAGGCATTAGAAATATCAAACCTAAAAGTGCAATTTTGAAAATTGCTGGCCATCAACTTTTCAAATATATGTAGGGTTATGAGAGCCCTGGAAGTAAAAATGACCAATGTCACAAACACTTATTGAGAACTGACTCTGTGCAGAGCACTGTAAAGAAAACTGAGAGGGACTTCCCTGGCAGTCCAGTGGTTAAGACTCCACGCTTCCAATGCAGGGGGCGGGGGTTTGATCCCTGCTTGGGGAACCAAGATCCCACATGCCACGTGGCATGGCCAAAAAACAAAACAAAACAAAACAAAAACTGAGAGAGCTGAGAAAGACCTCACCTCTGATTTTTAGGAACTTACAATCTAGTACATGACACCTGGCCACATAATAGATCTTTACCAGTTCACTTTCCCAAACAGAAGCACCAGGAACAAAATTAACAAATTTTCTTTCTCCGCCTAGTATACATTATTATTTGTTCTGTATAAAATGTCATGCCTGGGCTTCCCTGGTGGCGCAGTGGTTGAGAGTCCGCCTGCCGATGCAGGGGACGCGCGTTCGTGCCCCGGTCTGGGAAGATCCCCCCCCAAAAAACAAAAAAAAACCCATTAAAATGTCATGCCCAAGGATCCATTTTTGTTTTTTTTTTGCGGTACGCGGGCCTCTCACCGCTGTGGCCTCTCCCGTTGCGGAGCACAGGCTCGGGACGCGCAGGCTCAGCGGCCATGGCTCACGGGCCCAGCCGCTCCGCGGCATGTGGGATCCTCCCGGACCGGGGCACGAACCCGTGTCCCCTGCATTGGCAGGCGGACTCTCAACCACTGCGCCACCAGGGGAGCCCCCCAAGGATCTACTTTTATACTAAGAACTGTAACCAAAGTCTCCATGATCAGTATGGAATGAATAAATGTGACATAATGGACTTAAACTATGATAGGAGGATTTAAGTTGCATAAAGTGCAATGTAAAACAAGATAAAACTAGCTTCTTTACACACTGGAATCCTAGGCAGCAATGAAAACAAATGGACTATGTCTAAATGTGTCAATACTGATAAACCTCAAAAACATAACATTAGAGGAAAACAGAAAATTCTAAAAAGTTAGATAAAAAAGGGCCATTTTTTAAAATATGTAAAACATTACTGTATGTTGTTTATTGATCTGTAATAAAATTACACAGCAACTAAGGAAAGTAGTTACGTCTGAAGGAGGAGGGAAGGGAAAGGAAAAGAGGGCCTAAAGGGTTTTTGTTGTCTATGTAAACATTTTTAAAATAACATAAGTAGAGGTCTGAAACTAACATGGTAACATGTTAATATGTCTTCAATCTTGATGATTGGTAGAGTGTCGTATTGTTCTGTCCTTTTCGGCATTTTTTTTTTTTTTTTTTTTTTTTTTTTTGCGGTACGCGGGCCTCTCACTGTTGTGGCCTCTCCCGTTGCGGAGCACAGGCTCCGGACGCGCAGGCTCAGCAGCCATGGCTCACGGGCCCAGCCGCTCTGCGGCATGTGGGATCTTCTTGGACCGGGGCATGAACCCGTGGTCCCCTGCAACGGCAGGCGGACTCTCAACCACTGTGCCACCAGGGAAGCCCCCTTTTCAGCATATTTGAAATATTTTATTAAAAACAAGAAATCTTTTAAATGGACACTGAAGCTGCACTGTCCACAGTCCTTAAAGCCTAAAGCTCAGAAAGCAGATGGATTGGATATTTACATCCATTTCACTCAATTCCCTAATAGTTAGTAACCAGAGCCACTAAAACCAGAAAAATACCCGAAAAATACAACTTCACCTTGATCTCACTGGCAATCTCTGAGAACCTGCATTCTCTCAACTCAAGACTGACCATTATTAATACTGACAAAAGGTGAGTGACCCCGTCCAGAAAAATAAATACTGTTGTCCCACTCAACTATAGAAAAAGACAAACACTTGGCTCAAGCAGTCTCTGAGCAGAGGAAACCATCAAAGTAAACAATTGCCAGGCACTGTGTTAAGAGCTTCACAAGCATTAACTCACTTCATCCTCACAGCCCTATCTTATTAGCCCCATTTCACAAATGGGCACAATGAGGTACAGTGAAAACCAATTTACTTGCCCCAAATCACAGTTAACAATTACCAGAACCAAACACCAAATCAGCATTCAAGATAGTGCCCATATCCAGTGTTTGCCTGTGTCTGTTCATTTCATAAACACCCATGAGTGAGAACCTTCCTTATGCCTGGTCCTGCCAGGCACCATGGAAATGAAGGGAACATATGATGTATCACTCTCTTCCCTCAGTGCAGACGGGATGACACAGGAATCAGGAGGGTCTGAAATTCACAACTCTATCCTGAGCTATACTCTGGTGTGACTTCTTCCTGAGCTCCCACAACCGGGTTAACCAGTTATCTCTAAATGCCAAGCTGTACCCCACCCCTCTTCTCCATTAGAATTCCAAAAAAAAAAAAAAACTTTTTCGTGCTTTTTTACAAGTGTGCTCCGGCTTGGAGGGAAAATAAACGCATATCAAGCTTCCAAGAAAGCCCAGACTCAGAATACAGTCAGGGTGGGGCGCAGACCCTCAAGATGATCTTTCAGTCCAACCCTTTACACCCCGGGGCCACTTGTCCGTCACGGAGCTCTCCGCCCTCTCCTGCACACCTCCGTGACTGGATGCTTGCTATCTTTCAGGACAGCCGGTGGGATGGAGTGCAGCTGGCCTCCCTCTAACACCCCGCGCCCCACTCCCGGTTATTCGCCCGGAGCCCGCACTCAACCCGTCTGCTCCACGGGCCAAAGGCTGAGCCCACATAGGAACTAAAGAGCGGCCCTGGCGTGCAGGCCCGCGGGAGACAGAGCCAGGCCCGGGCCGGGTGCGGAGCCTCGGGCCGGGTGCGGAGCCTCTGGCCGGGGAGCTGAGGCCTCAGGGTGCGGGCCCGGAGGCTGCGCTCCCCGAGCCCGCCTCCCCCGAGTCCGCCTCCCCCGAGTCCCCGGCGGGCGCGCGGTTCTCACCAGGCGCCGATCCGCCGTTCCTCCCGCGTTGCCGCTGCCGCCGCCGGGCCTCGTGGACAAGAGCTGAGCGCCACGCCGTAAAGCAGGCTGGCGTGAGACCGCCCCCTTGGCTTCCGCCACTCGGCCCCGCGGGCGATGACGCGCCTCGACCCCAACCCCGCACACCCCGCGCGCCCTGCGTTCCCACCCGAATCTGCCGACGTGCCTTACGTAAGCGGGGACGAATTCTGCGATTGGCTGTGCGAGGAGGCCGGGGCGGGGTGGCGCCTTCCGTGGTCGTGGCACAGCCCCGGGCGGCCGGCCAGTGTCCCGCCCCTGAGGGGCTCGTTTGCGTGCCACGCGAAAGTTCGGAAGCCGAGCGCCGCACGAGGCAATTGTTTTGGCCTTGGGCCCGAGATGCAATTTCTTAACGCCTTCCAGGCACGCAGTCATTTCATAGGCATGACCAAAACAATACGGTCGTCTCGGGGTCGACCCAGAGCCCTGTCCTGAGTGAAGCTGTGCCACTCCAGAACCGTGTCTGCTAGAGGGCTCAGTGGAGTGCTGATGATGACCCAGGCAAGGCAGAGACCAGCTGATCCTTATAATGAGCTCAGCCTCGGCCTCCCCTGCAGGGAACACCCAGGCCTTCCTGCTCCAGGGAGGAGCACAGAGGTGGCCAAGAAACTGTCGGGAAAGGCCTCACACAGCTCCTGATGAAGACTTTCTAATGATCGTTTCGAATTCCTAGTCACCATTGACAAGAAGCTTTGAATTGGTGATACAGAACATTAAAATATTTTTTTTACAACCATTAAAGAATTTATCGCAGGCGAAACTATTTAAACAGCCTAACAATTCACTGACGGTTCTTGCTATAAAGTGAACTTCAAGTCCAATCAAACTTTTGCACTTGATGTATTTCAGTTAATGATGCTTTAATTTGCAGAATAGTTGTGAACTGTTAGTTCCCCTGCAGCTAGCTTGGAGCCACCAAAAGATCATATCAGCCACAAAAGGACAGACATTAAGGGGTTTCGTGCAAGGAAGTGCCAGGAGATTTCTTTTTTTAAATATCACTTTGGCTGTTCTGTGGAGAAGGGATTGGGTGAGAGTCAAGAATGGTAGCAGTGGAAAAAAAAAAAAAAGCCTCTGAAAGATAACACACACACACACACACACACACACAAACATACACATACAAACAACCTGGTACCACTGATTGCATCTGGAAGGGTTGGGAGGAGATAGACTTTTCACTGAATTCCTACTTATATCTTTTGTATTTTGTAGTATATGCACACATTCCATATTAAAGAGAATAAAATAAAAGTAATTGTAAAAAAAATGGTGGCAGTGAAACTCATTTGAAGTGGATCGATATGATATTTAGTTTGGAAGTAGAATTGTTGCAACTTCATTATAGATTGGGTATGAGACGATGACAGAAAACGAAGGAAACAAGGTTGACTTCCAGATGTCTGGCATTAGTAGTTGGGTGATTGGTGCCATTTACCAAGATGAGAAAAGCTGAAGGAGTGATCAGGTTTGGGGAGTTAAAAAATAAAGGTTTAATTTGTGATGTTAGGTTTGAGATGCCTATGAGATAGCCACATGAAGCTATTAGATAGGCAATAAGATATATGATTCTGGACACAGATTCACCATACTCCAGATGGTGTATTAGTTTCTTACTGCTGCTGTAACAAGTTACATAAAACTTAGTGGCTTAAAAATACAATTGTATTATCTTCCAGTTCTGGAGGTTAGGAGTCTGAAATGGGTTTTGAGGGGCTAAAATCAAAGAAGCAGTGTAGATATCATCGCAAGAAAAAAATTTTATAACTATGTGTGGTGATCAATGTTAACTAGATTTATTGTGGTGATCATTTCATAAGATATACATATGTCAAACCCTTGTGTTGTACACCTGAACCTAATATAATGTTATATGTCAATTATTTCTCAATTAAAAAAAACAAAGGTATCAGTAGTTTTGTCTTCCTTAGGCTGCAGGGGAGAATCTGCTTCCTTGCCTTTTCCATTTTCTAGAGGCTACCCACATTCCTTGCCTTATGCTCTTTCTGGCATCTGCTTCCCTTGTCACATCTCCTTCTCTGACTCTCCTGCCTGCCTCTTTTACTTAAAAAGACCCTTATAATTTATTACATTGGATCCACTCAGATAGTTCAAGATAATCTTCCCATCCCAGAATCCTTAATTCAATCACACCTGCAAAGACTCTTTTGGTATGTAAGGAAACATATTCACAGGTTCTGGGGATTAGGACACGGATATCGTTAGAAAGCTATTATTTTGTCTACCACAAGTGATACTGAAAGTCCCAGACGGGGGACTTCCCTGGTGGTCCAGTTGTTAAGCATCCGCCTTACAATGCAGGGGACGTGAGTTTGATCCCTGGTCTGGGAACTAAGATCCCACATGCTGTGGGGCAACTAAGCCTGCGCACTCTAGAGCCCACGCAACACATTTAGAGAGCACAAATGCTACTACTACCTAGCCCGCGTGCTCTGGAGCCCGCGAGCCACAACTAGAGAGACGCCTGTGCACCAAAACGAAGAAATAAATAAATAAATGTGAAAACAAACAAAAAAAAAATAGAAAGTCCCAGAAGATGTTCAAGATGGGAATGTTGCTTTTAAAGTTACATGGCATGCCACCAAGTATCCAGAATAGAACATTAATTTTTTCCTCTTGAAAGTGAATAAAAAATTTCAAAACAGTGTTAATGTTCAGTTTTTATCTAGGGGCTTATTACATGGGTATGTGTAGTTTGTAAAAATTCATATTGTCCACCTAAGATATGTGCACTTTTTTGTATGTATATTGTAAGTATAATATGTTTCTAAAATACTTAATGCTTGGGCTTCCCTGGTGGCGCAGTGGTTGAGAGTCTGCCTGCCGATGCAGGGCATACGGGTTCGTGCCCCGGTCCAGGAAGATCCCGCATGCGGCGGAGCGGCTGGGCCTGTGAGCCATGGCCGCTGAGCCTGTGCATCTGGAGCCTGTGCTCCGCAATGAGAGAGGCTACAACAGTGAGAGGCCCGCGTAATGAAAAAAAAACAAAAAAACAAAAAAAAAAACTAAAATATTT
Source organism: Stenella coeruleoalba (assembly GCF_951394435.1). Classification (NCBI taxonomy): domain Eukaryota; kingdom Metazoa; phylum Chordata; class Mammalia; order Artiodactyla; family Delphinidae; genus Stenella; species Stenella coeruleoalba. Next base: position 86,702,533 of record NC_137153.1, read on the forward strand.
AATGCTTAAGATTATAGTTGGAAAATAATAACTAGAAATATAAATACTGGTAATAATAGGAAATACAATTTTGAGAATTTGTACACTTATTAAGCCACTTGGAGATTTTGTGTTTGTTTGACCAATATTGAGAATTTTATATTTCCATATATAGTTGAATGGTTGTGTTCATAGAATCATTTAACTCTAAATAAAGTGACCCCTTTTTAGGATTTTCTCCTATGTTCTCTTGAGATGAAGTTGTAGCAAGGAGCTGTAGGGGGCATTTTCTCCTGACTTCTTTTTTTTTTTTTTCGGTACGCGGGCCTCTCACTGTTGTGGCTTCTCCCATTGCGGAGCACAGGCTCCGGACGCGCAGGCTCAGCGGCCATGGCTCACGGGCCCAGCCGCTCCGCGGAACGTGGGATTTTCCCGGACCGGGGCACGAGCCCGTGTCCCCTGCATCGGCAGGCGGACTCTCAACCACTGCGCCACCAGGGAAGCCCCCTCCTGACTTTTTAAGATCACTTTTCTATGGGTAAATATTACATTTCTGGATCTCTGTTACTTTGCTAGTTAACAGTATGAATACATATCAAAAATCTCAAGCCATTAAGTTTTAATTATTTTTACTTTAAATAATAATTTGCTGACTTTTTCCGAGTTTTACTGAGTTATAATTGACATACAGCACTGTATAAGTTTAAGGTGTACAATACAATGATTTGATTTACATACATCATGAAATGATGACCACAATAGGTTTAGTGAACATCCATCATCTCATATAGATGCAAAACTAAAGAAATAGAAAAAAATACATTTTTCCTTGTGATGAGAACTCTTAGGACTTACTCTTCTAACAACTTTCATTTATAACATACAACAGTGTTAATTATTTATCATGTTGTACATTACATCTCTAGTACTTATTTATCCTGTAACTAGAAGTTTATACCTTTTGACTGTCTTCATTTAATTTCCCCTCCCCTCACCACCGGTAGTCATAAATTTGATCTCTTTTTCTATGAGTTTGTTTGTTGGTTGGTTGGTTTTTGAAGGATAATTGAATTATAACACTATGTTAGTTCCTGATATACAACATAGTGATTCAATATTGCTATACATTTCTTTCAAAACGATCACCATGATAAGTCTAGTTGTCATCTGTCACCATACAAAGATATTACCTAATTATTGACTATATTCCTCATGCTGTATATTTCATACCTATGACTCATTTATTTTGTAACTGAAAGTTTGTACCTCTTAATCTTCCCTCACTTATTTCTCTCCTCCCCCAGCCCCCTTCGCTCTGGCAACACCTGTTTGTTCTCTGTATCTATGACTCTGTTTCTGTTTTGTTACGTTTGTTCATTTGTTTTTTTGTTTTTTTTAGAGAAATTCCTTTATTTGGATGTTTTTGGTATTTAGATTCCTGGATAATCTTCTATTGTATTTTTCTTTTTCTTCTTCTGCCTTTTCAGTGAGATTCTGGGGTGTGAAAAGATGTTCAGTCCGCTGTTTCAAAATGGAAAAATGTTGTTTTTTATTTTTTAAATTTTAAAAAATATTTATTTATTTTTATTATTTATTTATTTATTTTTATTTTAGTTGCGGCAGGTGGGCTCTTTGTTGCGACACAGGCTTCTCTCTAGTTGTGGTACATGGGTTCCAGAGTGCATGGGCTCACTTTCATTTGTTTTTTAGATTCTACAATAAGTGAAATTATGCAATATTTGTCTTTGTCTGTCTGACTTATATCACTTAGCATAACACCCTCTGATCCATTCATGTTGTCACAAATGGTAAAATGTTATTCTTTTTTTTTGTGGCTGAGTAATAGTCCTGTGTGTGTGTGTGTGTGTGTGTGTGTGTGTGTGTGTGTATCACATCTTCTTAATCATTCATCTTTTGATGGGCACTTAGGTTGTTTCCATATCTTGGCTATTGTAAATAATGTTGCAATGAATATAGGGGTGCATATAGCTTTTCTAACTAGTGTTTTCATTTTCTTCAGATAAATATACAGAAGTAGAATTTCTGGATCATATGGTAGCTCTATTTTTAATTTTTTGAGAAACCTCCTTACTGTTTTCCATAGTGGCTGCACCAATTTACATTCCCACCAAAAGTGCATGAGGGTTCCCTTTTCTCCACATCCTGGCCAACAGTTGTTATTTGTTATCTTTTATATAATAACCATTCTGACAGATGTGATGTGATATCTCATTGTGGTCTTGATTTGCATTTCCCTGATGACAAGTGAAGTTCAGGATCCTTTTCACATGCCTGTTGGCCATCTGTATGTTTTCTTTGGAAAAATGTCCATCCAGGATCTCTGGCCATTTTAAAATTGGGTTGTTTGTTCTTCGATGTTGAGTTGTATGAGTTCTTTGTGTATTTTGGATATTAATCCCTTATTGAATATATCATTTGCAAGTAGGTTCTCCCATTCAGTAGATGGCCTTTTAATTTTGCTGATAGTTTCCTTCACTGTGCAAAACTTTATAGTTTGATGTAGTTCCATTTTTAAATTTTTGCTTTTGTTGCCCTTGCCTGGAGATATATGAAAAAAAAATGTATTGCTAAGACCAATGTCAAAGAGAGTACTGCCTATTTTTCTTTCAGGAGTTTATGGTTTCAGGCCTTACATTTAAGTCTTTAATCCATTTTGAGTTTATTTTTTATATGGTATGAGAAAGTAGTCCCATTTGATTCTTCTGCATGTAGTTGCCCAATTTTCTCAACAGCATTTATTGAAGACATTGTTTTTCTCCATCATATATTCTTGTCTCCTTTGTCATAGACTAATTGCCCATATAAGAGGTTCATGGACTTCCCTGGCGGTCCAGTGGTTAGGTCTTTGTCTTCCAGTGCAGGGGATGTGGGTTTGATCCTGGTAGGGGAGCTAAAATCTCACATGCCTAGCGGCCAAAAACCCAAAACATAAAACAGAAGCAATATTGTAACAAATTCAATAAAGACTTTAAAAATGGTCCACATCAAAAAAAATCTTGAGGACTTCCCTGGTAGCGCAGTGGTTAAGAATCTGCCTGCCGGGATCCCTGGTGGCACAGTGGTTGAGAGTCCGCCTGCCAATGCAGGGGACACGGGTTTGGGACACGGGTTCGTGCCCCGGTCCGGGAGGATCCCACGTGCCGCGGAGCAGCTGGCACCGTGAGCCATGGCCACTGGGCCTGCGGGTCCGGAGCCTGTGCTCTGCAACGGGAGAGGCCACAACAGTGAGAGGCCCGCGTAACGCAAAAAAAACCAAAAAAACAACAAAAAAAGAATCCGCCTGCCAATGCAGGGGACGTGGGTTCGAGCCCTGGTCCAGGAAGATCCCACATGCCGTGGAGCAGCTAAGCCTGTGTGCCACAACTACTGAGCCTGCATGCCACAACTACTGAAGCCCATGCACCTAGAGCCCATGCTCTGCAACAAGAGAAGCAACAAGAGAAGCCACCGCAATGAGAAGCCTGCACACTGCAATGAAGAGTAGCCCCTGCTCACTGCAACTAGAGAGAGCCCACGCACAGCAACGAAGACCCAACACAGCCATAAATAAATAAATAATTTTTTTTTTAATCTTAAAAAAAAAGAATGAGTTCATTTCTGGGCTGTCTTTTTGGTTCCATTGATCTGTATGTCTGTTTTTTTATGCCAGTACCATACTGTTTTGATTACTGTAGCTTTGTAGTATAGTCTGAAGTCAGGGAGCATGATTCCTCCAGCTTTGTTCTTTCTCAAGATTATTTTGGCTATTTTGTGTTTGTATTTTTGTGTTTTCATACAAATTTTAAAAGTTTTTGTTCTAGTTGTGTGACAAGTACCATTGGTATTTTGATAGGGCTTGCACTGAATTTATATATTGCCTTGGGTAGTATGGTCCTTTTAACAGTATTCTTCCAGGGAATTCCCTGGCAATCCAGTGGTTAGGACTCTGCGCTTCCACTGCAGAGGGCACAGGTTCGATTCCTGGTCGGGCAACTAAGATCCTGCATGCTGTGTGGCACAGCCAAAAAAAAAAAATCAAATCCATGAACACAGTGTGTCTTTCCATCTGTGTCGTCTTCAATTTCTTTCATCAGTGTCTTATCAAGTACAGGTCTTTTACCTACTTAGGTAGATTTATTCCTAGGTATTTTATTCTTTTTGATGTGATGGTAAATGGGATTGTTTTCCTTAATTTCTCTTTCTGATAGTTTGCTGTTCACATATAGAATGGCAACAGATTTCTGTATATTAATCTTGTATCCTGAAACTTTACCAAATTCAAATTGATGAGCTTTAGTAGTTTTCTGGTGGTGCCTTTAGGATTTTCTATGTATAGTACCATGTCGTCTGAAAATAGTGACAGTTTTACTTCTTCCTTTCCAATTTGGCTTCCTTTTATTTCTTTTTCCTATCTGATTTATGTGGCTAGAACTTCCAATACTATGTTAAATAAACGTGGTGAGAATGGGCATCCTTCTCTTGTTCCCAATCTTAGAGGAAATGCTTTCAGCTTTTCACCACGTGTATGATGTTAGCTGTGGGTTTGTTATATATGGCCTTTATTATGTTGAGGTAGATTCCCTTTATATCCACTTTCTGGAGAGTTTTTTTTATCATAAATGGATGTTGAATTTTGTCAAAAGCTTTTTCTGCATCTATTGAGATAATCATATGATTTTTATTCTTCAGTTTGTTAATGTAGTGTATCATATTGATTGATTTGCAGATCTTGAACCATCCTGGGATAAATCCCACTTGATCATGGTGTATAATCCTTCTAATATATTGTTGAATTTGGTTTGGTTTGCTAATATTTGGCTTGCTGATATTTTGTTGAGGATTTTTGCATCTATGTTTATCAGTGATATTGGCCTGTAATTTTCTTTTTTGTGATATCTTTGTCTGGTATTGGTATCAGGGTGACGCTGGCCTCACAGAATGAGTTCAGGAGTGTTGCTTCCTCTTCAATTTTTTGAAATAGCTTGGGAGGACAGATGTTAACTCTTCTCTAAATGTTTGGTAGAATTCAGCTGTGAAAACATCTGGCCCTGGACTTTTGTTTGTTGGAATTTTTTTAAATTGCTGATTCAATTTCATTTCTGGTAATTGGTCTGTTCATATTTTCTATTTCTTCCCGATTCAATCTTGGGAGACTGTACACTTCTAGGTTGTCCATTTTATTGGCATATAATTGTTCATAGTAATCTCTTATGATCCTTTGTATTTCTATGGTGTTGATTGTAAATTCTCTGTTTTCATTTCTGATTCTATTGACTTGGGTTCTTTTTTTTTTTTTTCTTGATGAAACAGCTAACAGTTTATTGATTTTGTTTCTTTTCAAAGAATGAGCTCTTAGTTTTTATTAATATTTTCTATTGTTTTTTAGTCTGTATTTCATTTATTTCTGCTTAAATCCTTATGATCTCTTTCCTTCTACTAACTTTGGGTGTTGTTTGATCTTTAGTTCATTTAGGTCTAAGTTTAGGTTGTTTATTTGAGATTTTTCTTGTTTCCTGAGGTAAGCTTTTATCAGCATAACCTTCCCTCTTAGAAATGCTTTTGCTGCATCTTGTAGATTTTGGGTCATTGTCTTTTCATTTTTCTCCAGATTTTTTTTGTTATTTCTTCAATTTCTTCAGTGAGCCATTCGTTGTTTAGTAGTATTTGTTTAGCCTCCATGTGTTTGTGTTTTTTGTACTTATTTTCTTACAGTTGATTTCTAGTCTCATAGGTTTGTGATCAGAAAGAGGCTTGATATAACTTCAATCTTCTTAAACTTACTGAGACTTGTTTTGTGGCCTAGCATATGATCTACCCTGGAGAACATTACATGTGCACTTGAAAAGAATATGTATTCTGCAGCTTTTGGATGAAATGTTCTATGTATATCTATTAAGTCCACCTAATCTAATGTGTTGTTTAAGGCCAGTGTTTCCTTATTGATTTTCTCCCTGGAAGAGCTGTCCATTGCTATCTGTGGGTTGTTAAAGTCCCCTATTATTGTTTTACTGTCAATTTCTCCCTTTATGTCTATTAATATTTGCTCTTTGTATTTAAATTCTCCTCTGCTGGGACTTCCCTGTTGGCACAGTGGTTAAGAATCTGCCTACCAGTGCAGGGGACATGGGTTCAAGCCCTGGTCTGGGAAGATCCCACATGCCACGGAGCAACTAAGCCCATGTGCCACAACTCCTGAGCCTGTGCTCTAGAGCCGACTAGCCACAACTACTGAGCCCATGTGCCACAACAACTGAAGCCCACGCGCCTACAGCCCATGCTCTGCAACAAGAGAAGCCCCCACAATGAGAAGCCTGTGCACAGCAATGAAGAGTAGCCCCCACTCACTGCAACTAGAGAAAGCCCATGTGCAGCAATGAAGACCCAACACAGCCAAAAATAAATAAAATAATAAATAAATAAATTTTAAAATAAGTAAATACATGCTCCTGTGCTGAGTCCATATATATTTCCAATTGTTATATCTTCTCGTTGGATTGATCTCTTGATCATTATATAATGTCTTTCTTTGTCTCTTGTTACGATATTTGTTTTAAGGTCTATTTGGTCTGATATAAACATTGCTACCTCGGCTTTATTTTTGTTTCTATTTGTATAAAATACCTTTTTCCATCCCCTCACTTTCAGTCTGTGTGTGTCTTTAGATCTTAACTGAGTCTTTTGTAGGCAGCATATATGTGGGTCTTGTTTTTGTAGCCGTTCTATGTCTTTGATTGGAGCATTTAGTCCAATTATATTTAAAGTAGTTATTTGCCTTTACTGATGAGCTTTTTCATTTTGTAATTTTCATGTTCCTAGTTGTGGCCTTCTCTTTTTTTGCTCAGAGAAGTCCCTTTAACATTTCTTGTAACACTGGTTTGGTGATGCCAAACTCTTTTAACTTTTGCTTATCCGTAAAACTTTTGATCTCTCCATCAAATCTGAATGAGAGTCTTGCTGGGTGGAGTATTCTTGGTTGTAGGTTTTTCCTTTTCATCATTTTAAATATATTGTGTCACTCCCTTCTGGCCTGCAGAGTTTCTGCTGAAAAGCCAGCTGATAGCCTTACAGGAGTTCCTTTGTATGTAACTTGCTGCTTTTCCCTTGCTGCTTTTAATATTTTCTATTTATCTTTAATTTTCACCATTTTAATTACAATGTGTCTTGGTGTGGTTCTCTTTCAGTCGATCATGTTGAGACTCACTGTGCTTCCTGGATCTGGATGTCTTTTTCCCTTTCCCAGGAAGGGACGTTTTCAGCTATTATGTCTTCAAATATTTCTCTGCCCCCTTCTCTCTCTCTTCTCCTTCTGGAACCCCTATTATGTGAATGTTAGTATGCTTGATGTTGTCCCAGAGGTTTCTTAAACTGTCCTCATTTCTTTTTATTATTTTTTTCAGTTCAGTTTCAGTAATTTCAGACAGTAATTACTCTATCTTCCAAATCACTGATCTGTTCCTCTATATTATCTAATCTACTGTTGATTCCTTCTAGTATATTTTTAATTTCAGTTATTGAATTATTCACTTCTGTTTGGTTCTTCTTTATATTTTTTAACTCTTTGTTAAAAACTTCTAACTTCTCTCTCTTTTCATTCATTCTTCTCCCAAGTTCTTCGAGCATCTTTTTTTCCCCCACAGCAACTAATGATATTTATTTAGTACTCATTTTATATTTTCACAGTTCTCAGAACTTTTTCATTTAATCCTCACCAAAAATCCACAGAGAGAGGTTCTGATTTTACACACATTTTCAGATGGGAAAACTGAAACTCAGAGAGGATAAGTTAACTTGGTAGAATCACCCAGCCAGGAAGTGGCTTAACTGGTATTCAGATCTGGGGCCTCTGACTTCAAAACTCAAATTTATTCAGTCTCCTCCTAAGGAAGCATTTCTAAGCTTAGCCAGAGCACACTGAGGGAGGCAGGTATCATCCTGGGCTTAGGAGACCAAGGAAGCTGTAGAGCCAGATCCAGTTAATTAGCACAGCTTCCTCCCCACCTGTGGTTCTGTCAAGAGCCACCTCTCCAGGCAACCATTGACCCCTCTGTCCGGCCCCTCCTGCTTTCCTTTATACCTTCCCTGAGACCAGAGGAGGGCCTTACAAGGTGATATGATTTTCTGTGAATAACTTTCCCACAAGATAGGAGCCACCTGCAGGATGTTTCAAGGGTCTTACAGGATGAGAGAGACAGAAGGAGGCTCTTCTTTGAGCATCTTTATGATCATTGCCTTGAACTCTCTATCAAGTAGATTTGCTTATCTGCACTTCACTTAGTTCTTTGGAGGTTTTTTCTTTTCCTTTATTTGGAATATATTTCTCTGTTGCCTCATTTTGTCTAATTTCCTGTTTTTATTTCTATGTATTTAGTTGGTTGGTTATGTTTCCCAATCTTGGAGAAGTGACCTTATGCAGGACACGTCCTATGGGGCCTGGCAGCACACTCTCCTGTGGTTACCAGAGCTACTTGCTTTAGGGGTGCCCTCTTATGTGGGCTGCTTAGGACCTTCTGTTGTGGTTGGCTGACTACTGTGGACATGCTGGTAGGTGTTGCTGGTTGTCATTCCAGTTGGTTGTAAGGCTCTGTTTTGTTCAGTCTGGGTCTTGGCATGGCTGACTGCACAGCGAGGGGTGTCCTGGTCCTGGTGCCAGCTCACCAGTGGGCAGGCCCAGGTCACGAGGCAACTGTCTACAGATCCCGCCTGGGGGTCCCAGGGATAGTGCTAGCCCATTGGTGGGTGGAGCTCGGTCCCAGAGTGGCTGAATGCTGGGCTGGGGGTCCCGGAGCTAGTGTTGGCCTACTGATGGGCGGGGCCATGGCCCAGAAGTGTCCTGGGGCTGGTGTGGGACGCTGGTGGGTGGGGCTGCTTCTTGATATGGCTGGCTGAGGGTCCCAGGTGACCCAGCGCTGGTGATGGCTCACTGTTTGGTGGGGCCGGATCCTAACATGGATGGCTGAGGGGCCCAAAGTGTCCTGGAGCTGCTTTTGTCCTCCCATTGGTCAGGGCCAGGACCCAGGGCATCCTGGAGTGACGCTGGCCTGCTAATGGGTGGGTGTGGTCTTGACATGGCTGGCAGTGGGTCTGTGTGGTCCTGGGGTTTGGTCAGCCCACTGGTGGGTGGGGTTTGGGCCCAGGGGGGTCCCAGGGCTGATGCCCATCCACTAGTGGGCAAGGCCAGGTCCTGGGGCTACTGCTAGCCCACTAATGGGTGGAGATGGGTCCTGGGGTCTCTGGCTGTGGGGGCCAGGGGTTGCAGATTTGGTGCTGGCCCGCAGGTGAGCAGGGCCAGGGCCCTGGTGCTCCTGGAGTTGGTGTTAGCTTGCTGGTGAATGCACCGGGTCCTGACACAGCTGGCTGGAGGGTCTTGGTGTTCATGGGGTTGGTGTCCCCCCACTGGTGGGTGAGGCCTCTTCCCAAGGCTAGTGTCAGCCCACTGGTGGACCTGGGTCCTGGGGTCTCTGACTGAGGGGCTGGAGGTTCCAGAGCTGGTGTAGGCCCACTAGTTGGGTGGGGCTGGGTCCTGGGCCATCTGGTAGGTGAGGGTGTGTCCTGGGGCAGGGCTGGGGCCTCAGGGGGTCCTTTCTGCTGGTGGGTGAGGTCGTGTCCCTGCCCATTTGGGACACCTGGCCTGGGGCCTCCTAGGAGGATGCTGACTGGCTGGTAGGCAGGTAGGTTCCAGCACTAATAAGCTAGAGGGAGGATTCCAGTGGTGCTTACCAGTGCCAGTGTCCTCATGGTGGGTTGAACTCCCAAAAATGGCGGCTGCTGGCATCTATGTCCCCAGGGTGAATTTCAGTTGCCTCCTGCCTCTTCAGGAGGCTCTCCAAGGTCAGCAAGTGGGTTTGATCCAGCCTCCTTTCAAATTACCGCTTCTTCCCTGGGTCTTGGAGTGTGTGAAATTTTGTGTGTGCCATTTAAGAGTGGGGTCTCTATTTCCCACAGACCTCTGGGTCTCCCTACACTGGCCTTCAAAGCCAAATGTTCCAGGGGCTTGTCTCCCCAGTGCAGGATCCCTGGGATGGGAAGCCCAGTGTGGGGCTTGGACCCCTTGCTTTTGCGGGAGAACTTCTGCAATTGTAATTATCCTCCCATTCACGTGTCACCTACCTGGTGGGCATGAGTCTTGACTAATTGCATCTCTGTCCCTTCTCCCCTTCTCATTGTGGTTCCTTCTTTGTAACTGTCAGCTCTTAAAAGACCTTTTTTGCTAGTCTTCAGGTTGCTCTCATGGATACTTTGTCTATAAATAGTTACAATTTTGGTGTGCCTCTGGGAGGAGGTGAGCTCACGGTCTTTCTGCTCCACCATCTTGGCCACTCCTCAAGTCATTAAGTTTTGTTCATTTGGTTTGATTGCCTTTGGCTTTAATCTGAGGGCTGTACAGGCTGCAAAAAAAGTACTGATGGCTTTGTAGTATAATAAAATCAGATTTTAAAAAAATTAGCAAACAACTTCTTGCAAACAAAGCAAGGAAGTTACCTTGATATTGTTGGCAGATTACTGAAGGTGTATATTCCTATTGGGCCTAATGTATATTTCAGATGATGTGTAAAGGCAGGTGTTCGTTTTAAAGACCAAACGAAGCAGCCAAATCTCTGTTTCTTTCTTCTTTCTTCAGTTTTACAGGTCGGTGTTTTTCTCTAGGTTGTGGCTATGTATCTTTCTCATGTTTTCACCCAACATTGGAAAGATGAGCTACTGGCTTTCCAAGTCCTCAGATGTTTCCAAAGCATGCCCATTTTGTTATGGGTGACCCCATCTCCTCTTGGCAAGTAATTCTATAGAATTACTCCATAAGCAGAATTATAACTTCAAGTATTTAGGGAACAATTAAACTGACAAAGAATCCTAGACCTTGAGAGATCATCTAATCCAACCTTCTCATTAAAGGAAGGGACCTCCTTACAGCATCCCTGATAGATGTTCATCTGGCCACTCTGGGGACATTTCTTCTAACAGGGACTTGTCTTGCTCTTTAACTTGGTGATTTAATTATAAAGTACTCTGCCACTCTACAAATTCTCCCTGCATATTAGTGGCCTACTTTTCTGAACACTGTGTTCACTCAGTACTCTAAGCCATCTTAAGATGCAGACTCTATCACTCCCATTTTATTGATAGAAAAACTGAGGCACGGAAAGAAAATTCCCTAAGGTCAAACAGCTATTAAGCAGAAGAGCCCAGCCCTTGATCCCACATGCTTAGCCTGTATTTCCTCTCTATACTAAACAGAACCCTCACACATTATGACAGAAACCTATCTTCAGGTTGATCTTGATTGTCAATTTTTGGATAAGTTGTTCCACTAGTTAAGAATTCACATAACTCTTCTACTATCCAGCCCACATCTCTCTGAACTGCACATACGGTCTTAGGAAATTTTAAAAGATGTCTTCTTTAAGATGAACATATATGTCTATGACATCCTCCTGATGTACTAGTTTGATAAAGCCTTCAAAAAAGAAAATGAGATCAGTTTGCCACAACTATTTTTAGAAAAATAAACTTATTAAAATATAGCAAAGAAACTTGCACATAAGAAGCATGTGTTGAATTTTGAATTTTCATGAAGTGAACACACCTGGATAACTACCACTAAGATAAAGAAAGCATTACCAGTATCCATGGGCTGCCTACCCAAGGGCTGCCTATTCATGACCCATGACAAAACCTGGCACCAAGGCTACGCTTAGTAATAGACACAATGGTAATTAACCAAGCATGTTAAATTAGCTCTCTGAAGCATTTAGACTGTGGAATACAAAGAGGATTGGCCAGTTGGGAAATGAGGGCACATTAAAAACAGAGACACAGATACGTTATGAGAGGTTGAGCAGGTGGACCATAGGGTGAGAATCCAGTCTCTGACTTGCCTTGGATCCTGAACAACTCTCTGACTCCAAACTATGTGTATCCTTAAAATAAATCCTCTTTTTCTTAAGGTTCCCTGTTCCTTGTAATCAGAAGATACTAACACCAAAACTGTAAGCCACAAAGAATCCCCAACCTCATAATTTCAGTTCCCCACTGGAACCAACTGGTAGTGGCTGCCTGGAGAACCATGGAAAATGACTCTGAGGCTGAGTTCAATGGAAAAGAGTATTGTGGTGTCTGCCATGCGGGCTTTTTTTTTTTTTTTTTTTTGGTGGGGGCGGGGGTGTGTGTGGAAGAGAGGCAGGGATGGTGCCATGAACTTGCTATTCCTGTTCTTAGCCCATATGATGAAGAAATCAATAGATGGAAAAAACTGAGTAATTAATCACCATATTAAGCTGGATATTTCAGTTTAATAAATATCCTTCCCTTAGCTGTTCCCCTCGCCCACTCTATATCTCAGCCACAACATTTTTATTTTTTTCTTTTTATTCTGCTTATTTGTTAGAAATAACACTGAAATGAACTGAAATGAACTTACCATCATTTCAAGTGTGTACTGGTTACAACTTAGCAAACATCCTTTTCAGGATGGGGTCATTTTATAAAGAAGATGGACTGTCCAGTGGAATGATTTTATTTTATCAATAAAAGTGAGACTTTTAAATGCCTTTATTATCATTGTACTGTATGATATAGACGATCATTTTGTATCACATTATTCAAGATAAATTTCAGGAACATCGGAGCCTCGCACACCTATGAGTATCTCAGAGCCAACTAGGCATGAACAGAGGAAGTAATACAATTGCTTTTGTTAATGTTCTCATGCAACAGGCGGAGGAGGTCAATGTTAGACCTGGTAAAACACATCTAGCTCTAGGTGAAATCTGAGAGAAGATGCAGCAACAAGAAAGCAGCACCGACTGGGCATGCTCCTATTCAGGCAGAGACAGGAAGGGAGTGGACGTACTGTAGAAGCTGGCCATTACGTAGTTTTGGCAGGGATCACCAGTAAACTCATTTGGGCACTTGCACAAGTATCTTGAGGGGTTTGAAATGTCTTTCACCATGAAGCACTTGCCTAAATTCACACAGAAAGTTTTCTCCTTCTGGCACGCTTGACAAGATGGCTTGTCCCAGTGGTAGATGTAGATGTGGATGAAGAAGTATTTGCTCCTTCTGTTGATACTGATATTCTAATGGGAGACTCTGAGGACACACACGTTGTCTCAGTTGAAGCTGAGACATGCCAGCGATGATCTCATTTGAGTCCACAATGGTGATATTGGCAGAGGCACTGTCATTTCCTAATTTGCTGATCACTTTGCACATACATTCTCCAGAATCAGCCAGTGATGCTTTGTTAATGCGAAGTTCTCACTTCTCTGGCCTTTTTTGTATCTTGATGTTTTGTGGTTCGTTCTTTGGGTTTAATTCATTCCCATTCTTGAACCATTTGAATTTGAGAGAGGAGTATTCAGAACTGGTCTCTCACCGAAACACTAGTTTCGAATCTGCTGCAGACTCCTGACTTTTCATCTCTTCCAAACGGGGAGGCAAGGCGCACCGCTTGCACAGCACCTGGCAGACCTCCTTCTTGAGGTTCCGGCCCGTCTCGAGAGGGGGGAAGGATGCTCGGAAGGCGGCCGCTGCTGTTGGCATCGGGCTCCATGAAGAAGATATACCTGCGGTCCTCCTTGAGCCGCCCGCAGGAGGGGAACCCGGGGTGGACCCAGGCGCACGCTGAGCAGCGAGTTCTTCTTCAAGCTCCCGGCTTTCACCGCCCACTCCTGGTGCACCTTCACCAGATAGGGCGCCTCATCTCCGGCCTCGGCGGCGCTGGGCGCGGGGCCCGTGGGCAAGGAGGGCACGGTCCCGGGCCCACGGCTGGCGGCTGCCGCTCGCCTCCCCGCGCCCCTGCCTCGCCCGCCGCCCCCTTCCTGTCGAGTGCCCCCCTGCTGCCGCCGCGGCGGGTGCGCATTTCCCTCCATCACCACCGCGGCGCGCTGAGCCAGCTCCTGCACCGAGCCCACGCTGGGCGGGGACGCCTAGCACACTGAGGCCCCAGCGGGAGCCGCCTCCTCGCCGGCGGCCTCCCCCTGGCGCCACGGCCGCGGTCCACAGCAGCGGCAGAGGCGGGGCCGGGGCGCGTGACCCAGTGACCGGTCGTCCCGGAGCGGTGCGGGGCGCGTCGCCGTCTCAGGGTGCGAGGCGCGTCGCCGTCTCAGGGTGCGAGGTGCGTGCGGGCTCCTGGCTGTCGGTTCGGACTCTCCAGCCACAACATGTTTAACGGCCAGTCTCTTGAGCATATAAAGAGGTAAGGCACATCTTACACACCAGATATGACTGCATAAGCCAGACGTTTTACAGCCTAGCCAAGTCATATGGGCACTTCCCCACAAGAGAGAGAATTGCTCCTGTTAAACTGATGAGGCTTCACTACACAGAGGGGAAAGCACTTCTGTTCCTCTTGGGAAAGGCATGTGAGGATTAAGTTTACACTAAGTGAAAATAATTCAGTAACAATCTAAACTGTATGGGTCAACTTCAGGTTTGTAAGAGCATGAGATTGAAAGATATGCTTACAAACGTCCTGATTAAGATACTCATGACAAGAAGAGAAGCCTTTTTGAAATTTGTATTTCGGGATCATATATCACAATTCATATTCCCAATTACTAATCATGTCAGCCAATCAGCTTTTTAGAGCTCCTGTGATGGTGAGACATGCCTGTGCTAGCTCTCCCAATTATAGAAGAAAACTACAAAAAAATTCAATGACTATGTGTTTTTTTCTGTGAAATACTGCCCTTCATTGGACAATTTTTAAATGTATTTTTATGGGCTATGAAAGAATCACATTTTAAACCAATAAATAATTTTATTTCTTATCTGTCTGCTAGGGAAATAAGGTAAGACAGAGAGAACTAAGTCATCCCTGACTAATAGGGGTTCAGAAAGTTTAACTGGCACAGCTATTCCAGCTGAACTGGTAAAGTGCTAAAAACTAGTTTGCCTTTAACTTTGACTCTGTTATAAAAAGTTGGGTCGGGGCTTCCCTGGTGGCGCAGTGGTTGAGAGTCTGCCTGCCGATGCAGGGGACATAGGTTCTTGCCCCGGTCCGGGAAGATCCCACATGCCGTGGAGTGGCTGGGCCCGTGAGCCATGGCCGCTGAACCTGCGTGTCCGGAGCCTGTGCTCCGCAACGGGAGAGGCCACAACAGTGAGAGGCCTGCGTACCGCAAAAAAAAACAAAAACAAAAACAAAAACAAAAACCAGTTGGGTCAACAAAACTACATTCTTAAATAACTGCTCATTAAAGAGCTAGGTGGGAAGTACGTTCTTTGGGACTTTATAGGATCTGGCTAAGATTAACTGCACATGATACTAGCAACAAGCCTTTGGAGAAATTTTATGATTGCTCGACAAAGGCTGAGGAACCAGCCAAGGTACTCGTCCAGAACTCCTGGAGCTGAGGAATAGCCCACAGTTAGTAGTCAGCATCCACCTAAGGCTGAAGGTGGGGGCCCAAGCGAGCATTGCTTTGGAATACTGCAGTGGGCTTCTTCACACCAGTGTGAAGGCTTAAGGCACACCCAAATGCACGTGATGAGCACCCGTAAATCCTAAGCATGAATATAAGGCTTCAACCTCCCTCTTCTCGTGGCTTTCATGCCCCTACTATGGAGTGAATCTAATTCAACCTTTCAGAACATTTCTGTTTTTCTTCCTTACCCTGCTTCCTGTCCCGAAACGTGGGTACTCCCTTGCGATTACACCTCTGCCCCGGTTCTCTACGTGCTTGACCTTTCAGAATGTCATTCACTCTCAGACCTTCCATTCCGACTTGTGTGTAGCTAATTCCTTGGATAATAGATCCAAGATCTATTATCTAGAAAGATCTAGCCTGATCTTTCTTCCTAGTTCTAAGGCCATATCTTCAACTGTCTATTAGATATTTCCTCACCTCCAACTCAATACATAAAATTTAGTTTGGTTCTTTTACCTCTTGACTTCCCCATTTCTTTTAATGGTACCAACTTGGCACTTTCATTCAGACTCAAAACCATGGAGTCATATTTTAATCTTCTCTCTCTGACTTTTAACATCCAAATTCTCAAATTCTTCAAGATTTGTTTTTTCTTGTTGCATCTACTCTTCCCTTCTCATTCCCACCATCACCACCTTAGTTCAGATCTTCATCTTATTTCCTTAATTCTAAGATGCCTACATTTTTGTAATTTTACATACTTAAAAATAAAGATTTGTTTTATAATCAGTGTATACGTTTAATGTGAGTTTTTTATTACAAAAATCTATCATGTTGGGCTTCCCTCGTGGCGCAGTGGTTGAGAATCTGCCTGCTAATGCAGGGGACACGGGTTCGAGCCTTGGTCTGGGAGGATCCCACATGCCGCGGAGCAACTAGGCCCATGAGCCACAACTACTGAGCCTGCGCGTCTGGAGCCTGTGCTCCGCAACAAGAGAGGCCGCGATAGTGAGAGGCCTGCGCACCGCGATGAAGAGTGAACCCAGCTTGCCACAACTAGAGAAAGCCCTCGCACAGAAACGAAGACCCAACACAGCAAAAATAAATTAATTAATTAATAAACTCCTACCCCCAAAATCTTCAAAAAAAAAATCTATCATGTCAATAGTCTTAGAATCAAAATCTATGGCATCTCAGACCCAGATAACTGCTTCTACTTGTTCTTCTGGCCTGCATTCCCTTGCTTTTCTAATCTGTCCTGCACACTATTGCCTGATTAATCTCCTTAAAAGACTGCATTCATTGTGTCCAGTGGTTAAGACTCCACGCTTCCGCTGCAAGGGCACGGGTTCATCCCTGGTGGAGAACTAAGATCCCGCATGACGTGCGATGCAGCAAAAACAAAAACAAGAACAAACAACTTCAGTGGTTCCCATTCCCTGATAGGTAAAGTATGCAAGTATGCCTAGGGAATCAAGCTGGGCATCGAAGGGACACCACAATCACACCCTGATGTCTTCCTGTCCTTACCAACATTATTTCCCTACCCAGATCTTTCTGCCGTGAACACATCCTCCTCTGCCTCTGTTTGTGTCATTCCCCACAATTAGAAGGCTATTCCTCCTGCTACGTACACCCTACTCAGGCTTCAAGTCCTATGTCTGTTGTGAAACGTTATCTGAACACCCCATCCCGAAGTAATCTCTTCCTCCTCTAAATTCCTGTAGGACTTGTCTTGACTACTTATTTCACACTTATTATTAATTATCTGGTATCTTTGAATGTCTGTATATGTTTATGAGTGTAAAGCAATGAATCCGATGTTTTATAATGAATGGGAAAAAGTCAATCACATTAGTTCACATTCTATATGTCTTATTTCTCTCATCAGATCATAAATTCCTTGCAGTTAGCTCTATTAGGTATACTTGTCTCCCTTGAATTGTGATTTATTTAAGAAATATAGGGCTTCCCTGGTGGCGCAGTGGTGAGAGTCCGCCTACTGATGCAGGGTACACGGGTTCGTGCCCCAGTCCGGGAGGATCCCACATGCTGCGGAGCGGCTGGGCCCGTGAGCCATGGCCGCTGAGCCTGTGCGTCCGGAGGCTGTGCACCGCAACGGGAGAGGCCACGACAGTGAGAGGCCCAGGTACCACAAAAAAAGAAAAAAAAAAAGAAATATAGTCTACTAAGCACTGAGTTCAATGGGGGGATCACACCTCTCATCAGAGAGGCACCGCTACCCCTATTCTTTTCTCTATGGCTGGTCCAAATCACTTATATTCAACTTCTCCCGTCTGCCCTCCTCCAGCACCCAAGCTTATGATCGTAGTAGCACAAGACTTGCTCAGGCTTTAGAGTGAATCAAGCGTCAAGGAGTGGGTGGGTTGAAGAACAAGGAGAAACTTCGCGGTGTTCTAAGACAGATGTGTGGAGGCAGAAGGTCACTGCGATGCAGCGAAGGTGAGGGGGCAAGGCCAGGTTGGCAGGGGCCTCGCATGATGTCATGCTAAGGAGGTCAGACCTTCTTTCTCCTCACTGGAATTGGGAGATTTTTTTAACCAGTGGAGGGACGTGAGCAGATTTGCTTTCTTAGAGTTGTGGAGGTGGACTGGGAAGAGGAGGAGAGACTAGAAGAAGGTAGGCCAGTTAGGAATCCTATTTCAGGACCTGGATACAGTGGCAGCTGTGGTGGTGGGAATGAAAAGCAAGAGGATGGAATCAAAAGAAGGTGGAGAAAGAATGGACAGAACTTGATGACAGAGATGAGACCGGAGGGATAACGATGGAAGAGAATGAGTGACAGAGGTTTCCACTTCAGTCTACAGCGTGGCTCCAGTGCTATTCCCTGAAATAGAGGAGAAGCAGGTTGGGGAGGGGCTGGAGTAGGTGAGAAGACAGTGAGACCTGATTTGCATATGTTGAATTTGTAGCCTCTAAAGGACATTTGCATGAGATTGGGGACATGGAGTTATGGGTTGGAGAGACGGACTTGTGATAGGCACAACTCACTCAATAAAATGTATATCTGTCTTGAAATACCCTGCTCACTCTTAGCCCGAGGCATCCAACTACACTTCTTGTCCTACCTGTTTCACCAGATTTTTATAATGTTCCTGGCTCCCAGTTTGTTATACTTTTACTCTTGGCCAGTTCAGAACTCTTTTTATAATATTTTACGTATAGTAGTTATCTAAGTCTTAGACAATCGGACTCTTAGACATCACTTAATTTAATTTCATAGAGAGTGAAGTTCTGTGGAAGCTCAGGGACTTCAGTTTACTGCACTTTATGTTAAACACTCCATGGTGTTTCCTGGCCATGTTCCCCCTTTTCCAGCTCACTTCATCCAACTGCTCATGCACATAATCTTTTCTGCCCTCCAGCTTCTATGCTCTCAACCCCTTCTTTACACTTTTGGCCACTGCTTTATTCTTAAAACTTTCTTTTTAATTAATTAATTTATTTTTTGCTGCGTTGGGTCTTCATTGCCATGCGCAGGCTTTCTCTAGTTGCAGTGAGCGGGGGCTACTCTGCTGCGGTGCGCGGGCTTCTCATTGCGGTGGCTTCTCTTGTTGCAGAGCACGGGCTCTAGGTGTGCAGGCTTCAGTAGTTGTGGCGCATGGGCTTAGCTGCTCCGCGGCATGTGGGATCGTCCTGGACCAGGGCTCGAACCCGTGTCCCCTGCATTGGCAGGAGGATTCTTAACCACTGCGCCACCAGGGAAGCCCAAAACTTTCTTTTTCCCGGGCTTCATGACATCTCCCGATTTCCCGCCTACCTCCAACCTCTCTGGCTGCTATACTTCCCCAAATGCCCACTTAAAAGTTAATGTTTCCTAGGATTCCCTATTAAGCCTTCCCTTCATCTCATTTTAGTACACACTTAGTGTGACCTCATCCACTTGCATGGCTTAACAAACAACCACTAATATTATTTCTAAATCTGAATGTCTAGCCCAGTCTTCTCAGTCCAAACCCAAATATCCAGCTCTTTTTAGGACACCTTTATTCGGATGTGTTCCACAGACATTTCAAATCAACTTGCCACAGTGAATTTTCCTCTTCTTCCTCTTCTGTATCGGTGATGGTATTGTCACCCTCCCAGTAACCTGTGAGCCATCCCTGACTTCTCCTCCTTTCTCTTTCAAACTCAGTCTGCCAGGAAATCTGCCTATTTTACATTTTAAATGAGCATTTTCCTAGATGAGAACACAGTGTGGTTGAAGATAACAAAAAGGGAGTGAGACTAGCCACGTGGGAGAAGTTTTGTTGAGAAACATTGGGGAAAATGGTTGGATTATTAAGTGGGAGAGTACCTTGGAAGGTAACAGTAAGGCCGCACAGAATATTTCAGAGTTGATGTGGTTGGAGAACCACCAAACATTAGGCAGATGGATGAAATGGTAATTTCAAGGTGCATTTTTTAAAAAGTCAGTCACTTGAAAAAAGGGAGTCAGAGCAACTATTACCTTTGTAACTGGGAGACAACCATTTCTTACACTTCATTGACGACATGAGGAAAAAAACCCAAAGAAGTTACAACTAGAAGCTCAGAAAATCTGACCCTGAATTTAAATGAAGTACAAGTGCTACTAAAAAATAAAAATAATAAGTTCTCTTTGAAGAAGACAAATTGAAATTACTCATTAGTGATATAACTAGAAGTAGACTGTGTTGAAAATAAGTGCAAGAATGACATCATTTGATTGAAAAGTGCTTATAAGCCAATTCCTTAACTGTAAATAATTTTAAAATCGAATACATATAGACATCTTTTAAAAAAATCACCAGGCTTCCTTGATGGCGCAGTGGTTAAGAATCCACCTGCCAGTGCAGGGGACACGGGTTCGAGCCCTTGTCCAGGAAGATCCCACATGCCACGGAGCAACTAAGCCCGTGCGCCACAACTCCTGATCCTGTGCTCTAGAGCTGGCGAGCCACAACTACTGAGCCTACATGCCACAATTACTGAAGCCTGTGTGCCTAGAGCCCGAGCTCAACAACAAGAGAAGCCACCGCAATGAGAAGCCTGCACACTGCAACGAAGAGTAGCCCCTGCTCACCGCAACTAGAGAAAGCCCATGCGCAGCAACGAAGACCCAATGCAGCCAAAAATAAATACATAAAATAAATAAATTTTTAAAAACTCACCAAATTGAAATGTAATGATGATTTCCTAAAACATCTGGATTTCCATATGCCTCAATAAAAATTTTAGGCTAAATAAACTCTTATAATATAATACACTATATGACATATTTATATATTGATAAACATGGTAATTTCCAGTTAATTTGGCTTAGATACTAATTAACTCAAAATAAATGCACTCCCCTCACCAATGTAGTAAGTCAATAGGTAAATAGCTGGGAGAAAAAGTACTCCAAGCCAGGCAGCTCTGTATGTTTCAGAAGCAAAGGAAAAAATAAAAACAGTCACAGTAAACACTGCATTTCTGGAAATAAACTACATTTATGAAGCAGAAGATTCAAAAAGTAAAAGCTAACCCTCTTTATGTGGTGAAAGCATCACTGAGAAACAAATAGCACCCAGAGAGTGACTACCAGTAGTTAGCAGTAAAAAAAATGACATTAGAAAAAAATGGCAGATGTGACAGATTTAAAACCAAAGCTTTCCTCTTACTCCTTGTCATTTTCTCCTTTTTTCCTGATTGCAATTTCAATGATAAAGGTCTATTGATTGCTAAGTTACTTACATGAGGGCCTGGAAAGCACAATACTCGGTGAGGAGACACATTGATTTCCATCCTGTGGCACAAGCTCCGTACCTCGTGTTGTTCGAATCAATGAGGAGGGCAGCTATTTGTTCTCTTGGTTTAATTGCCACAGAGCAGTGATAAATAGGCATCTGATTTCCAGACTAAATCTTCAGCCCTGGCTCTCTGAAAAGGAAGAAAAAAAAAAAATGACTCTAAACTCTTCCTGTATTTCTGGACAGTAGCTTGAAAGTAGGACAGTCAGTGTCTGAGTGTTACTTTCCGGTCTTTGATACACAATTCTACCTGATAATTTTATTTTCCACCAGAAAAATTATTTTCTTCCGAGTTTCTTGAAGGTAGAAACAAAAATCTACAATCAAAATCTCAATAGTCCTTTTCACGTTGTTTTCACACAGGTTCATTTAAAACATTTATTGATATGCTACTTAGAGGAAAGAACTAAAAGAGATTAAACTAGAGGATTTAAGGTTCTTTAATAGTCACAGGCCTCAACATACTTAGAACCCTTAGTTTCTTGAGATTGAAGGAATAATCAATATTGTTGCACTTTATCTAAGCTACATTAGGATAGAAAACTGTTGCTACATTTTATAAAGGAGGAACCTTATACTTTTGGTGCTCAGGGACCCCACAGCCAGACTGGTGGCAAGGGATATAGCTGATAATCTGCTTATTTTGATTTCATTGATATATGTTCATTTGAACACATCACCATCCTAGCCTTTTCTACCACATAACGTTACATTCTACTTAAGGAAAGCTAAAATTAAAAGTGATCCATTTTCTACTGTATAGCACAGGGAACTCTGCTCAATATTATGTAACAACCTAAATGGGAAAAGAATTTGAAAAAGAATAGATACATGTAATGTGTATAACTGAATCACTTTGCTGTATACCTGAAACTGTCACAACATTGTTAATCAAGTATACCCCAATATAAAAAAAAAGTTAAAAAAATAAGAGTAATCCATTTTTGGGAATTCCCTGGTGGTCCAGTTGTTAGGACTCGGTGCTTTCACTGCGGGGGCTGGGGTTCAATCCCTGATGGGGGAACTTAGATCCCACAAGCCTCTTGGACAAAAAAAAAAAAAAAAAAAAGTTACCCATTTTTAGGAAGAGAACATGCTATACTGCCGTTTTTAAAAACTAATGAACAGAATGGGGAGCATATAGCCTAGCACAGCCTAACACATTTACTGAACTAGCACAGGCTGGCACAAACCAAAATATGAAATTGACTTAAAGAATCCTAAATAAAATATTAGTAAATAAAATCTAACTATGTATGAAAAGAATAATACCTAAATGACCTAATAATGTTTGTCTCTGGACTGTGAGGATGATCCAGCTTTAGAAGTCTTTTGATATAATATGTTATATTAACAAAAAAGAAAAACTAAATAAATTAGACTTTGAAAAAGAGTTTGCTTCACCCATTTCTAATTGAAAAAAAAAACAAGACAAAAGCTCTTTTTGTCATGTAGGATATCTGGAAACTTCCTTAACTCATTAAAGTACAACTACCAAAATCTGTAGCAAGCCTCACATGTGATGGTGAAACAAAAACCTCTCATGCTATTGCCACCACTATTCACATTGCATTGAAGGTTGTAACCAGTGCAACAAGAAAAATATGACATATAAATATTGGAAAGTAAGAATTAAAGCTATTATTATTTGTAGATTATGTGGTTGTCTACCTAGCTATCCCAAGAGGATCAAATAAAATAACTCTTATAATGAATGAGAGGTTACTGAGGTGACTAGATACAAAATCCCTAGTAATAACGAATAAGAAAATGTAACTGGAAAAAGAAATCCCATTCACGAGGACCACAAAGACAACTGAGTACTTGGAACTAACCTAATAAAAATTGTGCAAGACTTATATGAGGAAAACTTACAGAAAGAATGTTGATTCTTCCCCAATAATCTACACATTCAGTGGGGAGCCCAATGAAAATTTTCACAAGATTTTTAATTGAACATGAAAAGCTGCTTATCAAGTTCTTCTAGAATAGAAAATAAACAAAAATAACCAAAAAACAGAAATTGAGGAAAAAAATGAGGTGGAGAATTTGCCCTACCAGATATGAAAACAATCTATAAAACTACAGTAATTAAAACAACGGAGTGTCAGAGAACAAATAAACATATGGATTAATGAAAGAGAATAGAGTCCAGAAATTGACCCATGTATTCAAAGGAATTTAGTGTATGATAAAGGTGGAATTTCCAAACAGTGGGAAAATGAAAGATTACTCTAAAAATAGTACTAGGACAGTGGGAGCCATAAGGAAAAAAAAATAAAGTGAATCACTTCCTCATCCCATACTCAGAAAAAAATCCAGATTGACTCAAGATCTGCATTTACAAAAGTATAGAAGAAAACACCAGACAATACGTTTATAATCATGGGGTGGGAAAGACTCAGTCGTCAAGAAAAACCAGACAAATTTTATTAAACAGAAATTTAAAACTCCTCAGAGCAAAAGACTGGGAAAAATATTTGCAACATATACCACAGACAAATGCTTAATAACTGTAATATATATCTAGAATTCCTACAGAGATGTGACAAAACATAAGCAAGCTAATGGAGAAAAAAGGCAGGGGAGAAAAACATAATTCTTAGAAGAGGAAATAGAAATATTTCTATAAATATTTGAAAAGATGCTCAACCTCACTAGCACTTAGGGAAATATACATGAAAACAAACAAAGAGGAATTATTTTTTGTCCATCAAACCTTACAAAGCTAAAAGGACTGATAATGTATAATAATGGTGATGGTGTTGGGGAAGAAAACTTTCATACTCTGTTGATGAGAGTATAAATGGTTGGAGGAACAATTTGGCAACATCTATCAGAATTTGTAATGTACATACTCTTTGACTCACTTCCACTTCAAGTCATCTATCATACATGTACACCTGTGTACAAAGATATATATACGATTACGATCATTGCACCTTTAAAAAATTGGAGATAACCTAAATAACTCTCACTAGGAGACTGGTTAAATAAATATAGAATATCCATACTGTAAAATACCATGTACTTGTTAAAAGGAATACCTAAGTATTCCTTTTTATCAGTATGGAATGTATCAGTATGGAATACTTCCTAAGGCATATTACTAAATGAAAAAGCAGCATCAAAACTATATGAATGGGCTTCCCTCGTGGCACAGTGGTTGAGAGTCCGCCTGCCGATGCAGGGGACACGAGTTCGTGACCCGGTCCGGAGAGATCCCACATGCCGCGGAGCGGCTGGGCCCGTGAGCCATGGCCGCTGAGCCTGCGCGTCCGGAGCCTGTGCTCCGCAACGGGAGAGGCCACAACAGTGAGAGGCCTGCGTACCGTAAAAAAAAAAACAAAAAACGATGTGAAGGGACTTCCCTGATGCTCCAGTGGTAAAGAATCCACCTTGCAATGCAGGAGACGTGGGTTCGACCCCTGGTCAGTGAACTAAGATCCCACATGCCGCAGGGCAACTAAGCCCAAGTGCCACAAATACTGAGCCCACGCCTCAACTACAGAGCCCGCATGCTGCAAACTACAGAGCCCACACGCCCTGGAGCCTGTGCACCACAACTACAGAGCCCACGCACCCTGGAGCCTGTGCACCACAACTAGAGAAGAGAAAACACGCCCCACAACTAGAGAGAAGCCTGCGCACCACAACGAAGAGCCCGCACGCCACAACGAAAGATCCCGCATGCCTCAACAAAGATCCCGTGTGCCACAGCCAAGACCCGATGAAGCCAAAAATAAATAAATAAATAAATAAATAAATAATAAATAAATCTTTTAAAAAGCTATATGAAGTGTGATCCCACGTATGTAAAAAATTATCTAATCTATATTCTATGCATTTTATAGACAAGTATGGATATGTAACTAACCATATTGTAGTCATTAAACCACATGTTTTATTCCTAAAGCAATTCAACATTCAAAAAAGCACAATTCAAACAGGATTTCCAATCTTCATTTATGCCTCTTAAAAACTTAGAGAATTCAGATATATAGTCTTTACTATTTTAACTATTTTACTATTATGACACCCTTTAGTATTCTCTCTATTCTTTGCTTTTCCATATAAATTTTAGGATCAACTTGCCAAGTTCCATGAGAAACTCCATTTGGGATTTTTATTGGTTTAATTAATTTTTAAAATTTCTCTGTCCCTGTAGACTGAAAACTGCTTGATGACAAGAGACCACACCTGTCTTGTTCTTACTGTGTTCACAGCACCTAGCCAGTGCCTAGAGGATAGTAAGTACTCAATAAACTCATTCTAGAATGGTTGGATGAATGAATAAATGACCTACAATAGCATAATGATAGTATAAAATGTTTTATAGGCGTTAAAATTTTATTTTGGGGCTTCCCACCACTGGTGGCGCAGTGGTTAAGAATCCTCCTGCCAATGCAGGCGACACGGGTTCGAGCCCTGGTCCGGGAAGATCCCACATGCCACGGAGCAACTAAGACCGTGAACCACAACTACTGAGCCTGTGCTCTAGAGCCTGTGAGCCACAACTACTGAGACCACGTGCCCCAACTACTGAAGCCCACGCACCTAGAGCCAGTGCTCTGCAACAAGACAAGCCACCATAATAAGCCCACGCACCACAACGAAGAGTAGCCCCCGCTCGCCACAGCTAGAGAAAGCCCGCGTGCAGCAACGAAGACCCACGGCAGCCAAAAATTTTAAAAATTAAAATTTTTTTTAAAAAGAAGGTATGCGCATGCATTGTTTTAAAAAATTTTATTTTCAAACTATAGTAAATTATGGGAAAATGTTCACAATGTATTAAGTGAAAAAAGTAGGCTTCAAAAATTTTTAAATAAAATGATCCTAATATTGTAAAAAAAGATCTATCTGTTTATATATACTATACATAAAGTTTATGTATGCATTAAAAAAACTAAGAAGGAAATAGAAAATAACACTGGTTGGGTGGTAAAATTGCAGATTGTAATTTTCTTATTTATACTTTTCTAAATTTTCTATAATTAGCATACAGTACTTTTACAATAGAATAATAGACATAATTTAAAATGATTAACAAAAGAAAATATCACAATATTTAAAGTTTCTGGGATAGTATGAGAGGGAAGTGCTAATTTGATAAGTTCAGGTGATTAGGTTGAGTTACTGTATTCTAGTTAAGGCTGGAGTTTTGTTAGTGGACCAAAGGAAAATTTTAAACTTTTTTTTTTCACTTGGAGTAGAACACATATACAAAAAAGGGGCAGAAATCATAAGGTGTACAGCTCATGAATCGTTACAAGGTGAACACACTGTGTCACCATTGCCCAGGTGAAAATGGACTGTTAGCAGCATCCCGAAGCCCCTTTCCAAGCACTGCTTCCTCCCTCCTCCATAGAAGCTGCTCACTGGGTTTTGCAGGACCTCCAGGCTCAGGTTGCCAGGCAAATTCAGGGAGGTCCACTGGGGAAGTGGGTAGAAATACCTCTGGGCAAGGGGAAGAACCTTACCACCACCCCAGCCTCCCTCCCAAACTGGGAGCCCCTGGCCACTGCCAAAGTGTGATACCAAGATTTTCGAAAGGTAGAATGCAACAACACCTAAAATAAAAATTTTAAATGCCTCCAGACTCACTCTCTCCTGTCTTCCTCCACTGCATCTGCCATTGTGACCCCAGGGATGGGGAGAGGTCAAACGCCACCACAGCAAGGAGATGAGGCAGGGGAAATTCATGCGAGAGAGGAAAAGTCCACTTCTTGCAGCCCCATTGGATGGCGGGAGGAAGGTGGGAGTGGGGCGGGGAGACAGTGTTCAGGGGAGCCTGACTTGCATTCCCCCTCTCTAGGCTGAAATCTGGAATGTGCTCTGGGGTGTTGACAGGTTAAAAGGGATGACAAAAATAGAGGAGATTTGACCCAACTTGCCATTTGGGACCTGGGATGCCTTAGTCTGTTTGAGCTGCTGTAACAAACTACCAGAGCACTACCATAACACATAGTGGTTCATAAACAACAGAAATTTATTTCTCACAGTTCTGGAGACTGAATGTCCAAGATCAGGGTGGCAGCGTGCTGAAGACCTGATGAGGGCTCTCTTTCGAGGTGCAGACTATGGACATCTCCACTTCTTGTGGTACCTTCACGTGGCGGAGAGCAGAAGGAAAGCCAGTGCTCCGCTCACTTTTTTTTTTTTTTTGGCTGTATTGGGTCTTCGTTGTTGCTCTCAGGCTTTCTCTAGTTGTGGCGAGCAGGGGCTGCTCTTTGTTGCGGTGCGCGGGCATCTCACTGTGGTGGCTTCTCTTGTTGCAGAGCACAGGCTCTATGTGCGTGGGCTTCCGTAGTTGCAGCACGGGGGCTCAGCAGTTGTGACACTTGGGCCCTAGAGTGTGCGGGCTTCAGTAGTTGCAGCACGTGGGCTCAGTACTTGCGGCACACGAGCTCCAGTAGTTGTGCATGGGCTCAGTTGTGGCTCGCGGGCTCTAGAGCGCAGGCTCAGTAGTTGTGGCACACGGGTTTAGCTGCTCCGCAGCATGTAGGATCTTCCCGGACCAGGGATTGAACCTGTGTCCCCTGCATTGGCAGGCGGATTCTCAACCACTGCGCCACCAGGGAAGTCCTCCCCTCACTGTTATAGGGGCACTAGTTCCATTCATGAGGGGCTCCACTCTCACGGTCTCAACCAATCCTAGTTATGTCCTGAAGGTCCCACTTCCTAATACATCATATTTGGGGGGGGGTTTCCAACATATGAATTTGGGGGGGACACAAACGTTTAGTTCATAACATTGCCTCTCAGTATGGGCCCCCTTCACCAGGCCCCATCAACATGGGGTGGCTGCAGGAGTGAAGTAAACAGTATAAGGTTAGGCAGAGGGAGGCTTGGGCTGAATTTCCCAGATATTCTCCATCTTCTCCTGGATGGCAGTCATTCTCAAGGGAGGCAATTCCATACACAAAAGGGGTATATTCCAAAATGTGTACGGGGGCAGGTAATCTTTAGCCGTCACAATGAAGAACAGGTGCTTTTGGTTTCACTGGGTAAAAAGAACTTTCTTGCAATGCCAGAAACTGTCCTGCACACTAAAAAATTCTGCCCCAAATGGCAGGAATATTTCCACTGAGAATTCTGCTAAAGTATTATGCCCACTCTCCTTTCACCATATGTAGAAAGCTTAAGGAATTTGCAGTTCCATAAAAAATAATAGAATTGTCTTCTGCAGTTTGGTTGGGAAGTTCAAGAGGGTTAGGCATCGTGGATCTCCCTCCAGGCACAGAAATTCCTAGTTAGTCATTATATATTTACAGACTATGAAGCAAGCCATGGTCTGAACTTGTAGCAGTGTTGCAATTGGAGAAATCAGCTGGGCCACAAAAGAGTAATTTTTAAATAACTCAAAATTTTTCTTACATTTCCCAAATACGATGAAGGGTATACATAACCCTCAGCACCATTTTTTTTGTTAACTGTCCACTCTTCATTCCCATCCATTTCCTCACATCCAGTTTGCTTTTCCTCACTTAACTAAAAACTCTATTTTAAAAAGCACTCTCCCTCCTTTTCTAGTCTCTGTCACTAAAGCTCAGCTCTGAGGGCTGACTCGGAGAATGTTCTGGGTATCTGGGGGCCGGACGGCTCAGCCATGAGCAGAGTCCCTGTGCAGGGCACCCAGGTGACAGCTGCCCATTGGTTGCTCATAGTTGTCAAGCACACAGCAGGCCGAAGACGGGGCCTGACCAGATGAAGAGTAAAGATACAACAAGCCACTTTTATGGTGCCAACTCCCTTGGGCCTTGTCACACACACCAAACAGGACAACACAGAGACGAAAAGGGCCCATTGACTGCAGTGTGAGATGTGGGACACCCCATTGCTGTGGAGCCTATTCTAGGCTACAGCAAGGAGTTTCACATTCTGCAGCCCTATTTTGAGGGGATTGGAGCAGGAAGCCCCTTCCTCCTCAGAACCTGGAGGGCCTAAGAAATCATGCCATGATATCCTCCCGGGGAAGGTAGGGAGGTAGGTGGGAGACGGGTTACAAGTCTCCCATTCTCTCACGTTAAGGTGTCTTTTAAACAGAAACACACACCAAACAAGGTTATATATTGACCAGTGGACAAAAATGTTGTGACCAGGGGCTCACAGGAACCTAAGTTCATGTTTCTCTTAGGGGTGATAAACAGTTCGGTATTCACTAACTCGCCATTTCACAGCAACCGTAGAGACCCTACGTACTGCAAAAAAATGAGAATAGGCTGTATTATGATGAACACAGCAGTATGTTTGGGCTTCACACACAGCCCATCTCAGGGACCCCTCCTCCCTTCCCGGCGGACCCCAGACCACACTTTGAGAACCGCTGCTCCAGTGCACGACAGTTCAACAGGCTGGCACTGGGAGTACACTGTAAACTCCATTAGGGTCACCACAGCTATTTTGTTCATCTTTGTATTTCCAGAATCTTGCATAGTGCCAAGCACATAGTAGGCACTCAATATGTGAATTAAATTAAAATGGGTTGGGATGAGGTATTTATGAGAAGGCTGAAGAAACCTGAGAAAGGCAGAATGGTCTCTTTGGTGCTGAAGGTCAGCTCAGTCTTTTTTTTTTTTTTTGCGGTACGCGGGCCTCTCACTATTGTGGCCTCTCCCGTTGCGGAGCACAGGCTCCAGACACGCAGGTTCAGCGGCCATGGCTCACGGGCCCAGCCGTTCTGCGGCATGTGGGATCCTCCCGGACCGGGGCACAAACCCGCATCCCCTGCATCGGCAGGCGGACTCTCAACCACTGTGCCACCAGGGAAGCCCTGTTCCTCATCTTTTCTTATACAAACACAACTAAGCATTGGGTCCATGGCTTTGATGAAATAATGACTGGTAACTCCATGTGTCAAATTCAGCCTCTGCCTTACTTCCATTTGGCCTATGGCTTCTTCCACAGCAAAGACCAAAAAATGACACCGTGTACATTTTTAAGAGGGTCCACAGTTA
This sequence comes from Stenella coeruleoalba, assembly GCF_951394435.1. Lineage (NCBI taxonomy): Eukaryota > Metazoa > Chordata > Mammalia > Artiodactyla > Delphinidae > Stenella > Stenella coeruleoalba. Next base: position 86,732,611 of record NC_137153.1, read on the forward strand.
AATTCTGGTTCTAATATCCCGCACAATGGGACCCTTGCACCCAGAAAGTAGAGGAGGGGCAGGCACTAAGCAGATTGCTAGAAACTGGTGGCAATTGCTAGAAACTCCTTCTTGTGTGTGCAGGTGCAAGGGTGAGGAACCACAGCACAGAAGTGAGGGAGAGGAGCCTCTCACCATTGTCCAGCTGAATTAGTTTCCCATGGCAGCCGTAACAAGTCACTGCAAGCTGGGTGGCTTCAAACAACAGGAATGTTTCCCCTCACAGTCTAGAGGCCCGAAGTCCAAAATCTAGGTGGTGGCAGGGTTGCAACCCCTCTGGAGGCTCTAGGGAAGGATCGTTTTTTTGCCTCTTCTCACTCCTAGTGGCTTATTTGGCTGTGGCTACATCACTCTCGTCTCCTGTCTGTCTCCACGTGGCCTTTCTCCGTCCTGTGCATCTCCCCTCTGTGTGTCTCTTGTAAGGACGCTTGTCATTGGATTAAGGGCTTACCTGGATGATCCAGGATGATCTCTCCATCTCAAGATACCTAATTCCAGAAACTCTTTTTCCAGATAAGGTAACATTCACTGGTCCCAGGAATTTGACAGGGGGATATGATGGTGAATTTTATGTGTCAGTTTTGCTGGGCCATGGTGCCCAGATATGTGCTCAAACATTATTCACGGATTGTCCTCCATATTGAGGGTGGGCCTCACCCAATCAGTTGAAGGCCTGAATAAAACAAAGGCTGACCTCCCCAGAGCACGAGGGAATTCTGCCAGCAGACAGCCTTTGGACGTCATCTGCAATATTTGTTCTTCCTGGGTCTCCAGCCTAACTGCCTTTCGACTCAAACTACAACTCTTTCCTGAGTCTCCAGCCTGCTGCCTCCCCCATCAGATTTTGGACTTGCCAAGCCCCCATAATCATGTGATCCGATTCCTTAAAATAAACCTCTTTCTCTCTATATATATTTACATCCTATTGGTTCCGTTTCTCTGGTGAACCCTAACTAACACAGCGGACCACCATTCAACCCACTACACGAGCATCTACCCAAGGGGAGGGGAGGATTTGTGAAAACTTGAGACTTCCCTTGAATGTGGGGATAAGTGTAAAGGTATCTTGCAGTGGACAAATCCATTATTAGTCCCTGACGTGGGGTGCCATGGGTGTTACACACTCTCTAAGTGTCTTCCTTTCCCAGTTCTTTTAATTTTCTATAAGTCAGGGTGATTTCTTATCAAATTCCGCACAGTGGCTCAGCAGATGGACTCACCACTGACTTCATGGAGACAGTGAACCTTCCAAGGAAACTCCCTCCTGCTTCCTACCCTAAGCTGAACATTTGCTATAGACTGACTCACCCTTCTCCCTGCTTGGCAGATAATGAAAGGAGCAGGGCTGTGAAGTCAGCCAGAGCTGTGCTTGAATTCTGCTCTGCCATTTACAGTTGATTGATCTTGGACAAGTTACTTAACTTTTCTAAGGCTGACAGTACTTTTGAAGAGATAATACTCAGAGGGCTGGTACCAGGTTGAAGGAGACACTGATGCAAATGTATACCCAGTACCTGACACTCAGTGAATTTCTTTCCTTTCCCCCAACCAGGACAGAATGGTGACAAGGCCCTCATGAGCAATGCAGGCAATGAGGGAAACAGTGCATCTTGGTCTGATGACTGCCCTATCTGCTTGTAATGTTATTTTACTTATATTTTATCCTGAAATTAAATCAATTCTTTTTTTTAATTAGCCTTGTCCTAGACACTTGTGAAATCATGGGTTTAACTTGCTAATTATATATATATTTTTTAAATTAATTAATTAATTAATTTATTTATTTTTGGCTGTGTTGGGTCTTTGTTGCTGTGCGTGGGCTTTCTCTAGTTGCGGTAAGCAGGGGCTACTCTTCATTGTGGTGTGTGGGCTTCTCATTGCAGTGGCTTCTCTTGTTGCAGAGCACGAGCACTAGGTGCACGGGCTTCAGTAGTTGTGGTGCACGGGCTTAGTTGCTCTGCGGCATGTGGGATCTTCCTGGACCAGGGCTTGAACCCGTGTCCCCTGCATTGGCAGGCGGATGCTTAACCCCTGCGCCACCAGGGAAGCCCTATATATATTTTTTCCAAGGCACAGTAAATACACTTAGTCACTCATTCAAGAGTGCCTTTTATGATCTCAGTAGGGTTAACAGGCTAGTTATAAATCTTTCTTCTAATATGCAATAGATGAATACGTTCAGGTAGTCATTCATTCAGCAGGTATTAGAGCGTCTTTTTTTGTGCCAACAGCCTGGCACAGCTCTAGGCTCTGAGCACCCAGGCAAGGCAGTTGACTCCAGACGCCACTCATTCCCAGGGCTGAGAGGGTCAGTCGCACTGTCTGTCAGTGCGCTCTGTCAAGCGTTTACCAAGGTACCTAGTTGGGGTGTACTAAATCCCAGGCCTCGAGTCAGAGGCTTTCTTCTGTTCTGCATTTGCCCCCATGCAATGGGAGGGAGGTAAGAAAGGGCGGTGGATCTATTTTAGACCCTGGGTGTCTTCTTGCCTTCCATCTGATTCTTCCTTATAGGTGACTGAAAGAAAAACTGACTCATGCCTGCTCTGTGGGTTTGTCCATCGTGTGTGTGTGTGTGTGTGTGTGTGTGTGTGTGTGTGTGTTTTCTCTCCCTTTGTTTCCCCTTTCAGGGCAGCTGCATGAGTAAATGGGCTCAGGACCTCACAGTGACTGGCCAGCCAGCCACACTCCCTCTCTTCCTTTTCCTCAGGGGTCCACATTCTTCTCACAAGGCTGCCCTGGGCTGCAGGACCAGGCCCCCTTAAGATGGCAAGACTCAGATTTGGGGATAGCGTAGGAGAGGCCACCTTTCGGCTGAGCCAAGAGCCCCAGCCCAGCTTTACCTGTGCCCATCAGAGACGCACCCAGGGTTCCACACGCTGCCTGCCCTCTCACAGTGGCTCCCACCTCCAGCGTGATCTGGGGACTCGGCTTTGCCAATACCTTTTCAGTCTGTACCTTTCTCCAAGGGCTTCCTCTCTGAGTACCAGAATGTTTCTCTATGGCAAAACCAAACACAACCCGTGCAGACCAGTTCTCCCTGTTATGTGCCCCTCGCATGTCAGTGCTGTGCCTCTCCTTCCTCACGACAGCATGCTGGGAGAAGGGGGTACACTTAGGGTCTCTGTCTGCCAGCCACCTGCTCGTTCCTGACTTTCCCCGGTCTGTCCTCAGGCCCCACCACCCTCCTGAAATGGCTCTCCTAAGAGTTGGCAGTGACCTTCCCAGGCTCCTCATGGACCCCAGCAGGCTGGGGCACGTGGACCCTCCCTGGCCGCCAGCACGTGCTGCCTCATCTCAAGGCTCCCGGACCCATCTCCTCCTCCCCACAGGATAAGGGCCCTCCTGTCTCCCCACCCTCGTCCTCCCCTGCAGCAGCCCCGTCTGTGCCCCCTGCCCTTCTGCCCTGCGTCAGGCCCTCGGCCTCCACGAGAGAAAGGCTGCCGTGCTTGGCTGTCCTCCTTCCTTCTTGGAGCCCAGAACTAAAAATAGAAATGGCCAAAGCCTCATGACCAGGCTTCTGGGAAGTCCGGTGGGAACAGCTCAGGGTTTCAGAAAGGAAGCGTGACGTGAGCCCGGGAGTCAGGAGGCCCAGAAGAACGAGGAGATTCCTAAAGAACGGGGCACGACAGGCCTGCCGTCCTGCCCTCTGTTAACAGGGAGCCAACTGGTGAGTTGCCAGGGCCGAGTGCAGACCTGGGCGCCTGGGTCAGAGGGGCATCAGTCACAGCTTATCATCATAGACTATGGACGAGAAGGCAACATGGGCGCCAGGTGAGGGTGAAGTCAACCTCTCACCTTTAACACCTGTGGATGGAGCCCAGGGAGAAGCAGGGCTCCTGAGGCACCACACTGTGTCAGGGTGACCTAAGCCTCCTCCGGTAATGGTGACGGGAAAATAGAGGCCCCGGGAAGTGCTCCAGGGACGGCGGGTGAGCAGGGCCCCCTCCCTGCTGCTGCTTCAGGCTCCCTCAACCACCCACGCTGCACAGACCTGGAGGCCCTTACAGATAGATGCTCCTTTTATCAGGCAATGGCGATACCTGTTTTAAACATCAGCGGGTTCTGAATGCAGCCGGCAGAGAGCTCTCCACTGTTCAGGAAATAGGCGCCCCGGGCAGGAACGAAGGCTGCTTTCCCAGAACTGCGCTCAAGTGCTGCTGGAGAAGCCCAAGCTCATTCAAACTCCTTGGGCAGACGCACCGGAATGTGATGAGGAAGTAGAAACAGGTGGCTCCCACCTACCCGTTTACGATTACAGCAGCAGCTTCCAGAGGCAGAGGGGATGAGTTAGCACCAGGCATAACTGGGCAGGAAGCCCCAGGCTGTGGTTTTTACCAACAAATACTTGTAAATAAGTTGCAGAACCCCTAACACACTGGTCTGGGCTGTGTATCTGTGCGTGTGTGTGTGTCTGTGTGTGTGAGATGGGGGACACATTTATGAGAATATAAAATAAAGCATGCAGACACAGAGGGGAGGAATAGAAGAGACGGATGGTAGAGTGGAGGGAGACCTGCAGTCAGGACCCGAGAGCCAGAGGAGGAGATGAGGCCTGAAGAGACTCTTGTGGCCTAAAGCAGCAGATCTTATTCTTGAAGGATCTCCAGGAGCTGTCCTGTACTTCCTAAGAGACGGTGTCCAAAAGCAGGAGGCATCTGTCAAGTAGAAGACAAAAAGGGCTGTTGACCAGCAGGCCAGACACGGATGAGAAGAGCCAGTGGTCTGGGAGCAGCGGGGGCAGCACCAGATCCCCAGGGCTTGTTAAGCGCACCTGGCACCGTCCCTGCTCTCCCTCTGCCTCTGTTTCTGCTGTTAGAGCATGGCTCAAAATCAAAACAAATAAGTTAAACCTCTTTCCCTCCAGATTCTCCTTTTCTTCTTAATGATAAACTTATTTTGTATGAAATATAAGAGGCAATTAGAGAAGAATATAACAACCCAGGTTTAAAATTTTAGCATTATGCCATTTTGCATCAGATCTTATTCAGAGAGAAAGTATCACAGACGCAGTGGATCTGTGGATCCAATCTTTCTAAGAAGCTGCTTCATTGCCATCAGCCCCATGGTCAGTGGGGCTGCCTTGTGGGAGTGGACAACACATCCCTTTGAGAGTGATGTAGGAAGGCAGGAGCTGAAGTGGTCCCTAAATTCACTCTCTCTTCTCAGGAAGGAGGGCAGATGGCAGAGGGTGGGTGTGTGGGCAGGTCTGTTGTTAAATGAGGTCTAAAGAAACAGGATATCTGAAGAAGGCTTCAAGCTGTACCCATGTAATTAAGAGCTCCGGCCCAAGCACTGGCACCAGTTTTTCTTGTTTAGGACTTTAGTCTTGCTGGTTATCCTTTCACTCACATCTTTATTGAATTTTATACCCTTATTTACCATGTGCCCTTTTAACTGCCAGGGTTCATGAACCATTACTGTAATTTTCCACTTACGTGACTTGATCTGCAGATGGGTGCTACCATACTTAATCAAATATTTCCTGTTTACTCACCTGCAAAATTAGGACAATAGGGCTTCCCTGGTGGCACAGTGGTTGAGAGTCCGCCTGCTGATACAGGGGACACGGGTTCGTGCCCTGGTCCGGGAAGATCCCACATGCCGCAGAGCGGCTAGGCCCGTGAGCCATGGCCGCTGAGCCTGCGCGTCCAGAGCCTGTGCTCTGCGACGGGAGAGGCCACAACAGTGAGAGGCTCGCGTACCACAAAAAAAAAAAAAAAAAAAATTAGGACAATAATACCTATTTCAAAAATTTCCCAAGGGTTGAGATAATATATGTAAATCACCTAGCACAGTAACTGGCAATATAATAGTAAATGTGTTTTTTTCCTTTTTCTTTCTAAATTCTCATAAAGTATCTGTTTGAGAACTCCATTTAGGATTCTCAAAGAATTGCCAACGAGCACCACAGTTAGAATTTCTGGAAACTACTTTTGGCTCAGTAATGGAAATTGTGGCAATTCCTTTCTTCTGATTAACCTAGATGCTGGAAAACCTGCAGGAGTTAACAGTGTTAAAGTATGATTTTTTAAAATGTAAAAATATAACGGTTACACAGTTATAAAATGAATGAGTCAAAGATTAGTTAGTGGGTATCACACTGGTACCCATTAATTAATGAAGACACCAGTAAGATGTTAAGACTGTTTCAAAGGAGAATTTGAGAAACAGAGAGGCAATGACAAAAGATAAAATGGTTTTGCTAATACACGCAAAACTGGTTAATATTCTCATGCAATAAAATATGTTTGGGGTTACCTTTTCTACAGAGGAGAAATCAATTGTATCTTCACCAGACAAAATTCACTTGCATTGCTAAGGACAAGAACCTTTTGCATTACTATAAACTTTTTTACAAATTTACTTCAACTCCTCCAGAGATGGAAAATAGCCTGGCCAATAAGAAATCAATTTGCATAAACCTGTAGAATCAGAAAATGACAAGAGATTCCAGCAGGCAACAATAAGCATTCCACTGAAAGGAAACCTAGTAATCTCTCTTGTCCATTTCCAAATCTTGGACAGTTTTCCCCAGTGATACCTGTACAATTAGACTGATCTAGGAGGGAGGCTTTGGAATTTTCTCACCCTGAATCGTGGGACCAGGCCCCTGTTACAGCCAGTGCCTCCCTCTCAGTCTCTGATTACAGGAATTCTCCTCTCCCTGAGCCATGATGTGGATTAGGGTGAGGGTGCTGAGGCAGCCGGTTCCGACATTAACCATTTTGTTCCTGTGTTCTGTAGCTCAAGGGCTAGCTATATATGTAGCACCACAAACTGCTCCAACTGGCTTCCCAGACTGCTCTCCAACTTTACCCTTGCAAACCCTCAACCCAAGCCCGAGAGATAATTAACAGACCCTGAGGGACTTCCCTGGTGGCTCAGTGGTTAAGAATCCACCTGCCAATGCAGGGGACACGGGTTCGAGCCCTGGTCTGGGAAGATCCCACATGCCGCGGAGCAACTAAGCCAGTGCGCCACAACTACTGAGCCTGTGCTCTAGAGCCTGTGAGCCACAACTACTGAGCCCACACACCACAACTACTGAAGCCCACATGTCTAGAGCCCGTGCTCAGCAACAAGAGAAGCCACTGCAATGAGAAGCCTGCGCACCGCAATGAAGGTAGCCCCCGCTCACCAGAACTAGAGAAAGCCTGCATGCAACGAAGACCCAACGCAGCCAAAATTAAAATACATAAATAAAATTTTAAAAAAAGCATCTGCCCTCCAATGCAGGGGACACGGGTTCAATCCCAGGTCAGGGAACTAAGATCCCACAGGCCATGGGGCAACTGAGCCTGAGCGCCACAACTACTGAGCCCACAAGCTCTGGAGCCCATGCACTCTAGAGCCCGTGCGCGCCACGACGAGAGCGCCTATGTGTGGCAACTACTGAGCCTGTAAATTCTAGACCCTGCGTGCCACAACTAAAGAGAAGCCTGCGTGCTGCAACGAAAGATTCCATGTGCCACAACTAAGACCCAATGCAGCCAAGTAAATAAATAAATACTAAAAAAAAGGAAGAAATGCTTCTCAAAAACACACACACACACAAAATAACAGACCCTGAAATTTGCCAAATTTCACAAAATGGTTTGTTGAACAATTCAGCATGTACTGCCTTGGAACACCTTTTGTGTCATATTTTTTAACTTGTCTACAATTTTTTTTAACATCTTTATTGGAGTATAATTGCTTTAAAATGGTGTGTTAGTTTCTGCTGTATAACAAAGTGAGTCAGCTATACATATACATACATCCCCATATCTCTTCCCTCTTGCGTCTCCCTCCCACCCTCCCTATCCCACCCCTCTAGGTGGTCACAAAGCACCGAGCTGACCTCCCTGTGCTATGCGGCTGCTTCCCACTAGCTATTTTCCATTTGGTAGTGTATATATGTCAATGCAACTCTCTCACTTCGTCCCAGCTTTGTATACAATTTTTAAAAGTGATTTCTTCTGTCATCAATTAAGGTATACTTATTTGATAGCAGAAACGATCCCCCTCTACCAGCACCCAATATTAGGTGTCCAAACAGGTGTTTAATTAGATGTTAAACAAATATTGATTGAAGGGATAGACAGAAGGTGTTAGAATAGAGAACTTCCCTGCTCAGAAAAACTCTGACTTCCCAGCGCCTTCAGAATAACATGCAAACTTATCAGAGACCTTACCTTCCCCATCCACGTTGTCTACCTACTCCTGCCAGCCGGATGCTTACTCCCAATACATTTCTTTTTTTTTTTTTTTAGCATCTCTGTATCTCCTCTCTCAACCTGGAATGCTCTTTCCCTTCACCTTCAGGGCTTAACTAAAATACCGTCTCTTCCACGAAGCCTTCCCTGATCCCCTAGATGTGACCTCATCACTTGCCTTGTCCTCTCAGCAGCTGGAGTGAGACCATGAACGATGAAAGCTGTGGAGCCAGGTGGCCTGAATCCACTTAGTTTTGTGACCTTTGGTGAGTGACAAAACTATTCTGTGCTTGAATTTTCTAAGGTAAATTTGGGGAGAATACTACTGCTCACCTCAGGGTTTTTGTGAAGATTAAATAAACGAATACACTTAGAAGACACCTGGGGACTTCCCTTGTGGTCCAGTGGTAAAGGATCCACCTTACAATGCAGGGGACGCAGGTTCGATCCCTTGTCAGGGAATTAAGATCCCACATGTCGCGGGACAAATAAGCCCGCACACCACAAATACTGAGCTTGCGTGCCTCAACTAGAGAGGCTGCGTGCTGCAAACTACAGAGGCCACACACTCTGGAGCCTGCGCGCCACAACTAGAGAAGAGAAAACCTGCACGCCACAACTAGAGATAAGCCCGCACACCACAACGAAGAGCCTACACGTCGCAACAAAAGATCCCACATGCCTCAACGAAGATCCAGCATGCCTCAACTAAGACCTGACGCAGCCAAAAATAAATTAAGTAAATAAATAAATTTTAAAAATACGATTTACAATTTAAAAAAAAAAGAAAATAAGAAGACGCCTGGAACGTAGTCAGTGCCCAGGAAGATTAGTTATTATTATTCCTTTTGGATGCTCTCCTAATTCTATACTGGAGCCTCGTCCAGTTAGTTCATTCTGTCTCACATAGATTTTATTTACTGGTTACTCTTCTGACCCATGGCTGAAGTAAGCTCCTCAAGGGATGTTTAGGGAACATTTGCTGAATGAATGAACAAATTAAAGAATAAATGAATGGTTAAATCCTGCCCTGGCTTTCAGTAAATAACTCCTCATCAAAAAGCAGATTTTTTCCTCATGGTATGTGGGACTTTTCTTTTAAACCACCAAAACTTTTGAGCTTCTTTTTTGCAATTTCAGGCCTCTGTTTGCTCTGAAGTGTAATGTTTGCATAGATGTGACACCTCCTACAGCACCAGGATCTTTCCGGCATAAACCATACTGGGCATATTTGTTTTCTGGGTGTAATTCAGAGTAGTAACTTGACAGTCAATTTGTCTCGCCTTATAAAATTCACACATATAGTTAATTTTTTCCTATTGCAAGCCCTAGGTTGGAAGGAAGGAATATTACTGATGGCAAGTTTTGTTACCTTGAGCAATTCACTTCCACAACCTTTCTATTTCCTTAGTTTTGAAAGGAGGTGATTTCACTGCTTATGAGGAGTGAATGGTTTGCACCACACATCTAGCCGCCCAACTTTTTTTTTCCACATAGAAATCTGTATTTTCACCTTATTTGGAAAATTGAAAAATTTGACAACTCTGAACCTTTATTCCCTCTAAGAAATATTGGCTGGCACTGAACAGGAGTTGTGAGTTGGGTAGGCACTCTCCAGACTGTCACCATGCCACCACTCCAAGTTGTCTCCATGACACCCCTTCACTTCTCTATGTTATTTTCCTATGGCTGCTGCAACAAATTACCACCAACTTAGTGGCTTAAAACAACACATACTTATTATTTAACTCACATACTTCAGAGTTCTGGAAGTCAGAAGTCCAAAATGGGTCTCACTGGGTTAAAAACAAGGTGTCTAGCCCCCCAACTTTTAAGACTCCCACCTGAGGGACAGGCCCGCAAAACACCTAGCTCTGAAAGACAATGGGGCCGGTGTCCACAAGACCCACAGTACTATAGCAAACAAACGAACCATTCCTTATCCGTGCCTGAGCGTTCCCCGCAGCTATCCCTGCACAGGGCTCAGCACAGAGGGAGCTCAAAAAAACGCCCACCTCCTAGGCTTTCCATGAAAGAGGTTTGATTGCTTACTTTACAAGCTGCTGCCTGAGGGTCTGGGTTCTAATTTAGCCCACAACGAGGGGCTGGCTACGATCCTTCCTAGAGTCCAGAGTCTGGAGTTTAGGAAAGCTGGTGGGCGCTTCCCCTGCCTTCTCCAACCAGTTGCTCCAACAATAACATTGTCATCAGTACCTCCCTAGAAGGAGTTTGTCCACACCCCAATTTTTAGGGCTGCCACCCGAAGGACAGTCCCCCAGATCACCCAGCTCTGAGAGCCAAGAGGGCTTGCATCCACGAGGCCCCCAGGACAATAGCAAACAAAGAAGCAGGTTTTTTTGTTTTTTTGTTTTTTTTTTTTGTGGTACACAGGCCTCTCACTGTGGTGGCCTCTCCCATTGCGGAGCACAGGCTCCGGACCCGCAGGCTCAGTGGCCATGGCTCACAGGCCCAGCCGCTCCGCGGCATGTGGGATCTTCCCAGACCGGGGCACGAACCCATGTCCCCTGCATCGGCAGGTGGACTCTTAACCACTGTGCCACCAGGGAAGCCCAAAGAAGCAGTTTTTAAGTGGGCTACCCCAAACTATCTATAGGTTCAATGTAATCCCTCTAGAGATTCCAATGGAATTTTCACAGAAAAAAAAATTCTAAAATTTGTATGGAACAAGAAAAGACTCCAAATAACCAAAGCAATCTTGAGGAAGAACAAAGCTGGAGGCATCCTGCACCCTGATTTCAAACTATATTACAAAGCTATAGTAATCAAAACAGTATGGTATTGACATGAAAATGGACATAGACCAATGGAACAAACTAGAGAGGCCAGAAATAAACCCATGCATATATGGTCAATTACTTTTTGACAAAGGAGCCAAGAACATATAATGGGGAAAGGATAGTTTCTTCAATAAAGGGTGTTGGGAAAACTAGCCTGCCACATGCAAAAGAATGAAATTGGACCACTGTCTTACAAAATACACAAAAAATAACTCAAAATGGGTTAAAGACTTGACCTGAAACTGTAAAACCTCTGGAAGAAAACATAGGGACTAAGCTCCTTAACACTGGTCTTGAGATGATATTTTTGGGAGTTGACACCAAAAGAAAAGGCAACAAAAGCAAAAATAAACAAGCAGCACTACATCAAGCTGAGAAGCTTCTGCAAAGGAAAGGAAACCATCAACAAAATGAAAAGGTAGGGACTTCCCTGGTGGTGCAGTGGTTAAGAATCTGCCTGCCAGGGGTTCCCTGGTGGCACAGTGGTTGAGAGTCTGCCTGCCGATGCAGGGGACATGGGTTCGTGCCCCAGTCCAGGAGGATCCCACATGCCGCAGAGCGGCTGGGCCCGTGAGCCATGGCTGCTGAGCCTGCATGTTCGGAGCCTGTGCTCCGCAACAGGAGAGGACACAACAGTGAGAGGCCCGCGTACCGCAAAACAAAAAACAACAAAAAAAGAATCTGCCTGCCAGTGCAGGGGACACAGGTTCGAGCCCTGTGTCCCCACTAAGCCTGTGCGCCACAACTACTGAGCCTGCACTCTAGAGCCCGCAAGCCACAACTACTGAGTCCACGGGCCACAACTACTGCAGCCCATGTGCCTGGAGCCTGTGCTCCACAACAAAGAGAAGCCACCACAATGAGAAGCCCACACACTGCAACAAAGAGTAGCCCCCGCTCATCGCAACTAGAGAAAGCTCGCGCACAGCAATGAAGACCAAACGCAGCCAAAAAATAATAAATTAAAAAAAAAAAAGTTAAAAAAACAAAATGAAAAGGCAACCTATGGAATGAGAGAAAATATTTGCAAACCACATATCTGTGGTAATACCTCAAATATACAAGAAAGTTATACAATTCAATAGCAAAAAACTCCCAAATAACCCCATTTAAAAATGGGCAAAAGGGGGGACTTCCCTGGTGCTCCAGTAGCTAAGACTCCACGCTCCCAGTGCAGGGGGCCTGGGTTCGATCCCCGATCAGGGAGTTAGATCCCACATGCCACAACTAAGAGTTCGCATGCTGCAACTAAAGATCCCGTGTACGGCAACGAAGATCCTGCATGACGCAGCTAAGACCCAGCGCAGCCAAATAAATAAATATTTTTTTTTAAATGGGCAAAGGACTTGAATAGACATTTCTCCAAAGAAGACATACAAATGGCCAACAAATATATGAGAAGGTGCACAACATCACTAATCATCAGGGAAATGCAAATCAAAACCACAGTGAGATATCACCTCACACCTGTTGGAATGGCTCTTATGAAAATGACAAGAAATAAATGCTGGTGAGGATGTGTAGAAAAGGGAACCCTTTTGCACTATTAGTGGGAATGAAAATTGTTACATCCATTATGGAAAACAGTATGGAGGCTGGTATACAAACTGTCAGAGATAAGATGAATAAGCCCTGAGGATCTAATATGTGACGTGGGGACTATACTGATAATACTGTTTCGTATAACTGCAATTTGCTGAAACAGTAAGAACTTGTGTTCTCACCAAGAAAAACAAACAAACTGGTAAATACATGAGGTGATGGATGTGTTTATTAGTTCAATGGTAGGAGTACTTTCACAATGTAGACATATACAAATCATCATGTGCACATTTTAAATACCTTACAATTTTATTTGTTAATAATACCTCAATAAAGCAGAGAAAAAAGAACAAGGCCTGGCATCAAGTAGGCACTTGATGCTAAATAAATGGTTATACTCAGGGATGAAGTGACAAGGGCTTGGGCTAACTGAAAAAAGGGTTCAGATGTAAAAAATATTATAAAGAAGCACCTTCAGAACCTGGAGAGAAGACCTAGGCACAGCTGAATTAAATAACTTAGCAACGTTAAATGCATGCAAGGCAAGAATGCAAGAAATGTCATAAAAATCACAAGACCATCATCCAATAAAAAGCATAGGCAACAGTATGTCCATGCAGAGGAGAGGGCATCACTTCAGTGTGGACAGGAAAGGCTCCACTGGGCCTCAAAGGATGGCTGAAGCAGGGGCATGCTTCCTGTGAGGGTGGTGGTATAAGGCTAAGCCAGACACAAACTCCTGGAGCCAAGGGTTTACATGGGACTGTCCCTGTGGTGGCCTAGAGAGCACTGGCTGCCAGGGGAGGGAGGCCAGATTTCTACCCTCTAGTCCTTCAGATCAGAACTAAAGCTCTGTCTGTTTTGTATTTATAACAACCAGCCAGGGCTTCCCTGGTGGCGCCGTGGTTAAGAATCCGCCTGCCAATGCAGGGAACACGGGTTTGAGCCCTGGTCTGGGAAGATCCCTCATGCCACGGAGCAACAAAGCCTGTGTGCCACAACTACTGAGCCTGCGCTCTAGAGCCCGTGAGCCACAACTACTGAGACCGTGTGCCACAACTACTGAAGCCCGCACGCCTAGAGCCCCCGAAACAAGAGAAGCCACCGCAATGAGAAGCCCGCGCCCTGCAACGAAGAGTAGCCCCCACTCACCACAACTAGAGAAAGCTCGCGCGCAGCAACAAAGACCCAATGCAGCCAAAAATAAAAATAAATAAAATAAGTTAAAAAAAAATAAAATAACAATCACCCATAATGTATAGGTTATGTATAAATTGCTTTCTGATACAAGCTACCTTCCTTTTAAAAGTGTTTCTAGAAAAAATAAAAATGCACCACAAGAACATGGCTTTAAGACCTTCTTAAAAGAGAATTTAATCCAATGATTGTGAGCTGAGATTGGTTTCATCCCCATAGTGCCAGGATACACACATACCTTCATATTCAAGGAGCATTTGGTGAATGGGTGAATAGATGCACGAATGGACCTGAGGTGGCCGTCTGGATCCCTCAGTGGACTAGAGCAGGGTGACAAGGGTGTTGATGGGGGCCAGGTGAACCATCCAGAAAGAGGTCTAATGAACAGGTTTTTAAATCTGAGGCAAAGAGAGCAGAAGCAGACGTCTGCCTTTGTGGGTCTGCCTTTGTTCAGCCTCAGAGCTCTGTGTGCAGGAGATAGTGTGACCTTTATTTTCCCTGTGTCTGGTCAAAGAGGCTGTCTGATTAATGTTTGCAGTACACGGAGACAATAAACATAGGCAAGTCTGGCCTCTGGAGGGAGAGGTTTGGGGTTGGATCCTTTTCTCCAGTTTTGGCAGTGCCGACGATGGGGGGAGCATTATTTTTAAATCTTTGCCAAATGACATTTTGAAACCCGCACATGTTGGGGTGTGCCAGGCCAGAGCGCTTGAAGAACAGACAGGCAAGGCCAAGGGAGCGCTCGGCTGCCCAAGGTGCACTGGCAGCTTGAAAATCCCCCTATCACAGGCCCCACTCTTTGTTTAGATGAACACTTTCTACAGCCAGAGGGAGGCAGGGACAGGCATTGCTCTTCTGGGGGGAAGAGCCCCAGGCCTAGTGGGAAGAACATTATTTTGGACACTGACAGACCTGGGTTTGGAGTCTGACACTCATGGAAAGCTCGGGGAAGTTACACATAATTCCTGCCTCTTGCCAAGTCAATCTTAATCGGAAAATGTAACATTTAGCCCTGCATGAATAGCACTTAGAAGAGGCCAAAGGAGGTGAGAGGGTGAGAGAGAGAGAGAGAGAGAGAGAGAGAGAGAGGTGAAAATAAAGGGGGAGCCAGGCTGCAAGACCCAGGCCAGCACTACCAGGCAAAGAGCCCACTGCACAAGCCTTGACTCAGGGGCTCACAGTCAGATGCCCACAGATAGAACCGAGAGGGTCTGTTTTTCCTTAGCAAGGAAAAAATTACACCCTGATTTTCATTAACTTCTAACTGCAATTTACATTGCCCTTCAGTTAAGCATGTGGGTAACAAACCACATGCTTCAGAGAACCTGTGACTTTGTCACAACTAGAATCACAGATGCTTTCATCATCATACTCTGGTTGTCCCAGAGACCCTGAAATATCACTTACATCCATCACTTTTTCAAAAGCACAGCCGTAATTAGACCTATTGCTAGATCGTGTCATTTAATGCATTAGTAAACTAGCATTTTTTCCACATCACAAATTTGTTTATATTCTAATAACTATATTCTCATATGCTCGGTTCCCTCTATAGCCCTTTGTGGTTATTTTACATTAGAATCAGCAATGTGAGACGAGGTCCATAGGCTTCGCCGGCCTGCCAGAGGGGTGAGTCAGAGCACACGGAAAGGTCAAGAGCTCAGAACAGCAGCCAGCAAAGGGAGGTTCTGAAAACACAAGATATATGTTGAGTTCCGTTTCAACATCCTTTTCAGAAGACACAAAGCCCTTTGCTGCTCATGTCTTTTGCCCTCAAAAGTTGATTGAAGGCCTGAGAACAGGATGGAGATGTCGGGAGCAGAATGGGTGGAGGTCCCCGGAGACATGCAGAAAGGGAAGATCATGGCCCATACTCCCCGCTGCCGTCCCCCAACACGCTGTATAGCCGAATCCAAGCTCATAAGTTAGAGCTGAACCAGCAGAGGCTCAGAGCCCATAGCCTTTGGGTACCCCTCACAGACTCAGCAGCTGTCTGCTCAAAACTCCCAGGCTGCTTCTAACACCTGCCCAGCCTACTGAAAAACTTCCAGACTCCAAACATCTTTTCCTTAAGAAGGCTGAGATGAACTTTATGGTCTTTGTTCGATGAGTCTATTGCTATTTGATCACTGAGTGTATGAGCCAAAGCTCAATACTAAACACCCACTTGAACTTTGCAGCTTCCACGTTTCATTAAGAAGGCTATTGAGGAGTCTGGCCATTTGTCAAGGACACGTTGACTCTGGGGCCACCCCATTAACCCAAGTCAGTCCTGGAGGAGGGAAGGGTGTGGCCATGAGCCAACAGGGAGGGATGCGGACCAGATGGAGAGGCTCTGCTGGCAGCTGGCAGCCCTGCCTCTCACTCCCTGCTTGAACCTTGGGTGACTCTCGTCCCAGGGTGCCTCGGCTTCCCTGTCAGAAGGTTAACCATGGTTGAAGATCAGTGGAAGAGGAAGAGGGAGGAGGGGCAAGGGGGCAGGTGGGTGCGGTTCTGGGGAGCCAGGCTCACACGGGGAGAACTGAGGGAGCAGCGAGGTCTGGCAGGTGGCAGAGTCCCAGCCAGAGACAGCCAGGACTCTCAAGGTGCTGGTGTCCCCACGGTGGCTGGTCAGGAGCACAGACCCGTTCCCAGTGCTGGCTGAAAGCCCCCTCCTCGGTGTGGGCAGCCAGAGAAAAGAGGAGTTCTCTGGGCCTGACACCTGCTGCCCCACAGCAGAGATCGGGACTGGCCAGCTGCCGTCCTACTCAACTAGTCAGAGTTCTGCATTTAAATGAGAGAGAAGAGGGATGCAAAGCTGGTCTTTCTGGTAGCTTTCATTCATTCATTCAGTGCTATCTCTGGATATTTTTCTGCTTCTAAAAATAAAACGTGTTTATTGTAAAACAATTCAACATAATGAAAATCTGAAATCACTGGAAATAATGTTTCTCAGTACTACCCCTTGAGCAAACCATTTATTGTTATGTGTTCATTGTATGTACTTTTTTTGGTCTAATCCTAAGTGAATCAGTCACTTTTTTAAAAAAATTAATTAATTAATTTATGGCTGTGTTGGGTCTTTGTTTCTGTGTGAGGGCTTTCTCTAGTTGCGGCAAGTGGGGGCCACTCTTCATCGCGGTGCGCGGGCCTCTCACTGTCGCGGCCTCTCTTGTTGCAGAGCACAGGCTCCAGCCGCGCAGGCTCAGTAGTCGTGGCCCACGGGCCCAGTTGCTCCGCGGCATGTGGGATCTTCCCAGACCAGGGCTCGAACCCGTGTTCCCTGCATTGGCAGGCAGATTCTCAACCACTGCGCCACCAGGGAAGCCCTGTATGTACTTTTTAAAAATTCCTTTATTTTCTCCTTTTATGGTAACATATAAACATGTTTATTTTGGGCAATGTAGAAGTATTTGGATTAAAACATCAGAGTTTCTTTCCACACCTTTTGACCCCTAATTCCACTCCGCTCTGCAGAGAGAGTCGCTGCTAATGTTCAGGGTTCTATCCTTCTAGAAATTCAAATGCAGGGAGCTCACTCTCAAGCTTGCTGTCCAGCACTGTCAGTGGTAAGGCAGCTCCTGCCAGTGCAGCCCTGCCCAGCCTCTCCACGCAGCCCTGCTACACTTCTCAGCCAGGCATCAGACCCTGTCCCCTCTGTCCCCCAAAGTCCAGAGGGCACATGTAAGCCCTCTAGTTGTTCCCTGAAGGTTCCTCTCACATTACTTTAGGTAAAGGGGAAGCATCTCTCCCTCCCTGTGGGGAGTGTGGGGAGAGGGGACAGGAAGCCTCAGCACTCCAGTAACTCTCCAGCCCTCTGTCCCTTGTGGGCTGGATGGGGTGAGCATTAATGTCAGCAAGGCTGGTTTCAGGACATCTTAGCATGTCCTGCATATGTGGTCTGGCTCCTCTCTTGGGATGCAGGAGAATTAAGCCTCTATCATGTACTCTCAGCCTTTGGGGTCTCAGCTGAAACAGAGACGGAAAGAGGGTATGTGTGTGTATGTGTACATATGCTTACGAGCTACCACAGGCAGGCTTTTAATTTAGCTGCTGATTCTTCTAAACAGTTGTCATTTTGGCTTCCCCAGACCATCCCACCAGCCCTGGAAGAGGTCCCCCTGCCCTGCTTCTCAAACTGGGAGAAGCTTAGCACTGGACATACCCAATGTATGCCACGGGGTTTATGAGAGCATCTCATTTATGTAAAAGTTTTGGTGGAAAAGGTGATGTAACATAATTATTCAGTATTTAATTCAAGAGGGATAAATTGGGAGACATCAAGAACATTTCTCCTTTGCAGTTAGCTGCTTAGGGCTTTGGTGCCAGACCTCCAGGAGATGCACAATTATTCTCCTGTGCCCCTAGAGATGTTCTCCTATGCCTCTCGGGACATCTTGAAATGTGCTGCCTCCAAGAAGGCCCCTGCTGATCCCTGCCTCCCAGTAGCCACACCTTTGAGTAGTCCCCTCCCACACTGTGCCAGGGCTGGTCTGTGTGACCAACAGAATATGGCAAAAGAGATGTCATGTCACTTCCAAGATGAGGTTATAAGCTTACCAGGTTATGAAAGACCTGAGTTCTCTTTCTTGGATCATTTGCTTTGTGGGAAGCAAGCTACCATGTGAAGCAGCCCTATGGAGAGGCCATAAGTGAGGGACTGAGGGCTGCCAACAACCACATAAATGAGCTTGGATGCAGACCTTTCAGCCCCAGTCGAGTCTCCAGAGACTGCAGCCCCTGCTGACAGATTAATCACATCTTCATTCACACCTTGAAGTGTGAATCACTTAAATCACACCTTGAGCCAGAACCAGCTAAGCCGCTGCTAGATTCCTGAGCCTCAGAAACTGTGTGACATAATACATGTTTATTATTTTAACCTGTTAAGTTTTGGAATATTTTGTTATGCAGCAAAAAACTAATGCTCTGCCTTGTAACACAGTTTCTTTTATAAAACAGCTTGACTACAGGTTGTCTTTCTCTTGACCTCTCTCACGCTTAGCCTTTCTGCTTATTAAATATTTATGCTGAAGTAACCGTGGCAGGCATGGGCCTCCATATGCAACTATTTCTGTACCCCTATGTGGTCTTAACACAAGGTCAGAAATTCAGGATTACTGCTGCTGACAACTGCAATTTGAGAGGGCTAACTTCTGGAAGGATGACCTGATCAACAGCCCAGGCCTTTCAACTTCAGCACCTCTCTTCTTTCTGAGCTGCCAAGGGGACATCCAATCTGAGGCTCAGGAGAGACACAAATCTGATCATTATTGACATATGAGTAATAGCTAAATCCAGGTGATTAGAGGAATTTCCTTGGGGTAAAAACTTTGGTTGAGAACTCTGATGTTTGGGGAGAAATTTGCATAAATTGTCCTTCATCTCAAATACTAGTGCTGCTTCTGTTTAAACACTGGCACTGTTTATGGTTATCTTTTTGAAATCATGAACCCCAGAAGATGTTTTCACGGTTCTATCAGTTATGATCCTATTTTGCCAGTTACAGAAAAGCCAAATTGAACAGGGGCTTTGCTGGCTCACATGGCCAGAAGTCAGATGAAAGTGAACTTTGGTCCCATTTCTTTACAAATCTCCTTTGCCTTCACGGGGTCAGCTTCATCCTGAGGCTAATCCCTGTAGGATGACTCTGGGTAGCCAGAAGGGACACATACATCCATGTTTACATCCAGGGGGACAGAGGGCATTTCTGAACCAACATTCCAAAGAAGAGCTGGAGATTCACCATAACTTGCCCCTCAAAGCCCTGACTGTGCCCAGAGGAATGGAATGTCCTCACTGGCTTTAACTACCCAGGGCCCACCTGGAGCCAGGACTGAAGTCCATTTCCTCCTGAGAACGTGCTGCATGGGGAGGTTGGTGGAGACTTTAAGGAAAAATGAGGGAATGGTAGGTAATGAAAAATATCCTTTAGGCAAGCATCTAGATCTGCCATCCTAAGAACATAGTACAGAGAAAGATGCTGCCTCTTCAGTTTCAGAAGACACTCAATGCTCTAGTCCTCTTTTAGGGGGAAAAAGAACTGATTTTTTATCCAATTCTGGGTTTCAACCACCCATCACCAATATGTGAATGACTCTGGAGTCTTCTCTCCAGATCTTTGTGGGGCCTTTGATCTCTTAGGGAAGGAGTCGATGGGAAAGTCATCAGTCATGAGCCTGCTGTGTGGGTGGTACTATCGTCAGCACTTTCCCTTGCACTACATTATCTGATTTAGTTCCTTTGATCCTGTGAAGAACCTTATTATCCTCGGTTGACAGACGAGGAAATGATGCCCAAAGAGGTTAAGCAAATTACCCATGGGCACAGAGCTAATTAGTGGCACATTTCCAGGACTGATTAGGATTCTCAGTGAGTTGGAGTGGACTTAGCCGAGTCAAAACCCTGGACATTTGTCGTAAGGATGCAAGGGTTATCTCGTGGAGCCTGAGGGCTGAGACACAGGTGGGAAAAGAACCAGGGACTGAAAAGCCATCAAGACTCTCTTTTGTCTCCGCTCATTTCTGTGTTTCTGCTTCATTCTTCTCTCCTCCGGCAGACCTGTTCTCTGCTTCTCCAGGCCTTGAGGCAGGAGAAGAGGCCAGTAAGTCACTGTCCTTTTCTTCCTCCCCAAATCCTGGGAAGGCACACCCCGACACAGGGGGTGAATGACGTTATCCGAAATGGCCGCTCCCCTGGCCTCCCTTTGGATGGGTGTCAGCTAAGTAAGGCCATGGTGACCTGAGCAGATACCCCAGAAGCAGTATTTTCTCTGCAGACCAGCAAAAGGGATCACACCTTTCGGCTAGCGGGTTGCTGAGAAAGGAGCTTGGAACCCACAACTTCTGCTGGTTGCCTACTTTTTCACTCTGTGGGCATTTGGTCCAAGCAGCCCCTGTGGCTGTTTATTATGCAATTCACAAAGTGGATGAGAGCCCGTGATGAAATAGTCACTTGGGACCTCAGAGTTCTCTGCCACGTTGTGTCGTGAAGAAATTCTGGGGCATTTCCTCCAGCATGGCCTTTGGATCCAGGTTGAGATTGGGTGGTGGATTCCCGGGAAGGATCATAACACTCCATCCCCTGGGGGGCAAGCAAGGCCCTCTCTGGAGAATCGGCCCTGCTGGACCCTAGGTGGTCAAAGAACCGATGGCATCTGTGTTCGGTGCCCAGGCCAGGGCTTGCTCCTGATCGGGGTCTACTAGTGAGTGAGGCCAGTATGAGGGGCGAGGCTCTCACCTGCCTGAGTCAATGTTGACCTGAACCAATTCACCCCACATGCGAATCCAGGAAGTGCAGTTCTCTCAGAACTGGGAGAGTCACTGACAGCTGGGGCAGCCTCTCCCTAGCATGTTTGAGTAAAGGAGTGTCTGTTTATCTTCCACTATTCAGAGCCACCAGGAGCCTGGCCCAGGTCAGCATGCTCTAGCTCATGAGGAAGGGAGGGTTGGCCCCCCACCTCTCGGCCAGCCCTGAGGAGACTCCCTCCTGAGGCCTCTGAAGTCAGCCTTGTCTTCTTAGCTGACACAATTGAACGCTTCCAAAACCCAATGGCCCAGGCTTCTCTCCAGAGCTCCAAACCTGGTCATCCAGTTGCCCATTGGACATCTGCCCTTGCGTGTGCACTTCACCGGGAGTCTAAAAGGCCAGGCCCCCATCCTTCACGCTCTCGTCTCCCGTCCTCACTTTTGTCACAACTGCTCCTCGTGCAGATTCATCCCTTGGGTGATTGTTCCCACCAGCCACCTACCTAACCATTCAAGCTGGGGAGCCATTCTCCATTCCTTCACTCAGGAAACATTTCTTGAACCTTTACCCTGCGCCAGATTCTGTGCTAGGCCCTAGAGGTAAAGACATGCCTCAGTGCAGACTCAAGATGCTCAGAGGCTAGCGAACAAACCCCACAAGTGCTGACAACACCCTGGGGAAGAGAAATGGCTCATCCCAGGCTGTTACAGAAGGAGTTAAAGCACCTGACCTGACTTACAGTACCAGGAAAGTTCTTCTGGTGATACCTGAGTTGAGTCATTCGAGTAGAGAGCAAGGGAGGAAGAGGCCTTCCGGGCAGAGGGGTATGCTTGAGAAAATATAAAGAAAGAAAGAATACGACGTGTCTGGGGAACCTTCAGCAGACTGATACTGTTAGAGGGTAAGTTACAAGGCAAAGGGGTCTTGAGCATTGAGGCTGGGACCACAGTCAGCAGCAGACCGAAATGGGGCTTTTGTTGGAGAGGGGCTCCTGCTGTAAGCTTGGACTGTGTCCTGCAGGCAATGAGAGCCTTTTAAGGGTTTGAGGCTATGGGTGGGGATGGGGGTGAAGGGAGCCAGATTAATACTTTGAAGGACTCGTTTTGGAGGCTGTGGAGAGGTCTGAATATGAGGGGGTGGGGTGCATAGCTGGAAGCAAGAGCTTGTAAAGGCAGATGATGGAACCTGAACTAGGGGGATGTGGAGGAAGGGGAGGAGACAAAGGGGAGACTGATTAGATATCACAGAGGCACAAGATGGATGAGTCAGGGACGACTTCCCTGTTTCTGGCTGCGTTATTTGGGTGGGTGGTGGGGTCAGCAATGGAAACAGAGAATGCAGGAGGAGAAACAAGTTTGGGGGAAATCTGATAAGTTCACATTTGGATGCACTGAGTTTGAGTGCCTGTGGGCTGTTCGGAACGGGGAGGCGGAAGTTCAGGAGGGAATGTTCAGTAGGCAGAAACTCTGGAGAGAAGCTGGGACCGGAGATGTGAATCTCTGGGTCATGAGGACTGATCAGTTGAATCAGTAGGACAGGATGCGGTCACTCAAGAGAAAGGGTGCGGAATGAGAAAACCAGAGGGTGAGGGACGTGTCCTAGGGAGCCCTGATATTAAAGCTGCAGGCCAAAGAAACTCAGAGAGACAGGAGAGAGAAGAAACTCAAGAGAGAAACGGGAAGATGGGAGTGAGAAGAGGACTGTAACAGCCAAAGGCACTTGAAGAAAGGAGTCTTTTAGCTGTAGTGATCCTGTACTATTCGGGGAAACAGATTTTTTTAATGTATGCTTTCTGTAAATAAAAGCAACATTAAAACAGATTTTGGATGTTTATAACCACATCAGTCCTGACCTGTACATTAAAAGGCTTTTATTTGGAACCTGGTTTTGTACAACAGTGCCCCCTGGTGTAGATGTCATGCTTAAATACTTACCTTTTATTAGCATGGAGGCAATATTCTGGAAATATTGTTGCTGCTCTCACACTTTCTGTTTAACTTAAAAAGCAAATTCAAAACACAGATGTTTTGGGATGGGGAAGTGTTTAATTTGGGGAGCTTAAGTTTTATGTGATGCAACATTGGGGGTATTGATGTACCTGGTATGGTTCATTTAATATGACAAAAATTTGGAGTTCCCTGGCGGTGGTCCAGCAGTTAGGTGGGCCCTGGTTCAATCCCTGGTCGAGGAACTAAGATCCTGCAAGCCATGTGGCAAAAAAAAAAAAAAAAAAAAAAAAAGATAAAAATTCATTTGTCCACGTGCATTGTATACCTGTGCTTCTACCAAAGGGTCACAGAGTGGGACCTACCATTTATTTTTAAAATAAAGTTCATAAAATGATATATACAGAAAACTGAACAAATCGTAAGCACAGATTACAATTAATTTCTCAAATAGAACCACTGTGCAAAGAAGCACATAGATTAACAAACAGAAAATTCCTAACAGCCCAGATGCCCCTTGTGCCCTCTGCTCCTTTCAGTCACTACCACTGCTGCCAAGGATAACCACTGTCAGGCCTTCTCATGGCATAGACCCATTTTGCTTGACTTTGAAATTTCAATAATTGGAATGATCAGTATGTATTCTTTTGTGTCTTATTCAATATATTCGTTGAGATTCATCCATGTTGCTCTGTGTATTTGTACTTTATTCTCTCTGCTGTTTTAAAAACCACTGCAAAAATCAACCATAATTTATCAATTCAGTAGTTGGTAAAAATTTGGGTTGTTTCCAGTTTGGGGCTATTAGAGTCTGCTGTGAACATTCTTGTACGTACTTTTTGTGTATGCATTTCTGTTTGGCGTATACCTAGGAGAGAAATTACTGGGTTATAGGATATGCTTAGCTTTAGTAGATACTATCAAGCAGTTTTCTAACTCGGTTGTCCCAACTTATATTCTCATCAACAGTGTATGAGAATTCCCTTTGCTTCATGCCCTCACCAACACATGGTATTGTTAATCTTCTTAATTATAGACATTCTGGTGGGTATTGTGTTGTGTTTTTGAAAAACAGCTTTATTGAGATATAATTCACATACAGTTCACCCATTTAAAGTGTACAATTCAATGGCTTTCAATATATTCACAGAATTGTGCACCCATCACAATTTCAGAATACTTTCATTACCCCAAGAAGGAACCCATACTCCTTGGCTGTCACCCCCAGCCCTCCTAAGTCAGCCTAGTCAACTGCTAATCTACTTTCTGTGTCTACAGATCTGCCTTTAACATTTCACATAAATGGAATCATACCATATGTGGCCTTTCATCTGGCTTCTTTCACTTACCATAATGTTTTCAAGGTTCAACAGATTTTGATTCAACAAAGGAACCCTCATGGATCAAATCGTACACCTGGGACATAGAATGCAGGCTTGTTCCTATTTATTCACTCCCCCTTTAAAAAAAATTGCTAATTGTTCACTTACCTGACGGTACATTTCATATTGAACTCTCACAGTCAATTTCATGGATATACTAGGAAGCTGTGCTACTCTGAATCAATCTGTGAGAGCATGACTGAGGTTTATCTTTGGCTGCAAGAATGAACTGAAGATAAAGGAAGGAGCCCCTTCAACACTTTCCAAGTCAAAATTATTTTGGTCATGCTTTACAAGAAATTCTGGGGGACTTCCCTTGTGGTGCAGTGGTTAAGAATCCGCCTGCCAATGCAGGGGACACAGGTTCGAGCCCTGGTCTGGGAAAATCCCACATGCCGCGGAGCAACTAAGCCCGTGCACCACAACTACTGAGCCTGTGCTCTAGAGCCCTCGAGCCACAACTACTGAGCCCACCTGCCACAACTATTGAAGCCCACGCGCCTAGAGCCCGTGCTCTGCAACAAGAGAAGCCACCACAGTGAGAAGCCCACGCACCACCAACGAAGAGTAGTCCCTGCCTACCGCAACTAGAGAAAGCCCGTGCGCAGCAACGAAGACCCAATACAGCCAAAAATAAAATAATAAATTGTAAAAAAAAAAAAAGAAATTCTGGAATTTTGAGTTCATTGAAACAGATTCAAAAAATTTACTGAGATTGGACAAACCTGGCTTTCCCTTGGAGGTACCCCTATAGCTGACTTCTATGTAGAGGTGTGGGGACTTCCATTCAGTTGAAGACACACAGAGATGCAGGGGAGACGTGAAGACCCATGTATAGACAGGCAGAGACTGGAGTTTCGTGCCTACAGGCCGAAGAACTCCAAGGAGAAAGAAGCACGGAAGATTCTCACTCGGAGCCTCCAGGGTAAAACAAGGCTGCCAACACCGATTTTGAATTTCTGGCCCAAAAGCTGAGAGATTCAATTTGTTCTAAGTCACCAAATTTGTGGAAATTTGTTACGGCAGTCACAGAAAACTAAAACATTAAGACCTCCTGATTCTGAAGCTGCCTGGCCTAAGCTGGTGCTTAATAAAAACTTGTGTAGCATAGTCTGTTCATAGCAGACTCCTTAGGAAGGACTTGGATCTCTCCTTATTTTGTGGGAAACAGGAATTGACTGACCTTGCACTTTTTCCTTTCTGATTTGCTCCAACTAAAATTTAGTAGCTTGGATTAGATAGAGGATCCAAGTTTCTTTTAGATATTGTGGAATTAGAGTAAATGCAATCTATGTTCCTCCTCACTGATATCAAACTGGGGCATTCTGAGCCTGAATCGCCATAGATTGAGGTACATTTTTTTCTTGGCAAAGCTGGTTTTGTTTTGGTAATGGAGGCAAGGTTATTGTTCTCTGATTTAGCTGAAGTCCAGTAAGAACATATCCAAAAGCAGAAGGGGAGAAAAAGAACTAAAACATGTGGACACCATATTGCTTGCACTGACTACAGAAATGTCTATTATTACCAGGATTACGTTGGCACTGTCAGAAACCTACTTGGCACATGTTTGGAGAACTCTTCTTTATTAAAAGATAATAACTACCAAGAAGGCTGGATAATATAAAGCTTATTCTCATCTAAACCTGAAAGTACTGTGGTAGTGGGAAGAGGGAGGCTGCTTTAGAATCTCTTATTAAGCCCTACTAAGGGAGGGCTGTGGGGAAGGGATTCTAACACTGAAAGGGAGGCTAAGGCGGCAGCTGGTAAACACCTTTACTGTGTACCTGGTTGGGTACTGGCAGAGTGCTGGGTGTGGGCTGTAGGTCCTTCTATTAACCAGCCGCTATACTTTGTTTCCATGTGTAGACCAAGAATCAGAGGTCTGAAGGGAATGTGGGTTCCTTCCTCCTAATTCTCTCCCTCTTTGTAGTGAGAAAACATCCATACTGATTCTGCAGCACATTTCCAAAATATAAGATGACATTCAGTATCCCTTGCTGTCACTATTGTTCATTTTTTTTTTCTTCAAATCTTTCTTATTCCTACATCTCCTGCCAGTTTGGGAGGCAAGAGATAGCCACATGAAAAAGGTTAAGAGCATGTGCACTGTATGTAAAGCAATCTCAGCTGGGATCCACCCCACCCTCTCCGTGTGGGTTCAGTTTCTTACTCTCTTCAGAATGCCCAATTTTCTGATTGGCAAGTTAATCTTTTAAATAGGTATGAATCCTGAAGGTGCTATAAGCAAATGTTTGATTTGGGAATTAACTGACAAACAAGGAACTTTGTTCTTGAATGTTAGCCAGGGAAGCTATATACGATGTTCACAGGAACTAAGTCTGATTTTTACGTATTTATGTATTGAATATAGCAACGAGTTACATTCCACTCTACAAAGAGTAACATATTTCTAATCATACTGTAGTTTATAAAGGCATGCAATGAAAACATTAAGAAGCCTTGGGATATCAAGAGTAACTTTCAATTAGTTGGAAACCAGATAACCTGGCATCTAGGTCTGTCCTGTCCAACATGGTAGCCACCATCCACATGTGGCTATTTGAGCATTTGAAATGTAGCTAAATTGAGATGTATTGTAAATACAATTTATACACTGGATTAAAAGACTTGGTACGAGAAAATACAAAGTTATCTCAATAATCTTTTATACTGACTACATATTGAAATATTTTGGGTATGCTAGGTTGAATATATTTTTTAAAAACTTTTTTATTTTTTAACATAGCCACTAAAATTTAAAAAATTATGTATGTGGCTAATTACACTTCTATTGGACATCCTTGTCTATACAGTTCATTAGTCTGAAGCACACAGGAGACTTGAAACATTTGATAGTGATCTGACCACAAACATTCAGAAGAATTTTATCCTGTGGTGCAAATCAGATCTCGTGATCTAGTAAAAGTTAACTGTAGCCAGTGATGTTTAATTGGCACATTTGAGGATTAGTATTATCAAAATGTAGTTAGAATAAGACTAAAAAGACTTGTAAAGGGGGGAAATAAACTGGCAAAGATGAAGTCCTGATGAAGGGTAGTTTAAGGACCTCTACTTATTGTTAGCAGAAAATCTGTGGAGTCCAGTGGCTTTCTAGGACAGCTCTCTTCCAGACAGTAGCTCAGGATCCAGGGATGCCATCAACATGGCAGAGGAAAAGAGAGCTAGCTTTTAAATGCTCCCCCATGGCCTAAGCTTATAGTCCTTTGGTCAAACCCAGCTGCACAGGCCTCGCTGCCTTATTGTAGGAAGGGGGATGGGAGAGAGTGCATAGGTACTGACTGGGCAGTAAATGCTTCTGCAGTAAGACAGTACAAGTTTTGAGTCATTCAAAGTCCAACACAAACACTCACTCTTTCAAGTATGCTGGGAAAATGAGGGAAACAATCAGGACTTAGTCCCTTTTCTGAATGCTTCTGTCAAGGGAGGACTGGAGCCAGGCTGAGGGTATCACCTTAAGCCAAAGGACTGCTTCCTGAAAGAGTGAGAATTGGGATCTATTAGCCTCATTTTTTTTTTTGGTATTTTACTTCTACTTTCAGCATATATATAGACTGCTTTACTTTCTTCCTTTTTTAGTCAAAGGAAAGCAATTACACAAACATGTATGGAAAATGATAAGCAGAGGCTCCTCTTTCCATATTATATTGACAAGTCAGACATAGCTAATGTGAACAAATCTGCCCAATTATCTTTTTTTTTGGTTTCCATAGTTTATTTTTTTAAACATCTTTATTGGAGTATAATTGCTTTACAATGTGTGTTAGTTTCTGCTTTATAACAAAGTGAATCAGCTATACATATACATATATCCCTGTATCTCCTCCCTCTTGCATCTCCCCCAATTATCTTTTGTACTCTTATTTCCTACATCTTATAGTTGACATACACAGAAAGAAATCTAGCTGCCCACTTATGTAACCTTAATGTTCAATAAGCTTATACACCATGTGTATGCCTACACTCAAGCTATCTTCTTGGCCTTTGTAAAGATATAAATATGTACCATATGAGTTACAATGCAAGTTGCTTTTATGTTTCTAAGTTGTTTATACACAAACACAGAAACAAAAATCTGAATTACTGCCTAAAAGTTAAATCTGGCTGCTAGTAGCTCAAGAGCTCTATCTTCCTGTGAGAATCCCTCTCTACACCCCTCCCTCCAAACATACACAACCCCTACCCTTCCCTAACACAGTAACACCAAACACAACCGAATGTTTTAAGTGTACATCATACATTTATTACCAACAACCCTCTCAACTCCAAAATTGGGCACAGGGATTAAAAATAAAAATTCATTGCACTACTTAGTAAAGCATTACTAGTAACTTTCATAAAAAATGTACAAACTTTGTTAAAAATTTATCAAGCCTTCAAATGATTTGGTTACAGATATTTATAATACGTACATTTAAAACTATGTTAACTGATACAATGGAGTATGATTTGAGGAAATGACTCAGCAAATGATTCCAAAGATACACCCCTGTAAGCTTTCATAATCTGAAAGAAACAGCAAAATGAGGTAACCAAATGTACCAACAGGGGGAAAATAGCTTTCTAACAGGCCTAAAGATATCTGTGAAAAATATTCTCATAAGTGAGTTGGTAGATCTCTTTCAAAATGTTATAAGAGGCCCAAATATAAGAATCTTAACAAATCACATTTCAGAGAGTGTATAAAATCTAAATATGCTTTCACGTTTTCCAGATTTTGCTCAAAAAAATTCAGGACAGAAAATCCTAATGAGATCTTGATACCTGGAGGACTTGTTTTTTGTTTTGTTCTGTTTGGGGAAGAGGGGGAGCTAAAAACAAACAAACAAAGATGGTAATTCATGCATAGAAAAACAAAAAACACAGCAGAGTTAAGGTGGTAAAGCCAAAATTGTTTTAGGAGGAAAGAGGAAGAAGGCAACAAACCAACATCTGCCTGCTATCTGGTGTATCACCCAAGGTGTCAACAGCTGGGTATGAATCAACTGTTCTTTCTCTTCTGCTAGCCACAAAGTTGCTCACTGTGGCTAGTCTAGTCTAAGCTGGTTCAGAACACATGCATGTATGCTCCTAATATGCACTAACCACTTAATAAGCAAGTCTGCACACATCCTTAAGAGCCCCATGCAAAGAAGACATTCCCAAAGACAGATCAGTCACGAGAGTGCAACAATTCATTCAGGATTTTACCAAAATAGACCCTGCTGCCTCCTAAATTGCCAACAACCTCTCAAAATTTTAATGGAAAAGGGGTATTAAGAATTCGTCAGAGGGAGGGAGGAAAGAGCTACTTTTCCTAGTCATTAGTACAATGTGCCTTGTTAATTAGGTATCTATATAAATTAGAAAAAGTGCTTTACTTGCATGCTTCAATAAAATGAATACTGAGTGTAGTAGTGTTATGTTAGATCTGTACAGATATAAATTTTTTGCAGCTATATAAAAGTCTATGTATAAGATGGGCTTTTGCCATTTTAAACATGATTTCTTAATTAAAAAAAATAAAGATTAAACTATACGTGATTTGTAATGTAGCTGATTATTACGCCAATAATTTTGGTCTTTAACACACTTGATTCATCAGGAACAGGTGGAGGATATTCTAATGATTTAAAAGTAACGTGCATTTTACCACTGTTTAGATGTATTTCTGATGCACTGACAAATACAGGGGCAAACAGAAGG
Organism: Stenella coeruleoalba; assembly: GCF_951394435.1. Taxonomy (NCBI): domain Eukaryota; kingdom Metazoa; phylum Chordata; class Mammalia; order Artiodactyla; family Delphinidae; genus Stenella; species Stenella coeruleoalba. Next base: position 86,762,640 of record NC_137153.1, read on the forward strand.
TACACAAAATCCTACTTGTATGACTAAATAGAGGCAACAGTGTCTGGAAAAGGGCAAAATTGTGCTTCTGTGTGAATTGACTTTACTGAACTCTAAGCTGTGATGAGCTTATAGAGTCTTCAAGGGAAGGCAAGTAGCACGGCAGTAACAAGTAGTTAACACTGAGTAGAAACGGACACAGAGCCAACTGAAAGCTGAGTGAGGCTGGCAGCAAGTCATTACAGTCCCGACTGGAGTTATGCAGCTTGTGCTACTGCAAACAGAGCAAGGACATCAACTGCAGGAAGAGGCAATGTTGAGCACACTAGAAGAATGAGAGAGGAATCCAAACATTGCTGGAAAAATGATTTTAAACAATCTGAATTATGCTCAATGAACCTGTTAAAAAAACCCACACAGCTATGTATTATTTTCAGATCAACTAAATGAAGGTCAATTCCTGTTTTACAGCATTATTTTTTATACAAAAATCAAATCTTCATTTATACTGCAAGTATTCTGGACACCTGTTAAATTAATCTTTTTCTCATTCAAACAAAAATTAAAAAGAAAAGCAATAAAACATCAAAGCACATCAGGTCTAAAGAACTTGAGCTGTCACAGCACTTGATCTATCCTGGAAATGAGGATTTCGATGAGAAGCACATTTACTGAGGGGAAAAGAACTAGACAACTTTCAGAACTGGAGCTTGGCAGGACAGAAATATAGTTTTCTGAAAACAATTTAGTTGCCTATGGGAGCTTGAACAAAGAAGTCAAGCTGAGTTAACAGATTTTGTTCTGGTGGAAGTAGAGGAGGTGAGACTTCATGGGACCAGTGGTATTTCTTAGAAATATATTACTCAAATATCTTCAGAATAGACTACAAATCTAAACATTAAAAAAAAAAAATCACAAGTACTTCCGGTAAGAAGCTTACTGGAAAGGTAAAGGGAAAACAAGAGAGTATCAACATTCAAATCATTGATTGAAATGCTAATATTGCTAATTGATGATGTATGATATTGCACCTTCTTTTTGGAAACAGCAAGTTGGAGATTTAAAAATTTCTTTTTCACAACAGAATGAAACTATCAGGTTCATGGAGTGAGAATCTGTTACACTTTTTTCCTTAAGTGACCCACGTGGGATCACCAACGAAGAGAAGGTGACAGCTGCCTGAAGCAAAGGAAGAAGGCTTTTCTCATTCCATTCATTGGGAGGGAAGGGGATGGAGTATTCAATGCTTATAATTGATGCACCCTTATCAATCAGTGTGCAACAGCAAACACAAGGGAAAAAACCAGTGTACAGTACTAGTGCTGTTTAAATAACACACCAGATTATACATTGCAGCATAATTAAAACTACACACACATTCTTGGTACATGCTGGTATACAGGATCTCATACACACTTGAGCTACCATGCCCTCACACAAGTAGTTTCACACATTCTCTCTCACACACACACAGTTACATTTATCACCAACAGTCATACGCTGCATTCATTTCCACTCACAGTTTCTGAAGGCTCTATATAAGGTAGATTGCTATATCATCTGGAGCTACCACTTTTTATAAAAGCACATGCTAAAAGATCACGTCCACTGTAATCTTGCAGCAACACTCGGAATGATCACACGAAAACCAGGGAATGTTAGTGCACACACAAAATTAAGCTAAAGAAAAAGTCTTTGGAGTTCCAATCACACGGTTAGTATAACAATCCCATAATTGTGAAGACTAATTGTAAGCTTTTATAGTTGATTAAGTCACACAGTGCAAAGAAAGGTCCATTGACCCTTTTGGTAAAGGGAGGGCTGGAAGCCACACAGATTAAGTTCAATGGATAGTCCATATATACATGTGATAAGGAACACCCAAATTAAATTTGTGCTCTTAAGTTGGTCATTCTGAATCCCGATGCACTTCTGAAGCATCAGCTCGGCAGATTGGGCAAGTACGATTTGCCTGAAACACAGAAGAGAAAACTTGTTTGAATTTTGACTTATACGGTGAAACATATTAAAAGCAATAGAACTATTTTTACTTTCCACATAGTTTTTACATTCTTTGTTTCTTTAAGAAGGTACAAAGCAATCATTTAATCTTTCAAAATATACTCCACAAACCTCAAAAACAATAGCCTATGAATAATTTTTTAATAGGTCCGTTTCAACATACAGACAAAACTACCCATCACCAGTTTAGACAAATTTAATAACTGGCTTAAAACTCCATCTCAACAAATGGCACTACCATTGGCTGTGCTGCTAAAATCAGAAACATTAAGCAACACCTGCTCTCTTACGTTCTACGAAGCATTTTTCATCAAATACTCTCATTTTTACATTATGATAGCTCTCAAATCAAGTACTCTTCTTTTCATCCAACTTCTACTGTTTCTTCTCCATCTGGCCCAGAACATCCTTATTTCATCTCTCTGTCTCTCAGAAATTATCTCTATTCCATTCTCCAAACTGTGGCCGTGATCTTTCTAAAACATATCCTCTCACATGTTTTCAGGATCAAGTCCAAACTCCCGCACACTTCACAGTGACTTTGCAATAAGCTGGCTCCTGGTTTTACCTCTGAACCCCTCTCTTCTCTTGCCTCTCTCCCTCACACTCTAGCCATCAGCCACATGGAACCCGTGATTTTCTGGTCATTCTCTGTTCTCACATGTCAGGGCTATGCATATATAATAACCTCATTTTTCTAAAAAGTCTAGACTCTTTGCCTTCAGGATTCAGTTTGGACTAAACTGGGTACCCTTAATCTGTGCTCACACAAGAGGACTGATTCTATTTTATTTTAACTCATCTGTCTTCCTCACCAACTGTGAAGTTATCTAAGCCAGTATTATCATCTCCTACTCAGAATAATCTAAAACCAACCATTAAGTTTATTAAATTATTTTACTTCATCACATTTTTATCCTACTATTATAAAAAATAGAAAATAAGAAGTCCCTGAAATAATTTCACCTGGCATACTATTAGAATTTGTGTCTCTGGACTCCCCCCGACCCATATACACAAAGGAGAAAATGGTCAGAATTATGTAAAAGCACTAGAGGTTTATTTCTCATGTAAATCTCTGACAAAGAACCTCCAGTGAGGTCCCCTCTAAACTCTTAGAAGAAAGTTAGGACATATTGATTATCAAGGACAGAAAACCCATTTTCAGATTTTGCTCAATCACTCCCACACTGATGATTGTAGTTCATTTCTACTGGTCTTTCTCTTAATTTGCAGAAATCATACTGAAAGCTGTGTTTCAATTTTGTCTCCTTAATCACCCTCCACCAAACCATGGACTTACTCTACATGAAACTATGATGCATAAGAAAGAAAATGCGATGTCATTCTCTTCAGATACCATCATTTTACCTTAAGCCATTTGTCGACACACTTGGCATGGAACTCGTGGTTACAGGGTAAAACTCTAAGTAGCTGCCTTGACTCAAAATCACACATGCATACTACACACCTAAAATAAAGCAAAAAGATTGTTTAACCATAAAACCAAGTGGGGTTTCTATTTTGTTACAACTATCGAAGCCTACACAAAACCACTTACTGTCTCACTTATCAAAATATTTAAATTTTAAAACAAAATAATCTATCAATACCTCGAAAAAAGCATGATATTAAGAAATTTAGTAGGAGTGCTTTGCTTTACTGAGTGAGAGATCATCGAGAAAATTTCCGGCTTAACATCCAAGACAACCTTAATACTGAAGATACTATTATATTCAACAAATGGGGTTGGAACAGCTGGATACCCATATGCAAAAGAATGAAGTTGGACCCCTACCTCACACAATATACGAAAATTAACTAAAAAATGAAAAGCCTAAATGTAAAAGCTAAATACAATTAAACTTTTAGAAGGAAACACAGGAGTAAATCTTCATGACCTTGGAATAGGCAATGGTTTCTTAGAGATAGTATCAAAAGCACAAGAAACAACAACCAGAAAACACAGATAAACTGAACTTCATCCATTAAAAAAAAAAGTGCTTCTAAAGATGCCAATCTATAAAGTGAAAAGACAACTAACTCACAGAATGGAAGATATTTTTGAAAATCATAAATCTTATAAGGATTTATATGTATAATATGCAAATAACTTCTACAACTCAATAAAGACAACCCAATTAAAAAATGGACAAAGAATGTGAATACACATTTCTCTAAAGATATATAAATGGCCAATAAGTATAGTAAAAGAGCTCAACATCACTAGCCACCTGGGAAATGGAAATCAAATCAGTGAGATACCACTTCACTCCCACTAGGATGGCTAGAATCAAAAGACAGACAATAACAAGCGTTGGTGAGGATGTGGAGAAACTGAAAACTTCTATACACTGCTGGTGGGAATGTAAAATGGTATAGCCAATTAGGAATGAAGTGATACAGTAGGGGGCTGAGCCAGGGTTTAGAGGGTTGGGGAGAAATGGGGAGTGGTTACTAATAGATGAGGTTTCTATTGCGGGTGATGAAAATGGTGTAAACTTGATTGTGATGATGCAAATCAAAATCAGAGTTGCAAAATTCTATGAATATACTAAAACCCATTGGATTATACACTTTAAATGTGAATTGTATCTAGCAGAGTTGCTATTAAAAAAGATACTATAATAAGGAGAATCTTCAGGTAAAACCCTCAAATTTTACAGGTATGAAACTTCAATCTAATATAATTCTAGTGTTTGAATTAAAAACCATAAGATTTCTAGGCCACCTAAAAATCCAGAACAGCACTGTCCAACAGAACTTTCTCAGGTGATAGAAATGTTCTACATCTACATCTCCTGATATAGCATCACTAGCTAGTGCAACTAAAAATTTTAACTTTTATTTTATTTAATTTAAATAGCCCCATGTGACTAGCAACTATCTTACTGGACAGCATAGGCCTGGAGTATGAAATAGTCACTACTTATCTTTATCAGGTTATCTTTGACTTCCAAGCTTTTATTTCACAAAAGGTGGAAAACGAAATTTAACACAGAATGAGGTCAGGAAAATATACTTACAAAGTCTGTTCTGACTGGTGGTTGTTAGGATTGAACCGGTAAGAAGGAAGTTGTTCAATGTCTGCTTTAGTCAGTCCTCGAGGCTTGGCCTCTCCCAGTCGCTCTGCTAGGTTTAACAGGGCCTGCAGAGGGAAAGAGAGACATAGCTGCATTTTTCTTTAAATTTTATATTCCAATATATATATATTTTAAACTACCTTTATTATGGAAAAATTTTAAATACATACAGAAGTAGAGAAATAGTATAAAGAAACTACTTCCATATGCTCATTACCCAGGCTCAACAATTCACAGCTAATTTATTTCATCTTTTACTGTCCACTCCTAAACCCCAGATTATTTTGAAAGAAAACTAAAACATGGTATTTCATTGGTGAAATAGTTCTGTTTGTTATCTTTAAGACAGTCTGTCAACCTCAGCATTTTGGACATTTGGGGCTGGATAAAATTTTGTGGGACGTTTTTCTGTGCACTGTAGGATGTTTAGCAGTAACCCTGGCCTCTACAAAAATATCTCCAGATGTTGCTAAATAGCCTCTAAGGGATAAAATTGTCCCCAGGTTGAGAACCACCACCAATCTAAAAACTAAAACACTTTTTAAAAGAATATAACCACACTAACATCATTACACCCCCAGAATTAGTAATTCCTTAATGTCAAATACCTCTGATTGTTTCAATTATTTTCAAAACACTTTTTGAAATAGTTTGTTCAAATTAGGATCCAAATAAATCCATGTTACCACTGCTTGACATCTCAAGTATTTTTTTTTACTCTTTTATTTGTTAAAGAAACCAGGTTAATGGCCTATAGAAATTCGTAGTCTGAATTTTGCTGACTGAACCTCCCCATCCCTGACTCATGTGGTTTAATAACGTGCCTTCCTTGTCCCCTGTACTTACTATAAATTGGAAGATTTTACTATTTCCATCGTAAGGCTCAGCACGTCTAGTTGTTATGTTAGTTAGCACTGATGGAACACTGCCTATATCCATTAGTTCATTAAAGATGGCAAAACGGTAGTATTCTATCACTCTTTCTTCATTAGATGAAATACTTCTACACTGATCAGTTGCCTCATATTAAACTATACTCAGTAGTTTAATTTATATAAAATAGGCAGGATAAGGCCAATGAGTTTTTCTTTTATTTTTTGAAGTATCACTTATGAATTCATGGTTTTTAACACAGTTGATATGTTTCAACACATTGCAGCTATTATGCTTGATTTTACACTAGTACCTCCTTTCTCCCAGTTTTCAATGGCTCTAATTGCTTATTTGCTTTATCCTACAATCAGGCAGCCATGTGCATGCTGCTTCCCCTCTTTTTTATTTTTTTAAGGCTGCCACAGGGTTAAGAGGATAGGTAACAAAGAAATAATGATGGACAATGAGAGGAATAAATTTAATTTCCCATAATATCAATAATCAATGCTGTGATAACTGTGTTTTAACATGATGCTGCTGCAACACTGCTTTTGGTGCAGCTTTATTTGGAGAATTGTGTCTTCTAAATAAATCGCTCCCCCTTCCCCATGCATGTCCCTAAGTAGATGGTAATTTGTTAAATTTAATTGATGCTGATTACAATTAGCTATAAAGTTTACGATAGAGGTGATATATCTTTTACACCTATATTTTATATTCTATAGGTCAAGTAATATAATTTATGACCATTATTTTAAACCCTTATTGGATGGAGAATGTAATGATAATTGAGCCCTCAACAAACCTACATGATCTGAAAGCAAGACAACTGAAGGCAGGACATGATTAGTATGTATTGTTTTGTAAGACCTATGAGAGCAAAAAGGAGGGAGAGACTCACATAGACCTGGGAATGGGCTAGAAATGCCTTTCACAGAGGTAGCAGGTTTTTAACTGGTTCTTGAAAGATGGCCATGTGCAGGAAGGGGGAAAAGTTCTTAAGCAGAAGAATCAAGGGGAATAAAGGCACTGAAGCAAGGATGTATAGGGCAGACTCAAAAAGTGGTGAGTACTCTGGACTAGGGTGTGTTGTAGGCATGTATACTATGAGACAAAACCAGAAAAGTAAACAAGACTATTGACTGGATTAAAGTATGACTTTGCAGAAGATTAAACATAGTCAACCCAAAATACAATTTAGAAAGGGACTCCTGGGACTTCCCTAGCAGTCCAGTGGTTAAGACTCCACGCTTCCACTGCAGGGGCGCAGGTTTGATCCCTGGTCAGGGAACTAAGATCCTGCTGCCACATGGCGGGGCCAAAAGATAAAAATTAAAATTAAAATTAAAAAAAAACAAGAAAGGGACTCCAATGCCAAACACAAAATATCTTATACTAGGATGGTATGTATAACTGTTTTTTCACTGATATGTATATGATTTAACAAAGAGCTGTCCTTTTCAGCAACATGACTTATGACTTAATTTTAATACAGAATGCCTAAAGGATAACCAACTCCTTTTCTTACTACTCTGTACAAAACTAGCATAAACAGTGTAGAAACAGGAAATTATTATAGCCCCTTTCTCAAGAAATCTGAGAATGCAATCCAAAGGACACTGCATTGTGACTGTATGCAGAAAGTAACATAATGGCATTTTAAAAATTACAAAAGGACATAGATAGCATTTGGCCTGATCTCTTCCACATGCAAAAAAAGAAGGTGCTGCAAGACTGTGTTTGCATATGTGTCTTTCCTCCCTGTTCCCAGGTTCAATTCACCTAAAAAAATGAACAAAAAAACCCTGTTCCAGTATTCATACTGCATAAATAGAGACTCATAAATAGAGTGAGGCTGGGGTAAGGCAGTACAAAAACAGTCACATAGTCACTCACATTCAACATTTCCAAATCCAAATGTGCCTTCCAACCCTTAACTGTCTGTCCTATTCCTAACCTCAAATAATATGACAATGTCAACACTGTCTATTTGCCCCATCATCTTTGAGTTTGCCTTCTGCACTAGCTATTGTAGTCCTTTTGCAAAGCATCTTCTCTTGCGACCTTCCCACTTATAACCCTGACACTACCACAAACCATTCAATGATCAAATCCTGTTGATTCCAGTGTTAAAATGTCTTTCAAGATGTACTCTTTTCTATTTGCAGTTCCCATAGTTCAGAACTGGCATGGTTTCAGAACATCCACTCATAATTCACCATTTTCTTTTACATTCTTTCACAGGAATTGTATGTAATTCTAATAGAGCACCAAAGTCTGTTTTGTTATCATAACTGTGTGGTACATGCTGAAATATCTTTAAGGATGAACAGTATTTTTGACACATTTGTATCTTTTTTTTCTTTTTTTTTTTTGTGATACGTAGGCCTCTCATTCCTGCAGCCTCTTCCGCCACGGAGCACAGGCTCCGGACGCGCAGGCTCAGCGGCCATGGCTCACAGGTCCAGCCGCTCCGCGTCATGTGGGATCTTCCCGGACCGGGGCACGAACCCGTGTCCCTCGCATCGGCAGGCGGACCCCCAACCAACTGCACCACCAGGGAAGCCCACATCTGTATCTTGAAATATACAATGGATTTACCTAATAAATGTTTAATTACATCAATGAGTTGAGTAGCACAATATTTTTATGCGTACAAAATTCCCCAAATTAATTCACATTTCACCTACTAACCTCGTAATTTTCTACTTCTCCATCTTCCACATCCAATTCAAAGCTGAAAGTTGGGCCCACTGCAGGTGGCACTGGAAGCATTGATCTGCAATGAAAATAAGCAACACAAGCATTGATAATGCATTAATACATTATTTCAATGAACAGGATGAGAAGAACAAGGCCAGTGCTAAATGGATAAAGAATGGTCAGTGTTGATCAGTGACAACCTTTTAAAGAAACTGACTTCACTAGTAATAAACAATTAAAAACTGACATTAAAAAAATACCATTCACAACAGCATAAAAAAACATGAAACACTATTGATGAATTTAACTAAACATGTGCAAGACCTGTATAATATAAACTGTAAAAATACTGCTAGGATAAATTTTAAAAGATGAATAGAGAAATATACCATATAAGTAGGCCAGAAGACTCAATACTGTTAAAGATGTCAATTCTCTTCCAAAACTCACCTACAGATTTCATGTAATCCCTACCACAATGCCAACTTTTTAAAAGTAGAAACTGATTGCTGATTTTAAAATTTATATGGACATGAAAAAGACTTTAAATAAAATCAGTTTAAGAATGAAGTTGGGAGATTTATACCATCTGATTTTAAGACTTACAATAAAGCTACAATTATCAAAATAGTATGATACAGGCACATGGCCCTCTGGTATAAAGACAACATTCCCCAGCCTTCCTAGAAGGTAGTTACAGACATGAGACTAAATTCTGGCCAATGGGGCGTAGGCAGGAGTCATACATGCAATTTCTAGGAAGTATCCTTGAGAGGAGGCAGGTAGGCAGAGAGATCCATCTTCATTTTTGCTAGCTGGAATGTGGATGTAATGGCTAGAGCCTGAGGAGTCATCTTATATCATGCAGAGGAAGCCATAAAATTCTGAAGATAGTAGAATCATTCCTCAGGGTTATGGAGCTAACAAACCATGTTTGAACTGCCTACTTCTAGACTTTATTACATGAGAAAGAAATAAAGAATTGTCATATTTAAGCTATGGGTGTTTCTGTTACAAACTTAATCCTAGAAGAGTATTTCTAAGGCACAAAAATACAACTTCCTTCTCCCTCTTCCTCTGAGAGAAGTAGCATCATCAAATGCTCGATAACCAAAAGAAGGTGGCAAGTGATGCCAGCCGTAAAAGAGGCAAAAAATTTAAACTTCTCTATCTTTTGATTCGTTAAACCTATCTTCTGGCTCACAAATTTCTCCCCCACGCCCCCCAACTTCTACCTTGTCCTTGCTCTTTCTTTCACCCTTAAATGGTCCCCCCGACCCCAACCTCTTAACAATTGAAAGAGGGGGGGACCTCTTAATATTGTTAAATAAAAACAAATATCTAACACACTCTAAATTAAATATATACCACACAGAAATGTTCATAAAGGAAAGAGAATCTCAAGGATGTCAAAATTCAGAACTCATTAAAATAAAAAAGACAGAACTTACAACACATATGGCAGTAAGCTGGGATGATAAGGGGGAGGTGGTATTGGCTGCTGGGATCGATATCTACTACGTCCTGTGAGCCTCCGAGGCATAAATGGAGGGTAAGACTGTGGAGAAAAAAATGGTAAAACAATTTTAAATCATTCTACGTTCACAACTTTTTAAGCTGTCGAATAAAGTCTCTTTTTAAAAACCTAGGAAGTTTACTGTTCAAGTGGTATTTAGTATTTCTTAAATGTTAACACAGATGCGACAGCTTGTTTAAAACGTACACTTAGGTGTACTTCTAAATATAATTTTCCAACTGACTGCAAGAATACATTTAAAATTCTAAACATGTAGAGTTATACTGAAACAGAACTCGAGGGGCTTCCCTGGTTGTCCAGTGGTCAAGACTCCGCGCTCCCAATGCAGGGGGCCCGGGTTCCATCCCTTGTCAGGGAACTAGATCCCACATGCCACAACTAAAGATCCCGCATGCTGCAACTAAGACCTGGTGCAGCCAAATAAATAAATAAATATTAAAAAAAAAAAAAAGAAACAGAACTCAAAACAAGTAATCAAGTAATAAATTAATAACAATGAATGAAAACTTACTACTCCAAAGGAAACCTCCTGATGCAAAGGATCATGTGTTAAGAACTGCAAAGGAGCTGATGGAGGCAATGTTGGGGGATGGGCTGATGGCGGGTAAGTAAAACCTCCTACAGGAAGATGTTCTCCTAAGAGTTCCACTTCGTTTTCTATCCTTTGCAGAGGCTGACGGGTGGGAAAAAGCAAACTAATATACTTCCAATATTTAAACAGATTGTGCTTTATAGTAACAAAAATCAAAAACCCCAAAATACATCTTTAAGGTCATGCATTTCTTGATGTTTACATCAATCTAAATTCATACATGTGGACATACAGCCTATAGTAAAATCTTACTGCCTTTACCTGAATTTCAGTAAGAAAATCTCTCAAACATGTTATTAAATATTTCTTTCACTATTTGAACGTTCTTTAAAAATGACAGAAGGAAAGACAAAAAGTCATGTAGTAAGCCAATTATATGAAAGTTAATATTACTTTTTTAGTCATGGCACACTGACCTACATCAGGTTTTCAGAAACAACCTTTAACAGATGAAATCAAACAGTACATATTGTAAATGAGAACTAAATAAGGCTAAATGGAATAGAACACAGCAGGCTGTACACTATAGTAGAAAGTTTACAGGCTTTGGCATTAGACAAACTCTTGGTACTGCAACTAATGAGCCATGTGGCTTATATATAAATTACTTATAATCTGAACCTCAATACTATCATCTACAGAACTGATATGTTCACAGCCTACTTAAAAAGTGTGTTGTGAACACTGAGACAATGCTCAAAAAGCACACAGTGCTATGCAAAGCACATTTGCTACAGATTTGCTTATTCTGGATATTTCATATATATGGAATCATATACTATGTGGCCCTTGTATCTGGCTCCTTTCACTTAGCAGAATGTTTTCAAGGTTTATCCATCTTGTGTTTGTGTAGTTTGTGTATTAGTACTTCATTCCTTTTTATAGTTGAATAATAATCAACTGTAGATATGCCATGCTTTATCCATTCATCAGTTAATGGACTTTTGGACTGTTTCCACTTTTTGGCTATTAGGACATTTTGGGGATAATATTTTCATTTTGATTCTCTTGGGAACATACATTCTTAAATGTTAGTCTAACTTCTTTCCACAGTTAGAAAATGGCAACACAGTATTCAAATACAAGTAACTGCTAACACTTTACTTTGGAAGCTTATGTACGCTTGATTGAGGAAGTTTATGTATGCTTGTATGATGACTAAATTTAGTTTTAACCTTGAATTCCCAGGTACGGGAAAAGCTTCCTAAGGAACATCCTGGCATGAATCCTATCCTGATTCTAATAAAAGATTTTTTGGTAGGAATAACTTTAACTTTTCAGATTAGCCAGGTAACCTCACCTCTCACCTCTGCCTGAGACCGAGCATGGGGCATAAATCCTAAGTAAAGGATGGTCAGGCTCTGCTAGAGTAACCGTCAAGCTCCTTTCACAGGGCCAACCATTTCCACTCCAGTTCCACTCTAACCATTTCTATATGTTCTTTCCCCTATTCTCCCTTAATGCCTGATGGTTCAGATGGTTCAACTTGGCCTGTCCAAAAAAACAATGGGGTCTTCTTCCTGTGTCTTTCCTTCCACTGATACAGTGCTTACCTCTTCCAGCCCGGTGAAATAATATGCCTCTCAGCTACATTCCATCCCCAGGACAGAGTTAACTATATTAATAGACTATCTCATATACTTTTCATCAAAACACAGTAGAAAACCAGCCTTTGGAAAAAACAGTTGAGGTTCAAAGGATTAATTTACTTGCCTAAATGAATATAAATATTATTCTAACGAGTATAAATAATTCTATAATATTTTCATTTTCCATTTTAGAAACACATGAAAGGAAAAACCAGACTGTATTTTTTTTACATTTACTTCCCAAAGGACTGCAGATACGAAAGAATAAATTTGATTAGATAAGTGACATATAAAATAACTAGAAAAACTTAAGAAGCCAAGATAATTCTAGATAAATTATATCTATATATATTTATATCAGTGGGGATTCCTTAATTCTTTTAAGAACCACAGAAGTGCCTAAGTTATAATTTTTAAATGGTAACAACTTACATCTACTGAATTAATCTGTCTTTTAGGTCTAAACATTCTGTGAAAGTTAAGGATATAAGTAAGAGTAGAGATACCTACCGATCGTGACTGCTGTGTTTGAAAAGGGACAAACTGGCCTGGAGGTGGCAAATGAGGAGGATGATGGGGAGAAAGGTGAGGAGGATGTAAAAGAAATGGATCGCTAGAAATAAGGGGTGGAAACGCAGCGTATGGTACTGGTAAGTGCTGAACTGAACATGCTTGAAGCATCTGTAAGAGAAACCATTATTTTTTGTTAAAAGTATTAGAATATATAATTAATTTTAAAAAACCTATACAGTGAGATTAAAATGTTACTGCCATATCCCTCCCAAAAATCATACCAAAACGTTTTAATAAACTATATTAACAATGAAATACTAGTGTATTTTGCATCTGTTAGTAAAATAATGGTAACTAGTAATTATTCTGGATCTTATATAGTTCTTATAAACCAGTCAAAACACGTACCTTTTACTTAAGCTTTTGTAACACCTATGAAATGGAGGGAAAGTGCTGCACAGAAGAGGAATCTCTTTCCACTTGGTTTAAAATACAGCAGATACTACTACTTTCCAAGAAGCTCTCCTTTTCAATCTTGTAGATTTTATTTCTAAGAGCCAACTCACAACTAAATGCTTTATGGTCTCTCAATATTTTAGTCTGCTAATTTAGAACACTGGTTCTATAATCTATTACTGAGAAACCAAGCATGGGTAAATTAATCTGTTAAATTGGTGTTGGTATTTGTATGTATGTGTTTGTTTTAATCTCAAATTCAAACACGGATATTAGGATTATATTAAGATTTAGCAAAGTGATTTACTTTGAAGACATTATTGACCTTCGACAAGTCATTTAAATCCTCTGGTTTTCAGCAACCTCATTTTTGAAATAAGGAGGATAGACTGGGGGCTGGTAAAGGATAAAGCATAGCTTGTAAGAGGCAGAAAGAAGTGAGCGTGAACCCCTGTTTTCTCAAGCTAATTTTTCTTTATGATATTAAGCAAGTCATTTTCAGTTTCATCAGGCTTCCTATAGTGAGGAATAAGTAAGACCAAGTATTCAAAGTGCCTGTTAAAACCCAGTAAGTGCTGAGACTATTAATGTTGATCACTAAAGTCTCTGAGACTTTATTACTAACCAGTCCAATATCCTATGTTAAAACCCCAAGCCCAGTCTTTATCAAGGTTTAATTATAAAGTGCTGATATGTGAGGAACATGCTTTGACCTTCAAAGGATATTAAAATATGTGTAATTTAATTAATGTAAAAACGTTATCAAGTTTTAAAGCTAATTTTATTAAACTGTTACTGTACAGGTGCTATTGAAATTTCTGTCGCAATAAAATTGCCTTTTTTACTTGAAACTGAAAAGGTACAAGTCTCTCAGGTTTTGCTTATATAACACATTTAGCCACTCTAAAGAAGGACTGCACAGACTTACTGGAGGAGGCACACTACAGACAGGGAGGTGCTGTCCACTGAAAACCACAGAGCATCCTGGGACCTGTTGTGTACTGCAAGCAGGGATGTGCTGGCCTGTGCAGAGGGGAATCCCATGTGGTGCCACTGTTGTTACTGTGTAAGAAACAGGAACGGTGCCCTGATGGAGCTATTAGGAAAGAAAAACAGAACATTAGAAGTTTTAACTGTTTGGATAAAACATCAACTATTAAAAATTAAGATCTGGGCATTTATTGATTCTCCTCTTCGCTGCACATATTTTCACAATGTACTACAGTTTCAACCAAAATATTCTTATCAAAAGAAAAGAAAGGTGACTGTTTCAAGAGTACTATATGATACCCAGTGACCTGGGTCTAAAGTCTTCCCTCAAAAAGACTTAAAAAGTCCAGGAGAATAATGAATTGCTATATTAACTCTTCTAGCCTGCTCTTAAGAGCAGAAAATTTTTCTAAAGAGGACATTTGGAAAAATGAAACATATCTTCTAATGACCTGGTGACATTCAACAGAAAAAAAAACTTTGTTTAATTGCAACTAGTGAAACAATGTAAAGTATTGATAGCATTTTTAAAAAGTTAAATAATTTCCTTCTCTCCTGGCCAGTTTTATTCCCACCCTACCTATCTGGAAGAAATCAATATTAATAATGTGTTCTCCCACATCATTCTCCATGAGTATATAAACATATGCTAGCATGATTATCCATGAACTATTGTCATGTTTGGTTTTGTTCTTAACAGAAATGAGATATTACCCTGCAACTTACTTTTTTCAATTAGTATTGTAGATATCTCTTCAAGGAAATTAAAAGCAATTCATTCTTTCTGACACTAACAAGATATTTCAAGTACACTCATCACTTTAACACAGTCCTATCATTTATATACTAGTGGACATTCAAGTTGTATTCACTCTTTTTACCAATTCAAATACAACCATAAAAAATGTCACTGAACATATATCCTTACATATTAGTTTCATTTATTTCATAGGGGTGACTGGGTAAAGGGGTGAATGTATTTTAAACTTTAGCAAAAGTCTGGATGGATTAAGTCACAATCCCAACAGTAACAATAGGACTCCCAGCATCTCCATTCCAGGTAGATGTATTTGCATTACAAGCATGCTTACCTACTAGAAGAATGGGGGAGGTGAAAAAAAACAATATCACAACCGGCTTGCTTTAAATTTGCATTTCTCTGATTAGAAAGGTTCAACATCTTTTAATATGTTTATTAACCATTACATATTTATGTAAATAATCTATAGCCTTTGCTCACTGCCCACTTTCTACAAGGTTGTCCATTAACATTATAGTTTGGCTTTCTAATTAGAGATACGTGGAACAAAAATATTTTCCCAGTTCATGTTTTATCTTCTGTTAAACCCTTTATTTAATGGTAAATAAACTCTCCCTTTTCCTCTAAACTGAAATACATCTTTTTTCCATCAATAACTTCCCAAACATACCTGGATCTATTTCCTGCCAAATTTGTGCTGTGTCAATTCTAGTATCTTACTAGAAAAGTTAGTAGCTAGTAAGACAAATTCTTCTCATTACCATACTTTCTTTTCATTTTATTTTTGGGCCATTTTCACACATTTATTCTTATGTAAATAACCTTAAGTAATTTTATCCAGTTTCAAAACCCACTGGAATCCTAATTTATATTAATTGTATTAAATGTTATTTTACAAAGGACATAATTTTATATTACAGCTTTTCATTGGAATACATGTCATTACATGTTCACTACTACAGTACTGTACCTTCAAGAAATTAGTTTTCTTCATAAAGATTATATTATTCTTATTAAATTTATTCCTCAAAATTCTTTTGTAAGTTTGCAGACTTTGTTATATTGCTGATAGATTATTTTTCTCTATTTCCATGTCAAACTGCCTTTTTTCTTCTTTCTTTTTCTTTTTTGGCCATACCACATGGCATGTGGGATCTTAGTCCCCCAACCAGGGATCAAACACTTGCCCCCTGCAGTGGAAGCTCAGAGTCTTAACCACTGGATCGCCAGGGAAGTCCCCACGTCAAATTGGTTAAGTGCTAGTAATGAGAAAAGTTACTAATTTTATGTTTCTCGAATCTAACAACGTTATCCAATTTTTTAATTCTAGTACTTTTAAAAATTACAATCTCCTTTTCTATGTATACAACTATATTTGCTAAGACTCAACACAATTATTACTCTTGTCTTTCTGCGTTACTAATGAAGAACCTTCAAAAATGATGCTCACAGGCACCTATCTTAGATCTGATTTTAATGGATATGTATACAAAATCTTTAATGTTCTGGATTCTACTCCCTTCTCAGAAATAGTATTGAGAATATTTTCTTCCAGACAGTGGCTTGCTTTTTCACCTTTAAAATACTGGCTTTTGGATGAGCAGAAATTTTTTATTTTAATGAAATCCAGTATGTTGGTGTTTTACCAAGCAGCTAGTACCTTCATATATCCTGTTTAAGAAATCTTTGCCTACCTTATGAAGACATCTCTTTTATTTTCTTTTCTTTATCTTTCACATTTAAATCTAGAAACCAACTTTATTTTTGTGTACTATATGAAGTAGGAGCCAAGGTTCAAATTTATCCACATAGATATCCAGTTGTTTTCACACCATTACTGAAAAAGACCTTCCTTTCTCTCCTGGAATTCCCTTGGCATTTTTGCCAAAAATTAAGTGACCAAAATATATGTCTAAGTCTATTTCTCACAATGAACATAAGTTCTTTAATTTATCAACAGTTCTCCGTATAGTTAGTGCTTTTCCTATGTCTTAAAGAAAGCCTTCCCTACTTAAGGTCATGAAGCCATTCCCATTTTACTTTCTTAAAAGCTTATATTGCCATTAACATTTACGTCTTTAATCTACCTGGAACTGACATTTGTAGATGGTATGAGATAAAGGATCCAGTTTCATGTTTTCATTTGGATATCTAATTGTCCCAGCATCATTTATTAAAAATTCTGTCTTCTCCCAACTCATCTGCAGTTATATATCACATATAAAGTATTCTTAAATCTGTTAGTTTATCTCTGAGATTATATTCTATTTCACTAGCATATTTAATTATTCTGGCAAAAATACCTTCATATAGCTTTATAATTAGTCCTAATAATTGGAAGAGCTACTCTACCCACCTTGTTCTACTTCAGAATTATACACCAGAGGTTCTCTTAATTGTAGTGTGCATTAGAATCACCTGGGTTAAAACAGATTGCTGGATCCCTTACCTAGTAAGTCTATTGTATAGTCTGAGAATCTGCATTTTTAACAAATGTCTAGGTGATGCTGCTGCTGATGATCAGCTGATCCAAGACATACGCTGAGGACCAAGTGGCCTTAGAGATTCTAGACCAGAGCGTTAGTTGGCCAACTATTTCATATAGGGCCAGAAAAGTAAATACTTTAAGCTTGTGGGCCATCCTGGTCCCTGCACAAAGCAGCCACAAATGACAGATAAATAAATAAGCATAGTTGTATTCCAATAAGACTCTACAAAAACAGCCAGCAATACTCTGCTTTTCCCTGCTCTGGATAATCCCAGGTCCTTTAAAATGTCATAGAAATTGCAGAATCAGCTTCTCAAGTAACATCAAAAAACTTAACTGGAAATTTACTTGGGAGTACACTAATTCTACTCACCCTGTATGTCAGTTTTGAAAGCAGACAGTTTTTACAAATTTTGATCTTTCAAGCCAAATCTTTTAGTACTTAGACAGTTTTACAATCTTCTACATAGAGGGCTTGAACATCTTTTAAAGATTCTTAACTTCCTTTGTATTATTTTGATTTTTCAATTTTACTTTCTTATTTGCATATTTATTATGGGGAATTTCAAACATGTTCAATACCAGTATACTGAACCCCCATATCTAGCATATAGCCTCCAAAACCACAAAACCATATATCCAATCCACTCCCATCAACTTCTCCCCTTCCCGTACTTTGCTGAAGCAAATCCTAGGAACCTATCACTTCATAAATGTCTCAGTACTTATTTCTAAAAGACAACACTCAAAGCACTCAAAGTTTTACCATTAATTATGCTGTTTGAAATAGGTTATGTGGAACAAACGCAGAAGATGGCTGTGTGGGAATATGCGGAGCTAGCATCTCCCCACAACTAGGGCACCTGCCAGCTGCTGGTGGGGGACTCTGATGGCCAAGGAGATGGGAGGAACCCCAAAGTGAACTAGTAGGATGTAGGGGGACTGAGTGGGGAGGAGAAATGCAGGCCAGACAGGATCAGTGCCCCTCAGGCCAGGGAGATCAGGAGAGGCAGGTGGGAGGGGCCCTCCCAGACCAGAGGAGGAGAGGTGGGAGGGAGTTTGCCCCACCCACTCGAGCCCAGGAAGCCTTCTGGACTCCCAGGTGAGGTCCCCTGCCCTCTGAGACCAGAAGTGGGGGGCATACCTGGGTTCTTTCTGTTCCTTGAGCCTAAGCCCCACCCCCCACAGGGCCTTTTCCAGCCCTGTGGGTCCTGAGCATTGGCCCCACCCACCGCCCAAACCTCACCCTTGCTTAGGCCCCGCCCTCCACAGCCAAGGCCTCCCCCCCACTTTTTTTCCTTTTCCCCCCTCCTTTTTACTACTGTGGTACTGATGTACCTTCCAGCTGTTGTTTCATCTATATTTTTATTTTTATATTCTTCCTAACATCTGTTAGTTTCCTAGTCTAATTTTATTTTTTACTTTGTTATTGTTGTGGTTCCCACCGCCCCAACCGTGCCCCAGGCAGCTTGCAGGATCTTGGTTCACAAGCCTGGGGTCGGGCTGAAGCTCCTGTGGTGGGAGCTCTGAGGCCGAACCACTGGACTAGCAGAGAACCTCAGACCCCAGGGAACATTCATCAGAGTGAGGTCTCACGGAGTTCCGCATCTCAGCACCAAGACCCAGCTCTACCCAACAGCCTACAAACCGCAGTGTTAGAAGCCTCAGGCCAAACCACCATTAAAACAGGATCACAATCGCACTCATAAAAAAAAAAAAAAGAGAGAGAGAGAGAGGGTGCAAAAACATATGTCACAGATGAAGGAGCAAGGTAAAAACCTATAAGACCAAATAAATGAAGAGGAAAAAGTCAATCTACCTGAAAAAGAATTCAGAGTAATGACAGTAAAGAAGATCCAGAATCTCGGAAACAGAATGGAGGCACGATTGAGAAAATACAAGAAATGTTTAACAAAGATCTAGAAGAACTAAAGAACAAACAAACAGAGATGAACAACACAATAAATGAAATGAAAAATACACTAGAAGGAATCAATAACAGAATAACTGAGGCAAAAGAATGAATAAGTGAGTTGGAAGACAAAATGGTGGAAATAACTGCTGAGGAGCAGAATGAAGAAATAAGAATGAAAAGAATTGAAGACAATCTCACAGACCTCTGGGACAATACTAAATGCACCAACATTCGAATTACAGGGGTCCCAGAAGAAGAAGAGAAAAAGAAAGGGTCTGAGAAAATATTTGAAGAGATTATAGTGGAAAACTTCCCTAACATGGGAAAGGAAATAGTCACCCAAGTCCAGGAAGCACAGAGAGTCCCATACAGGATAAACCCTAGGAAAAACACACCAAGATACATATTAACCAAACTAACAAAAATTAAATTCAAAGAAAAAATACTAAAAGCAGCAAGGGAAAAACAAAAAATAACATACAAAGGAATCCCTATAAGGTTATCAGCTGATTTTTCAGCAGAAATTCTGAAGGCCAGAAGGGAGTGGCAGAATATACTTAAAGTAATGAAAGAGAAAAACCTACAACCAAGGCAAGGATCTCATTCAGATTCTACGGAGCAGTCAAAAGCTTTTCAGACAAACAAAAGCTAAGAGAATTCAGCACCATCAAACCAGCTTTACAACAAATGCTAAAGAAATTTCTCTAAGTGGGAAACACAAGAGAAGAAAAAACCCCACAAAAACAAACCCAAAACAATTAAGAGAATGGTAATAGGAACATACATATCAACAATAAACCTGAATGTAAACAGATTAGATGCCCCAACCAAAAGACACAGACTGGCTGAATGGATACAAAAACAAGACCCATATATATGCTGTCTACAAGAGACCCACTTCAGACCTAGGGACAAATACAGACTGAAAGTGAAGGGATGGAAAAAGATATCCCATGCAAATGGAAATCAAAAGGAAGCTGAAGTAGCAATACTCGTATCAGATAAAATAGACTTTAAAATAAAGACTGTTAACAGGGCTAAGGAGGGACACTACATAATGATCAAAGGATCAATCTAAGAATAAGATATAACAATTATAAATGTTTATGCACCCAACATAGGAGCACTTCAATACATAAGGCAAATGCTAACAACCATGAAAGGAGAGATCGACAGTAACACAATAATAGTAGGGGACTTTTAACACCCCACTTACACCAATGGACAGATCATCCAAACAAAATAAAGAAGGAAACACAAGCTTTAAATGACACAATAGATCAGACAGATCTAATGGATATTTATAGAACACTACACCCACAAGTGGCAGAATACACTTTCTTCTCAAGTGGACATGGAACATCCTCCAGGACAGATCACATCTTGGGTCACAAATCAAGCCTCGGAAAATTTAAGAAAATTGAAATCATAGCATGCATCTTTTCTGACCACAACGCTATGAGATTGGTAATCAATTACAGGGAAAAACCTGTAAAAACACAAATACATGGAGGCTAAACACTGCGCTAGTCGATAACCAAGAGATCACTGAAGAAATCAAAGAAGAAATTAAAAAATACATAGAAACAAATGACAACAAAAACACGACAACCCTAAACCTATGGGATGCAGCAAAAGTAGTTCTAAGAGGGAAGTTTATAGCAATTCAATTTCGCCTCAAGAAACAAGAAAAATCTCAAATAAACAATCTAACCCTATACTTAAAACAACTAGAGAAAGAAGAACAAAGAAAACCCAAAGTCAGTAGAAGGAAAGAAATCATAAAGATCAGAGCAGAAATAAATGAAATATAAACAAAGAAAACAACAGCAAAGATCAATAAAACTAAAACCTGGCTCTTTGAGAAGATAAACATAATTGATAAACCCTTAGCCAGACTCATCAAGAAAAAAGGGAGAGGACACAAATCAATAAAATTAGAAATGAAAAAAGAGAAATCACAACTGACACTGGAGAAATACAAAGTTTTATAAAAGACTACTACAAACAACTATATGCCAATAAAATGGACAACCATGAAGAAATGGACAAATTCTTGGAAAGGTACAATTTTACAAGACTGAACCAGGAAGAATTAGAAAATATAAACAGACCTAACATAAGTAATTAAATTGAAAACATAATTAAAAATATTCCAACAAACAAAAGTCCAGGACCAGATGGCTTCACAGGCGAATTCTATCAAACATGTAAAGAAGAGCTAATACCGATCCTTCTCAAACTCTTCCAAAAAACTGCAGAGGGAGAAACACTCCCAAATTCATTCTACGAAACCACCATCACCCTGATACCAAAACCAGAAAAATATAACACACAAAAAGAAAATTATAGACCAATATCACTGATGAACATAGATACAAAAATCCTGAACAAAATACTAGCAAACAGAATCCAACAGCACATTAAAAGGATCACCATGATCAAGTGGGATTTATCCCAGGGATGCAAGGATTCTTCAATATACGCAAATCAATCAATGTGATACACCACATTAACAAATTAAGGAATAAAAACCATATTATCTCAGATGCAGAAAAAGCTTTTGACAAAATTCAACACCAATTTATGATAAAAACTCTCCAGAAAATGGGCATAGAAGGAACCTACCTCAACATAATAAAGGCCAAATATGACAAACCCACAGCAAACATCATACTCAATGGAGAAAAACTGAAAGCATTTCCACTAAGATCAGGAACAAGACAAGGATGTCCACTCTTGCCACTATTATTCAACATAGTCTTGGAAGTCCTAGCCACGGCAATCAGAGAAGAAAAAGAAAGAAAAGGAATACAAATTGGAAAAGAAGCAGTAAAACCGTCACCGTTTGCAGATGACGTGATACTATACATAGAAAATCCTAAGATGCCACCAGAAAACTACTAGAACTAATCAATGGATTCGGTAAGGTTGCAGGATACAAAATTAATGCACAGAAATCTCTGGCATTCCTATACACCAACAACGAAAAATCAGAAAGAGAAATTAAGGAAACACTCCCATTTACCACCGCAACAAAAAGAATAAAATACCTAGGAATAAACCTGCCTAAGGAGGCGAAAGACTTGTACTCAGCAAACTATGTAACACTGACAAAAGAAATCAAAAATGACATAAACAGATGGAGAAATATACCATGTTCTTGGATTGGAAGAATCAATATTGTTATCTACAGATCACAATACAGCAATCTACAGATTCAATGCAATTCCTATCAAACTACCAATGGCATCCTTCACAGAATTAGAACAAAAAACTTTACAATTTGTATGGAAACACAAAAGACCCCGAATAGCCAAAGTAATCTTGAGAAAGAAAAACGGAGTTGGAGGAATCAGGCTCCCTGACTTCAAACTATACCACAAAGCTACAGTATTCAAGACAGTATGGTACTGGCATAAAAACAGAAATACAGATCAATGGTACAAGATAGAATGCCCAGAGATAAACCCACGCACATATGGGCACCTAATTTACAACAAAGGAGGCAAGAACATACAATGGAGAAAAGACAGCCTCTTCAATAAGTGGTGCTGGGAAAATTGGGCAGCTACATGTACAAGAATGAAATTAGAACACTCCCTAACACCATACACAAAAATAAACTCAAAGTGGATTAAAGACCTAAATGTAAGACCAGACACTATAAAACTCTTAGAGGAAAACATAGGAAAAACACTCTTTGACATAAACCACAGCAAGATCTTTTTTGACCCACCTCCTAAAGTAACAGAAATAAAAACAAAAATAAACAAACTGGACTTAATTAAACTTAAAAGCTTTTGCACAGCAAAGGAAACCGTAAACAAGACAAAAAGACAACCCTCAGAATGGTAGAAAATATTTGCAAATGAAACAACAAAGGATTAACTTCCAAAATATACAAACAGCTCATGGAGCTCAATATCAAAAAAACAAATAATCCAGTTAAAAAATGAGTGGAAGACCTAAACAGACATTTCACCAAGGAAGACATACAGATGGCCAAGAGGCACATGAAAAGATGCTCAACATCACTAATTAATATTAGAGAAATGCAAATCAAAACTATAATGAGGTATCACCTCTTGACGCTCAGAACGGCCATCATCAAAAAATCTACAAACAGTAAATGTCAGAGAGGGTGTGGAGAAAAGGGAACTCTCTTGCACTGTTGGTAGGAATGTAAACTGATACAGCCACTATGGAGAACAGTATGGAGGTTCCTTAAAAAACTAAAAATAGGGGCTTCCCTGGTGGCGCAGTGGTTGAGAGTCCGCCTGCCGATGCAGGGGATGCAGGTTCGTTCCCCGGTCCAGGAAGATCCCACATGCCTTGGAGCGGCTAGGCCTGTAAGCCATGGCCACTGAGCCTGCACGTCTGGAGCCTGTGCTCTGCAACGGGAGAGGCCACAACGGTGAGAGGCCTGCGTGCCGCAAAAAAAAAAAAAAAAAACAACTAAAAATAGAACTACCATATGACCCAGCAATCCCACTACTGGGCATATACCCTGAGAAAACCATAATTCAGAAAGAGACATGTACCACAATGTTCACTGCAGCACTATTTACAATAGCCAGGACATGGAAGCAACCTAAATGTCCACTGACAAGATGAATGGATAATGAAGATGTGGCACATATATACAATGGAATATTACTCAGCCATAAAAAGAAATGAAATTGAGTTATTTGTAGTGAGGTGGATGGACCTAGAGTCTGTCATACAGCGTGAAGTAAGTCAGAAAGAGAAAAACAAATACTGTATGCTAATGCATATATATGGAATCTTAAAAAAAAAAAGGTACTGATGAACGTAGTTGCAGGGCAGGAATAAAGAGGTAGACACAGAAAATGGACTTGAGGACATGGGGTTGGAGGGTGAAGCTGGGGCAGAGTGAGAGTAGCATCGACATATATACACTACTGAATGTAAAATAGCTGGCTGGTGAGAAGCAGCAGCGTAGCACAGGGAGACTGGCTCAGTGCTTTGAGATGACATAGAAGGGTGGGATAGGGAGGATGGGAGGGAGGCTAAAGAGGGAGGGGATAGGGGGACATGTGTACGCATAAGGCTGATACGCTTCGTTGTGCAACAGAAACTAACACAGTATTGTGAAGCAATTATACTCCAATAAAGATCAAGAAAAAAAAGAAAGAAATAGATTATGTGAACTCACTGTAGATCTATTTCTGTTGGTTTTCATTTGTAGTCCTTTTTTCCTCACATACTTGGTTAACTTTGTTTACTGCTTACTGTCCCTGAATTTTTTGAAAACTAGCCTGAAGATTTCTTCCTCCAAAGAGAATCTGCATGTTTTCTAGGCCCCTGCCATCCCAAGTACTTTCACTAATTTCACAGTCTGATATGAATTTGGCCGCAAATTACATTTGTTTCTGATCACTCTTATTCTAAGGATACAGCCCTTTAAGGTGCCTATTTTACCTAAGAAGGGTCACCTATGTAGGAGGGGACTCCTTAAACAGTGGTCTCTGATTCCTGTTCTCTTGTGCCTCATGATGGGACTTAAAATTGAAGTTCAAGTTTGCATAAATGAACAACATGCCTTCAGGATAGAACTATCATCCCTACTATCCCTTAAATTTTGACCTGGCAATTCCTTCTGATCTTTAAGCTCTTTTGATGCTTTTAGGATATTAATAATTTATCTAGTATGGTCAATTGTCCTCAATCAATGGGGACGGTCTCAATAACCTTGCCTACCAGCTCTAGAAAATAAAACTCCCTCTTCCATTATAAGACCTTTTATTGGACATGATGGCTAAATTTTATATTTTTGCATCTATTAACAAAACATTCTCCCTTTAGAGTGTTGATGAAATCTATTACCTTAAAACATTTCCTGGGCTTCCCTAGTGGCACAGTGGTTAAGAATCCGTCTGCCAATGCAGGGGACACAGGTTTGAGCACCGGTCCAAGAAGATCCCACCTACCATGGGGCAACTAAGCCTGTGCGCCACAACTACTGAGCCTCCGCAACAAGAGAAGCCACCGCAAGGAGAAGCCCACGCACGGCAACAAAGAGTAGCCCCTGCTCGCCGCAACTAGAGAAAGCCCGCGCACAGCAACAAAGACCCAACGCAGCACCAACGCAGCCCAAAACAAAAACAAACTAAAAAAAAGTTTTCCTAATGTTGAACTTATCCTGCACTGCCAGGATAAACTCTAATAATCATTATTTCAACTTTGCTAATAGACTATTTTAGTATAACACTAGCTATGGTTTATTATTTAAAGCATCTGCATCTGTATTCAAGAGGGAAACTAGTTGAACGCTTTCATCTGTTGTACTGTCTGAGGTTTTATTATTAAGGTTATGTAAGCTTCACAAAATATACTTTGAAAATTTCTATCTTTGTCTATGATGTGGAATAGTTTAAATTGGAACTTTCAGTTCTTTATAGAGATTAGACAGAATTCAGATGTAATCTATAAAGACAGGTTTTTTATTATGCCTTTAATTTCTTCCATAGCTATTGGTCTGTTCAGGTTTTCTACGTCTTGTATTGTTCTGGTGTTTACATATGCAATTGTTTCATTTTTCAATATGTAGACTCAATAAGTAACTTTACATAAACGAGATACCATCTTTTCTGAAATTAAGTCTTTTCCTTTTCTTTCTTTGGTTCCATCTCTACCCTCCTTCCCTTTCCCTTCACTTTAGCACTCACCCCCCTCACGCCTAGTATATATTTCTCTGTATTTTTCTCTATGTTCAGAGTCCTATGTATACAAATATTTAATCACCATGTTTTACAAAATTGAACGTAACACTTGCCTCAATTTTGTTTTTCTTGCTCAACCATATCTTGCAGATATCACTCACATTCCTGGCATAATTCTAAGTAATTCTTTGTAATAGATTCATTCCATGGTATGAAGGTATCCTAATTTATTCTACTAATGATAAGCAATCACTTCATTCGTACTTTGTTTCTATGGATTTGCCTATTTTAGACATTTCATATAAATGAAATCATACAAACTGTGAATCTGTAGCCTTTTGTGACTGGCTTCTTTTACTAAGCATGTTTTCAAGGTTAACCCATGTGGCAGCATGAATTAGTACTTCACTACTTTTTGAGTAATATTCCACTGCACAGATACACCGTATTGCATCTATTCATCAGCTGATCGACATAAGTTATTGCTTTCTGTACATGTAATTTGCATTTAGGCACTGTATCAAATTCTTTCAAACTAGAATATCTTGTGTTTTCTTCTACTACAATTATATAATGAGAGGGAGAAAGATACAATGATTTCTTTCAATGTTTTATATCCATTACAATATCATTCTGCATTTGGTAGAACTCCTAACATAACACCGAATAAATACGAACAGAGCAAGTATCTCTCTAGTTACTGATTTGTCACTCACAGATTAGGATACTTGCTATTAGTTTTATTTATTATAATTAATTTCCTTCTTGCTCTATTTTGTTAGAGTTCTTAGTAAACTTTAACTGACTTTTCAACATCTTTTGATTATAATCATATGCTTTTTCTTCTATTATTTGCTAATGCGGTATGATTTTCATACAAAACTATCGTCTCTTACTTGGAATAGATCTTATTTGGTCACAGTTTATTACTCTTTTGATATGGTGCTATAGTGTACTTTCTAAACATCTATTTAGAAATTCTGCCTATGCATTAGGGAGTTTGGGGGGATTACTATCTTTATTTGCTTTTGGTATTAAAACTATGCTGGTTTCACAAAATAGAGAGTTTGATTTATTAAAAAAAAGCTGCCTGGAATTATTTGAGCACTCTCTAAAGGTTAGAGAAAACAGCTGTGAAGCTATCTTGTCACCGTGCCTTGGTAAATCTCTGATTAGCTTTCACACTTCTGTGGTAATTCAAATTTTCCTGTTATTATTGGGTCAATTTTTGGAACTTCAAGTTTTCTTTTGTCCCCCCCAGGGTTATATATAAAATTTCATTATAATAGTTAATAATGAAGCAATACTTGAGCACTTACCACTTGCACTAGTTTAAGTGCTCAGAATGGATTAACTCTTAATTCTTTCAACACCCCTTATGAAACAGGTGCTATTTTCATTTTACAACTGAAAAAATTCTTTGAATGTTTCCTACATATAGAGATATATCTTTTTATCATTCCTACTCTTCTTTACATTTGTTCTTTTTTCTATAACCAAGCTCAGAAGAGGTGTGCCATCCTTACCAACTTTTCAAAGCACTAGGATTGGGTTTTCTTTATGCTACTTCCCTTATTAAAAGAATAGATTTTCAAATCATTAATTTTAGTTGTTTGCCTGGTAAGTTATTCATCCCAATTCCTTTTGGTTTATTCTGTAACATTTCACCCTAATTACTCAAGCAATTAGTGTTCATAATGAAGGTTTATAAAATTTCTTGGAGAACAGCTTTGGCCTGTCCCACTGACTATGGTATGAAGATTTTTCCTTTACAACCTTGTCTCAAATATTTCAGTGTCATTTTTTTAAAATCTTTTTTTAAAACTTATGATTTACAGTTTTATCAGATTATGACCACAAAAAATATGGTCTGGAAAAACTTTTCTTTTTAAAACTTATTATTATGTGATTAATTTTTTTAAGTGTTTCATGAACATAAAGGGAAAGAACATGGCTGAAGGAAGAAGGATGTCTGAGCAAAATCACATTTTCTTTCAACTGTCAGTATACGGTACTTTCATTGTTTTCCAGCATCCAGTGCAGTAGATTAAAAAAAAAAAAAATCAAACGCTAGTCTGATTTGATTTCCTTTCCTTTGTAATTTCTGCTGTCTATAAACTTGGAAGATTTTTTTTCCTTATCTTTAAAATCCATAAACTTTATAAGAATATGTCTAGATTTGTCTTTTTTAAAATAATATTTATTTACTTATTTATTTTGGCTGCGCCGATTCTTAGTTCTGGCATGCAGGATCTTTTAGTTGCGGCATGCATGTGGGATCTAGTTCCCCGACCAGGGATTGAACCCGGCCCCCTGCATTGGGAGCATGGAGTCTTACCCACTGGACCACAAGCGAAGTCCCTAGATTTGTGTCTTTTTTGACCTCAGAAAATCATACAATTTTGGCCTCAGGCTCTAAGGACTGGCAAACCCTCTTCTCAGCTAGTCCCTCAGTTCCTGGAAGGAACAAAGGGAAAGGAAGCTCTGTACCTGTCATCTCCAT
Organism: Stenella coeruleoalba; assembly: GCF_951394435.1. Classification (NCBI taxonomy): domain Eukaryota; kingdom Metazoa; phylum Chordata; class Mammalia; order Artiodactyla; family Delphinidae; genus Stenella; species Stenella coeruleoalba. The sequence continues at coordinate 86,791,329 of NC_137153.1, forward strand.
GGAGACCTAGAGAAACTTGTAATCAAAGATGCACCCAACTGTCTTGCCTACTGAATTACTCCAGAAGAAACCGGAAGGGACAGGGAAACAGGAATATAGACTCAAACCACCAGCTGTCTGATATCCGCTATAAATCCTGTATTGGTCATTTTAAACCAACTATTATAATGAAGTCATTCTGAGCTTTCACAACCTTGATCCTAATTTTTTAAAGTTCAACCTTCTTCTAAGGAAGCTGTGTAGAATTTAAATTTTAATCCTCAATGAAGAATGATGAACTTACCTAAAATAGCTTCATTTTGGGTAAAATTGTTTCCTTTTAGGTAAAATTAGAAGAAATCTACAATAAAAAACAACCAACCTCAATAAACTGCTACCAACTTTCAGCATCTGTATTTCCTGGGCATTCTGTTACTATACCTGATCATGTATGTCAACCATTACTGCATTCTGCTGGGGTGGATGAGCAGCAGGGTGTAATAGACGGGGAGATACATTCGGAGGGTGGAAGGCTCGAGGTTCCTCTATTGCTTGCTGCTGTGCATAAGGGAGATGGTGATAATTTTCATCTTGACTAATGGAATTATGTCGAGACAGACGATCCCTTCTTCCTCTCTGGCGCCTGACAGGAGGACTGTAATATAGCAAAAATGTCAAAAAGGTTGTTATAATGTTTACTGTTGTGATCCATCAGGATTCGGTATTGTCTCTCGTTGTAATCCATTAGTAGTATATGCTAAGGTAGGCTTGAGTATTAAAGAATTGCTGTGGTTCATCATCAGCTCTGAACACTTACAAATTTAAATAGAATGTATATGTTTTTCAAAATATAACAGAAGTAAACAAAATTGATAATCAGCTCTGAGATTATTTAGAAATCAATAGCCAATCACTGTCATTTTGGGGGAGGGCGTTTAATTGTATAAAATTGATCCTTTTATAGGCAAATATAGTCAAATATCAGCAATTTCATATGGTTTAACCTATTATTTTGCCTCCTTTATTTTATAAACATTTTAGAACAAATTTTAATTTGCATATGTACCTTGGCTGTAATCCACATATGACTAATGGGCATTTTATGTTTGTCTATCTGGCTAAGACACATAGAAAAGACATAGTTCCTATATGCCCAAAATGACAATTTTAAAAAATGAGAGTAGAAAATACATAAAATAACTAAAACACATTTAATTTGTTGACAATTGCAAATAATCGAGTAATTGGGTAAATGCCGAGAATGGAAATGATGGCAAAATAGCATCAGCATAAATGTTCCAGTAATATACAGAATTTTTAGGTAGAATCTGGTTACTGAAGGAAACCACTTTTACTCCCCATGCACTTGTCATGGACATAGTTTAACACAAATAACAAGTTATCATGAGTAGACTTCCAACTTCCACTTCCCTACAATTCCACAATTCAGCTCCACTGCTTTTTACAATGCCTCAGCACGCATAACAATTCGAAAAAGCAGCAGGCCTCATTAAAAATGTACTCCACATTAGGCAAAAGAGGCCGAACAGCCCCCTTCAAGACACAGCTGCACACAGCCACCTCAGCAGCATTTACTGAGGACAGGTCACCTTTCCCTTAATTGTTGCACTCTGCACCTCTAAATCTGTTTCTTCTCACTCTCAACTGCCCAGTCTTAAAAAGAAAAAGGGACACTCCTTTGCAACATCAACTCCTCTACAGTGCTCTTAAAACTAACCCCCAGGTTCTTGCTCCATTTATTGCTTCCTCTATCTTTATTTTCAGCATAACTCTTTTTTGCATTTCTGCTTCAAAACTGACATACTGTATTTCACTGATTTTCAGATGCCATCCACCTTCGAACTCACTTTAATGTTTTGAGATAATTTTAATATAATTTTTGTGTACCCCTCACCCAGCTTTCCTTCATGTTAATATCTCCATTAGAATAATTATCAAAATTAGGAAATAAACCTTGGTATCATACTGTTAACTAAACAACAGAATGTATTCAGATTTTACCCAGTTTTTCTACCAATATCCCCTCACGGTCTAAAAATCCAGTGCAGGATCCCATCATTGCATATAGTGGTCATGGTTCCTTAGTCTTCTCCAATCCATGACAGTTCCTCAGTCTTTCACGACCTTGATACCTCTGAAGACATATTTACTCTGCAGAATACCCTTTAACCCAGATTTGTCTGATGTTTTCGCATGATCTGCATGACGTTATGCATTACTGGAAAGGATATCACAGAGGTGATAGGCCCTTTTCAGTGCATTGTATCCAGGGGCACATGACATCACATGCATCACTCATGCCTATGTATTTACCACCAATCACTTGGCTAAATTGGTTTCTGCCAAGACCCTCTACTACAAAATCACCATTCTTCCCTTTGTAATTACCAAATACTTGGGGGGGGGGAGATACTTTGAGACCATGCAAATATTCTGCTTCTGCTAAAAGTTTTGCCAATAACTTTAGCATGCATGAATGGACCTTCAGCTATCACTATTATAATATTCTAATGGTGATTTTCTACTCCCCTCATTTCTTCCACATGTATTAATTGGAATTCCATAAGGAAGAACTGTTCCCTCTCTCCCATTTATTTGTTTATTCACTTATTTATGAGTATGGGCTAATGGATATTTATTTTATTCTTTAGGTTATAATCCACACTATTGTTTTATTTTGTTGTTAAAATTATTTCAACTTTGTCCAATGGGAGCACATTCAGTTTAGCTCCTGTGCCCTTTTACTACTGTTCCTTACTATACGGACAATATGCTCTAGGCTTATCTTGTATTTTCCCTATACCAACTCTGGAATTAACCAGTTTTCCAGAGCCCTGGTTCCTTTGACTGTGGAATGGTATTTAGAAGGTAAGTGCGCTGACTGCTACACTATTTCTAGTCTCTCTAAGAGAAAAGAACAAGAAAATTTATCTATGTATACTAATTCACGTATATGTACATAGCTTTATACCTGTAAAAATATTTTAAAGGACTGTTTAATGTATCACTAAAAAGAGGAGGAAAGCTGCCAATGAGATTATACTATACCATCAATTTAGAGACATTATGATGTGAAAAAACGTGTACCTTACAATCAAAATAGAAAATATATGCCCAGATCACTCATCTCCCGAAAAAACACTCAGCCTGTCCACAAACTTTAAGGGTCCCTTTTAATATTGTTTTATTCTGTTGTTGCTTCTTGCTCTCACTTCCCTACTCAAACATAATTTCAATAACTCAAACTTAACACAAATTAAGACCCAAGCTCTCACGCTGACACATAAGTTCCTTGACAATTTTGGTCCTTGTCTTTACTGAATTGCCTCTCATTAAATCTGTTATGTATGCCTTTGTAGTAAAACATTTAGAAAGCAGAATTATTGGAAAATCTAGAAATAATAAACAGTGATAAGATGAACAAATATTTCTTTCAGTTGACTTTTATATCTATGATAGGTACTACTTTGTCACTTTGTTTTAGATGTATCACTTGTGAACAGCACAAAGCTCTTCCCTCCTGGTCTCACTGACCTGCCTTTTGTTGGATTGCATTTTCTATATATGTTGTTTATCTGTTTCATTGTGTGGAAGCTATATGTTCCAGTTCTATTCTTCTAGTGACTACACTTGAATTTTTAAACACATAATTCAATTTTTCTGAAAACATCTAGATTGCACATTTTTACTTCTCTCTGCTCTGTCCCCATTTTACATTCAGATCTTTCCGGAAATTTTTTCTTTTTTTTTGAACAACAGACCTTTATTCAGACTTAGCAGTATGTCTTTTTTGTTTCCTTTCCTAATCAAATGGTATTAAATCCTACTTCTTACATTTATTCTTCCACTTCCTAGAGTACAGTATTTAATAATTCTTTCAAGAAGGTTCTCTTTTTTTTTCTTTTATTATTTCTTTTTTAATTGTAGTTGCTGTACAATATTACGTAAGTTACAGGTGTACAATACAGTGATTCACAATTTTAAAGGTTATGTTCCACTTATAGTCATTATGAAATACTGGCTATACTCCCCGTGTTGTATATGTATCCTTGCAGCTTATTTTATACCTGATAGTTTGTACCTCTTATCCCCTACCCTTATATTAGCCCTCTCCGTCCTCCTTCCCTCTCCCCACCGGTAACCACTAGTTTGTTCTCTGTATCTGTGAGTCTGCTTCTTTTTTTACATTCAACTAGTTAGCTGTATTTTTTAGATTCCATATATATAAGTGATGTCATACAGTATTTGTTTTTCTCTGACTTATTTTACTTGGCATAATGCCCTCCAAGTCCATCCATGTTGCTGCAAATGGCAAAATTTCGGCCTTTTTAATGGCTGAGTAGTATTCCATTGTGTGGAAAACACACACACACACACACACACACACACACACACACACACACCCTTTATCCATTCACCTGTTGATGGACACTTAGGTTGCTTCCATACCTTGGCAATCGTAAATAATGCTGCTATGAACACTGGGGTGCATATGTTTCTGAATTAGTATTTTTGGTTTTTTTGGATATCTACCCAGGAGTGAAACTGCTGGATCATATGGTAGTTTTGTTTTTAGTGTTTCTGAGAAATCTTCATACTATTTTCCATAGTGGCTGCACCAATTTACATTCCCACCAACAGTGTATAAGGGTTCTCTTTTTTCCACACCTTTGCTAACATTTGTTTTTTGCGTTCTTTTCGATAATAGCTGTTCTGCCAGGTGTGAGGTGGTATCTCATTGTGGTTTGGATTTGCATCTCCCTGATGATTAGCAATACCGAGCATCTTTCCATGTACCTGTTGGCCACCTGCACTTCCTCTCTGAAAAACTGTCTACTCAGGTCTTCTGCCCATTTTTTAACTGAGTTTTTTTTTGGCATTGAGTTGTATGAGCTGTTTATATATGTTCGATATTAATCCCATATTGGTCATATCATTTGCAAACATCTTCTCCCATTCAGTAGGCTGTCCTTTCATTTTGTCGATGAATTTTGTGCTGTGCAAAAGCTTTTAAGTTTAATTAAGTCTGATTTGTTTATTTTTGCTTTAATTTTCTTCTCTTTAGGAGACAGATCCAAAAAATACTGCTGCAATTTATGTGAAAGAGTTCACCTATGTTTTCCTCTAGGAGTTTTATAGTATCTGGTCTTACATTTAGCTGTTTAATCCATTTTGAATTTATTTCTGTATATTGTGTTAGAGAATGTTCTAATTTTATTTTTTTACATGTAGCTGTCCAGTTTTCCCAGCACCACTTACTGAAGAGGCTGTCTTTTCTCCATTGTATATTCTTGCCTCCTTTGCCACAGACTGACCATACTGCGTGGGTTTATTTCTGGGCTTTCCATCCTGTTCCATTGATCTATGTGTCTGTTTTTATGCCAGTATCATACTGTCTTGATGACTGTAGCTTTGTAGTATATAGTCTGAAGTCAGGGAGCATGATTCCTTCAGCTCTGTTGTTTTTTCTCAAGATTGTTTTGGCCATTCAGGATATTTTGTGTCTCCATACAAACTTTAAAATTATTTGTTCTAGTTCTGCGAAAAATGCCATTGGTATTTTGATGGAGACTGCACTGAATCTGTAGATTGCCTTGGGTAGTATGGTCCTTTTAACAATATTAATTCTTCCAATCCAAGAACACGGTATATCTTTCCATCTGTTTTTGTCATCCTCAATTTTTTTCATCAGTGTCTTACAGTTTTCCAAGTACAGGTCTTCTAACTCCTTAAGTAGGTTTATTCCTAGGTATTTTATTCTTTTTGATGTGATGGTAAATGAGACTGTTTCCTTAATTTCTCTTTTTGATGGTTTGTCATTCACGTATAGAAATGCAACAGATTTATGTATATTAATTCTGTAACCTGCAACTCCACTGAATTCATTGATGAGCTCTGGTAGTATCCTGGTGGCATCTTTAGGATTTTCTATGCATAGTATCACATCATCTGCAAACAGTGACAATTTTACTTCTTCCTTTCCAACTTGGATTCCTTTTCTTTTTCCTGTCTGACTGCTTTGGCTACGACATCCAAAACTATGTTAAGTAAAAGTGGCGATAGTGGACATCCTCGTCTTATTCCTGATCTTGGAGGGAACGCTTTCAGGTTTTCACCGTTGAGTATGATGTCAGCTGTAGGTTTGTCATATAAGGCCTTTATTATGTTGAGGTATGTGCCCTCTATGCCTACTTTCTGGAGAGTTATCCAATCATAAATGGATGCTAAATCTTATCAAAAGCTTTTTCTACATCTATTGAAACGATTATATGGTTTTTATTCTTCAATTTGTTAATGTTGTGTATCACACTGATTGACTTGTAGATACTGAAAAATCCTTGCAACCCCAGGATAAATCCCTCTTGATCATGATGTATGATTCAGGGAGGATCTCTTATTGTTCAACATTCTTCATCTCTGAATGTTTGTGCATATTCTTAAATTTCACCAAGATCTTGCTCAACACTCAGTCTTTCTTCAATTTTTTAAAAAATATTTATTTATTTATGGATGCATTGGGTCTTCGTTGCTGCACACGGGCTTTCTCTAGTTGCGGCGAGCGGGGGCTACTCTTCGTTGTGGCGCGGGCTTCTCATTGCAATGGCTTCTCTTGTTGTGGAGCACGGTCTCCAGTAGTTGTGGCACATGGGCTTCAGTAGTTGTGGCTCACAGGCTCTAGAGCGCAGGCTCAGTAGTTGTGGCGCATAGGCTTAGTTGCTCCGTGGCATGTGGGATCTTCCCGGACCAGGGTTCAAACCTGCATCCCCTGCATTGGCAGGCAGATTCTTAACCACTGAGCCACCAGAGAAGTCCCTCTTCAATTCTTGAAAATGATTTTGTACTATTTCTGTCTAAATTGTTCCCTTCTATTGTTTCCGCCTGGAAATATGATTAGACATATTCAGAACTGATGACTCTTGCCTATATTTAAATTTCTTTTCCACACTTTCCATTTTGCCCTTTTACACTACATTCTGGGAAAATTCCTTCACTTGATCTTCCAGGGACCAAGATGCTTTTTCTGCCTGTTTATTAATTTTACCAACTAAGATTTCCAGTTGATTTTTATGGATACAATCTCTTCCACTTCTCTCATGCTACACTTATTCTAAAATTCTATTTTGTTTATTCTCTTAATTGTTTTATTTCTTCTATTAATGGTTTCTTCAAGTTCTTTCTTGTATTGAGTTTCAGTGCCCTTCTTTCACTTTGTTGGCTTTCCTCAAATGTTGGCTTTCCTCAAATGTTTGCGAGTGACGACAAATCACAGGACAGGGGTTATCAGAAGGAGGGTTTTTAATGCTCTATTTTAACCTAGGTGTTGGGCACACCTGTGTGTTATCCTTTTAAGTGTACACTTGTTTTACAAGTTCTCCTGAATGTACGTCACATTTCGCCATAAAGCAATAGGAAAGATTACAGCAGGGGCTCAGGCTGTAACCTTGAAACAACCAACCTTATTTCCTCATGCTATAACATTTAACAGCTATAAAATATTTTACCTGGTTGGCATAACATTATTTTACTTAAACATTCCCATATAATTGGGTAATACTGCACCAGATAATGTAAAAGTCTTAGTGTGTCAACAGAATACAGCTCAGGAACAGGTTTATCTTGTCTTATTTGGAACAATGAATGATGGGTTTTAAGACTCCTTCAGTATTAGTTTCCTAGGGCTGCCCTAATAAAATACCACAGACTCACTTAAACAATAGAAATTCATTTTCTCACAGTCCTAGAGACTATGTCCAAGATCAAGGTGCCAGCATGGCTGGTTTCTAGTGAGAGCTCTCTTCCTAGAGTCTCCTCTTATAAGGACACTAATCCTCTTGGATCAGGGCCCCATCCTTATGACCTCATTCAGCCTAAATTACTTCCTTAGAGGCCTCATCTCTAAATACATCCACACTGGGGGCTAAGGCATCAACCTATGGATCTTCAGGAGACACAAACATTTAGTCTGTAATACCACATCCTGGACATATAAACAGTTGTCTCACCCCAAGTATGCTCTATTTCCTTGGAAGAAGAAAGGTATGACCTCAGACAACTACTAAAGAGGAAGCAGCTCAGGAAATGTATTCCCCTGGGAAGGAAAAGCAAGGGGCAAGTCCTATATGGAAGACAGGACTGAAAGTCAAACTAAATTTCAGTCACTCTTCATATCACAGGCTCCACAATTTTAAAGAAACTTAATTAAGCTCCCAGTTGCCTTAGAGGATACAGAAGGAATATCTGGAGAGAGGTTATTCATTTCTAAGAATGGAGTGGATAAGAATTGCACGAAAAAGAGGCTGCTCATTCCTAAGACCATGGTTCTATATTTCCTTATAGTTATAAACTATAAAATGCATTTTTCAGTAATATGGATTGAAGGCTAGCCCACAAAAAGTCTTAAACCTTAAAGTAGTTGAATTCACATATAATGGTACGGATTGATTTTAGGTAAACCAATTTAGCCTTTCAATTCCTTCTTCTGTCAGTCACAAGCTAAATGAACTCTCATGACGGACTGTAGAAATCTAAACAACTTGTAACGTTGTTTCTCGTGTGTAAGCGTACAAGTAAAAAGGTGTTGATGTGTTTATAAAATTCCTACAGAAAAAATGCTTTCTGATGTTAAAAAAAAATTCACAAATCTACCAATGACCACAAATTTAATAAGTAACTGTAACCAACTAACCTTCTTCTGTTGCGTGCAGGTGTGTTGCATCGTTCCCCTGAGAAGTGATGTTGGCTTGGTCGAACTGAAGGGGGCTGCCTATTTGATGTCATCTCCCATGGTCGCATTGGTGGTGAGGGAGCTGGTGATGCTGATGTATAATCAAAGACTGAATGAGAGAGGCGCTGTCTCTTGGGACTTGGACTATCTTCACTCTGCCAATGCAACAAAATCAATCAACTGAATAAAATCTTTTAAGGATTTTTGCATTACTGTTTACATGCATAGGTGTTTAAGTATGTTTACCACAAAGTGTAAAGGAGGGAAAAAATACACTATCAACCTGAATTAAATACCTTTAAAAGAAACGAGGGGTGGGGTGCGGTGGGGTGGGAAAGGGAGATACACAGTAAATAATATCAAATGAAAAGTTAACTTTTCTTTAAAATATCATAAAATTAACCAGGTAACAACACACAAGGTACACAACAGGGCAATAAACAATTTCTATGGTACTTGACCACCTCTTTAAAGCTCTAATTCAGCTGAGAAAATCTACTATGTCCTCCCATCAGTTAACAGTTACTCTTTTAGGCATTAATTCTTAGCTGAGAGATCAATTTAGGAGGGGGTATAATTTTTTTTTAACATCTTTATTGGGGTATAATTGCTTTACAACGGTGTGTCAGTTTCTGCTTAAGGGGGTGTAATTTAAGTAGGCCCTTGATTTGATTTAAAATCATACTTGCTTGCCTCTTTATTCCTGTTATTTAAGGCCATTACATTTATTATTTAATAATGTTTATGTGGACAAAGTAAAATTTATTTAAAACATTAAAAAACAGTCAACTGATCTAGTTCATCAGTTCTTAACTAGAATGTCATAGAATATCTTTGGGAAAGACATGGCATTTCAGGTAGATCATGGGAGTGGTAGATAATTAAAAACCCATACCTGTTAATGTTGAAGCACAGTCTCAAGTTTTCAAGGGTTTAGCTATAAAATTGGTATGGATCACTTAACTGAATTATTAACTCTCCAGGATTCCCCACACAACTCAATTTTCCAATTGAGTCTCTCATCAAAACTGTCAAAATTACAAGTTAACTGAAAGTCTGATGAGGGCTGTGTGTTTTCTAATAGAGCCTCTCCTATCTCCAGTCTACTCCTGCAAATTCTAATCATTTGGGCATTAGGGAACTTTTGATTGGCACCTGCTGCTACAACAAAAATGTTAATATTAGCTAAAGAATATATGAGGTTACATACTATGTTACAGTTTAAAATATAAGCATATAAAACAGAACTGATTAAACTGACGGGAATGAAGCAAACTGCTAAATGGTTACTTTTGATCATTCTAAATTATTTAGCAGATGTATTCAAAAAACCATGTCATTTTCCTTCTATACTTAAGAATATTATAATTCACATTGTTATAACTAAAATAGAAAATAGTTTTCAGAACCATATACAAATGCTCTTGTAACTTTCCTCACACTAACCTTATTTTCTCCCTATATTTAATGGTGCTATTAAAAGTAGTTGTTTTTAACCCTTGATTTTAATAAGAAAATCAGTTATGTTCTGATAATCCTAAAACTTAGAAAGTGAAAAATAACCATTAATATTTAGATATTCTGATCAAAACAAAACAACAGAACAACTAAGACTTGACAAACTCATACATGAACTACACATAAGCATTAGAAATGTGATCTCCACGTGTGGTAAAACAGACTTGATTAACATTGACTTTCTGAGGTACAATATGCTAGCAACCAATCATAATCATTGGCTTTCATATGTATAAACCTGTACCGCAAAGCTTGATGCAAGCTAGGACATGGAACTCTGAATTCTAAAAATTCACTGCCCAAATGGAGGAGAATGCTACAGATCCACAAAATAACTAAGTATTGAAAAAACACTCAGGCTATCAACCTTTACATATTTTCAGTGATGTTCAGGTTGTGGGTTAGCATATTCTTATTTTACAACAAATGCATTACTTTTAAGAGTGGAGATAAGGAAAGATGACTGAGAAAGTCTCCCATCCCTTCTCTTTGTGTTGTGAAAGGTTCCCAGTGTGTAAGAGGAGACAAAGACTAGGAAGTGGGGCTCCCCTGGTGGCGCAGTGGTTGAGAGTCCGCCTGCCAATGCAGGGGACACAGGTTCGTGCCCCGGTTCGGGAAGATCCCACATGCCGTGGAGCGGCTGGGCCCGTGAGCCATGGCCACTGAGCCTGCGCATCCGGAGCCTGTGCTCTGCAACGGGAGAGGCCACAACAGTGATAGGCCCACGTACAGCCAAAAAAAAAAAAGACTAGGAAGTGAAGGGAAATATGTGGAAGTGAGCTCTTCATTAGGATTATGGTAATAAGCCTTACTTTTTCACTCAAAGTAACAGGAAACCACAACTGATATTTAGTGACATGGGATTACTAAAAGGTTATTTTACTATATGCAATATGGTTTCATCGTATTCCTTATCAATTTTAATACTCTAAGGAACTGTGTAAAAAATTCTTAGTTTCCAGAAAAAGAAAGGGGGAGTAACCTACAAAGAAAAAGAATTAGATTAGCATTAGACTTCCCACAGAAAACAAAAGATGCTATTTTCTGGGGGAAAATAATGTTGAATATAGAGTTTTATACTCCAATCAAACTATTAGTCTAGTATAAGGGAAAAAACAAAGACCTTGCCAGATGTATTAAGATTCAAAGTTGCTTCTCACATATCCATTCAGAAAATTTTACTTGATTGATTTTTATGTATGCGTGCATGCTCTCTCCTTCACCTGGGGACATATATATAAATACAGGATCCAAGAAATAGAAGTAACCCAGAAGTGCAATGAAAAGAAATCCCAGGGTGATGGCAGTACAGCAGGTCTGAAAAACAATCATTACAAATTAGAAAGAATCAGAGGACTCTGAGAAAAATACCATACACAATGTGGATTCAAAAACAGTATGATTGAGAACTTACAAGTTCTTAATAAAACTTAAGCCCACAGCTCTCTTATCATAAGAAATATAAAAAGGCAATCAGGGACTTCCCTGCTGGTCCAGTGGTAAAGAATCTGCCTTCCAATGCAGGGGACGCGGGTTCAATCCCTGGTCGGGCACCTAAGTCCGCGCACCTCAACTAGAGAGCCCGCGTGCCACAAACTACAGAGCGCATGTGCTCTGGAGCCTGCGCGCCACAACTAGAGAGAGAAAACCCGCACACCACAACTAGAGAAGCCCGCGTGCCCCAATGAAGAGCCCACGCGCCTCGATGAAGACCCCGTGTGCTGCAACGAAGACCCAATGCAGCCAAAAAAATAAAGAAAATAAATATTTTTTTTAAAAAAGGCAATCAGAGAGTGGAGGACAAAGATGAAAACAAATCCATATCGTTTTGTCACCTAAAGCATCCTCTGAGTAGGACAGGTAGTCAAAAGATTACAACTCCTCCTCCATGGGCCAAACATGCTACTTGGTTCTGCAATGACTATACAAGTATCCTAATACTATGAAGAATGTTTACTGGTTTTCAATTATTATAATCAACATAGGACAAGGCATGAAAGATCACTGTTGTAGTTACAGAACAGAAATAAGTATAAATAAGTATAATAAAATAAGTATTTTATCAAATAAACTTTGATATAAAGTAACTGTAACGACTTCTGTGACAAAATCATGGACCAGAAGTGAAAATCCTAACATAAACATCTAGAAATAATGGTTTAAATACAAAAAAAAAAATTTAAAGGTATTGCTGGATTCAGAGAAAAAGAGAAATTTCCAAGGACCAGAAACAAAGAGGAAAACTGAAAACCAGGTTTGTTTTTTGATATTCGCAGGAGGGACAGAAGATAAGGTCCTATCACTGAGACCCCTGCATAAGGCCAAAATTTCCAAAGTACTATGCTTTCAATAAAAGGGAAGACTAGAAGAAGTCAGCCATTGGCACAGAGTGTCTACTCTGTATGTACTGAGAACTGGAGAAGGGATCACATCCCTGAGAACTCAAACCACAGGTTAGCTCCTCACACCAAGGCTGGGGTTCAAATTTTTCACTACCCATGTTGTCTGTGAACCTCTAAACTTAGAAATTAATATAAAAACTGATCTAGAATTATGGTACCACAACAACTCTTGACAGAAGTAAATGCAAAGCAGAATCTGGAGGAATACTCCTATTACCTAGGCCAGTGGTTCTCAAACTTTTGCATGCATCAGAAACACCAGATTGTTGGGTCCACTCCCCAGTCTCTCATTCAGACAGTTTGGATTGGGACCCAAGAATTTTGCATTTCTAACATGATCCCATATGATGCTTGGTACTGCTCGTCTGTGACTACACCCTGAGAACCACTGAACTAAGAGATAAGGGACTCTCTTAAGAAAAGTCCCTAAGGATAAATTCACCATTACAGAAAAATTTACGTTTTGAAATCTCAGGGGGGAGCAGTTCCCTCCTGTCCCTGCTGACTCTGTGCCTGTAGGCTGACTAGAAAGTACCAGATGTTGACAACTTAAACCTGTAAGATGTTGAGTCAAGTCAGGTACTAGTACTGTCTCTACTGGTACAGAATACTGTAGAGATATTACAGTACAGAATACGGATGCAGATTCAGGGATCAAGGGAGGAAGGACAGAAGAAAATTAGCCAGCTAGCTTTTATACTCAGTATTCAGCATCTGATAAAATGAGTACAGGATTACACCTCTGTTACACCAAATCTTTATAACCAAAACATCATTATTAGAAGTGAAAACAACCCATAAGAAAGTATTCCACAGTTTCAAAAAAAGCAAATCAGAAATGATTAAATGCTAAATACCATGGGAGAAAAAAAAAACAAATACACGTGCATATGTATAAACACGCACACATAAAATATAAATAATATTTATATATATGTCAGTCAGGAAGTCTTGAAGATAATGCAAACTTTCCCCAAAGCATAAACAGGTTCCAAGTCCTAGATTAAAAATGGTGATTGAAAAGTGCCTCTGATTTCAGCAAACACTAGTGAGCCCCAAGGACTTCTCAAAGGAACAAGGGGGCAACTAGAGTCGGGGAGATAAAATCTCCAATAATCTGGTCCCCTCTCCTCTCATTATTCAGGACTACCATTCATCTCAGATTTACAAATAAATAAGCATAGCAAGATTTATGAGTTCCCAATCCTCTTTTAAACTTCCAGACTCTATTTGCCTTATTCTATCTGACAAAAGATTAAGTTTCTCATTCCACAACCATTAAATTTAAATGGCCCAGGAGAGGAAATACTTACTGAATTCCATTCATTTAAAATAAGAGACATGAAAGCACTTAGAAAACTGAAACACTCTACATAAAGCAACTTGCTAATAAAGAATAACCACCAAGACAGATCCCTTTTTGTAAATAATAATTAATAACTTTACATTTGAATCACATAATGTACAAAATGATCTCTACACATTCTTTCATTTAATTTTCCACAAAGTCTTTGTTTAAACTATATTCAAATTTATGTAAAATATGTTTCTATTAGTGAAGATGTACAAAAGACAATTCAGTGAATATACTGCCTTTGAACTACACAACATACATATAGTCCTGTTTCATATACTTTACAAAGGACTTTAATTTTCTAATGCACAGCTTTGATTCCTCAGCTCAAAAGATTTCAGAACAAAATCCAACCTCATAACCACTCAAACAGTACATCCTCCTGGAATGTTATTTTACTTGTAGGTACGGGAGGGAAAAGAGACTTCAAATATTCTGTTTTCAAAAGTTACCAGACCATGCATTAAAAAAAAAAATCAGAACTTTGCTTTTTGACATGGTCCAAGTCTGTGTTTTTTCATAAAAGGCCAAAGAACAGAACAATTTTATGTGCAGTGAGTGCTTGCAAAGGGAATGTAGTGGTATAACATATTGCAATTCCATCATAATGAAGAGGATAAAATACCATGTGAAAATATTATGTTTCTATATTCGTTGGCCATAACTGCTAACCCAGCAGTGGCTTCCTGAGTTTAGGGAGGCCTGTTTGGCTAATTTCTGAATAATGTATTAACAACCTTAAGTCCTAGATTTTTCTTAGAACATCACTGGTTCACAAAATCTGATTTACCTTGATGCTGTAATTGTACTGTTTTCAAATGCTATATTTAGTTCCACAGAAGCTATAAACAAGGATCAATGAAATAATCTGAAGCATAACCATGAAACCAACAAAAACAGAAAAGCTGCTAAGAACAACCTGAAATCAAGGGATCCCTGTGAATCAAGGGATCCCTCCACATGGAGTCGTTCTGCAGACAACTGAAGCTCAGACTAGATATGTTAATTCAGGACTTTTTGGTATACTACAGATAGATGGTACGTCAACGAAGTTACAGGCATTGACAAAAATTGTTCAAAATAGTTTATAAAATGAAAAGGAAGCCCAATACTGAACCCTGAGAAGCTCCAACATTTTATGTTGAGTACCTGATGAGAGGAGAGTAGAGTGTGGTGGTGAAAGCCAGTGTAATGGAGTTTCAAGGGTTCAACTAAGAGGTCATGTAGAATGAGGGCTGCAAAACATGCACTGTTTTTTTTTTCTAACATCTTTATTGGAGTGTAATTGTTTTACAATGGTGTGTTAGTTTCTGCTTTATAACAAAATGAATCAGTTATACATATATTCCCATATCTCTTCCCTCTTGCATCTCCCTCCCTCTCACCCTCCCTATCCCACCCCTCCAGGAGGTCACAAAGCACCAAGCTCATCTCCCTGTGCTATGCGGCTGCTTCCCACTAGCTATCTACCTTACGTTTGGTAGTGTATATATGCCCGTGCCTCTCTCTCGCTTTGTCACAGCTTATCCTTCCCCCTCCCCATATCCTCAAGTCCATTCTCTAGTAGGTCTGTGTCTTTATTCCTGTCTTACCCCTAAGTTCTTCATGACTTTTTTTCCCTTGAATTCCATATATATGTGTTAGCATACGGTATTTGTCTTTCTCTTTCTGACTTACTTCACTCTGTATGACACTCTAGGTCTATCCACCTCATTACAAATAGCTCAATTTCATTTCTTTTTATGGCTGAGTAATTTCCATTGTATATATGTGCCACATCTTTATCCATTCATCCGATGATGGACACTTAGGTTGTTTCCCATCCACTGTGTTTTAACAATATGGAACTCACTGACTTGAAACTATTTCTTTACAATATGATTTAGTATCTTTATGGTGTATTTCCCTTTATGACAATTTTTGGAAAAGTTTTTGTTCCTGTCTTTCCTTTGATGATCTTATGAATTTAAGGATAACTCTAGGACTTCCCTGGTGGCTCAGTGGTTAAGAATCTGCCTGCCAATGCAGGGGACACGGGTTTGAGCCCTGGTCCAGGAAGATCCTACTTGCCATGGAGCAACTAAGCCCGTGTGCCACAACTACTGAGCTTGCGCTCTAGAGCCTGCGAGCCACAACTACTGAGCCCGTGCTCCACAACAAGAGAAGCCACCACAGTGAGAAGCCTGCACACCAGAACGAAGAGTAGCCCCCGCTCACCACAACTAGAGAAAGCCTGCGTGCGCACAGCAATGAAGACCCAACGCAGCCAAAAGTAAATAAATTAATTAATGGGGAGGAAAAGAATAACTTCGTAAAGCTCTAAAATAAAATATTTTTTTTTTTTAGCTAAAATTTTTGTTAAGTCTATAAATTTGCTGGAGAAGAGACATTTTTACAGTACTTTCAGAAATCTATTTCTTTATATGTATAAATCAGCAAATTTCAATCACCTAACTTTAGTAAATTTACAAAATAAAGTTATCAAATAGCTGTATTAAGAAATGTGCGTGCATGCACACACACATACACACACAGCCCTGAAGAGAAAAGGGAACCCTCCTACACTGTTGGTGGGAATGTAAGTTGGTACAGCCACCATGGAAAACAGTATGGAGGGTCCTCAGAAAACTAAAAACAGAATTACCATACAATCCAGCAATCCCACTCCTGAGCATATATCCAGACAAAACTCTAATTCAAAAAGATACATGCGGGCTTCCCTGGTGGCGCAGTGGTTGAAAGTCCACCTGCCGATGCCCCGGTCCGGGAAGATTCCACATGCCGCGGAGCAGCTGGGCCCGTGAACCATGGCCACTGAGCCTGCGTGTCCGGAGCCTGTGCTCCGCAATGGGTGAGAGGCCACAACAGTGAGAGGCCTGCATACTGAAAAAAAAATACACGCACCCTTACGTTCATAGCAGCATTGTACACAATAGCCAAGACATGGAAACCACCTAAATGTCCATCAAATGGAATACTGCCCAGCCATAAAAAAGAACACACACAAATGGAATACTACCCAGCCATAAAAAAGAACGAAATAATGCCATGTGCAGCAACATGGATGCAACTAGAGATTATCATGCTAAGTGAAGTCAGAAAGAGAAAGACAAATACCATATGATATCACTAAAGTATGGTACCAATGAACCTATCTACAGAACAGAAACAAACTCACAGACATAGAGAACAGACTTGTGGTTGCCAAGGGGGAGAGGACTGGGGGAGGGGTGGAGTGGGAGGCTGGGGTTAGCTTTTCTATATAGAATGGATAAACAACAAGGTCCTACTGTATAGCACAGAAAACTATATTCAATATCCTATGATAAACCATAATGGAAAATATTTTTTAAAAGAATGTATGTGTATGTTAAACACACACACACCTGAAATCAAGGGTTGTGCCACACCTGAAATTCAAGTTCCCCATGATGTACATGACTTTTTAATGAAAGCATACAATCTTCAATCACAATCACTGAATTGGTTGGTAGCACGAAAATGCTAATTTTAAAATTATAGGGCGCAGATAGCAAACAGACATGAGGGAATTTTGGGGGGTGCTGAAACTATCCTATATCTTGATTGTAATGGTCCCACATCTGTATGTGTTTGTCAAAACTCACAGACCTGTACACGGAAAAAGGTGAATTTTACTGTATGTTAATTATACCTTAATTTTAATTTAAAAAAATTACAGGAGGCACTTTGATTCTAATTTTAAATATAGGCTTATTTTTATAGAGATGCAAATGTGCATCTACTTAAACCTCTTTTGTAGTGGAAAAAAAAGAGCAAGAAATACACAAAGCCATCATTTTTAAAGGAACATTAAAATACCAAATAAATGTACACCAGGAAACATACAAGAATATTCATGGCAACACTGTTTCTAATAATAATAATAGAAAAGTGGAGACTACCCAAATGTCCATCAAAAAGAGAAGGGATAAACTATAGTACAGTACGTTCATATAAATGTAACGCTAAAAGCAGGAAAATGAATCTACAGGACACAGCCACATGCAATCAATATAGATGAATTTCACAATGGCAAAAATACACAAAGTATGATACCATTTACATTAAGTTCAGAAACTAAACAGTATAGTATTGAGGTATACTATATGTAGTAAAAACCACACAGAAAAGCAAAGAGATACTGAACACAAAATTCAACAGAGGTTTACCCAAGGCACAGGTTTGGGACAGCACCTGAATATAATATGGAAGCTTCAAAAACATTGGCAATAGTTGATTTCTTAAGCTAGATGGTGGTTTTTTAAAACTTATACATATGTCTTCTTTATATTTTATAACTTGCATATATGAAATATTTCATAATTTTTAAAATTAAAAAACATACAAAATTTGAAAGATTTTGACTAGAAAAACAAGTAAAAAGCAGCAAAGTGCAAAAGTCTTTAATAAACAAGGACAGTGACACAAACTTGGTAAGTAGTGGAGATGAAAAAAGAGATCAAAAACAGGATGAGGGGCTTCCCTGGTGACGCAGTGGTTGGGAGTCCGCCTGCCGATGCAGGGGACGCGGGTTCGTGCCCCAGTCTAGGAGGATCCCGCATGCCGCGGAGCAGATGGGCCGGCGGGCTGTGGCCGCTGGGCCTGCGCGTCCGGAGCCTGTGCTCCGTGGCGGGAGGGGCCACGACAGTGTGAGGCCCGCATACCGCAAAAAAAAAACAAACCAGGATAAGCTTTTTGTTCAAAGACTAGTGATTAAAAACAAGGATCCAGGAGTGTATCAACACTTTCCTTCACCTCTATGACCATCCTACCTACTAGCTACATACCCAATCCCATGCTTGGAGCAGGAAAAAGCAGTAATTTCTTTACCCTTAGAAAAGGCTACAGGGAAAATGATGTCCTCGTAAAAGAGACTAGTTTCAGCTACAATATGGAAGTGAAGAGGGTGTTTTAAGAAAAAAATGGAAGAGGTAGGTGAGTCTGTTTAGAATGGATGGAGTCAAGGGGGAAGGAAAAGCAGAAAGAGTTGGGAGGAAAGGAACTTGGAGGAAAGCCGAGAGAAAACTGCATTAAGGGAATAACTTTCTGAGGATACGACGTGGCTGCATAGGTTCTCGTTTTTACATGGCAACTAAGTTTTATAAGGATGAGAACCATAACTGGAACTAAGAAATCACACCTAATCATGGTATCAGAATTGGTTGAAGGTATCTGACAGTATCTCGAAGGAGATATGAGAAGGATTTACTTTGCTTCATGTGGAACAGTGGGAGGGTAATAAGTGGGCAAAGAAAATCTCCAGTCTCTCTTGGGAGCAAAGTACATTGAGGGCCTTATTCTAAAATTAGAGAAAAGTAAGATTTAAGTTAAATTAGGACTATAAATAAAAACTTAACAGTAACACCCTTCACCTTTCTGCAACATCCAATGGAACTGAGTCTAACTTTTTGGTTTTTATCTTCAAAACATGGGTTTAATTCTTTTTTTAAAAAACTAATTAATTTATATATTTATGGTTGCTTAGGTCTTTGTTGCTGCATGCAGGCTTTCTCTAGTAGCGGCGAGCGGGGGCTACTCTTTGTTGCGGTGCGCAGGCTTCTCATCGCAGTGGCTTTTCTTGTTGCGGAGCACGGGCTCTAGGCATGCGGGCTTCAGTAGTTGTGGCACACGGGCTTAGCTGCTCTGTGGCATGTAGGCATGGATCAGGGCTTGAACCCGTGTCCTCTGCATTGGCAGGCAGATTCTTAACCACTGTGCCACCAGGGAAGTCCCAAAACATGGGTTTAATCTATTGCATTTGGCAGCTACTCTTTGAGTTTAAAGTTAATATTGAGTTAATGCTTAAAGACTCAAAGGAGGTCTGGAGAACACAGAAAGTGTCAAATAACTGTTTATTAGTGGCAGTAGCGACGGTACAAAGTCAATTTCTTCCTTAGCTATATTGGTCTATTGTTAAAGATCAAGCTCTTGCAAGCTAATGCTGTATCCAAAATGGCAGTCAATATGCCATTCAATTCAATACAGATGATGTCTCTTAACATACACTGAACTGTGTTTACAGAATTATCTGTTAACATCCAAAGCTGGTATGATATAGTAGACAAGAAATAGCAAAAGTTGGATTTGAATTTCTGTTCTGCCAACAACTAGATATGTAATTGGGCATCTCAGCGAGATTCTCTGAGCCTATTTCTTCATCTAGAAAACCATCCAGGACTAGTTTATTATGACGGTTAAAAACAAAAGGAGACAATACACACAAAGCAGAGAACCTGGCACAAATATTAACAAAGAAAGCAGATTAAAGAGCCCTAGATCACCTAAACACCTACCCTCAGAAATCCTACACCTCCAATTTAATGTGTCACAAGCATTTCTCTTTCAGAACTAGTCCCAAGTCCCAACCTGTCACTCCCACACAAACAGAAAATGAGCTAGCTCTATCCAAAAGTCCTAGATTTGATTAGCAACTCTCACTACCTCAGGTTTATATACACATGTACAATTACATGACTTGGCCCACAACCCTAGTATACAATTTACATGACTTGGCCCACAACCCTAGTATACAAAAGCAATTCTGTAACTTAGTTTCCTTTGTGGTAATAACGAATTCCATTACTAAAACTTGCTTCTCTAGCAATAATGGATTGTAAATGTAGTAGCCAATGATTTATGTGAGCACATCCTAGTATTCTTGTTAATAACCTAATGACAGTTTAAATCCATTCATACCTTAATTTGTTTTCATTTTGTATGTAACCAAATTTTTAAACACATTTTACCCACAGGTATAAAAAGTTACAGAAAGCAAGTAACCATGTTTTCTCTTTGAAATATGCATTACTATCAAACTCTGGATGTTAAGCAAATAAGTAGTGATGACTTTAAAAAATACCTTACATGCTTCCATTTTTCCTTCCCTATACAACTTCACATATTCTGTAATATCTTCTACCCTCCTACAGAACTAGACCTATTAGGACAAGTGACTAAGACCAAAAGATAAAAAAACAAGAATATTAAGTGGTCAAATAGTAACAGCAGCTCAAGACAAGACAAACATTCTTCAGAAAAGCTGGCTGAAAAAGTTATGTTAAAGACTCCCTCTAAGAAGAATACTTATTCCCACATATAATAGAAAATAAGAAGTAAGAAGATTCTGAGAATTTTGTCTCAAGCCTTCCTAGAAACAACCTAGAATGTATCTTGTGGCTTTCAGCCCTATGAAGGGAAAGGGTAAATATATAAGAACCTGGAAGAAAGCTTTGAAGTGAGCATCCTCTTGAATGGTAGTGTTCTGATCACTTGGGAGGAGAGGGAACAGGCTCTGAAGTCTCACCCTTTCACAAATCACCTTGTTAGGATGGCCAGGTAGAGGTGCTGAATTGGCCCCGGGAGATATCTGGGAAAAAGAGGGAGAAGAAAAGGATAGTTCATGGCTAGCTGCACCAATGTGGAGAATCATGCCTATGAAGGACAGTCTGGATTTTCTAGGTATCTGATGATTTTGTTAGCAGAGACTGAAAAGAAATAAAAAATTAATCTTAAACATCAAAACAAATATAAGGATGACAAAGGTTGCCTCTGGCAATGGATCTCACTTATAAAAACTTTCTTTAAAGGCAAAATAGCACTGCTCAAGAAGGAAAAGTCCTTCCTATGTTTCCCATATAATATCTATTGATATCTTTTCTGTTGGCATTAATTCTGAAACCCTAAATGACAGATAAGACTTCATGTCAAGAAAACCTGAAGTAAAAATCACTTAAGTACAGAAAGATTAGTGTCTACCTGGCGATGATTAATTTTTCATTCTCTTTTTAAGCTAACATTCCAAATGATCATGCAAGGGAAGAGAGATTTCAGAACATCTATGGCAAAATTTCTATAGTGATCCCAAGTATAGAAAACAAGATTTTCATTGTGGAGATCTCAGCTCTATTCAACACAAACCTAGCAACCTTCCTAATGAATAAAGGACAAGATCATAAGCCTCAAAGTAAATGACTGCATGTTTTAAATGCTTGACTAGATTGTGAGTTAATCCCCTTAAACTCATATGTAAGTATACTTAATCTGTAGCATTTTTGATCACAGACATCATGAGTATCACCTGTTCCACTGTGCTGTGGCGTGAACTGCCTTTGGGGGTTAAGGTTTATGTACCCGCTTGTTCCTACACTAAAGACCATGTCTTTAAGGCTGTCTTGTTTTTAGTTTCATTGCTGCACTCATTCCCTTACATGTTAAGTGTCTATTCTGTGACAGGCACTAAAAACAAAAGATAGTTACGATTTCCTACCTTCAAGAAGTATACGCTATAAAAAAGAAACAAAAGCAAATCACTGTATAAAAAAGTATCTTTCGGGCTTCCCTGGTGGCGCAGTGGTTGAGAGTCCACCTGCCAATGCAGGGGACATGGGTTCGTGCCCCGGTCTGGGAAGATCCCACATGCCGCGGAGCGGCTGGGCCCGTGAGCCATTGCAGTCTGAGCCTGTGCGTCCGGAGCCTGTGCTCAACGGGAGAGGCCACAACAGTGAGAGGCCCACGTACCGCAAAAAAAAAAAAAAAGTATCTTTCTGTGATAATGGTCCATACTGGTGCTTTGGAGAGGTAATTGCTAACAGTGTAGTCAAGAAACTACAAAATGTTCAGTGTAACTGGTCAGTAAGGAAGCAGCCAGAGAGGAAGGCAGAGACAGATCATAAAGTGGCATGCTAATTACATGAATAATCCTGCTATAATAACCTTCTTTAGCCCCTTTATAAATTTTTGTTTCTGGTTTGCTACGAGCCTGGTAAACAGATAAATGACCAGGCCTGTTGCTAACAGTAAAATTACTTCCAAAGACCTTCCTAGGATTGAAAGCAAAATTGACGGCAGTAACTTTAGAATTCATTAGTACTGCTCCACAAAATGTTTTGGACATGAACTAAAACTTTTCTCTGTACTATAAACATGAATGTGCCAATACCCTTTACCACTGTGATGAAATATGAATGACTGAATCAAGGAATATTTACTCACTTCCTCTTATAAGCAAAGAGTTATGTTAGAAAATGAAATAAAACATGGATCCCACGCTCAAGGAGCTTATTCTAGTTTTAAAAAGAAAGATGCAAGCAGCCAACTACAGGATAATGTTTTAAATGCCATAATACAGGCAAAAATCAGAGTAGAGGTAGGAGCCCTGGGTTTATCTGAGGGCAAGAGTAGAAAATATTTCAAAGGAAGAAGTAGTTTCACATTCCTGACTCATTTAATGTAAGGAGTGCTTTTACTACTTTAAAGCAGTTCTCTCCTTTCTCAAAATGGTCTCTGTTCCTTGATGTAGGCTTCATGTTCTTTCTGCAATCTTAAGCTTACACTTTGCACAATAAGTACATTTGAAGAGCGTTTTAACAAGGCCATCTACCTTCAACTATCATAGCTAACGCAGTCTCACAAACTGCTGGTACAAGAGCTGGCTGGGAAAACAGATTTCAGTAATACGTGTAAAAAACTGGCAAACCCTGGTCCTTGCAGGGGGAAGCGGGGGGGGCGGGGGAGTAGGGGGAGAGAAGGGAAGAGAGAATTCTAAGATGGTCGCCAAGATTCCCACCTCTGGTGTATATCTCCTGTATAATCCATCCCTCCCTGGTGTGTGGGTAGGACTGTAAATATGGTGAATTTCATTCCCATGATTAGGTTAAATTATATGACCTAAATTACACAAACCCTTTCACAGAGGTGAAGGGATTTTCAAATATAATTAAGATTCCAAGTCACTGAATTTTAAGTTAATCAAAGGGGAGATTACCTTGGGTAGGCCTGACTTAATGAGAGAAAGCTCTCAAAAGAGAAGTTGAGCCCTTCCTAAAGAGATTCTCCTGCCAACCTTATAGACTAAGCTGCTAGGTTCTGAGAAGTCATATGAAGGGGGCCATGTGGTAGAGACCTGAGGGCACCTAGGAACTGAGAATGGTCACCAGTTGACAGCTAGCAAGAAAATGGGGGAACCTCAGCCCTATAATCACAAGAACCACATTACACCAACAACAGTGAGCTTGGAAGAGGCCATCAAGTCTCTAATAAAACTCACAGCTCCAGCCAAATAAGACCCTGAACAGAAGACTCTACAGCTAACCCATACAAGGACTTCAATCCATGGAAACTGTGAGATAACAGACTTGTGTTTTAAGCTACTAAATCTGTGGTTATTTGTTACACACAATAGAAGACTAACATAACAAACATGTACATAATAGAATAAAAACTGTTGTGCCACACTCAAGGAGTTTCTTCTCCAAAATTCTAGCTGTATTAGTTTAATTATGAAAGATGACTTTTTATCTAAGCAATACAGCAGTTTTTAAAACCTCAATCTGGTAATAGTAAACTTCATGCCAGGAACCAAGCTGGGCTTTCTGATCTTTACATACTGCAAGTTAGGGTTAACCAACTTGCTTAAAGCGAAACATCTCATAAACACCAGAGCCATAATTTGAAGCCAAGTCTATCTGGCTCTAAGGTTCAGACTCAACCCACTAAACCACCTTCTAACTGAAGAATTTTAAAAGTAACATTCTTCTTTATAATCTATCTAGTTGGATTAGTAAGGAACAACTATTCCACAATGCCTATTTAAAGCTATTTTAAGCATTTAAAAATAAATTTGTTTCCTTGTAACTTGCTTCTGACTTCCACTACTTCCCTAACTCTCCCTCAGTTAAGATTACTGAGATTATACTATATATGAAAATCAATAGTTCTATTTTTCCCTAATCTACCAACTGCTGAGCATTACAAGGACATGGTAACTTCAGCCTTCTCTCAGGATGCACCTATATTTAAAAAGTCCTGCCATGAAAACATTCCTGAGATAGGACTGAATCTGCAACTCCCTACACTTCTCATTTCTAATGTTTATTTACATATAACTACATGACTAATTCACCCAGCATAACTGTTTTCTATTTCACAAGACTAGAATTATAGAAAACAGTTTAACCTTTTAAGCAATAACACATTTCTATTTTAAGGACATCTTCTGTTTAATGTGGCCTTTCCCTGTCTTGGTAACCATAATATAACCAACAATTTAACCTTTGTGTTAAGAGTGTAGTATTATTGTTACCGTGGCAAATTGTTGCAGTTATTGTGTTAAAAATAACATTGGACTTAGGTCTACATATTGTCCCAGAACTTGCTTCCTCCAAAATCACTTCTGATGACAGCTTCCTTCATTTACATTTTTCTCAGATAAGTGAAGTAGAGGATATACAGGTGTATGATCTCTAGGCCAGTATTAAATAATGTACTTTCCACAAAATAAATTGCTCAAAAGGCCAAACAGCCTTCTCCAAAATGGCCACATTACTCTCCAGAAAAAAAATTGTTCACTGTTACAAAAGCTGCATACCATCTGCTCAAAGGCACTCAAATCATAGGCTAACAGACAAAGGGAAAAAAAAAACCCAAAAAATGATGAGTTAGGTGCTTGGTCAACGTTGACTCCAACAAGTGCCTTACTCCTCTAGGTCCAAGTCTGGGTATCTAAAAAATGAAGAGGTCGAATCCAAATTATCTAAAACTCCAAATATTCTCACTGCTTCCATGATGGCAAATATTAATCTCCTGGAAAGTAATCAAGGAGATTTCATTAACAAATTAACAGTTCGAATAATTGATCTTTCATCTGACAAATTCTGAGATTATATTCCAAAATATGAGAAAAGCCATAAGCACAAATATGTCCATCACATTACAGCAACAATTTAAAAGGGAACTAGAAGTAACCTAAATGTTTAACAAATAAGTATTTCTTAAGTGAGATTATGGTATGTGTGCTTGGCGGACTATTATGCAGTCATTAAACCATTCAAGAACTGGTACTACTTACCGGGGAAGGATCATTACTGTCCAGCAATGGGACACTGTCTTTTTAAAATAAACTATTATTCCCATTCTTGAGTTAAGGCAAACAACAAACTGGGCCCATGTCTTTCTGGGAACAGAGCAGAACCAGGGCTGGTGAAAATAGCCAAAAGGCTCCACCCTCCTTTCTCACCCCACAGTCCAACAAATTAATGGGAAAGGGGGGAAGGGAGGCACGTGCAACTAAGGAAGTCTCTAACTATTACATGTACTGAGCAAGTGAACATAAAGGTTAGGAAAAGTTAAGATTTACACATTCTTTTAATGAATTTTTCTTTCCTTCAGTTCTACAATCCAGATTTGCATGCACAAGGATTATTTTCCCCTGAAGGAAGTATGTCTAAAATCATTTTACTTACGCTGGTAACCTCAAAGTAGATTGCTCTAAACCATCTTTTCAAGATTTATCTCTTAAGAATTACATGGATTTGGAAAATATCTAGACCATGACCAGTCCAAATCAATAAAAAATTTATACATATATACACACACATACACACATTTGAAAAGATGAAGTGTGACTGAGTGCTTTGTAAGTCTTACTGAATAAAAGTCACAATTAATTCAAATACTTATTGCATTTCTACCATGTGCTAGATGCTGTGAAAACAAAAAGAAATATTTCTTGCCCTCAAAGAGATTCAGTCTAGGGAGGGACAAATTCAACAGGAATAAATGAGGACAACAGGGTCCCCTAACATAGAGGGGAGAAGGAAAGCTGTTCAGATCTTTTAAAAACGAACATGAAAAAAAAAAAAGGAACATGAAATGACAGAAAAGCTGGGGAAAAATAAGACTGTACGTGGCCCCTCTTTGTCTACTTGCTCAAATCTCACTCGTTAATTCATTATAGAGTTCAAGCATTTGCTTCATCTACAGATAGACAACATGATGTTAGGAATCTAACATTTACTGAACAAATTAACTAGACTACAACTATAGAGTTCAAATATGTGTTTACAATCCATACACTGTCGAGAGAAAACATAAAGCAAACTATGATTTAACCAAAGATGAACCGACATGAAAACAGATGCCTGATATATGTGGTTAGCAGGAAAACAACCAGAAAACTAGTGACTAGACCCAGACACTACACAACAATCACAGGACTAATCAAGAACTACCTTACTGGGGCTTCCCTGGTGACGCAGTGGTTAAGAATCCGCCTGCCAATGCAGGGGACACAGGTTCGAGCCCTGGTCCGGGAAGATCCCCCATGCCACGGAGCAACTAAGCCCGTGCGCCACAACTACTGAGCCTGCATTCTAGAGCCCGCAAGCCACAACTATTGAGCCCGCATGCCACAACTACTGAAGCCCGCGCGCCTAGAGCCCGTGCTCTGCAACAAGGGAAGTCACGGTAATGAGTAGCCTGTGTGTGCACCGCAAAGAAGAGTAGCCCCTGCTCGCCACAACTAGAGAAAGCCTGCACGCAGTAACGATGACCCAACACAGCCAAAAATAAATAAAATAAACAGTCTAGCGATGTAATTAAAAGCCTCATCCAAAGCAACTGCAGACACAACAGGTCTACACTCCACATTATGATGCTAACATATTCAATTATGTCTGACTGTGCCATCCTCTGTCCACCCTTGCTCAAAATTCAGGTTGCTCTAGTACAGAAAATTCTCAATAGTTACTCAGATTAATAACTTCCAACTTAAGTTTAGCTATAAAAATTGGATGGGTAGATAAAACTCAACAAGTACAGAAACACACTACCTTCCAGAGTCACAGAAGATATCAGAAGTGGAGGGACCATAGAGAACATTTAAATCCAACTCTCATATTTTACAGATGAGGACTCGAGGAGCACGTGGCTAATTTGTGGCAAAATTTATTCAACTATAGCCTCTCAAGGCTACCAAGTCTTTTAGAAACAAGCCTTACAAAAATTTACAAATATCAACTTAAAATTGAACCCCTATAATGAATAGTTTAAGGTTTATTAAGTTTTCAAGTGAAATATACTATGCCAATACGTTTATGAGCCAGCAAGAGTTGGAGTACATTAAATGATACAATTCCTACTTAAAAATCCAGTTAGTAATTTTCATCTATTTACTGCAAGTATTGAATACATGCCAGCTGCAATGTAACTGATCTGACCTCTATATTTGGTCTTGTAGTGTTACTCCTATAGAAACCCAATTTCTTCCAATGGAAGACAGAAACAATTTTACTTTGATCCCAACTGTCCCTAGATCCTCATTAAGTTTTGATTTCTTAAGAACTGAGAGAATGGATTTTTTAAAAAAATTTAGACTAGTTACCAGGGCTGCTACCTACTTAAAGGAATTTTGCGGTAATTGTGTTAACAACAGTACCTGCAATCGAGGCCAAATAGTATCCAAAAAGGCCTGCAATTCTAAGGTAATAAACGACTGTGAATGATTTGCATACTTAAATTTTCGTATATTAAGTGCGCCTCGTAAGAAAAGAGAAAAGGTAATTCAATATTACATTATTCGTTTCTATTTACGGTGCAAGAACTAACATACCCAACTTTTAATGTTAACAGTATACATCATTTTTGCAGCATAAAGAAAAAAACAAGGTCTTACAAGTCCTACACACGTAAACGAAAACTTTACTCTCTTTGGCCCTCAATACTTTGAAAAACTCTCGGCTCAAAACCAACCTCTTCCATTCTTCAGCCCTGAAAGGAAGAATTCCCAACCCGAGAACAAAACGCAGCCTGTTCAGAAACCCGCGGCGTCACAAGGACGGAGACAGGACCCTTCTGACTGGGTTCTGCGTTGTCCTGAGTGACATCATTTCACCTGCGCCTGAGCAAAAAGGGAGGGAGCAAAAGAGCGAGGCCATCTGCCAGACGCGGCGGGCCGGCGCTCCCGAGGGCTGTGCCCGCACCTCCTCGCCGCTGCCTCGGAAACAAAGAGCGCCGGGCGGCCCGGCCGCGCCCCGCTGAACACCAAGCAACCTCATCTCTAGCGCGGCCCCGCAGGCTCCCAACGGCCCAAGGCTCGGCCCGTCCCGCCCTCGTGCGGGAACCAACGGCTGCGGCAGCCAGTACCTGCAAAGGAAGGCTCCGCCCTGCGGGGCTACTCCCGCGGCTCCTCGCTGGGCCACCGCCTCCTATTGTGACCGCTCGTCCAGCCAGCGGCCAGCTCGCCAGATCCTCTGTTCCCGGGCCTTCTCAACCCTGGAACCCGGGCTCCGACCGACGCGCTATCACGGCGCTTCCTTCCTCCCGGCACCATCACACGGGCCGCGCCAAGAAACGACGGCTGCACGCCCAGAGCTGACAAAAGTCGGCTAACGCCTCGGGGTCTCCATCCTCTCGACCCCCGCGCCCTAACCGCCCCGGCCGCCGCACGACCCCGCACCGCTGCACGAGGGGGCCCCGCCCCGCTGCACCCCTCCCCGGTGCTCGCTGACCGGGCGCGCCGGCGCAGTACCCTGCGCTGCGCGCGCAAGCGACAACCCCACCGCTAGGCCGCAAGATGCGCGAGCACGCGGCCCTCCCACTTCTCGGGTCTGGGTCGCTCCCACCCCACCCCGCCCCCTCTCCTGAACAAACCTCGCGATCCCAGGGCGCGAGACCGCCTGTCGCTCCGCCCCTTTCCCCCTCGGCTTATCTCCGCGCGCGGAGCCCCCTTTGTTTCCACCCGCGGGGGGAAGGGGGCGGGGCGGGCTGCAATCGTCCAGGCGCGCGACTCGGACTAGTTCCGGCAACAGAGCCGTCGCGCCGCACCCCTGCGCAGCCCCGCCCCGCCCCGCCCCCCGTGCCTGGCGCCCGGAAAGGCTGCCGCTATGCCGGGCCGCGGGCGGGCCGAGCCTAGGCGTTCTATATATTTCTCCCCAAGTGCTGCTGCAAGTCCGTGCGTACCGCCTCCAAAACTCAGCCATCAAACAGTAATTAACCTCACTCAAATTCCCAATATAGTATGTATTCATGTGGCCCAAATGTTAGGAATTTTTATTGACGTAGAGAGAGGTGATTTGGCCAAGGTGTCTTTGGCCAAGGTGTCTCAATGGAGAGTCAGGTTCAAACCCAACTTGTCCTACTGTAAGGCTCAATTAAACAGTTATTCATATTGTGCTGAGGACAGGAAATGAGATAGGTACGAAGACCGAAGCTGGCATGGTGCCTGTCCTAATCATGTTCGAGATCTAAAAGAGGAAGTAAGATCTTCCATAAAAGCGCAATAAATACAAGGACAAAATAGTTTAAATGGTATCGGAGGAAAAGAGGGCAGTCAAGGGGACAGTATCGAAGAAGTGGGTTTTAAGCAGATAGGAATTATGTCTTCAAGGATGGTGATCATATTTCAGTCCAATCATCAAAAGCCCAGGTTCTGGTTCTTTTGGCATTACTTAAACCAGTCTCCTTCCTGCTGTGGGCCTCAGCTGCCTCCTGTAGAAAATTAGGGAACCAGACTAAAATGATGTTCCAGGACCCTCTGAACCTCTATGCATTGATACGAATAACACGAAAGGGTAATTATTTGTGAACATCTGTCTCCCATATCACACTGGGCGACCTGTTTTGACTCTGTAACCCTAAGGTCTAAACCTACAGCCTGAAATACAACAGCAGGTGCTTAGCAACTGCTGAATTCAAAGTTCCAGCAATAACATCACAGGTTTTTACAACTCCTGGACAAAGAGAGGCTAGAATGAGATAACTGGCCCCCATGAACAAGTCCCCTCCCCCAGCCCCACACCACCATATGTAGCCCAGTTATCTAGCTGACTGTTCTCCCAAAGCCCTCTCTGCTAGTCTTCCAAAGCAGCCAATTTGGAGATGATTACATTCAAACTTTTAAGGTTTCCCCCCCGCCTCATTTCACAGTACAGAGTCATAAATCCCAACCACACCTTTAGGTGCATCCAATGTAATCCACTTCTAACATCTGGATCCCCCATAATACCCCCTTTACTGCTGTGGATTCACCTAGCATTACAGATCTTCCAACAGAATCTCAGCTATACAAGCTTCCTTACACAATACAGACCACCCTGAAACAGCTTTTCTTGTTTACTTGGGCATGGGCTATGTAATGAGAGGGGGAAATAGAGACAAAAATTGGGAACAGGGAGGGAAATTACCATTTGGAAGCTGTCCAATCCTAAGAGTCAGGTTCCTCAAGTGCTGAATTTCAGCAGCAAATATCTATTACAGTCCTCCAGGGTTCCTAACCCTTAAGCTTATGTGAATTCCCCCTGGGCTTCAGCCAATCCTTTGTCAGGCACTCTTTGAGAACCCTTCTCAAATGGCTGAGATCTTAGTTAACCGGGATCTGAAGGCTTCACCTAAGAAGTCTGTCTACATGTAAACAATGCTCCCCACACCTCAAGGTTGAATCGTTGGAAATTCGTACTGCAATTTCTTTTCTAGTTGATTTTCTTAACCAGAAAATCTGGTACCCTGCTAATAAACACCTGATGAGTGGGTTACGTTTTAAGGTGGGCCACTGACCACCTAATGTGGCAGGAAGTAAATTATGCCAGAGCAGTGGCTCAACCCCAGTCCACCTAAAATTTTACTTGGTGTCGGTCCAAAAAGGTGGGAAGCCTTGTTGGAGAGGTGTCCAATGGATCTTTTTGCAATGATGGAAATGTTCAACATCTGCAGCATCCAAAAGGTAGCCATTAGCTACATACATATGGCTACTGAGTGAGCACCTGAAATGGGGCTAGTGCAACTAATGCATTAACCAGGATTGTTTAAACAGTCACATGTGGCTAGGGGACAGTACAGCACTTGTGCGAAAAGTAGTTGCTTGTAGCAAGAACTTTTGAGAATTCTGACTCCAAGACTGCCCTTTAAAATTCGTTTTCATGACAGAAATGAAAACTGTGAATGCCTACTAAAAACTTCTCCCTGGGGTACCTAAGTCATTTAAGTCCCCTCAACTTCTAAAATAAAAATATACCAGTATGTTGCTTACCAAAGAGGAAAATATTGCAGTTCCTTCCAATGTATCTGGTCACTGGGATTGTCTACCCTGGTGCCCTACCAGCCTAACACATGGGAATGACAGCTAAGATTTTTTTATTGGGCAGCATGGGATCCAGAGATAAATTAGGTGGTATTGATATCTTTACAATATTGAATCTTCAATCTGTAAACAGGTAAGATGAACCCTTCTATTTACCGGAGTTGTTGATTTTTTCAATAATGCTTCACAGTTTTCTGTAGAGGTCTTGCACATTTGTTCTAGGGTCTATTCTAGGTTTTATATATAATTATTAATTCTAATAGTTTTGTTAATTTTTTTTCAGTTTTCTACATATACAGTCCTGTTGGCAGAGAATGACTGTTCAATTTCTTTCTTTCCCACGTGGTTTCCTCTTGTCTGCACTTGCTAGGACCTCCAGTTCAATGCTAAATAGATACAAGTGAGAGCATGCATCTTCATCTTATTCCAAAACTGGAAAGCTGGGCTTCCCTGGTGGCGCAGTGGTTGAGAGTCCACCTGCCGACGCAGGGGACACAGGTTCGTGCCCCGGTCCGGGAAGATCCCACATGCTGCGGAATGGCTGGGCCCGTGAGCCATGGCCGCTGAGCCTGCGCGTCCAGAGCCCGCAACGGGAAAGGCCACAATAGTAAGAGGCCTGCATACAGCAAAAACAAACAAACAAAAAAAACTGGAAAGCTTCCAACATTTCACCATTAAGTATGATGTTGGCCGTAGGTTTTTTGTAGATTCCTTTAGCAAATCAAGGGAGTTCTTTCTTATTTCAAATTTGTTAAAAGTTTATCATAAAATGGATATTTAATTTCATCAAAATTTTCTGTATATGAGATAATCATGGATTTTCTGTTACTGGGTGAATTACCTCGATTGTTTTTTGGAGGTTAAACCAATTTTACATTCCTAATAAAATCATGTCATACTGCACTACTCTTTTTATATATTGTTGGATTTGGTTTGCTAATATTTTGCTTAGAATTTTTACATCTGTGTTCTTAAGTGAGATTAGCTGTTATTTTCCATTTTTTGTAATGTCCTTATCAAGTTTTGTTACAGATATTATGCTAGCCTCAGAAAATGAATCACAGAGTATTCTCTCTTTTTCTATTCTCTACAAGAGTTTCTATAAGATTGGTGTTATGCCTCCTTTAAATGTTTGGTAGAATTTGCTGGTTAGCTATCTGAACTTGGAATTAGATTTCTTTAGTAGTTATGGATTTCTTGTCAGATTTTGTCTTTTCCTTATTTCTTTTCTTTTTTTTTTTTTTTTGGCCACACCGAGCAGCATGCGAGATCTTAGTTCCCCAACAAGGGATCGAACCCATGCCCCCTGCATTGGAAGCATGGAGTCTTAACCAATTAGACTACCAGGGAAGTCCCTTTTCCTTATTTCTAACAAAAGAAAAACAATTATAATCTTAGGACATATATAAGGAAGAGCTCATTCTGAAACTCACAGGCAACAAGAGAAAAAAATAGATAAATTGGATTACTTCAAAATGAAAAGGCAACCTACGGAATATAAAATATTTCCAAATCATGTCTGATAAGAGGTTAATATCCAGAATATATAAAGAACTACAACCAAACAAAATCCAAAACCTGATTATAAAATGGGCAAAGCACTGAAACAGACACTTCTCCAAAGACGTACAAATGTCCAGTTAAGCACATGAAAATATGTTCAACATCACTAGTCAGGAGGGAAATGCAAATCAAAACCACAATGATACTACCTCACACTCATTAGGATGGCTACTATTAAACAAAACAAAAACAGAAAACAACAAGTGGTGACAAGGATGTGGAAAAACTGGAATCCTTGTGCACTCCTGATGGGAATGTAAAATGGTGCAGTCACTTTGGAAAACAAAATAGTGGTTCCTCAAAACATTAAAAATAGAAAAAAAAGAAAGAAAGAAAGAAAGAAATGATCTAACAATTCCACTTCTAGGCATATACCCAAAAGAGTTGAAAGCAGGGTCTAAAAGAGATATTTGTGCACCTATGTTCCAGCAGCATTATTCACAATAGCCAAAACGTGGAAGCAACCCAAGTGGCCATCCATGGATGAATAAACAAAATGTATTATACACATACAATGGAATATTATTCAGGCTTTAAAGGGAAGGAAGTTCTGAGGCATGCTACAACATGGATGAACTTTGACAACATTATGCTAAGTCAGTCACAAAAAGACAACTATTATATGACTTCACTTGTATGAGGTACATAGAGCGCTCAAATTCAGAGACAGAAAGTAAAGGGCGACTGCCAAGGGTTGGGGGGAGAAGAGAGTGAATTATTGTTTAACAGATATAGTTTCCATTTTGCAACACAAAAGAGTTCTACAGATTGGTTGTACGATGTGAATGTACTTATTAACACTACTGAACTGTACACCTAAAAATGGTTAAGATGGTAAATTTTATATTGCAGATTTTACCACAATTTAAAAAAATTCTTATCACAATAGGAAAAGGGATATTTAAAAAAATATAACATCACTCCTTTGCTTAAAACCTTCCAAAAGGCTTCCATAATACGCAGAATTGAAACTTCTTTCCCTGGCTTACCAAGATCCACTTGATCTAGTCTGTGCCTACCCCTTCAACCTCATCTCATACCACCACTTCCACCCTCATCCACCTTGCTTGTGCACAACAGCTTTCCTTCTGTTTGTTTCAATTTCTAGCCTTATGGCCTTTGCACTAGATGTTTCCTCTCCCTAGCATGTTCTCCTATGGTCCAGATTGTCTCGATTTGTTCTTTTCCATCTGTCAGATCTTAGCTTAAGTGTCATCTTCTTAAAGGCCTTCCCTAACACCTAATCTAGAGTAGCCAACTGCCCAATTACTTGCACAGTACTTAAGAGTATCTGATAATTTACTGGTTTACATATACAGTTCATTTTCTGTCCCATCCACAAAAAATAAGCACCCAAAGAACAAGGACCTTCTTTGTCAGTCTTTTCACCATGGTACTCTGGTGACTCAGTTATCCCTGGCACATAGTAGACACTTATAAATATTTGCTGAATGAATAAATGCACAATTTTTAAAAAATGACCTAAAGCCCCACAATTGAAGACAAGTTAAATAAATTACCATGTACCCTTATGGTGGAACATTATGTAGACATTTTAACTGATGTTTAATGTATATATAATGTGCAGATTATATTTTTCAATATGGCCATTGATACGTTCTCCCATCCTTCATTCTCTTCTTATTATGTAGACATTCCTCCCCAGTGGTAGGATTGATGCTCCCTCCTCTTGAATTTGGTAAGGCCTGTAACTATGGTGGAAGTGAAGCTTTGTGACTTCTGAAGTTGGGTCATAAAAGGCCATACAGCACCTGTGTGGTCCTCTTGGGACAGTCACTCTTAGAATCAAAGCTGCCATACTGTGAGGAAGCCCATGCTACATATAGGTGCTCAGGCTGAGGGCCCCAGTTGAAGTCCCAGCTAACAACCAGCATCAACCATCAGACATGTGAGTGAAGACATCGAGATGACTCCAACCTTAGCCACCATCTGACTGCAACTGCATGAGAAATTCCAAGCAAGAGCCCACCTAGCTGAGCACAGGAAAACCCAGAACCATGAAAGATACCAAAAGATATGCTTTGCACCACTGAGTTTTAGGATAATTAATTACACAGCCATAAATAATCAGTGCTTTAGTTTTGTTTTAACCATGCAGAGAATGCAAAGAAAAATTTGAAGGAAAAAAATGCATGTTAAGATTGTTATCTATTGAAAGATGGTATGTTTACTTATGACATATTCTATTTCCCCACATTTCCCTAATGGAACACATGTAACGATATAATACGAGGCATATGGACTTCCCCGGTGGTCCAGTGGTTAAGAATCCACCTGCCAATGCAGGGGACAGAGGTTCGAGCCCTGCTCCAGGAAGATCCCACATGCCGCAGAGCAACTAAGCCTGTGTGCCACAACTACTGAGCCTGCGCTCTAGAACCCGCGAGCCACAACTACTGCAGCCCTCATGCCTAGAGCCTGTGCTCCACAACAAAGAGAAGCCACCGCAATGAGAAGCACGACGAAGAGTAGCCCCCGCTCACCGCAACTAGAGAAAGCCCGCGTGCGGCAACGAAGACCCAACGCAGCAAGCAAGCAAGAAATAAATAAATAAAATAATAATACGAGGCATAGGGAGATTTTTAAGCACAAGGGGCAAGAACAATAAAAGGACTTTTAACTGACATTTTTTAACTGACCAGAGAAGATTTAGGAATGGCCAATAAACATATAAAAAGATACTCAGCATAGTTAGTCACTAGAGAAATGCAAATTAAAACCACAATAAGATGCCACTTCACACTCACTACAGTGGCTATAATTTAAAAGACAACCAAAGGCTTCCCTGGTGGCGCAGTGGTTAAGAATCCACTGGCTAATGCAGGGGACACGGGTTCAAGCCCTGGTCTGGGAAGATCCCACATGCCACAGAGCAACTAAGCCTGTGCGCCACAACTACTGAGCCTGCACTCTAGAGCCCGCGAGCCACAACTACTGAGCCCGTGTGCCACAACTACTGAAGCCCGCGTGCCTAGAGCCCGTGCTCCGCAACAAGAGAAGCCACCGCAATGAGAAGCCCGTGCACCGCAACGAAGAGTAGCCCCTGCTCGTTGCAACTAGAGAAAGCCACACACAGCAACGAAGAACCAAAGTAGCTATCAATCAATCAATCAATTTATAAAAGACAACCAGGAAAAAAGTATTGGCAAGTATGTGAAGAAACTGGAACCCT
This sequence comes from Stenella coeruleoalba, assembly GCF_951394435.1. Classification (NCBI taxonomy): domain Eukaryota; kingdom Metazoa; phylum Chordata; class Mammalia; order Artiodactyla; family Delphinidae; genus Stenella; species Stenella coeruleoalba. Next base: position 86,827,956 of record NC_137153.1, read on the forward strand.
CAATTGGAATGCAAAATGGTGCAGCCACTTTGGAAAAGTTTGGCAGATCCTCAAATTGTTAAAATCATGTGAAAACAAAAACACACTCACAGGCAAATGTTCACAGCAGTGTTATTCACAATAACCAGAGCATGGAAACAAATATCCACTAACTGGGGAACTGATAAACAAAATGTGCTAGATCCACACAATGGAATATTATTCACCCATAAAAAGGAATGAAGTACTGATTTATGCTACAACATAGACAAACCCATGAAATCATCATGCTAAGTGAGAGAAGCCAGACACAAAAGGCCACATATTGTGTGATTCCATTTATATGAAATGTGCAGAACAGGCAAATCCATAGAGACAGAAAGATTAGTGGTTGCCAGGAGCTGGCGGGAAGGAATAATGGGGAGTGATTGTTAATGGGTATAGGTTTTTTGCGGGGTGGTGGTAAGTGTTCTAAAATTAGATAGTAGAGATAGATGAACAACTCTTTGAATATACTAAAAACCACTGTTTGAAAAGATGAAAAATATTTTACACAAATATAACTTTAAAAAATCTGGTTAATACTAAAATTCCAATTGCTGTTACTTCTGGGGAGAGGGATTGAAGGTAGTGCTGCATATCTTTTTACAATCAACATGTAATTTTTAAAAAAACTAAAAACTTAAAAAATTAAGATAAAAGGAAGTATACAGTCATGGAAGAAAAACCAGTATAGCACATTTCCCATCTTTCTGAAAGCAGTCTGTGTGCGAATACCTGTACACAACTCAGATTGGTACCGTCTTCCATGACAAAGGGACTGAAGGCTAGCAAAAGGAAGTTTTGTCCAGAAAAGACTTCTGCTCTGAGGAGCCATTCACATGCAGTTTAGAAAGAACTCTCCATTTCCCTCTCTCAAATGGCCAGACTTCCCAGAAGTATTACCAGGCCACTATGAAAGAGTGTACCATTGAGGCTACAAATTAATTCATCTCACCTGAAGGAATAGTCTCCTTTTATCATATTGTTCAATGTTTTATCTCATTCTCAGGACAGACCTATTCCCCCATGTCAAGCTTGTTCTCACTGTGAAGATGACTACTTAATAATCCCAAGGTGACATTAGCTGATTTAGGTTAACTTCAGTATCTAAGTGAAACATAAATATGCTATCACAATCACATTTTTGTGTTATTCTTTATACTTTTAAACTGCTTCTACATAACCATCACATTTGATCAGTGCAATACAGCAACACACAATGTGAGGTTTCTTATAAAGAAGCACAGATTTCTGAGTATGAATCAGGGCAGGGGTGTCAGGTTAGAGAAGCCTGGAGTAACAAATAGTCATGAATCACAATGGAGGCCAAAAGGAGCTGGGCAAGAAAAAACTGACAGGCAAAGATTACCTGCCAAGTGACTTGGTTCACTGTGATTCTCCAGGGCCTTCTCCACTTGAAGATATTTTCCCCTGAGCATGTCAGAGTTGAGTGGGTAAAGCTACATTAGGAACAGATTTCTTCAGATGGTCAAGTACAGACTCTGGAATTAGGTAGCTTGTGTTTGAATCACAGTTTTACTACTTACTAACTGGGTAACCTTGGGGAAACTACTTAATCTATGTCTCACATTCCTCACCTACAAATGGGGATAAAACAACCCCTATTTCAAAGGGTGTTTAGAAGGTAATCTTCTCCCAATACTCCTATATCCCTTACCTGATTTATTATTCTTCATAACACAAATGAACTAACAGTATCTTTATTTATGTCTTGCCATCTCCCTAACCCACTTACAGAGAGCAAGTTCCATAAGAGTAAAGATTCCTGTCTGTTTTGTTCAATACACTGTCCCCAATGCCTAGAACAATGCTTAGTTCATAACAGGTACTCAAATATTGATATATAATAAGTGTTTGCTACCTGGAAATTATAGGGTATGACATTGTGAATGAATATAAAAATATTGCTGGAGGGCTTTGTGTCAATTGCTATGCCCAATATAAACTGAACATGAGAGTATGTAACTCACAGTAGTTAACAGTAAACCTCAGAGCTGGAAACAGCTCCTTCCCACACTGTAGTGACAAGCTGATGTACAGCAGCAGAGAAACTTAAGTTGGAAAACAAGCCAAACCATGGAATTTGGGGGCTTGCCACCACTTCCAAGGTTGTAGAATGGAGGTCCGACAAATGGACTGGCCCTTTTTCTCCTTTGTTCCACCCACATCACACATGAATTAGTTAAAATTCAGACAATGTTTAAGAAAAATCAACTTTTGTTCCCAAATCTGAGAAATGGACCATGCCTGAAAGCTAAGTGAGGATAATAAGCAAAGCATCAATATGTGTTTTGACAATGTTTTCAGAATAGCTAGACAATTACTTTACATGGCTTGTATCAGGGACAGAAGATGTGATCTAGCTGCAGCACTCCATGGTGACTCCTGAACAAGTCTCTTCTCCCACTGGGGTCACAGCTTGCAAGTTTATTTTAAAAAGAGGGTTGAATTAGCTGTGCTCTATAATCCCTTCAATTCTCAGAGAGAGAGAGAGAGAGAGAGAGAGAGAGAGAGAGAGAGAGAAAGAGAAAGAGAGAGAGAGAGAGAGAACACACATACCTATCCAAGTGGCATATATCAGATATCAGGCAGCAGGTTTTGTTGCTGCTTTTGCAAAACCAATACCCATTTATTATAGAAAGAAAGAAGTCAGAAGCTGCTACAAACACAGAGATCTGATTCTTGTCCTATCCACCACTCTCCTCCCCAGAATGATGTCTAATGATCCTATTCAAAACTGCAATCTGTAACATCCAACTCATGGTGGTCCTCATCCCACTTATTCTGCTGTACATTTCTTTAATCCATTGTGCTTATTGTAGCATACTATATTACTTATGTGTTATGTTTATTTTTTTGTCTGCCTCCCCCAGTTAGACTGCACTCATGAAAAAACAGCAATCTTTGTTTTGTATCCTGATATATTCCCTAAGTGCCAAGAAACATAGCTGCCTATCAACAAATATTATTTGCTGACTGAATCAGTTGAATCAATTATAAATATAGTCAAGAGACCCTAATCCATTCTCTCCATTTCCCTCTGGTAAACCATCATAAATATATGCATGGTAGGCAGGAGAGGAGAGCAGTCTCTGACAGTTCTTTGATCTGCTGATCAAGTGACAAAAATCCCTAAAATTTCTCTGCCCTCCCCCCATGTATTTCAGGAAAGATCCCATCCTAAAAGCACAAGATGAGTCATACAAAGATTCAGAAATTAGGAGGAAAAACATTTTAAAGTAGATAAAAAGTATCTGGCAGAAATGGACAGAAATCTCATCTCTTGACTCTAAACCTGGAGACAGAACAGAGAATAGTCTGGCTTCTCCACTGTAAATGAACAATGGATAGAGGCATATTATACCTAGCTGCGGAAAGAAATTTTAACCCCCAAACATCTTTACAATGATGTAACACAATTCTTTGTAATATTACTGACCAAAAGTGATTTTGCCTTTTCTATCAGTCTTATTTTCAAATGCTCGTCTAAAATCTGTGGTATACTGAATTTTAGGGAGCTAACTATATAGTCTAGAAGTCTTTTTCAGTGGCTTGCTTCTAAAAGAAGTTAAAAGTTAAACCCATGCCTCTGGATTATTATCATAATAAGAGAGAATCTGGAATACTAAAATCATACCACTCTCTCTGTAAACAGACTGAAATCTGACTGAGCAAAGCTCACAAAGACAGAGAGAGCAACACACAGAACAAAAAGGCCATTTGGAAAATCCCAATGATCAACCAACATCTTGATCAAGCTCCAACAGGATGAGGGAGGAGGATCTTGATTACAACAGCGCAGAAAAACAGCACTTGGATTGGTCTGCCTGGGGAAACTACCAGGGGACTGATACATTCCTGCATACAAGACACAGGAAATGGGAGGGAGACCACTGGAAACTGATGATGGAAAAGACTAAATTTAAGCCCATCCAATATCAGCAGCCAGACGTTCCAAACACCAAGCCCACATTAGTATCTACTTCAAGGGCTGGGCCATCAAGGGTGCTGATGAGTACTGGAAAGCCCCCAAAGACCAGTTTCTTTAGAGATAAAAAGAACAGAAGCAAAATACCAAAAGTCTGGACCTGATTTAAAAAATAAAAAAGGCCCAAAGCAGGATTCTTTTGCATGAATCAGACAGGTTCCACCGTCATTCCTCAACATTTAAATTGGGCTTTGGAAACAGCCAAAAAAAAGTAAGCATGAGAATAAGCCATAATACAATCAACCACAAAACAAACCAAATCGGAATGTCTGAGGTATTTCAAATTGAAAACAGACACAAATTGATGAAATAGTTATCAGCTTTGGGAGCACCTGTTCATATATTAAGATAACCCATCCAGGCTGTGCAGGAAAAGAAGAAGCACAGTGACAGAGACAGGAATGGGGGTAAGGAAATGCGTTATCAGGAGTCCAGCCCACCTCCTGGGAATTATCTGCAAGTTTTCTGGAGCAGTCTTAGTGAGCTGGCACACAAACCAGCAAGGCTCTCTGCATCTCAACATTGTGCCCCCCAAGTCACACTCTTCTGCCCCTACGACCAGTTATGCAAGTGAATCCAGTGATGTAAGGGCAGCATGCATTTTCACCATTGTAGACATCAACACGGACCTCACCTTGTCACTGTCATCATGACAAATGTGGTCGTGATGGATGGACTGGCACTGAAAAGAAGCACCAACACTACCTACAAGAGAAAGGGAGGAAAAGTTAAGATGCAATAATTCCTTATATTTAAACGGCTTTACCAGTTAAAAGTGCCTTTATATCCATCATCCCATCTAATCCTCAACAATACTCGGAAATAGGCAGGATAGGGATTGTTATTCATGCAGTTTGAGCAAAACAAAACACAGAGAGGCTGACTTGCACAACGGAGCAGTCAGTGAAGTTGCAGGTCTGAAACCAGAACCCCATTATTCAAACCCCTAATTCACCACTTTCTACTACACTAAGTGGTTAGTTTTCAGAGTAAGGCCACCTAAGAAAGCACAACAGCCTTCAATAAGGCAAACTTCTATTTAGAAAAAAGTATACTGCTTTTCAGACTACACATAGTTTCTTTGAGGAAAAAATTGACCCTATAAATTTTCAGCATACAAATAACACAATCTAATACACAATCGTAAGATTATAAATAGGTTTTTATTACTTTAAAAAATACATTTTTAATATACACAACCATTTGTTAATTTGAAGAACTATCTCCTAATAACTGCTCTATGACAAAAGTGACATTTCTAACCAATAGGAAAACAAATGACATTTAAAAAATAATCTTGGAGTAAGAAAAACCTTCTGAAAGATGATACTAAAAGAAGAAGGTGTAAATGAAAAATCAGCATGCATGACTGTGGACCAAAGATGAGCAAAACCCGTTCTCCCAATGTATGAGAATTCAACCTTGGGTTAATCCCTGTTAACCTGATTAAACAGCATACCACCTATGTTACCTGGCAACATTTCTTAAGATAGAAATTACCAAATTAGTAAATTGCATCTGGACTGGAAGTACAATAGCCACTTAGTAGGAAGCCACGTTCTTGAACTTCTCTGAGTATGGTGACATGTTACCTAATTAGGCATGTCCTGGCGAAAGATCCTGGAAACTATGCCCATGGAGTTCTCTGCACCACACAATGTGGATTTCATCTCTTTGAATCTAAGCTGTGAGAAGAGCACTTCAGACCTAAGCTGTGAGAAGATCACTTCAGAAAGAATGAACTGCTGCAAGGACTCCCACTGTCTTACTGATAAGTTATAGCTTCTGTCCTATATTCTTCTGAATAAATGTTGCCAAGTGAGACCTATGGTGGTTTTACCAGTCTGAATGTGCAAATGTTTAGTTGAACCTAAGAAAACATCCCCCTGTCACTCCTGTGGACATTACACTGACAAATAAAATTATAAAATTTACAATGCCATCAAATCAGATGTCCAATTATTCTATATGCTTGAGAAAGAATGCTGCCAACTAAACTTTGACACATTTTCTTAACAATAAAAATTTTGGTTTTACACTTATTGAAATAACTCTTTTAGACTTCAAAGGCAGATTTTTATCATATATTACTCTTACGCATTCATAAAAAGAAAATGAGAAAATAACTGGTTACAACAGAGAAAATTATTAAAAACTACAAAGGATAAAAAGTCCTAGGGGAATTCCCTGCAGGTCCAGTGGTTAGGACTCTGCGCTTTCTGTCACTGCCGGGAGCCCAGGTTCAATCCCTAGTCAGTGAACTAAGATCCTACAAGGCTCGCAGTGCAGCCAAAAAAAACACACAACAATCCTTACTAGATAACTTTACCAGATAATTTCTTCAAATGTACAGAATCAATAATCCCAGTGACAGTGACTATTCTTAACTTCCCAATATAAACTGTTGTTTCCCAACTCATTTTATATAACATTGATTATAAAATATAAAAAGGATCAAAATAAGAAAACAACCTCACTGAAACACAGGAATAAAAATACTAAATAAAGTTGTAGCATACAGTATATGTGTGTGTGTATGTGTGTGTGTGTATATATATATATATATATATATATAGCATACTGACAGCATATGTAATATAGTGTGTCACTATAATCTACTCAGCCTGATTCCTTAACTAATTCAATAAAAGAAAATTTATCAACAAAGTATTAGCATAAAAAAACAATTTAAAAAGTCTGATCACATCAAAAGATCTTTCTAATTTCTATTTCTCGGAAATATTAATAAGCTTAACAAGTTTTTGCCACTGGATGACAATTCTGGGAAGGATGAGATGGCGGAAGGTACAGGTGCCAAAAAGTTACAATTATGGATGAGAATAATATAAACCATAGAGTTCCCACTGGTACTGATAACAGTTAACATCATTTAACATATTCTACAACCATAATTTGGAAGAAAGAATATATATACGACAATGTCCCCAAATACTAAAATCTCCTGGGATAGTAGAATGACAAATCTAATCACAACATAAACTATTCTGTCAAAAATTTGGTAGGTGAGGGCTTCCCTGGTGGCACAGTGGTTAAGAATCCGCCTGCCAATATGCAGAGGACATGGGTTCGAGCCCTGGTCCGGGAAGATCCCACATGCCACGGAACAACTAAGTTCATGCACCACAACTACTAAGCCTGCACTCTAGAGCCTGTGAGCCACAACTACTGAGCCCAAGTGCCACAACTACTGAAGCCCGTGCTCTGTAACAAGAGAAGCCACCGCAATGAGAAGCCCACGCACCGCAACGAAGAGTAGCCCCCGCTGGGCGCAACTAGAGAAAGCCCGCGTGCAGCAACGAAGACCTAATGCAGCCAAAAATAAAAATAAAATAATTTTAAAAATCTGAATTATAGGGGCTTCCCTGGTGGCACAGTGGTTGAGAGTCCGCCTGCCGATGCAGGGGACACAGGTTCGTGCCCTGGTCTGGGAAGATCCCACATGCCGTGGAGTGGCTAGGCCCGTGAGCCATGGCTGCTGAGCCTGCGCGTCCGGACCGTGTGCTGCACAACGCGAGAGGCCACAACAGTGAGAGGCCCCCATACCGCCAAAAAAAAAAAAAACTTTATTATTAAAAAAAAAAATTCAGTAGATGAGTTTCAAGGAGTTAGTAAAAATTATACTTTCAGTCTCCTATTAGTCTAATATCATGTAATACTGAAGTTAGACTGGTGAAAAGAACCCTAAGAACTGATGATTATAAGCATACATTTAGATACCTTTCAAAGAGGTACCAAAACAGACATTTATCTTACTCTTACGCAAAACCGTTGTATTTAACGTATCATGTTATGTGTGTTTCTCTTGGACACAATGTAAGAAAAATGAAACTTTGTTAGAAATAGTTCACATAATACCATCTAATAACTATGGGACCATTGTCAAAAACGTGGACTCCATGTAGTTGGAAAGATGAAGATTGAGATACATTATTTAGCAACTTAAAAATCTCTTCCAAAAGAGAGTATTAAAAATAAGTGAATAGACACATCCACATACAAAAAAAAGAACCTAGACACTAACCATACACCTTTCACAAAAATTAACTCAAAATGGATCATAGACCTAAATGTAAAACACAAAACTCTAAAACTTCTAGAAGATAACAGGAAAAAATCTAAGTGACCTTGGCTTGACACCAAAGCATAATCCATCAAGAAAAAAATGGTAAAATGGACTTCAATAAAATTAAAAACTTCTGCTCTGTGAAAGACACTTAAGAAAATGAAAAGACAACGCCACATGCTGCTAGAAAATATCTGCAAAATGTGTATCTAATAAAGGACTGATACCCAAAAGTATTCAAAGAACTCTTAAAATTCAACAGTAATGGGAATTCCCTGGTGGTCCAGTGGTTAGGACTCCGTGCTTTCACAACGGGACCCTGGTTTGATCCCTTGGGGAACTAAGATCCCACAAGCTGTGCAGCCAAAAAGAAAAAACCGAAAAACAAAACTCAACAGGAAGAAAATAGAACCCAATTTTTAAATGGGCAAGGTTTCTCTCTGATTTTTTCCCCTGAATATCAGAATTCACTCCTTTGCCACAAAGGGAAGGGCCCTTTGCTGGAAAACAATGCAGAAGCATCCTAGAGGCAAATGAAAGCACAAAAGCACCAGTTTCCCTCTCCAGCTGTCCCTGCCCCATAAGAAAAAGAATGTAGACAGATCACTCAAACTGAACTCCTGAAGAATAAAATACAGATCGTAAGCAACTTTGGATAGCTAGTCAGGGAAAGAAGCACACAGAGGCAAAAGAAGAAACCTTCTATACTAAAATAAAGGAGCCAATTTTTGAAAATTGAAAGAATCTAGCCAAACATACATTAAATGACAGTGTTTACCATGGGTTTTCTGATTTTTTCAAATGCATTTTATAAAGTTATTATTCCTGCTCAAGAACCTACCCTGGCACTCTACTACTCAAGGCATAAAGTCAATGTCTGAATCCTCCACTCCCCATGAGAAATGTGGCAGGATGCTTCCATGCAGACCAGGCTTGCTCCCCCACCTGGTGAGCACTCAGTGCTCTCCTCACACCTGCATGATAGTTCTCTCTCTAGGTTCTTAACCAAGACTTACATGGGAATAAAATTTTATCTTTATTTTCATTAACTTGAAACTAAATGTAAAAAATCCACTCTATTATGAATACAACAACAAACCACGTTAGGATTGACAGTACCTGCGATTTTGTCTCTAATAAAAACCACATATATTTTCATATAATACAGTTGCTGGAGGTATACTGCAATATCATTTACACTTATCATTACTCTAAATTTACAATAGCTCTTAGGCCCACTGCTAGAATGTGTTATTTAATACATTAAATATAATAACAAATATATTTTTATCACAAATTAGTTTTTAATATTTTGATAACTACATTCCAGTATGATTGGTTTTCTTTGTAATCTCATGTATTTTATTTTATGCAATTAAAAGTATTCTCCTGGAGAGGGGCCTATAAACTTCATCTGATTACCAAAGGAGTCCATGACACACCCAAAATAGTTACAAACTCCCAAAATGGTTAGCAGAAAGTGCTGGGACCAGAGGGAGAACCAGATCAGGAGCATTATAAGGGAAAATAGATGTGCAACATCTTGGGAAGAGTCAGACAAGTATGTGAAATCGAGGGAAGAGAACAGAAGTGAGGGCTCAAGTTGGGGTATGAAGCCCGTAGTTTAGAACTAGGAAACACAAAGACGTCGAGGTTGAAACAGCGGTGGCAAGTGGAGAAGTTTCTGAGCAACTGCCAAGAATATCAGATAGTGTTTTAAGTCCACAAGGGTAAAGGTAGTGAGGTAAAGCAGAGACATTATTTGTCATGTTCCCGGAGACCACTATACTGCAAAATCTAATGGTCAGTTCTGAATCCTAACCTTTCTTGATCTACCGGCAGCATTTGACCCAGCTGACCCTACTCTCCTTCGTGAAACCCTTTTCTTCACTTGGCCTCACAAAAGCTTCCTACATCACTGACTGCCACTCAGTCCCATTTGCTGGATTCTCATCTTCCCATTACAAAGGTTGGAATGTCCCGAGGATCGATCCTCAGACTTCTCTTTTCTATCTATATTCACTCCTTTAGTGATCCCAACTAGTCCCGTGGCTGATGACACCGAAATCTTTACTTCCAAGCTCTGACTCTCCCACCTCCCACCCCAAGGAAACCCAGATTTCCATATTCTGCTACCTATTCGAAATCACTTAGATATCTAAACAGCATCTCAAACATAACACGTCCAAAACTGAGCTCTTGATCTTCTCCTCTAAACCTGCCTCCAGTTTCAGTAAACGGCAGAACTATTCACCAGCTGCTCTGGCCAAAACCCTTGGCATCTTCCTCAACTCCTCTCTTTAATTCACATCCCACATTTGATGAGTTGGCAAATCCTGCTGGTCCCACTTCAAAAATGTGCCTGAAATATAACTACTCAGCATCATCCACTGAGGCTACCCAAGCCAAAGCCTGAACTAATGCAATGGTTTCCTGACTGGTCTTAGTTCCACTCTTTCCCCATGAACTTTCCCTACCTCCTCCCCAGTCGATTCTCCATGTAGAATGACCCTTTTCAAGGTTCAGACAGATCATGTCATTCCTCCTTTGAAAATCTTGTTCCGTCTCTCACTCAAAATAAAATACGAAGTCCTTACTCCTTGGTCTATGAGGTCTCACATGACCTAGGTGTCCTAGACCTTCCTGATCATGTCTCCTACCTCTTCTTCTTTCCTAAAAGGGAACTAAAACACAATAAACACACCTGTAGCAAATTATCATGCTATTATGTTATATCCTTAAGACACTGTCAAACAACACCATTTCTTCATATGCAGTAATAAGGCCTCTTAGTGCCAGGCCCATCTAGAACCCACACCCTCTTTGTTGACATGCAGCATGGTTTTCCAAATGTCATGTTCTCTCAAGGATAATTGGAATGTATCAATAACTGAAGCTCTTCTGCATATTGCTTTGAAGAAAAAAAATGTTGTACTGAGTTTGTGAAACATTAACATGTTATCTTCTTAGATAAACATCAGCAGAAAACCATTGTTGAGATATATGCATATTCCTCGAAATCTGGGTATAAAAAATGAGGGGCATTAAACCACAAAACTGAACTGCAGAGACTTGGACAAAATGTGCACATCTCTTTAAAAGTGGTTAGGCTCTTTAAGTTGTCATGAAAATGTGGCATTTTGAGCACTGTTAGAATTATTCCTCAATGTGCACATGTGAGGATGGGGGTTTGCATTGTAATAGTAGTGGGTTAATCTAGAAGTATGAAGTGAGCCCCTCTCAAGCATTTCCTAGACTCATTTTTGGTTTTGTTTGTTTTTTTTGGCCGCACCAGGCAGCTTGCGGGATCCTGGTTCCCTGACCAGGCACTGAGCCCAGGCCCTTGGCAGTGAGAGCGTGGAGTCCTAACCACTGGACGCCAGGAAATTCCCAAAGATTTGAGGATTTAAAAGTAAAGGTTTTGAGCTACAAAAGTGGACAATGGGGAGAGCAATAGCACCAACCTAAGCACCACATGCTTTCTGAAACCTGTTCTACAGGACCAAAAGCGGCTCCCACTGGCCACTTTTACCAGTTTAAGCATTAAAAAGCAGCTCCCACTGGCCAAACTTTTACCAGTTTAAGCATTAAAAACAACAACAAGAAAAGACTGTAGCTAACCAAAACACATATCAATGAAAATCTGGGAGTCCCTTAATAGCAACTTTTTAAAACTCATGCATTTATCCTACCTTTTAGAGTAACTGAATAGCCCTAGTTCTACATTGCAGAAGAATGCCAGCTAATAGATACAGAAGGAATTTCAGAATTAGAAAACATCATTTTGCAAGCCCCATAAAACTGTTGATTTAGGCAAGGGTCACCAATTAGGCTAAAGTCATTAAGTGCATGGTTGATGGGGGTTTGTAAAGTGCCAAAGTAACGCTACCCACGTTATCTATGGTTGCACGGAGAACCTAACTACACTGTAAAGAGACCTAATCCCACCACCTTAATCCAATGGCCAATCTTGGCATCGTTAACAGTGGGCCAACCAGATGTGACTTCTGATGTGATACACTGTGAAATTCAGACATAAGCTCTGTTTGGCATCCAAGCAAAAAATACTTTCCTTCGCTCCATCAAACTATTGGATATAATTGGCAGTTTACAGGAAATACAAGGGATAGACATCACAGGAAGCAATCAGCTCATCCAAAAGTTGGTTCTGCAGAAGTTCTCAATAAGTCAGTGTTATTATTATTATAAAATGAAAAAGAAAAGATAGAAACTGTGCTAGATTAAAAGAAATTAAAGGAAATAGATACAATGTGCATACGATTGCATATCACTTTAAATAAACTAGTTAAAAAGGATATTTGGGAGAGAATTGGAAAATCTGAATATGGTAAAATTAGATGAGATGAAAACTTACTGAAATAAAATGCTAACTTAAAAAAAAGCGGAGCTTCCCTGGTGGCGCAGTGGTAAAGAATCTGCCTGCCAATGCAGGGGACATGGGTTCGAGCCCTGGTCTGGGAAGTTCCCACATGCCGTGGAGCAACTAAGCCCGTGTGCCACAACTACTGAGTCTGCGCTCTAGAGCCTGCGAGCCACAACTACTGAGCCCGCATGCCACAACTACTGAAGCCCGTGCACCTAGAGCCCGTGCTCTGCAACAAGAGAAGCCACCGCAGTGAGAAGCCTGTGTACCACAACGAAGAGCAGCCCCCACTCGCCGCAACTAGAGAAAGCTCGCGCACAGCAACGAAGACCCAACACAGCCAAAAAGAAAATAAAAATAAATTTATTTTAAAAATAAATAAAATAAGATTTTAAAAAAGCGGAATAGAGAATATGAATACTATGCTTTCATGATGGTTAAATAAATATGTATATGTGTACACAGATATACAAAGGAAACGTTCAGAAGAATATACACCATGATACTAACAATGGTAATCCCTGGGTAACAGGAGGAAATTTTTTTCTTATTTTTGCTCATTAAAAAAAGGGCCTAACTCCAAGGCTAGCTCCCAGTATCCCTAGGAATACTAGACCAAATAGGACAAACAAACTCAAGAAAAAAGACTCAAAAAAAAAAAGAGGGAATTCCCTGGCAGTCCAGTGGTTAGGGCTCCTAGATTCTACTGCAGGTGGGGCACAGGTTCGATCCCCAATTGGGGAACTAAGATGCCACAAGCCACACAGCAAGGCCAAAAAAAAAAAAAAGAGGACTCCAACAGCACCCCCATGACCATGAGCAGGATTCTTGAGGTTAACTATCCATTATCTTCTATCTCCTTTGAGACCCTGTCTACAAAATAATCTTGGTGGCAACTGTTAGGATGTTCTGCTAAGATGCAACCGTTAGCCTAAGTGTAGGCAGGGATATTTTTACTCCATTCTTTTTGTTATTAAGCTCCAGTCCAAATCTGTAATGGCTTCTGACAAAAGTACCTTGGAGAAGGCAGTTGAGACCAACCTATGAGCGCTTACCTGGCTCGTTCATGAAACCCCTCAAAGGTGATGTCTCTCTCCTCTCCATCCCATCCTCCCCCAAACACATACAGAGAACTGGGAGTAGAGACATAGATAGAATCACTCGCCTGGCCTGGCTCAAGGACAGCATTGGGCAGGTAAGGACTGAACCTCATGCCTCAGTGATCTACCTAGGGCTTTTTATATACCAGTTAAGTACATGAGATGATGATCAAGGCTTAGAACAACTACTGTCCACACATCCCAAGGAGGTCAAGTGATTAACTAGGGTCACAAGTGGGCCAAGATGGAAGTCATGTCTCAGACAGAATCTCTTTGATAATCCAAAGATTAGCAAGGGAGAATTCAATTATGCATTGCAGCAGATGGATTTATAAGTTCCAGCAAGGAGACAGTAAAATTCAGATAAAAGATGCTAGGTCTTACACTGCTTTTAGATTCTTTAGGACACTGGTACAGGCCCTTGCACATAGTGGGTATTCTATAAATTTAATTAATTATTCTGAAATCTGGTCCCATTTTCTGAGGTATTAACAACCCTTCCAAATCAGTCTTTTGAAAACTTAATTAGCCTACCAGCCACCACAATCCAAATAATTGGCATAGATACTAAAAAGCATCTGAACTCAATCAATAATATAAAAAAACCAAACAGCTACTTTTTTGTTCATTCTACAATAAGACAGACAGGTAGACTTTTTAAAAATCCACCCCCAGGAACTTGCCTGTACTTTATAAGTAACTGTCACTGTAATTACTGTCCAAAAGAGACTCTCAGCACTTAAGTCTAATTTTTTGGTTCTGCTCCCATCTACTGCTTATTCAGGGCTCTTTTCCTTTCACTCTAGCAGAAAGAATTATTTTTAAGTGCCTGATTTTGTAGCAGGACACGAAAACATATTGAGCCTTATCCAATACTTGGCCTGGGGGCTGCTACACTCTGCAACATGATCTCTCTGGGTTTTAATCACATCACTTGCAGCAGCCTTCACAACTGCTACCGGGATACCAGAGTCTATGGCATGGCTTTGAAGAAAAGTGCCAGGAAGGTTCCGAGTTTTAACAACCAACAATTTCCATATGTCTGCTCCAAAGATTTAAGTATCAACCAATTGTTAAAACCCAACTTTATTTACACATCTATCCTCAATGCTTCAAACTTTCTCCAAATGAACTTACAAAACAGGCTGCACTATTTTTAGAAATCTTACTTAAAACTTACTAGACAAACTCTATTAGCTAATAATACACTTTAAGACATTATTAGGGACTTCCCTGGTGGTGCAGTGATTAAGAATCTGCCTGCCAATGCAGGGGACATGGGTTCGATCCCTGGTCCGGGAAGATCCCACATGCCATGGAGCAACTAAGCCCGTGCACCACAACTACTGAGCCTGTGCTCTAGAGCCCGTGAGCCACAACTACTGAAGCCTGTGCACCTAGAGCCTGTGCTCCACAAGAGAAGCTACCTCAATGAGAAGCCGGTGCACCACAACGAAGAGTAGCCCCCGCTTGCTGCAACTAGAGAAAGCCCGCATGCAGCAACTAGAGAAAGCCCGCATGCAGCAACTAACACCCAAAGCAGCTGAAAAAAAAAAGACATTAACGTAAAGTAAATGTTGATAAATAACATGGGAGGAAAAAGCCAGTCTTACTCTGTAAGTGACGATCAGTTGCTTATTTATTTTTACAATAAGTAATGATACTTCTAGCTACCTAGAGCAGAAAATTCAATTTCAGAGTCTCAGGATGTTTTGTTTTAAACTATTTTGTTTAAACAATGTTTTGTTTTAAACACATACCATTCAATTCGTCCATTTAAAGTATAAAGTTAAAAGTGTTTTTTTTTTAGTATATTCACAAAGTTGTGCACCCATCACAATCAATTTTAGAACATTTTCATTACCCCCTAAAAAGAAACCCCAGGCCATTACCTCCTTTTCCCCTTCTATGAGGCCCTGACAATCACTAATCTAACTTGTATATATGCCTATTCTGGACATTTCATATAAATGAAATCATAAAATGTGGTCTTTGTAACTGACTTCTTTCACCTAGCTTAATGTTTGTTTGCAAGGTTCATCCATGTTATAGCATGTTATCAATTCATTTCCTTTTTATGACTACATATTCCAGTGTATGGATAACCATTCATCAACTGATGGGACCTGTGGGTTGTTTCCACTTCAGAACTATTGTGAATAGTGCTGTTATGACATTCATTTTTGGGTCGATGTTTGTTTTCATTTCTCTTGAGTGGAACTGTTGGGTCATATGTACCTCTACTCAACCTTTTAAGGAACTGTTTTCCAAAGTGGCTGTATCATTTTACAATTCTACCAGCAATCTATAAGGATTCCTCTAGTTGTTTCTTGAATAGAATAAACCTTGGAGTCAGACCTAGATATAGTTCAGTCATTTACTGAATATGTGGTCTAAGGCATGTCATTTAACATATCACATGCCTTCCTCATCTCTAAAGTGGGAAGAGTAATATCTACTTATACCTACTTCACAGAGTTGTTCTGAGGATTATTATTAAGAGTAAATATATAAAAATGCTCACAGCACAGTGCCTGGCACATTGTAATTCAAGAAATGGTGTTATAAATAACACTTCTATTCAAACCAAGGCTGCTGATTTTCCTGTGAGACACTGCCTAACTCCTTAATTTTTTGCTAGAACTCTTTCATCGCACTCATCATACTGTAATTTTTTGGTTACATGTCTGTCTCTCCAACCAGACCATAAGATCCTTAATTTATCTTTCAATTCTGGCAGGTAGCACGTTTCCTGGCTCATGGCAGGCACTAGGTAAATGCAGAAACAAAGGAAGGCAGAAAGGAAATAAAAGAGTGAAAGGCGGGGGTGAGGTGGGGAGGAGAGGGGAACAGAAAGCAAAGGAAGCCTTCCTGATTCATCCCCTCCCTTCCCTGGTCTGCACTTTAATCAGTCTCTCTACCCTCCCACCCTCTGTGAGATTTAATTATGCCTTCCTCCTTTCTCCCACACAAGCTGCTTAGGCCTCATAATATGTTTTGTACATAATAGTTAAACACATAGAAATTTGATTTCCCCTTCTGGACTATATTTTCTTTGGAGTCAGACACTGAGCCTTATTCATCTTTTTTTTTTTTTTTTTGAGGTACGCGGGCCTCTCACCGTTGTGGCCTCTCCCGTCGCGGAGCACAGGCTCCGGACGCGCAGGCCCAGCAGCCATGGCTCACGGGCCCAGCCGCTCCGTGGCACGTGGGATCCTCCCGGACCGGGGCACGAACCCATGTCCCCTGCATCGGCAGGCGGACTCTCAACCACTGCGCCACCAGGGAAGCCCCTTATTCATCTTTATAACCTCTATAGAGCCTAATGCCAAGTTTTGTACATAGAAAGCCCTACTAAAAAAGTTTACTGAATATACAAAGACTTTGTGCAATTGATTAGCTCTGATTTTATGCCTAACAAAGGATCAACCAAGTGAGGCAAGGAGTATGCTTCAGCTGGATAGATGCAACAATACACAAGCTGAGGGAAGTACCCTTACTTCTTGCCCTCAAGGCTATAATTCTTGAATTGTCTATTTTAAAGAGAGCCCTGAGCATTTGCTGAGCACCTACTCTATACCAGACACCTATGTACAAGACACAACAAAAAGCAAGCAAGACCCCTTGCTCTATGTAGTTTACAGCTCAGTGGAGAGCATTTGTCTTCTATCCTGAAGGTTCTAATCTCATTCATACTCCAGAAATTTCATCTCTGCAATTGCTTCATTCATTAAGTATTTATCAAACCCTCACTGTGTCAAGTCTATCCTAGGGACATGGGATAAATAAGACAAGGTCTCTGCCCTTCATTTACCTTATATTTTAACCAATTCTATAAAGACGCATTTCCCAGTCAACTCTGTGAAATGCCATCATGTAAAAGTAACACATGCACATAAGTTTAAAAAATAAAAAAGAATGAAGTGGTTTATGATGAAAAAAGAACTCTTCCACTGCCCGCCCCCCCCAACCCAGTCTCCCTTCCCAGAGGCAAGTATCGTCAAATCTTCTAGGCATTTCCTCCAGTACTGACCTCAATTTTCCTACATAATATGCATATATGACGATTGTTTGGCTATCAAATTTTATGAGTTATTTATTGAATTTCTGTCATGCCACTATCAGACGACTAAACTCTTCCATCTCTCCTGTTTCACTTCCTATCTCACCCAGTCCTCCAACATAATTATGTCACATTTTGTGTTTGTATCAAAATGATAGTAATAGAAATTTCAGAAACAGATAAGCCCTCGTAAGAAGAGTAGGGTTTTCTAGGCAACAAATATAATCTAGTTCTTTGCAATTCTGTGTTTTCTTACCTAGCAGGACTTAGAGATTTTTATTTCTTAAAAAATATAACCTGTTTCAGAAACAGACTCACAGATATAGAGAACAGACTTGTGGTTGCCAAGGGGGAAGGGGGAAGGGGGAAGGGAGAGGGATGGACTGGGAGTTTGGGGTTAGGAGATGCAAACTATGACATTTAGAATGGATAAACAACAAGGTTCTAATGTATAGCACAGGGAACTACATCCAATCTCCTGGAGTAAACCATAATGGAAAAGAATATAAAAAAAGAATGTATATATGTGTATAACTGAGTCACTTTGTGTACAGCATAAGTTAGCCCAACACTGTAAATCAACTATATACTTCAATTAAAAAAAAAATTCTCTGACTTGCCTCAAAAAAAAAAAAAATCACCTGTTTCAAAATCGCAAAACAATTCATTTAAATATTAAGCTTCCCACATAATGCTGTCAGCTCCTAATGCTAAAGATAGCCTTCTGAGGGTATATTCATAATTGTGTAATAACGTTTTATAGATGAATCTTCCACTAAAATTAGGCTTTGATCACTCCTAAGTGGTAGCAGGGTGTTCTGTTTTGTTTTTATGAGGAAGGTACCAAAATGTGAAGAGTGAGTAGAAAACTAAAAAATTGGGGAAAGTTCATTGTAAAGTATCCAGGGATGTACTAAATGATCTCCATGGGAAAGCTGACATGAAACTCATGATCCAAACGAAAAGACAGCCCAATTCAGTTTGGAAAGAGCTAAACCACTCAGCTCCTTTTCTGAAACATGACTGCCCATTATTAAAATAGTAATGATAAACTTAAATAGCATATTTTGAATTATCATCTTAGATTCATTTATATCCATTTTTTCCTTCTGTAATGTGTGGAAGATATTCTAATTTACAGAAGCATAATCAATAGCAGGAAACAGACATAATAAGATTAGCTCTAAAGAATGGGAACATGGGCTTCCCTGGTGGCGCAGTGGTTGAGAGTCCGCCTGCCGATGCAGGGGATACGGGTTCGTGCCCCGGTCCGGGAAGATCCCACATGCCGCGGAGCGGCTGGGCCCGTGAGCCATGGCCGCTGAGTCTGCGCGTCCAGAGTCTGTGCTCCGCAACGGGAGAGGCCACAACAGTGAGAGGCCCGCAAAAAAAAAAAAAAAAAAAAAGAATGGGAACATAAGAATAAATAATATAAAAATGAATAATCATCCATCTTTTAGCCTTGCCATGGCAACCTGGGTCACTAATCTTTGAAGTTTGTTTCCTGATCTGCTAGATCTGAAAGAAAGCAGCTTCTACCACCAGCAAAAAGTCAGGCCCTTCCTTTTTCCCTTTTGGTTGCCCCTACACAGCTAAACATTGAGGAAGCAAATAGGACAGGAATGGCTACTTAAAAGTCCACTTAGGCTGCAGTGGCACATGGCCAGCCCCTCCCTCCCTCTCCTGGCATTTCAGCTGATCAGGGCAAGAAAAGTGAGAGAATTCATGCGTCAATCTTACTATCGAAGATGCCACTTCTCACCCAGCATCAGATGGGTCACATGTATACTATCTGCTTTTTTTCTCAACAAATCTTACAATTAAAATATCTTCGTATATCAATTCTTGGTTATCTACGATGATGTTAGTGAGACCAAATATAAATGCCAGTATGTAAAATCAACTCAGAGGAAAATCTACCTAAGCTTGGTCAGTTACTGTTGTATCCTGCCTAAAATTATTCGCACATCCTTAATTGTAAAATATTTATCCTCCATCTGGGTAACTAATCCTTTCCACCTGAATTCAAACCTTTCTAAGGGCAACACTCTAAAATCCAGTGTTGTTCACTTATCACCTGATGAGTGATAAGCCAATTAATGCTACTTGCTGTCAGACTGAGCTTGGTGCTGGAAGGAGGGTAAAGGCAGCAAAAATATGGTCCCCATCTTCAGGCAGCTTTCAACCTAGGAAGGGAAACAAGGCCTAAATATCAGAGGTTGACCCTAAAATAGCTTGTCAAGAAGTTTTACTTGGACTGTAAGTGAATGGTTTTTAACAGATCTTCTCAGGTTCACTACTCTAAAATCAAGTATTCAAGATTTCTCCCCCCACACTTCATCCCAGTCCCCTTACAAGCAGGAAGAGCTTCAGGACATACAGTACAGTACAGAGAAGAGCCTTCACTGAGCTGAGCAAAAGGCCTGGAGGTAGGAAAGCACGCTCATTCTCAGATTCACTTACTTCCACAAAGCCAAAGAGGTAGGGGGTGGGGCAAGTGTCAACGCCATTCCTAACTGGAAGGAAAAAAGTTCCCTCTACCCAGCTGGCTAGGTAAGAGGCCTGACATCGTCCCCTGCTTGGGTAGAGATGCCCTCTCTCTTGCTCTCACTACCTTAGAGTGCCACGGCCTGGGGGAGGGCAAAGCAATGCACAAGGTAATAAGTTTTACAATGCAGACCTCAGAAGCTTAAGAATTATTATTAGGTGCATGTATCTTTTTGAATTATAGTTTTTGTCTGGATATATTCCCAGGAGTGGGACTGCTGGATCATATGTTAATTCTACTTTTAGTTTTCTGAGGAACCTCCATACTGTTTTCCACAGTGGCTGCACCAACTTACATTCCCACCGACAGTGTAGGAGGGTTCCCTTTTCTCCACCCCCTCCAGCATTTATTATTCAAAGACTTTTTAATGATGGCCGTTCTGACTGTTGTGAAGTGGTACCTCACTGTAGTTTTGATTTGCATTTCTCTAATCATTAGAGATGTTGGGGCTTCCTTAGTGGCACAGTGCTTAAGGAATCTGCCTGCCAATGCAGGGGACACAGGTTTGAGCCCTGGTCTGGGAAGATCCCACATGCCGCGGACCAACTAAGCCCGTGCACCACAACTACTGAGCCTGAGCTCTAGAGCCCATGAGCCACAACTACTGAAGCCCGTGCGCCTAGAGCCCGTGCTCTGCAACAAGAGAAGCTACCTCAATGAGAAGCCTGTGCACCACAACGAACAGTAGCCCCCGCCTGCTGCAACTAGAGAAAGCCCGCACACAGCAATGAAGACCCAACATAGTCAAAAATAAATTAATTTATTTAAAAAAAAATTAGCAATGTTGAGCATCTTTTCATGTGCCTATTGGCCATCTGTACTTCGTCTTTGGAGAAATGTCTATTTAGGTCTTCTGTCCATCCCTATGTTCGTAGCAGCACTATTCACAATAGCCAAGACATCGAAACAACCTAAATGTCCATGGACAGATGAATGGATAAAGAAGACGTGGTACATATATACAATGGAATACTACTCAGCCACAAAAAAGAACGAAATAATGCCATTTGCAGCAACATGGATGCAACTAGAGATTATCATACTAAGTGAAGTAAGTCAGAAACAGAATGACAAATACCATATGATATCATTTATATGTGGAAGCTAAACTATGACACAGGGACTTCCCTGGCATTCCAGTGGCTAAGATTCCGTACTTCCAATGCAGGGGGTGCAGGTTTGATCCCTGGTCGGGGAAATAGGATCCCACATGCCGTGCAGTGCAGATAAAAAATTAAAATAAAAAAAAAAGTAAATAAACTATGACACAAATGAACCTATCTATGAAACAGAAACAGAATCACAGACACAGAGAACAGACTGGTGGTTGCCAAGGAGGATGGGGTTGGTGAGGGCTGGAGTGGGAGGTTGGGGTTAGCAGATGTGAGCTTTTATGTATAGGATGGATAAACAAGGTCCTACTGTATAGCCCAAAGAACTATATTCAATATCCTATGATAAACCATAATGGAAGATATTTTTTTACAAAAAGAATATATATATAACTGAATCACTTTGCTGTACAGCAGTAATTAACACAACAGTGTAAATCAACTATACTTCAATTTAAAAAAAGAATCATTAAATAGAAATTTCTCTCAGTCTTGAATACTGCTACATAGTATACTGCTACTCTCTAACCCACAAACTAGAATAGGAGATAGAATGAGCCACAGGGGCCAATTCCTATTGCCATATTTCAAATCTACGCAGAATAGAGCTATGCATGAAAAGCAACAGAGAGGAAAACTACAGAACTACAAATAAACAAGAAGTGAATTTTAAATTAGAACATGAAAATTATATTCAAGCTAATTCTAACAACATCACTGGCAGAAAAAAAAATTTTTTTTACTTGCTAATAATATATTTAGACTTAGAAATGAGAAGTGGAAAAGGAGCAAGGTTTTGTTGACACAGGCTTGGGTTTTAACCCTTGTTCTTTCATTCATGGGCTGTGAGACCTTGGGCAAATGAGCTTCAATTTTTTTCCTTACCTGGGAAGGGGTGTTAACACCTATGACACAGGTTGTTGCAAAGTTTATACGATGTATGTAAAAAATTTAGCACTGTGTCTGGCACAAAGGGGGTTAATAAGTGGTTATTCTTATAATATATCAAAGAAAAAGTTAAAGTACCAACCTCCTTTTCCAGACCTCCAGAAATTGTCTGGCATAGTCTGTAACTAGGAAAATCTTACCAGTATCCATCAATATGAAAGTGGTTAAGTAAATCATTGCTGTTCCTTCCTATGATCTACTTATTATACAGCATTCCTAAAAGTTACTGACATAGAAAGGCCACCAAGATATATTGTTAAGTGAAAAAAAGCAAGCTGCATAACAATAAATACAATAAGGTCCAATTTATCTGGGAATATATACAAACCGTTAACAATAATTATCCTTGAAAAGGATAATGGGACTGGGGGTATTTACATATTTTATATTGTTTGCATCTTCAATTACAAGCACTACTTGCATAATTGAAAACTAATAACAAAAGAGAAAAAGGTATTACCTGTATAATTAAAATGAAAATTACTCGTACAAAGCACTTATATAACCCCAGATACTGATTTAACCTCTCTACCCAAAACATGTTTTTCCTAAAGTAGCTCATGGTCTGACACCCCATGAGCAGACTTATTTTTGGTTCCATCTGCCAGCCAATCTAACACAGCCCAGGCAAAGCTGGGCATGGCTCCTTTAACCACGATAGTGGCTAGGAAGTGGGAGAATGGGGTGCTGGTGTGGGTAGAGGAGAAAGTGGTAGAAGAAATTATGAGAAAGAAAAAACGAGCACCCTTCTCTATTTCACACCGTACTGTTGGGGTTACAAAATGGTCTCTGCCCACACTGGTAGGCACCTATTGTGGCCTCAGCCATCCACATGACACATAGCCAAACTCTCCATGAACGTCAGCTGCTAAGTAAAGATGTAATTTATGTAATTTCATTTAGCAGGCTTTTTACCTGCTCAGGGTTACTCTGCCAAATCTTTCTTAACACTGAATCATATCACCTTGGATGGATTCCAAAACTATTTTTCTCATCTCATTTTATTTTGTCAGACACTACAAACGGTCCAACATACATTCATAAAAACCACCCTCAATAAAAAACTTGTACACCTCCTTCAAAAAGGCTTGCTTTGGGAAGTTAATTCTAATGCTAAAAGATGACTCCAAGTCCATCTAAATCAGCCTATGAAGCAGCCTTCTGTTCAAAGAAATCACAGCTACTTAAGGAATGACTACCTTCAAGAAAGATTATTTCCTATTAAATCATTTGTGCTTCCAAAATGATTTACAGTGAAGATTAGGTGGTACTTATAGCTGTTACCACTGAATGTTAGCCTACTCTTAGACACTAATGATGATATATTCTTGTATGTATTATACTTTATTGAAACATCAATTCATAAAACTCTTTCCTAACATATAACTTTAACATTACCATTCCCCTACATAGGAACTGTCAATTGTTTTCTGATACTTATAAGATTAAAAAGTCAAATTTCTCAATCAGGCATTCAAAGTCCTATACAATCTGCCCTGGTCAATCTTCCTGGTCTCATCACTACCAACATCTTACCAAAGCCTTTTGCTCAAGCCGGCTTGAACTTGAGTTCAAGTTCCTGTTCTTTGAACTCATCTTCATCTGCCTGAATTTCTCAAGTCAACACATTTAAAAAATCCTACCTGAATTCTGCCATCTCTCAATACTCACCTCAAACCTCAAAAAAGCTAGCATCATGTTCCCTATGAACATTTTAGCAATGATTACCACTGGGGTTTAGGGGATCATTAAATAAAATCCCTTCCTCCCAGCTACCTACCTACCTACCCACTTCTGGAATAATTGAGAAACAAGACAGAAAAGTCAAATAGATGGAGATCAAATTGTCAGCTTTATTATAGGTAAAGCTCATATTTCTAAATGTAACTTAAAGGCATAGCAACAATGTCTTCCTAAAACTTCACCCAAGAACTGAGCTAGGGCTTCCGTGGTGGCGTAGTGGTTAAGAATCCACCTGCCAGGCTTTCCTGGTAGTGCAGTGGTTGACAGTCCGCCTGCCGATGCAGGGGACACAGGTTCATGCCCCGGTCTGGGAAGATCCCACATGCCGCGGAGCAACTACGCCCGTGTGCCACAACTACTGAGCCTGTGCTCTGCAGCCTGTGAGCCACAGCTACTGAGGCCCGCACCTAGAGCCCGTGCTCCACAACAAGAGAAGCCACAGCAGTGAGAAGCTGGTGCTCCACAACGAAGAGTATCCCCCACTGGCCGCAACTAGAGAAAGCCCGTGTGCAGCAATGGAGACCCAATGCAGCCATAAATTAATTAATTAATTTTTTTAAAAAAAGAACTGAGCTAATTCACCAGTGCAATCACAGTCACAGTCGGAAAACCACAGGTTTCCCCACACAGAGGTCAGTTTCTGGAAAACATAGAGGAACAGGCTATCGGTACCTTGCTCCCCAGGAAAGGAGAAAGGAGAGGGACTGAGAGCTAGGCCCTGACTAGTTCCTTGCCCAAATTATCCAATAAGATCAGCCACTCCTCCCTGGACAAAGATGGGCCAAGGGAATTACATGGAGTGATATCCCTCTACACGGAAACATGAATCTAGGCTGAAAGAGATTTCCACCCTTCAAAAAACTGCTTATATAACTTTATTAGCAATTTATCAAACACAGACCTATGCCACTTCTTCTATAGATGACTTAAAATGTTATTTTTATGTAAGACTTTTACTGTTTTTATGTACTTACTGTGTTTGTTATCTCCAAGTAGATTTTAAGCTCCTAGTGGGCAGCATATTAAATGGATTGTCCACAGGCATAGCAGTGGCAAGATTTAGAGTGAGGATAGCAATACTATGAACCAGATGACAAAATCTCTCATGAATTGAGGGGAACAGGATGAGAGAAATGTCTGTGCCAGAAGTTTTAGTGGATGATCACAAAGAGGGGTAAAGGCAATATTGTATAAACCTCAAAGACAGGTTTTTACACAAAGGTATTAAAGCAAAGGTAGGAAAGTTGCAAGAGTAAGAAAAATGACAATGCTGCTGTACATATACTTAAATTAAAAAGTAAAAACAAAGCAATTTAATCTTTATATCGTTTATATGCACAATACGACGACCACTCAGTTGCTGGGACATGGTAGACTCAAATGACAGTTGGAAATCACTACAAGCAGATAAAAAGTCTCAATTAACATACATAGCCAGAAAATTGTTTCAAGCTATCAAACTTTATAGATCTGAAAGCAACGAAAAGAACATCATTAAAATGCAAAGAAGAAATGAATTCAAACATTGAAAAGCAGGCATAACCACTGAACTGAAAACACATTCCTTAAGATGGCAAACAGACTCGTCCGCCTGGCTTTCGCGACTGATAGAGGCAGAGGTGCTCAGGAAAAGCATGTGGAGAGGAGAGGAGAGGCCTCAGATGAGAACCTGGTGAATATACCATGGAAGATGGTCTGCAAATGCAATGTACAGATGCTAGACGACAACAAACGAGTGAAGTGCACAGCATGGAGCCAAAGCACTGGAGCAAACATGTGCCCCTCCCAGAGGAGCAGCTCTGAGGATCACTGCCACAGGGGAACGGCCACCCAGTGCAGCCAGGTCACTTCCCCCCAAGTTACATTCAAATTCTTAATATAAAATATTATATTTTTATTATTGGCAACTACTATAAACATTTTCAAAACACACTGAGGGCCAAATAAAACATGTCAACAAACCAGATTTGAACCACAGATTGCCAGTTAGCCATTGCAGATTTGAGGCATGAACAAAGAAAAAGCCACCAAAGCACCTAAAAAGAAATACAAAACAGAGACAGTGAATGATCAGGACAGAACAGTTCACTGAAGCAAAGGCAGAAGGATTTCAAGAATAGTGATAAACAGGAAGCTCAACTAAAATTCAAGGCTGAAAAGTGTCCAAAGAATTCAATTCACTAGAAATTCACTGATAGAATAAAGGCCTGGAAGAGACAATAACCTGACAGCTACTTTGTAGCAAAAATACTTCAGTAAACTGCCATTTTTGAAAAATCAGGGTTCAGAAAATTCTGCTAATCTAACAAAATTTTCTGCATATCCCTGATTAAAAATCAAACATAGACCGTGGCTTTACAAATACTACAACTGTATAGTTTAGCTTTTCAGAAGAAAAAAAAAGTAAAATCTGAATAAACAAAGGAATACTCTCCCTCCCCTCCCCAAATGCTGTTATTTCTCTTTATTAACCTGAAAACAAAGCATGATTTCATATAGCTTTAAGAACCATTCTCCTTTCTTTTGACAGCCAGCTCTGAAGATCACTTATGATACACTCTGGTTAATGCATTATCCTTTAGGCCCCAGCAAATTCTGCCTAGATCACAAAGGTTCAAATCTCCTAAACTACACTGGCTGACCCAGGACACATGGTGCCTCACCAGGGTTCAGCATCCACAAGGGTGGACCACCTCATTCTTTCTTATCATGGGACAGCATGTTATGATGATACTCCCACCCTAGAATGGCAGAGAGGGTACACACAAATGATGTGACTTAGGAACACTCAAAGACAACTTATCAACAAGAAACCAACAAGTAGAGGCAAACAACAACAACAAATTCCAGATGGGAAGAAATTAATCATGAGATCCTTTCTGAGAAAATTTATACATGGCAGAGAAACTGAACATGGTTAGGGAAACAGACAATAGAAATACAAAGTAGATTTCATGGCCACGTGTCCCCAACTTTGAGAGAAAACATTTTCACATAATTTTTTTCTTTTTAATAATGGTTACTTATTAACTGAATAATTAAATGAACTTATTTATCACTTGTTCCAATCTCTTTCATATTCATAGTTCTATAAATCAAGATATCCTTTGTCAGACGGTGTACACAATTTGAGACTGGATAACTGGTTGCCATATGTATCAAAGCAATGGAGGCTACAACACTGGTATAAAGATGCTTACAAATAAATTATGGAGTTGGGATGAGAGAAAGTGTAAGCAAACAGTCCATGCTAAGACAGGGAAGTCAAGCCATAGACCAGAAAGACCTGGGGAGGGTAAGAGGGACAGAACCAGCTATTGAAAGACTCTGCTTAAGCACGGCAGCACATGGCTCTCTCAAAGCCAGGCTACAACTCCTTAATCCAGGTTTTCAACTCATAACTTCTGAGTGTCAGCTGATCTCAAGGAGTGTCACAAAACAATAAACACCAGCAGTGAACATGTTCCTTTACAAAAACAACTCACAGCTTTAACATGTCACCTGAAGTGACAGCCTAGAAAAAGATGTATTGAAATTCTTCCCCCTTTCATCCAGGCTTGAAACATATCACCTTGAAGTGGAACATGAGAGCCAGTCCCACACAGTGCAATGCTTAGGACTTCAGTTGTCTAGTCCTCCCATACTCATTCTGCCTCTAAACTAGTCCTTGTTTTCCTTCCTCCCCTTCCCCCAAAGTTTTGGCTCTTGCATAGAAAAAGTCCACCAGGCTTTGTGATGTACTAAAAACTCACATGCTGTTCTGTGTGGTCCACATGCACAACTGGACCTCACTCATGTCAGGGAGTTTCTCTGTGAAACAGCCCTCAAAAGTCCTAACTATGCTAACAGCCTCCAGGCAGGACTTCTGGCCCTTCAAGCACAGGCTCTGGCAATGTTGCACTGATTTTTATCACATGAAGGGTTATTTTCTGTTCCTGGAGTTTTAGGGCAAGGAGTTAATATAAAGGGCTCATAAACAAAGTAAGGATTTTCCTGACAATTTCTTAAGAGCTGAGGACAATGTGAATTCAGTACAGTAGTTTATATGAAATGCTTTTTTTTTCTCCCCTATGCTTCTTGGAAAAAAATTTCTGAATAAGGGAATCGTTTGGAGACAACTGTTTATTTCTTTGCATTAAAATAAAAGTGAAATCTAAACCATTCAATATAAAGTTTAAATGATGCACATTAGACTGATTAAGCTCTGTGATGAAGTGTGGTTAGAAATTTTGACTCCAGTCTCATCACTGTGCCTGAATAGCATGATCTAGATACCCCTCTGTGCTGCCACAGACCTCTGCATAACACGTCAAAACACATCACAACGCTTTGCTTCTCCTGCTACACCAGGAGCTGCGTGACAACAGAGCCATGACTTAATGTTTTGCTAAACCAAGCCCAACACAGTGCTGGGCACATAATAGATGTTAAATAAACACTTCTGAACGGAAAAACACGATACTCATTCTGAATTCAGAAGACAAATTTCTAACTAAAATTCTGCTATCTCTGAAGGATTCCAAATTAGCAATAAATATCTACACACCTCAAGCCCTAGATGTGTGGGCATTTGGTAATGTGATGTTAGTAAATGTTAAGTAAAAAATGACCTGATAAAATAGATAACAAAGGAAAGGAATAAGCCCTTAGGGAAGCAAAGAAAATACAAGTGTACTTTATGGACTCAATTTTTTTTTAAACAATCATTTCAATTTTTTTTTAATCATGCAGGGTCTTTGTTGCCGCATGCAGGCTTTTCTCTAGTTGCGGCGAGCGGGGGCTACTCTTCCTTGTTGTGCGCGGGCTTCCCATTGCAGTGGCTTCTCTTGTTGCCGAGCACGGGCTCTAGGCTCACAGGCTTCAGTAATTGCAGCACGTGGGCTCAGTAGTTGTGGCTCAAGGCTCCAGAGCGCAGGCTCAGTAGTTGTGGCGTACGCGCTTAGTTGCTCCGCCGCATGTGGGATCTTTCCGGATCGGGCTCGAACTTGTGTCCCTTGCAGTGGCAGGCGGATTCTTAATCTCTGGGCCACCAGGGAAGCCCTGGACTCTGAATTTTTGAGCCCCCTTAGCAGGCTTGGGATTCAAAACAACTATTGCATAAGTAACAGAAATGTAAACCCAGAAAGGAAATGGTCTTGCCAACTACCTTTTACTTTCTCTGTTTTCTTTTCAAACCCAATAACCTTAGGACCGAGGCCAAGAAGAAGCTTGAGATTTCCACATTCAAAAATCTATTAACTGTATTGAGACCTAAATAAAAATTTATTCATGTGAACTTCAAAACTGGGTTTGTTTTCACTATGTGCATAATTACTGTCATGGGCAACCAAGAGTAGCTGCTTCTATCCTGAGAGGTTTTTTTTTAACTAAAAGCATGGAAGAGGGTGATTCTTCATTGCAATATTGAAGCCTACATTCAGCTTAACAGCTCTGGATGGCACTGCTGAAAGGAACCTTTAAAGCTCATCAGATCTAGGGAATTCCTTGGCGCTCCAGTGGTTAGAACTTCACGCTTCCACTGCAGGGGCATGGGTTTGATCCCTGGTCAGGAAACTAAGATCCCACAAGCCGCACGGTGTGGCCCGCCCCCCCCCCCCAAAAATCTACCTCTACCAGTTTCCACTGAGCACAAAACTGAGGTCCACTGAGGTCAAGATACTTGCCCTGGGGCATAAAGAGAGCTAATGGGAGAGAAAGGGCAGAACAGGTCTTAAAGCTCAGTGAAGCCAGTGATTTACTACCCCAAACCATCTCTCTGCAGCTACTAAATTTGTGTTTATTGTGATAAACTGTGTCAAAGTATTATGCAAATGCAACACTGAAATGATCAAATATAGCAAAATCTTCCCAAGCAGACTTCTCAGAAAAACTGCATATTCTAGTTGATTTAATTTTCTGGTTACCAAAGGTTTGTTTTGGTAACTGAACTTCACTATTGTCAGGAAAAAGAACATGAGAAAAGGGAAAAAGCAGAATGAATACATACTATCTTGCTCCTAGACATGCTATAAAGTAGTGATGGTACAGTACAAACAGCCCGGCCTTACCACTGACTGACGCGCTGTGAGGCACTGTTCAAGCCCATCTCTCTGGAATTCAGTTTTCATATCTTTAAAAAGAAGAGGTTGAACTAAATAATGTAAGATTCCTTCCAGCTCTGAAACTCAAAGCATCTAGAACACTAAACATGTTTTCTTATCATTTGCAATGTTCTCCAGAAAGTGCCTACGTCCCATGCCCTCCTCCCATAAAAGTTTTGAGTATATGATTATCACACGTTGAACTAGACCTGAATGGTAAACTGCTTAAAACACCCAACTAATACCTGGATCTCCGCTACAAATACTTTTAACTCTAGTGAATAATGGTTTTGGTTCATAAAGGAACTGCTCAGAGATCTGCCATGGTTTAAAACATTTTGGGCCCTACAATGGGGTGTGAGTGGGGGAAGTTGCTCAACTAGATGGAAGAAGCTTTCCAGACCCCTCGCTGTATCTAAGGAGTTCCAATTTTGTGTTTTATTTATCATGTTTTGCTGTTCAAAGTAATTCTGGAAGCTCACTAGGTCTTTCTCCCAAAAAAAGAAGACAGCATAACAAACATATATTAGTTATTTTCACAAGAACCATACTACTGACTCTCCTCATGTATTTATATGCTATCATATACTGTTATGAGGTTGTCCCCCTCTTTTGTATTTTTTTATTGTAGTGAAATACACATGACATAAAATTGACCATTTTAACCATTTTTTAGTGTATAATTCAGTGGCATAGATTTTATTCACAATGTTGTGCAACCATCACCACTATCTATTTCCAAAACTTTTTCATTACCCCAAACAGAAACCCTGTAACCATTAAGCAATAGCTCCTCATTCTCCTGTCGTTTATTTTTTATAATTATAGTCTCAAAGGCCTTAATAACTTTCAAACTATGGTATGCTGCCACCAGGTGGCAAGAGAGTGTCATGGCTGCCAAGATTGGAACTTGTTTCAAAATAATCCAAGATAGGTATAGGGGAAGCAAGTAAAAGTGTAGATGAAATAAAACTGTCACAGTCTGGTCAGGAGTTCATTATACTAGTCTCTCCAAATCTGTACATGTTTGAAATTTTCTATAACAAATATTAAAAGTGTGCCTACAATATTACAAATACAGAGATTTCATACATTTTTAAACCCTAGAAAGCAAAATATACATCAATATTGCACAGATAATTTTTTTTCTTCAGCTATTTTTAAAACCTGGGAAGACATTTTATACCTAAGTATCGATTATACATTAATTTTAAATCTTGTAATTAGATGGCAGATTTCCAAGATTACATATTTAAACTAGTTAACAAAAACTTTTGTGTTATATCCAACTAAACCTCATCAGCTACAAATGTGAAAAATCAAATTTATCAGCATTCAATTCCCACATGTATGTAGAAATAAATTTCTGAGTAACTGCAAATGCAATATTGGACTTTATCTCAATTAAGAAGCTTTTGTTTCTTTAATAGTAAGCACAAATATACAAAGGAGCCTCTCAAACACCTCCAGGAGAAGGAAGCTAGGAGGCAAATAAGTCAGTTTAAAATTGTACTTGTGGGCTTCCCTGGTGGCGCAGTGGTTAAGAATCCGCCTGCCAAAGCAGGGGTCAGGGTTCAAGCCCTGGTCCGGGAAGATCCCACATGCTGCGGAGCATCTAAGCCCGTGAGCCACAACTACTGAGCCCACGTGCCGCATCTACTGAAGCCTGTGCGCTCTACAGCCCGTGCTCCACAATGAGAAGCCCGCGCACTGCAATAAAGAGTAGCCCCCCGCTCGCTGCAACTAGAGAAAGCCTGCGCGCAGCAACAAAAATCCAACACGGCCAAAAATAATAAATTTATTTTTAAAAAATAAAACTGTACTTGTTTTCCTTAATTCTATTTTTCTTTCATAAATTGCCAGTTGACCAGATCATAGAAAAGTCAGCTCAGTAATTTTTAATTTTTCTAGCATCAGTAGGGAGTAGAGGCTGCACCTGGATGAATTTTCTTGATATTTAGCTGTTCTAACAAATAATTTTTATTTCTACCATCTTTACTGATATTATTCCAAAGTATAATATGCATTCTCCTACTTTATAAAACATTAAAATTAAAATTCTTTCAGTATACATAATCATCATTAACATCAATTATCAAACTCTGATGTTTGCTGCTGTAGAATCAAGGGAGACAGACATTTGCTTTCCTGAATGCCAAGCTCTTGGTTGTCCTCTTCAATGATCTATCCTAAGCTCTGACTTGCAAGGGAAACTGCCTCCCCACCTGGGTTGAGGGTTTCTCTTGGCCTCTTCCTGCAATTCAGCTCTCAGCCTACTGAACTCAGTGAATCTAATGAATGCCCACTGCTTCTGTTCCTAGCTAGCTCAAGTGCCCCACACCTCCATGGGTCCAGAATGGCTACATCCACATTATGCCAGTTATGAAGACCAACAGACTGGGTTGTTTTGGCCACTCACCGTGTTTACCTATTTAATGGTGGATGTGTTTTAGTATTATAAGATATGAAAATCTTAGTAATAAGAGTTCAATCTTCCTGTTTTATACATGAGTAAAAGCCCAGGAAGATGAAGTGACCCATCCAAGGTCACAGGATTATTTACTGGCAGAAAGATATTAACAGTCAGAACTGCTGGTTTCTAGTACAAGTGCTTTTTGCACTACTTACATGAACATTCACATGCTCCAAGATTATCATACAATAAGATACAAGCTGATAAGACTATTAAGAGTGCCAAATTTTACCCAAACTCTTTAAATTCAGGGACACTAGTCCTTCTAGGAATAAGACAATAAAACCCTGAATTCTGATTTCTTCTAGGTGAACTTGTATTAAGGTAGGACCAGCTTGATCACAGGTATCTGCTTTCTTCCAGAACATGGAAACACTGAACTCATAGGAATCAACCCTATTTAAACTAAACAGGGAGTTCCCCGATGGTCTACAGGTTAGGATTCAGCACTTTCATAGCCCGGGTTCAGCCTCTGGTCAGGGAACTGAGATCCCACAAGCCGAGTGGCGCAGCCAAAATAAGAAAATAAACAAACAAACATAAAATAAAACTACCTCACAGAACCACACATTCTACATATAGGTAACAGTTTAGAGTAGAACATGCTTTAAACAGACTCCCTCTGACTGAATTTAAACCATCTAATTGGCAATTCATCTTTTTTTTAATTTTTGGCTGCGTTGGGTCTCCATTGAGACGCGGGCTTTTCATTGTGGTGGCTTCTCTTGTTGCGGAGCACGGGCTCTAGGCCCGCAGGCTTCAGTAGTTGTGGCTCGCGGGCTCTAGAGTGCAGGCTCAGTAGTTGCGGCGCACGGGCTTAGTAGCTCTGTGGCATGTGGGATCTTCCCAGACCAGGGATCGAACCCGTGTCCCCTGCATTGGCAGGCGGATTCTTAACTACTGCACCACCAGGGAAGTCTCAGCAATTCATCTTTTAATTTTTAACTCATTTTTTACTGAGTTATGAGAGAATAGCATGCACCTATCCTTTCAAAAGAACTACACCTCACACCATGGAATTCTGAAAGTCTGCAAATGAGCACAGACGTTAATATTTAAATAGTTTAAATGTCTTTGTTCAAAATAACTTAAAACCCTTATGTATAAATTTGATGGTAAATCTCGTTCATGTTAATCTTTAAGGCACAGGTTCTCACATTGAAGTCCACAGCCCTAAAAAAAAAAATTTATCAATGGACTTTAGGAGATCTGTGAACTCTCAAAAAACTGTACATAAAATTCTGTGTGTATATGCACAGATGCATGTGTTAGGAGAGAAGATCTACAGCTTCATCAAAAAGATCAGCATCACAGCTTTCAGTAAAACAAAGTTTGCAGGCCGTGGAGGCAAGGCAGCTAGCTCACTGCTGGCTGCAGAACGCCCAACAACAAAGGTTTGCTCTCTTTACTCACACCAACCCTTCCGGAATGCAGAACCTCAACAGAGTGGTAATCTTGAGAGACCAAAAGTTCCTTGGTCATAAGACTGGGAAACAAATCCACTATATACACTAAGTCCACTATATCTTCCCACCAACCTATCACCACATTTAGTCTCTTAACAAAAGAGCATCAAGATATTTTTTTAAATTTATTTTATTTTATTTATTTTATTTTTGGCTGCGTTGGGTCTTCGTTGCTGCACACAGGCTTTTCTCTGGTTGCGGTGAGCGGGGATACTCTTCGTTGCTGTGTGCAGGTTTCTCTTTGTGGTAGCTTCTCTTGTGGAGCAGGGGCTCTAGGCACGTGGGCTTCAGTAGCTGTGTCATGCGGGCTCAGTAGTTGTGGCTTACAGGTTCTAGAGCGCAAGCTCAGCTGTTGTGGCACATGGGCTTAGTCGCTCCGCAGCATGTGGGATCTTCCCGGACCAGGGCTCGAACCTGTGTCCCCTGCACTGGCAGGCAGATTCTTAACCACTGTGCCACCACGGAAACCCACGATTTTTTTTTTTTGGCGGTACGCAGGCCACTCACTGTTGTGGCCTCTCCCGTTGCGGAGCACAGGCTCCAGACGCGCAGGCTCAGCGGCCATGGCTCACGGGCCCAGCCGCTCCGCAGCATGTGGGATCCTCCCAGACCGGGGCACAAACCCATGTCCCCTGCATCAGCAGGCAGACTCTCAACCACTGCGCCACCAGGGAAGCCCCCCAAGATATTTTTTAAGAAAGCAAGATTGCCCTCTGTGGCCACACACTAAAAAGATGGGGGAAGGGTGGAGACATGATGGGGGAGTCCCTAAGGTAAAGAGCCTTCCAGCATCCATGAACCAGCAAAAGCCCACCCTGAAAATACTTTATCTCAACTACTACTGCCACCTCTTAGGGTTAAATTTACTAATCTGTGTTAAGATATTAACTCCTTTTATTGTCCAAAAATAAAACCTCTTTGTCAAACATCGGGGATGGAATATTTCCTCATTTGGTACTTTGAATATTTAGTATTGTGAGAATACATCAATTATCATGTTTTTATAAGTGTGATCACAAATCCCCTTAGAATTTTCTGAGAATGAAGAATTATTTTATATTTAACACCTTGGATGCATATGAGAGAGGGAGGGAAGAAAAGAAGGGAGGGAGGGAGGGAAGGAAAAGTATATATATGTGTGTGTGTATTAGAGAGTATGTGTACATACTCCATACTCCATCACATACAGACCACATAAAACATTAACTCTAAATACTGTATGTTGCTTACACAGAAATCCTTTCCTTCCACCACCACTCAGTAATAATTGTTCACTTTAGAGGTCTGTTAAGTTTTGAAATTTTTATTTTCATATTCTTCTTCTACCATGTAAAATGCTAAGAATGAGTTTTAACTGATTTCAGCATTCTTGTAAAAGAAAATAAAGAAAGGATTATTATTTAGTCAGGAAATCTGTGAACACAAGATTCTCCAGTGATTGGTAACATCAGCATAAATGCTGTTTTACACCTATGTATTTTTAGGCTATTGCTATCCAACACTTCAGAGGAAAAATTTTTATCTTAATGCAAAAAAAAAAAAACTTTTTTTAACTTAAAAGGCAGAGAAATTCAATTCATTCACCAAAATCATGCCTCTTAATATCTGAAAACTATACTCAGGGCCAAAATCAATGCCTCCAATTAAAGATCACAAATGTAATTAAAAAAACATTTTTCTTGTGGTTTATTAAAATCATGATCAACTGCCTACAAAACAATATTGAAAATTAAAAACTGTAATGACCAATAAATACATTAGAAATTCCAATTCTCCCATTTATAGGCACAGCATAATTGTCTGACACAGCACACAGAGTTAATTACCTGCACACCTTCTCCACAACTCCATGCAGGTGTCTGACAAACGAAGAAGGTAGTGGAGAATATTAAAAACAGGTTGTTCTTAGCAGAGGGGAAAGAGCGGGGTGGAGGGTGAAATGGATAAAGGGGATCAACTGTATGATGATGGATGGAAACTAAACTTTTGGTGGTGAGCATACTATAGTATACACGTTAGTAGAAATATAATGTACACATGAAATGTATATAACGTTACAAACCAATGACACCTAAAAATAAATAAATTAGTAAATAAATAGGAAGGAAGGAAGAATAGGTTGTGCTAGTTGCAAAACTGATGGTTTACTTCTCTAGCGTAAGTGACCGTAAGTAGGAAGAAACTAACCTAATCTAAAACTTAAGCAACCAAACAGGAAATTCAGAGGCAGAAATAAAAAGAACTTTCTTTCATTTCTATTGCTTTAGTCAAGGTATCATATACACATACATACTGGAGTAAATGTAAAAAGAGTGACAACAAAGTGTGTGGGTGCAAGTGCCTGCCCCACACCAGCCCCTACCACAAGAACAGGGTTTATTCAGAGAGTAAAGTAAAACATAGTGGTAGAAAACAGGTTTTTCCTAGGTCCAGGAACACTTAATGGACTGGGAGAAGCAACTAGCTTAATCAGTGACATAAACACATAACATATAAAGAAACACACGGCCACGGGCTTCCCTGGTGGCACAGTGGTTGAGAGTCCGCCTGCCGATTCAGGGGACACGGGTTTGTGCCCCGGTCTAGGAAGATCCCACATGCCGCGGAGCGGCTGGGCCCGTGAGCCATGGCCGCTGAGCCTGCGCGTCCGGAGCCTGTGCTCCGCAACCGGAGAGGCCACAACAGTGAGACGCCCGCGTACCGAAGAAAACAAACAAACAAACAAACACAGGGCCACCTGAAGGCGGCAATAAGCAATGAGAAACACGTTCTAAGACCACTCGTGTCATGTCCAGCTCTGCCCAGAGGAGAGGACAGACACAAATCTGGATACTAGAGGCATCTACTGCTGAGAGGAAGAGATTTTTCATCAAGCCCCTTATCACTGAGATGAAATTCTCACAAGATGAACTACCTGTTTTTGCTCTAATTCCATTCTATGCTTATTCTATACGGAGCAGCTACTAAGTGCCAGGCACTATATAAACCCTGGGCACATCATGATGGTGAAAACAGGAGACATTAACTCCTCATGCTGCTTACAGTCTAGCAGGGAAGACAATTTCTAAAGGGGTGGGGGAGGATAGGGGGACCCGAGTCCCCTTCATTCCTTCTATTCTTCCCAATGCCAAACTTGTGGTCAGAAGGAGGTACTTTCGGATAATATACCAAAGTTAATATTAGGAGAGCTGGCCAAATAAGAGGGAGGTCATGGTCTATCCTATAAATGTTCAGTTTTGAAGAACATAATGATCAAAACACCTTACTGGCTGAAGCCAGGAACAAGTCAACCCAGGCTTGAACACAAGCTGTCAAAGATCTCCCCAGTCTTGGGCAAAAAAAAAAAAAAAAAAAAAAAAGGTTATAGAAAAGGAAGGAAGATCAGAGAATGGGCTTCTGGGAACTCACCCAAGACAAAATGGAAAATTATTTGCAGCCTCTTCTGAATTCACTTTCTCTGTGATCAGTTACAATGAAGACCAAAGTCTTCTGCTAAAGGACAAGACAAGTATCTGGGCCACATATGCAAACCCATGAATGAGTAATTGTAAATTGTGTTTAAGTGCTATGAAGGAAAAAACAGGATGTAATAAGAGAGCAGAGAAGTAGAACCTCCTTTAACAGGGTAGCCAAGAAAAGCCTGAGAGGAAAGCTGAGCACTAATGGATGAGCAGGAACTGAGCACTCAAAGGGCAGAATGAGAAGTTTATGCAGAGAAAACAGCTTGTGAGAGGGAAAGGAAAAACTGGGTAAGTTCAAGTGCAACAGGAAGCCAATGAATGGCTTTAAGTAACCATGTGACCCAGTCTTTTAAAAGCTCTCTGGCTGCTGTGCAGAGAAAATGGGAGGGAAGCCAGAGAAGTGTGATGACCAAATGAAAGGCTAGAGTGGTAGTTTGGGGGAAAGGTGAGATGGATACGATGGAAAGAAATGGAAGGGTACAAGATACATTTTGGAGGTGAGTTGAAAAGGACTTGGTGAAGGATGTAGAGGGAGGGGGTGGGAGAAAAACAAAGGTGCCAGAAATGACTCCTAGGTTCCCAGTTTAAGCAACTGGATGCCATTATCTGAGGGGGAAAATGAGGGGTAGCGGGGGAGACAAGTTCCCCCTCAGTTTTGGCTGGATAATAAGTTTAGTTTTTGACATGTAAAATATGAGCTCCTTGTAAAATATAAATTTGGGAATTCTCAGCATATAAATGATATTTAAGATCCTTGGGAACAAACGATATCATTAAGAGAAAACAGAAGAGATGAGGGTACAGGACCAAGCCCTGAGCAACTCAAACCTGTAGCGATTGAGGGGAAGGGGCTAACAAAAAGTACACACAAAGGTGAGAGGAAAACCAGGATTATGTAATTACATAAGTCAAGAGATAAGGATTCAAGAAAGAGGGAGAATTCCATGGAGAATTCTGGTTAAGACACGTACTGAGATGTGGCCTGAACCACAGGCCACATCAACTCACCATCATTGATCTTGGCAAAAGCAGTTTCCAGAAGTAGAAAAAAGGGTCAAGTAGATGAGGGCTGACTTCCCAGCTATAACCAAGAAGCAGGCAAATCACTTC
This sequence comes from Stenella coeruleoalba, assembly GCF_951394435.1. Taxonomy (NCBI): domain Eukaryota; kingdom Metazoa; phylum Chordata; class Mammalia; order Artiodactyla; family Delphinidae; genus Stenella; species Stenella coeruleoalba. The sequence continues at coordinate 86,866,558 of NC_137153.1, forward strand.
ATCTCCTGCTCAACCAAAACAGCCTCTTAACGGCTTTTCCTCCTTCAATCCTTACCCTTCTACAGCCCATTATCAACACAGCTGCCAGTGACCTGGCTAAACAGAAAGTCACATCATATCAACATTCTCTGCTCAGTGATCTCATCTCACTCAGAACAAAGTCAAAAAGAAAGTCTTTATAATGGCCTAGAAGGTCACTATCTACCTCCTTCCACTCTCCTCCTCTAGCCGCTCAGAATTCCCTCCTGCCCCTTGAAGCCTCAGGGCTTCTACACCTGCAGTTTGACTCCCCACTTCCTTCAGGCCTCAGTTCAAATGTCACCACAACAAAGAGGCCTTCTTTGGCCAATGGATTTAAATAGCACTTGCTCCTTTCATTCTTTGCTCATCTTTCCTTACCTACTCTGTTTATCTTCTTAGCACTTACCATCTTTATGACATATTATATATTTATTAATTATTGTTTGTCTCACATCATCAGAATGCAAGCTTCATCATAAGAGCAGAGGTTTTACCTGTTTCTGTTCACTACTGTATACCCAGTAAGTAGGCCTGGTACACAATAGACATTCATATTTATCTGTTGCATTTAAATCATTAGAAAGGCCCTTTCACATTACAAATTAACAAACTTGTACTTTCAGTATGGATATAAGTCTTCTGTTATTTAGACAGCATGAGTCTTCTGATCACCTGTAGACATGCAGAAAAAAGCCCAGTTTCTGGGCCCATGAAATTGAATACTAGCCCCTATGCCTTGGAAAACTCACAATATCATCCTGTGGGCCATCCCCTATAGACTCTTCAAGGAGTATTTCCATTTAGATTTCAATATGAACTGTTTTCAATATGAACTTTTGGCTAAGGCAAAGTACACTGGACAAAAACTATTTGTAATAACTCAGAAAAGGGGTCATGGATAGAATAGTGGAACTGATGAATCACACAAATATGAAGACAGATATATACATATTATATTTGAACAAAGGCAAGTAGATATGATGCTCTGGGATTAGTTGATTCTTCCAAATAATGGAACCATGCTCTCCGGTCTGTCCATCTGGTTTCCCTATTTATCTCTCTGATCACAAAGAAACAGACTATATCATTTTTCTCTGCAAACCCCCTACCTCAGGCTGTTCTCCCTGGAAGGGTAACTGACTGGAAAATATTACCTTGAAACTCCTGATGAATTTAGAGCAAACAAAGCTCTGAATTACATCAATGAAATGAAAATCTTAACCATACCTTTGAAATGTTTAAATAAGTCATATAGATCAACTCATGTAATCTTAAACATAATCTGTGAAAACATGGATCCTGAAAACTACAGTACTCACCCAACGAAATGATTCACAGTACTCACCCAATGAATTGCTTTACATTTATTGCATAGCGAAGAATGGAAGGCAACAGCAAAACAATTTAAAATTCTATTGTAAAGGGACTTCCCTGGTGGTGCATTGGTTAAGAATCCACCTGCCAATGCAGGGGAAATGGGTTCGATCCCTGGTCCAGGAAGATCCCACATGCCACGGAGCAACTAAGCCTGCGCGCCATGACTACTGCACGGCACAACTACTGAAGCCCGTGCACCTAGAGCCCGTGCTCTGCAAGAAGTGAAGCCACCGCAATGAGAAGCCTGCACACCGCAACGAAGAGTAGCCCCCGCTCGCCGCAACTAGAGAAAGCCCACACGCAGCAACAAAGACCCAACGCAGCCAAAAATAAATAATAAATTTAAAAAATAAAATAAAATTCTATTGTAAATCTGGCTACATAATTACATGAAAACATTTAAAAAATCATTCTCAAAAGAAAATATGCAATTTATGAAAACAACACAGATAAATAAAACTATAGATTATATTTATATAGAAAAAATAAAGAGTGGAGAAGTATAGATGTACTGAAATGCTTGTATAAAAATTATGAGGACACTAAAGATACTATTTAGCTCTGCCTCTGACAATTAGAGAAAGTTTAAAAGCCTTTTTAAAATCTACATGGATCAGTAACACATGAAAAGATGCTCAATATTATTAGCCACTAGGGAAATGCAAATCAAAACCACAATGAACTACCAATGCACCCCCAGGAGGATGATTATGATAAGAAAGACAGATAGTAACAGGTTTTGATGATAATGTGAAGAAATCAGGACTCTCATACATTGCTGGTGGAAATGGAAAATGAAATGGTACAACCACCTTGGAAAACAGTTTGGCAATTCCTCAAAAGGTTAAACACAGAGTTATAATTTCACCCAGTAATTTCACTCCTGGGGTGATGTATGTGTTTGTGTGTGTGTGTGTGTGTGTGTGTGTGTGTGTGTGTATCTTAAAGAAATGTAAACATATGTCCATGCAAAATCTAGTACACAAATGTTCACAGGAGCATTATTCATATTAGCCCAAAAGTGAATGCAACCCAAATGTCCATTAATTGATAGATGAATAAATAAAATGTAGTATATACATACACTGAGTATTATTTGGTCATGAAAAGGAATGAAATGTTGATATATGTTACAACATGGATGAACCTGAAAGCACTATGCTAAGTGAAAGAAGCCAGTCATAAAAGACTGTACACTGTATGATTCCACTTTATATAAAAGGTCCAGAATAGGCAAATCTATAGAAAAAGAAAAGTAGGTCTTTGTTTCCTAAGCTTGGGGTGGGAGGAAATGGAGACTGACTGCCAGTGGGTACAGGGTTTCTTTTCTGAGCAATGAAAAGATTCTGGAATTAGACAACAGTGATGGCTGCACAATTATGAATATACCAAAATACTAAAAGCCATTGAACTGTACACTTAGTATGGGTGAACTGTGTGATATGTGAGTTATATCTCAACAAAACTGTTAAATTTTATAAAAGAATGAGGTAGGGGGCACAATGGAAGGTGTCTGGGGTAACTGTAATATTGTATTTCTTGACCTGACTGTTGGTTACAGAAGTGTGTTCACATTGTGATGATTCACTGATTGGCAAACTTACAAGATGTGCATGTTTTATAAATATATCACATGTCAAATAAAGGTTTTAGCAAAGAATAACTAGGTCTATAAATACTGACTTGGAAAGGGATCCAAGATATAAAGTGGAAACAAAGAAAGTTTCAAAACCATATATACAATATGGTCCCACTTTTTATAAATTTATACACATACACATATATGTACGTGCAGAGTAAAACACACACACACACACACACGAGTATACACATAAACCTGTTCTCATTGATCTCTGAAGAATTCAGATAATGGGACTTAATTTTCTCTGATACATATTTCTGTAATGTTTGAATTTTTTGCAATGTGCATTTTTATAATCAGAAGACAATAAATGTATACATTTTAAAAATCTTTTAAGGTGTACAGACAGAATTTAATAAAGAACAGAAATTCCTCAATCAGTATACAAAAACATAGAAATAATAGATCCAAGAATAAAAATAATCATTAAAAAAAAATAACAGCAACAATCATTTGATTGCTTACTATGTAGTTGGCACATATATTAGCTCATTTTCATTATACCTATTTTACAGATGAGGAAATAGGCCGGGAGATTTTAATCTCATCAAAATAGAACAAAATACAGCTTATGAAGAAAGTTCATAAAATCATTTACAGAGAAAATTTTAAAAAGTAAAAGAACATAATGAACTCACTCATACTTTTTTTTAAATCTGGAAAAGAATTTATAATTTTCTTAAAAAAAAAATCTGCCAAAATTGACTACCCCCCCCCAACACACATACCCACACCAAAAACCAAAAACTGAATGGAATAAGCTAAAAAACAAAATAGAAATGGTTACTGTCCTTCCTCCCGAAAGGCTATTTTTCCTTGCTACCAAAATCCTTATATCAAGAATGGTACAAGGAAGGAAACTTACAGGCCTTCTCTCTTGTGATTATATACCAAAGCCCTAAATACTAACAAATCAATCCAATACTATGAGCTCCATTACAGAAATTTAGGGATAATTCCATACTAAAAATTGATTAATGTAATTCAGCACATAAATAAGTAAAAAGAGACATAACCTCCAAGGGTAGATAACTGAGTTAGAAGGCATTTGACAAACTTATTCTTTCTAAGAAAAGCACTTAATAAATAAAAATACTACTTCTTTAACTTGTTAGCTTTCAGACCCACAGTCAACCCCACAATGAACAGTGAAACACAACTGAGGCAGCCTCATTATGCTACAGTCAAATATTGAATATGACATTTTCTGGATGTTACAGTGTAGCCAATGAAATAAGAAAGAAAAATAACAGAGGAAAATATTGAAAAGGAGTCTAAATTAGCAGCACTGTCCAATAATAGAGTTGTCCAGCTGGAATACTCAAGAAAAATCTATGAAAAATTACTAAAATGACTGAAAGAGCTCAGGAAATTGGCAGGTATTTAAATAAATATACAAAAATCAACAGCTTTTCCTAACATCAGCAAAGCTCAAAAAATATGATGAAAAACATCCCACTGTCAAAAGTAAGAAGAGGGGCTTCCCTAGTGGTGCGGTGGTTAAGAATCCACCTGCCAATGCAGGTACACGGGTTTGAGCCCTGGTCCGGGAAGATCCCACATGCCGCGGAGCAACTAAGCCCGTGCGCCACAACTACTGAGCCTGCGCTCTAGAGCCCACGAGCCACAACGACTGAGCCCAAGTGCCACAACTGCTGCAGCCTGCACACCTAGAGCCCACACTCTGCAACAAGAGAAGCCACTGCAGTGAGAAGACCACGCCCTGCAACAAAGAGTAGCCCCGGCTCGCCGCAACTAGAGAAAGCCCGCGTGCAGCAACGAAGACCCAACACAGCCAAAATAAATAAATAAATAAATAAATTTTTTTTTAAAAAGAACATAAAATACTATGGAATTGACATTATGTGTTTAATTGACATTAAACTATAAAGCCCTACTAAGGCACATACTATGGCACTACTAAGCTCTACTAAGGCACATACTATAAGAAAACGGGAAAGAAATCATGTTAATAGATTGACAGATGTTAACAGTGCGATGAGATCAACTATTTCCAACCTCATAAATTTAATGCTTTTCCAATCTCTGTATCAATGGGATTTTCGCAGTAACCCTGACAAAAACTTTTAAAAATATATATCTGGACGTTGGGGAAAAGCATGTAATGAAAGGCAAAAGTCTTTTTTCAAAATAATAATAACTACAAGGAGATGCCCTACAAAGCATTTATCCATATAAAACTACAATAAGTAAAACATGTAATATTGGTGCCAGAATACTGACAGATCAATAGAACAGAGTGAGAAACAGATCTAAGTATTAATGAAAATTCAGTATATGATTTAAAATGTCATGTTAAATATATAAGGAACTGGTTAAATTGTGGTACATCCATTATCAAATAAAATGGAATATTACAGTTATTAAAAATGAGGTAGATTACACTGATGTAGAAAGCTGGTCGCAATATAGTATGATGTAAAAAAAAACAATGTAAAGAATAGGAAGTACAATATGATCCCTTGTGTTTTATTTATTTGTTTATTAGACAGCCACGCTATGTATAGAAAATGTCTGGAAAGATACACATATCTAAATAGCACTGTCACTACCTCTGGGATTATAGTAAGGAGAGGAATAAGAATGGAGAGTCCATCAGTCATTACCCCAACAGTGAAGAGATGGCAAACTCAAATTAGAATAATCTGAAGGGGGTTTATTTATAAAAGTAATAATTACAAAGTTGGGAGGTGAGGCCTACAGAAACGACAGGGGATGAACAGGACTAGCTATAGCATAACAATTATCACTCTGGCTCCCAAAAAGACAGGACACAGAGAGTACCAGAACCCAGGTAATATAAGGCCGGCTACCCTGAGTGGAGAGAGAATAAATATTCTGACCTCATTCTTCTTCCCTTCAATCTCCTCTTAAGGCTGAACCCAACCAGAAACGAGAAGACCTGGGAACTCTTTCCCTGGGGCAGAGAACCAGGTGGAAATGGGTGAAGGAGAGGCGTGGAGAAGTAAATAGAAGGTACCGGGCGGGCCCAGATTTCTTTTACCTTTTTATAAAATTAATTACATAAATAGAAGTAAAATATCTTCATTAGAAATGAAAAACTTACATAGAAAGCTAAAATTCCACCCTCCATAATGCTGGATCTTTCTCCAGAAGTAATCATCTTTATTTTTTATCATCATTTTGATGGGGCCTGTCACTGACTTTTTTCTAGACAGACACACACTCACCACAATAAAACACACAGAATTGCTTTAGGAGGCGTTGTTTGCTCAACATGAACAGTATTAATCACCCTATTACCTTCCGCAACCTTTTTTTCTCACCATTTTCAGTTCAGTTATAAAATAATGCTCAAGAAATCAAGAGGAACAGTTTAAATCTCCTCAGGGTTGTTTACACCCTACCTCAGTGGTTCTCAAAATATCCCCCCACTCCCCCAACCGCTGCATTAGCATCACCTAGTAATTTGTTTAAAAGGCCCCACCCTAGTACAGTGAATCAAAAGCTCAGGAAGTGGGGCCCAGTAACCTTCCTTTTAACCTGCCCTCCACGTGACTATCATGCAGGCTAAAGTTTGAGTGCCACTACTCCATCACCTGTGCCCTTGCTAGGAATCTGCTTTTTAACTAGATCCCGGGGTGATGCGTAAGTAAACTGAAGTGTTAAGAAGCCGGTCTACCTCTGAGCCATAAACCTAACCACAATCCATATTACCCGCACCTATCTACACACAGGGTATTATGAGTGGCTTCTGGGGATGGGAAGGGGGAAGGCCAGCAAAAAGAGCGGTGGTTTTTAACCTCTTTGAATTTAAATCTATCACTCCTGTGGGAAAAACATCAGCACTGCATGCCCTAGTTAGGCAGAGCATGTTAGCAGTGTTGTCTTTTGTGCGTGACAGACAGCACATAACTACCTTTAAACCACCCTGGAAATGTACCGCTCTTAGGTGTCAATATTATATCATAAGTTCTCATTTTTCTTTTAAAATAAGTTAGTTTGAATGTTAACCCCAGGCATAATAAAATTACGTACGAATAGCTAACCTCTGTTTGTATCACTAATACTGTAATGGGAATCCATCATTTTAAAACAAAGCGCAGGGATACACCTTTTCTGCTCTAACAAGGATACTTTTATCAACATTTACAAGTGTATCTACCCTCCACTTCCATACTGCAGGCTCCACCTCTACACAGCTTGTGGGGAGGGGAAAATGTCCCCAGAATTCCACCTTTAACTTCCTGCTGCCTCCCTGAAAGGCTGACATTTTCTTTCAAAACCTGCACCCTAAAGCCCCTCTTCCTTTGCTCTTCTCTCATTTTTCTCCACGGAGTCTTCAGGTCTGTCCTGAGTCACAGGCAAACATGTTGACTTTCTCAGGAAATCTGCCAAAGTAACGACATATACATGTGTGCTTGAGAATCCTACTGTCTCACTGCTTAGCCAGCCTGACTCGGGCTAACACAACGATCTGCTTTTTTAAGGCACTTCCAGTTTCACTTCCAGCTCCTACCAGGCTTATGCCCCGCCCCAAGGCAGCACAGCCTCCTCTCTCTGAGCTTTCCTGACACAGGAAGTAGCACAGTCAATTCTGTGGGGCCCAAACCCAACTTGACTTGCCTCGCCCTTCTTAAAGCAATCTCAAAATCAAAATTTCTAAAGCTCCTTTTCCATTTGATAACTTTTCTTCCACACAAAGAAAGTTTTAATCAAGACACGATAAATTTGGGCCTTGGGTTTTTAATTACATAGCATCAGGAAAAATAATATAACTATTCTATCAAACAATTCTATTTGGAAAGGAAACATGTTTCTAATAAAGATGTTAAAAAAAAAAGAAAATGAAAAAAAAAGAAAGGAACATGTTTACATCTCAAAAGTGCTATAAAAAGATTTTGGTATGGTAAAAGTTTGATTTCTATCCCCAACCCACACAATTGTTTCTTAAAATTATTTATGGCAATTGAGACAGAGTTCATTTTTTAAAGATTTTCTTCTACCAAAAGCTAGACTCAAAATATGTACAGAATTACCTAAACATTCTAGAGTCAAATTCTGACTTTAGTTTTATCTCATGGACATTAATAATTTCATGAATTAAACACAGATTCACTTTAAAGCAAATCTTTTGACTTGTTGCCTTTGTAGGGTTTTGGGTTTAACTGTTGTTGTTTGTTGTTGTTGTTAAGCACACAACGGTGGCTTTTATTTAAAGTTAAAGCTCAAAAATATCATGGAATAGTAATTTCTGTTTTTAATATATGCATAGTTTTTAATAGAAATACTGGATAATTAGATCACAAGAATTCATGACTCATATTCTTCATATACAGCAAAGACAGTCAACAATGTCTTCCATTAGAGTCCCAAACATACTGTAACTCTAGAGGTGTTCTGATGCTAAGGTTCTTAAAGAAATGCAAACCAGTAAATGGGTGGAAATTCCTCAATTATCTGGATTTAATCAGCTTTTATCCTGCCTGAATAGAAGACTATCTTCCTCCTATGAATTAATTCTCATATTGCTTAGTAATTTGAAAGGTGGAGAATTCATTTTTCTTTTCCAACTATCCATAAACAAAGAAAAAGACTGAGTTGGCAGTGCTCAACTCAAAAACAGGACATGTTCCAAAAGTCTAAAACTACTGTACCTCGTTTTGACCTTAGAATCCCATTTTCCCATAGAACATTTTCTAAATGGATGGCCCACCAATGTCTATTAAGCCCACAACATAAACGAAATAATATTAGAAACACTATAACTGCTTGAAAAAATTTAATCTCAGATTCCAACTTTGGGCCACCTAAAGACAGAATTTTCAACAAGCATTCCAACCAAGTTTGAAGTAGTTCATTTGGGAACCACTATGCTACATTATTTTCCTCAAATAATCTACTATGTCAGACAGCATCAACACAGCACCAGGCTCTCCAACTGATGCCTGAAATATTCATATTCTATACCACTGAATAAAGGGATATATTTATGCTTTAGCTTGTGACAAATCAAAGTTTATTATGGAAATTAAGAAGGCTAAAAAGAAGTCTAACATCCATTCTTACACTAATTTCAGAGAGGAAGGTACTCATATCCACAAAAAGGTGGGATTCTGAATAGGGCCAAATTTTTCTACGAGAAGTTTTGTATCTGCTTAAGTGACCAAACAAGCACTGAGTTAAGACCAATGTTCAGAATCACAGAACATGGGAGATTTTCCAAGAAGCAATTTAAATATGCCTGATCTGAGGTGAACCCACTCCAATGCAGGTACTCCTACTCCTTATTATGTGAAAAAGTAGTGAATGACTAAAAAGAAATTTAATTAAATAATCCTAACACAAAAATTGAGAACTTAAAAGGAGTGCATTTCTCAGGAGGAACAAAGGTAAAACTGAAGACTGCAAATTCTCTCTAGTGGCTAAGACAGTGGTCACCTTTGCTTATGTTCAATCTTGTTACCAAAACTTTGCTTAGGCTATCTATAAAGTGAGACGTAAAGCATGATGGCTAAAAATACAGACTCTGAAATAAGACGGCTTGGGTTCATATCCTAGATAACACTCTTAATAGCTGCGTCATCTTTAGCAAGTTATTTAACCTCTCTGTGCTCCAGTTTCTTCATCCGCACAATAAAGATGATAAAAGCATCAACCTTAGAGGACTGTAGTGAAAATTAAATGAATTAATCCAGGTAAACCACTTAGAATAGAGCCTTGCACATAATAAGCACACAGTAAGTGACCACTATTATCTAGATATTCAAAAATAAGCAGGATTTGGAGAAGATAGGAAAAATTAAAGCTGAAGCAACAATCAAACAAACAGAGGTGAAAAAGTGATACACACACATGGAAACAGGGCATTACACTTCCCTGCAGAATATTCACGAAGAATAGTAGAGACTGGAATAATGAAGACCCAATTATGCTGGCCTTGAATGCCAAACCAAAAAATATTTTACTTACAAGGCAGCCAGTTAAATTTGTGACCTGATCAGATCTGTGCTTTAGCAATGTTAATTATAATGATTATATCATATCACTACTATTTATGCAATTTTGATGTTCTCAAACCCAAAAATTTGTTTGGTCAACTAACACACTGTTGGAGTCTATTGCTAAACTGTTGTATATCTGAATCAAATCTGAAATCCTCACTGTGTCTGGTACATAGTAGGCATTCAATAAATGTTTTATTGTTACTTTTACTGGCCACCAGAGCAGTGCAGTAAACAGTCAGAGGTTATATGTATATGTATTGTAAGAAATATGTATTACAAATGAAGCAGCCAAGTAACAGCTGGTAAAATGTTAAGTCACTGCTGAGCAGTATACTTGCCTAAAACAGGGGTAATCACCCTTACTTTTCATTAAAAGCAGATAAAATGGAACCTTGTATATTTTTAAATCTCATAAAATTTAGCTGTCAGATTGATAGTCTTCTTAAGGATTATTTGGGCAATATCTTTGTAATGGACTACCCAGTGTTCTTATGTGATGATAAATTTAAGGCAGATTTCCTCAAGATATCTGCACTCCCATGTTCACTGCAGCATTATTCACAATAGCTAAGATAAAGAAAGAACCTAAGTGTCTGATGAATGAGTGGATGAAGAAGTTGTGGTATATACAAACAATGGAATATTATTCAGCCATGAAGAAAGAAGGAAATCCTGCCATTTGCAACAACATGGATGAAACTGGAGGACATAATGTAAAGTGAAATAAGCCAAAGAGAGAAAGACAAATACTTTAAGATGTCACTTATATGTAGAATCTAAAAAGATAATAATAGTAATAATTTAGTTTTTAATATAAAAGTCAAACTCATGGAAACAGAGAGTAGAATGGTGGTTACCAGGGCCTGGGGAGTGGAGGAAATGAGATGTTGGTCAAAAGGCACAACCCTTCAGTTATAAGATAAGTAAGTTCTGAGGCTCTAATGTACAGCATGGTGACTATAGTTAACAGTACTGTATACTTGAAATTTGCTAAGAAAATAGATCTTAAGCATTCTCACCAAGAAAAAAGGTAGTTATGTGAGGTGATGAATGTATTAATTAACCTGACCATGGTAATCATTTCGCCATGTACACAAATATCAAACCATCACACTGCACACTTTAAATACATACAATTTTATTTGTCAGTATAAAAGGGAGAGAGAGAGAGAAAGGAAGGAAGGAAGGAAAGAGAGAAAGGAAGAAAGGAAGGAAAGAAAGAAGGAAGGAAGGGAGGGAGGGAGCAGAAGGAAGGAAGGAATGGAAGAAGGGAAGGAGGGAGGGAGGAAAGGAGGGAGGGAGGAAGGAAAGAAGGGAGGCAGGAAGGAAGAAAGACATTTGAGACACTAGTAAAAGTAATATACTAATAGTTAACATAGTAAAAAAAAAGTGTTCACTAGAAGATTGATTGCCAACAGATCTTAGAAGCACATCATGACAAGATGGTTGATATAAGAGGCTAAACACATATCCCCAGATTCATTGATTTTTTTCTGGTGGTGGTAGGGGAAAGTCAGCTTCCCAAGATGTCAGTCAGTGCTAACTTTTAGAAACTTAAACAAACAAAAAAAAATTAGTAAGAACATGCCATGATTTGGCTTTCTTGGGCAATCAATCATTCTGGCAACACAAGCATAAAACAAAGTAGGCCTGGATTTCTACATACCTTCTTGTAAAGTACTTTTTTAAAAAAATTTATTTATTATTTATTTATTTTTGGCTGTCTTGGGTCTTCGTTGCTGCACGCAGGCTTTCTCCAGCTGCGGCAATTGGGGGCCACTCTTCATTGCAGTGTGCGTGCTTCTCATTGCGGTGGCTTCTCTTGTTGCGGAGCAGGGGCTCTAGGCACACGGGCTTCAGTAGTTGTGGCACGTGGGCTCAGTAGTTGTGGCTCACGGGCTCTAGAGCACAGGCTCAGTAGTTGTGGCGCACGGGCTTAGCTGCTCCGCGGCATGTGGGATCTTCCTGGACCAGGGCTCCAACCTGTGTCCCCTGCATTGGCAGGCGGATTCTTAACCACTGTGCCATCACGGAAGTCCCACTGTAAAGTACTTTTCAGTTACAGTTTTAGACTAGAAAAAAAAAGTTCCGGCTGTCTTGTGCTTTTTAAAGCTTCACGTATCTTGCAAGTATTAGAATTTAAAACCTTGAAATGTACTCACTTAAACACATTCCTGTCAGCATTACCAACAACGCTCCATTATCCATTTTGGTACTGTCTCCAGATGCTTTTAATCCCCGCCTGACTTCTCCCTACCAACAAGTACTTGGATACCATCTTTACCCTGTCTGCCCCCATTACTTGGTTGTGCTTAGGGAATTATAATTACAGTGATCCCGCCTTTAAAACATCCTCAGAGCACAAAGCCTCTTTGTATGATTGGGGGTGAGGGGGGCACCTTCCAGGCTCCACAGCAAAGTGTGGGTGGTGGCAACATAGGCAGCAACGAAAGAAGAGGAGCTGGGGCCTCTCTGGAGGCCTTCGGGTCTGGTTCAATATTGTTTGAGGGGTTTTACTAGTGGGTGTCCAGCCCAAAGGTTCTACAAAGCCTCTGCACCCCTCCCATGAGGAGAGTAAAGGACAGGACCTGTTCTGACAGATGGAGAGATCACCACCAAGCCCAAAAGGCCAGGGAACAGAAGGGAGCATGAAAAGGGGGAGAAAAGAAAGCAGGAGCTGAAACATACTCCTTTGTGCTGTTCTCAGTACTTCAGGTAATGAACTCTCTGACAGTGAAGCTATCACCCCAATGAATCAGTGGCTAGTACTGGTATTACCAGCACCCAGTAGGTGCTCACTCAAACATGTACAGAGGCAGCAGCAAAAATCTACATAGGAAGACAAATCTATTAAAAATTTAAAAAAATAAAATAGCCTAAAAGCCAAATGAAAATACTTTTTTTAAATTATTAGAGTCCCATCTTCTAGTTGCACAAGTGATTACGAAATGAATACTTGTTTTACTTTGCCTCCCCTACTACTTCAGTGTAGACTTCAAAACTGCTCACTTTCCAGCTCTGTCTGACAATAAAACAGACTTCAACCAAAGATCAGTGAGCACCATCTGCAAACACTGAAATCAAAGGTGCTGAAGCAGAACAGATACTGACAGGTGACTTTCAACTCAAGGTACATCCCAGAAGCACTACAAAATGTTCTACTACTTAATTGCTTGCAGCTCTCTCTTCCATGCATGTATTTCTTCCTCTTTACCACTTCTTCCCTTCTTTCAACAGGGTCAAATGGTTATATCAAAACTTACAATCTCTCCCTCATTTCTACACATATTTTATCACAAAAGCAGACAATACAGTGACAGCTTTCCATATCATGACCGGAGGGGGCTACTGATAAACTCTAGTATAATCCCATCATTCTCCTCCACCTGCCCAACATGGTTAACTGTCCCAAGCAGTCCCTAGAATAGCACTAATATCCATTTAAACTAAGAACAGAAAAAAAACCCTGAAACTGCTTTGGGTGAGGCTTATAGGTGAGAACTGTTTATTCTCCTTGCGTGGGCATAAGACTAGTTCTGTTAAACATTTTCAGTTTTATTTACATACATTTTCTTTAAAAAATGATTTCTTCAAGACAGCAGCAAAAGCACAATGGAACCCTCTATCCATCACCCTCAATCATGTTTAAAAATAATAATAAAAAAGACAATAGAAACCACTTCAAATTGTACCTCTCCCTTGAGCCCACAGAACAGCACTCTTCCATGACAACTGTTCTGAAAAAACACACTGCCATTATTTGCAAAAGCAGTAGGAAGTCCAGTCTTGTCCTTGGTTCAGCACTCCCCCTTCCTCTCTCTCCAAGAAAAAATGAAACAGCAGGAAGCGTAAACAACCGCTTAATGGAAAATACAAATGGGCAAATATTTTCAAAATTGGCTAAAAAGCCTGAGGTCTTAAGAAATTCAGGAATACTAGTGTAGGGGGAAATAGGAAGAGAAAAATAGTATCGTATTTCCCCCTCAAAGTGAGCACTATGTGACTGCATGAGCAAATGCGCGCGTAGCTACTTTCTCTCCTTCACTTACCAGATGCTTTTGTCTTTTTAATGATTTCTTTCTTATTGTCTTTCCATAAATAATGGTATTTATCAAATTGTTTATTCTGTACAATTTCTCCAGACCCATAACAAATTTTACAATTTTGAGCTGAACTCTTTGGTTCAACTCTTTGGTTCAACTGAGCATGGTAATGAAAAACCAGGGGTAGGCCCTTTCCCATGAAAAGCTCACATGGAGAAAACTCTTTTGGAGTCTCAGGCCTAGCAGTGACCAGCCCTCTTCACAGAGCCTGTGGTGAGTATGGACGGGTAACAGCTGGACCAACAGTTACAAAGCCGCAGGGCCATGCTAGTTCACAGAGCACCTTTGTGAGGATCAGAAAAGGGTGCCCCCACTAAGGGGACACAGTTTCCACACAAGGTGTTCATCTTGGTAAGCGGAGCACAAAATGGGTTTCTACTCCCACTTGCGAAACAAAACAAGCACCCAGTGCTGAGAACAACCTATACAACCCTAATCAGCAGCCCTGGGGCAAAACTGCACCTCCAAAGTAGGTTTCCAAAAAGGAGAACGTCACCAAAAACAAACAGCATTTCACAAATTTCATTACCAGAAATTCTCACACATGTTAATATAAATTCATTCATAAACATATTAGGACCAGAGGAAAAAGGGTCTAGCAAAGAAGGAAAACTAGCAAATTTGAGAGAAAGGAAACTCTTCCATCTAGAGGAATAATGTTGTTCCTAAAGCCCCCAATCTTTGACTACAGGTTCAAATAGCTGAATTTCAAATGCATGTGCTAAGCTAAAACATGCAAACAATCACTATCATCTGCAGAGAAAGGCATGATCACATACATTTACCTTTGGGGGTTTACTTTCTCCAATTTGCTAGTTTTCCTTCTCAGTCAGACACTTTTTTGCTCCTATCCTGACTATAAAACCATACACAGTGATACAAATGGTTAAAGTTTATAAAACCTGATAAACAGCCCTGGTGGGTGGTGGGCCCCTTAGCTACCTGCATGAAAATAAGAGGAATAGACAACCTGGATTATGAAGGGTTTAACATTCAATGGCTTCCAACCCTATCACTCTTTTATGCCCTACAAAAGAGCTAAATATCACATGGGTCCAAATTAGTCCCAGTCATGCAGGAGGGGCAACAGAAGGCAGCCTGGGGACTAGGCTGGGCAAAGCTGAGAAGAAGTACAGCCCAGAGTCAGAAGAAACCTTAAGGCAGTGGTTCTCAAACTTTAGTGGGCATGAGAATCTACTAGGGAACATGTTCAGAATCAGATTTCTGGGTCCCTCCCTACATTTGACAGATCAGAATGTCCTGGAGCACTTATATTTTGACAAAATTCAAACTGCTGACCTAGGTCCACCAGAAAGTTTAGAAAGACTGGGAAATCCTCCACGTGCCTATCAGCTGTTCCAAAATAAAAGTCATCCATCACAAAACTAGGCTTTGCGGGTCAGAATGGGGTGAGAAAAGGATCATCAGCCAGCATGCCTAACAGGCTGTGCTGGGCTGGATGCTGTAGCTAGAGTTTCACTATTAAGGGACAAAAACCCTCTGCTATGTAAACAAGAAATTATTTTGCATGTTGAGAAATATTTCAAACATCTGAAAAATATTTAAATATCTCTGTACCCTACATCCAAGATAAGCAAATCTTAATTTGCAATTATCTGATTCAGGTTTAATAATAGAATACTAGATATAACTAAAGCCCTCTGTGTACCCCTGGATCAATCCCATTCCTCACCCACTCTCCTGAGAGGTTACCACTACTCTGAATTTGGTGTTAGTTGTTACCATGAATGTTTTTATACTACTACTACATATGTACACAGACACAGACAATATTATTTTGCATGTTTTCAGATTTTATGCAAGTGGAAACATTCTCTAATAATTCTTCTGTTATTTACTCCCCCAGCCCCTGTTATGTTTGTAAGATTCAACCATTTTAATGCATGTGGCTATAGTTTATTTTTCACAGTGCTCTAATATTCAATTGTGTGGGACTATCTAACAATTTATGTATTTCCCTATTGGTGGACATTTAAGCAGCAATAAACATTCCTGTACTTCTTTTGTACTTATTTTCTTGGACAAGTGTGCAAAGATTTCTTAAAGTATATACCCAGAAATGGGCATTTTAGGTGAACGGATTTGCTTGCCCTCCTTTAGCTAGACATCACTATGCTACTCTCCAGAGTGACTGTATCTATTTACATTCCCACTAGCAGTATATAAAAGGTGATTTCCCCAAAACCTTACTAACAGTTGGTTATCACAGCATTTAATTTCTGCCAATCTGATGAGTGTGAAATGGCATGTCACTGATGTTTCAATTTGCACTTCCCTGATTTTAAGTCTTTGACAAGTAAATTTTCATATATATATATCTGTCAAATATGTTTTTCTCAGTTTTTAAGAAAAATTTAACCCATCTTGTCTGAATCAGGGCAGCTCTTCCCAAAGAACCTTGCCAACAGCCACCACAACTGGAAAGCTGAGGTGCGGGAGGGCAGCAAGAAAACAGCTGACTTAAACAAGGAATCATCTTGGACAAAGAGCCCTAATTAATGCATTTGCTAATTAGTCTTTCCCTTCCCTCTTTTGTCAAGGCTTACTTCCAAGACAATACTACGGCCCCCAGCCTTAGAACAAGAGAGAGAATGGGGGGGATGGGGAGTACCCAAAACATTATGTAAAAGTACTTACAACTGTCTTTACTCAAAGAAAATGATGTGATTGCAGACGAATACCTATTACTCAACCTTGTAAGATACCATCCACCTCTAACAGACTCCTTTCAAGCTCATTACCTTTGGCTCCCTCTTTAAAACAGCCCAATCTTTTTCTCTACACTAGACACTGTCCCCCTCCCTTTCATCTCCCTTCCCCCACAATGACTAAATTTCCTCCTTTTCCCCCATTCTACAGCTTCTGTTTTCTAACTCCACAGGACCCTCGTCATTGACTATAACACTACTCTCTCTCGTTGCCTCTAGAACCCCAAGTCCCTTTCCAAGATGCATCCACAATAAAAAACAACCCACCCAAAAGAAAAACGGGAATCCCATGCAGTACATGGTCCTCTTCCATGCCAGGCAGGTGGGTGACCTGTCCCAATTCTCTCACTTCCTACCCCTTCACGCCTGGGATAGCTGTGCTTTCTCTGGGGGTTCCCCAAGTGTGACAGGTCCAGACCACCTGGGAAAGCCTCATTTGGCTTTCTGTGGCAGAAACGTCTTTACTAGGGCCATATATACACTTGTTTGGGGCAGGAACGAAACTCGGGCCATTTCGTGAAAAAGACACCTTACAGGCGTCTCCACAAAAGCAGGCAGGCCTCCCACCTATTAATTCCAGCTGGATTGGTTTCGTCCGTGCAGTGGTGGGAAAGGTGGCCTGGCAGAGACCAAATGGTCCCCGCAGTAAGAACTTTCTGAAGCTCTGACCCACTCACTCAAGAAAGCCCTCTTCCCAGAGAGGACAACCTCACAGGAGTCTCTCCCCCTGCGGCTCCCCAGGACACCACGAATCCCCCAAATCAGCCGCCGCTCTCCTCCGTCCCAGCCTGCAAGAGATCCTTTCTCCTAAGCCAGCCCCAAAAGCGCTGGGTGGGCGTGCCTGGGGCCGAGGCCTAGCGCCCCCTCCTCCACGATCAATCTCTCTCGGTTCTCCGGGGCTAGGGGCTCTTCCTCCTCCCAGCGCCCCCTGCTCCGGGCCCGCGCCGGCCCATAGTGACCCTGGGTCCCAGCCAGGTTACGACTTTCGCCGGCTATGTGACCTTGGGCAAGTCACTTCCCCCTGTAAACCTCCGTTTCCTCCGCCGCCCAGAGGAGACCTAGAGAGGTCCTGCCCTGCCCACCCTAGGGGAGGGGGTTACCCACCAGGGGGGAAAACGCTTTGTGAGCCGCTCCGCGCAGCGGAGACACAGGGCTCACAGGGGCTCCGGGGCCGGACTAACCTGACCCGGACAACGCTCCACCCCCGCCGCGGGGCCGGGCGGCTGGACCACACGCCTCTGGGCGGCCCCCCAACACACACACCCGAGACCAACCCACGCCCCTCCCCGCCTGGCCCGCTCCTGGACCCCGTACCTGCTCCCGGCGCTCGGCCGCAGGCGCCGCCACCCTGGGCGCCTGCCCGGAGAGGCCCGTGGCCCGGAGGGCTGAGGCGGCCGGCTGCAGCGGGCTCGGGCCGGGGAGGCGGCGGCAGGGGGCGCGGACGGCGCGGGGGCCCGAGCTCGGCGGGGCCCGGCCTGGGAGACGACGACTGAGGCTGGAAGTGCGCGGCGGCCGCGGCTGCTGAGGCGGCGGCGGCGGCGACCGCGGCGGCGGCGCTTCCGCTCATGGCGGGGCCGCGAGCAGCAGCTCCGGCTGCGACTCGACTTCGGCGCGGCGGGCGCTGGCTGGGCCCGGGCCGGCGGCGGCGGTGGTGGCGGCGGTGGCGGCGGCGGCGGCGGCGGCGGCGGCAGCAGCGGCGGCGGCAGCGGTAGCGGCGGCGGCGGCGGCGGCGGCGGCAGCGGCAGCGACGGAGGCGGTTCCCGGAGGAGGAGGAGGAGGAGCCGGGAAGCGGCGGCGGCAGCGGAGGGGGCGGGGACGCGGAGGGGGGGTGGGGACGCAGCGCCGCCGCCGCCAATGGGCGGCGAGCTCCTCGGCCGACCGAGGCTCACGGGCTGGGCGGGCGGCGCCGTGGGGCATCTTCTGCTGCTGAGGCGGGGAGGCTGAGGGCCGTCCGCCGGGAGAGCCCAGTTTCGGGGGCTGCTCCGCCCCCGGTCCACCTCCGGGGTAAGGCCGCGGGCCTCCGGGGCAAGGCCTCGCGCCACCCAGGCCCGGCGGTGCCTGGGGCTCCGCCGCGGCTGCCTGTGGCGCCGATATCGGCGCCCGCGAGTTTGGCGGGGGCTTGTCCCGGGTAGCTGCTGCCCGCCGGCGCGCCCGCCCGCCCGCAGGCTCCCATTCCACGGGTTGTGCCGCCTCGGCCTCCTTCCTCCACCTCTCCCCACTCTAGAGCCACGGACTTCTCTCCTCTCCCTCTCTTGGCTGTTTCCTCAAAGTTTTTCCTTTTCAGACACTTAGGAAAGAAACTCTCCCTTCCCTTCTTGGGCTGTGTCTCAGTGGTAAATCAGTCCCTGTGGACCCAGAGAGGGTAGCAGAAGCAGAAACGAAACAGATGCGCTGCCTTCTCTGAGTCTAGAGACCCATCTTGAATTATGAGCAGAAGCCAGCCTGATCCCTCGCCCCTTTCTCTGACTTTCTCTTCCTCTTTCTTACTTTAAACCCCCTTGTTGTTAGAAGACAGGAAGCCATCCAACTCGGCTGTGCCTAGTCTCAAGAAAGGGAGAGACTGTGAGGTGCAGAAAGGCTTTCGAGATGCGCTGACAGTTTTCTTATGAGAGAAGAACTCTGCAGATTCATGACCCCCTTGCACCCTCCTCTCCTTGGATGTGATTGGGATGTGATTGATGTTAGTTACTGAACCCATTTTCCTTTCATGTTTCTCTGACTCTCAAATCAAAGCCATAGGGGAGCAAAATAAATTCAGTCCTGTACTAGGAGTGCCTCTAAGTACAGCCGTGGGGGTAGGAGTGCAACTAAACTGCTGAATAGATCATTTCAATAAAATATGATGCTCAGCCTTTCCCAACATGCAGCCACCAACTGGGGACTGAGCAGGTAGAGAGAGAGCTACAAGTTGACAAGGCATGGTGCTACAGTGGTGGGCTGGCCGCATGAGAGAAGTGGGGATGAATCTTCGACAGCATACATTTAAAATTACACCCTAACACTTAACTAAGTGTATGATCTTTTCATTTATACAATCGTGACCAATGCTAGACACTAGGATACATTGATAGAGATACAGTCCAGGACTTCAAAGAGTTTACCATCTCCTTGGAGGCTGGTGAGATATATTCTTAGAAGTTAAGAATTTAAGAATGAGTAGGAGTTTACCAGGTGGAGCAGACTGGGGGAAGACATTAAGATTATAATCAGCCAAAGCACCTGGTATTTCCTGAATCCCACCCTTGACTTTCTGGTCGCAGAGAAGGCAGGTAACATCATATTACTAGCTGGGTTTGGTTCCCAATGCCTACTGTAGAATGCCCATAAGCTATAGCGTTCTTATCTCTTTTGATAGGTCTCACAGCCTTGAATGAAATCAGGCCTATTTCCACTCCAAAGCCCAAGCTCCAGTTTCAGCTCTTCCAACTTCAGTTTGGTCACATGTTTTGCCCACCATCCCTAGAAGAAAAGGGGCAGGAAAGCAGTTTGATCTAGTAACTAAAGAAGCCCACTGAGGCTGCCTTGCAGGACAGGAAGAAACAAGGGAGAGGGCCAGGCCAGGCCCTGGGCTGCCTCACCTTGACAGTTAAAGAAAGAATGGATGACATCCTTGTGTCCTGTGACCTTTATCTCTGAAAATTTCCATCCTCCAGCAATGATCTGGAAGAGAGACGAGCATGATGTGTTTAGGAAACCGCAAGTTTAATAGGGCTGGAGCACAGCCTGGGTGGTGAGCTGAGAGATCAGACTAGAGAGTTAAGAATAGACCAGAAGACCATGAAGAGTCTTGAGTGCCGGGTTGAGGCATTTGAACTTACCCCAAGTAACTAAAGGGAGCTATTGAAAGGTTTAATGAGAGTGACATGATCAGATTAGACTTTGGAAAGACTCTGGCTGCTTTGTAGAAAATAGACTGGAAGGGAATATGAAGAGAGGTAATAAAACCAGGTAAAAAGCTATCATAATAGGCAGGGGATGAAAGTGACCCAAACTGAGGCAGAGATGGTAGGAATAGAGAGATATTAAGGTAGTAGAATCACCAAGACATAGCTGTTGAGGGAGGTGAGAGAGAATCAAAGATGACAGATTTTTGGCTTGGGCAACTGGGTGATAGTGGTGCCATTCCTGAAGGTAGGGAATACAGGATGGGGAAGAGAGAACTACGATCCTGGTTAATTCAGTTTATTTCTCTAATCCTCACTAATCTCATTCATATAAGGCAGAAGGGCTGAGGGAGTTGCCTAGAGTCACTACTGTACAATTACTAATGTCCTAAGATTGGCACCAGCAGATTTACAAAGAGAGGCAAGATACCAGAATTGCCCTTTTCACTTTTTGTTTCCATTTTGTTTTATTGTGGTAAAAAATACATATCATAACTTTATCATTTTAACGATTTTCAGGTATACAACTCAGTGGCATTAGCTACTATCTTAGTTCGGGCTGCCATAACAAAATACCATAGGCTGGTGGTTTAAACAACTGAAATTTATTTTCTCACAGTTCTGGAGGCTGAAAGTCCAACATCAAGATGCCAATGTGGTCAGTTTCTGGTGAGAGCTCCCTTCCTAGCTTATAGATGCTGATTTCCCACTGTGTCCTCACATGGTGGGGGGAGAAAGAGAGCAAACTCTCTGGTGTCCCTTCTTATAAAGGCATTAATCTCATCTTGAGGGCTCCACCCTCATGAGCTCCAAACCTAAAATCTCCCCAAGACCGCATCTACAAATCGTATCACATTGGGAGGTTAGGACTTCAACATATGAATTGGGCGGGGGTGGGGGGGTGGGGGTGGTGCATAATTCGGTCCATAGCACCTACATTCACAATATTCAACCATCACTACCATATATTTCCAGAACTTTTTCATCATCCCAAACAGAATCTCTGTATCTATTATAATTCTCCCACTCTCCCCTCCCCTGAGTCCCTGGTACCTCCCTCCATTCTACTTTCTGTTTCTACGAATTTGCCTATTCTAAGTACCTCATACAATATTTGTCCTTTTGACTTTGGCTTATTTCACTTAGCATAATGTTTTCAAGGTTCAACCATGTTATAGCATGTATCAGAATTTCATTTTTTAAAGCTGAATAATACACCATTGTATGTATACACCACATTTTGTCTATCCATTCCTCCATCGATGGACATTTATGTTGCTTTCACCTTTGGCTATTGTGAATAATATTGCTATGAACATTGGTATGCAAGTATTACTTGAGTCCCTGCTTTCCATTCTGTTGAATTCTACCTTGGAGTGGAATTGGTACATCATATGGTAATTCTACGCTTAACTTATTGAGGAACCACCAAAATGTTTTCCACAGTGGCTACACCATTTTACATTCCCATCAACAATGCACAAAGCTTCCAATTTCTCTACAGCCTCATCAGCACTTGTTACTTTCCTTTTTTTTTTTTTTGCGGTATGTGGGCCTCTCACTGCTGTGGCCTCTCCCATTGCGGAGCACAGGCTCCGGGCGCACAGGCTGCGGACGCGCAGGCTCAGCGGCCATGGCTCACGGGCCCAGCCGCCCCACGGCATGCAGGATCCTCCCAGACCGGGGCATGAACGGGGCATCGGCAGGCGGACTCTCAACCACTGTGCCACCAGGGAAGCCCCCATTTTTTATATTAGCCTAGCCATCCTAATTGATGTGAAGTTGTATCTCATTGTGGTTTTGATTTACATTTCCCATTTCACTTTCCAGCCCAGCAATATCTATTACTTGCATTTGTCTTCCAGCATGGTTTGCAAAAATTTGGGGGCGTGTTGGTAAAGGAGGGAGATTGTAAGAAAATACTGGAAGAGTTATTTCCTGAAAACTTGTAACAATGATAGACTAACTTTAACTTTATTATTTATTTATTTTTGGCTGCATTAGGTCTTCGTTGCTTTGCGCGGGTGAGGGGGGGCTACTCTTCGTTGCAGTGTGCAGGCTTCTCAATGCGATGGCTTCTCTTGTTTTGGAGCATGGGCTCTAGGCACAGGAACTTCAGTAGTTGCAGCACGCGGGCTCAGTAGTTGTGGCACACAGGCTTAGTTGCTCCACAGCACTTGGGATCTTCCTGGACCAGGGCTCGAACCTATGTCCTCTGCATGGGCAGGTGGATGCTTAACCACTGTGCCACGAGGGAAGTCCCACAATTATAGACTTCTAATATGTAAAACCAAAAGAAGAGCAAGATAATCTTGGCTATGCTGCAGAATAACACTCTGAAACCTTAGCAACTGAAGGACTCCAGATGAGTGACAGTGACAGTCATAACGGTGCCCAGAAAAGGCAGTGGAAATAGCAATGCCAAATGGAAGGGGCTGGAGCTGGAGATGATGAATTTAAGTACCAATACCACGTGACTACACTTGGTCACAAGCATATCACAAACACCTGTGAAACACCTCTGAGGCTTCCCTGAAACACCTCGGGATATATATTGCAGGGTGTGGGTGAGGGCAAAGGAACACATGCTGACCATTTTTCTCACTGTTACAACACTAACAAGTGTTAGTTTCTATTTGCTTAGGCTAGATTCCTAAAAGTGGAATTGTTAGGTCAATGTTTTTAAAGATTTTACTTTCCAGAATGATTGTAGTAGCAATTTATTTATTTAGTCATTTATTTATTTTTACTTAAATAGAGGGGATTAACTTGATCTTATTCCTGACTTGCAAAGCCTCTCACATTAGTTTATTTATTTTTTATTCTCTTTTATCCATATTTTCCAACCTCATTCCCCTTTCTCACTGTAGGAAAACATTCCAGTCTGTTTAGTGTACATCCTTTTGTCTGCAGGTGTTTATTTGAAATGTGTACCATTGTTTTAGATGCATGTGTTTTTTTCTTATGTAGATAGTATTATAAAATATATTTTTTCTTCCTTGCAGCAACATGTTTTTAAGATCTAGTCCATTGCTTCTAACTACTGCATAGTACTTATCCACCACATTTTGCTCAAGGACTTCTTCAGTTATGGACACCCACATTGTCTCCAACTCCCAACAACCAAAAACAATACTGCTGTGAATATATTCATATATGCCCCTTATTGTGACCTGTGAGAATTTGGGGGGGTTATATATCCAGTAGCAGAATTGAATATGTTATAGTTTTTTCTCCTTTATATAGCTTTGATTTACATTTTTGATTACTGATAAGGATAAGAGAGTGTGTGTGTGTATTTCTTTAACCAGTGTATTCTTCCAGGAATTTTCTGACCACATTCTTAGCCCTATCCTCCATTACTTCTTTAAAGACTAACTTGGTCTGTAATTGATTGTAACACATTGAATAAATGTGATACATGAGTCCACATGTGAGTCCATAATGATACTCAAAGAGAGAACGAGTGAAAGGAGAAAAAAACTCATTTGCACCAATGGAAATACTATGACACCAACTTCTTTGTCAGGAAATTGATAATTAAAGAGAAAGAATGAAACATTTAACCTGCCATTTTTGGAAGAAATTAGGTTCATTTCCAATTGATGAGGGAAAACTCTCCTTTATAGAAGAATGTAGCTAATAAATGTAGAAGGACTGATAGAATTGGAAAATCACCATTTTGCAATCTCCAATAAGATAATTTATTCAGGCAAGGATCATCACTGAATGTTAAACTATTAAAAAAGAAAGAAAGAAAAAAGACCAATCTACCATTTTATCAATTTCGTACCACTCTCTTGCCCTAGAACACTTCCAGTTTGGCTGCTGCTCCCACCATTGTATTGAAACTGCAATGCTTAAAGGACAATGATGACTTCTCAGTTGCTAACCACAATGGCCTTTTCTCATCCTCCATGATCTCTTGATGGTATTTGACATTAGAGGCCACCTCCTTTTTCTTGTAACTCTTTCCTTTCATCCACAAAGGACTGGTTATCTGCTGCTATATAACAAACCAACCGTATTATTAATAAGTTATTATTATTTCTCATGATTCTGAGGGAAAACTGGGCTCAGTTGGATGTTTCTCACTCAGAATCTCTTATAAGGTTGCAGTCAGATTCTCGCTAGGGCTAGAGTCATCTGAAAGCTCGACTGGGATAGATATCCAAGATGGCTTCCTCACTCACTTTTCTGGTCCCTAAGCTGAGATGGCTGGAATAGCTGGGAGTTAACAGGGCATCTCTTTTTCTCTCAATGTGGCTAGTTTGGGCTTCCTAAAAGCACCGTTGTCTCAGGATAGATAGACTTCTTACAGAGTGCCTGGCTCCCCCTAGAGTAAATGTTCCAAGTGTCCCAGGTCAAAGCTGCAAGGCTTCTTATGAGACAATTAATGGTCTCCTCCTCATCCACTATGTATCATCCACTATGTCCAGCATTGGGCTCTTTAGAGGGGAAAAAGAACCTAAAGACCCTTCCAAAGATGAGTGTAAAACCCATCCATATCTTTATTGTTTCATTTTTAACTATGTGTGTATCCATATCTAAACCCAAAGCAATTTTGAAATACTTTATATCAAGTCTTTCAAAAGCGTTTAATTTAGTTTTCATAGAACCAGGAAGTCTATCTTTTTGCACTTGTGTTTCTGCAGTTACTTAATATTTAATTAATTAACAAAATTGCAGTAATAAATACAACTAACATAAACAGTTTGGGGGACAAAATACCAGAAAAGCAGCCATTGGCTGTGAGTGTTCAGTATACAAGGGCATAAATCAGTGTATTTTATATAGGGAATGAAAAGCATTGGTTAATCTGGTTAATCAGTTAAAAGAGTTTCTAACTTATCTTTTATTGAACATTTTGAATTGGAAGTAACAGAAACCACGTTAAGAAACATAGAATGTATTGGCTTCATTCAGGGGCTCAAATGATGTCATCAGCTCCCAATCTTCCTCCATCTCTCAGCTGTGATTGCCACCATGTTGGCTTCATGCAAGATTCCATGTGGTGGCAGGATGGTGATGGTAGCTCCTAGCACAGAAGAGAAAACATGTATTCCTCTCAGCAATCCTAGCAAAAGACTCACAACTCATTATTGGCTAAGATTGGGTGCGTGCCCACCTCTGTACAAATCTGTGGCCAGGGCACTGTGTTAACCTGATTGATTAGGACTGAGTTCCATGCCCCCCTGAAGCCCTACCTAACCCCATGGACTAAGAAAAATTGCCTTGGAATGTTCCAGCATGCAACTATAGAAGTCCATTGCTGCAGTAATTATTGAAGGAAGGACAATGTGCTCCTTGAGGGCAAGTATAACTTCTTGTTCCTCCCTGTACTCCCTCCCCAACTAACCAGCACCCTGTCTGTTTCCCTCCACACAGCAGGCATTACTTACGGGGAACTAAAAATCGCAGGCATCTTTCTCTTCATTTACTGTGCACCTTAAGGCAGTTTATAGAAGACTTGCTCTTAGTATGCAAAATGCCAGTCCCCATTTGCCTGAATTTTATCTTTTGATCTCTCATGCTGTCAAAAGGTCTCAAAGCATGGGCTTCAACAGGGTTTGGACTCAAAGACCCACAGAGCTGAACTCTGCATAGAATCCTCTGAGTAAAGTCTTTCCTCTCCATCTCAAGTCTTGCATTTTGCCTTATAAGGCTGGTTATGGTGAGGCAGTTTTAATTTCATCTTCTGTGTTTGTACTAGAGCCATTTTTAAGGACTCTCCTTAGGTCTTTCCTGTAGTCTTCCTCCTCCCTTCCCCCTTCCCTTGGTCCCTCCCTTCCCTGTAGCCACAGCTGCTTGGCTCCAGGGCACTCAGGCACTGTCACCTAGGCAACGTAGGAGGGGGCTTCAATCTACTGTCTCCCCAGAGGGGCTGGGCTGGCCCTGAGCCAGGAAGAGGCAGGGGGCAGGGGACCTGACTGGCCCTGCGCAGAGTGTGTCGGGAAGTAAACAGACCATTGGTGTGTTGCCTGCCAGAAGAGATGGGGAATGTCATGGCTGTGATTGTCTGTGTTGTACTAGCAAAATGCCAAGGATGCTATGGCTGGCTGAGAGAACAGGAATGGGACAGGAAAAAAGAAGGCCTGATGCATCTTGGCTTGATGCAGTATCAGGGGGTTAAACGGCTGAGGTTCTGCATTAGTTTCCTGGGGCTGTGGTAACAAAGTATTGCAAACCAGCCAGCTAAAAATAATAGAAATGTATTGTCTCCCGGTTCTGGAGGCTAGAAGTCCCAAATCAAGGTATTGGATGGACCACTCTCCCTTCAAAACCTGCAGGGGCATCCTTCCTTGCTTCTTCCTAGCCCTTGGTGGTTTACTGGCAATCTTTGGCGTTCCTTGGCTTGCAGCTCAATAATTCCAACCTCTGCCTTCATGGTCACATGGCATTCTCCCTGATTGTCTCTTCATGTGGTCATTTTCTCATAAGGACATAGGTCATATTGGATTAGGGGTCCACTCTACTCCTGCAGGACTTCATCATAACGAATTACATCTGCAACGATGCTATTCCCAAACAAGGTCACATTCTGAGGTATGTGTTGGACTTCAACATACGTTTTCTAAGGGGACACAATTTAACCTCTAACAGGTTCCCAAAAAGGTATGAACGACAGGTTTAGAAGTTCCTGTAGTATAAAACAAAGGCCTGGAAAGGTTATTTGACTGAACTAAGGAAGATTTGGAACACCAGGCTTAGGAGCTTCGCTTTTACTTAGCAGAGGGGAGTCAAGAAAGGTCTCGGAGCAGGCGGCAGTGTGACCACCTGTGTGACTGACTACCTGTGTGACTGACTACCTATGAGACCCAGGATTTTGAGTCATTTGTTGCTTTTTATGTTTTAGTACCAGTGGAATGAACCCCTTCTTTCTTCAGTGCATAATCCCTAACTGTCTAGGTCTCAGCCCAACCACATAGTTGAAGCCTGGAAAAACCTTCAAAATGAATAGCACAGAGTTTGGCATAGTTCAGAAATAAGACCGCCACTTGGCAACCAAGTCAGCCTTAATTGCCTCATAGTCAAATGAAGATAATCAGAGTACCTATCTCATAATATATATCATATATATGTGTGTGTGTGTGTGTATATATATATATATATATATATATATATATATATATATATGTGTGTGTGTGTATATATATATAAGAAGAATGCCTGGCAAAGTAAGAGCTTAACAAATGTTCACAATTATTATGCAAAGATGAACTGTTCATTTGGCGAAGAAGGGCAGGAAAAGCAATTATTATTAGTGGTGGTTGTTAGACTTTAGATTCTGGAACTACTGCCCCTTCCTTCTCCCTTCCAGGAATAAGTCTCCCACATCTGCACAGCACTTTTCAGTTTTCGAAGTACTCTGTCATTCATTCTCCTTCTGTGTAATCCTCTTGACAATCTTGTGAGGCAATCAGGGCTTTCATTATTGTCTCCATTTTGCAGATGAGAAACTGAGACGCAAATGGAGTAAATCACCTGCTTTCAACATTTTTTCTTCTGGAACATTTTGAGAGATGATGCTTTCAGGTGGACACACTCCCCAATGTAATTCCTGCCATATCTTCATCTCTTTCTCTACCTTTGGAAAGTATTTGATGTTACACAGCCTTTAAGAAAGGTAAGAAGAGCTATATGCAATTCATGTGGAACTATATCTTTGATATATTGTTGATGAAAATAAATCAGATTGCAAATTTACTATTTATAGTAATATTCTATGTATGTTTACACATGCCTAAAGCTGTCAGAAAGGCCACATAGGAAACCGTTCATAGTGGTTAACCCTGGAATTGAGGAGTGAGACGTGGCAGAATGGATGGAGGGAGCATTCACTTTTACTTTACACGATTTGTAAATAATCATGTATTATTTTTATAATGAAAACCTTATTCAGTTTTGAAAATAAAGCATGCAGTATGCAAGCAGCATTATTATATGCATACCTTGAAACTGCTCTGATTTTCTTCAAGGAAATCATTCATGAACATGCATAGAATATCTCTGGAAGGGTATTTACGAAGCTGATGACAATGGTTGCCTCTCAAGAGAGAGAATGGGGGACTGGTGTTCGGACTCAAGGATGAGAGGAAAATGGACCTTTCACTGTATACTCTTTTATAAGATTTAATTTGTTTTTAATCAAGTGCATGTATTATGAATTCAAATAAATTGAGAGAAAATTCCTAAGAGCTTCAGTGATTTATAATTACCAATGAAGAATTTGTAACTCACCTCATGACTGATTACAACACACCAGTGCTTCCCACTGTATTAGATACTAAGCAGAGTGCTAAGATCCAAACTCAGGACTTCTGACTCCAAGTCTGAGGCTTTTTATACTACATTATTGCCCAATGCGGTTGCTTCAAGGGCTGCACCCTCTCATCCCCAAAACCCCTCAGGCCTACCCCCCAGGCTCAACAAACCAGGGCAGTAACATCACAATTGTCATGGCAGAAAAGTCAGGACTGTGGAATTAACTCCCAGCTAGTCTTTAACCAACCACACTTCTGTATTGTTTCTTTTTTTCACATTGAGATATAACTTACATGCGGTAAAGTGTACAAATGTTCATCTCAGTGAATTTTTATATATGTTCACCTGTGTAATCACCATCCAGTTCAAAACATATACCATACCATCTTTCCAGAAGGCTTCTTCAGGCATCTCCTGCACATACCACCCCCTAAATATAACCCCTATTCTGGCTCCTAGCCACCGCAGATTAATTTTGCCTGTTTTTTTTTTTTTAATTTTGCCTGTTTTTGAACTTCACATAAATGGACTCATAAAATATCTACTCTTTGGTGTCTGTCTTCTTTTGCTTAACGCTATATTGTGAGACTTATCCATGTTGTATGTAACAGTTGTTTGTTCATTCCAGGAGTGGAAGTGCTGAACCACAGGGTATATGCACACTTAGCTTTATATATACTGCCAAACAGTTGTTCAATATTGTTGTACAATTTATCCTCCTACCCGTAATACAAGAAAGTTTCAGATGCTCCGCATTCCCACCCACACTTGATACTGTAAGTCTTTTTAATTTAAGCCATTTTGATGGGGGTCGCAACTCAATCTTGATCCCCCCTGACGCACCTCGGTTCTCTGGTTCCCCATCTGCTCAGTGTTCTGGCCTAACAGCCCCTGAATGGATGTTTCCTACTCCTGATCAATGCTTCCTGCTCTTCTTTCCTGGAAGAGAGCCCTATCCTGCTATAAACCCAGCTATGGATTGAACTGTAGCGCTCACCACAAACAAATCTGATTTCTGTTGCAGGCTGAGACCTGATTCCAGTACGGACTGAGCCCTAATACTGATCACAGACAGGTCTCTTTCCTAATCACAGACTACATTCATAGCCCACCACAGACTGAGCCCTACTCACAGCTACCCGGTGAACCCTGACACCAACCACAGTCTGAGCCATGACCCCAGTAGTAGACCAAGCTCTAATGCTAGACGTAGCCCGAGCCCTGAACCTACTTACAAACTAACCTGAGCCAAACTCAGACTGATAAATACAAATGGATCAAGCACAGTGTTAGAACTTACAGTTGACATTTGAACAACACAGGTTAGAACTGCAAGGATCTTCTTACACGTGCATTTTTTTCTCAAATACCGTAAAATCCACTGTTGAATCAGCGGTTAGTTGAATCCGTGGACGTGGAACCGCAGATATGAAATACAGTAATTGGGATATGAAGGAACTCCAGGTGAGGAGCGCAGACTATAAGTTATAGAGGGATTTTCAACCGTGCAGTGGGTGGGCACCGCTAACTCCCACGTTGTTCCAGGGTCAACTTTATTAGAGAAAGAGAAATTACAAGAATAAAGTGCACTGTGAAGTGAATTACAATCTCTACGGTCTCTTCTTGGTTCACTTCAAATTTTAACTGGAACTAAATTTTGCTAAGTTAGGGAAAAAGACTATAATCAACCCCACCCTGACATGTTGTAAAGAACAGGCTGGAGGCGGGGGAGTGTGGCTCAAGGAAGCCTAAAGCTGAGCTAGCCCTGCAGATGGTGGTGGAAAGACAGGCAACCTTCTTCCTGTCCTCACAAGATGGCAGGTTTATTTTAAGGGTGTTTTTAACAGCTTAAAAAGAATGGATTCAGAGAGCACTGGGGGAAGCCTCTGATTTTTGGGCTTCTGCCATCGTGCCTTTTTTTTTTTTAAAAAAAAAAAAAACAATGGTATTTGACTCCTAGTGAGATTTGTTCCTTCATTACATTCTGATCATATTGCTTTTTACATCCCTCTCCCTGCAGTGGCTGTTGGAAAGGAAAAAGGAACCAGAGCTTTCAAGAATGAATGCTTAGAGGTTCTGTTTGCCGTTTGTCTGCTAATCAGCAGCAAGCTAAGAACACAATTTTCACTTTTTCTCATGCCCTTGAGAAAAATCTTGATTTCATCCATAATGCTAGGAGAAGTACCCTGAATGGACTGTATTCTGTGAAGGACAGGTGACGAGTCTGCCGTGCAAAGTCGACCTTCACAAACGTTTTCTCTCCTGGACAAAAATACTAATTGGTTTGAGATTTATGATTTTCTACACATTAACTGGGTAAGGAGCCATGTGCTATTATGGACAGGCACTGGGCTGGGAGTCAGGAGACCTGAGCATTTCTGCCACCATTTGTGACCTGGTGCAAATCCCTTTCTCTCTTTAAGCTTCCTCTCACCATCTATAATAATAAAGTTCAAGTGTAGCTGTTCATAATATCTTTTACATACTTTATCTGATTTAATCCTTACAACAATCTTATAGAGATAAGAACTATTATTATTCCCATTTTACAAAAGAGGTAGCAGGGATGTAACAGAAAGTAAGACTTGCCCAAGATAACGTAGAAGTCAAGTAGTTTTGTTGTTATTTATCATTAATTTGCTCATTGACAAACATTTATTAAGCATCTTCATGTGCCAAATACTGATTTTAACTCAAGGAACAGGGACATTTTCAGACCTAACCTTGTTGGTTAACTATTCTATAAAGGTCAGCATGTCAGCTGAAGCGGGTATGAATAGAGCATTTTACGTTCTCCTTCTCTTAGGACAAATGTGGGCTAACTTTACAGCTCTGTCTCCCTGGAAGTGTAATAAAGGTGCAATATCAGCTATAGTAGTAGGCAGCATTGCTTATAGTAAAAATAACCCCTGATTGGTAAAGTGCATCTGGCCCAGGATATATAAGTACCTGGTGAGAAGCCATGGCTCTGGGCCACCTTAAGCACAG
Organism: Stenella coeruleoalba; assembly: GCF_951394435.1. Taxonomy (NCBI): domain Eukaryota; kingdom Metazoa; phylum Chordata; class Mammalia; order Artiodactyla; family Delphinidae; genus Stenella; species Stenella coeruleoalba. The sequence goes on from NC_137153.1 coordinate 86,898,556, forward strand.
TGACTCTTGGGACTAGGTTCATCTCCCACAGAGAACCTGAGAGCTATGCCTGTGGGACACAAGGGATTGATTCCTATTTGGGACAGGGCATTTCTAAGCTAAGGCTGTTGCCCCATTCACTGGTGTGATTTTGTCTCCTTGGGCCGGGGGAGCCAAAGAAGACTAACCGCTGGATTACCACAAGAACTCCTGCTGAAGAGAAGTACCAGGTGCTGTCCTGTTGGCATGCTGTTTCTTACCTTGGCCACTTGTTAGTTAATGTGATGCCAAATGAGGCCTATGGTAACTGAGTGAGGCCAAATGTCTAGTCGAGCCCAAAGAGCACCTGCTGATGGACATTTCAGGAACAAATCCAGGTCACGAAAATAGGATTCCAACCCTGTTTTTTCTGACTCCAGAGCCACAGTTCTCAATCTTGGCCACATACTAGACTCAAATTGAAATATTTGAATCACTTGCCACAATCGACACAGCAATGGAAACGAGCAAAACACTGCTACACACGACATGGATGGATCTCTCTGACATAATGGTGAAGGAGAGAAGCAGACAAAAAAGTACCTACAGGCTAATTCCACTGATCTGAAGTTCAAAATCAGGCAAAACTAACCAGAATAGTGGCAATTGTTGAGGGGTAGGTATTGACTGGAAGGAAGTACAAAGGAGCCTTCCAGGGAGCAATAAATATTCTGTCTTGATCTGTGGTGGTTACATGAGTGGGTGTATATATTCATAAAATAGGTGAAAGCAGAGTTAATCCAGGAATGCAGAAGCAGAAAGATAGGCTGGACCCAAAGGTGGGTGGGACGTTTAATGGGAGATCAGGCAAATTTGAGGCCTTGGGTTAGAGGCTGTATCTTCTAGAAAAGCTCCCACTGATTCTTCAGGGTAGAGAGTGCGAGCCCCATGGTACAGTGTGTGAATAGTGTTTCAATCAGAGAGACCCAAGGCTTTGAAGAGAAGAGAGATAGGGGTACATGACCCGCATGATCAACTCCCACGGGAAGCAGGGAAGCAGCACCTGGAGCTGGAACCAAAAGGCAAATCTCTACTATGCCAGGAGCTATTCATATAAAACACAGGGGAGGTAATATTTTGTGAATATCAAGTAACAGCTTTCAGGATGGTGTTTTACTTTGCATGTGTCTCCATTTTTTCCCCATCTATTTTGTAAGAGGTTTAATTGTAGGGAAATGTAATAAAATAATTTATAAGGCCTTATTTTAGTCAGTTTGGAGACCAGAGAGTACCTGAAATTAAGTCCTGCCTATGGTTGAAATGGATTCATTCATTCCCGGCTTCAGGCTGGAACAAAACTGCCATAAAACCAAATTGAAAGGGAGAACCCAGGAGTCGTGTCTTATGAGAAATGGCCGAGAGGGTGGAGGTCATGGTCCTGGAAAAGTAAAGATCGGGGGGAAGAGGACAGGGCATGAGAAGTGTCTCCAGATATCTAAATGTTTGCCCTGTAAGAAAAAGGCAGATCTGCTCAGGGTGACTTCAGAGGGGAACAAGGATCAGTGAGTACAAACTCTGGGAAATAAGAGTGCAGTGAGGAGAACCCTCCATGAGGAATTAGAGACCTCACAATTTCCCCAAAATGCAGTTTATTCATGCATATTTTCATTTACTGTGCTAGGCTCTGGGATACAGGGAACATGACCCCCAAGGTCACTTACGGGGTTTACTAAATGTGGCAGAGACTGCAGACTGCCTATCTAATATTTATTCTCCTCTTCTCTCTTACTGACAAAATTCTGATTTTGTTATGGGCTTTAATGTGTCCATCCAAAATATTACATTGCCCAATCTCTTATTTATTTATTTATTTATTGGCTGCGTTGGGTCTTCCATTACTGTGCGTGGGCTTCCTCTAGTTGTCGAGGGCTTCTCATTGCGGTGGCTTCTCTTGTTGCAGAGCACAGGCTGTAGGCATGCAGGCTTCAGTAGTTGTGGCACACGGGCTCCAGTAGTTATGGCTCGCGGGCTCTAGAGTGCAGGCTCAGTAGTTGTGGTGCACAGGCTTAGTTGCTCCGCAGCATGTGGGATCTTCCCAGACCAGGGCTCGAACCCTTGTCCCCTGCATTGGCAGGCGGATTCTTAACCACTGCACCACCAGGGAAGCCCCTGCCCAATCTCTCTTGTAGCTAGGGATGACCAGTGAGTTGTGAATGGAAGTTGTAGGGTGAACTTCCAGGACATCACCTTAAAAGAGGCTCACTTAGATAATAGAGGTACCATTATTGCCCTCTTCTTATTTCTGCTTAGAATATAGATGGAAGAGTTGAAGTTTGAGCTGCTATCTTGGGTCATGAGTTGCCCTTCAGAAAAGAAACCACTAAGGATAGTGGAAGAGAAAGACATAAGGATCTTGGGTTTCTAATGACTGTGAACTCTCCATATTAGCTCTATATCAACTGTCTGTGGACTTTTTTACAAACTTCTACCTTGTTTTTTAAGTCATTTATTTAGGTTTTCTGTTGTATAGCCATTTCTACTCCTGAAACACTAAGCAAAACTTTGTTTTTAAACTAAACTTGTATAAAACTGAGATCCACTTTAGCTCAAACAGCTGTATACTATGACTGTTATTCTCTGAGGTCCCAGTATGGTATCACCTTCTATATGAAACTTTCCCAGATTTTTTTTTTTTTTTTTTGCGGTACATGGGCCTCTCACTGTTGTGGCCTCTGCCGTTGCAGAGCACAGGCTCCGGACGTGCAGGCTCAGCGGCCATGGCTCACGGGCCCAGCCGCTCCACGGCATGTGAGATCTTCCCGGATCGGGGCACGAACCCGTGTCCCCTGCATCACCAGGTGGACTCTCAACCACTGCGCCACCAGGGAAGCCCTCCCAGATTCTTTAAGAAGGTTAAATCTCTCCCTCTTTAAGTCTCCTACAGCACTTTGTTTATTCTGCTAGGATGATACTTATCAAATTGAGTCTTATGGCAGGTCCCTGACAGACACATTTATGATTCCTGCTCATTATTGACTGTATAGGCAGAGTATGATGAGTGTTTAAATGGGGAGGGCACTTGTGTTGCTGTCCAAGGTCCTGAACCTTCAAACACACTAGGACACCAGTTGCTCTCTCCAGTCTCTGAGACACTAATTTTTTATTTTCTTAAAAAAAAAATTTTTTTTTAAATTTTTGGCTGCATTGGGTCTTCACTACTGTGCACGGGCTTTCTCTAGTGGCGAGCGGGGGATACTCTTCATTGCGGTGGCTTCTCTTGTTGCAGAGCACGGGCTCCGGGCGCGCTGGCTTCAGTAGTTGCAGCGCTCAGGCTCAGTAGTTGCAGCACTCAGGCTCAGTAGTTGTGGCTCGCGGACTCTAGAGTGCAGGCTCAGTAGGTGTAGCGCACGGGCTCAGTTGCTCCGCAGCATGTGGTATCTTCCCGGACCGGGGCTCGAACCCGTGTCCCCAGCATTGGCAGGCGGATTCTTAACCACTGGGCCACCAGGGAAGTCCTGAGACCCATTCTATCTGAGCAACCTCACCAAACAATTCTGGTGAGGCAAGGAAGAAGCAATAGCAGGAAAAAAAACAGTAAGAGCTGAAAGAGAGAGACAAATGGACAGAGAACAGAGGCTGCTCAGAACATTTTTGATGAAAGGAGGAAAAAGAAGTTTTCTTTTGACAATTTCAAATAATGCCATCAGAGTTAACAAAGATTGATAGATAAGATGAGTCATAAAGTTGTGTTCTAAGTGATGCAAAGCTGTGTAAGTATTGATACGAACAACTATATTTGTGCAGACAGGGAAGCAGAACTTTATCTAGGTGGAAATGGCAGGAGGAATGATCTTCACTGGATTTACACCAGTGTGCTCATGCTTCTTCTTTTCAATCCTTTTTTTAAAAAAAATATTTAATTAATTAATTTATTTTTGGCTGCGTTGGGTCTTTGTTGCTGCACGCGGACTTTCTCTAGTTGTGGCAAGCAGGGGCTACTCTGCGTTGCAGTACGCGGGCTTCTCATTGTGGTGGTTTATTTTGCAGCGGAACATGGGCTCTACGCGCGCGGGCTTCAGTAGTAGTGGCTCATGGGCTCTAGAGCGCAGGCTCAGCAGTTGTGGTGCACAGGCTTAGTCACTCCGTGGCATGTGGGATCTTCCCGGATCAGGGCTTGAATCTGTGTCTCTACGTTGGCAGGCGGATTCTTAATCACTGCGCCACCAGGGAAACCCCTTCTTTTCAATCTTGATAAATACTTTGTGATTTTTAAAAATAGTGCCATGTAAGAAGTTGGACTGTGACTTATGTTTTACAATTCCTACAATTGATTTCATATATTTTTTCATGTTCTACCATTTTTCCATGTTTTTATTGGTTATATGTATATATGTCACCTCTCCCCCAAACTGGAGAATGGATATTCTGCCCATAGTCCCTCCTCCTTGCAACCATCCCAGTTACCCTGTGTTTGGCTTGGCTAGCCACATGAGTCCCCTTGTACAAGATTTTTACAGTGCTCTTGATTTAAATACATCCTAGGGGGCTTCCCTGGTGGTGCAGCGGTTAAGAAACCGCCTGCTAATGCAGGAGACACGGGTTCGAGCCCTGGTCCGGGAAGATCCAACATACCACGGAGCAGCTAAGCCCATATGCTACAACTACTGAGACTTTGCTCTAGACGCGAGCCACAACTATTGAGCCCATGTGCCACAACCACTGAAACCCACGCACCTAGAGCCTGTGCTTCACAACGAAGCCACCGCAATGAGAAGCCTGCGCACCACAATGAAGAGTAGCCCCTGCTCGCCGCAACTAGAGAAAGCCTGCGTGCAGCAACGAAGACCCAGTGCAGCCAAGAATAAATAAATACATTTATTTTTAAAAAAATAGATGCATCCTAGGTGCTTAAAAATGCATTATCTCAGTTAATCCTTTCAACAGCCCATAATATCAGTGTAATTATTCTCAATACAATTAAATTCATGTCATGGATCTTTGAGGCTGTTTGTGAATTGAATAGTTGAAACAATGAATAGTAGTTCACAAATGTCAAGGGTCTGTTCTAATTTACCTGTCTCCCAAAATAGCCTATGAAAACCTTGAAGTCATGAACCATATTGTATTCATCATTATATTTTCAACAATATCTAGCATGGTTCCTGACACATAGTAGGGGTTCGAAAGTATTTTAAGAATAAATGAATGAATTAATGGAAATATATAATCATTAGCATTGCATTTAAATCATTTAAATAGGGTGCATTTATGAATAATAGGTCAAAGACACATAAGGGAAATTTCAAAATAGTCGTAACTATAGTGAAGGATTAGAAAAACATCCTACATGATATTTCCACTATATGAAATAGTGCATTCTTGAAAATTAAGACAGGGAGCAGGAATAGTGAAAAAATACCCTTCACATCTAGGTGTCACTCCTGTGATGAACCAAAATGATTTAGCTTACTCTAAGGAATAAAAGGGGAAGCCCTCGGTCTCATTTCCTTCCTTTCCCTTCTTTCCCTCCCATTTTCCCTTCTCCTTCCTCTCCTTTCCCTTCTGTTCCCATATTCAAACATTTATTGAGATCCTACTGCATTAATGCCCTATGAGGATTTCAGTCCTTGCCTTCAAAGAGTTTACTCTCTAGTCAAGAGGGGGAAAAGTTCACAAATAGCAATATCTACAACCATAGTGATAGCATCTGATTCTGTACAATAACATCAAACCCACAGTTTTGCCTGGAGCTGCCCTCTTGCCCAACATGAATCCCATCTTGGAAGACTTACCTGATCTTACCTCCTAAGCAAAGGACAAAGAAAATTCTTTTCCTCAGTATCTAAGTACTCATTTGACTGAATTACAATAATAGCAAAGCTTTCCTCTGGGATTAAAAGCTAGGAAAAGCCCCAGAGTTATATCCAAAATGACTAGAGCTACTCGAAAGAAGGATTATAGCAACTAAAAGGGGACTTTATAGCTCCTCCAATCCAACCCCCTTATTTTTCAGGCCTGGAAGCTGGAGTCCAGAGAGGTGGAAAGATTGCCTCCAGTCACACAGCAAATCAGTGGCAGTGCCACAGCTAGAGCACAGGTTTATAGGCTCCCACTAAATACTCTCTTTATTTTCCACTATTTTTAAAGTTCCCAAGGTTTACTCAGGGTTAACATGTACATCCACAGGCTGTGCCCTGAACAGCTGTGATGTGACCATGATGCAAATGGCACCCTTAGACTTTTGCATGCAAGAGCCCTGGTTTTACCAACATGCGCCTCAGATTATTTTAAGTAGTTCAGGACAAACAAACATTTAAGGATACTAATAGTTATGCCTTTATTTTAATGTTTAGGAAACATAAAAAGCACACTAAACTTTGATTTTATGGATAGGGATATTAGATAGTAATCTAAAGTTTACTTCAAAATTTAAGTTGAAAGGTGAATGAATTAAAATAAAAATATTTTTTAGAAGGCATGCAACTGGTAACAGAATGTGATAAAAATCATGAAAGAAGTATACAAATTACTGAAGTTTAGGAAACTTTGTATTTATCATATCATGCTGCATCCCTCCAAGATAAGATAAAGTATTTTTATAAATTTACCTGCTCAGGACATTGTGAGAAGATGAGTTTTTAATGTGAAAGTGATGATTGGATGGTTGGATATATGTACATTTAGTAGAAACAGGTTAAAAGCAGTTAGGAGAGGATGTTTTATTCAGGAAGGTTAGAGGGTAACTAGATGGGAGAGTTAGGCCTGAGTTTTGGTGTGTCATGGAAATGATTATGATTTTCAGATATGCACTCTTGGATTAGCAAAGGGTTAGGTAAAAACCTTGTGACCTATTTCCTGTAATTGAATGTGAATATTTATCAGAAGAGATAGGTTCAAATCCTGCTTCTGCCACTTCCCAGCTTGTGCCCTCTACCAAGTCACTTAACCCCTCTGAATTTATTTTAAAAAGCTGTGTTGTGAGGAATAACTATGAGAATATAAAAACGCCTTGAAAGGGAGAGCGGGAGAAAGACTAAAAGAGAGAGGTAGAAAAAGAGAAGAATGATGAAAGAGAGGAAGCCAGGTTAGATGGACTGTCAGAAAAATGGGAGCTGGTGAAATTATCTCAGACTTTATGTGCTGAAATAGTCATTCTTGTCACAAGCTGCTAGATTTTTTCTTATGAAAACATTTCTAAGGTGGCAGATGAATATATATATATATATTTTTTAGATGGATATATTTTTAAAAATTTTCCTGAAACATAACACTCCAAAAGGATGTGTTAGAGAAATGCCAAGAAAAGAAGGCAGAAGGAGGTAAAGTCCTTAGATGAAAAGGAAGACAAAATGATTTATACATGGACCTATGGAGGCAGAAGTCTCACCTCCTCCATGAACCTTCCTGACCTCCTGGGTGGAATTGACTGTCTCCTCTTGGACTCCCACTAGACTTGCACACTTTCTACTAGAGTTGGTACAATGGTTTAGGAGCTTCTCTGTTTGCCTGTCATTCCCATTAGATAATACAGGCATGCCTTGTTTTATTGCACTTCACTTTATTGTGCTTTGCAGATACTGAGTTTTTTTTACAAATTGAGGGTTTGTGACAACTGTGCATTGAGCAAGTCTATTGGCGCCATTTTCCCAACAGCTCACTTTGTGTCTGTTTTGGTAATTCTTATAATATTTCAAACTTTTTAGTTATTATACTTGTTATGGTGACCTGTGATCATTGATCTTTGATGTTACTGATGTAGTTGTTTTGGGGTGCCACGAACCAGGCCCATATTTAAGCCCCTTGAGTACTGGGACTGCATCTTATTCACCTTCTGTATTCTAAGTTACTTCCACAGAACCTGGCACATGTAATATGCTTGACTAATGTTTGTTGAATGAACGAGCCTGGGTCAAGGGACTTAACACCATGTCCTTTGAGGGAGGCAGTCCAGAGGACATTTAACCTGGAGAAGAGATAACTCTGAGGAGGTATACTCACTATTTTTCCAATATTTGTAGCACTAACTTGGGGAAGTGTATTTGACTATTTTATTTTTGGTCGTGCCGTGCAACATGCGGGATCTTAGTTCCCTGACCAGGGATCAAACCCATGCCCCCTTCATTGGGAGCTCAGAGTCTTAACCACTGGACTGCCAGGGAAGTCCGGAGGAAGTGTATTTGAAATGGGCTCTGTGGTCCTCATGGCATAGCTAGGACTAAGAAAGCGACCTTGACTCGTTATAAGGAATTCTACCTATCAGAACTGGCCATAAATGTTATGGCTTATCTCATTGAGGCAAGGGCTCATTTCTACAGAGACTAGATACCACCTTTCAATGTTTCAGATACTGGATTAGATGATCTCTGTAGTCTACCTGTCTTCTACTCTTCTTTTTTGCTTGTTAGGTTTCTAGCTGATTTTAAAACATCTTCCCACTGGGCACCTCTATCTATTCTTGGAAACATAGACCTTACAGCTGGAAGGAACCTCAGAACTCATTTGGTCCAATCCCTTCTTCGTACCACTCTACATATGAGAAAACTAAGACCCAAGTCAAATAGCTAGTTTATGCTGGAAGATAGCCCTAGAACACAGTTCTCCAGGGTTCTCTTCATTGCTGACCAAGATATGGTGCCACTGTGTCTTGGGCAGTAGGACTCTCTTCCCTTTCCTTGTAGTACGTCAACAGGTACTGTATCTCTATTTCCCATTCTCTCACTTCAGAATAAAAATTGAAAGAGAGAAATGGCAGAATGAATGCAGGCTTATCCTGAAGTAAGACAGAGAAAGAAAAATACTGTATGATATCACTTATATGTGGAATCTAAAAAATACAACAAACTAGTGAATATAACAGAAAAGAAGCAGACTCACAGATATGGAGAACAAACTAGTGGTTACCGTGGGGAGGGGTGGGGAGGGGCAACATAAGGATGAGGGAATGGGAGGTACAAAGTATTGGGTGTAAGATAGGCTCAAGGATGTATTGTACAACACGGGGAATATAGCCAATATTTTGTAATAATTGTAAATGGAAAGAAAGCTTTCAAAATTGTATACAAATTAAAATTTTTTTTAACAAAAAAAGAGGAAAAAATACAGACACCATAATGAAAATACCATTCTTTTGATAAACCATTATTGCATAGTGGTTAAGGGCTACGAGCTTGGAGCACAATGCATGACCCATGCACAGCAGATGTACCCATGTCGTGAGCTCTGGTGCAGGGCTTCATGTGCCCAGAGGCAGAGGCACCTGTTTTTAATTTACACAGGTGACACAGGATTGAAACTTGAGGGTCAGAGAGACCTGGATTCTAGTTACTCCACATTTCTAGTAGTGTGACATTGGGCAAGTTAATTAGCTCTCTGATCCCCAGTTTCCTTATTTCTAATATGAGAATAACTATACCCCCTCTCCAGGGGAGTGGTAATATTAAGTAAAATAGCATGTAAAACTCTGAGCACAGTATAGTAATAAGCACTCAATATATAACTTAAAGTCAGCCCTAGTCTTTTTGTTTTTCTTTCCAGTCTCTTATCAGATATAAAAAGAGATAGTTGAATAAAACTTCTCCTCAACATTCCAGGCTCTTCCATTTCTACTGGAAATAATCCAGCTCAATCCCAGTGTCTGTCTCTGTGAAAACTTCCCCTGCACCCTCACTAGATGACATTGCATAGTCACTTTACTCTATGAGCTGTTTCTTCACCTGTAAATGAAGGCAGGAGAGGAAGGAAGGTCTATTTGCTATTTATAGCAATCTGTTACAAGTATATCTTAATTTTGTAATGTAAAAAAAAAAGGATTTTTGAAAATTGGACTAGAGTGTTATCTAAGGTCCCTCCCTGCTCTGACAATATTTGAGTTTGAGAATCTAAACCTTCCTCTCTTTCTTCCACTCCCATTCCTTTCCTCCATCCCTACTCTCTTCTCTGGCCTTAGAACATGAAACTCAGTAAGAGTGAACCATGCAGGTGGAAGGATTGTAGGAAATGTATTTCTTTTTGAACCAGTCCCAGGAATCACTGTAGCTGGAAGCACAGGGAAGCCCAGGACAGATCCAATTGCCTCCCTTAGCTGGAACACAGCCTATCTTTTAAATTGGAGTGCTTTTCTTTACAATTTCACTATGTCATCCCTATCCAGTATCACATTTCCTTTAGGGAAATCCAGCAGTTGAGTTAGAAAAATACAGACCTAGAAGTGCAAAACCTGGGTAATACGGAAAACAAGTTTCGGGACTTCCCTGGTGGTGCAGTGGTTAAGAATCCGCCTGCCAATGCAGGGGACACGGGTTCGAACCCTGGTCCGGAAAGATCCCACAAGCTGTGGAGCAACTAAGCCCGTGCACCACAACTACTGAGCCTGTGCTCTAGAGCCCGCGAGCCACAACTACTGAGCCCGCATGCCACAACTACTGGAGTCTGCGCGCCTAGAGCCCATGCTCTGCAACAAGAGAAGCCACTGCAACGAGAAGCCTGCGCACCGCAATGAAGAGTAGCCCCTGCTCACCGCAACTAAAGAAAGCCCGCGTGCAGCAACAAAGACCCAACGCAGCCAAAAATAAATAAATACACCTATAAAAAAATCTAATTAGACTTATTATCATAGAGTAAATGCAGGTGGGGTGATATCACATAAAATGTAGCTTTAAGCTGTCTCTGAGAGCTCCATCTCTGACATTCCACCACCTTCTAAAAACCCACTTTTCTAACACCCTATTCCCAGCTGCTTGTCTGACAGAGAGCAGTCTTAACAAATCCTTTCCTAATCCTCCAGGAATTCTGCTGAGTAATGTTACCTCCATCTTCTTACAGAGTTGTTTTTAAAGTGGGAGTCCAGAAGAGTTATGGACTTTGTATGAGGATGAGGGCAAAGCATCACAGGGATTACTGAGGAAGGAACCTCCTTATCCCAGGTTTCATGCATTCCAGTGGAGGGATCCCCTTAAACAGAGAAGCAGTGGCTTATGACTTGTGCCTGGTGCGTCTGGAGGAAGGAATAGCACAGACAGGGCTTTTTGTTTGGCACAAGCCCACATGGACCTGGCAGATATTCTGAACTGTTCCTTTAAACCTCATGTGTTACTGGAGATCAATGATTGCTGGGAGCTGAATGAGGAGAGGTGCAGGAGGTGCATTAGAAAAGGGTATGGGATACTTTTAGGGGTGATGATGGATATGTTCATTACCTTGATTGTGTTGATGGTTTCATAGGTATACAGGAATGTCAAAACTATCAGATTGTACACTACAAATATGCACAGTTTATTATATCTCAATTATACCTCAATAAAGTTGGGGAAAAAACTAAATAGGTAAATGCAGAGAGGATTGTGAAGAAGCATCTTCTGTAACAACATGATTTTATTGTAAAAATCAATGAGAGTCACCTATAAAATTTACATATACACACATAGAACATGGGAAAAAAATGGTTAACCAGTTTTAAAATCTTCGAGATAAAGAGCATCATCGGGTTTTTAAAAACTCATTTGTTAGAATTATTGTAATGCCACATCTTGCAAATAGTTTGCAGGAAAAACTGATTAACATAAAGGAAGATGGGAATTTATTAGCTGAATTTCAACGAAAAGCAGTAGGAGTGTAAAATTGAAAGAGGAAATCAGGTTTCGATATACATATCAAAGTCTTGGATCTACATATCGCTGTGAAGCATCTTTTATAGCTAGGACAGCCTCAAAACAAATATCCAATAAAGCTGAAATGAGAATAGACCTTCAAATATCTATATCACAAATTATTTTGAAAGTTTTAAAAACAGCAAAATACATTCAATATATGGTACTCACTAAAATATTATCATTGGTTAAACAAATGCTTTTTTCTATGACTAATAAAATAAGGTAAAACTAATTTTTAAAATAATGTTTGAAATAGTACATTTAATAGATAAAATTTTAAAAATTAAGAAATAAAGTCTGACTAATTCCAGGGCCAAATATTAACAAAGTCATTTGGCCTCAAGCATAAGCCATGTTCTCCAACCTAGACTTTATGAATAATAAAAATGACATTTTACTCTCAATCAGCCAGTTCCTCTGTCTACATCTCAAATAGTTCTGAACTGAGCAGGGAAAAGGGGAGAGTCACTTATTAACCTCCCAACAGTGGTGACATTTTGCTTGATTTTTGAAGACTGAATAGAAGATCACCAAGTAAAGATGTGGGAGAGGGCATGACAGGTAGCAAGAGAAGCATAATCAAAGTTACGGAAGCATTAAAGAACCTGGTGCACCAAGGAAGTGCATGGCTGGAGATTTAGGGTGTATGTTGAAAAGTGGCAGGAAAAGAGGGCCATACCCTTGGGTCTAGATCAATGCTAAACATTCATGTCTTAAAAGCAGGGGTCATATCCATCATGTTCTGCGCTGACTTCCTGGTGCCTAGAACAGTGTCTGGCTCAGGGGAAGGAATAAGTATTGTTTTGCACTATGTTTAATGAATTTGAGTATTTCACTGGGGGTGATGGGAAACATTCCCTGTGGGTGATGGGTGAGTTCAATTCTTCAGCCTTTCCTTTTCTTCTGTGAGCTAGCCCATATCATTTTTTCTTAAGTTAGCCAGAGCTGATTTCTGTTGCTTGCAACTAAAGAACCCTGCCTGATTCAGCTCCCTCAATATCTCTTCCATGAAGTATATCAAGGGCATCCAAAGTGTTTGCAGTAGTGGGCTACAAGTTCAGAAATCCCTGGGTGTGTGCCACTGGTATTTAAACTAATAAACATAGAGAATAAAGCGGGTCTATATGTGTGCTAGATGGAAGTCAAGTGTGTGTGTTTAAGTCAAGTGTGTGCAACATATGAATGAGCAGAAACATTAAACATAACCTTTAGGAAAAGACAACAGGCAAGTCCAAACAAAAAGAAAGCAGAATATGCATTATTCATATTACAAAATAAATTCAAGGAAAGCAAAATCTATTTAGATATTTACCAAAGGGAGAGCACTACATAACAAAGCTTATGGGAATGGGCCAAATCTCTACTTTCAGGAAGATTAAAAACCTTAAATTTCCTTATTATAGAAATAAGAATGAAATGTCTGAACTGAGTAGTCTAGTTAAGAAACTTGATGAAAAAAGGGAGCAGACAGAATAAGAAAGGTGTTCGGCTGCAGTCAGGTCCATGGTAGGGGGCAGGGTGAGGAAGAAGGGCCTCTCAAATGCATAAATCATATGGTCAGAAGGGTTCAAGGACAACCAAAAGAGCTCAGTGTCACAGAAGCAAGGAAACAGAGTTTTAATGAAGTAATGAGTTGCAGAAAGGAGAGAAACCAACAGCATCAAATGCAAAAGAGAGATCCCATAAGAAAATTAGTTAAATTTCTACAGAATTTGGCAATTACCAGCAAGAGGTCATGAGAGTTTCTTCTAGCTTCTCACAGAAAGAAAAGACTTTTTCAGAATTAAAAAAAGGACATGGAGTTAGTGGTTATTTCTCATGTTTGCCATCCAGCACCTTATTAGCCTTCTTATGGTAAGTGCACTCCAATTTTGTTACAAAAGAGACAGCCATGCAGAAACTTGCAGCCATGTTGTTCAGATGAAGGTGACATGTTTCCATGTCTGGGGTTGATGTGGCACTGTGGGTTGGATAACCTAACATCATTCCCATCCCTCTTCTCTCTTACCTGCTCCCTGCCCTGTACTCACTTTCCCGATTACTTTATAGCAAGCAGTGGCAATGCGATGTGTGACGCAAAGGAGACATAATGTCTAGACAGACATGATGACTAGAACTGGGGCATCCATCTTGTGAGAAAAAGTAGAAAGATCAAGAGAATCACAGCTCTACCAGTCCTGAATCGTTGCTCACTGGATAGACACCAGTAGCTGTGTGACTCTAGGTGTTTTATGATGTGAGAAATATAAATTCCTGATGTATGAGAAGTATAACCTCACCCTTCGGTGGGAGGCATATCAATCATATTGCAAGAAGAGAATGTGCAATGGGATAAATATATTGATGCAGCCATCTCTGGAAAAAACAGTCTGCTACAGACTCTATCAGTTTCATGTTACAGAAACTCCAAGACTAACTGGCTTAAAGAGAATAAAGAGAAATTGGGTTTGGGCTTCCCTGGTGGCGCAGTGGTTGAGAGTCCGCCTGCCGATGCAGGGGACATGGGTTTGTGCCCCGGTCTGGGAAGATCCCACATGCCACGGAACGGCTGGGCCCGTGAGCCATGGCCGCTGAGCCTGCGCGTCTGGAGCCTGTGCTCCGCAACGGAAGAGGCCACATCAGTGAGAGGCCTGCGTACCGCAAAAAAAAAAAAAAAAAAAAAAGAGAAATTGGGTTCAAATGACATAGCTTAACATTTATTCAAGCCTTACCTGGAGTCAGCCCTACCCCTGGAGTTTTCACATATGTGACTCAATAAATTTCTTCTTTGTTTAAGCCAGTTAGTCTTGGGTTTTCTATAACACAAAACTGAAAGAGTGTAGCAGATTATTTTCCCTAAAGATGGCTGTATCCATGTATTTATCCCACTGTACGTTCTCTACTTGCAATGTGACTGGGTCTGTGTTCCCATCCCTTGAGGCTGGGTAGGGCTTGTGACTGCCCTAACCAGTGGAGTATGGCCTGGTGGTGCTGTGTGAGATCCTATGCTAAGGTATCAAAAGGTACAGATTCCACCTCTCTCTTTCTGTTTGCCATTGTAAGCCCCAACTATATTGCAAGGAACCCTAAGCCACATGGAGAGGCCATGTGTAGGTGTTCTCGCCAACAATCCCAGCTAAGGTCTCAGCTGGTACTGAGAATCAGTACCAGAATCAGTCAGTAGATGTGAGTGAATGAGCCTTCAGCTAATTCCAGCCTCTAGTCTTCAAGTCTTCCAGCTGTGACTCAAGATATCAAAGGGCAGAGACGAGCCATTCTGGTGGTGCCCCATCTGATATCCTGACCCACAGAAAACATGAAAGATAATAAATGATTATCACTGTTTTAATGAAACTAAGTATTGGGTAATTTGTTTCATGTTGCTAGATGAACTAATACAGAGCCCTAATTAATAGGATTGGGGTTCTATGTGAGAGTGGTTTAAGAACAGTGAAATGAAAAATAAGATTGCAGAGTGTGAGTAGTGAATTGGAAATGAGGAAAATGGAGCCAGAGTGTAAGCTCCTCGGGAAAATTTGCATGAAAGCTTCTCCCTGGTGTTGAAAAAGGATAAAACAAGTCTGAATCCAAAGCAAACAGCAGCCTTCATGCTTTTGCTCATCGTCAGAAGAATAAGGTTATGAGTTTGATAGAATCCAGAAGAAGGAACTTCAGCTAATAAGTTTCATGAATTCCTCTGAATTCAAAAAGGCATTAAGAAGGAATTAAAGGTGAATCAGTGAAACCCTCAAGAAGGCATTTATTTGAGAAGCTCTCTGCTCAAAACCTCCAGCAGACTGCATCACCTATGGTTAAGATCAAGCTCTTCAGCCTGGCATTCAAGGGTCTCTTTGCCATTTCTGTTTCCCAGCTTCCCCTTTACATACACTGTGCTCCAGCAGAACTGCAGTGTGCAGAATGGCACTACTTGATATTCTCCAATCGCTCCTTCACTTTGCCACCTCTGGGTCCTTGCCCTTGTGGGGAGGAAGCTCTGGGACCCCAGCCTTGGTCAGAGTGCTGTTCAGAGCCCGTGCCCATCTTCACCTCAGCCAAGGTCGAGAAGCCTCCTGGAGACAAGAATCTATGATATGTGGTCTTAGGGCCTCCAGCCTTCTTCTTATGTGACTTTTAAGTTGAGGTATAACGTATATACAATAAAATGCATTGCTCTTAAGTATACAGTTCTATGAGGTTTATTTATTTATTTTTGGCTGCGTTGGGTCCTCGTTGCGGGCTTTTCTTCTGGGCTTTTCTTTTAGTTGCGGCGAGTGGGGTCTACTCTTCCTTGCAGTGCGCAGGCTTCTCATTGTGGTGGCTTCTCTTGCTGTGAAGCACGGGCTCTAGAGCGCAGGCTCAGTAGTTGTGGCGCATGGGCTCAGTTGTTCCACGGCATGTGGGATCTTCCTGGACCGGGGCTCGAACCTGTGTTCCCCTGCATTGGCAGGCAGATTCTTAACCACTGTGCCACCAGGTAAGCGCCAGTTCTATGAGTTTTGACAGTTGTATTCACACGGTAACCACCAGTCCAATGAAGCTTTAGAATATTTCTGTCACTTCAAAAATTTCCCTCATTCCCCTGCCCCTTTCCAGTCAATCCTTGTGCACCTCCCCATCCCCCAGAAAACAACTGCTCTGGTTTCTATTACCATAGATTAGTTTTGCCTCTCTTTGAACCTCATATAAATGGAATCACACAGTATGTATTCTGTGTCATGCTTCTTTCACTCAACATAATGTTTCTGAGATTCATCTATGTTTTTGTGTGCTTTAATTTTTCATTCCTTCTTATTGCTGAGTAGTATTCCATTGTATGAATGTAGCACAATTTGTTTATCCATTTCCCTGTTGATGGAAATTGGAGTTGTTTGCAGTTTTGAACTATTATGAATAAAGCTACTATGAACATTCTTGAACATTTCTAGCGGACATTTGTTTTGATTTCCTAGGAGTGGAATTGCTGGGTCATGGGATAAGTGAGGGTTTAACTTTGTAAGAAACTCTAAGCAGTTTATCTAAGTAGTTGTGCCATTTTATGCTCTCATCACCATTGTATGAGAGTTCCAGTTGCTCTATCCTTGCCAATATTTAGCATTGTTAGTCTTTTGGTATTGTCAGTGGGTGCGAAATTATATCTCATTTTGGCTTTAATATGCATTTCCCTGATGACTAAAGATGTTGGGAACCTTCTCATGTGCTTATTCATATATGATCTTTTGTGAAGTGTCTATTCAAGTCTTTTGCTATTTTTTAAATTGATCTGTACACGTAGAATTCTTTGTTGCCAAGGTTACAGATACAGAATCCAGAAGCCCACCTGGAGTTCACCTGGAGCTGGCACACGCGTTCAAGGCAAGAAAGGCCGTGTCTATAATCAAAGAATCTGAATCTACTTAGGAGTTAGGCTACACAGGATCATGTAAACATTGAGAATTGTGTCTTTTGATATTGGACATGACACAGTGTGCCTGGAAAAAGAGCAGAAATTCTGAATATTATACTACAGTAGTAGCTCCCAACATTGGATCCAAATTATCCAAAACTCTGGAGAGTTTTCATCTCCAGAGACTGTGATTAAATGATGGTGGTGCAGCCACAGCATCTGGAGTTGTAAAAGTTTTCCAGGTGACTCTAAAATGCAGCCAAGGTTGAGAATCACTTTTCTAGAAGCAAAGACATTCACTCATTACTGGGCATCTGCTATGCTACTTTGCTAAACCATCAAGCTCATTTAAACAGAATATTAGGTGTCTTTTTCACATAGGTAAGTTATTTAGAGAAGCTGGAGATTTCTATTCATTTAGCAATATCAAGTATCAAACTGCAGAATGTGGACTACGATCAGTTGCTTTTCGTTCCTGGCTTCATAATTCTCGCAAGACTTCATCTCATCTATAATAATCATGTTTGAAATAAACTGAGGATTTAGTTTTCAGTTCTAGATACATTCTCCACCCAACAGTTAAAATGAGATGTAAGAATTATCTTTATTTCTTGTCTTAAGCTAAAGTGGAGCCATCCCATGTATTTGTAACTTACTACCAAGTTCCATCCCCCCAAAAGCCAGATTTCAAATTTGGGAAAATCTGTACAGAAGTTATGATCTAGGGTAAGGGTCAGCAAATTATGGCCAGTAGGTCAAATCCTTCCTGTGGCCTAAATCCAGTACAATGCCTGTTTTTCTAAAGTCTGTGAGCTAAGAATGATTTTTACATTTTAAATGACTGAGAAAAGTCAAAATGAGACTAATAATAAGAATTAATCAAGGTCCATAAAATTTTTTGAAACACAAAAACACAACTGTTCATCTACATATTGTTTATGGCTGCTTTTGCAGCCAGAGGTTAGGATCATGAAGCTCTAATTCCTTAACCCATCAAAATAGAGACTTCTTTTATCCAGCAGTAAAACCTCAGAGTCTCCTCCAAAAAGTACCTTGTGATCACACTACTGAACTGGAGGAGAACCCTTGGACACAGGTAGGGCAGATGAGACATTGTGACACTCTGTAATTAATTACACATCTTGTAATCAAAAGTTAGCAAACTTCAAAAAGACTATTTGATTACAGGACTTCCCTGGTGACGCAGTGGTTAAGAATCCGCCTGCCAATGTAGGGGACACGGGTCCGAGTCCTGGTCTGGGAAGATCCCACATGCCGTGGAGCAACTAAGCCCGTGTGCCACAACTACTGAGCCTGCACGCCACAACTACTGAAGCCCACGCACCTAGAGCCTGTGCTCCACAACAAAGAGAAGCCCCTGCTCACCGCAACTAGAGAAAGCCCGTGCGCAGCAACGAAGACCCAACCCAGCCAAAAAAAAAAAAAAACAAAACAAACCAAAACTATTTGATTACAAACTCTATAGGTAAATAGTACCATTTCCTTTTAAAAATCACAAGAGAAAAAGAATAAGAAAAATCCTACATATTAAAAGAGACTTAAGAAACATTGCCACCAATTACAAAGTATAGATCTTAATGCTTTGAATCCTGATTAGAGCAAACTGGGAAAAAAATGCAATGATTAAGGAAATGTGCACTCTGGATATTTGATTATATTAAGAAAGTTGTATGAACTTTTTTACATGTGAGAATAGCATTGTGGTTATGGTTTAAAATAATTCTCATTTTTAGAGATGTCTAAAATATTTATAAGACAAGATACAATATCTGGGCAGGAGGGTAGTAGGCAGGGGTATAGATGAAACCAGACTGACCATGAGTTGATAAGTGTTGTAGCTTGTTGATGAGTGTATGTGTTCATTATATTATTCTGTCCATTCTTACATATATTTCAAAATTTCCAATATAAAAAGCCTTATTTTGTTTTTTAAAAAGGCTTTTTGAAAGAGCAGCAATAACATTTATTTGAAAGAAATCAGTTATTTGTCCAACAAAGTATTTAGAATTCTTATAAAAGCATTATAGTATTTGTGCAGGTGAGTAAAACATTAGAGGTTTTTATTTTTTTAATATTCATTTATTTAGGCTGCACCAGGTCTTGGTTGTGGCACGTGGGATCTTCCTTGCGGCGTGTGGGCTCTTTAGCTGCAGCATGCAGGCTTCTTAGTTGCAGCATGTGGGCTTCTTAGTTGCAGCATGCATGCAGGATCTAGTTCCACGACCAGGGATCAAACCCAGACCGCCTGCATTGGGAGGGCGGAGTCTTACCCACTGGACCACCAGGGAAGTCCCAAAACATTAGAGATATTTTTGATAACTGAGTTTTGCCTGCGTGATATTTTCCAGTGTTTCATTGGGAAGGGGCTGCTTTCCTCATCATTTTCTCCCCTGTTGGGATAGACGAATCCACAAATACATACCTATGCATTTGTTGGGCCATGGATATGCCTTTCTAGGGATAATTGCTGTTCATCATCACTGTGTGCTGGGGAAGGTGAGTGAGGCGGAAGGAAGATCTTCCACGTAGGCATCAGCAAACCACCATCACAAGTAAGGTAAAGACTGCAAGGAATCCTATAGGCAGGATTCACTCTGAGGTTTCCCAGTTCACACAGCTAGTCCTAGGGTTATTTATCCTGCATATCCACACAGTTCTCCAAGAATACTTCACAGTGGGTATCTCTTAGTGAGTTATGGATGTCTCTTCTCTTTCCAGGTGAAAGCCACTACAAAGCAGTGAAAACTTAGGAGTTCCCTTTCAGGCTATCGTCCTAAATGGTAACTGTGATTTGGAGAGGAGTCAGTAGTACTTAGTTTTTAGTGCTTTTTGGTGTGGCTGTGGCTTGTCTCCAATCTCCAGGAAGGCTTGCAATGAAATATGCATATCCACATGGGTGGTCTGGTACAAAGTACAGCAATGGGAGTGGCCAAAAGAATTTCATAAGGCAAATCGCCTTGGCAGGTCTTTCTCAAGAATTCCATTTGTGTACCCAGTTTCCCAAGCTGGAATTAATCTGTTGATAGAGTCCAATCTTGACTTGGAAGCCTGCTGAGACCCATGGTCCTTTCAATTACAGTTTGCATGTACATCATGAAAATTGGAAATGGCTCGACTATTTAAGGCTGTATTGTTGCAAAGTTTACTCAGTCCTTGCTTTGCAGTCTATTTGCCAGAGTTTTGGAGGCGATGCAAAATATGTTGAAATTTGATGTTTAGGTATATATATATTATACATACATACATATGTTGGAAAATTTGTCCTATAAAAGGTACCCATACCTTTTTATTAAAGGTAATAGTATTTGCTTTCCAGCAGGGGATGCCTTGAGCCATTGAGAATAGTTATTTCTTGCTGCCTAACAAACACCCCAAAACTCAGTGGTTAAAACAATAATATATTATTCTGAGATCTGTCTGAGATCACGGTCCACCAGAGGGTTAGCAATGACACTTTCCTCCTCCTCTCCTCACCTTTACACTTTTAAATCTTCCTCATCCTCATCTTGCTTTCTCCAGACTCTCTGCTCTGTCCTCAGCCGCTTTGAGCAGGCAACTCTCAGAGTCTCAGTTTATCTATCTGTAAAATGGACACATTAATTCCTGCCCATTTCATAGTCAAGTTCCATGAGGATGAGGACATGTTCCGAACATTGTCAAGGGCTGGGCAGATGGTGCTGAGGCAGTGGAAGATGCTGCAGAGACCTGCCCAAGGCCACCTTGAGGTGGCAGCTGAACAATAGAGACAGAGAGAGATAGAGAGATATATAGTGATATATATATATATATATATATATATATATATATATATACATGTACATATATATGTATATATATTATAGAGATATGTATGTGTGTGTGTGAGAGAGAGAGAGAGAGAGAGAGCGCCGGGGTGGGGGGGGAGAGAGAGAGAGAAAGAAAGATTTATTATGAAGAATTGACTCATGCAATTATGGTGGCTAGAAGGCTTATAATCTGCTGTCTGCAAGCTGAAGACCCAGGAAAGCAAGTGGTGTAATTCAGTCAGAGTCCCAAAGCCTGAGAACCAGGTGAGCTGATGGTGTAAATCCTAGGGGTAGAACAGGAGATGAGATGTCCCAGCAGTTCAAGCAGTGAGGCAGGAAAAAAGGGGTAAATTTGTCCTCCCTCTGCCTTTGTTCTGTTTAGGCTCTTGGTTGATTGGATGATGCCCACCCAAATGCGGGGGTGGGGGATGTAATCTGCTTTGAGTCCACCAATTCAAATGCTAATCTCATCCAGACATACCCAGAAATAACATTTAATCTGGGTGCCCTGTGGCTCGTCAAGCTGACACATAAAATTAGCCATCTTGCATGGTATGGATGTACCACAGTTTATTTAACCATTCATCTATTGAAAGACACTTGGGCAGTTTCCAATTTAGGGCTATTGTGAATAAAGCTGCTACGAACATTCATGGACATGCTTCTGTGTGAAAATAAATTATCATTTCTCTGAGGTAAATGCC
The DNA here is from genome assembly GCF_951394435.1 of Stenella coeruleoalba. Classification (NCBI taxonomy): domain Eukaryota; kingdom Metazoa; phylum Chordata; class Mammalia; order Artiodactyla; family Delphinidae; genus Stenella; species Stenella coeruleoalba. The sequence goes on from NC_137153.1 coordinate 86,920,034, forward strand.
TAACAGTGAAATTGCTGGGTCATATGTTAAGTCCATTTTTGGTTTTAAAAGGAACCGCCCAACTATTTTTCAGAGCAGCTGCACCATTTTACATTCTCATCAGCAGCGTATGAGCGATCCAGTTTTTCTGCATCCTCACCATCACTTATTGTTTTAAATTTTAGCCATTTTTAATATTTTGGTAATCAAAATTCCCCCCTATATTTCCGAAGTGTTCCCTAGGTAGCATTGCTTCCAATGAGAATAGCTAGATCACTGGTTCTCAAACCAGACTGCCCACTGGGATTGCCTGGGTAATTTATGCCGGCATCCCTCCCTCAGAGACTCTAGCCATCGGGAAGTTTTTTTTTTCATTGGGAAGTTTTAAAGTTCCCCAAGTGATTTCAACATACAAACAAATTCATGAAACACTGATGCCATTCTCATAACTCCGTCATTTAAGTATTCAAGTTTCAAGATCTTATGAATGAGATAAATTCAAGGGCTGAGATAATTGTCTCTTGAATAAAGTAAGATTTAAAAGCCAGAGCTGTATTATATTCACAGCAGAACGTCAGTAGAGATCAAAGGGGGAAGTAAAAATAATTGTGGCCCAACAAGCCATGCTATAAGAAGAAACTTTAAAAATAGACATATAGAGACTTCCCTGGTGGCACAGTGGTTAAGAATCCGCCTGCCAATGAAGGGGACATAGGTTCGAGCCCTGGCCCGGGAAGATCCCACATGCCATGGAGCAACTAAGCCTGTGCGCCACAACTACTGAGCCTGTGCTCTAGAGCCGCCTGCAAGCCATATCTACTAAGCCCACGTGCCACAACTACTGAAGCCCGCGTGCCTAGAGCCTGTGCTCCGCAACAAGAAAAGCCACCGCAATGAGAAGCCCATGCATCACAACAGAGTAGCTCCCGCTCGCTGCAACTAGAGAAAGACTGCATGCAGTAAGGAGGACCCAACGCAGCCAAAAATAAATAAATAAATAAAAAAAATACGCATATATAAGACTAAAACCCAAACCAAATTATACAAAAACAAACTACAAAAGCCTGGGACACATTTCAATTCCTAGAATTATGATGTAGTGGTAGAAAGAAAATGGGTTTTGGAGTTAGAAGTCCTAGTTTTTCCACTTAAAACCTGTGAGATCTTGGATGAGTCACTTGGTCTCTCTACACTTTATTTTACTCATCCCTGAAATCTGTTACAAAAGGTTACTTTAGAGGCCTTTTGCAAAGATCAAATATATTGGTATGTGCTGTATTTTTAATCATAACATACTGAAATTATGATACACTTATTTTTGATAAGAAAATTAGAAATATTTGCTATCTGGGCAGCATCTGCTCACCTCAACCAATATTTAATGAGCATCTTTGATGTAATGTTTGCTATACATTATAAAGTTTCTTTTTATAATTTCTTAGTTTTTATATTTTTACTGTGGAAATCTCAAACATACACAAAAGTAGAAAGAATAATGTAATCTTTTTTTTCTTTTTTCGGTACGCGGGCCTCTCACTGTTGTGGCCTCTCCCGTTGCGGAGCACAGGCTCCGGATGCGCAAGCTCAGCGGCCATGGCTCACGGGCCCAGCCGCTCCGCGGCATGTGGGATCTTCCCAGACCGGGGCACGAACCCGTGTCCCCTGCATCGGCAGGCGAACTCTCAACCACTGCACCACCAGGGCAACCCAGAATAATGTAATTTGATGCTTCTTAAGCATTAAGTGTTCCTATGATTCACCTGGGGAGCTTGTTAAACTACAATTCTGACTCATAGGTCTGGGGTGGGGCCTGAGACTCTGCATTTCTAAAAAGCTTCCCTGTGACTGACATGTTGCTGACCACAACTACCGTATATTTGTGCTGCCCTAACAAAATACCATAGACTGGGTGGCTTAAACAACAGACATTTGTTTCTCAGTTTTGGAAGCTAGTAAGTCTGAGATCAGGGTACCAGCATGGTCAAGTTCTGGTGAAGGCCCTCTTCCTGGTTTGCAGACAGCTGCCTTCTTTCTATACCCTCACAAGAGGGAGATCTGGTGTCTCCTCCTGTTCTTATAAGAGCACTAACCCTCTTAGTGGGGGCTCCACCCTCATGATCTCCTAATACTTCCTAATACCATCACATTTGGGGTTAGGGCTTCAACATAAGAATGTTGGGAAGACATATACGGTCCATAACACAAGGAAATAATGAAACTCCAAGTACTATAACTTAACTTCAACAATAATTAATTCACAGCCAATTTTGCTTTTGGCTCCTCATCCCCTTGCCCTCCGCAGATTATTTTGAAGTAAATATCAGACATCCTATCTTTACAAATATACATCCTATATTTCAATATGTATCTTTTAAAAAAGAGAGATATTAAAGTACTTCCTTTGAAAAAAATAACCACCAGACCAACCCACTCCCCCAATTCAACAGTGATTTCTTAATATTATTCAAAATCCAGTCAGCATTCATATTTCCCTGAACACTTTTTTTATTGTGATATGTTAACTTGTCTCTTCAGTCCTTTTTTTAAAAATTTATTTACTTTATTTATTTTTTGGCTGCGTTGGGTCTTCATTGCTGCACGCAGGCTTTCTCTAGTTGCGGCGAGCGGGGGTTACCCTTCATTGCGGTGCACGGTTTTCTCATTGCGGTGGTTTCTCTTGTTGCAGAGTACAGGCTCTAGGCAAGCCGGCTTCAGTAGTTGTGGCATGCGGGCTCAATAGATGTGGCTCACAGGCTCAGTAGTTGTGGTGCACGGGCTTAGATGCTCCATGGCATGTGGGATCTTCCTGGACCAGGGCTCGAACCCGTGTCCCCTGCATTGGCAGGTGGATTCTTAACCACTGTGCCACCAGGGAAGCCCTCTTTGGTCTCTTTTAATCTGAAGATTCCTCTTCCAGCCTTGTCTTTTCCTTGCCCTTTTGTTTTTGTTGTTGTTAAGAAACTAAGGCATTTGTCCCATAGAGATTTCCATACTCTGGTTTTGCTGCTTTGCATCCTCATGAGGTTGTTTAACGTGGCTCTTTCATCCCTGTATTTTCTGTAAATTGGTAGTTGGATCCAGAGCCTGAATTGGACTCAGGTCTGCTTTTTTGGCAAGGCTACTTCAAAGGTGGTGCTGTGCACTTCATCAGGAGGTCCATAATGTCTGGTTGTCTTTCTGTCCATAACGTTTTAAAAGGAGTCGGCTCTCCAATGAAACTCATGATTGGGGCATGCTGCCACCAGGTGGTAACAGCACACATAGCCACAGGTTCAAGCAGCAGAACAAGAAACACTTTTCAGCAGAGATCCCAGAAGGCGGGACAGGTCTTCCTCATTGAATCTACATTAAATCACCATGATTTTTATTTTTTTAAATTTTACTTATTTAGTTATGTATTTTGGCTGTGTTGGGTCTTCGTTGCTGCGCGTGGGCTTTCTCTAGTTGTGGCGAGCGGGGGCTACTCTTTGTTGCGGTACGCGGGCTTCTTATTGCGGTGGCTTCTCTTGTTGCAGAGCATGGGCTCTAGGCGCGCGGGCTTCAGTTGTTGTGGCACGTGGGCTCAGTAACTGTGGCTCACGGGCTCTAGAGCGCAGGTTCAGTAGTTGTGGCGCACGGGCTTAGTTGCTCCGCGTCATGTGGGATCTTCCCGAACCAGGGCTTGAACCTGTGTCCCCTACATTGGCAGGGGGATTCTTAACCACTGGACCACCAGGAAAGTCTCCTCATTTAATTCTAACAATTCCCAGGAATGCTAATCACTGTGTCCATGGTAAAACAGTGGTGAGGCCAGGATTTGATGTCTATGCTTTTCCTCTCTACCATTTCTGCAGCCTGCTGCCTTCTCTTTTGGTTTGTACTGGAGTCACCTGTACTTGCTGTCCTCCCCCAGCTTACAGCTCTACTGATTTTTTTCGTGTTCCCTTCCATACCCCACCCCCATTCATTCTCCACCCATCCCTGCTCTGGGAAGCTGGCTTCTGTGGATTCTATCACCAGGTTGCCTTACCTGCTGGCTTCCAATGACTTCCAATTGAATTCACCCCGATTTATTCTTCAGGCTTCTTCCCCACCTCACTCTGTTTCCGAATGCTGCTTTCCTCAACTACAACTTCTGTGCCTGGTGGCCCCTCTTCCATGGCTTTTCACCCTGCTTCAGTTAATACCTCTCTTGCCCCTCAGGCCTCAGCTTCCTGCTATTCTATTCCCTGGGAGTCTCAACTTCCCCTTTAGTACTCTTACTCCACCTACCTCAGTAGAGTATCTTCATTAAGATGGCTCTTAAAACCGCGCAGCTGGAGGGGCCACGTGTTTCCTGCTGGGATTCTCTCATTCTCTTCACTCTTGTCCTCACCTTTCATTTTCTCCTCAGTTGACTTCAGTGAGGCAAGCCCCTTAGCGCTTTTCTGAAAGGTTACCACCGGTTCCATCTTCCCTAGCAAATGGTTAACTCTCAGTTCTCATCTTATTTTTAATCTCCTAGCAGCTTTTGATGCACTCCTTGATGCACTTCCTCTCCAGGCCTTCCCAGTCACCATGTGCTCCTCCTTGTACCTTCTCAGCCACTCCTTCTCTTCCTGACCACATCGTGGTGGCATGTCCTGGTGTGCAATTTACAAACCTCTTCTCCATCTCCACTCTCTTCCTACTCATCTCATCTAGTCCTGGAGCTTAAATACCACCTCTGCACGGATGACTCCCCAGTCTGTCTGTAGTCTCAATCTATCTCCAGAGTTCCAGAATCACATATCTAGCTGCCTACTTGCTGTTCCAAAATTAACAAAGCCTCAGATAGAATTCTTGATTCCAGACCTCCTCCCAGCCCCTATATATAACCATCTCAGTCAATGATATCACGATTCACCCAGTTGCTCAGCTCATAAACTTTGGAGCTATCCTTGACTCCTCTCTTCTCCTCACTCCCCAAGAAGATTCTTCCTTCAAAATATATCCAGTGTCCCAACAACTTTTCACCATCCACTACTGTCACCCAAATCCAAGCCACCATCATCCATTTGGACAGCAGTAGCTTTCTTGACTGGTCTTACTGCTTAAACTCTTCCCATTTCCAGCTGATTGCCTACACAGCTGCCTTCTGGTCTTTAAAATGTAAATCAGTCATATCACTCCCCAGTTGTAACTTTACATCACACTTGGAATGCAGTCTGGAGTACTTCATGGGGCTGCAGGGCCCTACGCAATCTGGTGGCTCTCACCTCCCCATCTATCTGCCAGCCTCTCTGCTCTTGCTGCCTTCATTCCAGGCACGTGGGCCTTCTTTGAACATGCCAAGCCTGGTCCTGCTCAGAACCTGTCTCTGTTGTTCCCTCTGTGTAGAATGTTCTTTCCCATCTTCACATGGCTCTCTATTTCTGGCCCTTCACACCTCTGCTCTCTCATCACCTCCTCAGAGGGGCCTTTCCAGATGGCCTTATCAAAAGCAGCAGCTCTCTGTTTTGCTATATACATTAGTTTATTTTTTAGATTCCACGTATTAGTGATATCATACAGTATTTTTCTGACTTATTTCACTAAGTATAATATTCTAAGTTCATCCACATTGCTGCAAATGGCAGAAATTCATTCTTTTTTTTTTTTACAGCTGAGTAATATTGCATTGTATATGTATATACCATGTCTTCTTTATCCATTTGTCTGTTGATGGGCACATGGGTTGCTTCCATACCTTGGCTATTGTAAATAGTGCTGCTATATAGAGCAAAACAGTAACAGACTCACAGATGTGGAAAACAAACTAGTGGTTACCAGTGGGGAGAGGGAAGGAGGCAGGGACAAGATAGGGATGTGGGATTAAGAGATACAAACTGCTGTGTATAAAATAGATGAGGAACAAGGATATATTGTATAGCACAAGGAATTATAGCCATTATCTTATAATAACTTTTAATGGATTATAATCTGTAAAAATACTAAATCACTACATTGAACACCTGAAACTAGTATAATATTATAAATCAACTACACCTCAATAAAAATGAATAAAAATAAAACAGCAACTCTCTCTCTGCATCACTTTCTATCCCCTGTCCCTACTTAGTTTTCTTAGTCAGCATGTGTCACAATCCAAAATGAAATCACTTATTTATGTGATTTCACTAGAAGGTCTCACCCACTAGAAGGTAAGCTTTTTGAGAGCAGGGACTTGCAGGCGCTCAGTAGCTATTTGTCTAGTGGGTTAATGAGTGAGTGGTATCACTTTCATTTCTGTCTCTATACACAGAAAGCACTTGTCATATGCTTGCTCACTGGAGTGTCTTAGAATCCAGGCCCTGATTCTGAAGGTTCCAAGCCTGGTGCAGGCCCCTCCTGAACTTGGGGGTGGAAGGTGTGTGAACTCCCTAGGGTCCCCTAAGGGATCTGCAAGCCCTTCTCAAGGGCATGGTGGTATCATGACTATGGGGTTGGAGGTTTCAGAAGACTGTCAGTGAGCCTTCTTACTGTGGCCACGGCCATTTCTTCACCTCAGCCCTCCTATTTCTCCTTCAGTTCAGATCTACACACGTCCCAGAGTCTTCTGCCAGCTCTGCTGGTGGGGAGGCAGAACCAAGGAAGCTCTTCTGTGACGAACTCATGGCAAGGAGGGCTCCACAATAATTGTTGCAGAGGAATGAGTGCACAACAGAGGCCAAGCAGACAGGTGCAAAATGCCTCAGCTGCAGCCCATCTTGTCCCAAAGTACTGGCCTGAATCTTCCTGCTCTTGGATCTGCTGCCTCGCCTGAACCTAGAAATATTCCTCGGAGTGAACAGGTTGGGCTTTCCACACTCCAATCCAGCTTCAGAGATTCTGGGAATCCCGGCTGGCATGAATAGCTTCTGAACAGAGAGTTAAAGCTATTTTAAGATTCTGTTTGTAGCCAAGGAGGGTGATCTGTGGGCTCTGGTGGCTGTAGAAGATGACCCTCCAGAAGACCAGTTCTTCTGATGGTCGCGGCTCTTGGGCACAGTGCTGCAGCTGAATTGGAGGTGGGAGACAACGCAATGTCACTTTTTCCTCAGCAGATGTGGATGCTCATTTATTTACATGCCATTTAAAATGTATTGAGTTTTTAAAAAATCTATTTCTTTAATTGAAGTATAGTTGATTTACAATGTTGAGTTAATTTCTGGTGTACAGCGAGGTGACTCAGTTATACACATATATACATTCTTTTTATATTCTTTTCCATTATGGTTTATGTATTCAGTTGTCATGTTATGACATAACATAACATTTTTTGTGATGTTTAATTATATTCCTTTCTCCATGTGGTTTACTACTCTCCCCTCAACTCATCCCCCCACACCCTCCTTCATTCAAGGTGCTGCCTTTTTTGTTGTCTTGTCCTTATGGAAAGAATGTGACAGAGATGAAAGAAAAATCAAAGGAGTCTCTCTTGCTTTGGTGTCCAAAAATGTGTGCATTTCCATAGAGAAGACTCCAAGAATAGACAAAATCTCTGTGTGAGAGAGCAGGGCTTCCTGAACCCCATCCTCAAACAGAGAAGAGATTTCCCTGAGGCTGGAAAAAAGAAAAGACAAAGGGGAAGTCCTGATGATGGAGACCTTAGTGGCGTTCTGAGGGACAAGCCCTGCCTTCTGGACAGAGCCCCAAGAGGTAAAGCTGAAGCCTGGGAGGAGGGAGCACCCTGATTCCCATACTCTTAGATGGCACAGAGGGGAAAAGAGCTTCCAGGCAGAAGGCCTGGCTGTCAGGAATGAGAGCAGTAGCAGGAGCCACTGGCATGGGCTGATGACCAAGGGTCAGATGCTTACCTCCATCATCTTAATGGGATGAGGGAGAAATTGAGGGGTGGACTCCAAAGACTATGTTTCTGCTCCTTTAGCAAAATGGGGATTTAACTTCAAAATTAAGCTGAGTTCTCTCTCTCTCTCTCTCTCTCTCTCTCTCTCTCTCCCCCTCACACACACACACACACACACACACACACACACACACACACACACAGAGTACTTCAAAAAGAAAGTTTATTGAGCTCCTACTGTGTACTAGGCTGGATAAGCCACATAGACACAGACTCTGGTCTCTAGAGTTACAGAGTCTTTCTGGAGGAGTAACACTCGACCAGTTGGCCACGAGCCTTGGTGCTAAGTGGACTACTGGAGATGTGAGCATAAGGCTGTATGATCACAGAGGTGGAATATGTATTCTTCTGAGAACTATACCTCAGGCTTCACAAACTTAGAAGATCCCAGTTTTGGGGTGTTTTCAGCAGTCACCAAACTCCCAGACTACTAGAGAAAGCCAAAGCTTGTAGGGTCCTTCACAGGAGGACAACAGACACGTGGGCCACTCTCAGCTCCCAGAAGATTGATCAGAGTGTGCAGGCTAGAGGCAAGGTGCTGGGATGCTGCTGTGGGACAGTCCCCTCTGGCTCTGAAAGGGCTCAGAATTCTCCCTGCTGCCCTGCTGCCCTGCTCAGTCTCTCCTCTGTTGACAAGTCCTCCACCCACAGGGACTGGATACACAGTATTTATGTCTTAGAAGTTGGCCTTCTTTCCTCAATGCTCTACTCAGGTCCCTTTCCTTCTCCACTTAAAAAAAAAATTGAGGTGTAGTTATTTACAATATAATATAGTTTCAGGTGTACAACATAGTGATTCAAAATTTTTATAGATCATATTCCATTTAAAGTTATTATAAAATATTAGCTATATTCCCTGTTGCTATACAATATATCCCTGTTGCTTAATTTATACATGGTAGTTTGTCCCTATTAATCCTCTATCCCCATCTTGCCCCTCCCCCTTTCCCTCTCCCCACTGGTAACCACTAGTTTGCTGTTTATATCTGTGAGTCAGTTTCTTTTTTGTTATATTCACTGGTTTTATTTTTTAGATTCCACATGCAAGTGATATCATACAGTATTTGTATTTCTCTGTCTGACTTATTTCACTAAGCATAATACCCTCCAGGTCCATCTATGTTGTTGCAAATGGCAAAATTTCATTCTTTTTAATGGCTGAGTAATATTCCATTGTGTGTGTGTGTGTGTGTGTGTGTGTGTGTGTGTGTGTGTGTATATATATATATATATATATATATATACATACCACATCTTTATCCATTCATCTGTTGATGGATACCTAGGTTGCTTCTATGTATTAGCTATTGTAAATAATGTTGCTATGAATATTGGGGTACATGTGTCTTTTCGAATTAATGGTTTCACTTTCTTTGGATATATATCCAGGAGTGGAAATGCTGGATCATATGGTAGTTCTATTTTTAGTTTTTTGAGGGACCTCCATACTGTTTTCCACAATGGCTGCACCAATTTACATTACTGCCAACAGTGTACAAAGGTTCTCTTTTCTCTACATTCTCACCGACATTTGTTATTTGTGGCCTTTTTGATGATAGTCATTCTGACACGTGTGAGGTGATATCTCACTGTGTTTTTTTTTTTTTTTTTTTGCAGTACGTGGGCCTCTCACTGCTGTGGCCTCTCCCGTCACGGAGCACAGGCTCAGGACGCGCAGGCCCAGCGGCCAGGGCCCGCGGGCCCATGGGCCCAGCCGCTCCGCGGCATGTGGGGACCGGGGCACGAACCCGTGTCCCCTGCATCGGCAGGTGGACTCTCAACCACTGCGCCACCAGGGAAGCCCCTCTCATTGTGGTTTTGATTTTCATTTCTCTGATGATTAGTAATGTTGAGCATCTTTTCATGTGCCTATTGACCATCTGTATGTCTTCTTTGGAAAAAGGTCTATTCAGGTCTTCTGCCCATTTTTTAATCAGGTTTTTTTTTTTGATATTGAGTTGTACGAGCTGTTTACATATTTTGGATCTTAACCCCTTACTGGTCATATCATTTACAAATATTTCCTCCCATTCAGTAGATTGTCTTTTTGTTTTGTTGATGGTTTCTTTTGCTATGCAAAGATTTTAAGTTTAATTAGGTCTCATTTGTTTATTTTTGCTTTTGTTTCTCCTTCTCTACTTTTGTCACTGACAACTTATTTTCCTGGATTAGTGTTTCTCTGATAATTGTGACCCTTTTACTTGGCTGGTTTTTGTTCTCCTGGTAAAGATTTGAGGGAAACATCTTTATTTCATGGGCAACACACAATCTTGCTCTTTGGGTGGGCCAGGTTTCTAAATTTTGGTGATTTTCATAAATTCTGTTATTTCCAATCAGAGCAACACTTCCTGCCCAGGTTCCCAGGTTCTGGGAGTGAAGGCCATTTGGAGAGGATTATCTAGCTCTGAAACCACTGTCCACATACAGATTTCTTTTTTTTTTTCTTTCCATCCAGAAGGTCATTCATTAAAAGATTTTTTTTAATTGTAAGTAATCATACCTGTTGCAATTTATGTTTAAACTGCAGGTATTACTTTGAAAAACAATTCAGTTTTGAAAGGGTAATAGACAAGCCTAGTATAAAATTCAAAATGTATAAAGCCAAAGTGGTGAGAAGCCTTTCCTTCCCTTTCCTTTGGTCAACCAGTTCCCCAGAGGCCATCTCAGCTACCAGTTTATTCTGTCTATGTATACATTATAAATCTTTCCCAGTTTGTTGTTTGCTTTGCAATTTATTTATTTTTGTCAGATTGGTGTTATAACATTTTTATATAATCTATTATTTTTAGATCTAAAAATTAGTTTAAAAATGCATGCAATAACCTGCACACAAATGCTCATAGCAGCTTTGTTTGTAATAGCTTCAAACTGTGATCATCCCAGATGGCTTTTGACAGGTGAATGGTTAAATAAACTGTGGTACATCCAACCACGAAGTGCTACTTGGCAATAAAAAGGAATGCACCATTGATGCATGCAACAGCTTGGATGAATTTGTTTTGCAAAATGTTACCACTGGTGGTGTGTGACATAATAAGAAATACATATTTTGTGTCTGCCCTCCCCACTCCCCCTTTCCTGGCACACAGCTCTAAAACCCTTGTAATCTCTGAAGTAGTAAGTGTGTTTTTGTTGTTAATGAGATGACTAGTGGCTGGAGGATCCTGGAAAGCTCCTAAGGATGGGGGACTGGTTTTTGCTTGGAAAGTCAACCATGTGATTAGAGGGTTGGAATTTAAAAAAATATTTATTTATTTATTTTATTATTTATTTGGCTGCGCCAGATCTTAGTTGCAGCAATGTGGGATCTTTAGTTGCAGTGTGCGGGATCTTTTAGTTGTGGTGTGCAGGATCTGGTTCCGGACCAGGTATCGAACCTGGGCCCCCTGCATTGGGAGCATGGAGTCTTAACCACAGGGAGGTCCCAAGGGTTGGAAGTTTTAATCAATCATGCCTACATAGTGAAGCCTCTGTAAAAAACCCTAACTGAAGCTTTTGGAGAGGGTACTAAATACATCAAGGTGCTGGGAGGGTGACGGTCCTGGAGAGGCATGGAAGCTCTGCGCCCCTTCCCATACATCTTGCCCTATGCATCTCTTCCATTTGGCTCTTCCTGAGTTGTATCCTTTAATAATAAATCAGTAATGTAGTAAATAAACTAATTTTTCTGAATTTTGTGAGCTGCTCTAGCAGGTTATTGAACTCAAGAAGGGGGTCATGAGAACCCATGATTTATAGCTGCTTGGTCAGAAGTACAGGAAGCCTGGATTCCAGATTGGCATCTGAAGTGGGAGCAGTTTTGTGGGACTAAGCTCTTAACAATTGGGGTATAATGCCAATTTCAGGTAGATAGTGTCAGAATTGAATTGAACTGTAGACACCCAACTGGTGTCAGAAGTGTTCAGTGTGAGTAGTAGTACAGAAAAAAGAGTTTTGTTTTTTTTTTTCCAATTTAGAGAGAAACTGAGCAAAGCATACAACAGAACTCTCTGCATTATTTCTTACTACTGCATACAAATCTATAATTTTCTCAATGAAGATTTCAACTAAAAATACACAAAATAGAGTATAGAAAGTAAACACTAAATCTTCTTTCCATACCTTATCCTAATTCCATTTTCTAGAGAGAATGTTAACACTATAAAGTATATCCTCCCAGACATTTTCCTGTACTTACACATTTTTCTAAACAAAAATGGGGCTGTGTTTTTGTTTATATCAGTAGCTTATTTTGTTCACTTAGAAAACAGACATCGTTTCATGGCGTTTAGGGTTGCCAAATATAGCAAATAAAAATGCAAGATGTTCAGTTGAATTTGAATTTTGGATAATGGATAATTTTCTTAGTGTAAATATGTCCCAGCATACTGCCATTTTCTTTGGCAACCCTAATGGCAGTATATTACCTAATTCTTTTGAAAAGTTGGTTGCACAGTAGTCCACTGACATTTAGCCTTTTCCTATTGATGAGGGTATTCTTTAGATCAGAGTGTTCATCATAATTCTCGGTAATTCATAAAGTCTCTTATATTTGTATGGTGCCTTAAATTATTCAAACTTCTCTCATATTTCATTAAACAAAAATTAACTGAGAATTACAGCAGAAAAATCCTGGGCTTTGGATTCCTGGCTGTTATTCTTATCAGATACTTAAACTTCTTGAACTTCAGTCTCCTCATTTGTAAAATAGGAGTAAGAATACCTACTCTGCAGGATTAGGTGCTAAGGGATAAATGGAATTAAGAAACATATTCCTGACATTTTTGGGTTACATTTTTTTTTTTTTTTTTTTTTTTAGTGGTACGTGGGCCTCTCACTGTGGTGGCCTCTCCCGTTGCAGAGCACAGGCTCCGGACGCGCAGGCTCAGCGGCCATGGCTCACGGGCCCAGCCGCTCCGCGGCATGTGGGATCTTCCCGGACCAGGGCACAAACCCGTGTCCCCTGCATCGGCAGGCGGACTCTCAACCACTGCGCCACCAGGGAAGCCCTTGGGTTACTTTTAATTTTGAAATAATTTCAAAGTTATTGGCAAGTTGCAAGGATAGAACAGAACAAGGAATTCCCACATACTCCTTACCCAGATTCACTAATTCTACATTTTGTCCTATCATCATCCTCCGCCTCCTCCTCCTCCTCCTCCTCCTCTCCCCCACTGTCATGTTTTCCTATGAACAAGAACATTCTCTTATACAACCATAATTTAATTATCGAAATTAGGAAATTTAGCAAATTCCCAAAGTAGTTTTCAAATTCAAATTCCTGAAATATTTTTAATAGGTTTTTTGGAGCTATCTCCTTTTCTAGTAGGACTATGGCCCAAAACTTAACTTTGTGTGGCTTCCCATTTTCTCTTGGATTGGATATAAGAATCAAGGCATGGTTTGCAGCCTGAGGTGTGCTAACCTGACTGGCCTCAGAAGAGAAACAGCATTGCTATGAACAGACTGAAGCCTTTGCTTCCCGTCCCCACTGATGACTCAGCCGCAAATAGTGCTGACATTCAGGCACTCATTCCACCACCTGAGAAGCACAGCTCTTGCCTTGCCTTGCCAGGCTCGGATACTCTTACGCTGGCAAAGTGGCTGCGTGGGCTTCCTCTAAAATGCACAACAGCTCATCTCCCTTTCCTGGTCAGCACCCCTCCCAACTCTAGCCTGGCACACAAGGCCCTTCACAAAGGGTTCCCTGATTACTGGCTCTTCCTTTCCTGCCACACCCCTTGTTTCCGGTGCTCCACCCAACATACCTTTCTCCCAGGGGACTTGTGTTTTCTTGCCTCTGTGCTTCTGCACATAGAGCTCCTCCTGTCTGGGGAATGCTCTACACTCGTCAAATTTTTCTTTTTCTTTTTTTTTCAAGGCCTAACTCCAGTACAAAATACCTCAATCCCCTGATCAGAACTAATTGCTCCCCATTTCCAGCTCTAAACAGCACGGCTGAGTGCACTTGTATTTGGTGCTTCTGTCTGGTCCTTTATTAAAGTTGGTTGTCTATGGATCTGGCTATTCTGTCTTTGAGATTCTTTGGGCAGAAGACACATCTCTTTTCTTCCCTTTTCTGGCATTGCCCTGAACAGGGTGAGGCATAGGGTAGACACTGGTGACTGATAAAAGAATGAATAGCATGAATTACCCTGTGTGAGAGAGGCAGACACTTGGTTATAGAGATGATGCATGTAAGTGCACATTAATCGTTCAAAAAATTGTAGAGGGTTTTATTATTGCTGCTAATGGTGTTATTATTGGTAGAGATGTTACATTCCAAATGGCCTGACCCACCCAGTTAGTGACTCAAGAAACAAGGAGCAGCAGAATCATATCCAATCTCCTTATTGTCCATTTGAGGAAACAGGTTCACAGAGGAGCAGGCACTTCTTTCAGGTCAGGTTCCACAACTCAGAGCCCTGCCTCCTTGCACTGGACTGTTTTGTCTTGCAGCCTAATTACTCTCCTTAAGTCAGTAATACTCAAGCTCTTTTGAATATGTACACTCAACATAAGTTTGAAAAACTTTAAGTAGATATCTAAATTTTCTCACCATACTTTTAGTAATAATTTTTATAACCTCCTTTATTTATATAGAATTCTAAGTTAAAAAAACTGTAATTTTCCTTACTACTCTTAACCATGTGAGGCAGACAGGCTTGACTATATTAGCCCCATTTTACAGGCAAGACTGGAAACATTCCCATATTTAGTATGACAGATCCAGGATATAAACCCTGGGCTTCCACACTCACAGCTGCTCTTTTCGCATTACTTTTTGACACATCATTTTAAAGTCATCTGATTTTACAATGTTTCACAGTATCAGAGTGACATCTGTAACATCTAATCCTGGCAGGTTAACTCCTGAGCCAAGCAATTTAATTACTTCATAATCTGGCGCATTTTAAGGCACTGTTAATACCTCCAATTCAATCTCACAGCTATGTTCGTAATAGGGAAGAACATTTTGTATTCTATTACAAGTTAATCAGTAAAGGGATGTTGCCTATAAGCTTAAATTATACATAACGGCCAATCCCTGGCAACCCTGCCTCCCAGGTAATGAGCATTAAGCTAAAATACCTTTGTTTAGCTGGCCAGGCTCACCTGTGAACGAATAACACATCCCCTCCAGAGGCTGACGGGAACCAGGAAGTGTTTGACTTTACGCCCTCCCCTTTCAGTATAAAAGAAGCCTGGAGGAAAAAAAAAAAAAAAAAAAGCCTGAATTCTAACTCAGGCAAGATGGTTCTTTGGGGCACGAGCCCGCCATCTTCTCAGTTTTCTGGCTTTCTGAATAAATTGTCTATTCCTTGTCCCAACAACTCGTCTCTCCATTTATTAGCCTGTTGGGCGGCAAGTAGTATGAGCTTGGGCTCAGTAACATGTTTGAGCGCCCCATGAACCAAAACTGCAGCAAAGCTGGTCTTTTTTTTTTTTCTGTTTTTTGCGGTACGCGGGCCTCTCACCGTTGCGGCCTCTCCCATTGCCGAGCACAGGCTCCGGACGCGCAGGCGCAGCGGCCATGGCTCACGGGCCCAGCAGCCCCGCGGCACGTGGGATCCTCGCGGACCGGGGCACGAACCCGTGTTCCTTGCATCGGCAGGCGGACTCTCAACCACTGCGCCACCAGGGAAGCCCCAGCAGAGCTGATCTTAAAGGACCAGGGGACACAATAGTTAAGCACGTTTTCAGCTCTTAAGCTGGGCCTGGCACACCCTCACCAACTGCTTAGATGGCAAGTTGAGGCAACTAAGTGAGTGACAGGAGCAGAGGGAAGGCCCATTTAGGGGTGGACACTGATGACAAACACAAGCAGGGTCAGACCCTCTTTTTAGGTCTAACATCTCCAGGAGTGTTGGTCTACATTATCACTTGCAGGGTAGAGGGTAATACTTCTGGAGTCTAGAATATATAAGGAAAGGGTCCAATTAAGCTGCTTGCCTACAGCCTAAAAGACCAAATATTGCTAATTTCATCCATGCCAAACCAAGAAAATGGTTCACTCTTTCCTGATTTGGGTTTAAGGAGAGGACTGATCATCAGGGAAACCAGAGAATTCCATCCTGAAGCCCGGAAGAACTAAATGGTGGGCATTTCCCTGAGTCATAGATGGCACAGGGACTCAGTAATCTACCACCGTGTTCTTAAAAGGAAACACTCATTTGGCTTGAAGGGAAAAACCTACCTTGGTAAGCTCTGGTCTTCCATAGGACATGGAACCAGAAGAGACTAGGAAGGTCAGAGCCTGGGTGACCAATCCTGATAGTGTGGGACTTCTTCACATAAGGTGCATGGGTCCCTGAGTAGGGTCTACAAATACTCTAAACTTCCAAGACAGAATTGGAGTTTCTGCATGTTTTCCTGGGGAAAGTGTCCTTCCCTTCTCATAGATCCAAGAACAGGTTAAAATCCTGAGCTAAAGAAAAGCATTAAGCCAGCTGCAGGCAAGGATAAGGAAGCCATCATATACACTTACAGCTCTGTGTAAGTCTGAGAGCTCACAACGCTGTCACTGAAGTTAGAACATGGACTCACAGCAGAGACAACCGAGCACTGCTTTTGTGCTCTTCTCTCTAATTGTACTTACAATTCTTTCTAAAACAAGGCCCTAGGAACCCCTAGGCTCAAGTACGTCCCTGGGGTTGGTCCACTGCTGTCTTGTATTCATGCTTGGGTATTCATTCACCAACATTAAACCCCAGGATAGAAGATGTGACAAAGCATCCCTCCTCCATGGCATGAGTCTTTTGCTGGTTTCAGAGGTGGATGGTGACCAACACCGAAAATACATAGGAATGTTTCCTTGGACCTGGCGTGGGATGAAAAGTGCCTGCCATGACTATCACCATCTTTTCCCTGACACTTCCCCTCCAGTTTCTGAAGATATAGTAGAAAATAATCTTTTTTGAAGATACTGGGTAACAATTCCATAAAACAAAAACACATGCTTCCAAATGCACTGTGCTTTCAAATATTCTGGGTTTAGTTCAGCTGCCGGATGACCTGACTGATGCTTTCTCCTCGATAGTCAGGTGAGCCCACCTCCTTGAGGAAACCCACTCTATTCTTGGTAGCCTGGTGGGCCACTGGGAGTTGGAAAGGGCACAAAACCCCTGAGATCGACTGAAAATTCTTCCTCAGGAAGGCAACTTCATGAATGAGGTCTCCCAAAGCAAACGAAACCAAACTTCCCCAGGTGCTCCTCAATCACTGTGTCGTCTGTCGGATGGTTTTGTTCTTGACCTTGGCTTGTCCACGTTTCAAGATGAGTTCCCAAACAGACTTCAGATTTGTAAATCCCCAGGTCATATAAGGTTCCACTCTACAAAGCGTTTTTATGGTTTTAGGGGTTACTTTCACAAAGACACCACTGAAAATCTTATTCAGGCGAAGTCTTGCAATGGTCCTCTGCACCAGTGAACTCACCCCATTAATCCTTTGGATGAATACAACAAAGGCCAAAGAATATTTATCTGGCACTTTCAAGCCATGAGGTTTCACTTCTAGTCGTCTGAGGTGCACCCTGTCACATAGCTGCTGCCAGGAATCATGTAGAAACCATTCTAGTTGCTTAAACTTGAGCCCTTTTCCATTCCTCTGTTCCTCCTTGTGCAAAAGCGCCTGCTTTGCCTGGGTGGCTTTGAGGGCCTGATAAGCCTTCCTCTTTTTCAGGAGGTTTTCTGGAACCAAAGGGATCTTCCTTCTTTGCTCTTCCTCCATCTTTCCCAAACTGTGGCTACTGCTCATGTGCAGCCCCACCGGGTGGGGAAGAGAGGAATGGCTCTGTGTCTACTTGACCATAGAGACGTCTATTCTAGCTCAGGGGTCCTCAACCCCCAGGGCGCAGACCGGTACTGGCCACACAGCAGGAGGTGAGTGGCCAGCTAGTGAGAGCGAAGCTTCATCTGCCGCTCCGCATCACTCGCATTACCGCCTGAACCATCACTTGCATTACCCCTCCTCTCGCCCCATGTTCAAATTGTCTTCCACGAAACCGGTCTCTGGTGCTAAAAAGGTTGGGGACTGCTGTTCTGCCTCATGGCAGGGCGACCAGGACTGCTGCGCCTTCTTAGCAGCAGTGAACCACGGAGGCCTTGCTAACCCTTATTCCTGCCAAGAGTTGCACAAAGCTTCCTTCGCACTGCCTCCAAGCTTTTTACAGTGGTGTCATCTTCAAAATCCAGCCCTTTCCGTTTCAGCTGTATTCTCATAATGCTGGAGGCCAGGCTATAAACACTGAATGGCTTCCCACCATGCATTCTCTTGTTATAATTTTAAATAGTCACAAAGGTTTTAATTTTTGGATAAATTGTAAATATTTTTAAAACAACTGGTTATTGTAAACCTCTGAAAGTAAAGCTGTAAGTCCTTAAAAGATATGCAATGGATTGGAAATACCAGAATGATTTGATACCCACTATTATCCGATAAAAATTACACGAACAAAATAAACAATTTACTTTTTAACTTACTTGTTTTCCCTCTTTTTTCTCCTAACTCATATTTTGGTTCCACAGAATGTTATCTTAGTTTAATTTTTTTTTTTTTTTGCTTGAAAATCTTTTATCCAGTGCAATAGCACACTTCATTGCAATAAAAATACACATATAACACTATTCCACTTCACAGGTAGGCAGAGCAGAAAAATTTAGGGCAGTGAAACTACTCTGTATGATACTATAATGGTGGAGACATGTCATTATACATTTGTCTAAACCCATAAAATGTACAACACCAAGAGGGAACCCTCATGTAAATTGTGGTCTTTGGGTGATAATATAGGTTCATAAATTGTAACAGATGTACCACTCTGGTGGGGGATATTGATAATGGGGGAGGCTATGCATGTGGTTGGGACAGAGGGTTTAGGAGGAATCTCTGTACCCCTCCGATTTGCTGTGAATCTAAACCGTTCTTTAAGAAAAAGTCTCTTTAAAAAATACATATATAAATTTATACTTAATATTTTTTTCTTTCCTCTTGCTATAATTTTTTTTTCCTTCTGGATTTTCATTACAATTGTAGTAATTCATGCAGCCCATGAAAGTCACATAAATAATGACCAAACAGTAAAACGTATTAGAAGGACTTCTCCTGTGATGCTAGGTAGGTGTTTCTGGTACCTTGAGCTATCTAATGGACAATTTGTCCCCTGGGGGTTTTATTCCTCGTGGCAACATATTTTAGTAAGATTTTTACAGGGGATACTTGTCTTTTGTTGGATGGGAGAAGGGCCACTGGGCAAGGGGAGGACGAAAATGAGACTGTGACTACTAGCGACTTCTCTGCAAATCAATTTTAGGAAAGAGAACTTAAAGTTGAATTATGTAAAAACTTTGTATGCTCACGACACCACGAAAATCTTCACGTGCCCTCCGGGGAGGGGCACTCCAGGTCGAAGACCAAGGCCTTAACTCACCTCTCAGCAAGCTCCAGAAGCCTCTTAACCATCCCACTCCCTGGGCCCGCTCGCTGTCCTAGGGCGACAGCGCCCCGCCTCGCTGCGACCGCCCAGACGCCGCTGCGTCCCCGCCCCTTCCGGCGCGCGAGGTTTGATTCCCTTGGCGGGCGGAAACGGCCAGAGCGTGGCTATCCAAAAAGTTTCTAGGAGCTCTCTGCGCTCACCGGTTCCCTTCGGACGGCAGGCCGGCGCGTCTGTCTTTCTGCCTGGTCCAGTCCCTTCCGGCCCTCCGCCCTCAGGTCAGTGTGTCCCGCGTGGGTGAAGGCCGGGGTTCCGGCCGTGCGCGGCGCGGGGGACGGCGGCTCGGGCCCAGGGTGCTCCTGGCTCACAGGAGACTGGGGAACTTCACCGGAGTCCCACCTTATGAGCACGGTTCCTTGGATGAGATAGCCTTTCCGACCCCTGGTTTCCTCCTCTGTAAGTGGGATAGGGATCGTATCCGCCTCCGGGTTATCGGTGAGGTAAAGCGCTTGCCACCTAGGAGGCTGTGATAGATGTGAATTCCCATTACATGTTTCCATGACACTGACGGTCCGGGAAAGAAGTTCAAAGAAGGGTTTCGAGTTATTTCTGTTCGTACAACTCAATTTACTAGGCAGTTCAGTAAACAAGGAAATGTGTTATGTCTAATCACCCCCTTTTCAGAGTCCAAATCCTTCCTTTTCCTTCACCTTCCCAAAGTAGTGGCTTAAGAGCCTTAACACTAAAAGGGGAATATGCACCGAATGCTATAGCACTAAAAGGAGTGACCTACCGGGAGACCAGTGGGAAAAAGGGAGACTTCCAAAGGAGGGCGTCCCAGGAGAGTGATCAGGCCTCTAGCTCCTAGGATGAATAATTATCCTTGAGCTTCACAATTGGTATTTCTTCTGGTAGTGGAAAGGGGGAAGGTAGTGCCTGGAGTTTTGCTTACAGCTCAGTGTTCCTAACTTTTTTGTTCATATTTTCGTTTCTATCTCTGTGTTGTGTGGGATAAATCAGAAACATCCTTACTGTATCTTCATGGGCGTGTCTCACCAGTGGATCTGTCCTTTCAGTATTTCTACTATGGACCAACCAGATGGCCAGATCAGTCCCTTACTACCTTTGGGAGTGAATGCCTCTTTACTGGTGCTCCCAGAAGCCTCTGCAAGGGAGCAGGACAGTATGTTAATTAAATGTATTACAAGGCCACATTATATGCCATTCTGTATTTTACTTTTCATTTGAAATATCCTCAGCATCAGTGTCATACCAAGCTCACTAGATAATGTAAATGTATTATACAGCAGGTAATAGCATAGCCCAGATAAGACTATGTTGGTAGGAAAATGCCCCCAATTTGTTGCTATCTTAGAAAATTTACTGATAAATTTTCTTCCACTATCTAGGCAATTCCTTCTTTCCTCAGAAAAGTTCAAGACCCCAATTGTATATAGCTCCAGTTCTTCTACTTAGTCACATTCAGAAGGACATTCAGGTGTATGGGGTCTAGTTTCCTTCTTCATTATCCACAGTTGGGAGGCTGTCTTCCACATTGACTGATCATATACTTCCTTTAGCAGCAAGTGGGTTACTCCAGTCAAAAGTCTTTTCTGTGTTCTGTATTTCCAGACTCTAGAGGATAAACAGGGAGAGCACTTCAGAATATTTAGAACCAGCTCCACTTCTACAAAATTTAAAAGCCAAGTAAAATCTGCTATCATTATAGCAGTTCTGCAATGTAAACACCAGTTTTCTTATACAGTAGCACAAATGATGTTCCCTGGATTCAGTAGATACAATTTAGGGCCACATTGGTATTACTCACCTAAAGACATGGTGTGATTTGAGGGAAGGGGGTAGATAACAAAATGGAAGGAAGAAAAATAGGAGGTGTGTGATTTAGTCTTACACTGGTGAGAGTTGATCTCTGCTAGTTGACTGGAGGCCATAACCTGGAAGTTCAAAACTCATTTGGGAAAAATCTATCAAGAAGTTGGTTATGACACTCTTATATCCCTGTCTGGGAAAATGAATTCCAACATCATACTAATTGCTTTCTCTTTCTGAGTGTGGCAATTTGAAATAGCCCAGTCCTTTGTATGGAATTTAGGCATGTGCAGTGGTGGCAATTTGGAGTCTTACTTATACTTCCTAAGGCCTGCTTCTTTCCCTTTGTCCATTTCCATCTAATGTTTTTTTTTTGTTTGTTTGTTTTTGTTTTTTGGCGGAGCTGTGCAGCTTGCAGGATCTCAGTTCCCTGACCAGAGATTCAATCCAGGCCATGGCAGTGAAATCCTAACCATTAGGCCACCAGGGAACTCCCTCCATCTCATGGTTTTTAAACTTTGAAATGTCTGTTTGTGTTTCCTCTTTAACCCCTGTGTTCTGAATGCCCCAATACTGCATTAGTTGGAGCTTTGCTCTCTAAGGAACCTGATAGCCTACTTTTATAGCAGACCACTTTCTAAACAGATTTATAGCCTAACATTCCCCCATTTCCAAAGTCCTGCTCATTCTCTTCTCCATCATCAGGATCCCAAAGGTTTCTTAGCCTTGTGTTGACCTCTATACCTTTACTGCTATTTTTCCTGTTTTAAAAATTCTTAGTCCTATGATTCCTGTCTTTTGGGGGTGTGGTTCCACTTAATTCCCAATTTGCTCCAATAACAAATGCCCTTTAAAAGGTTTCTGAATTAGTAAGGATATTTCTAATCCTGTGTCTCAGGTGCCCAGGGGGAATAAATATGTCCTCTCTGCTGTCTCCTTGCCTGGAACAACTTTTGCCACTCCAGTGGAAGCGGAAATATTTCATTTTTTTTTTTTTTTTTTTTTTTTTTTGTGATACGCTGACCTCTCACTGTTGTGGCCTCTCCCGTTGCGGAGCACAGGCTCCGGACACACAGGCCCAGCGGCCATGGCTCACAGGCCCAGCGGCTCCGCGACATGTGGGATCTTCCCGGATCGGGGCACGAACCCGTGTCCCCCGCATCGGCAGGCGGACTCCCAACCACTGCACCACCAGGGAAGCCCGGAAATATTTCATTTTATATCACCAGCTTTCCGCTATTATCAGGACTTGACTTTGCTTCCTTTGTTTGCCTACGCTGTTCATGCAGATTCAGCTAGATTAAAAGTTCCACCTGCTTATTAAGTTGGTCCAATGCCACCTCTTCCTAGGAAATGACTAATATTGTTTATTGGATCAGAATGTCTTTTGCCCATGATCTTTATCTTTCTTGCTATTTTAGCTTTGACATTGCTACTAAAACCTTTTTTTTTAAGCTGATTTTTTTCTTGGGTTTTGATATTTTTCCTTCCAGAACTTCTGCTCTAGTGTTCATTTCACTGACCAAATTTTTGAAGACTTTTTACTTGCTAAATAGCATACCTTTTATCTCCAAGTAAAATGATTCCTGGAATCAGAGTGCTTTAGGCATTTTGTAAGGAAATTTAAAGGGATCTTAAAAAAAAAAAAAATCCTCTGTGTCTCTTGGGCTTTTGATAATTTCATTCATTTTTTTCCTCCACTTCAGTTTAAGAAGATACCCATCTTCACTGTAGCAAGGACCTTCCCTATTGCTCTGTCTTTTCCTTTATAAACTCACCACAGTCCTGAGGTTGAACTCATAACTCTAGGTCTTCCAAAGTCATACCGTTACTAAGGTTTAATAACATGCTGGCCACTCAGCTCTGGATGAGCCAGGATGAAGGACAGAGAACTTGAAAGTAGTAAACATGGTGCTGGCCACTTAACCAATCATAGAGCCTTCAGCAGACTTGCTAAAACCCTGCCTGTTGGTGAAGGGAGACTGTCTGGCTCTAGAAATGAGCACTAGCACCAGGTTTCCACTACTGAGAGGCATTAATTAAGATGTATGAGTTTTGCCCTTTCCAGGTAGAACTTTGCCCAAGTCCCATTTGGCTATGCATATACTTACCTAATCTTTGTAAATGTTACAGAGAGTGGGATCCTGGGATCTTGAACTCTGTGGTGCCATACCTAGTCCAGTGCTAGGGCACAGAAGGAGATTTGTGCACAGGAGTCAGACCAGGCAAAGGAGTTTATCACTAGCTGGGTCTTGGACTCAAAGCCCTTTGTGAACTCCAGAGCCCTTGGTGTGCTGTGCTGACTCAGTGACCTCCACTTCCCTGGGCCCCTCTGATTCCTGCGTGGCTTTCTAAGGGGTGTGGAAGCATCTCTTTCCAAGGTTGAAATCTCAAGTCCTGTCCTGTCACACTGGCCTAGGAAGAAGAGCTCCTTAGAGAAACTATCTATATAGGTTCAGAGAACTTGCACCCCATGTCTACCTCTAAGAAAGCTCCATTTTGCAGTACCTAAACTCAGGTCCTAGGACTTAACCTACTTAACCTATATAGGAACACTTCCAAATTTATTTAGAAATCTACTTCCTAGAAACTTTCTTTTTAGTAGTGTTGCTTTTTTCCTTCCTTCTTGGCTTCCATGAAACTGTATTCGAATTCTTGCTTTTCTAATTGTTATCTCCATGCTCTTCCTCTTGCCACTCCTAGCTATGGGTCTGGTATAGGAAAGGCCTTATCTGTCTTAATTGTCTGTCTTTCACTTTACAGTCTTTACTGTAATTGATTTTGTGTGTGGTGTGAGGTAGAGATCCAATTTTCTTTTTTCCCATATACCTAACCAATTGTCCCCGCTCCAAATCTGCATTTCCTTTTCCTGGTACCTCTGAAAGCAGTTTAAATTCAGTGCATGTCAGCCTTTTCTTCCTCTGGGATCTTTGCACCTAAATTCCCTCTTTCTGGAATGCTCTTCCTCTCATTCTTTTTGGGTTAACAATTCCTGTTAAGGCCTATCAACCACAGACCATTAGGGACACATCCGTGATTAAAAAACAATTAGGTATACTTAGCTTGCTGCAGCAAGAGAAACCATACACCCTAGGATCTTGGGCATCTCAGTAAGAGTGAGTCGAAAGGGGCTTACAGGATTTGAGCTTGTGCTAGGGAAGCAAGGACCAGTTTTTTGTTTGTTTAGTTGCGGCATGTGGACTTCTTTTTTTTTTTTTTTTTTTTTTTTACATTTTTTAATTTATTTGCGGTATGTGGGTCTCTCACTGTTGTGGCCTCTCACTGTTGTGGCCTCGCCCATTGCGGAGCACAGGCTCCGGACGCGCAGGCTCAGCGGCCATGGCTCACTGGCCCAGCCACTCCGCGGCATGCGGGATCTTCCCGGACCGGAACACGAACCCGTGTCCCCTGCATCGGCAGGCGAACTCTCGACCACTGCGCCACCGGGGGAGCCCTGGACTTCTTAATTGTGGCATGCAGGCTCTTAGTTGTGGCATGTGAACTCTTAGTTGCAGTGTGCATGTAGGATCTTGTTCCCCATCCAGGGATTGAACCCAGGCCCCCTGCATTGGGAGCATGGAATCTTTCCCACTGGACCACCAGGGAAGTCCCAAGGACCAGTTTTGGAATGGATACTGTCAAAGAGCAGGAGCATTTCAGCATTTGGGTATCTGAGGAAGCAGGAAGTGGGAGGAATGAGGTAGTGCTGAGGATGTCCTTGGTGAGAAAGCAGCAGTCTGTCAAATAAAGGAACATTATCATTTTAACTGCTTCATATAGAAACATTGTTTACATGGTCCTGCACAGTTCCTATTGGAAACGTTGTTCAAGTTGTGATGGGAAGGGCTGATTTGCTTTTTCTTGCTTCTCATTCTTTGAGTTAGATCTTGACTTAAACATTACCTTCTCAGTGACCCATTCTAACCACTGTTGCTTATTTTCCCCAGTATTTATTACATATTGTTATTTATTTATTTATTTATTTACGGTTGTGTTGGATCTTCGTTGCTGCGCGCGGGCTTTCTCTAGTTGTGTCGAGCAGGGGCTACTCTTTGTTGTGGTGCACAGGCCTCTCACTGTGTTGGCTTCTCTTGTTGTGGAACACTGGCTCTAGGCGTGCGGTCTTGAGTAGTTGTGGCATGTGGGGTCAGCAGTTGTGGCACATAGGCTTAGTTGCTCCGCAGCATGTGGGATCTTCCTGGACCAGGGATTGAACCCGTGTCCCCTGCATTGGCAGGCGGATTCTTAACCACTGAACCACCAGGGAAGCCCTTTATTACAAATTATAATTATTTAATTCGTTGTCTGTTAATTTTCCTTTTGTCTTCTCCACTGGAATGCAAGATCTATGAGGGCAGGAACAATATTTCTTCTCTGTTATAGCCTTGGTGCCAAGTGCAGGTCTGGCACATCACTGGTGCTCAGTAAACACATCTGTATGGATAAATGAATGAATACAAGAAAGTTCAGAGTTAATAGTCTGATTGCATTAGCAGTTCTGCCAGATACAGTGCTAATCTCTAGTTAAAGTCAACTAGGAACTTATCCTCCCCAAATAAGACAAAGCTGGTGTGAGTATGACCTCTTGTGTACTCACCCCATGGTGTCTTGTAATTCTAGTTAATTTTAAAACTCAGGAAGACAAAAATCAAATAAGACCTCCTAAGACTTTTACAACTAATTTTTTATTATTTATTTATTCATTTACTTATTTAATTTTTATTTTATATTGGCGTATAGTTGATTTACAATGTTGTGTTAGTTTCAGGTGTATAGCAAAGTGATTCAGTTATACATATAACCATTCTTTTTCAGATTCTTTTTCCATACTGGTTATTACAGAATATTGAGTAGAGTTCCCTGTGCTATACAGTAGGTCCTTGTTGTTTATCTTTTTTATATATAATAGTGTGTATGTGTTATTTTTATAAATTATTTGATATATACTTAAGAGTATAGGGACTTCCCTGGTGACGCAGTGGTTAAGAATCTGCCTACCAATGCAGGGGACACAGGTTCGATCCCTGGTCCGGGAAGATCCCACATGCAGCTGAGCCCGTGTGCCACAACTACTGAAGCCCACCCACATGCCTAGAGCCCATGCTGTGCAACCAGAGAAGCCACTGCAATGAGAAGCCTGTGCACCACAACAAAGAGTAGCCCCCGCTCGCCACAACTAGAGAAAGCCTGTGCACAGCAACAAAGACCCAATATGGCCATAAACAAACAAACAAACAAACAAACAGAGTATATGTAACACACGTAAGTTGTGAAGCATAATAAAATATGTATCTCATTACATGTATCTTAAAATTGTATATCATTGGAGTCTTAATTTGCATATCCCTGATGACTAATGAAATTGAGCCTTTTTTCATCTTTTTATTGGTTATTTGTGTTTATTTGTGAAATGCCTTTTTATTTCATTTGCTTATTTTTCTGTGGGGTTGTCTTTTTCTATATTGTTGTGATGGAGTATATGTATTCTGGATGAAAGTCCACTGTTATAAGTGTTGCAAATATTTTCTCATATTTATGTTGTTTTTTTCTTAAATGATGTCATTGGATATGCAGAGGTTCTTAATTTCAGTGTTATTTAATATTTATTTATTTATTTAAATAATGCTAGCTTTTTAAAATTTATCTATCTATTTTTAAAATTTTTTTAGTTTTGGCCTTGCCACACGGCTTGTGGGAGTTTAGTTCCCCGACCAGGGATTGAACCTGGGCCCTCGGCAGTGAGGGCCTGGAGTCCTAACCACTGGACTGCCAGAGAATTCTCTATTATTATTTTTTATGATTAGCACTTTCTGTGTCTCTTTAAAAGATCCTCTTCTATCCTGAAATGATGACAATACTATATTAAAACTTCAAAGGCTTACCTTTCATATTTAAGTCTTTATTTGATCTGGAATTGATTCTTATGTATGGTGTGAGATAGGAATCCATTTTTTTTATATGGCTAATCAGTTTTTCCAGTATCATTTATATGCCTAAGACTTATTTATATTTGTAGTTACAAGAATGAAGGCGATAGTCTCTCTCTTTTTTTTTTATACAGTAGCTCTATTTTTATTTTTTAGGGATCTCAATAAGAATGAAGGAGATAGTCTCTTAATAGTTCCTTTTTTGATCATGTACTGTTTTTGTTTTTGTCTTACAGGTTCTTTTTATAATTTTGAGTAAACTTCCAGGAGGACTATGAAAGATTATGATGAACTTCTCAAATACTATGAATTATATGAAACTGTTGGGACAGGTAATTATTTTCTTCTTGGAGAGGATAGGTCATCTATTTGAGAGTATAGTGTATTTGGGCAGCCAAGAGCTTTTTAGCCTAACTTATGTAGTTTTAAAATTCTTCAACCTATTTTAGTAAGAAAAAGTGGAGCAAGAGAGAGGAGAATTGTAGGAGGGGCCTTGTGGTTCATTTTATTTAGAATAAAAGTCACTAGAGAGTTTTGAGCCAAGTAGTGGTCTGACCTTTTGTTTTTAAGGTTCACTCTGGCTGCTTGGTTGTGAAAAGACTGGCTGGGAGAGGGCAAGGATGGAAAAACATAGATGTTAGGAGGTTATTGCAATAATTTAGGTGAGTGATACTGGAGATGATGGTGACTTGGATGGTGATAGAATTGAAGGTAGTGAGATTCTGTGTATAGAAAGGAGTGAGATTCTGTATACAGACATATACACACATATGTACATTTAAGTATAGTATATTGAGGCATAACACATAGTAAAATAAGCAAAGTGTGCTAATTTTGATGGAGTTTTTGTACACATATACCCGTATGTTCCCTGCTCAGATCAGGACATAGAAATTTCAAGTCAGTGCCTGCTGCCTTTCTCCCAAGGTAAACATTAATATATTTTTGAAGACAGAGCCAGTGTGATTTGTTGGAGGGTTGGATATGTGGTGTGAGACAAAAGCGAGGGGCTAAAAATGGCTTCTGGATTTTTGGCCTGAGCACCTGGGAAGATGGAGTTGCCATTTACTGAGATGAGGAAGACCATGGGAGGAACTACCAGGAGCTTCTTTCTAGAAGCGCTCAGCTGGCGGTTTCTTTTAGATACCTAAATGTAGACCTTTATCCAGCTTTTGAGCCAGTTTTGAAACATAATTGCTTATTTTTACAGTTTTAACACTGAATGGAAATTTCATATTACTTGTCTTTTGTCTCTCCAACTTCATATTGTGTTCTGGCAATGTTAATTATAAAGCAGGTTTAATTGCAATGTTAATTATAAAACAAATTTCTAGAGAATGAATCCTTTTTTCCTACTTCTTCATTGCAAAATTAAAGATATCCTATCATGGCAAAGAGTCTTTAGTTAGTCATTGGATGAGGAGAGGCTAGGATCATGGCCAACACTTTGGAAGCAACAAGAAGAAAGGGCCACAAACTTCAGAAAAATATAGATCAATAGACCCTTATAAAAGTATGTGGAAAGGTTTTTTGTGCCTGAGTTCTCAGTTTGCTCTGATGATGATATTTAAGTTAGTTTGCTTCTCTCTTCATAATACATTTTCCCATACTTAGGTGGCTTTGCAAAGGTCAAACTTGCCTTCCATATCCTCACTGGAGAACTGGTAGCTATAAAAATCATGGATAAAAATGCACTAGGGGTAAGTTTAACATTACTTAAAAAATATTTATAGATCAGTTTTGTGAATTAAAACTTGAATTTGCTCTAATGTTCTAGTTACTGCTCTTTTATTAGAATAATATTTCCATAGCCAGTTATGTATAAATCTATGGTTTTAAAAAGTAATCTGGGGACTTCCCTTGTGGCGCAGTGGTTAAGAATCTGCCTGCCAGTGCAGGGGACATGGGTTCAATCCCTGGTCCAGGAAGATCCCACATGCCACGGAGCAACTAAGCCTGTGCGCCACAACTACTGAGCCTGCATTCTAGAGCCCGCGAGCCACAACTACTGAAGCCCACGTGCCTAGAGCCCGTGCTCCTCAACGAGAGAAACCACCGCAATGAGAAGCCTGCGCACTGCAACAAAGAGTAGCTCCCGCTCGCCGCAACTAGAGAAAGCCTGTGCGTAGCAATGAAGACCCAATGCAGCCAAATAAATAAATAAATAAATTAAAAAAAAAAAGTAATCTGGGGAAGGAGTTACTTTGTTCTTAATTTTAATACAGGGCAATGGCACATATTTGAAGTTGACAGGGTCCATTTTTCTGCAGTTGTTTCATAGTCTTGTAGGTGTTTCTGGGTATTGATATTTCCCTTCTTTATCTTCTCATGATACCCTTACTAAATGTTGATCTACTTTATAGTATAGATCGATCTTATGTCCCAGAATTTTATTCAAAGAATAAATTTTACTCAAAATCTATTCTAACTACTATTAGAAATTATGAAATCCTTTTCTTAATCGGCCTTTTTTTCCTCTACATGAATGCTTCTAGGATTGAGTTGCTCATTACCTTCTAAAGCAGCCCATTTAATTTGTGATCTTGGCTATAATGTGCATAAAGTTTTCCATTTTTCTATTAAGGGAGGATCTGTCTCTTTTGATGGTCTTTGGGCATTATATACCCTTCCCAGTGTTTGAAGTCATCCTGAGTGGTCTTTTTTTTTCTAATTCTTTCTACCATCTCTTGTATGGTTTCGTTTCTATGCTTTGTTCTGGTCTCTTTCTGCTGAGAATTCACTAGTCTCTTAGTATGCATCTGTGATTGTTTGTCTTTTTGGAGATAAATTAAAAAAATTTTTTTTAAATCTTTTTTTTTGTCCTCTGACCAAAAATCTCTGAGGGTTAAAGTTTTTTATTCTTTGCGATTGAGTTAGCATTATAATTATTATTAGTATACAGTTGAGTAAAACAGCACAAACATTTTATGTGTTGATAATTATCAAACATAAAAATCACTTTACTGAAAATGCATATTTATATGAGACACGTTGGACTTTTTTGGGGGTCTCTCTTTTTGTTAGGACGAGACAGAGTTTAATATCAATTGTTACTTTATTTTTAAGGTTGGAAGTGCTGATTAACATACATAAATTAGTCAAAGAGAATATGTTTTGTTATAATAACATCACTCACTTCTTTGAACTCCTTCTGAAATATATGCCAGAATTACACAATGATCTATATCAGAAATTATTTTTAATAACCTATCAACTGACAATTCAGGCTCTCCTTCAATATTTTTGTTTTCAGTGCTCAATACTCTATTAAACTAATAAAAAGGTATTAAAAAACATTTTTCTTGAGCATTTAAACATTGGTTACAAAACTGATTAATTCCCTTAAGCAATTTCAACTTCAGTTATAACTTTAGTATGACTTATTTACTTGGACACAGCAAACACTTAAATAGCAGACAAAATGTGAACTGTTATTACAAAATGCATTACCACATGAGTACTCAAAACTTATTCTAAATCATCAATATGATGATATTAGTTCATTATTTCTAAACTTGTTTTTGTATTTTTTATTGTTACTATGTTTATTTTAGTTACTTCTTGGGACTTTAAAAATATTTTGATTACTTTCAGGGTTTTAGTCATCAGACTCCCACATCCCCCAAAAAAGAAGGAAAAAAAATTATCATATCAAAATAGTCAAAGTTACAATTGATTCTTGGTTAAGAACTAATATCTGGTTGCATGGCCCTAGATAATTGGATATTAAACCACAGATCATTAGATCAAATCCCTTTTTATAATAAAATTTTACTTGTTTACTTCATGGATATCTGGATTTCTATCTTTAATATGGACTTTGAAAGTTTTTCAACTTGGTTTACCCTCCTCCCCAACCAACTTCTTTTTTTTTTTTTTTTAAATATTTATTATTTATTTAGGCTGTGCCAGGTCTCAGTTGCAGCACACAGGCTCTTTAGTTGCTGCATGTGGATTTCTTAGTTACAGCATGCATGTGGGATCTAGTTCCCCAACCAGGGATCGAACTCAGGCCCTCAGCATTGGGAGCATGGAGTCTTACCCACTGGACCACCAGGAAGTCCCCCAACTTCTTATTTTGAAAAATTTCAAGCTCCTTGAAAAGTTGGAAGACTGAGACAGTGAATACCTTTAATGTACATTCACCAATTTTTAGCTCAGCATGCTTCTTAATGGACATTGCTGGGACCGAAGTGGTAGCCAAGGCATGTACACTGAGTAGTGTTTCTGTCATTTTCCTTGTTTGGAATGCTAACCTTCTAAAGGGAGTCTGAGATTATTTTAATTTTTCTAGATGTTTTACTATTGCCCCACATTGAGCTTGTCTTTCATAAAACCCTCAAGGCCTTTTTAAAATGTACACACAAATAAGTTTTGTTTTTTATTTCTATATTGTTGAACAAATTGTTTTGAGGCTGTTGATTGCTTTTGCTACTTAGTATTAAAGTTGGTGATATTGATGCTTGGAGCACTTCCCAAATAGGTTTATTGCTCATTTAATGAAATGTTTTGTCACAGAGTGATTTGCCCCGGGTCAAAACAGAAATTGATGCCTTGAAGAACTTGAGACATCAGCATATATGTCAACTCTACCATGTGATAGAGACAGCCAACAAAATATTCATGGTTCTCGAGGTCAGTAGTATGTTCCAGAGACCTAAAGTTATTTGGTCATTGTCTTAGTCTGTTTGGGCTGCTGTAACAAGATATCACAGACTGGGAAGCTTCTGAACAACAGAATCATTTCTTACAATTCTGGAGGCTGGGAATTCCAAGATCAAGGCACCATCATGGTCGGGTGAGGGCGCTCTTCTTGGTTCATAACTGGTACCTTATTGCTGTGTCCTTATATGATAGAAAGGGCTAGGGATCTCTCTGGAGCCTCTTTTAGAAGAGCACTAATTTCATTCATGAGGGCTCTGCCCTCATGTCTTAATCACCTCCCAAAGGCCCCACTTTCTAATGCCACCATCTTTGGGGGTTAGGATTTCAACACATGAATTTTTGGAGGGACACAAACATTCAGACCATTCTCACTCATTTTATCAATAGTTATGGGAAAAGTACATTTCACCTGAAAGATTAAACTTTTTTTTTTTAAACATCTTTATTGGGGTATAATTGCTTTACAATGGTGTGTTAGTTTCTGCTTTATAACAAAGTGAATCAGTTATACATATACATATGTTCCCATATCTCTTCCCTCTTGTGTCTCCCTCCCTCCCACCCTCCCTATCCCACCCCTCTGGGTGGTCACAAAGCACCGAGCCGATATCCCTGTGCCATGCGGCTGCTTCCCACTAGCTATCTACCTTACGTTTGTTAGTGTGTATATGTCCATGACTCTCTCTCGCCCTGTCACAGCTCACCCTTTCCCCTCCCCATATCCTCAAGTCTGTTCTCCAGTAGGTCTGTGTCTTTATTCCTGTCTTACCCCTAGGTTCTTCATGACATTTTTTTTTTCTTAAATTCCATATATATGTGTTAGCATACGGTATTTGTCTTTTTCTTTCTGACTTACTTCACTCTGTATGACAGACTCTAGGTGTATCCACCTCATTACAAATTGCTCAATTTCGTTTCTTTTTATGGCTGAGTAATATTCCATTGTATATATGTGCCACATCTTCTTTATCCATTCATCCGATGATGGGCACTTAGGTTGTTTCCATCTCCGGGCTATTGTAAATAGAGCTGCAATGAACATTTTGGTACATGACTCTTTTTGATGAAAGATTAAATGTGAAATGGCTTACCTGTTTGAGTTCTGTAACAATTTAGATCAAGTAGGCATATATAATAAATTGGAGATACATTGTAAATGTATCCTTTCTGATACCCTCCTAATGGGATGGTGTAATTTAGTGGACAGAATATGTTAGAATTTGTTCCTAGAGGGAAGGATTCATTTCAGTGTTATATGATGTATTAGCCTAGGGCTGCCACAAATGTGGTTTAAAATAGGAACTTACTGTCCCATAGTTCTGGAGGTTAGAAGTCTGAAATCAAGGTGTGTACATGGTTGCTTCCTTCTGAATCATCTGTTCTATGCCTCTTTCCTAGTTTCAGATGGTTGCTGGCAATCCTTGGCATTCCTCGGCTTATAGATGCACCATCTCTGCCTCTGTCTTCAAATGGTGTTGTCTTACCTGTGTGTCTGTGTCTGTGTCCAAATTTATCTCTTCATACAAGGATACAAACAATTGGATTAGGTTCCACCCTAATCCAGTATGACCTCATTCTAACTTGATTACATCTATAAAGACCTTATTGACATATAAGGTCACATTCACTGGTACCAGGTGTTAGGACTTGAACATATCTTTTTGGAATGACACAGTTCAACCCGCAGCCTATAGGTAGACTTTAATGTATGTGTTATTTGAACCAAACTCTTTCAGGTTTTAACCTGCCCCTTTTGGCTTGAAATGTAAAGTCTTTAGAACATGTATCATTCATTTCGTTTCATTTTCCTTAGTCTCAGCCAAATAATTTGTAACTGCACATCATTTTGACAGATTAACTCTGTTTTAAAAGCACATTTTAAAATTCATAATGCTGAAAGTTTTGGACATAGGGCCATTTTCTCTTTATTACACTGTAGATCCACCCACATGGTTTACAGTGGTGAATTTAAAGCCTTTTTAAAAGTTGATCCTTTTGTCCAAATTAAATACTTCAAAAAAACCCAAAATCCATGAACCTGGGACAAAATTTAAAGGATACAAGAGAGGGGACTTCCCTGGTGGTCCAGTGGTGGAGAGTCTGCCTTCCAATGCAGGAGATGCAGGTTTGATCCCTGGTTGGGGAACTAAGATCCCACATGCTGTGGGGCAACTAAGCCTGCGTGCCACAACTACTGAGCCCATGTGCCTCAACTAGAGAGCGTGCGTTCCGCGAACTACAGAGGCCCTGTGCTCTGGAGCCTGTGGTCCACAACTAGAGAGAGAAAACCTGTACGCCACAACTAGAGAGAGGCCTGCGCCGCAATGAAAGATCCCGCATGCGTTGAGGAAGATGCTGCGTGCCACAACTAAGACACAGCCAAAAGAAAAAAAAAAAGAAAGAAAATAAATTAAAAAAATAAATATTAAAAAAAAAAAAAGATACGAGAGAGTATATATTGAAAAGTAAAATTCTCTCTCTCCTCTGTCCCAGTCATCCTGTTTCCTTTCCCTTATGTTAATCACTTACTTTTTTGGTTTCCTATGTATTTTCCGTGTACTTAGAAATACCTATGTATATTTTATATATATATATATATATATATATGTGTTTTCACATATATTTATGTGTAGCTTACTGGTTTCTGTCATACAAATGGTCACATACTATAATATTATTCTGTACCTTTTTTCCCCCCTATTTAACATGTTAGCTTGGAGACCATCAATGCATATTCATAGAGATTTTTGATGTTTCTGTTTTACTCTATTTTGTATTTCTTTATTTGAAAATACAAAGTAGGCTGTTTTCTTTATGTAAATCTTATTGGATAGCATTTAAAAAATTGACTAAGTATAATTTATATACAAGAAAATGAACACATTAGGTACATAGTTTTTGAAAAAGGTACATACCCATGTATTTCCCACCCCACTCAGGGTGTAAAACATTTCCACTACACTAGAAAGTTTTCTCCTGACCCTTGAAGTTAATCCCTGTTACCCCACCATCCCAGTGCCCTTCTCAACAACCACTGACCTGATTTTTATCAGCAGAGATTAGTTTTACCTATTCTAGAGCTTGATAAAAATAGGATCATACAGTGTGTATTCTTTTGTATTTGGCTTCTTTTATTCAGCATAATGCTTTTTGCAAGTCATTATATCAGTATATTCTCTTTTACACCTTGCTTTTTTCACTTAATATTGGAGATTGTTTCATATCAGCTTATAAAGAGTTTCCTCTTTTTTTTTTTCTTCCTT
The DNA here is from genome assembly GCF_951394435.1 of Stenella coeruleoalba. Classification (NCBI taxonomy): domain Eukaryota; kingdom Metazoa; phylum Chordata; class Mammalia; order Artiodactyla; family Delphinidae; genus Stenella; species Stenella coeruleoalba. Next base: position 86,954,936 of record NC_137153.1, read on the forward strand.
CTTTTTATGGCTGCATGGAATGCCATTTTATGTAGTGTGAGTACATTCGTGTTGTTTCCAGTCTTTTGCTGTTACAAGCTATGCTGCTGCAGTGAATGATCTTAAACGTGCATTGTTTTTTGATGTGAGAGTGTATCTATAGGAACAGTTCCTAAATGTGAACGTATGAGGTCATAGGCTATCTCCATCTGTAATTTTAATTGATATTGCTAAAATGAAATGAAATCTTAAATGGAAACCCCCATTTACAGAATAGTGGAGCTGCTCTGGTGAAGAAGGGATGGAAAACCTAGATAGAGCTTTGTGCTCTGGTACCCGTTCTTTTGTAGCCTCTGAGGAACTTGTGTATAATTGGTTCTTTCTGGTATAGACTAAAAATCACTGATCTTCCGAATGGAGAAGCAATAATTGCTGCTGGGTTTTTGTTTGTTTCAAGTAACTACACTAAATGTGAGTGCATTAAGATTAGAATGGGTATTAATACTTTGCTATAAAAATATAAAAACCCTGAATGAACTTAAAATCACAGTGGTAGTTGGTTCTACTTCTACTTACTGGTAATAAAACTGCTCGAGACCAAAAGCTGTTGTTCTCTTTCTTGGAATACTGAGAGTGTATTTTTGAATGTGCCTTACTTAGTTTGTTCCCTTGCTTGTAAATTGAATTAATAATATCTCTGAGTTAGGTATAATTTTTTATTTTAAATTCCTCTGAAGTGATTTCTGTAAGTATTAACAATATTTATGTGACTATTGCTCTTTAAGTATTGCCCTGGAGGAGAGCTGTTTGACTACATAATTTCCCAGGATCGCCTGTCGGAGGAGGAGACCCGAGTTGTCTTCCGTCAGATAGTGTCTGCAGTTGCTTACGTGCACAGCCAAGGCTTTGCTCACAGGGACCTCAAACCAGTAAGTGACTGCTTCACAGATGGTCACCTGAGAGTTCAACATCATTTACCTGTCATTACTAGGTTTCCAAATGTTCTTTCTGTTTAGAATTTGTCTGGGCTTTGCTTTTTGTTGTTGTTGTTGTTCTATTCCTAATGTATCACTTCTTTTTCCTCCTTGACTTTTGACTCCTGGTAGGCTCTTCTGGTTAGACTTATTATTGGCATTCTTTTTCTCTGTCAATCATGTGTGACATTATAAATATCTTTGTAGTCAGCTGCAGAATATGAACCTCAGGGTTTTATTTCTAGGAAAGAAGAGTTGTAGTATTTTCTTTGAGAATATTGTCATTGAGTATTTTCCTCTCAATACTCTCTTCCTGGCACCATCTTCCTTTAATTTTCATTCCATTATGCTTCAGAAAGGAACAGTTCAGTGGAATGAACAGACTCAACTTTTCAAGGACAGAATAAAAATTTGATACTCTTAAGTCTGTAGGCTCTGACTGATATGCATGATGGTGAACATGGATTTTAATGTTATTTGGTACTAGGGTTAGGGACCTAGAATTGGTCTAACAAGATATGGCAGTTTCTATCCTTTTCCCTGTTTCTATCCATTCCCTCTGTTTATATCCAACACTTTGATTTGAGTTCAGACTTGCTCTTTTTGTTCAAACTTGCTTTTGGCACACATTGTGTTTGCTTGTAGTTGAACCTCAGAGCACCAAAGAGAAAATGGTTTATGCTAATGTGTCTTGAGGGGAAGCAGGATAGTTATCAACATTCATCTTCTCTTCCCTTATGTTCTTGTCATTTCATTCTTTTTTAATGATTTTCATTCTTGTACCCACGCTGTTTAATATAAACAACCTTAAAGTGATTTTAGAAATAGCTAGAGGTGGGATGTGATATAAGGAAGACAGTATATAGTTATGAAAATATCTTTGTTTTTTCAGGAAAATTTGTTGTTTGATGAAGATCATAAATTAAAGCTGATCGACTTTGGTCTCTGTGCAAAACCCAAGGTAAGTGCAGAGATAAAAATGCATTTATTTCCTTTGTCAGTGTTCTTCTTAGTATGTTATCTTACACTGACTTCCACCTAGTCTTTATTGAGCCTGGTTGCGTCCATTGAGAAGAATGTTCAATTTCATGGTTTTTATAAGTTCTCTAGATGATTTTAATATACAACCAAGGTTGAAAACCACTGCTCTAGGTCCAGGGTTGGTCCTGCTGAAGACCCCATGGGTATGCTGTGAGAGAATTTACAGCACCTAGGTGACAGGAGGCCGTCATGGTGTGAATGCTGAATTGACCGTGTTCTTGCAGTTAGAGTGTGTTGCCACTAGATGATGCCTTTGTTGATTTAGATATGAGTTTTGGGAATTTAGTGCAAATCTGTTCTTTATTATCCAAATGGTTATATAACTAGCAGTTAGTTACATTTTGAGAGACAATCCCCTTTCCTTCTAATAGAAGAAGGAAAAAGTCCATATGCACTTTAAAATTTATACCGTGATATATTTCTTTAATTTGCACTCCATAGTTAGGTACTGGTGTTCTCCAGCATACCTTCTCTTTGAGGTGACTTTGAACTTCTCCTGTGTGGCTGCTGTAGGAAGCTTCCTCCCGAGTTCTCTAATGATGGTATTCACAGTCTCTAAAATGAGCTGTCTACCCTCATTAAGGATGTTGAAATTTCAGACCTGTCTCAGCCCTTTGGAGTCCCATGATTATTTCCTGCCCCAATCAGAATTAGCTGCATGCAAAGGGAGGCAGATTTTGCCCCTTTGGCTGAATGTCTGATTCTTTCTGATTTTCCTCTCCTTCCCTTGGCTCTTCAGAGATTGTCAGTCGAGTCTCGTGTCTGGGAACCAAATGCTAGAAGGCATTTTTTCTGATCAGCAGGCAATAAAGATAAAGCATACTTTGAGCAGATATGCTGGTTTTAAGTCATGTTCATCACAGGAGGCAGTGGAGAATGTGTGTGACAGACTCCCTTAGCCTTTATTTATGGCTGCCACAGATTCAACCCACACAGACACCATCTCAAAAAGCAGGGGTTGGCTGGGAGAGGGTGGCCTCAGCTTTCCTAAGCTGAGGAGCTTACTTCTGGGTGTGTGTAGCAGTTGTAAATGAAATCTCACAATTTCACAAGTCATCTGCCATTTGTGGAACTCTGTATAACTGTTGGGCAGTGGTATCATTTTCATTATGTCTCCATATTTCTATGGGAGACCAGAGGAGGTTGAGCAGATTCCTCATTTGAACAATCTGGAAGCTCAGGTCGTGATTTGTGTTATAACCGAGTCTAGAAAGCAGACTCCCAAGGCACTATTCTGTGTAGCATTTGCTCTCTTCCCTCTAGGGGAAAAGAAACTCTTCTGTATTTGTAAAGATTTGATATTGGAGATAGGGTCCCATAGAGAAATAACCCTTTTTCCTTGAGTACTTGGGAGTGGGAAGACATGGGTGCTTGGATGTATGCTAAGCTGATTATTATGCTAATGGATGCCTAGGAAGTACGAACCTGGCTTGACTGAGCTAAGGGGAGAAGGATTTTTTTTGTGTCGGGTTGTCGTGGTATTGGAAATCGGGGAAGAGGAAGCCACATGTGCGTGCATGCACATAGGCAGAGTATTGAGTTGGCAGCAGAAGTCTTTTATTTTTATTATTTGGGGTAATTCTTCATCTAGCATCTCTCTGCTTGTGCTGAAGAATGTTTATCAGGGTTTTAATTTTCTTAAGGGCTGTAGTTAATAAGTGTTTCATTTTTATCTTATTGGCAGGGTAACAAGGACTATCACCTGCAGACATGCTGTGGGAGTCTTGCTTATGCAGCACCTGAGTTAATACAAGGCAAATCATATCTGGGATCAGAGGTAATTATTCACTGATTAATTCAATATATAACCAATATACATTTATTGGTGACCTGTAGTAAGTCAGGCATTGTATGTTGAGGGTGAAATGAGGTAAGAAATAAACTTGTTAATCAAAGAGCTGTGTATTCAGAGAGTGAGATATGTAAAGTAATAAGTGAAATGAACAACTTGCAGTAAATATAATAATACACAGTATACTTCTGAAACAAGGATATATTTCTGGTTGTTGTGGTTGCTTGTTGTGGTTGCTTTTGTGTTTAACTGTGCCATAGTTTTAGACTGATTAGTCCAGCCAGGTAGAACATGAGGCCAGGATTATAGGCGCAGTTTTCAGAGATGCTGGTTAGCACAGAGAAAACGTGTACTTTGTTCACAGCCAACTATTCAAGGCCAGCAGTCCCGTGTAAGAGGCCCAGGCTCAGAAGGCCTGGGCATTGCCTGCTTAACCACTGGCTACAGCGAGCTAGTCAGCCCCTTCCACTCTCTGGAGTACTGGTTTTGCTGATATTAGTATCATAAAATTAAAAAGGTTTAGTTGTCAGAAGATCTGGAAATGCTAGGTTGAACAGTTTTCTTTAGTTAAGGACATCTCCAAATCTTAATATGTTCCTGTACAGTGTCTTTTTTTTTTTTTTTTTTTTTGCGGTACGCGGGCCTCTCACTGGTGTGGCCTCTGCCATTGCGGAGCACAGGCTCCGGACGCGCAGGCTCAGCAGCCATGGCTCATGGGCCCCGCTGTTCCACGGCATGTGAGATCTTCCCGGACCGGGGCACGAACCCGTGTCCCCTGCATCAGCAGGGGGACTCTCAACCACTGCGCCACCAGGGAAGCCCTGTACAGTGTCCTTTGAGAGTAGAACATCACAGATGGCAGCTAGTCTCAATTTTATGCACCTACAGAATCCAATTTTTACGTGGAGCATCTTTTGGAACTGGTGTTATGTGGGAGAAACTTTGAGATATGCCGGTTTACTTAATTTGTAACATGAGAAGATGGGGACTAACTTGTTTTTGGTGACCTTTTATTTGGATATAATCTCAAACTTACAGAATAGTCACAAATGTGGAATGAGGAACTTCTGTATATATTTAGCCAAATTCATAATTGTTTACATTTTTCCCTATTTGTTTTATCATTCTCTATGTTTGTCTGTATGTGTATTATTTTTTGAACCAACTGAGAGTAAGTTGGAGACATCATACCCCTTTATCATTAAATACCATGTATATATTTCCTAAAGGAAGGACTCTCTCTTTTATAACCACACTTTAGTTATTGAAATCAGATAATTTAACATTGATACAATTTATTAAATATTTATTTATTTGGCTGCATTGGGTCTTGGTTGCGGTGCGTGGGCTCTTCGTTGCAGTGCGCGGGCTCCAGGGTAGGCGGGTTCAGTAGTTGTGGCGCACGGACTCTAGAGCGCTTGGGCTTAGTTGCCCTGTGGCATGTGGGATCTTAGTTCCCCAACCAAGGATCGAACTCGCGCCCCCTGCATTGGAAGGTGGATTCTTAACCACTGGACCACCAGGGAAGTCCCTGATACAATTATTTAATCCACAGTTCATATTCAGATGGTGTTAATTGTACCAGTAAGGTCCTTTATAGCTATATTTTCCCTCTAGTCCAGGATTCCATTCAGGATCTTGCATCGCATTGTTGTGTTTCTTTGGTCTTCTTTAATCTGAAAGAGTTCCTTAGGCTTTCTTTATCTTCATGACCTTGAAATCTTTGAGGAAGCCAGTTATTTTGTAAAATGTCCCTCAATTTGAATTTTTTTTTTTAAAGAATCTATTTATTTACTTATTTTTGGTTGCGTTGGGTCTTTGTTGCTTCAAGCAGGCCTTCTCTAGTTGCGTTGAGTGGGGGCTACTCTTCGTTGCAGTGCATGGGCTTCTCATTGCAGTGGCTTCTCTTGTTGCGGAGCACGAGTTCTAGCGCACGGGCTTCAGTAGTTGTGGCACACGGGCTCAGTAGTTGTGGCTCACGGGCTCTAGAGCACAGGCTCAGTAGTGGTGGCTCACGGGCTTAGTTGCTCCGCGGCATGCGGGATCTTCCCAGACCAGGCCTCGAACCTGTGTCCCCAGCATTGGCAGGCGTATTCTTAACCACTGTGCCACCAGGGAAGCCCCCTTTTACTTTCTGTCTCTATGAGTTTGACTATTCTAGGTACCTTGTATAGTGGAATCATACAATATTTTTGTGTGTGTGTGACTGCTTTATTTCACATAGTGTAATATCTTCAAGCTTCATCCATGTTGTGTAGCATGTATCAGAATTTCGTTCCTTTTTAAGCTTGAATAACATACATTGCATGTATATATCACATTTTATTTTTCCATTCATCCATGGGTAGACACTGGGATTGCTTCCACCTTTTGGTTATTGTGAATAATGCTGATAGAAACAAATATCTCTTTGAGACCTTGCTTTCAATTCTTTTGGATATACACCCAAATGTGGAATTGCTAGATCATATGGTAATTCTATTTTTAATATTTTGAGGAACTGCCATACTCATTTCTGTAGTGGCAGCAACATTTTACATTCCCATAACAGTGCACAAGGGTTCCACATGATAGATCCTTTCACAAAAATCCTTTGGAGCGAATACTGTTACTCTGTTTCATAAGAAGATGAAGAAATTGAGGCTCAGAAATTAAGTGCCTTTGCAGGGTCACAGCTGGCAACTATGGGTCAAGATTTGAACTGAGTGAGGCCTTACTGCACACCTCTACTCTTTTCACTGTTCCATTCAGTCTCCCAGAAGGAGTGGTAATCATATGCCTGATGCTCACAAGATTCCTAGAGGTCTGGTGATGAGGCCCTGCTGGTTTGAATGCATCAAGATTTTCCTATAGGATCTTGTTTTCTTATCCATTTTAGTTCAACTTTCTATCCTTCTAGGACAGTTTCTTAAGGACAGTGTACCAAGGAATTGTCTGGGGGCACTTGTTAAAATATGCAGAGCTCAGGGCTGTGCATGTTTAGAGTTTTTGGTTTTGTTTTCTGAGGTGGGGCTTTAGCAATCTTCATTCTAAAAAAAGTATTTTTGGTTATTCTGTTGCTCATGGTCCAGATCATGCTTTAAGGAATGTTCTATGGTAAACATCTCTAATTCATTTTGTAATTTCTCAGAGGAAGTGGTTTCAAACCCCTCTTCCCCCCAGTTATTTTTTTCTTATTTGGCAGTTGGTAGCTTATAGATTTACTTGTATTTTCTTTGGTTTATGGTTTTAGTTGATTCATTTATTCTCATATCCATTTCAAAACAGTGAAGTGAAGGTGCTTTGATGCGTTAACTGAAGAATACTTTTTCTGCTTTTTTTTCTCTCTAGCAGGCTTTTGTAGATTTCTGTGGGGATGTTACTACTATTTTCTTCATCTTTTCCTTTAACCTCAGATGTAATCTCTCTTTTGACCTCTTCTTATGGCATTTGATGAGGCCATGTTAGCTCACTCTTCCCTGTGTAGTCTCTTTACCTTGACTATAACACCCTGGTCAGGAGTGCCATGCCGTCAAGACTCAATTTATAGATGAAGCATTTGATATCTTTCAGGCATAAATGGTTAATTTCTGACCTCCTGCAACTTGGAAGAAAAATCTGGTGTTTGCTTGAAAGTAAATTGTTCACTCGGGGCTTCCTAGTTGAGTCCTAATAATTTGATGCGATTTGGTAGGCAGGACTAGGTGTGAAATTTGTGTTATTTAGTATAGGTACTACCTAGATGTGTGATGCTGCTGAAGTTATTTTAACTCTATTTCTCCCCTCTGTCCTTTCCCCCCACCTTTTTTTTTCTTTAAACATGCTACATGCTGCCCTTTTACCTCTTAAAATTTTCCTAAGGTAAAGGCTAAGCTCCTTTCTGGGACTTTTTTTTCTTGCCCCCTCCCCTCCCTTTAAAAAAAATTTTATTGGAGTGTAGTTGCTTTACAATATCGTGTTAGTTTCTACTGTATCCTTTCTGGGCTTTTGAGATTTGTAGGCCTATTTGTGATGGCAGGCTAATTTCTATTCTCGATCCTTGAAAAATCAATTGTTGAATTTTATTAAGGTGTCTCTACATAGAGAGGACTTTACAGTATAGCTTAGTTACATTTGCAGATTATCAGCAGTAAATTTTAAGACTTGTTTTGACATCCTCATGCATGTTTACATAATCCTCATATGTAATAAACCCTGAGTAGTACTATAGTTTTGTCTTTCAGAATCAGAGACCTAGGGACTTCCCTGTTGTCCAGTGGGTAAGACTCTGCACTCCCAGTGCAGGGGGCCCAGGTTCGATCCCTGGTCGGGGAACTAGATCCCGCATGCATGCCGCAATTGAAAAAAAAAAAACGAAAAAGAAAAGATCCCCCATGCCACAGCAAAGATCCTGCATTCTGCAACTAAGACCCACTGCAGCCTAAATAAATTTAAAAAAGAATCAGAGACTTAATCTCATCTTCTTCCTTATCATGCCGAATCCATCCAAGCCAACTAGAAGTGATTTTCTATTGAGCATTAGAGGGGAGTGCACTGAACTAGTCACTCTGAACTGAACTGGTCACTGGTCAAGAGACCTACCTGGGTGGCCTGCCATTGACTGGGTGACTTTGGACAAGCCTTCCTTTCTGGGCTTCAGACTGTACAAGGAGCAGGTTGAATTGGATGATTTCTGAGCTCTTTTCCAGCTCTGTGAAGATTCCATGTAGTGCCATTTTGAAATGCGTTCTAATTTTTTTTTAATTATTATTTTTTTCTCCTTCTCAGGCAGATGTTTGGAGCATGGGCATACTCCTATATGTCCTTATGTGTGGCTTTCTACCATTCGATGATGATAATGTCATGGCTTTGTACAAGAAGATTATGGTGAATATTACAAGGCACAGAATTTCATTGTAGAAGTTTTCTATGTTGCAAACTATATGCTTCTATTTATAAAAGTACAAGAATAAGCAGAAGTAATGTATGCTGCTAGAAGTCAGGATAGTGGTTACTCTTGGAGGTGGTTAGTGACTGAAAGAGACATGGTGGGGCTTCTGTTTGGTTTTTGATCTGAATGATGGTTATACTTGTACTCAGTTTTTGAAAACTTATCAAAGTATACCTTATGATAGGTGTACTTTTCTATATGAACATTATACTTCAGTAAGAAGCTTAACAAAACAAAAACAAATGGGAAAGTAGACATGTAAGCTGATTTTTCTGGTAAGAGTTTTTGTTTTGTCTCCTGAAATGATGCCTTAGTAAGTTGCTGTGTTAAATCACATTTTTGTTTATAGTTATGTTAAAATAAGAGAAACTGTTTCTTTTTGAAGGTAAAATTTGGCTTTAAGGTATAATAAAAGCACAGTTAAGAGTACTGTAAGCTTTGTTAAAGTCATATATGTCAGAGATAGAAAGTAGATTTGTGGTTATGGGGCTGGCGGGGGAGGGGTGGAGTGGCAGTGGGGAGTGACTGCTAACGGGTGCAGGGTTTTTTTTGGGTTGATGAAAACATTCTGGAATTAAATAGTGGTAAAAATTACACAACTTTGTGAATATACTAAGAACCACTGAACTGTACACTTTAAAAGGGTGAATTTTATGTTATGTAAACTATATTCAATTAAAAAAACTCAAAAATCATATATAGGAAGGAAAATAGTAAAATTCTTTTTAAAGAGTTAATATTCAAAGCAAGCTAACAAAAGAAGACATGTAAAGAGGAAGAGCACCATATTGTGTCCATAGCAAACCAAAGTCAGACCAGCAGAGCAACTTCTCTGAATGTGGCTTGAATTCCGTTCTGTTTAACAAATATTTCCTAAAGGTCTTCTTTGTATGAGATACTGAAAGACGTGAACAAAGATCTATGAAACTTCATCATTGTCTGCCAGATTTCTTGTTGGAGACAGATACAAGGCTATCTAAAAAGGGGAAAGGGTGAGGGGTGCCATTTTATAACAGATCTTAAATGAAGTTAATACAGGAGTGGGTGTGGGATTTAGGAGAACATCTTATAGTAAGTGAAGTTTGAGCTGGGCTTTAAAAGAAGGTTAGAAGCACTTCAGAAAGGGTTGTGGGAGAGAGCATACCTGGTAGGCAGTATCAGCCAAGGCGTAAGATGGGAGAAACGTGGGAAGAAATGGTCAGAAGTTTTATGTGGCTGGACCATTAGGTCTCTAACACCCTTTAGGTAGGGAGACTACCTACATCAGCTCTCATTTCTGGAAAGTAGCACACAGAATTGAAAGTGGTAGAACCAGTTGGCTCTTTGCCTACCCTACTGAACAACCAAGTCTGAGGGCACTGAGTTCAATCTGCAGTTATTTTATTTATTTGACTTAATAGTTTTTCCTGTATCCCACCCTGGAAAAAGCTTTAAAATCAGTGCCAAAACTGCAAGAGTAGTTTTGGGAAGTGATGGAATTGCAGTAGTTCCAATTTCTTGAAGGCTGAGGAGCTCTGATTCTACAGGATCAAAGAGAAGTCATGTTAGCAGTAGCTGTTGCCACTGTTTTGGGGAACCGTGAGTGCTTGTGCTTCTCCTTGGTGGGGGGAGATGGATGGGGCAGTGGGCTGGAGGCCAACCTCCTGGAGCCTGCTGGGGTAGCCAAGACAGCCCGTATTTCCTCCCATCTCTTCTCACAAACCCTCCCCTAAACTTTGCAGGGTAGCAGTTGTCGCCTTGGCTCTGCTTCCTGCCTGTGACAGCAGTTCCTGACCTCACAGAGCCACATTCCCCATGTCAACAACAGGATACAGGGAGGGTAGTGTTAGGATTGCTTTGTAGTTTCAGCTTTAGTTAACAGATGTGGAGTGGGAAGGAGGCTTGGTCTTTGGGCAGCTCAGTAACAATTTTCCAGTTACACTTTCTAAAAACATTAGGTTGACCTCTTGAGTTATTCCCTCTTTTTGCTGCTCTTTCTATAAAGTAGAGCTCTGTTTTTTGGTCTGAAAATAACTTTAGTATTACAAGCTACTAGTATGTTTTACCATATTCTTTTTCTGCTGGGGGTACTGCATGCCAGAGAATAAACTGACCGACAAGGTTCTCCAAAGATGAAGTAGAATTGGATCTGTTTGGTGTTATAGCATGAAATCTTATACCTTCTAGAATTCTAGAAAGACGGTGTGGGGACACATGATCATAGAATTTCCTTGTTGGAAAGGATCTTACCAATCATGTTTTCTCCTCTCTGCTTCTTGTTTCATATTTAAATCCTCACTAAAACATCTCTTGCCCTGGCTATGTCCAGGTAATCTCTCTCAGGGCGGGGGAAGCCTTAGCTGATGGACTTAGCGCAGTGGTTCACAACCCCGGCAGCATACCAGCATCTCTTGGGGTGCTTTAAAAAATATAGGGTCCAACTCCTGGAGCAGTTAAATCAGAATCTCATTGGTATTTTTAAAATCCAGGATCTCTACTTTCTGTCTGTGGACTTTGGCAAATTACTTAGCTTCTCTGTGTGTCAGCTTCTTCATCTGTAAAATGGGTGGTAGTCATAATGTGTGTCAGCTTCTTCATCTGTAAAATGGGTGATAGTAGTCATAACGTAGTGTTGTTAGGATTAAATGAGTTAGTTCATTTATCGTAGTGCTCAATAAATGTTAGCTATTATTATTTTTAATGAAAGGCCCAACAATCTTTTTTTAAAAAAATATTTATTTATTTATTTGGCTGCACTGGGTCTTAGCTGCGGCACGCAGGATCTTTGTTGCCGCATGCGAAATCTTCTTTGCAGCGTGCAGGATCTTCTTTGCGGCATGCAGGATCTTTACTTGCAGCATGTGGGCTCTTTTAGTTGCGGCATGTGGGATCTAGTTCCCTGACCAGGGATCGAACCCAGGCCCCCTGCATTAGGAGGGTGGAGTCTTAACCGCTGGACCACCCGGGAAGTCCTAGCTATTATTATTGACATACGTTTCTAAATTTGGTTTGCCAGTATTTTGTTCAGGACTTAAAATTTGTTCAGAGATTAATATGTAGTTTTCCTTTCTAGAACTATTTTGTTTGTTGTTGGTTTCAAGATTTTACTAGCTACATAAAGTTGATTGGGAGTATTCTTCCTTTTACTGTTTCTTTTCTTGTGTGTGTGGGGGGGCAGTATAAGGTTGGAATTTTGGGGTGTTATGGAATGTGCTTGAAAGTCCATCTCCACCAGTGACTTCTTTATGGGAAGATTTAAAAATAGTAAGTCAGGTCACATCCCTTTATTGGAAGCTCTCCAGTGGCTTCTTTCCTGTTTCACTCAAGTACTACAAGCCAGAGTTCACCCTGTGGGCTGTAGGTGTTATCCTAGGTGAACTGGCCTCCCATTATCTCAGTGCCCTCACTGCTTACTCATCTTAGGATGAAATTCTTAAATCTTAAGTCTTAAGTTCAGTCTAGTTACTGAACACCTAATCTGTGCCAGGCACTTTTCTAGATGCTTGGGATATATCAGTGAATAAAACAGATGGAAGGTCCCTGACCTCATGGAGTTTATATTGTAGTGGTAGGGAAAAAATAGTGGTGGTGGTAGAAAAAGATAATAAGCATAATAAATAAATTATATTAAAAGATGATACTTGCTTTAGAAAAAAGAAAAAATTGGGCAGGGTAAAGAGGAATCAGGAGAACAGATGGGGAGGGGTGTGGAGGGAAGAGAAGGGCTGGTTGCATTATTAAATATTAAATAAGGTGGTCAGAGGTGAGATTTGTGCAAGACTTGAAGGAGGTGAGAGTGTTAGTCAAGAGGCTATCAAGGGAGAGAATGTTTCAGGCAGAGGAAGCAGAGCAAAGGCTAGTAGGTAGAAGCATGCCTGGTGTAGTCAAGGGAGGGCAGAGGGCTAGTGCCACTGGAGTGGAGTAAATGAGGAGAGCCGTAGGAAATGAAGTCTCAGGGGACAGGAGCTCCAACTGCCTTGGGCTCCGTAGCTGTTATAAGGATTTTGGCTTTTTCTCCAAATGAAATGGGGAGCCACTAGAGGTTTTTTTTTTTTAATAAATTTATTTATTTAATTTATTTATTTTTGGCTTCATTGGGTCTTTTGTTGCTGTGCGCGGGCTTTCTCTGGTTGCGGCAAGCGGGGGCTACTCTTCATTGCAGTGCACGGGCTTCTCATTGCAGTGGCTTCTTTTGCTGTGGAGCACGGGCTCTAGGTGCGCAGGCTTCAGTAGTTGTGGCACCCGGGCTTCAGGAGTTGTGGCTCGCGGGCTCTAGAGTGCAGGCTCAGTAGCTGGTGCACGGGCTTAGTTGCTCTGTGGCATGTGGGATCTTCCCGGACCAGGGCTCGAACGCATGTCCCCTGCACTGGCAGGTGGATTCTTAACTACTGCGCCACCAGGGAAAAGCCCCCACTAGAGGGTTTTGAGCAGAAGAGAGACATGGTCTGGTTTAGATTTTATCAGGACCACAGTGGCTACTGTGTGGAAGGAAATAGGCTACAAGGAGCCAAGAGAAGAACCATGGAGACTGGTGAGGAGGATATTGTATATTGTAGTAATTTTCAGATAAGAGATGGTGGTCATTGAGGTAGTGAGAAGTGGTTGGATTCTGGGTATCTGCTTTTTTTTTTTGGCTGTGCTACGTGGCATGTGGGATCTTAGTTCCCCAACCAGGGATCAAACCCTTGCCCCTTGCAGTAGAAGCACGGAGTCTTAACCACTGGACCACCAGGGAAGTCCCTCTGGGTGTCTTTTTTAAAAAAATGTATTTTAAAATTAACATAGAGTAAAATAATTTTTCGTGTGTAACAGGTCTACGAATTTTAACACACATATAGATTCATGTAGCCACCACATAGTCAGGATATATGTTTAGACTAATCTGTTGTGTTTTGAAGGTATAGCTAACATAATTTGCTGATGGATGGGATGAGGGGAGTAACCTGAGCAACTGGAAAGTTGGAGCTGCCATCAACTGAGATGGAGAAGACTCCTGGTAGGGCAGGGATGATAAGGAGATCAGTTTTGAACATAAAGAATATGTCTATTTTGTCGAATTTTTCAAATTTCTTGGCATAAGTTTGTTTATTTACCCAGTGACAAAGTGTATATCAGATTTTTATGTATTTTTTTTTCAGATTAGTTTATAATATATAAGGAATCTTATATTTTATCTCTCTATGCTACCCCCTTCCCAGATTTTTCATACAAATGGTAGCATACCACGAACACTGTTCTGTATCTTGTCTTCTTCTCCTAACAGTGTGTCTTGGAAATCACACCATTTCATACCGAGCTCAGAACCTTTTCATAGATTCACTTCACAGAATTGCAGTGTATATATGTACCTTAATTTATTTAACCAGTCCTAGGTTAATTGGTATTTAAGTAGTTTCTAAGTGGTCATTTTGTACATTGTGAATATATCTGTAAGAAAATTCCTGGAAGAGGTCTGGGTCAAAGGGTATGTAAATTAGTAATTTTATTAGATATTGCCAAATTGCTTCCCAGCAAAGTTCTATCAATTTATACAACTACCAGCAGTAGCATGAAAATGCCTATTTCTCCATAATCCCATCAATATAGTATGTCACCTTTTTCTATGTTTAAGATTTTTTTTTGGCTATGCAGGAATTGTTTTATTTTTTTTGGTCAAATTTATCAGTCTTTCATTGTCATATTTGGAAAGGATTTCCTACATAGATTATTTTTAAAATTCCCATGTTTCCTTCTAGCATTTTTATTTTATTTTTTTTTACGTTTAAATATTTGATTCACTTGGAATTTGCTTTGCTGTTGTTTCTTGCCTTTAAACATCACTAAAAAAATTGTAGAGATTTGTTTTCATATTCTGGATCCTTGTTTTTAAAAATCTTATAATTGTGATGACAATGTAGCCATATGTACTTGGATTTGAGGTTCACTGTTAGCAGTAATGTGCATAAGTGTATTTCAAATAGTCTTGATAATTTCAGGTTTCAAGACCACTTGTTAGATCTTATTGGGTCTTTTTTTTTAAAATAAATTTATTTATTTATTTTTGGCTGTGTTGGGTCTTTGTTGCTGCGCGCGGGCTTTCTCTAGTTGCGGTGGCTTCTCTTGTTGCGGAGCATGGGCTCTCGGCACACAGGCTTCAGTAGCTGTGGCACACAGGCTCAGTAGGTGTGGCTCGCAGGCTCAGTAGTTGTGGAGCACGGGCTTAGTTGCTCCACGGCATGTGGGATCTTTCCGGACCAGGGCTCGAACCTGTGTCCCCTGCACTGGTAGGCGGATTCTTAACCACTGTGCCACCAGGGAAGCCCCTAGGTCTTTTTTTAACCTTGTGTTTTGGCTGATGGCCTCACACTAAGAGTAAAGGTGTCAGCTCTGTTATTGTTGTTTGCTTGTGCTTGTATCAAACAAACAACGTTTAATCTGTGGTTTCTTTGCAAGAATCTTTTAAAACCAGTTGGCTATTTTGTGAAGATTTAGTTTAGTTAAACAAGATACTATGATCTGTAAATCCATTTAACTGGGCACAGTAGTTCACAATAGGCACAGAGTGGTGCAAGGTAGAGCCACTGTCACCTGTCATGTGTCACTGTCACAGTCAAGGAAGAATGACTTCATTCTGTAGTTTATGTAGGGACTAGTGAGGGTGCCATTGCCAATCCATATACTAAGTTCTAATAAAGTTTAATTTTTGTCTTATTTTTTAGATAGAAATGAAAGTCCTAATATATTCTTTCCATGCCCTAGTGTGTCTTCTTACATGCCTTTGAAGACCCCCAATCAAGAATAATGAGTGGTCAACTCTACATATTCTTTAGATGGTCTCTCAATTAATATAACCCCTCTCAGCCAAGTTATTGAATATCAGTAAATTAGGGATTATTCTCCCTGGAAATTTACTGAAGTTATGGCTGAGCTGAATAAGAGCAAAAGCAAATGTCAGTATAACTGGTGCAGGAATTGACATCCTTCTGTGAACATTGAGTCTTCCAAGGATACTTGATTTCTTGGTGATGAGTATTTGGGAATTGCAGTAAACCATTATACTGTAAAGGATGACTGTAATGGGGAGTTCCCTGGTGGTCAGGGAACTGGGAAGTGAGATCTCATAATCTGTAAGGATTTTTGAATACTTGCCTTGATCATGCAAAAGTCTCAATAAAGATGTCTGACTTTGAGCAGTCTACCTTCCATATACCCTGTGGATATATACCTAGTAAAACAAAATGAGGTGTGGATTTACTAACTATAAACTTTGATTGTAGAATAATTATATCTCCTTTATAGCAATGATTATACAGGGCTATAATTCTTGATTTGTGATGTTAAAATGATGTAATCCACATGTAAGAAGAATACTTGGCAGGAAGGCATGCATTCAGTTCTTTCAAGTCATACCCAGGCATTAGGGGCAAGTTAAACAGAAGGGTAGGTAGGCAGGGAGGGGGGGTTCGGTGGGTGGGGACATATCTTTGTTTTATCATATTGTAAAGTACTAGCTGTTCTGTCAAGAAATCATTCCTCCCAAACCTCACTCTTGAGTAAGTAGCATAATGTACAATTCTATATATGTGTGAATAGTTAAGAGTCTGTGTTGGAGCTTAATTTACTCCTTTCTAGAGTGCTAAATGCAAGGAAAGTTTGGTTAATATCTTTTTTTTTTTTTTTTTTTTTTTTTTTTGCGGTACGTGGGCCTCTTACTGCTGTGGCCTCTCCCATTGCGGAGCACAGGCTCCGGACGCGCAGGCTCAGCGGCCATGGCTCACGGGCCCAGCCACTTCACGGCATGTGGGATCCTCCCGGACCAGGGCACGAACCTGTGTCCCCTGCATCGGCAGGCGGACTCCCAACCACTGCGCCACCAGGGGAGCCCTCTTGTCTTGTTCTTGATCTTAGAAAAAGCTTCAGTCTTCCACCACTGAGTATGATGTTAGCTATGGATTTTTCATATACGGCTTTTACTATGTTGAGGTAGTTTCCTCCTATTCCTAGTTTGTTGAGTATTTTTATCATGAAAGGGTATTGAATTTTGTCAAATGTTTTTTCTGCATTAACTGACATGATCATGGTTTTCACCTTCATTCTGTAAATGTGGTCTATCACATATATTGATTTGTGTATGTTGAGCCAAACTTGCATTTCAGAATAAATCCTACTTGGTCATGGTGTATAAATCTTTTAATATGCTGTTGAATTTGGTTTGCTAGTAATAATTTTTTAAAAAGTAGAATAATAAAGTTTTGTGTGAGTCTTGAATCTCTAAAGCTGATGTGGAAAGTGGGGGAGGTGCCTTCAGCAGGCCAGGTCTGAGTCTCTATCTCTAGATATACAGAAGTAGAGTTCTATGCTTATTTGGGTTGTGCTGAAGTCTCCTCTGCCTAGAGCATCTACATCAGTCTTTTTTTGTTGTTGAAATTTTTTGCTTTTCTCCCCCAGTTCCTTTTGTTTTCCTCCGGGGAGATAGAGCATTCTGAAGTATGTGTTTTTCAAATTTTTGTGACCCTTGCACATGGTTGCTTATTCTTATTCTATTACAAAAGTAATACTAAACATTCCTGAGTTTTTCTTATTTGCCAGACTCTGCTCTGAGTGAGGTAGTTGCTATTATTGTCCCCCTCTTATGGATGAGGAAACTAAGGGGCAGAGACCTTACATAACTTACTCAGGGTCTTATAGCTAGTAAGTGGCATAGCTGGGATTTGAACTCAGCTAGTCAAGCTCAGAGCCCGTTCTCATAACACCATGAGATATTGTTTCTTATCTCTGTAGTTGCTAGTCTCAAGAGAATCGTAGACTCCCAGAGCAGAAAGTGATCCCCATCCCAAGCTTCTTTTTGTGTCCATTAACTTGGGAATGTTCCCAGACATCCCAACTTTTCAGATTTACCAGGACTATATTTACCAGTTCTCCTAATTCATATTAGGTATGGTGCATCAGTTTTTCTACTCAATTTAGGTGTCACCGCTGGTAGAGCAACTTGTCCTCATTTTCTTTATCAGTAGTGTTAAAGCATTGCCGTAGTCAATTATTTCCAAGGTCCAGTCCATCTCTGAATAGCTATAAGTTCTCTGACTTCTATATATTCACATTCAGTTTTCCTTGTTTGTTTCAGCCTAGTATTCTCCTTTGTTGATATTTTGAATCTTGATTCTGATCTCATGTAATATCAGCTGTCCTTGCCAGGATTGTGACATTTTGTACATTTTTTAAATATCTCTAATCCAAGTTGTTGATTAAAAAACTGAATAGAGGTCTTCCCTGGTGGTGCAGTGGTTAAGCATCTGCCTGCCAATGTAGGCAACACAGGTGAGCCCTGGGCCGGGAAGATCCCACATGCTGCAGAGCAACAAAGCCTGTGTGCCACAACTACTGAGCCTGCGCTCTAGAGCCCACGAGCCACAACTCCTGAGCCCATGTGCCACAACTACTGAAGCCCATGCGCCTAGAGCCTGTGCTCTGGAACAAGAGAAGCCACTGCAATGAGAAGCCCGCACACCGCAACGAAGAGTAGCACCTGCTTGCTGCAACTAAAGAAAGCCCACGTGCAGCAACGAAGACCCAGTGCAGCCAAAGATAGATAGATAGGTAGACAGACAGATAGATAGATAGATATTTTTTAAAAATTTTTTAAAAAACACAACTGAATAGATCTAGACCACCCCTAAGTGTTCTCGGTTTTTAGCCTGTATCAGATACGCTTAACCAAGATTTTGTGGTTTTATCCACAATGATAAAATAAGTGACTGTTAATACCTTATTGAAATTAAGCTACACTGTATCTGTGGTGTTCCTCATTTACTGACTTAACTCTAAGCTTGCTTTTTTTTTTTTTTTAACCTATCTGGACCCAAACTCCTATGCTATTTATTTGCCTTCATTTGCTATTACTGCGAGTTCACGTTCATATGGCAGCCATGGAATTAATGCTCCTAATTATTATTATTATATATATAAAATATATAATATATATTATAAATATATGTAAGTATATATGTATATATTTTTTTGGGGGGGCCGCACTGCTTGGCTTGTGGGATCTTAGGTCCCCAACCAGGCATCAGACCTGGGCCCATGGCAGTGAAAGTGCTGAGTCCTAACCACTGGACCTCCAGGGAATTCCTGATGCTCATAATTATTAATGTACTGTTTCACCAATACGAGATGAGTGTACCAACATACAAACTTCAGTGTTCTCTACTTTTATTTATTTATTTGAGTACACTAGTGGATCCTGGATGAATCCTTTGGGGGAGGGGACTTATCCCAAGATAATATAAAATTGTTACATCCTAATAGTAGATATTAAATCCAAGTTTTGATATTTTTGGTAAATCAAATGTTTCTTTGGTACAGTGAGTATGGTAGAAAATGTCTAATTCTTGTTCAATAGAGATTTAGCCTTCCTAATTAATATTATTTACTAATACTGTATATTCTTTGTTTCTCCTACTCTGAATTTCATTTTTTTTTAGTTTTTCGTGTATTTGCAAGTTGAAAATTGATTCAGATTAGGACTTTTATGCATTATTATGGAATTTAATTTCACACATTATAGATTTTGAAATTTATTGTAATCTTGGCTCAGAACTATTGTTCCGAGTCACAGTGTAATACAGTCTGCTGGTTGAATCTAATTAAGGTGTCGTATCACTTGCATGCAGTATGTATCTTTGCCTAGAATGTTCTAAAATTCCTCACTTGGGAATAACACTTCCCTCAGTTCTTGGTTTGATTGAAAAACCCAGCAATATTTGACACACTGTATGTAACTCTTGTTTAAGAGGCAGACTTTGTTTATCTTTTGTGTTTGTTGACTATTTTAAGCAAAATGCTAAACTGCAGTTTCCAGCATGGTTACTAATAGACTGAGTATTAATCTTATTAATGTCGCATATTCATCTGCTGTCATTGCATTCAAAGACAAGCGTGACTGTATTCCAGTTCTGGGTACGCAAATATTAAGGAAATATAACTAATTTAGTAAATGAAAGTTGAGTAGCTTGAAAGTAAAATTGCTTTCTAACAAGTATAATTTATAATTTTAAAGAAAATGAGCAAGTTATCTCTTTATGAGATAATACTTTACAATTATAGGGTTGACTGCAGTACTATTATTATGTGTTGGAGAGGTTGATCACCTGCCTTTCTTAGTACTGTATGAAAAAACAAACAATTTCAAGCCCATTAGTATTCCCAGGATTATCTCACTTATTAGCACACAGATCTTTTTTCCTCCTCCCACTTGGTTTCTCCCTCTATTACCTGTTTCTTAATCTCATTTGCAAGGTAATCAGCCCTTAAATAAACAAGAATTCTCCAAAGATTGAGCAGAAACCAGGGTTAAGGGGCACAGGCCTGGTTAACACAGGGCCTTTTGTGAAGATGCTCTTCCCCAGCAGAATTGTTCCTCTCAAGGCCTTTTCTATTTGATCCTTAGATATATACTTTCAGTATTTAAATAAGGAGCCTTTCTCCCTGTCTATTTCTAGGTATCCTTAGAACTTCCAGTGTGGTACAATGGAAAAAGTATTGTATCTCTCTTCTAGTCCTGTCTCTACCCCTTTATTGCTCTATAACAGTGTTTCTCAACTTTGGCGCCATTGACAGTTTGGACTAGATAATTCTTTGTTGTGGGGGACCGTGTATTGTGGGATGTTTAGCAGCATCCCTGGCCTCTACCCACTAGATGCCAGTAGCAGCCCCCAAATTATGACTATCAGAAATGTCTCCAGACACTGCCAGATGTCCCCTGGGGGACAAAAATCACCTCCAGTTGAGAACCAGTGCCTTACAACGTTGCAGGTATTTCCTCATCTGTGTAATGTAGTTAGTAATCCCTCATCTGTGTAATGTAGTTAGTAATCCCTGCCTACTGCACAGGATAAAATATATGTACAAGTGCTTTGTGTGTTTTTAAGTACTGTGTACAAATAAGAGGTTGGGGTAAGCCTGGCAGCAGAACTCAGCTCTGGACTTTATTTCTGCTAGTACTTCAGTGTAGAGAATGAAGCTGAGAATGTCAGGTCTTGGTGATGGGGCACAGGCCTCATGCTTTGTTTGTCGATAGTACTCTATAGAGCTGTTCTGTTCAAATGGAGAAAGTGGGTGGGTATGTTTCAGGAGGTGATGTGAGCAGGACATGACTAGTTGATGTGTTCTTACCAGGCAATGCTGAGATCCTGAGGCAGCTGCAGTGGGGCAAAGCTCTATTGAGAGGGCATGTGCATCCTCAGAATGACTCTAGCCTTTCTTACTATACTGAATATTTAGCACTCTGGCATGCATGGCTTTGCCAACATGCCATCTTTGCTCTGCTACCTTTTTGAGTAGCCCTATCTTCCCCTCCTATTTATTTCAAATTGAACAAACATTTATTGTCTCTTATGTGCAAGGCATTGGTCCAAGTGCTTTCACATACATTCTCTTCCATTCCTTTTATAACCCTGTAAGTGGCATTACTATACTTGTTTCACAGTAACAGTAGTAATAGTAGTAGTAGTAATAGTAATAGTAGTGGAGGCAGCAGCAATAGTAGAAACTAGACGGTATTGAGTTCTTACTCTGTGCGTGTGCTAAGTGCTTTATATGTATTAAATCATTGAGTGCTAGCAACAATTTATGGAGTTGATACTGTTATTATACTTCTTTTTACAGATGAGGAAACTGAGGCACGGCAAGGTTAAATAGCTCATCCACACAGCTAGTAAGTGGTAGACCCTGGATTTGGATCTAGGCAATTTGTCTCCAGAGCCTACTCTTAGGAAACAGGGTCAGAAAGATGACATAACTTGTACAAGCTCAAGGAGCGAATGAAAGGCAGACTAGGATTCAAACATAATGTATGACTCCAGTCTCTGCCTGTTTCCAGTGTGCCAAGCACCACACTTCTCATTTACTTAACCTCCCTGCCTCTCTCTGGATAGGATTGCTTCTATGATGCTAACTTACAGCACAGCACAGGGGATCTATTAAAAGATACTTCGTGAATTCAAGTTGGGAAGATAAAAGGGATGATAAATAAGAGGCAAAGAGGAACTTGGAATCAGGCTCGTGGAGCTCTTGTCATTCAGTGCTTTGGTCTGAAAATTGATTTTTACATCTGATTTCTATAGAATTCTGCTACTTTTAGTTAAGAATGCTTTTGTTTTGGATGGTAGTTTTTGAATTTAAAGGCATAACATTTATTTTATTACATAGTTCTGGTTATGGACCTGTTATCTGTGTGTTGGAGCAGACCAGAAAGGTCTAGAACCTGGAACCAGATTTATCCTCGGGGTGGGCAGGTGATGATAGGAGAGAGGTAATGCAAGTAAGTTAAACCCTTATAGATGGTATATTAGTTTCCTAGGGTTGTTGTCACAAAGTACTACAAGATGGTGGCTTAAAACAACAGATATTTATTCTCTCACAGTTCTGGAGGCTAGTCTAAAATCAAGGTGTTAGCAGGGCCATGGTCTCTGAAGCCTCTAAGGGAGACTCCTTTGCCTCTTTCTAGCTTCTTATGTTTGCCTGAAATCCTTGGCATTCCTTGGATTATAGATGCATCACTCCAGTCTCTGCCTCTGTTTTCATGTGGTGTTCTCTCCTGTGTGTTTGTGTCTCTGTGTCTAAATTTCCCCCTTCTTATAAGAACACCAGTCATATTGAATTTAGGGCCCAGCCTAACCCAATATGATCTCATCTTAACTTGATTACTTCTGCAGAAGCCCCTATTTCCAAATAAGGATGCATTCACAGGTTCCAGGTGGACAGGAATATTGGGGGGTCACTATTCAACCTAGTGCATATGGTATCCAGAGAGTAAGCAGCAAATGGCTTTGTGTGCAGTCAGCATGAGGAGAGACCCACTGGAGTAGGTGCAGGTTCTGACCAGTGAGTAAAGCAAGACAGGACACTCTAGAGGTTGTGCAGGTTGTGATCAGAAATTCAGGTAGATCATGACCCTTTGATCAGTGTAAGCAGGTAATAGGCCGGTCTCTACTTTCTGTGGGACCCTGGCAAAAGCAGGCTACGGTATTTGAGGTACCAGGCATCTGATCAGTTTGCCGAGAAAGAGAACATGTCAGGTACCCAGGATTTGAATCATGAGTGGCATTTGGTCTCAGGAATAAGGAAAAGCTCAGCTAAGAGAGTGGGGCCAACTAGATCAGGGCCAGCCATGCAGCAACTGTGACTCGCTTCTGAGTCCCAGCGAGGTGGCTGAAGCATCCAAAAATCCCCCCTTCCCAGGGATAGACCTGGAGCCCAGGCAGAAGTGAGCCTTCAGTGCTTGGTGGATGACGGATAGTAAGGAGAAATGAATTAGAGGCTTCATTATTATAATTCACAAACAAACTGTCAGCATCTGACATTGGCAAGTGTTAAGGTGCCCTGGCAAGATATAAATAAGAGTGGTATCTCTGGGTACTAGTGAGTGCTTTAGATAAAGGGGAATGAAAAATTTAATAACATTAAATGTCATTTGTAAAATGAAAGCTCTTGTCCTTCCTAGGAAACACTTTGTAGGTCAGCCTGTCTGCTCTCATCAGAGAGGCTGAATCAGAGGTTGAGTTGTTTTAACGTTAACACCTTTTCTTTTTAAATAAATTGCTTGATAACACTTCCTTGGAACTTTGACTATTTCTTTAACATATTCAAAATCCAGCCTGTCATGTAGTTCTAGGATTCTGAGTGATGTATACTGTCTGTTTCTTCCCTCACTGTTAAGCTGGACTGATTTCTGTGAGAATTATGTCCTAGACAATTCATTTGTAAGAACAGAGAACCCCAATGCTGGTGCTAGTTGAAGCCTTCTTCACCTACTTGCCTCCACCGTTCTAGCCTCGTTCAATTACTGTTGGGTGTGTGTGTGTGTGTGCGCGCGTGTTTGCCCTTGTCTCCCTGGACCTATGATATATTTCTAACCCAGGATCCTCATTCAGGTTATTTTGTCATTGATTATTTTTGGGAGCCCTCTGGATTCCATCAGACCATGTTCCTTAGTTTCCAAAGTTATCACAAACAATTCTGTGGTGAATGTTACTGTTCATAACACTAATAAATTTTTGTATGCCAAATTATTTGCTTAGGATAAATTGCTATAAGTGAAATTGCCAGATCAAGGATATGTGATCTTGAATGCTTTTTATACATATTTCCAAATTACTCTTCAGAAAAGTTTATGCTCTCTCGTTGTATATATAAGCGCTCTTATCCCCGAACTCTAACACTGGATAACTTTTTTGAAGTTTATCAATTTGGTAGATCATTTTCGTTTAAATTAATGGCTTTTTTTTTTTTTTTTTTTTTTTTGGCTGCGTTGGGTCTTCGTTGCTGCGCGTGGGCTTTCTCTAGTTGCAGCAAGCCGGGGCTACTCTCTGTTGCAGTGTGCGGGCTTCTCATTGTGGAGACTTCTCTTGTTGCGGAGCATGGGCTCTAGGCGCGCGGGCTTCAGTAGTTGTGATGTGTGGGCTCAGTAGTTGTGGCTCGCGGGTTCTAGAGTACAGGCTCAGTAGTTGTGGAGCATGGGCTTAGTTGCTCCACAGCATGTGGGATCTTCCCAGACCAGGGCTCAAACCCATGTCCCCTGCATTGGCAGGCAGATTCTTAACCACAGAGCCACCAGGAAGTCCCTAATTGCTTTTTTATTGCTAGATTTAGTTGAACATATTTTCATGTTTATTAACCATTTAAAAGTTCTTGTTTTGGGAATTACCTGTGAATATTCTTTGCCCATTTTCTTTTGGAGTGTATGCTTTGATCCCATTTCTTCTTTTATGGAACATATATTAATTGAGCACCTTTTATATGTTAGGGCCAGACAATTTCTAGGTGAACAGCACAGACAAAATCCCTATGATTAAAGAGTTTATATTCTAATATAGTGAGGCAGAAAATAAACAAATAAATATGTAGTATGACAAGTAGGGATAAGGACTGTAAAGAAGGTGCCATGAAAGGCAGGTAGAGATGATGGTGGGCAGGGATGCTATTTATAAAGTTGGTTTGGGGAGGCCTCATGATACCACTGGTATTTAAGGGGAGACATGAAGAAGATAAAGGCACAAACTCTGCTGATATTGGGGAAAGCATTATAGCGGCGGGAACAAAGAGTGCAAAGGGCCTAAGGCAGGACTGTGTTTGACTTGTGATGTGATCATAGTTTGATGAGTGCGGGAGAGAGTTAGGAGGTGAGTTTCAGAGGTAGCAAGGAGTGGGGTGGATGTGGGGTTACAGACCACATAGGGCCTTGGAGCCAGAGTGAGGAATTTGGATTTCATTCTGAGTGAGTTGGGGAGCCATTAGAGCGTTTTGAATAGTGAAGTGATATGACCTGACCCAACGTTTTGAAAGAACATTGGTGTTGGTAAGTAGAGACTAGACTGTGAGGGACAGCGATGGGCTCTGGAAGACCAGTTAGGAGCCTCTTGCAATATATCAGATGAGAGACCCTGCAGGTGTGATACAGGTAGTAACAGGTGATTCTGGATATATAACATAGAACCAATAGATTTGCTGATGGATTGGATGCGAAGTGTGAGGGAAAGAGGAGCTAAAGAAGATCCAGGGTTTCTGACCTGAGGAGCTGGTAAGGCAGTCGCCATTTGCTGAGAAGGGGAAATGTGGGAAGGAGAGGATTGGTGGTGATCTGTGAGAGCTTTTTATGTGATGAAGTGTATTAATCTTTTGCCATTTAGGCGGAAAGGTTTTTTCCCTCAATTTGTTGTTAATTAGCTTTGTTAGTTGTGTTTTGCTGTACAGAAATGTCAGCTTTTAAATCTTGTCATCTGTTAATCTTTATAGTTTTTTGGTATTGCTGTCATGCCTAGACAGGTTCTAAAAAATAATCACCGATGCTTTCTTTAAGTATTCTCATGGTTTAGTGTATGCATTTAACTCTTTAATCTGGGTAGAATTAATTTTGATATAGACTGTGAATTACAGTTCAATCTTAATTTTTCTCATATAATTAACCTGTTATCCTAGCATCATTAAACAATTTGTTCTCTGCTAAGAAAAATGATTCTATCATTTCCTTTGAATTGGGAAAGAGGGGTGTGTGACAGATTGTGTGAAGAGGTATTATATCACGTATTTGTGTTTAGCAAGCTCCTAGTCTTGTTTTGGTTGATAACTTGGTGACTGTAATCTCTGAGTATAACAGGTTATAAACATTTATCTCCTGAGTCTCTTCCATTCCCAAAAGAGGTACTTGCCTTAGAAGGTGGCTTTCATCAGTTCCCTCAATGATTGTGAATTCTGCCTTGCGGATGATATGTGACCTGTTTTTAACCACAGCCTGTGTCCTCCTACCAAATATGCTTTTCTGTGACCCACTTTTGTCAACTGACAATTCCTCTGGGATTATAAACTAAAATATTGCTTCAGCAATAAAAGCACTGACTACAGTGTATACTTCCTGTCCATTTAATCATACTATAGATTCCAAAGCCCTGTAACATTTACGTTTGCCACTCTTACATTATCTGTGCTCTAGCCCTTACCCGATAATGTGGATATTTTAGAGGTAACAATATATTGTGTTTAACTAACTGGATTTTCTTCTTTAAGGCAAGAAATGGGTTTCTTATGTTATTAATAATGTTTACGAAATCTTAAACTTGGATGAAGTCCTCAAGCTTGGAAGTAAACCTCCAGCATGTTGTTAACCTTAGAAATTTGTGTTAAGGCTGATTGAACCTAAATCTCTTAAATGCTTTCTTTGTTTTTTGTAGAGAGGGAAATATGAGGTTCCTAAGTGGCTCTCCCCCAGTAGTATTCTGCTTCTTCAACAAATGCTACAGGTAATCTTTGTTATTTATTTTAAAATAATAGAAGTCTTTTGTTATTATTTGATTTTAAGATGTCTGTAGTGCTACTACATTTATCTATCAGCTGTAAAAAATTCCATTCATTGTTATCTACTCTGCAGATATTCTCTACTAGGTGCTTTCTTTGCAAATGCATTTTTTAAAAAAGACTGCTACCATATATCTTTTCTGACTTGGTTTTTCTTCCTTTTTCCTGAGCATTGTCTGTTTTCTCTAACCAGCTCTTGCTCCACTGTTTTCTGTTTTCTTGCTCCCACTCTTTTTCCATTAGATATATAGTAGATACGAAATAAATGCTTAAATGAGCTGATGTACAATTGAGTGGGCCTCATGATCTAGTGCAGTGGTTCTCAAACTTTAGCATGTATCAGAATTGCCAAATGGGCTTATTGAAACACAGATTGCTGGGCACCACCCTGAGAGTGTCTGATTCAGTAGAGCTGGGGCAGGGCTAAGAATTTGCATTTCTAATAAGCTCCCAGATGACACTGATACCGCTGGTCTGGGAACCACACGTTAAGAGCCACTGATTTGGTGTTATGATCTCTAAGGGTGAAAGACAGGAGTGCTGAAGTCTAGTTATCCACTCTACCAAGCAATAGGCATGCCACCTAACCAGGTTCTGACCTATAAAATGGGGATTCTGAGCTTGGCCTCAGTGCTTGCTACATAGTATTACGTGGATAAAATGAGATTAATGGGAAACACTTTGAAAAATATGAGTACCTTATTAGCAATATTTTTTTCATTATTATGTATTCAGTTTTTCCATATATTAAGCCATCTCTACTTTTTATTCAAAATTTACCTTAAGCTCATCTACCTTGAGTAGGGCAAGACCACCAAATCTCCGTAATGAGATTGAAAACACCTCATCCTTTCTTCTAATCTCCCCAAAACTTAATCTTTGTTGATTAATTTTTCTCTCCTCACATTTGAAAATTACAAATGGAAAAGAAAGGTGTGCTTTTCAACTTGTTATATGTGATTGTAAGCTCATCGGAGGTAGAGATTGCATATTCAGTGTGAATGCCCTGCATTGTGCCTGCTTGAATATTAAATTGGTGAATATTTCCTGTGAATAGGTTTTCCAGCAAAAGACTATTACATCATACAATAGATTGACTTAACTTCATGAATAATGTCCATACCAATGAAGTTCATGTTTGTTAAACATTTATCTTCTAAGCCTGTGTTGGTAGCTATAGTTTTCTTGCCTCTATTCCCTTTTTAAAAGAATTTATTCCAAGGCCATTTTAAGGTCTTTGACAGCATTTTTGTGATGATAAAGTTTACATCTGTTCTGATGAATTTTGAGTTCTCAGGAGGAAAGGTGTTCTATGCTCTCTATTTAAAATGTTAATCTCCAGCTACCTCTCGATGGCCACTAGGTGGACCCAAAGAAACGGATTTCTGTGAAAAATCTATTGAACCATCCCTGGATCATGCAAGATTACAACTGTCCTGTTGAGTGGCAAAGCAAGACTCCTGTAAGTAAAATGAAATCCAGTAAAATTAAAAAACAAAGACAAAAACTTTGTGTGGATTCAGAATGTACAATGATGTGGTCTAAATACAAAAGAAAATATATTTTGTAAACTTATCTGTCAGATTGGTGTTTGGGAGATTGTAACTGAATTGTATATTTGCCCATTAATCTCTAGGACAGTGGCTCCTAACCGGGCCTGCACATGAGAATCACAAGGACCTTAAAAAAAAGTGTCTGTGCTCTGTCCCACAGCAATTAATGGATATTTTTTAAAAGCTCCCTGGTGTTTCTCACGTAGTCAGGATTGTGAACAGTGCTCTGGGAATCTTAGGCAAGTTACTTAACTTTTCCAAACCTATATATTTGTCTGTAAAAAGTAGGTTAAACCTGTTCTTTCTATTTCCCAGAGTAGTTATAAGGTTATAGAGGTTCTCAAACTTTTAAGTCTGAGGGCCCCTTTATGCTCTTCTTATTCACTTATTAAAATATTTAGTGATCGATTCATTTAAAAGTAACAGTACTAAACCTATTACAGTTTATCACAAATATTTTTATGAAAAATGACTATTTAAAAAATAAATTTAGTGGGAAGACTAGCATTGTTTTACATCTTTGCAAATTTCTTTAAAGTCTAGCTTAACAGAAGACACTTGGATCTCACCTGCTTCTGCATTGTTTTGCTATGATGTTTTGATTGGAGATCCTCAGGGGTCTACAGACCATACCGTGAGAACTGGTCTAATATATATATGAAAGAACTTTATTTATTTATTTTTAACATCTTTATTGGAGTATAATTGCTTTACAATGGTGTGTTAGTTTCTGCTTTATAACAAAGTGAATCAGTTATACATATACATATGTTCCCGTATCTCTTCCCTCTTGTGTCTCCCTCCCTCCCACCCTCCCTATCCCACCCCTCTAGGTGGTCACAAAGCCCTGAGCTGATCTCCCTGTGCTATGCAGCTGCTTCCCACTAGCTATCTATTTTACGTTTGGTAGTGTATATATGTCCATGCCACTCTCTCACTTTGTCACAGCTTACCCTTCCCCCTCCCCATCCTCAAGTCCATTCTCTAGTAGGTCTGTGTGAAAGAACTTTAAATAACACAAAGTACTATGCAAGTTTAAGCAGTTATATTAATAACTATTCCTACATTAATGTTTTAAAAAATAGTTTTTAACAAATGGCAATTTGAACTTGGTAAAAATGTGAGCATTATTAAAGGGTATATATAATATTTTTTAATTGAAGTATAGTTGATTTACAATATTGTGTTAGTTTCAGATGTACAGCATAGTGATTCAGTTATGCATATGTATATTTTTTCAGATTATTTTCCACTATAGGTTATTATAAGATATTGAATGTAGTTTCCTGTGTTATACAGTAAATCTCTGTTGCTTATCTATTTTATGTAAGGGGTATGTATACTTTGTATATTAGCGAACTATTGCTGCATAAAAATCCACCCCAAAATTTAGTGACTTGAAACAATAATAATTTACAATTCTGTGGATCAGCAGTTTGGGGCTCAGCCAGACATTTCCTGTGTGAGTCTTACCTGGGGTCACTCATGTGGCTGCAGTTAACTGGTGACTTGACTGCGACTGGATGGTCTAAGCCTCACTCAGAAGACCAACTGTTTGTGCTGGTTATTTGTTGGGCCACACTGTCCAGCGGGCTAGTCTGGGCTTCTTGATATGGCAGCTAGATTCCAGAAGAAGCCAGAAAGTGGGCAAACCCTAACACTCAAGCTTTTTTTTTTTTTTTGCCTGCACCGCGTGGCATGTGGGATCCTAGTTCCCTGACCAGGGATCGGACACGCGCCCCCTGCATTGTAAGTGCAGAGTCTTAACCACTGGACTGCCAGGGAAGTCCCACACTCAAGCATTTTTCAAGCCTCTGCTTGCATTGTGCTTGCTAATGTCTGGCCAAAGCAAGCCACAAGGCAAAACCCAGAGCTAGTGTGGAAAGTATAGCCATCAAAGTTGGTACAGTTCTTATCCTCTTTTCATAGATAAGGAAATCAAGAAATTAAACATAACTACTTCAGAAATAAATCTAGTGAGAAGAGTGGCACAGCTTTACATCTTTGCTGATTTCTTTAAAGTCTAGCTTAATAGAAGACACTTGGGTACTCATCTGTTTCTGCATTCAGTCTGTTTTGATATGTGTTGTTTTGATTAAAGCATATGAAGAAAATGCAGCCTTACACAGATACATAGTTAGAAAAGCATTTTAATGCTTTAAAGGAGAAGTGTTTTAATAGCCTTTTCAGTTAATTGGGGATGTTTTTTTGACAATCTACTACAACGTCTGCAATGGAGAGGGGTATGTGCATGGGTCAACAGAATAGCTTGGATACATGCCACATTGTAGACCTGATACAGCTGTGGGGTATTTGCTTTCTGGAAGAATTATACCAATAAATATAAATACTTGGAAAAATAGACTATGTTTGTTTTTAACCCCTTCTCACTAGTCTGCCCACTGTTATGACCATGCAGCCTGATCTGAAATTCCTCCTGATTCTCCTATGACTGTCAACCCCTAAAATCTCTCTTCTCCATATTTCCTTTAACCTTCTAAGACATCTTTAGTATCTATTGAGCAAACACAATTAGAGCTGCAACTTAATGCTAACAACCATCAACACTGAGAGCCTAGGACAGTAGAGTATACGGTGTCTGAGCAGCGCAGCAGCAGGGCCAGGGGAGCTGTGACGTGCCCTTGTGAGGTGGAGAACATGGGTGGTGCACATGCCTGTGTTCAGCCATTGGGGGTCATCATTTCTCCACATGTGGGAGGGCTTTGCATGTCTTCTCAGCCGTGATCCTTAATAGGGTAGGATATGCTACTGTTTGCAGTGGAACAGATGCCCAAATGAAGAAAGTCTCTGATTTCAACAACACAAATATTATTTTAAATTGGGGCACAATATAAGGTAAGATACATAGTTTTGAGTGTTCCAAAAAAGTATATGATTTTCCTTACATCTTAGTATAATAATTACTAATATTTATTGAATGCTTACTATAATAGAAAAGTGTGCTACTGTAGTACTATAATATAATATAGACAGAGCCCTTAGATAGTACCTTTAAAGGCTTTGTGTTTTTAACTCTTATTAACTCATTCAATCCTCATACAAACCCTCTGAAGTAGGTACTGTTATTGTCCCCATTTACAGGTGAAGCAACTGGGCACAGAATCATGAAATAACTTGCCCAAGGTCAAACAACTAGTAAGTGTAGAACCAGGATTTTAACCCAGACATAAGGGCTCCAAAATATAATGGATCTGACAGGCCAACTAATTCAAACTCAGGGCCTGTATTCTGTGTAGCTGTAGCCTTTGTGATGAGCATTAGTTGTCTGGTCTCTGTTGGAATAGCTACTGGAATAGAGTCATGGAGAGGTGGCATTATGGTGTGGTAGGAAAAACCCTGGGCTAGGATGAAAAATGCCAGTTTCAGGCAAATTGCATAAATTTTTCTGAGTCTTCATTTTCTCACCTCTAATATGGGTATTCTAATGCCAGTCTCTTCTGTATGTTTGGATCCTGTTTTGTCATCTATAGAGTGCCTTTAAATGTTATGTCATTAATCTGTCATGTCTGCCTTACAGAGCTGTCGCAGGGATCAAATGAGTTATATACAGAAGAGCTATAAGGGATTATTGCTTTTTGAAGTATTTGCTTTTCTGCCTCAGTATTGTGTTTTATCAAGAGTGAACTATAAAAAATAATTCAGATTTACTTGGATATTTAAGGTATAGATGCTATTCTGTAACTCTTTGTATGATCTCCTTGTATCATTTTCACACGTAGCTCTAGTACCCAAATATTGTATCAAATAGAAGTTATATTCAGTTCTATTTTCTGCCCTACTGAACAGGAAATGTAGTAGGCACGGATAATCCAAAGTAATTGGCTAGCTTTGGGTATGCATTTTTGTACTTAATTTAACTGGAACATGTGTGGCTGAGAATTCAGAGTACTTAAAGTGTTGAGCCCCTTTGGAAAACTTGAGATAAACCGTATTTTTCAGACTTTGGTGTCTTGTCCCACTCTTTTCATTCTTTCCAGTTCAGGAGCCCAGCAAAGAAGATAGCATCTCCTTCCTACCTTCCTTCCTTTCCTCCACACACCTTGTGGTAAAGTTACAGAGCAAGAAGCTATGGGGGAGAGGTTTTGGTTTTTAAGAAAGTAACTTAAGATCATGGAGGGAACCCCAGAAATCATTTCCTTCATGCTTGAGCAGTGGTATCAACAAGAAGATACCCAACTGGGTGGTAAAGTGTCCAGGCGTCTGAGGTTGAGCCCTTCCTGAAGCAGGAATCTACATTTTGGGGAGCTGCTAAGGTCAAAGCAACACAATGAAAACTTACTTGTGGCATTTTTGACTTTCATAAAACCATCAGTATAAACCTTTGTGGTCTCCCCATTCTCCTTAGCCCTTGAGGTTGAGCTTGTACCAGCCAATCATGCAGGTCATTGTCTGTACTGTTCCTCTAGTTTCGTGATGGCAACATGACTTTCTCTTGAGTCCGATGTTACAAGTGTGGTGTCCAGAACAAGGGAAGGTCATGATATTGCTCTGCCACGTGCTGGTACCTTGAAGGTCAGTGAGAACCTGAACTATGTGATCTAAAGAAAGGGCCAGAATGGTAAGGGGGGTTAATCATTAAAACAGTGGTTAAAGGAACTGGAAAAGAGAAAACTTGGAGAGGAAAGGTTGTTGATAATAGGAATATTCAAATTTCTGAAAGTTCTTATACCAAAGAGGAAATAGAATTATGACTGTTAGTAAAAATAGTTAGCAGTTTTTTGAGGGCCTACTCATTTATGGTGATGTATTAGGTACACCCCATAGGTTACATATATTGCAAGGCAGGTGCCATCTCTGTTTTACAGATGATGAAACTGAGGTTCAGAGCGGTGTAGTAATATGCTCAGGGTCACACGGTTATTTTGTGATGTAATGATTAAAACCAAGGTCTCTCTACTTCCAAAGCCTGTCAGCTGTCAGATTGTACCAATTCACAGTGGGTAGGGATCACAGGGAGACAGATCTTAGGGGAAGAGGAAGAAGCTAACCATCTCAGCCGTTCTGGAGAGGAAGACTTAAAGCAGAAAATGAAACATCCCATATTGGGGCTGTTGTGAAGCGAATTCTTACATTGGAAAGATGACTTTTTTTTTTTTTTTTTGCGGTACGCGGGCCTCTCACTGCTGTGGCCTCCCCCGCTGTGGAGCACAGGCTCCGGACGCGCAGGCTCAGCGGCCATGGCTCACGGGTCCAGCCGCTCCGCGGCACTTGGGATCTTCCCGGACCAGGGCACAAACCTGCGTCCCCTGCATCGGCAGGTGGACTCCCAACCACTGCGCCACCAGGGAAGCCCCTGGAAACATGACTTTAAAATTACATTCCTTATGATTCTTTTCCCATATGATTTTATGAACTCCTGTTCCAGGTCCAGGCCAGACCCTTCCTGCCTTTTCATTCTCAGTGATCCTTGTTTGGTTCTGAGAACTCATTTCTGGCCCCATCTCTGGTGAGGTCTCATCATGCAGGGATCACAATACTTGGATAATTTCTGTCCTTAAGCAAAATAAAGTTTGCGTAGCGGCTGTGTCACTTCTTCCTTTTAAAAATTGTGCTTTACTGGTACCTTCAGCGTAATGATGATTGTGCAGCATCTATGGCACCATCATAACGGCTCCTTGGATTGTGCTAAACCCAAACATAACCTGGGGGACGATATGCTACAAGTCTGAGCCACTCTTTTACCCAGTCTGTTGTCCTGCCAGTGATTTTGGATGCCTAGATGACTGCTCTGTGATGCAAATACCGGTCCCTGTCTTGCGGTAGGGGAGGAGAATATAGTCCCTTGGCTGCACAGCAGAATTGTAACAGTTGATCAGATGATGAGGGGGATGTGAAGGGCTGGGAAAGAGCTCATCATCTTCTTGAACTTCTTATTGTTATCTGCTTATATCTTTAAAAATTGCGGAGAATGTTTATTCGTGTTTTTTTTTTAAAATAAATTATTTATTTATTTATTTTTGGCTGTGTTGGCTCTTTGTTGCTGGGCGCGTGCTTTCTCTAGTTGCGGCGAGCGGGGGCTACTCTTCGTTGCAGTGTGCGGGCTTCTCATTGCGGTGGTTTTTCTTGTTGCGGAGCACGGGCCCTCGGCGTGCGGGCTTCAGTAGTTGTGGCTCGTGGGCTCTAGAGCGCAGGCTCAGTAGTTGTGGCACACAGGCTTAGTTGCTCCGTGGCATGTGGGATCTTCCCGGACCAGAGCTCGAACCCATGTCCCCTGCATTGGCAGGTGGATTCTTAACCACTGCGCCACCAGGGAAGCCCGAGAATGTTTATTCTTACCCAAGAGTTTGACAAACTCATGTTGTTTTTACATGTTGGTGTTTGATTTTGCCAGGTAATTATGGTAATTTTAAAATTTCAAAACCATAAATATTTTGTAAGTTTTTGTTAATAAAGTTGATAAAATTTTTTTGTAGCTTATTCACCTTGATGAAGATTGTGTAACGGAACTTTCTGTATATCACAGAAACAACAGGCAAACAATGGAGGATTTAATTTCACTGGTAAGAAATACAGCATGAATTCGAGAGTAATATCTTTTGTTTCATCATTGTTTTTTATTTTATCAGTACATTAAAAATAGTATAGCAGTTTTCAGACCTATGATTTTACCATGGGTGTAAATATTGCACTTATTTTATGTTTATGTGTGTTTTCCACTCAACTCTTTTTTCTGATGTCTGGTGGATATACTCTTTAAAAATGAGATTGATCAAAGAGACAATGGAAAAAAAACTTTTAAGAAACAGAACAAATGAGTCCAGAGAATTGACAGAGTTTCAATTTTGACTACTTTAAATTCTCTAACATGGAACTGTGATTCTGTTGTAGAAATGAGGTAAACACAAAGCAGTTTTCATTTTACCTGAAAGCAACCTTGTAGCATCGTATCACCCCCAACCTTATGAACCAAATACCATGGAATCATCATCATGATTTCTGGTATTGGATCATTTTAGCTCTTTCAGATGCTTAATCTCTAGATGACACATGTGGTTTTTTTCTAGAGATGGAGGCACTCACAGCTGTCTCTGAGTACAATCTAACACGATGGGCAGGGATTGCAGCCAACATGGCTCCTGGTTCAGTACTATGTCTCTCATCACCTATGAATCGTATTTGTTTTTTTCTCTTTTCTAACTTGAAAGGTAAAGGCCTTAAGCAAATTTTTTTTAAACTAACCAAACTTTACTAAGCCACAATTTTTTCAGTGAGGAGGAGATATGAAGGAATTCTTTTGAATAACATAATACGTCTTTTGAATGACAATTCCAGACAAACGGAACATGTCTGGAAAACAGAATGATAATTTACTTTTTCATGGAATGAAAGGGGATGGTAAGAATTGGGAACTGCTGCCAGATATGTCAGGTCCTTAGTATTTTACAATGAAAATTCGAAGTTTTCGTGTAAACAAGTTAAAAAAAATTACATGACCTTTTCTTTGGAATGCTCTTTAATAGAAAACTATATTTTGGATGCAAAAAATTTCTTTTTAAATTTTTTTTATAGAAAATTTCAAACACCTACAGAAGTAGAGAGACTAGTATAATAACAATGGTTTTCCATGTACTCATCATCCAGTTTTAACAGTTATTAACACTTTGCCAATTTTATCTATATTCCAACACTACCCTCCATCTGCCCTTTTTAGCTAGGGTATTTCAAAGCAAGTCCCATGTATCATGTCATTTTATCCAGAAAAAATTTAGTATGAGATTCACAAACTTTTAAAATCTGAATCTTAAAACTAACATACTCAGAATTTCAAGAATCATTAGGAAAAAAAAAAGTCTTTAAAATAGTATCCTTTATGTGGTATCTACATATAATTTTCAAACTTAAAAGTGAAATGGAAATGGGAATTGTTTTCTTACTTCTGATACAGAAAACAAAATAATGAGGCATGATAGATTGTTTTCTGGTGTTACATCTCTTTAAAGATCTGTTATCCTGAAAGCTAGGCATGACCAACATCAAGAACGTGTGAGGAAAGTAATAGTTTTTCTTCTTGTGTACTTTTCCCTCATTCTTAAATGCCTGTTTATACTTACTTTCCAGTCCTAGGGATGAGTAAACAACATCTTCTTAACCTTGCCTGAACATTGTAATCACCTAGGAACTTTAATCCTGATGCCTAAATCCCACCCCCAGAAATTATTATTTCATTGGTCTGGGGTATGGCATAAGCATCACAATTTTTAAAAGCTTTCCAAATGATTGCAGTGTGTAGCCAGGAGTTGAGAAGTATTACTCTAGATTCTTGCCTTCGAAGTGTGATCTAGAATCAGCAGCATCAGCATCACTTTGTGCTTGTTAGAAATGCAGAATCTCAGTCCCACCTCAGACCTGCTGAATCAGAATCTGCATCTTAATAAACCCTAAGTGATTCATCTATACATTAAAGCTTGTGAAGCATTGGTCTAAGTCAGTGGTTCTCAACTGGGAGTGATTTTGCCCCTCAGGGGACATTTTTGGTTGTCACAATGGGGATGTGTGTATATGCTAATGGCATCTAGTGGGTAGGGGCCAGGGATGCTGCCAGATATCCTAGAGAATAGCCACTCACCACAAAGAATTATCCAGGTCAACTATAAAATAGTGTTGAAGTTGAAAAATCCTGGTCTGGGTGGTCTCAGAGAATTCACATTGGTTCTAGGTACTTTCCAGTTTAAAGAGCCTTGGGAAAACCAGGTTTGAGATCAGCCGTGGTCTGTTTTGGCATCTTGGGAGCTCTAGGGGCTGGCTAGACAGGACAGAGATAAGTTTAATGTGATCCATGCTGGGTATGGTGCTGCTGAGCTTTGTGTAAGAGAGAGAAACAATATTATTCCCAAACATTCAACTCATGGAACTACCACTTTTATATTATATACATGAGCATTCTTTTTTTTTTTTTTTTTTTTTTTTTTTGCGGTACACGGGTCTCTCACTGTTGTGGCCTCTCCAGTTGCGGAGCACAGGCTCCGGACGTGCAGGCTCAGTGGCCATGGCTCACGGGCCCAGCCACTCCGCAGCATGTGGGATCTTCCCGGACCGGGGCACAAACCCATGTCCCCTGCATCGGCAGGCGGACTCTCAACCACTGCGCCACCAGGGAAGCCCTACATGAGCATTCTTAAACTGCTTTTTGTATGTGGAAGTGAGAGTCTCTCATGTGTCATGATTTTGAGCCATCTCATAGTCCTGTTGAGATTTTCTCCTGTGGTGCTAGAGCTTCCACTTCATAGCTTTCCTTACTTTCCCCCGATCTTCCAGCCTTGAGTGGCTCTGGATTGTGAAGCAATGTATCTGGCTTCGCTGAGGGTCGCATGTGCACATGAGAACCTACAGACCAAGACAGATCCTTTCCTCTCACCCCTGCAGTGCAAACACCCATGTATTCTGGTGGTGGAAGTTTAAAGATTGAGGGCCTCGGGAGCAAGGTCAGGAGAAGGATGGTGGGCCACTCCTCAATTTCTCAAACCCTCTGTTCCAGTAGCTGCCTCTCCTCAGCCCAGGTGCCCGGGCAGTCCTTTAACATTTAACTTGCCTGAACAGTAACTGGGGATTTTAAAATGTTTTTTGTTTTCTAGAAATGGAACCTTCTTTATAACAGGTAAACCTGTTGCTTTACTTTCAGACATTTGACTTTCAAAAGAGGGAGCTGCCTAAAAGATAAGGGAGACATTGGTTGCATTAGACTTGGGGATCGACATCACCTGAAAAGCATTACTAATGTGTTGATTTATCTGTTATTAAACATAGAACTCCCCTGTGTATCTTATTTTAATAAGTAGTATGAAGTGGCTATGGCAAAAAAGTTATTAAAAGGATGCTTTTTTGCCTAGGGAAGTAGAGTTTCCAGGATTATAAAACTGAGGCCTATTTAGAAAATTCCACCTAAAACCCTTAGCGCCTTCCAGGTATTGATTACAATGCCTGGGTTATGCCATTGTTGACAAGCAAGTGGCAACTTGTTTCTGAGCAATTGTCTGTAATCAGTTTATGGCATCTCTTTCAAAAAGGCAGCTATCACCCATGAGACCATGGATGTGGGAGGTACAGAAAAAACCTTTTTTTTTTTTTTTTCAGTACGCGGGCCTCTCACTGTTGTGGCCTCTCCCATTGCGGAGCACAGGCTCCGGACGCGCAGGCTTAGTGGCCATGGCGCACAGGCCCAGCTGCTCTGCGGCATGTGAGATCTTCCCGGACCGGGGCACGAACCTGTGTCCCCTGCATTGGCAGGCGGACTCTCAACCACTGCACCACCAGGGAAGCCCCCAGAAAAAACCTTTAACATAGCTTCTGGAAAGTAGAGAGTGATTATAACTATGTAGTTTTCACCTAGTTTCCAAGTACCTCCTCCATGAAACCTTTTCCGTCCTTCCTTTCCCCCAACCTTTCTGGATTAAAGGCAACATTCCATGATAATTTATCACAGTGTTATACTTCTTCCACTATATTGATAGATACATTATGTAAATTTCAAAGCATATACTATGATTGTGGCCATCTAAAATGTTAACAGATAAAATTTATTAATAAAATCAGAGGTGATAGTAGACCTCTTTGGATCGTGCACTTTGTGAGGTACATAGCACAAAATATTATTTAGCATTAAAATTTAACACTTTTGTAGGGCAGAGGGTCTCAAAGTCTTGAGTACATTATTTAGAAACTTTCAGTCATTCACGTAGATTGAACAGACATGTTTACATCAACACTTCCTAAAACCTCACTAAAATAACAGTAAAGGAATAAAAAGACAAACAATTCACAATGAAGAGAATAAAAGAGGAGACAAAAAAAATGTCAGTAAAATTTTAGAAGTTACAAAATGGCTAAGTGGCAGCTGACCTAGCACTTTGGAGAAAGCTGAAAGCAAAGTGCCTGCAGTGGGAAAAGGCAGTAAGCAAATTGATTAGAGCCCTGGAGCTCCAGAAAAGCTCAGGAATCAGAGGTCCTAGGAACCTCTGGAGTCAGGGAAGTGAGCAGGGTGGAAACAGGAAGGTTGGTTGAAAGTCTGTATTAGGAGCAGTTAGATTGCTAGGTCCCTCTGTTTGCCTTGTGCTGTATGATAGCCACCTCTTCTCCACTCCAGCAGAAGATTGGAGACATTGAACAAGAGGCACTCTTGTACCAGATGCAGCTCAGGTGGGGGTGATGAGCCATTCTGAAATGGATGCATTGACACACACATTCCTCTTACTGAACAGTGAACCACTGCCTCTAACTCTCTTCCCTATTCAACTCTGAGAATGCTGGGATCAGGATTTTATCCTAATTGCAGTGGGGTTGGGGAAAATATTGGAAGACTCATCTCTAGGGAAAAGCCAAGAGAGCCAGGTTCCTGTCTCTTCACCTTAGAGAGAAGCCCATAAGGTAATGAGCAGGCCTAAACTACACAAGAGTCTTAAGTAGCTGCATAGTATACTCTTTGCTTTCAAATAGAGACAGACAGCCAAAGATCACCAGACTTTTGAGGACGGCCTCTAACATGAAAGTCAAAGATCAAAACAAATGGGGTGGTGGGAGAGAAGGAAGAAAAAGCAAACATGCTCAGAAAAAACAGATAATGCAGGGAGTGGAAGAAAATAGCCAAGAAACAATAATTAATATTCTCTGAGATAAGAGAAGCTATTTCTTTTTTGAAATAGGAATAAGATGACTAAAAAGTAACATTTTAAGAGATACTCTTGAAGATTTAAAATATGACTACAGAAATGAAAAGCTCAGTAGAAATGTTTGAAAATGAAGGTAATGTGAAATCTTTCAAAAGTAGAACCTAAAGACAGAGAGATGCACAAAGAAAAGAGAAGGGGTAAGAAAGGTCCAACATAGACATAATAGAAGTTGCAAGAAGATAAAACAGAGAAGAAGAAGGGGAAGGAAACCATCACAGAAATAGTACAAGAAGAAATATTCCAGAACTGAAAGGTATGAGTTTCTAAGAATGAAGGGACTTAACTAGGGTTTGGCAAAATGGATGAAAATAGATTCACACAAAGGCCTGTTTTAGTGAAATTTCAGAAAACTAGGGGGGAAAAGGAGATCCAAAAAAGTTTCTAGAGACAAGAAACAAAAGGTCATACACAAAGGCTTGGGAATCAGAAAGACTTTAGATTTTTCGATAACTGTGCTAGAAGCTAGAAGACCATGAGACGGTGCCTTCAAAGCTGTGGAAATTATTGTCAGCCTCGAATTCCATACTCAGGCAAACCAGAGTCAAGCGTGTGGATAGCATACAGTCATTTATCAGACATGCAAGATCTCAAAAATTTACCTCCTCTTCATCCACACTCAGGAAGTTGTTGGGGGAAATGTTCCACCAAAACAAGAAAGTAAACGAAGAGAAAGGAACAGGTAGGATCTAGGAAACCAAGGGGTATATTGTAGGATAGAAGTGAAGGGAACCCCTCAATCGACAGTTGAGTTGCAGGCTGAGAAAGAAGCCAGCCCAGAGTGGAGCATAGAATGCAGACATCAGGTGGAATGTCTCCAAAATGAGACAGAGGAGGAGACAGATTAGCTGATGTGTTGTGAACATGTTGGGAGGAGGTGAAGAGCGTTGGAGAGTGTGGAGTTGAGTTAGTAAGATGACTAACTGCTTCTTTTTTATTTTTAACTTCAAGAAAAAGTTTCAAAAGAAGAAAATGCAAGGATAGCACCCTGTGTGGTTTGGTTGCAGGGCTGATATTCAACCAGTATGGCCATACAGATTATTAAGATACTAGAATATTTGTATACTGATTGGTAAATAACTACTACACTGAGTGCCCTCCCTGTTGCCCTGTAACCTCCCTTAGGCCTGGTACCTCCCTCCGGTCCTGCCTCATATCCAGCAATTAAAAGGTTAATAGTTGGCATGGCAGGGGTTTCCCAGGAACCTACTCATATTTTGGCCTCTGTTTTGATTCACTGGGGTCAGGGTACCAATTAAGTATTTTGAATATTGCCTTTACTTAGTTGCAAATACTATTTATATAATCATAATAATGTAAATGTTGATTTAACTAAAAATTATAAAACTATAGTAGGAGGATGCAGGGAAATATGTTCGGGGGAAGGAAGGAGTTGTAGTAGAGCTAAATTCTTATTTTCTATAGTAAGAAATCTAGAGATAATATCCGAAGCTGAAAAAAATTAAAGCTGTATATGCAATTAATTTAGAAATATAGAAAAAACAGCCAAAGGTGCCTTTTAGGAAGTGGAAATTGTGTGTGTGTGGGAGTGGTGTAGGGGATTGCTGTCTTTCATTATATGCTTTAAAGCCAAAAAAAAAATCTAAATTCTGAATGTTTGTTACATTGAGGAAAAAATTAATTTAAAATAAAACATTATTTCAAAAAGCAAGTTTAGTCTTCTAAACAATTTGATTTTCTTTTCCTCCAGTGGCAGTATGATCACCTCACAGCTACTTATCTTCTACTCCTAGCCAAGAAGGCTCGGGGAAAACCAGTTCGTTTAAGGCTTCTTTCTTCCTGTGGACAAGCCAACTCGACTGCAGTCACAAACATCAAGGTGAATGTCAGAAGCTTTTGTGTGAGTGCCTTCTGCTCTTGCCATGTGCCCATCTTGTTCATAAGTGGATACATGCCAGGGAAGTTAACTTTGCTGATGTCAGGGGCCCACAAGCAAGACATTTTTATGATCTAAATATTTTTGATGAGGAAAATGGGAAATTCTGAATGCGAACACTAGAATTTTGAATGTCTACATGGCATTAAAAACAAAAAAATTTCTCCCTCCCCTTTTTTCCACAAAAGTAACTCCTGATGTAGAATAATTTTAAGCCACAGATAAGCTAAAGGAAAATAGAATTTACCTATAAAGCTACTACCACCTATAGATAAAATAGTTTCTATTTTATTGTATCTTTCCAGTCTTTTTTTAGTATGCTTGTTTATATAATTTATGTAAATTATAGGACATATTATACCTTATATAACATGAAGTTTCAGTGAATATTTTGATACTCACTTATATTAAGGGTTTAGGTTGTTTGTTTTGAGCAGCAGCTGTAGCTCATGCAACTCAAATTCCTTGTATGAGTTATAACCAAATTATTTTTTTCTATTTTGTTGTCTTTGTCTCATTTTCCTTTGTCATGAACATTTAGAATGGTGGAGAAGCCTTACATATTTGGAAGCACCATGTCATTCCTAAGTGCTCAAATTAGTGTCTGTTTTCTGTGTGATTCTTTGTATCTCCCATGCCTTAAAATTCCACCTTCCAAATACTTTGCCAGATAGGTGTGGAGCTTTGTAATGTAATCTTCCCTCCATTAATTCAAGTTGCAGTTTAAATGGTTTTAACATTAGGAAACTGTACTTTTGTCATTCTCAGAGAGAAAGAGTTGGCCCTCTTCATGGAATCCAGTATAGCA
This sequence comes from Stenella coeruleoalba, assembly GCF_951394435.1. Taxonomy (NCBI): domain Eukaryota; kingdom Metazoa; phylum Chordata; class Mammalia; order Artiodactyla; family Delphinidae; genus Stenella; species Stenella coeruleoalba. Next base: position 86,997,378 of record NC_137153.1, read on the forward strand.
GAAATGATTATGTGTGTGAGGTGATATTTTTTTCTTTAGATCTCAAAACTCTGTTTTTAAAAAATGTTCAAATGCCACCTCTTTCATAATCTTTTTTTGAACGCTGAATGCCCCCCCCCCGCCACCGTCATTTCCTTTAACAACTCAATTTTGACCTCTCTTCAATCATGTGCTGCAGGTATAGTGGGTCTTTTGTCCCTGCCAGACCTAATTTGTCTCCCTTCTCTCCGTAGTTGGTCTTTTGACCAAATTAAGAACCAAAAGTGTTAGTGTAAGGGGCTGTTGTGTAAAGAAATCTCTGAAGTGAGATAATCTTATTGCTGGGTTGTTTTTCTAATCTGTTCTTCGAGAGTTGTACTGGGCTGGTGAATATCCCATGCCCAGGCAGATCTTTTACCCACGGACTCCATGAATCATCCTATCCCTCATCCTGCTCACAGGGCAAACCCTTTAAAGTCTCACACCCAAGTCAATACCTTTGGGTCTAAGAGGACACAAAAACATAAACTTTGCTTCTGATCAGGGTAATTTCAGAAAGATATTAGATACCTCCATACTTAGAATAAACCTCAGCTAAATTTTAAGGTTTATGACACCCCAGTTAAGGTTTAAGACCCTAGTTTAAAAGGTCTTAGACATTTTCCTAAGCCATTAGATTTTCTTATATCTGGATTGGTGTGGTCTCAATTCATCTGCATATGTGAGTCATAGAGTATCCAAGTAGAAAGGATCTGGGAAGATGTTTACTCTTATCTTCCATCTAATGAGCATTTATTTACCTAATAATTTAATCATTTGGGCATTTATATTATTGAGCCAATTTTTATAGCCAATAAAGAGATATTTTAATGACAAGCAATGAAGTAGAAATCAAATTTTGGGTTTTTTTTCTGGTCTTTATGCAACTCACTAAGGCTTGAAGCAAGCTATATAGTCTCTTTGTGCTATTCTTCTCCTTGATAGAATCACTCTTTTTTCTCTGGAGTGTTGTTTATAAGAAAGTAAGTAATTCTGAACGGTTAATCAATAGATGCCACTTTCAGTGAAACAATAATACAATCTGATCTGAGAATCACAAAAGACCACGTATCAACATCATTAGCATTTTCAGGCCCCGTGCTAGCTCTTGGGAAACAAATCTGTGTACAGGGTAGTGCTTGTTGTCTAACAGTTAAGTTGAGGCAAGCTATACGTATAGATAATACTACATCGTAGTAGGTGGCGGGTGCCAGCTAAGCGCTAGAGGTGTGCGGTAGGGGCTTTAGAGGGTGAGAGTGGTCACCGTGGGTGATCTGAACTGGATCCATATTTAAGTTTAGAAAAATACAAAAGAAGGAGCACAGAATTCAGGGCAAGATAAATGGAATTAGCAAAAACTCAGGCACCTAAATGTGCTCAATGTATCCTTTTGGCAGTGACTAGACTTGTTTGGTTAAAATAAAGAGTTCAAGGGGGAAAAGTAAAAGAGGAAGAGAGTGAATGGGTGATCTGGAAGGGTAGCTGAGAGCTAGATTGTAGGGAACCTTGAAATGCCAGGTCAGAGGGTTACACTTTGTGCTGTAAGTAATGGGAAACTGGGTTTTTGAGCAAGACATGACATGTCACCAACATGACTGATTTTCAGAGTTCATCCAGTTGTATATAGGATTGTTCAGTCAGCGATGTTTATGTGCTTTTATTATCTACTGCAGTACCCTGGCAGCCTTCATTCATATGACACTGTGCTTTTCCCCACTGGGCATAGACTTAGCTTTAGTATTTTTCTCAGCCTAGCACTCCATGCAGCTAGTTCTAGTTGATGGTAATTGACAACCCTGGAGAACTCTGTCACCCCTGGTTGAGAGGGTGGGAAGATTGGTGGCAGGGACCATGTTGTCCATTTGAATAGTTCAGGTATGAGAAGATTTGTCCTTGAATCAGAAAATTAGAAAAGAAAGGATGGAATGTAAGAAATTCAAGTACAGTTGCTTGGCCAGGCTAACTAGATATTGAAGGAAAGGAAAGGAGTGAAAAATAAAAAACCCAACTATACTCCATAGTCTTAGAATTTAGGGTATATCTAGTGTACTCCTAGTTTTTTTGAGGGGGAAGAGTGAAGGAAAATAAATGACTGGTGGTATTATTAGCATAGGACCCCGAATAGCCTGTCTCCAGGAGATCTTTCATAAGTCTAATTTATTCCTAGTAGAAATTGCGAGCTACTCAGTATGTTCTTGCAACCAAGAAACCTGTATTTCAGAGTCCCTTCCATCTACTTTGTCGGAGAGCTTCTTATTTATAGATTTGCAAAACAGTTATTTGTCTGGTGTTATAGTGATTATCTGATAATGATATGCTAAGTAGATTGCCATATAACATAAGAATGTTCCAAGGCATCTTGTTTGAGAGTCAGAGATTCTCCTATCTAATAATTTTTTTTTTTTGCGGTACGCGGGCCTCTCACTGTTGTGGCCTCTCCCGTTGCGGAGCACAGGCTTGGGATGCGCAGGCTCAGCAGCCATGGCTCACGGGCCCAGCCACTCCGTGGCATGTGGGATCTTCCCAGACTGGGGCCCAAACCCGCATCCCCTGCATCGGCAGGCGGACTCTCAACCACTGCGCCACCAGGGAAGCCCCTCTAATAATTTGAATTAAAAATTTTTGACTTCCTGTTTTGGGTGGTGATCTCCTTCAGTCTACTGTCTCTCATTTGTTTCTGCTTCGAGGACCTTGCCCTGTGCCTGCAATATATTCTTTTAAAATGGAATCATGGTGGCGTTGTTTCTGAGTTCTTCTATTTTTGAATAGTCAAAGAATCTGAGTCTAGAAGATGTGATCGCCAGTGATGAAAATTATGTGGCTGGATTAATAGACTATGAATGGTGTGAAGACATTTCATCAACAGGTGTGGCTACTCCACAAACACCACAGGTTGGTTATTTTTATTACTGTAAAGTAGAATATGTTACCTCAATTATAAAAAATATCTAGGTTCTAACATAAGATCTAGTTTGTGCTTGCAAATTTAATGAATTCCTAAGCCATTGAAAATATTAATGGGAGATTGTTGGAATATAAATGAAAGGGAAGCCAATTATTTCCAAGTTGAAGAAAGCCAAGATTCCATTTTGGAGCACTTCACTGCTCTATTTTCCTTCCCTTCCCTCCCCATCTCTTTAAAAAATGAGGTATAATTTACATGTCTCTGTTGCTCCACAGACTTACCAATACTTGATATTTTTTGTTATTTAATATCTTCTAATCTGGTGAGTGTAAAGTGATATCTCACTGTGGTTTTAATTTGTACTTTTCTGGTTATTTATTTATCTCTTCATATATTAATCAGCCAGTGGTTTTTCCTGTTTTATGAAATGGCTTTTTTTGTGTCCTTTGCCTATTTTTCTGTTGGATTGTTTCTTTTTTCTTGGTGGTATTGAGGAAGTTCTTAATTTAATTTTAATTCTAATCCTTTGTTGGTTGTGTGTTGCAGGTATATTGTCTGAGTTTGTCAGTTGTCTTTTTACTTTGATGGCAGAAGTCATTAATTTTAATGTTACAAGTTGTCAGTATTTTCCTTTATGGTTTATAATTTTTGTGTATTTTAAAAGAAATCATTCTGCAGAAGTCATAAATGCATTCGCATATATTGCTTCTAAAGGTTTTAAAGCTTTTCCTTTCACATTAAGTCTTTAGTCTGTGGAGAATTAATTCTCTTGTATGGTATGAGGTAGGGAATCAATTTTTCCCTCTTATAATCAGTTGTGCCAGCACCATTGACAAGTCCAGTCTTTCTGCACTGATCTACAATGGCACTTCTATCACATATCAAGTTGTTATATAAGTGTGTCTGCTTCTGAGAAATATTTTGTTTTATTGGTTTATTTGTACAAATACCATATATCTTATTTCTTTAGTTTTATAATATTTCTTTTATCTGGTTGGCCAATTTGCTCCCATCTTCTTCTTTAAGAATGTCTATTCTTTCTCCTTTGCATTTCCATATACATTTTAGACTCATTTTGATAAATTTTACATACACTTCAACTTGGGGAAAATTGAAGTCTATATCCTCAAATCCCCCTATCTGTAAACACAGTATACCTCTCTATTTATTAGGTTTTAGTTAATTACTTTCAATAAAATTTTATAACTTTCTCTAAAATGAGCTTACGTATCTTTTACTAGATTTATTCCTGAGTACTTTTGTTTTTTATTGCTATTGGGAATGGTAGGTTGTTTTTTGTTTGTTTGTTTGTTTGTTTTTGCGGTATGCGGACCTCTCACTGTTGTGGCCTCTCCCGTTGCGGAGCACAGGCCCCGGACGCGCAGGCTCAGCAGCCATGGCTCACGGGCCCAGCCGCTCTGCGGCATGTGGGATCTTCCCGCATGTGGGATCATCCCGGACTGGGGCATGACCCCGCGTCCCCTGCATCGGCAGGCGGACTCTCAACCACTGCGCCACCAGGGAAGCCCATTTGGTAGGTTTTTTTAAATCACATTTTTAAACTGTCTGATACTGGTGTAAAGATATGAAACTGATTTTTGTGTATTGATGTTATATTCAACAACTTTCCTAAACTCTTTTAAATTCTTACAGTTTGTATATTCTTTTGAGTGTTGTAGAAAATTATATCATCTGTGGATGACAGTTTTGTTACTTCCTTTCCAGTTCTCATGCCTTTAATATCTTTTTATTACTGCACTTAGTAGTCCTAGCAGTATAGTAAGCATTCTTCTGTTCTTCCCAATTGTAGAATGATGCTTCTAATATTTTATCATTCAATATGATGTTTGTTCTCTCTTTTTCCCTCCTCTTTCCCCTTCCCCCTCCCTGTTCTCCTTTCCCTTATCCTTCTTTTCCCTCTTTCCCTTCTGTGCCCCCCGACCCCATATTTTTCAGATTAAGACCTTTTTTTCATCTAGTCCTGGTTTGCTAAGATTTGTTTAAAAATTATGAATCTCTGTTGCAGAAAAAAGGTTAGATAGAATTCATCTATTGAGATAATCATCTGGTTTTGTTCTTTCAATTTGTTAATGTAGTATATGTTATATTAATAGATTTGATGTTAAACCAATCTTGTATTCTTTAGATAAGCCCAGTTTGTCATGATGTATTACTATCTTTTTTTATACATTGCTGGGTTTAGTTTACTAACATTTTGTTTAGGTTTTTTGCTTCCATGTTCTTAAATAAGATTGGCCTATTATCTTCTTTCTTATATGATTTTTTTTTCTTTTGAAAACTTTATTATTATTGATACATAAGTAATACATAGATACATTCATCTTGTAAAAAATTCAAACAATATGGAACAGCTGAATAAAGAGTGAAAGCCTTTCTTCTCCTGTTCTTGCATCCCATCCCATCTTATATTAATCGTATCTGATTGGCATTAAGATTGCCCATCCCATCTTATATTAATCGTATCTGATTGACATTAAGATTATAACTAGTCTTTGAAAATGATTTGGGACATATTCTTTCTTTTTTATTCTCTGGAATGGTTTTTAAGAGCTATTAATTATATTTTCCTTGAATGTATGATAGAACTTATTATGTAACTATCTGGGCCTGGAATGTTTCTGTGAGAAGCTAGTCAACTACTGATTCAATTTCTTTTGTATTCATAGGACTACACAGTATTTCAATTTCTTTTCGTCAGTTTGGTGAATTTTGTTTTTCTAGTGTCCATTTCATACATGTTTTAAAATGTTTTGGCATAAAATCAACAGGAGGATATTATGATCTTGTTAATGTCTGTAGTATCTGTGTTTATGTCCCCCTTTTCATTGCTGAAGTGTATTTGTTTATTGCAGCTCTTTCATATTTTGGATCAGTCTTACCAGAGTTTTGTCAATTTTATTAGTCTTTTCAAAGAACCAACTTCTGGCCTTACTGATTCTATTATATTTTAGTTTCCATTTTGTTATTTTCTGCCTTTAGTTTTCTATTAGACCAATCTTATTAAATTCTGTTGTTAAATCTTCTACATCCATACTAATATTTTGTCTGCTTGACCCATAAATTTATCTGCTTGAGAGTGGGATATGTTAAAAATCTTCTAATGGGATGGTAGTTTGTCATTTTCTTCTTGTAGTTCTATTTTTGCTTCATATATATATGTACGAAGGTATATAATTAGCATACAAGTTTAGAATTTTTATTCTGGGGAATTGAACCTTTTATCATTTACAGTGATCCTCTTTATTACTAGTTATATGTTTCTCCTTGAAGTCTATTTGTTTCTCTGATATTAAGATAGCTATATTGATTTTTTTTGGTTGTTATTTGCTTGGTTTATATTTTTTTATCTTTTTATTTTCAACTTTTCATGCCCTTATATTTTAGGTATCTTTTTTTTTTAAAGATTTTAAATGACTTTTTTGAAGTATAGTTGATTTACAATGTTGTGTTAATTTCTGCTGTACAGCAAAGTGATTCAGTTATACATACACACATTCTTTTTCAGATTCTTTTCCATTATGGTTTATCACAGGATATTGAATATAGTTCCCTGTGCTATACAGTAGGACCTTGTTGTTTATCCATTCTATATATAATAGTTTACATCTGCTAATCCCAAATTCCCAATCCATCCCTCCTCCACTCCCCCTAGGTATATCTCTTAAAAAACAGCATATAGCTAGATTTGGTGGTATGCAAACTGAAAATCTTTGTCTTTCAAGTGAGAGCTTACCAAATTTACATTTATTTTGGTTACTAATGTTCTTATCATGTATCTGCCGTCTTATTTTGTGCTTTCTATTTGTCCCACTTTTTCAGTATTTTTTCCTATATTTCTTGTTTCTTATGTCAATTTTTCCCTTCATTCCATTGGTTTCTATTTTATTTTAATATTTACTCTAATCTTTTAACATGCTATTTAACTTAACCAAATAAAAAGTTAATCTGTATCTTTACTTTTCTTCTAAACATATGAAATCCTTAGAACACTAATCTCTGATCACCCTCTCTTAGATTACTAAATACTATCGATATGTAAGTATTTTAGCTATCTATTTTTTTTAGCTTTTCGTTTTGAAATCTGTATATTCACAGAAAGTTACAAAAGTAGTAAACGGAGGTCGCTTGGACCTTTCACTCATTTTTCTCCACTAGTTACATCTTTTTTTTTTTTGAAAAATGTATTTATTTTATTTATTTTTTGGCTGCGTTGGGTCTTCATTGCTGCGCATGGGCTTTCTCTAATTGAGGTGAGCGGGGGCTACTCTTTGTTGCAGTGCGTGGGCTTCTCATTGCGGTGGCTTCTCTTGTTGCAGAGCACAGGCTCTAGGCTCATGGGCTTCAGTAGTTGTGGCACGTGGTCTCAGTAGTTGTGGCTCATGGGTTCTAGAGTACAGGCTCAGTAGTTGTGGCGCATGGGCTTAGTTGCTCCACGGCATGTGGGATCTTCCTGGACCAGGGCTCGAACCTGTGTGCCCTGCATTGGCAAGTGGATTCTTAACCACTGAGCCACCAGGGAAGCCCCAGTAGTTACATCTTGCATAACTGTGGTACAATTTGTTTTTAGCTCTATACATTTTTAACTTCATAAATTACATATTATTTTTAGAATGTATACTATCAGTATTTATTTGATTGACTCACATTTTCTTTTGTCCACTTACCCTTCTTTTTTTTTGCTGTACGTGGGCCTCTCACTGTTGTAGCCTCTCCAATTGCAGAGCACAGGCTCCAGACGTGCAGGTTCAGCGGCCATGGCTCATGGGCCCAGCCGCTCCGTGGCATGTGGGATCTTCCCATACCAGGGCACGGACCCATGTCCTGTGCATCAGCAGGCGGACTCTCAACCACTGCGCCACTGGGGAAGCCCTACTTACCCTTCTTATCTCTCAAATGTTCATTCTAAAATTATGTTTCTTCTTCCTGGAGTACATCCTTTAAAAATTCCTTTAGTGGAAGTCACAGTTGATGACAAACACTCTTTCTAAATTGGCTAAAATTGTCTTTATTTCACTTTCATTTTTAGAATGTAGTTTCCTTCTGTATTGATTTCTAGTTTATCAGTTATTTTACGCTCTGTAGTTTGAAGATATTATTCCACTGTCTTCTTGCTTCTGTTGTTACCATTGAGAAATCTCTGTCAGTCAGGTTCCTTTCTAGTTAGTCTTCGCCCTGGCTCTTTTTGGGATTTTCTCTTTGATTTTGGTGTTCTGCAGTCTCATTGTTAGGGTTACTGTCTCTGTGGGTAGTGTCCTCTAGAGTAGTAGAGCCTAGTAAATACAGATATGGATTTCTTTTTATTTATCTTGTTTATGATTCATTGTGTTTCCTGTATTTGAGGATTTGTATCTTTAATCAATTTTGGAAAATTCCTTGAATAATTGCTGCTTTTTCATCGTCTTTATTATCTATCTCTGGAACTCAGAATAGGCATATGTTAGACCATTAAATTTCGTTTTCTGTTTATTTTAAACTGTCTTTCATATATCCCATATCTTTCTCTCTGGACTGCATTCTAGATCATTTCAGATTTATTTCACATTCACATTCTTTTTCTCATTTCTATTTAATCTGTTATTTGACCTGTCTATTGAATTTTTCATTTTTATCATTATGTTTTTTATTTCTAGAGATTTTTATTCTTTTTCAAAACTGCTTTAACATTCCTCTTTTCATGTTTTCAATTTCTTTTATTATTTTAAACATACGAACATATTTATATTCTCTACTTGGTAATTTCAATATGACATCTTTATGGGTCTGATCCTTTTGTTTTTTTTTTCTGCTGACTTTTGCTCATGGTGTTTGTATCTTTTGGCATTTTTTTTTTTTATAGGCTCATTTTTCTTGGAACTCTGTGCGAATGCTTCGAAGCTTGGATTAAGGGTTGAGGTCTTGGGTTGTGTTGGATTGAAGCTTTTCTTTCAGCTAGGAATTGTGTTTGCTTCTGTCACGTCACATTCCTGGAACACAACCAGTTTAGGACTGGGACTACTTTAAATCAAATTCTAGGCTTGAAATTTCTGGGGATCGTGCATGTAGTATGAATTTGGGTTCCAAACCTGTGTGAAGACTGTCCTGTGGCTACTTAAAAATTATTAAAGGAAACTCTTTTCTCCTCCAGAGCCATGGCCAGGACAGACACGTTTTCTTGCCGAGCTCTTGCAGGGCAGGTTTATATTTAATTCACCCTTTCATTTTAGTTATACCCCCTCCTGGCTTTGGCTCTAATTTAGCACCGTGCGTGGGTCTAATCTACTCCTCCTGTAGATTATACTAGAGAGTAGGTAGATGCCCTTAGGGCAGAGGACAGTTTCAGCCTTGATTACATCTCTGAATTCCTGCTCCTATTTTTAGTTTGGCCTCTGAGGATTTTCCTATCTTTTTTGCAAGCTCCACCATAAATTTAAAAGGATTAAAATATATTTTCTATCCAACATTTCTGTTACCGTATTTTAACATGGTTTTTCTGAGCCGGTCATTGACTAAACTTTTATTTCTTGTTACATATTAGAGACAAACTGGCAGTCTAGGTATGGGAAGCAATTCTTAGGGATTTATATGTGCCCATCCTGAATTGCCTAGAATCTGGGTATGTTTGATTAAATACGGCCTGAAACATGTTGAAAATTACCCGTCAATAGAACAGCCTAAAGTGATCTACATGTACTAAAGAGAACTGAATATACATTTTCAAATTTCCTGGTATTGCCCATAATATCCTTTTGATAGTGTTTCATTTTAATAAAAATGGTGCAAGGTAATTTGCAAATGATTAAGGCATGTTGTAAAGAAATTGACTTTTCTTCTTCAGTGTGCTTTATCCAGTAACTTTTATTTTCCAGTTTGCCAAGCATTGGACAGAGTCAAATGGTCTGGAATCTAAATCATTAACTCCAGTATTATGCACAGCATCTGTCAATAAATTAAAGAACAAAGAGAATGTATATACTCCTAAGTCTGCTGTAAAGAATGACGAGTGCTTTTCATTTCCTGAGCCAAAGACTCCAGTTAATAAGAACCAGCATAAAAGAGAAATACTCACTACACCAAATCATTACAGTACACCCTCAAAAGGTATTTGCTGTGTAGATTAAGCAGTGGTAAAACATCTTGAAATTCCTTCTTCTTATCATGCTAAATAAACATATAGCAGGTCAGAAATGGCTAGCAATGCTCTCAGGGATTGCTAGGAGAAGCCAAGCTGCTTTTTAAACATATGTTATTTGCATTAGTTGAAATGAAAGCATATTAATCACCTTCAAATTTTTTGTATACTCTCAGTATACAAAGATGAAAACTGTTTTGATAGATATTGTTGATTAATTTTATTTTCTTGTCCTTATGGAACCAGTGAGAGTAATGCTGTATGGTCATAGAGAGTAATGCTGTATGGTCAAACAAAACAAAACCCCCGATCTGTTTTTAAAAGCTTGGAATCTTATATTTATTATGAAGTGAATATTATTATCTCTTATTGGTGTACTTTTAGATCATGAACAAAAAGTTAACTAATGAGTAGTAACCAGATTTGTTAATGCAGGTTTGTCACAAACTATCTGGGATACAAATACCCTACTAGAATAAAACACCAAATTTTGGAATAGGGAATATAAAAATAACCAAAGCTTACAACCTCTTTAATAACTTTTGTCAGCTTTCACAGGGGACTATTCTCTTTGCCTGATAGGAGTTGAAAGGTCTATGAATTGAATTAACACCTCTCAGTAATATATTCATTAAAGGCATAAATACAGATTGACTTTTATTTATAGAAAGGAGAATCAGTAATCATGAAATATTATTTATGTGATCTATTTAGATTTTTCATATGATATTTATGATAAAATCATAAGCATGGCCTCAGTTTTACAGTGAAGAAAAAGAAGAGCCACACATGTAAAGCAAAATGATTTTGTTTTTATTATAAATCATCTGGAAATATTTCTTTAAAGAATTAGAGCCTTAACATCACTGGGCAAGTGATTACAATATTTCTGAGCCAATGAATGAGGTGATACATGCATTATTGATGGAGAATTGGAAACTATAGCATGTCAGCTACATGTGGTTTGTGTTTGTTGTTTTTCTAATAGCTAGAAACCAGTGCCTGAAAGAGACCCCAGTTAAAATGCCGGTAAATTCAGCAGGAACAGAGAAGTTAATAACAGGTGTCATTAGCCCTGAGAGGCGGTAAGTGTTCAGTTTTGTATAGTTTCTTTAGTATATGTAACCAGATTTCCTTTTTTCATATATGATAAACCCAATTAAGGTAAACCATCATGTAGATTCTGTCAGGGACTGTCTATATGAACGTGGTCTGTGGCCATTACTGAGGCTGTTGCCACTGCCTTTCTCAGGGTGGAATTGTGAGACTCATCAGCAGTACAACTGGCACCTTAACTTAAAATACAGTTCCTGTGCTGGGGCCCATCTTTCCCTACACTTCTGCCAGTGGAGTATAGACATCCACTAACAAACAGCAGTCACTCTAAAATATTAAAGATCCTAAAGGGTGCTTCAGATAAAGCCCATTCCTCTTGTACAAACAGGTCTGCAGCATAAGTGACCTTTCATTATCTTTTATAGCTCTTTTTTTGAGCAGGCTCCATTTTGAGGATAATTGGGAGAATTAGAATGTGAACTAGATATTAGATGCTATGGCATTATTATTAATTTTCTTGATATCATGATGATATTGTGGTTATGTAGGAAGATGTCCTTATTCACTGATGATGTATGCTGAAGTGTTTCAGAGTAAAAGGTTGTGATATCTTTTTTTTTTAAATATTCATTCATTCTGCGCCAGGTCTTAGTTGCAGCATGCGGACTCTTAGTTGCGGTGTGTAGACTCTTAGCTGTGGCATGCAGACTCTTAGTTGCAGCAGGCGAACTCTTAGTTGCTGCATGCATGTGGGATCTGGTTCCCCGACCAAGGATTGAACCCAGGCCCCCTGCATTGGGAGCGCGTAGTCTTGCCCACTGGATCACCAGGGAAGTCCCAAGGGTTGTGATATCTTCAGATGGATTACTTTGATGTACATATTTTTAATGTATTTATTATATATATGTAGAGAAAGCAAATGTGGCAAAATATTAACAATTGTTGACTCTAGAAGGATATGTTGATGGTTATTATACTTTTTGTTCAACTTTTCTATATATTTGACACTAAAAAAAAGGTAGGGGAAAAATAGTTTTGGCAGTTGACTTGGGGGAGAGGTGATGGCTACATTTCAGTGGAAGATGGCTTTTGTGCTCCCTGAGGAAGAGTAAGATGGCTTGGCCAGGCATACCTGAATGAGGTGCACCTAACAGCCAGGACAAATGCACCTCTGTGAGGGACCCAAAAGGCAGGAAGTCCAACTCTTACTCGTGGGTTCATTGTTTTTTTTTTTAAGGTGTCGCTCAGTGGAACTCAACCTTAACCAAGTACATGTAGAGGATACTCCAAAAAGAAAAGGAACCAAAGTGTTTGGGAGCCTTGAGAAGGGGTTGGATAAGGTTATCACTGTGCTTACCAGGAGCAAAAGGAAGGGCTCGGCCAAAGATGGGCCAAGAAAACTAAAGGTAAGTGGACTGGAATTCTTTAATATGGATTTTGGAAGCTGACTGCTAACTGGACTACTTTTTTTTTTTTAAAGAAAAGTACTGAATGAATGAATTGATTAGTATTTTTAATTTATTTATTCATCCATTTAGCTAATACATATTTTTTGAGCACCTAAAATATACATTTTACTATGCAGTGGTCTTTGAGAATGCAGAGGTGAATTAGATACAGTTGCTCCTTTGGAGGAACAAATAACTAAAATTCAAATATTAAAGTTCATGTAGGGGGATTAATCACAGAGGCAAAAGAGGAGGTGGGGAAGCATGGGGCATATATAAGGAACTGCCTTAAGGATGGGGGCTTGAGGTCAGTTGTCCTATCTCTGGTACATAGGAGAGTCCCTGACACATGGGTACCTTTATAGGCCCTCACGAAATATCTGAATGCATGGGAAGTTAATTTGAACTTTGAGTGTAGTGTGTGTGAGGAAAATAGCAACAGGTCAGGAAAATAGGCTGGCTAAGACGTTTGGACCTTACTTGACAGACCTATTATGTTTTTAGAGCATGTTTAATGTGTCAGTGGTGTGGACAGTATATTTGGTGGGGATAGGAAAAGAAAAAGAAGTGATTAGTAGATATAAAGTATTTCTTACTCTCTTGGATTCTCTCTGAGCATTCATTCAAACATCTAATGAATGACATTTTTGTTTGAGGGAAGTAAGAGGTAAAGGGAAGAATAAGACACAGCTCATGTCTTTGAGGAACTCATAGAGTGGCAGTGAAAACAGGCAGGGATGTTGCTCTGATCCACGGAGCTTATTGCTGTAATAAAAACATGTTCCAAGAGGTGTGGGGCCCAAAGGAGGGAAGAGCAGGTGGTGGTGTTCCCCATGATTTGGGGACTGGGTCTGTGTTTAGATTTTGCACTGAGAGTCTCATTTTGAGCAAATCTGGGCAGGTTTGGGGGAAGAAAAATGCTGAGCTGCTGGGTGGAAGGGTGCTTCAGGGGAGAATGTTCTGAGATCCCATTATGTTCTGTCTTAAAGTGAGAGAAGATAGGACTTCTCCATTAGTATTTGTTGCCTTGTTGAACTTACATAATGTTGTAAGTTGCATATGGCTGTTTGCATATGGCTGTTTATTAGGCATATTTTATCTTTTTATTCTAAGAGTTCTCTAGTTGGAGACAGTTGTGAGGTATTTCAAACCGTGATGTTGGGATTATGAAAATCATGGTGTCATTTCTCTGAAAATATTAAAGAAACTTAAGGAAACTTGTCCAATTATATACATTATTGAGAAGCTCGGTGGTTATCAAATGCTAATAGATGATATTCTAAAAATGTCCACCAATGTAAATTATTTGGAACTTGAGTGCATTTTTCAGTAGGAACTGCTGTGATATTAGTTGGCTTTCTAGATATTTCCCATTACTTCCAGGATGTAAGAGAAAAATCACAAGATTGGGAATGAGAAGCCTGGGTTGTAGCCTCAGCTTCATACAGTGTAGTTTGGATAAGTCATTTTATCTCTGACTATCTCAATTTTTTTATTTGTAAAAACTGGAGACATTTTCTATCCTGGCAGCTTCACAGAGCTGGGATATATAAATGAGACTGTATGAGATGTTATATTGCATATGAAATGCTTTCTAAATATAAGGTGTTCCAGTGTCAAGCATCATTATTATTGTCATTGTTGAGCATTTTAACCCCAATGTAGCAGAACCACAGTTGTGATTAGCATACACCTAAGATCTGAAGATTTATCTAACTTTGGATCTTTAACCCTTTCTAATGTTTTAAGTTTTTCAGAACTAAAGGACTTACTTTAGGAGATTATCCTCATTTTCCACCTAGTTCTTTTATTTATTTATTTATTTTTGGCTGCATTGGGTCTTTGTTGCTGCGTGCGGGCTTTTTCTCCAGTTGTGGAGAGCGGGGGCTACTCTTCCATTGTGGTGCATGGGCTTCTCATTGCAGTGGCTTCTCTTTGTTGCGGAGCACAGGCTCTAGGCACGTGGGCTTCAGTAGTTGCAGCACGCGGGCTCAGTAGTTGTGGCTCGTGGGCTCTAGAGCGTAGGCTCAGTAGTTTTGGCGCACGGGCTTAGTTGCTCTGCAGCATGTGGGATCTTCCTGAACCAGGGCTCGAACCTGTGTCCCGTGCATTGGCAGGTGGATTCTTAACCACTGAGCCACCAGAGAAGTCCACACCTAGTTCTTTTTTTGTCTTGTGGTACGTGGGCCTCTCACTGTTGTGGCCTTTCTCATTGAGGAGCACAGGCTCCAGACGCACAGGCTCAGCAGCCATGGCTCACGGGCCCAGCTACTCCGCAGCATGTGGGATCTTCCTGGACCGGGGCACGAACCCGTGTCCCCTGCATCGGCAGGCGGACTCTCAACCACTGCGCCACCAGGGAAGCCCCCACACCTCGTTCTTAAATTAAAAAATTATAACTTACAGAAAAGTTAAAAGGATGGTACAAAGGGACTTCCTTGGCTGTTCAGTGGTTAAGACTCTGCACTTCCACTGCAGGGAGCACGGGTTTGATCCCTGGTTAGGGAACTAAGATCTCGCATGCTACGCGGTGCGGCCAAAAAGAAAAAAAGATGGTACAAAGAACACCTTAATTTTTTAAGATAGCGAATCATATGTAGTTAAGCCCTCTTTGAGGAAGCAATCTATAAAAATCTGAAATTTAAATAGATAAAATAGGATTATTTCTTTATTTTACAAAGGAATCACTTGAATTGTGATTTGAAAGTGTTCAGTTTGTTATTATCTTGAAAAAGCCAATCTAATTTGGTGAAAAAGTCCTGGATTGGAAGCCAAGAGACAGAGGGGCCTGTCATAGCTGTGCCACTTGTTCCTTTTATAACTTGAAGCTGAGGTTCCTGGACTCTAGTCATTTGACAGTCACATTCATGTCGGCATATCAGCATATCATCTGCACTGTTATTTATCTGGTACTTTCTTTATATGATGCATTTTAAAAGCAGATTTATAGAGGTATAATTGACATACAATAATCTGCATATATTAAAAATGTACAATTAATATACTTTGGCATTATATATGTACCTGTGAAACCACCACCACAATCAAGATGACTATTTATTTATTTATTTATCTATCTATTTATTTATTTTTGGTTGTGTTAGATCTTCGTTGCTGCGCGCGGGCTTTCTCTAGTTGCGGTGAGCGGGGGCTACTCTTTGTTGCAGTGCACGGGCTTCTCATTGCGCTGGCTTCTCTTGTTGTGGAGCACAGGCTCTAGGTGCGCGGGCTTCAGTAGTTGTGGCACGTGGGCTCAGTAGTTGTGACTCCCGGGCTCTAGAGTGCAGGCTCAGTAGTTGTGGCGCGCGGGTTTAGTTGCTCTGCAGCATGTGGGATCTTCCCAGACCAGGGCTCGAACCCATGTCCTCTGCATTGGCAGGCAGATTCTTAACCACTGCCCCACCAGGGAAGCCCCAAGATGACTAACTTTAAAAACTTGTATTTATTTAAAAGGAAACCATATGTCATTAGTTTTTCTAATCATATTTTGCTAAATCTGATTGGAACAAATATATAAAATTAAAATAAAAGTATTTATCCATGTACCACTTAGAGTTATATTGTATAACTCCAGTTGTTTTTTTTATCACATTTTGAAAAACCCCGTCTTAAGAAACTTATAGCTCTTCTTTAGGTCATAGGTTCTTAAAGTGAAAAAGTAAGATAGTTGGGTCTTTTCTAACCTCAGCATTTTGTTATTTATAAAAAGAACTGAAATCTGAAAGACATAGAAAGTATAATTTTGTTTGACAGTGAAGATACTGCTAGAAAGGTAGGGATTTTTTTCTGTCTCCAGAACAGTGCCTGGGGAAGTTCCCTGGTAGTCTAGTGGTTAGGATTCTGGGCTTTCACTGTGGCCCGGATTCAGTCCCTGGTGGGGGAACTGAGATCCCCCGTAAGCCACATGGTGTGGCCAAAATATAATAATAATAATACTTTTAAAAATCAAAATTAAAAAATAAAACAGTGCCTGGCACCTAGTAAGCCGTCAATAAATACTTGTTGAATGAATAGATGGATAGATACTAATTAAGAATGAAGTTATTTCTGGACTTCCCTGGTGGCAATGGTTAAGAATCTGCCTGCCAATGCAGGGGACACGGGTTCAAGCCCTGGTGCGGGAAGATCCCACATGCTGTGGGGCAACTAAGCCCGTGCACCACAGCTACTGAGCCTGCGCGCTAGAGCCTGTGAGCCACAACTAATGAGCCCGCGTGCCACAACTAGTGAAGCCCACATGCCTAGGGTCCATGCTCTGCAACAAAGAGAAGCCACCGCAATGAGAAGTCCGCACACCATAACAAAGAGTAGCCCCCGCTTGCTGCAACTAGAGAAAGCCCACGCGCAGCAGCGAAGACCCAACTCATCCAAAAATTAATTAATTAATTAATTTAAAAAATTATTTCTGAGAATTATGCTGTTAGTGAATGAGAAAAAATAATTTGACATTACTTTTTTAAAGGGAAACTTGTTATATTCATTCCTTCGTAGAATTGTCATAGAATCACCTCCTGGGATTCTGTAAAATTCCTTAAATGATCAAGAAAGAATTAAGGAAACACATGCAACTATATACAAGTGAAATTTTCTAGGGCATTTTTTTTCTCACAGTTTACATTTCAGGAGTCTTTATCACCGTGTAGGAAGGGGGAAATAGGTAGAGCTCAAAGAGATAGACGTTATTTAATATTTATTTACTTATTAAAAAATTGGTAGGAGAGGAAGATGCAAAGATAAAAAGGGTGATATGGATGCACTTATTAATAAATGTGATTTCTCCAAGCTTTCCCAGTGCCATCTCAATCCAACTTACCAAGAGTTGGTTGTAAATTCTTTCAGTGTTTTTCTTGAAATATTTCCACTTGAAATGGTACTATGTTGAGGAGTTTGGGATCTCTAAATGAGGTAGGATGGTCTTTGTGTTGATGTAAAGATTTACTTCTTAACCCCTTCTTTTTCTTTTTTAAGCCTCACTATAACGTGACTACAACCAGATTAGTGAATCCAGATCAACTCTTGAATGAAATAATGTCTATTCTTCCAAAGAAGCACGTTGACTTTGTACAAAAGGGGTAAGAAGCACACTTGGATCTATTACTTGACGTCTTTTGAACTTTGAGAAAACAGAGGTTGATTCCCCTCCCAACCTATGTTTTTAATATAATTAAAAAATTATAAATTGTTTAACATAATTAAAAAATATATTTCTCTTGCCTCATTTATCCAAAAAGCTTTTATGTTAGTGTCTGTGTTCATAATTTATTCTCTTTTGTTTTATATGAGCTATAGAAACTTTTTGTTTTTTTTTTTTTGCGGTATGTGGGCCTCTTACTGTTGTGGCCTCTCCCATTGCGGAGCACAGGCTTCGGACGCACAGGCTCAGTGGCCATGGCTCACGGGCCCAGCTGCTCCGCGGCATGTGGGATCTTCCCGGACCAGGCACGAACTCGTGTCCCCTGCATCGGCAGGCGGACTCTCAACCACTGCGCCACCAGGGAAGCCCAGCTATAGAAGTCTTTTAAGTGCCCATATTATCACCACTTTCAAAGTGAGACTTTTCAAAATAGGAAAATCTGAACTTCTTCCAGTTTCTTTTGCATCTTCTATTTTTCTTTGATATTCTGCTTTACAATAATATTTATAAGTTGTAATCTAAATTTATGAGACACCTCAAACAAATCAAGGATATATATAGACTCCTTCTCTTTATGACGTTCTATGTGACAGAACTGGTTTTCAGTACTTTAGAGAATTATTTCACCATAGCTGTTTCCCACTGTTGAGTGAACTGCCATCAAAGCCTCCTTGGTCACAATCTCATGGTCTGGACAGCCAGACCTCTTCTGGTTGCTTAAGATGTTCATATTTCTAAACATTTCCACTTAGTTATGTCTCTTTAAAATTTCATTATTAAAGCACTAACAAGAAGAGCCACTGATGGATTAACAAAAACATTTAATTGGAACAGTCAGTATAGAGTAAGATTTCAAGAAACAATCTTTTGCAAAAGTAATTTTACTTTTCATTATCTCTAAATGTTGGCAAGCGCTCTTATGTGAACCCTGGCTTTCTTCTTTAGGTATCACTATATCACATCTAACTCTGACCTGTTCTTCATGCTTGGGGTTTATCCACAGCGTTAGAACCTCTCGCCAAATCTGTGTTTGAAAACTTTCGATTATTTTTCCTTCAGCGTATGATCTATCAGATCGGTAACTGGCTATTCACCAGTAATCTGTTCCTCGAACTTCCTGATCCACCCGAAGATCTGCCTTTATCCTTCTTTTTTCTTTTTACCTTCTCTGTTTGTTTTCACCTTCTTTGTGACAAAGCAGAATAACAAAAGCTAAATTTTTCAGTGGTGTGGTGTCCCTAATCTATGTTATATTCCATTACTATCTTCTTCCAATGAGGAAAATTCACTTTTTATCTTTGATATGACTAAATTGCTCTGTGCTTCATCTTCCCATCAGGAACCTTAACTACAGGGTTTACCTTAATGGCATTTCTGATAGCAACTGCTTATTTTTAATAGATCAAGCCCCAAAGGACATAACTAAGTAAGAAAAAGAATGATATTTTAATACACCTTGTAATACATAACAGATGCAAGTAATTTCTCCCCTTTACGTGGAACAGTGCCTAATCGTGTGCCCCTAAATATTTAGGGAACTGAAATTTAGAATTGATCCTATTGTTTACTGTTTGTATTTATCTATTGAAGATCAGTAAGACAATTAAATAAAACTAAAATATAATGTAAACAAATTAAAAGTTGATTTACATGAATTCAATTTATGCAACTTTGCAGGAACCATACCTATGTCTTAAGATGTGTGGAAGGCTTCATATAGACAGGGCCTTTCCGTTATCAGAGTAGTTCATGTGGCAGTTCTAATTATATATGCCATATGTTTCAGCCATGGGAATGTACTGTCTCATTGGACTTTCTTTTATAACTCTGCCCTAAAGTGTTGTAATGATCATAACCTCTTATTACTGTTAGAAAAACCTCAGAAACATGTGTCCTACCGACAGGTTGCTGGCTTCAGCTTTATTTACATGAAAGACAGAAGTTTCTGATGAACTGCACAAAATAAAATATTCTTAATCTTCCCTCTGCTTTCCTTTGTTGTGAACATTGTGAAAATGGCCTAATGTTCACAGATTACACCATTGAAAGACTTGCATAAAGGATGCCGGAAGATTTCTTGAGCATGAATGGCATGTATAGCTATGAAAAAAGGGCTTTTCTTTGGAGCAAGGGAGAGTTCTGGTAAAGCCTTTTCATCTGTATTCTTTTTTGAGATCCTGGTTAGCTTTTGGGAAAACACCAGTCATACTCCATCACTAAAGCATATCTAGGTCATCTGGAAACTGTAAGCAGGACTATATTGCTTAATACGAAATAATGGTTCATTTTCCCCACTGGCCTCCTAGAGGCTTATAGAAATCTCTTGTATTATACAGAATATTCATGGTTCTCCTGCTAACTGGCTTCTTATCTTGTTTTTTCACAGCTATACACTGAAGTGTCAAACACAGTCAGATTTTGGCAAAGTGACAATGCAGTTTGAGCTAGAAGTGTGCCAGCTTCAAAAACCCGACGTGGTGGGTATCAGGAGGCAGCGGCTTAAGGGTGATGCCTGGGTTTACAAGAGATTAGTGGAAGACATCCTGTCTAGCTGCAAGGTTTAATTGATGAATGGTTTCCATCCTGCCTGATGAGTATGGGTGTGATACAGCCTACATGGAGCCTGGTGTGATGGGTTTGATTTTTAAAGTCCTCTGGAACTGCGAACTCGTTTCTAAAGAGCTATTTTAAAGACCAATATCTTTTTGTTTTTAAACAAAAGATATTATTTCCTGGATGAATCTAAGGCAAGCCTCTCTGTCATTATCTCTTACTGTCTTTTTTAATCATGTGCTTTGTATATTAATAACTGTTGACTTTCTTAGATTCACTTCCATACATGAGTGTAAGCTCTTAACTATGTCTCCTTTTAATGTGTAATTTCTTTCTGAAATAAAACCATTTGTGAATATAGCAGGCTTCTCCTCTTCTTTGTATTTGATTTTGATCCAAATAAAACCTCAAATGGCTTCTTGACTATTAAGTAGAGACTATTTGGGGTATGTTTTATCTGTTATCAAATATGCCTTGGGTAGAAAAACAGATAAGAATTCATTTGCATAATTTTTTCCTGTCTCTGATTTAAGTAGGATTTATTGAGATCGTTAACTAAGTCACAGCTGTGGTTACCGGAGTTAAACAACACATTTAATATGTTGAATAAAAGAGTATTGACTTCAGTATGTATGTTCGGTCAACAATGATAACTATCTGGACTACGAACCCCCATGAAATGTTACTTTATAGTAATTTTCCATTAAGTCTCAGCGTTGGCCTCAAATTTGTATTTTTATTTCACTTTATTGGTCTCTAAAGGCCGGCGCTCAAGTTACATTTGTATGGATTTTACCAATTAAACTAGTTGGAGAAAAAATAGCACTGTTTCTAGTCAGTAGTGAGGGAATGTTTTGTCATTCATTTATTCAGTAAACGTTTACTAAGTTTTTACAAGCGTTGGGTTCTAGGGCTGAAGATGATACTGTCTAGTAAACTCAAGGAGTTCAGAGTCTATTCGCAAGGCAGATACATCAACCAGTATTTATAGCAGAGAGGGCATGATCAGCTTTGTCTGGAGGAGTAAGGGGTGATTTTTTGAAGGAAACAGTATTTGGTCTTGAAGGATATGTAAGAGAAAGAGAAGACAGAGTGTGACATTCTTGGCAGCACGAACGGTATGTGCAAAGGCATGGAATTATAAAAAGGCTTTGTGTGTTCAGGGTGGAGGCAGAAGGTGGTGCAGGGGAAAATAGCAGGAGATGAGAGTTGAAAATTTAGCTGGAAGTAAGTGATGCAAAACTTGAAGGAACTTGAAGGCTCCACTAAACTGTTTGGGTAAAGGAGAACTGTCAAGGGGTTTAAATTTTTTTATAACAGCTTTACTGAAATATAATTCACATACTATAAAATTACCCCTTTAAAGTGTACAATTCAGTGGTTTTTAGTATATTCACATTTGTGCAAGCATCACCACAATCTAATTTTAGAACGTTTTCACCAGCTGAAAGAGAAACCCTATACCCATCAGTGGTCACTCCCAGTTCCTCCCCCCACACCAGCCCCTAGCAACCACTAATCTACTTTCTGCCTTTATGGATTGACTGCTCTGGACATTTCGTATAAATGGAATCATATAATATTTGGCCTTTTGAGTCTGGCTTCTTTCAGCTTAGCATAATATTTTCAAGATGGATCATGTTGTAGCATATTTTAGTACTTCATTCTGTTTTACTGCTGAATGATATTCCATTGTATGGATATATCACATTGTATTTATCCATTTATCAGTTTATGGATATTTGGGTTGCTTCTACTTCTTGGCTATTATGAATAATGGTGCTATGGATATTTGTGTACAAATTTTTGTGTGGATGTAGGTGTTCAGTTCTCTAGTGTGTATACCTAGGGGTGGAATTTCTGAGTCATCTAACATTTTGAGAAACTGACAAACTGCTTACCATTTTATGATCCCACCAGCAATGTATGAGGGTTCTAATTTTTCCACATTCTCTCTAACCTTTGTTATTGTCTTTTTTAGTTTAGTCCTGTGAAGTGGTATGAAGTGGTATCTCATTGTGGTTTTGATTTTCTCTTCCCTAATGAATAATGATGTTGAACATCTTTTCATGTGCCTGTTGGTCATTTGTACATCTTTTTTGGAGAAATATCTATTTTGAGCCTTTGCCCATTTTTAATTGGGTTGTCTTTTTATTGTTGAGTTGTAAGAATTATATAGTTCTAGATATAAGTACCTTATCAAATACATTACTTGTAATTTTCTCATTGTGTATGTTGTCTTTTTACTTTCTTGATGGTGTCTTTTGAAGAACAAAAGTTTAAAATTTTCTAAAGTCCAATTTATCTGTTTTTATAAGATATAAGAGAAAATCACTCTTCTATTCCTTCAGCAGATGGCATGGTCTGGAACAGTGATTCTTAAAAACTTTTGACCATGAACCATAGGAAGAAGCACATTTTACTTTGGGATCCATCACATAAACATATTTATAAAACACTGCTTAACCTTAATATAAGAGATACTATTTTCTATTCTATTTTCTCTTTTAAACATGCAGTCTGACAATTGCAATCCTTAATCCTTTTTAGTATATTTACTTTAAAATTTTTTTTAAATTAAAGATCTTTTTTGGGGATCAATTCAGTCTGGAAATGCTGTTATTAATTCTGCCACCCATAGACTGGATCAACTAAAAATAGGTTCCCTGACTGCTCTTTAGGGTAAATCTTGCTTTTCTTTAAGGAAAATGTTAATGGTTGCCGTATCATCTAAAAATCTATCACTTAGCTCTAATTCTTTAGAACCATTTGGAAAATTAAAGGGATGTGAGTTAATTAAATGAGGCTGGGTTAGTTCTTAAGAGGCAAATATGGTTTAGATTGTTGACACTAAACTAAATCTGCATAGTTGTAAGTCGGCTCCATTCTCCATTGTCCAGCCACACCTGGGCTTCTTTATAGGGCATATGTGAATCTTCTGTCTAGAGGAAGGCAGTCTGAAAGAATGATGAGGGAATTTGTAAAGAATTGTTGAAGGAATTGGGAGTTTGGAACCTGGAGGACTCCCAAAGGGAGAGTATGGGTCTTGTTTTGGTGAGAATAGCAGGCAAAGACAGTCCAGTGAAGAGTTGGAGATAGAGGTCATATCTTATTCATCTTTGTGTCCCCAGCATGTAGTAGTGTCTGGAACATAGTAGGGACTCAGTATATACTTATCAACTCGAACCCTATTGGACTTTTTTTTTTTTTAATTTTTTGACCACACCGTGTGACATGCGGGATCTTAGTTCCCTGACCAAGGATTGAACCCATGCCCCCTGCAGTGGAAGTGTGGAGTCTTAACCACTGGACCACCAGGAAAGTCCTTGAACCATATTGAACTTAAGCTCGCAATAAAGAGCTTTCAGAAAAACTCCAAGCTACATGACAAGAGAAAGGACACTTAGACATAGAGTGGTTTCCTTGTCATTGGAGGTGTTTAGACATGTTGGACAACCATTTGTGTGATAGGTCATAGAAGGGATTTAAGTACTGAGCTGAACCAATAGTCCTGAAGCTCCTGTCTGCTTTAGCATCTGAGGTCCAGTAACATCGTGGAAGACGATCAGTTGTTTGGATGATGGGAGTAGAGTGACCCCAGAAGCTTTTGCAACAGCAATGTAGGTAATTTTGAATATTTTGGAAGTTGGGAATGATAGAATGGTGAATGAATCACAGGAGCAATAAAAGATTGTGTTTGTTAGCTGCGATAGGGAGAAATAAAGCAATGATCATAGTAGCTGTCAGGTATTGAGTGCCCACTGTGTGCCAGATACTGTGCTGGATGATTTGTATCAGGGGTCAGCAAACTATGGCTTGTGGGCCACCTGCAGCCTTTTCTGGTAAAGTTTTATGGGAGCACAGCCAATATCAAATAGCTCATAATGTCTATTTTTGTGCTTCAGTGGCAGGGTTGAGTAGTCTTGACAATGTATGACTGGCAAAACAGAAAGTACTTACTATCATAAAGTATTGAAAGAAGAAGTTTGCTGACCCCTGATTTAGATCTATGTTTTCAAATCATCGTAACATATATTATACACATTAACTCATTTATCTTTACACCAACTCTGCAAGGGAGGTGGTATCCTTTTCATAGGGGAGAATGCTGAGGCTCAGAAAGACAAAGTAATAACTCTCTCCAGGTTGTAAAACTTTTAAGTGCATTGGATTTGAACCAGGAATGACAGGCTCCAAAGTCCATGTTCTTTCCTATACTAGAAATAGAGGTAATACCTCTCTCCTGAAATTGTACCATATCGGAAAGCATGATTATATATGATACTTATTAGATTGCTCTTTTATAGCAGCAATCTTATACAAACTGGTTAAGACATAGGAAAACTTCACTAATTCAGACCTTATTACAGTGTAATTTACTACAGTTGAGTGTGTTATGTGATTCTTTTTAGTAAAAATAGCAAGTTCAAAGTGTCTTCCTCTGAGTAAGGAGAATACAGTCTACTAAGGGAATAAGAATTGAAAGACTTTCAGCTTCTGGATTCCACAGTGATTTCATGCATTTTAAAAGCTTATTTTTATGATTATGATTATTATGTAATACAGGCCTACAGAATTATATATTTAAAAGCCTTTCTTGTAGAGTAGGATCCACTTCTTTCCTTTTCCAATTTCTAGAGGCTGCCTGCATTTCTCAGCTCATGGTCTTCATCCTCCATCTTCAAACAAAGATGATCACACTGGACCCACCCAGATAATGCAGGATTGTTTTCCTATTATAAGACCAGATTTTGCCAACTTTAATTTTGTCTGCAAGCTTAATTCTCCTTTTAATATCTCATTTTCATATATCCCAGGAATTAGGTTGCAATGTCTTTGGTCAGGGGACATTCTTCTGCCTATCACAATGGTCATCTGATTTTTGACAAAAAAGCCAGGACAATTTGATGGGGGAAGAACAGCATTTTCAACAAATGGTGCTCAGATAACTGGATATCCACATGTAAAAATGAAGTTGGACCCCCTACCTCACACCATATAAAAAATTAACTTTAAGAGACCTAAATGTAAAAGCTAAAATGATAAAAATTCTTGGAAAAACATACAGGATTAAATGTGACCTTGGATTAGGCAATGAGTACTTAGATATGACATGAAAAGCACAAGCAACAAGAGGAAAAATAGATACATTGGACTTCACCACAATTAAAAACTTGTGCTTCACAGGACACCATCAACAAAGTGAAATGACAACCCACAGAATGGGAGAAAATATTTACTAAACACCCATCTGATAAATGACTTGTATCCAAAATATAAAAGAATTCTTAAAAATCAACCATAAGAAAACAATACAACTTAAAAAATGGGTGGGGCTTCCCTGATGGCACAGTGGTTGAGAGTCTGCCTGCCGATGCAGGGGACACGGTTCGTGCCCCGGTCGGGGAAGATCCCACATGCTGTGGAGTGGCTGGGCCCGTGAGCCATGACCGCTGAGCCTGCGCGTCCAGAGCCTGTGGTCCGCAACGGGAGAGGCCACAGCAGTGAGAGGCCCACGTACCGCAAAAAAAAAAAAAGGGTGAAAGATATAAATAGATGCTTCATCAAAGAAGATGGCAAATAAATGTATGACAAGGTGCTCAACATCATTTGTCACTGGAGAATTTCTAATTACAACAAGATACACTATACACCTATTGGAATGGCTAAAATCCAAGAAACTGAAAATATCAAATATTGGCAAGGATGTGGAGCAACAGGAACTCATTCGTTGCTGGTAGAAATGCAAAATGGTACATTCACTTTGGAAGACATTTTGACAGTTTCTTACAAAGCTAAACATAATCTCACTATATAACCTAGTAACTGTGCTCCTAGGTCTTTACCCAAATGGTTTGAAACTTCGGTCCACACAAAAACCTGCACGTGAATGGTGTTATAATAGCTTTATTCATAATTGCCCCAAATTGGAAGTCACAAAAATGTCCTTTAATATGTGACTGGATAAAGAAGCTGTAGTACGTCCATACAAAGGAAGAATATTCAGCAATAAAAAGAAGTGAGCTGTCAAGCCATGAAAAGACATGGAGGAACATTAAATGCATATTACTAAGTGAAAGGAATCAGTCTGAAGAGACTACTGTATGGTTACAATTATATGACATTCTGGAAAAGGCAAAACTATGGAGACATTAAAAAGATCAGTGGCTGGTTGCTAATGGGATGGGAAGGAGTGTTGAATAGGAAATTTTTAGGGTAGTAAAACTATTGTCTGATACTGTAATGTTGGGTACATAATATGCATTTGTCAAAATCTATAGAAATTTAAAGCACAATGAGTAAATATTAGTTGTCTTAGTCTATTCAGGCTGCTGTAGCAATGTACTATAGAGTGGGTGGCTTAAACAACATTTATTTCTCACAGTTCTGGAGACTGAGAAGTCCAAGATCAAGGTGTTGGCAGATGCTTGCTTCCTGGTTCAGAGATGGTTGTCTTCTCGTTGTGACCTCACGTGCTGGAAGGAGTGAGTGAGTTCTCTGGGGTCTCTTTTTTTGGGGGAGGATGTTCTCTTTGTAAAAGCATTAATTCCATTCATGAGGGCTTCATCCTTATGACATAATCACCTTCCAAAGGCCCCACATCCAAATATCATCACATTGGGGATTAGGTTTCAACATATGAATTGGGGGGGGTGAGGGGCAGACACAAAACCTTCAGTCTATAGCATTACTATAATATGAATTTTTAAAAAATCATTTAGAAGATGGGATATCACAGGAAGAAATGTATACTGTGACAAGAGAATCTAACTGTATTATAAATGTATGAAACAACCTCACTAAAGGGAATGGGGGAAAAGGTGCTGACTTAAGTAACTTTGGAAATGAGAAAAGTGTGTAAGACTCAATGCAAAAGGAACCACACATAAACACTCTACTCTGGATGATAAAGTTGTTTCCCATGGGCATACAGTTTAACACTTCTGATACTTGTATACTAACACTGAAGTAAATGGATTTTGGGTGGTGGAAGCCAGATTTCTCACTGTTGGAGTGGGGATTTACAGATAAACAAGGGAAGGAGGCTAAAATGATCCATGTGGTGTTTACCTTAATATAGATACAGATGGTTTCATATAGAAATATATAAAGTTATGTATAATTACACAAGTTCATATTTGCACATAATATTTCTTTGTCCTGTCAGCTGAGAAGGTCTCAAAGACACTACGACAGCAATAAGCAGACGGATGCTCAGATCTTAGTTCCTAATACCATTCTCTAGTAAAAGGCACCAGGGCTTCTTGGAGAATTGGCTAATTCTAGGACTGGGGCTGGAAATAAGCAAGATGAATCTTGATCATCTCTTAGTGCCAGAAAGTAGGGAAGTGCTAACAACGACAATAACACTCACACTGATGGGGGTGTCATTAAGTGGAACAGTTGGGGTTGTTGGCAGATTTTAAAACACTTAAGATGTTTGAAATAGCAGTTATTATAAAAGCTCTGTTATATCCTAGCTGGGAGACATTGAGCAATTGCTTGGCCTCTGAAAGCTTCAGGTTCTCAGCTGTAAAACAGAAAAAACAATGCCCTCTTCAGAGGGTGGTTGCAAGAATTGTTAGAATATACGTGCAACTCAGCACAGGGTCCGCCCCAAGGGTCCGCAGACAAACTTCAGTGTCTTCCTCACTGGACTCTATGTAGAGTGGCTTTGCCAAAACACAGATCTGATATGTATGCCTGGCCCTAGTCCCTCCACTACCAAACTTAATGCCCCCAAATGATTAGCCAGTTGATCCCATGCCATTTATTGAATATTTAGTCATTTTTTTAAAACATCTTTATTGGAGTACAGTTGCTTTACAATGGTGTGTTAGTTTCTGCTTTGTAACAAAGTGAATCAGCTATACATATACATATATCCCCATATCTCCTCCCTCTTGCGTCTCCCTCCCACCCTCCCTATCCCACCCCTCTAGGTGGGCACAAAGCACCGAGCTGATCTCCCTGTGCTATGTGGCTGCTTCCCACTAGCTAGCTATTTTACATTTGTAGTAAATGTAGTAGTAGTTTGTAGTAGTGTATATATGTCAAAGCCACTCTCTCACTTCGTCCCAGCTTACCCTTCCCCCTCCCCGTGTCCTCAAGTCCATTCTCTACGTCTGCGTCTTTATTATTTAGTCTTTTTTTTTTTTTTTTTTTTTTTTTGCGGTACACGGGCCTCTCACTGTTGTGGCCTCTCCCACTGCGGAGCACAGGCTCCGGACGTGCAGGCTCAGCGGCCATGGCTCACGGGCCCAGCCTCTCCGCGGCATGTGGGATCCTCCCGGGCTGGGGCACGAACCCGTGTCCCCTGCATCGGCAGGCGGACTCTCAATCACTGCGCCACCAGGGAAGCCCCTATTTAGTCATTCTTGACTCATTTTTAACTTCATTTAGTTCAGCTACTCAGTCAACATTTATTGAATTTGAACTTGATACTTGGCACTAGATGGGATATGGGAAAGAATAAATGTATTATCCTGCCATCAGGGTGCTAAGGGTCTCAATGAAAAACACAATGGGCAGCACCAAGATGCATAGAAGTTCACACATGGGCTTTTTTGGTGTCTGTCTTCCACCCGATCCTCATTCTAAACCAGTGTTCCAAGAGGCACCTGTTTCTCATAACATATGAGAAGGGTCTGGCTATGACCTCTTATTCCTACTTTGAGGCATTGTGAAGACTTCTCTAAGACCAACTGTGGCATTTGTATCACTGTCTATGAGCCTGTGCACTTTAGCAGGAAGAGCACTGGATGCTGGGACTCAAGCGCTTAAAGAACTCAGCAGACCTGATTCTGCTGTTTGACCTTGGACAACTCACTGTCTCCAGGATTGATTCTATAAACATGAAACATACACGCAAATATGTACAAACCTCTTTCAGGGTTCCTCTTAGCTGATACTGCAAATGACATCAAGGTTTGATGTGTAATTTAGAGTGATGGATTAAAGTTTAGCCAAGATAAGTAGCTCCGACAGAGTGGCTACAAACACCTCAACACGTGACATAAATATAAGGATACTCTGGCCTGGACAACACACTGCCTCTATATTTAGATGTCCATCCTGCTGATCTGCTTGGTGTTCTGAATTCGCAGTCTGGTTTATACACTCTAAAAAGCCTCAGGCATTCGCTTGATGGAGAGAAATAACTTGCATAGAAAAATGTTTTGAATTACTGAGCTCGGAGTTATAGAGCAGAAAGCTGTAATTCCATAGGAGACTTTAAGAGAAGTTTGGTGGTTAATGGGAAATTTCTTATATGTGTCCTAAGAAACGTAAACCATACAAAGGCCAGGGTATATACTCAGAGGTGAGAGTGGTGTACTTTGATATTTTAGAGTCAGAGGTGCAAAAAAAAGTCTTTGGGGGAAGGGGGTGTCTCTCAGGATTTAATATTTTAATTTTATTTTTATGTTTTAATGTATTTGAAATGTTAAACTTGATTCTGTTTGGGGCTGGACATTAGAATTAGGAAATATTGATTTGTAGAATTTCAGGGGCCCTTGAGATAAATCTACTGCCTTCTCCCCACCCCTGCGCCTGTCCCTGCCATGTCCTTAGCTGAGAGGAGGATCTGTTTTTAGAGAGAGAGATGGAGAGAAATCATAAGGGACAAGTCCAGGGTGACAAGATCCACCATCCATCATGACTCCTGACCACGAACAGTTGGAGCCTTTCTCTTTACTCTGTGGGTTTTTTTTTTTAATTAACCCTTTTTCATTTTTCCTACTTTAGAATTTCACATTATAGTCCTTTGTTCATTCTCCTCTTTTCTCTCAATAATGAAAATGGATATAATATGAACTTAAACTCACTTGCCCTGGGTCATTGCCAGTGCTTAATAAAAGTATATTAGTATTTGTAGTAATGATAATAACCCACAGATAATGATGTCGCTAAAGACCAAAGGGTCCCCTTGCATGAGAAGCCCCCCCTTCTAGTCACCTAGCTTTGCTGAATTTAATGGAGACCTTGACTGCTTCAGATAGTCATTGTCCCTTTTAAATTATCAAGGTTTCATGGAGACAAGCATTCTTCACTTAAGGGTTTTCCAGACTGTCTGATGTGCTGGGCTCTGGGTAACCTTGTTCCTGTGTCATCATATGTCATGCTGTCTCTCGGAAATTGTCCCCTGATGTTTGCAAAAATGAACTACTTAAAGGAAAACTAAAAAGAATTCCTTTTAACTTACACACACATGCACATACACACACACACGCACACACATACACACACGCTTAGTTCACTATGGGAAATGGTTACATTCAGATAAGTGGGTCAGGGTCATGAGGGGATTTGAAGCTGTGTGATGTGAGGAATGGTGGAAGGCATGGAGGTAGCCAGGCTTCATGGCGACAAGACTGAGGAGGAGGTGTGACAGGCATCTTCAAGTCTGATGATATATGGAAGAGAGATTTGAACTTTTATGGGTGGACCCATTCGGTATAAAGAAGACAGAACGCATGGGTATAAGAAAAAGCTGGATTTGGTTTGCTATGATGGAGGCCTTTCTCCTTAGCTGTCTGGGAAGGAAAGATGCTTGGCCAGGAAGTGGCCAGTTCCCTATCCCTGCAGTGCTCTAGTAGAAGCAGGACAGTCCCTCAACTGGGACTATTGAGGAAGGGTTGTAAGGATTTAGTGATGTTTGAACTAAATCACTTGAGGTTCCCTTTCAACCCTGAGAAGCAATAATTCTAGTGGTTCTTGACATGAGAATCTATGATCTGATTTGTACATTGCAGCGTGGGAGCCCCAGGACTTTCTTGATATAAAGTTCAAGTCTAGGATCTGGCTTTAGGAAGGGGAAAATGGCCCTTTTCAATGGCCTAGCATGTCCCCTGGCCCCAGGGTGATATGACTAGATCTCAGCCCAGGGAAACTGCAACTGGATCTAGCCACTGTCAACTACTCTCTGAAGAATAGGTGATGGAATTGAAAAGAGATGGGAGAGGAAACAAGCCATTAAAGTCAAGAGAGGAGGCCTTTGAAGGAGGGATAAACAGCAGTGCTGGATGCTGCAGAAAGGACAAGAAGGCTAGGCAATGAGAAGAGGGCATTGGATCTGTCAAGGAGGAACCAGGGGCAGCTTCAAGAGTGTGGTGGGGCAGAAGCTTGACCTCAGGAACACAAGAGAATTGCTGAGAAGTAGAGACAAGAAGTTCAGACCACATGCTCATGGATTTGGCTGCAAGAATGATTGGATGGAGCCTAGACAGGTAAGACCTATGAAGATGAAGATCGAAGGCAGAAGGGAAGGAGGATGAGGATAAGTATCGGATCCTGGAGGCAGAAAGGATGTTGGGTAGGAGAAAAAGAGAGAACTTCAGTATGGCATTTCTGGTTTGCAAAGTGCTTTACAAATGGCAGTCCTTGATGCAATTTGATCTTTTAAGTACTAATATTCTACGGTCTGTGGATATCATCTCCATTTTTTTCAGATCCACAAATAGACTCCAAGCAGATGGGATGAAGTTTAAAGAGAAATCCTTTGGTCAGAAGGGGATATTAGAGTGTGGCTATGGAGGAAACTGTCCAGCGGTAGAGTCTCCAGGGGTACCACCACTAACTTGCTCATTGCTGAATTCAGTTACTGCGTTGTCTCTTCCTGTCCCCTGACTCAGTTGACCACTTCCTCCATCTGGAACTCCCTCTGCTTTTGATTTTATTCTTTTCTGGTTTTCCTAACACTCCTTCTCAGTCTCCTTTTCAGCCTCTTCCTCTGTCTGCCCCCTAGATGTTAATGTCAAGACATTAACATCTCTTCCTGCTCTTCGCACTTCTCTAGATGTTCTCATTTTTCCTGTGGCTCATGATGGTTCCCAAATCTGAATCTCTGGCCCAGACCTCTCTCCTCAGCTCCAAGCCCCCATGTCCACCTTTCCATTGTACGGTTCCATTTAGATGTCCCATAGGCACTTAAAAGGCAATGTTTCTAGACCCAAACTTTTTATCCCCCCAAACTCTATTTTCTCCTATAATCCCCGTCTTTAGGGTGACTATACACCCCAGGTTACCTGGGATAGTCTCAGTTTAAGCCTGTTGTCCCAGCATAATTATTAATAATCCCTGCTTTTACTCTGAAAAATGTCCTGGTTTGAATGATATAAGGTCACTTTATTCATTTTTGACAGTGGCATGACCATTCAAATGCCTGTGCCAGGAACTTCATATTTATCCTGAGCCCCCTCTTGCTTAATTCCCACATTCTATATTGTTCATCTCACTCCAGTAGACTGAGACCCTAGAGGACAGGGACAGTGTCTTTTTCACTTTGATATTCCCAGTGTCAAGCACAGAGTCTGGCCTATACACACACTCAATAAATGTCAAGTAAAGGCTATGAAGACGAAGTTAAGGGATAGAATTAGAATCACAGAATATTCGAGCTGGAAGGGCAGGCCTTTAGGCCTGTCTTCTCATTTTATATAAGGAAATTGAGGCCCAGTGTGGTCAATGGACTTGACCAAAGTCATGGCCAGTTAGTGGCAGGGTCAGTATTGGGCCCCATATCTTTTGGAACTTACCTAAGGCTCTTTTCTAGGTGGTTTCAATTTTCTTCATTAAGTAGAGGGACAGCTTAGCCGTCACCCTTCATTAGGTTCACTGTGTGCGTATGCGTGTATGTGTGTGTGTCCTAGGAATACTGTTCAAAAGAGCTGAGCAGACCTTTCAAGGCTTATCTGAGAGGCATTATACCCATTTTCTTTTTTTTTTTTTTTTTTTTGCGGTACGCGGGCCTCTCACTGTTGTGGCCTCTCCCGTTGCGGAGCACAGGCTCCGGACGCGCAGGCTCAGCGGCCATGGCTCACGGGCGCAGCCGCTCTGCGGCATGTGGGATCTTCCCGGACCGGGGCACGAACCCGTGTCCCCTGCATCGGCAGGCGGACTCTCAACCACTGCGCCACCAGGGAAGCCCTATACCTGTTTTCTATTGCAGATAATTTCACCTCCTTAACATTGCCAGACCAAGTGAAAATAAAATCTGATCTGACAAGAGGTCAGGTGTTATCTTATTTATTTATTTATTTATTTATGGCTGCATTGGGTCTTTGTTGCTGCACGTGGGCTTTCTCTAGTTGCGGCGAGTGGCTCACGGGCTCTAGAGGGCAGGCTTAGTAGTTGTGGCTCACAGGCTTAGTTGCTCCGCGGCATGCAGGATCTTCCTGGACCAGGGCTCGAACCCGTGTCCCCTGCATTAGCAGGCGGATTCTTAACCACTGCGCCACCAGGGAAGCCCAGGATGTTGTCTTTTGTTTCTGTTTTTAAACTTAGAATCAGATACTGTGAAACACATCCTCAGCACAGCAAATGGGTGGCTATGATATCCTTTATTGCTCCGTCTGACTCTTGTGTTGGTGGATGCAGAGATTCTAGAAAAGAGGCTGTCTGACCACCTTTAGTAGAATCCTTTCCCCCTTCTTTTAGTTCACTTCTGATTCTTCTCTTAGTCTTGCCTTGGCTAAGACATCATTTGATTTTGAAAAACAAAACCATTCTCTTTCTGAATTTTTTGTTCCTCATTTGTAAAATGAGTAGGTTAGGCTATATACTCTCATAGCTGCTTCTAGCCCTGAATTCCATCATATTAAGGCTCCTCTGTCCATTGCTTGGAGCAGACTTATACATTCATATCTGTTATATATATATATATTGTGTGTGTAAATATGTATATATATATAGATACCAAAATCTATGACTCTGCTTTGTTCTTGGCCAGACTGAATATTTCTCCTATTCTAACACTTGATACTTAAACTCATCATTCCTTAAATGTCCAATCCTCTTTCTTTTCTAAACACTCTAATAAGCTTATTATTTCAACCATTTATATTTAACATTAAAGTTTAATCATGAAGTTGTTAACCATAGAAAATTATTAAATAAGTGAGTTTGGAATGAGCATGGAACAGCTGAAAAAAATGAGTGAGTATTTCAAAATGAACACTTTGGAAAAGAAATTTATGCATAGAAAACAATGGAGAATTACAATTAAGAGCTCTGGGGATCTCAAACTGATTTGTCCAGCTATTACATAGTCATTTCAATTTAAATTAAAATTGTAACTATTTTCTAGTCTACTAAAAATATGAGGTGTCACATTAAGAGTTTTAATGGTGCATTCGCTGGGGAATGCAAAAATGTGAGATTGTAGCACATAAATAACTATATAGTGAAGAGTGAATAAATTCTCTGCCAAAAATGAATATGATAAAAACAGAAATGACAGTGGATTATTTTATTCCCTCTAGTGAAGCGCAGCTCACACATTAGAGCAAAGAAATAGTTCACAGGGTGTCTAATTCCATATCACTTTGTCAGAGCTGATGAAAAGAACAACACAAAAAATTTTAACTGGTTGATGAACTCAGGCATAAATGAGGCCATATATTTTGTTCCCAAAGTAAAATTTTTTTTAAGCCACAGAAAGTGAGTTGATATTAATATTTGATAGCCCTGATTCATAGAAAATTGGATTAGTCAAGGTTTAACCACTGTAGAACATGTTTAAGACAATCAAACTTCTAGAGGGGAAAAAAAAAAGATTAAGTCAAAAGCAGGAGGTGTGGCTTCCTGGAGTAGGCTAAACCCTGCTTTGTGTGTGTGTGTGTGTGTGTGTGTGTGTGTGTGTGTGTGTATGTTCATGTGTGGTTATGTATGCTAGAATGGTTGGTCAGAGTGGGTGGAATTCTGATGATAGAACACAGAAAATTTTGGATTTTATTGTAATACAAGTGAATTAAGAGAAAAGAATCAGCATCTGAACATCTGGAGAAAGGAGAGAGTTAATTGAAGTAAGAACCAGGGACAAAAGAGTTACTATAACTAAGTTTGTTTGAGCTTGCTGGTAGCCAAGATAAAGAGGAACCTAGTGGGTTTTATAAATCTTGTTCTTATATCAGTGTCTTCCTATTTCTAAATTCCTGGAGGAATTTGTCGTTTAGAGCAGTGGTTCTCAAACTTGAGTGTACTTAATGATTATCTGGGGAGTTAAAAAAATAGTGGTACATGAACCCTGCCTCTAGAGATTCTGTTTAATTTGTCTGGAGTGAGACATGTGCACCTATATTTTTTTAGAAGCTCCTCAGGTGGGTTTAAGGCACAACCAGACCTGTGGCTCAGTGATGTAGAAACTTAAGGAGAACAAACGAGTAATCACTGTTCTGCAGAAGATGCAGAAACTCTTAATACAACCAGTTATCATATTGATTCTTAATACAAGAGGGGTATTGATTTGTAGTTCAGTGAAGGCATTTATAAAACAATTCAAATTCAGTTTTCCTACCACATCTGTACTTTCCGTAATCCATTCCTGAAAATCAGACATTTTGCACACAATCACTAACAGGGATCCAATTTTCCATCATTTTAAATGGGAAGAAAATTCAGTGTGTCATATGCAACCCAAACCTCTAAACCAAACACAGTGGCTAGCACATAGCAGGTGTTTAGTACATATTTTTGAATGAATGCAAGCCTCACACATGGTGGACCATGGAGGTGTTTGTGTAATGGAAACCTTGTGTTTTGTTTCCTAGCACTAATCCTCCAACCTATTCTTTTAGGATTGCTCCCTCCACCCCGGCCCATTCTATTCATATGGTGGTTGATTCAGGAGTGGGTACCTGGGCCAATAAGCCTCCTCCTGGGGCTTTTAAGATTTGAGATAGAAGAAAGGCCAGATTTCTTTCTTCCTAGGGGTTAAAAACAGAAGAGGTGAAGGTCAGGAATCACTGACAACCATATTTCCTTTCCTTTGAACCTGAGAATTGGAGAAGACTGATATGGGAATTGAGAGAGAGAGAGAGAGAGAGGGAGAGAAAATTACAGATACTAGCCAGAGAAGGGAGATGAAAAGTGTGGTGACCAAGATTGAGCTTCTGGGTTTTGCCCCTGGGACCTAGATGCATTCTTTTTTTTTTTTTTTTTTAATGGTATGCGGGCCTCTCACTGTTGTGGCCTCTCCCACCGCGGAGCACTGGCTCCGGACGCGCAGGCTCAGCGGCCATGGCTCACGGGCCCAGCCGCTCTGTGGCATATGGGATCCTCCCGGACCGGGGCACGAACCTGCGTCCCCTGTA
Organism: Stenella coeruleoalba; assembly: GCF_951394435.1. Lineage (NCBI taxonomy): Eukaryota > Metazoa > Chordata > Mammalia > Artiodactyla > Delphinidae > Stenella > Stenella coeruleoalba. The sequence goes on from NC_137153.1 coordinate 87,033,712, forward strand.
TCGGCAGGCGGACTCTCAACCACTGCACCACCAGGGAAGCCCCCTAGATGCATTCTTGTTCTTGGGTTTCACGAGATTCTCTTTAATCCTTACACTGACTTCCTCTTTCTTGCTTAAGTTCATTTGAGTTGATTTTCTGCTTCTTGTGAATCCTAACTAGTATAATTTGCTAAATGAATTAATAATTGAGCATGAGTCGGATGGAAAAAGAAAGGGGATGTAGGGCATCTGGGTTCATGAGTGTATATAAAACAGTGATCAGAGAGGGACTGAGTTGAATTCAGACTTGGTGAACTAGGACACAAGCAGGGCATGCCAGATTCAGGAGAAAGAAACATTCAATCTGTTTATGCACAAGGTGGTTTCGAGGATCAAATGAGTTGAAAGGCGTAAATGTGCTTTAAAAGCTGAAATAGAAGGAATCTTTTCAATAAACCCCAAATATGCATTCTGGTGGGGGGGGGTGGTTGGTAAAAAAGACAACAAAACCCTCAAACCACAGAGATTACCATGAAACGTGAGGGCCACCGTTCTGCAGCCATCATCATCCCCTCTCACGCCCAGACCTCTGCTGCTTCCCTGCAAAGAGCACTCAGCTCCACGCTGCCATAGCACCTGGCTCAGCTGCTCTCTGCATGTGTGTTCAAAGTCATTCTGCTTCTTGTTCCTTGTCTATCCTGCCTGGAGACACTCAGACTGTGTGAAGGACACCATCAGGGCCACTGTAGGGTGACTCCGGTGACTGAATAATGCATGAAACCAGCAGTGGCCAAGGGGGAGACTCTCCAAGTGGGTGGTGGGTTGAGAACAGGGTCTGGTCTCCATCTGTGGGGACCTGACTTTCCAACCATGGGATCTTTCAGATTGATGGATCAGTCCATATGGATGAAGTACCTTTAGTAGGTTTCCTGAAGTGTTTCTTAGCTGTACTGGAAAGAGGTATGGTGACAAATTAGACAATAGTGCTTAACAGTTTATGAAGGATGCTCATGTCCAATTCATCTCATTTGGGCCTCACAATAGCTCCGGGAAGTAGAGGGGTCAGGGGTTGTTATCTATCATCTATTGAGAAGGAAACTGAGACCCCAAGAAATCATGACTTGCCAAGAGAAGATCAGTCTTGTGGGGTGACTTTTAAAAAAATACTCCTAGATTAAGTGAACTCACAAGATTCTTCCGTTCTTAAGGCAAATTAAAAAGTTTTGCCTGCTCTGTGTTTCTCATTCATAATTAGAAAAAATTATGGTAAAATATACATAACATTTATCATTCTAACCATTTTAAGTGTATAATTAAATTGCATTAACTACATTCAATGTTGTACAACTGTCACCTCTATCTAATGCGGGAGCTTTTTGGTCATCCCACGCAGATACTCTGTGCATTAAATAATAACTCCCCATCCTCCCACCCCCACCCCCTGGCAACCACCAATCTACTTTCTGTCTCTGTGAATTTGCTTATTCTAGGTACTTGATATAAGAGAAATCATACAATATTTGTCCTTTTGTGTCTGGCTGATCTCATTTATCATGATGTCTTCGAGGTTCATCCAAGTTGTAGCATGTGTTAGGATTTCCATCCTTTTTAAGGCTGAATAATATTCCATTGTATATATACACCACATTTTGTTTATCTGTTCATCCGTTGATGGACTCTTGGTTGCTTCCATCTTTTGGCTATTGTGAATAATGCTGCTGTGAGCATTGGTTTACAAGTATCTGTTAGAGTCCCTACTTTCAATTCTTTTGGGTATATACCTAGGAGTGGAATTGCTGGATCACGTGGTAATTCTTTTTTTTTTTAATTTTGTATTATTTTTGGCTGCATTGGGTCTTCGCTGCTGGGTGCAGGCTTTCTCTAGTTGCGGCAAGCGGGGGCTACTTTTCGTTGAGGTGAGCGGGCTTCTCATCGCGGTGGCTTCTCTTGTTGCGGAGCACGGACTCTAGGCACCCAGGCTTCAGTAGTTGTGGCTTGCGGGCTCTAGAGCACAGGCTCAGTAGTTGTGGCGCACGGGCTTAGTTGCTCCACGGCATGTGAGATCTTCCTGGACCAGGGATCGAACCGTGTCCCCTGCATTGGCAGGCAGATTCTTAACCACTGTGCCACCAGGGAAGTCCCACGTGGTAATTCTATGTTTAACTTTTTGAGGAACCACCATACTGTTTTCCACAGTGGCTACACCACTTTCCAGTCCCACCATTCTTTCTATTTTTAAGCCAAAATTCATCCTCTGCCACAGCTCTCCAGCATCACCCATTCATCTCCACTCCCCAAACATCCACCCTGTATACAAAGCGGATGTGCCTGTCCCACTTATTAGAGAAAACAAAAAGTTGCATTAATAGTTAAAAGTGTGGTATTACGGCTGTGTCTGGCAGTAGGTGATTGATGGCCTCCATTACACCCCATTAGATATTTTATTCTTGTTAAATGAAGAGCAGCCAACTTTGTCAAGTATTTTTAGCTCCCTCTGGTCTTATTGGTCCAATCTATTCTTCAGGACGGCCTGTAAATGGCCACATATGGCTGAGTGTCTGCAGGACGGATGGCCGTGCAGCTGGCGTTCATTGGCCACCAATTTACCCCGGCCCCCTTCATTGTGAGCCTGACAGCGCCAGGGAGCCTTGTAGATCTAACCAAATATATCTATTTTCTAATTGTCTATTTATCACCTTCTGGGGATTTGTGGGCCTCCTATCTGAAGGCAAAGGGGGGATGGCCTTGAACAATGATCCTTGTCAAGGCTCTCGCTCGCTCTAAATTAGGGCCTAGTTGCTAAATAACTAATTTAGTCCTGCTATCAAGCTGAAAAAGTGGGTATTCAGTGCAAAGTGCCAGCTGGGGAATTGATTATGTCTTCTCTCAGCGAGTGTGATAAACCTGCCGCCGAGCCACTGTGGAAGGCTGGAGACAGCTCCCCGGGGGCAGCGGCATTTCATCACCGAGAATCGGCAGAGGGGCCAGGTCCACTCCCCGTGTGGCAGCTGAAGTCTGGGGCACTGGGCTTGCTCTGCCATGGTGCGCACGGGGACTCTGGCCCTCTCCTCGTCCTCGTGGTCTGTGGCTTCTGCTTGGAGCCGTGGGGACCTTTGCATCTGTCAGAGCATGGACCAAGGTGAGAACTGGGGAGGGGAAAGGAAGGTCATCCTGACAGCTCCGATTTCCAATTAGAGTGAGATTATTGAAGGTAGCCCAGGCCTGGGGTAGGGGAGGTGGGAGGAAGTAAATGGGAATAAGAGGTTCTTAAGAAAATGTATTAATAACAGCTACCAGATTTTGAGCAGAGAAGGAGGCTGGTTAGCTGAGAATAGAGAGTTATGGTTTACTGTTTGGAAAATCTAACAACAAAAACAACACAGGCAATCAATTACTCAGCCCTCCCCTGGGCCAGGACCTGTGCCAGGAGTCTTCAAATCTGTGATCTCCTTGAATCTTCTCAACATCCAGGCAGATCAGAGTTCCTACCCCAATTTGTACTTAGAGAAAAAGAGTTTCAGAAATGTTATCTAATCAACTTGTCAAAGGCTGAACTCTGCCCATAAATATCTTCCCCATCCAATTGTTTACAATGCCTGAAATGCCTCCATTTTTCCTTCATTCAGTTGGTCTTTATTGAGTACCCTTCTGGGTGCCAGGAGCTGGTGTGGGGACTCAGTCAGACCAGGTCCTGCCTTCATGGAGCTGACCTTCTAGCGGGGGAGACAGACTACACAGTGGGTCTCAACACAATCAGACCCAAAGGCCCCTTTAGAACTCAAATCTTTTGAATGGCTCCTTTGTCATTCTGAAACTAAATTCACAGGTAACACATTCCACTTTTTTTTTTTGTCATATACAGATTTTATTAGGGGTAATTTATTAGGAAGTAAATGTTTTCATCCAAAGGAGTACAAGACAGTAATGCATCTGGAAAATGAGTGAGACCGTTTTATCCATACTTCCTTTTTCCAGAGAGGTACATTCTTTGCATTGTTTTTTCCAAAAAACTTAAAAAAAATATTTTTTGGAGTATAGTTGCTTTACATTGTTGTGTTAGTTTCTACTGTACAACAAAGTGAATCAGCTGTACATATACATATATCCCCTTTTTTGGATTTCCTTCCCATTTAGGTCACTACAGAGCATTGAAGAGAGTTCCCTGTGCTATACAGTAGGTTCTCATTAGTTATCTATTTTATACATAGTATCAATAGGATAACACATTCCACTTATTCACATAATTTAAAAAATCAACATAGCCTTTTACTGTAATGTAATAGAGAAATAAGAGGAAAGTAATTTTAATAAAGTAATATGTATTTCAGTATTCAAATGTTTGGTCATAAGTACACCAGAAAGCGTCATGAAGCATTTGGATGCTCACTTACTTATAACGAATGTTTGAATTTAAGGAAAAAAGAGATAATGTCTAACTGAGTGTTGATGACATTTTCTCTTTATCTTTGACAATTTGAAATAAGGATTAAAAAAAAGATATTGGTAAATATACTTAGAATTGCTTTGAATGTGACAGCTACAAATGCAGACTGATACAACTGTAATAACAGTGACTCAAATATCATGAATGGTATTGCCACTGAGAACGTCATTTTCTGAAATGAGGAGACTCCAAGTTGAAGAAAGTAAGGTAATCTCTTGCTTTCCATGGTGGTTGCATTCCTGGAAAAGTCAGCGCCAATTAAACCAAGCATATGATCCTTTTTGTGTAAGATAGAGCCTGAGTCTAGACTTAGATAATTATGAGTGGTTTTTGACCCACATGGATGTCTGGTTAAAATTCAGATGTTGTAAGGATGTGAGACAACCCATGACTTGCTTTGCCATCACCGGGGGTTGGTTCTGCCCTATTGAGAATTGCTGAACTATATAAAAGACAAGTAAATAAACAAGAAAATAATAAGTAGTGATAACTACAATGATCAAAATAAAACTGGGTGACAGGCCAGAGAGTGTTTGAGGAGCTGCTTTGGAGTAGGAGGTCAGGGTTTCTCGTTTGAGTTAAGTGGTCCCTCTAAGCCCAGATGCTCCTGGGGAGGAAGAGACAGAAGCATAGCATCTTTTGGAGGATTTATGACTCTGTGAGGCAGTCAGGCGGGGCGTGGGGTGGGGAAGGAGGGTCTGGAAGTTGGCCAGGCTGGAGGTCCAGAAGACCCAGGCTGGGTGCTGCTTTACCAGTTATTGAGTGACCTTGGGCAAGCCACTTTTTTCTTTGTGAGCCTCAGTTTTCTCACCTGTCAAGTGGAAAGAATGATGATCACATTGTCCTCTTTTCAAGTTAATGAAAAGATCCAAAGTAATGGGAGCAAGTGTTTTATACACTGTAAAATTCTAAGAGGCCTTATTTATTTATTTATTTTTTTGCGGTACGCGGGCCTCTCACTGTTGTGGCCTCTCCTGTTGCAGAGCACAGGCTCTGGACGTGCAGGCCCAGTGGCCATGGCTCACGGGCCTAGCCGCTCCGCGGCATGTGGGATCCTCCCAGACCGGGGCACGAACCCGTGTCCCCTGCATCGGCAGGCGGACTCTCAACCACTGCGCCACCAGGGAAGCCCTACAGGCCTTATTTGTAATGGGAAAAATTGGAAACAACTCAAAAGCCTCCAAAAAAAGAAAAGGAAATTATTTTTTTTAAAAAAGCATGGTACAATCAGTTAGTAAATTATATTATCATTAAAATGTTGTGAAATAATAGTTAATGCTATAGAAAGCTGTTCACAGGGTGTTAAGTGAGAAAAGCCAGTTACAGAATAATATGGAGGGTATGATGCTATGTTTGCAATTAAGAGAGGAAAATCATGGGCTTCCCTGGTGGTGCAGTGGTTAAGAATCCGCCTGCCAATGCAGAGGACACGAGTTCGAGCCCTGGTCCGGGAAGATCCCACATGCCTCGGAGCAACTAAGCCTACGTGCCACAACTACTGAGCCTGCGCTCTAGAGCCTGCAAGCCATAACTACTGAGCCCTCGTGCCACAACTACTGAAGCCCGTATGCCTAGAGCCTGTGCTCCACAAGAGAATCCACCACAATGAGAAGCCCACGCACTGCAACGAAGAGTAGCCCCCGCTTGCCGCAACTAGAGAAAGCCCGTGCGGCAATGAAGACCCAACACAGCCAAAAATAAATAAATAAAAATAAAATTCCCTTTAAAAAAACAATTAAAAAATAAAAAATCAGAGAGGAAAAGCAGGCAAATAAAAAACCATCAACAAACAAAGAAAAAGAATTGGAAGGATGCCAAAATAATAACCAATGTTATCCCTGGGAATTAGAGTTCATTGTAATTGTCTTTTTGTTTCTCTATATAATGAACTGTACCGTTTTTGAAATAAGAGATCAAGTTGCAAACATGATTTTTAACATAGTTGTCACACACCAAACCCCCTGCTAGAATCACTGTGTGTCTGGGTGGGTGGCCAGTTTGCTATCTTCTTCTTTGCATTTCACACATGCAAAGATCAGCAGTGTGACCACTTGTTGCCCAGGGAAAGCTTGTGTTGTCCCAAGGAACATCTGGTTGTTTTTATATTATGTTCTCTGCTCTCAGAGCTTAAGTCTTGAAGCTCAAAGTTCTTACAGATGTACAGGGTTCTGGGCTAGGTACCATTATTTTAATCCTCATGACAGCCCTATGAGGCAGGCATTATTAACCCCACTTAATAGGTAAGAAACGTAAAGCTTGAAAGATTAAGTGACTCACTACTGGTCATACGTTTCCTAAGTGGAAGAACAGGATTTAAATCCGGGATGTCTAATTCCCAAAGCGAACTCTGAGCCACTGGGCATAAGTTTGTAACCACTTGGGAGATTAATTATTGGCCAAGTTTTCATGTCTCTATAAATGCAGTTGAAAAATGCCTAGAGCTTCAGTGTCCTCCTGGCTAAAGAGCCACCTCACAGCCTGGCTGGGAGCGTTAGCGCGGGAGCAGAGGAGAAGGCTCCAGGGTGCTGTCTGTACAGAGGAAGCACGTGGTAAACATGGTTTCCTTTCTCTGGCTTGGGTCGGGGTCGGGATGATAGCCCTGCCCTCAGCCTCCCTCTGCCCAAACTGGAACCCATTGTACTGGTGGGCCAGTCTTGGGGGAGATTCCAATGAAGGACTCTTGGGACCTGGAGGGCAGCCCCTGTGAAGCCCCAACCTCGGAGGGAGGGTCTTGAATTTAGCCGAAGACTCCCAACACCCAACTGTTCATCCACCCTGCCACTCACCCATTATCTCTCAGAAAAGAGAGATTTACCTTCTATTCAAGTCCTTACTAAGTCTTTTATGTTACAGGGCTCACTCTCAAACACCTAATATTAACCCACAAAGCACTATTTGGGGATGACATATTAGCTCCCAATAACTTCAATCAATGCTATGCTTCAAATGCTTATAAACGTCACTTAGGCAAAAATGGAGACAAAAACACTAAGCACAGATTTAGTCATTTTTCCTTATAATTGCAAGTGTTGGATGTTATAAACAAGCCTTTTAAAGATCCCTTTAAAAAACAATAGGGTCTAAGTGGTTACTTTGCAGAGCTCATGAATAGAGAATGGGTACTTGGGGCTAGGAGTATAATTTCCAGTGACAGCATCATCCTAAAATGCAAACCATCCTGTATCTTAAATGACTTGGATGGAAGTGAAGATGAGGTTCTCTGGAAAGCTGTGTTAGATGACTCGGGAAGTGGCTCTAGTGGTGGTAAAGATACCAGTGTCAAAGCTGTATGTGAAGAGAATGAATATAATTGTTTCATGAATTAAATGTGAACTTGGAAAAACAGTATTCCTAAATATATTTGTAATTCATATAAGACTTTATATTAATTTTCAATTAACATTAATTTATAATTACTATATTGGTATAGTAATATGTTTTATATAAGTTACTTGACATATATGTTAAATTAAATTTTAAAATTTATTAAATAAGTAGACCTCTATCTCATCTATATTCCTAAAAGTTTATACACGCAAATTGGTCGAAAGCTTTGTTCTGGAAATTTCTATAGGGAAAAGGCAGATCTCTCCATATTTGAGGTTGTCACATGGGTAGACATATTAACTGTAGGCCTACTATGTGCCAGGCATGGTATCAAGCACTCAGTGAGGGAGCATTGGGGGAGTAGAAGCCAGAGCCCCAAACCATCATCTGAGTCCTGAGGGTCTGATTGACCCCTTCATCTTCCTGACAGCCAGACTGCTGGAGCCCAAAGGGAGGTGAACCCTTGCACAAAATCACACAGAAGAAAACCCGAGTTCTGTGGCAAAGAGAGGAATGACAGCAGGCAGCCAGGCAAACCTGCTCTGGTAGCCAAAGACCATCCTTTGCACGCAGTAGCGTCCCTGTCTCTGAGCCTGAGCTTGGCCTAAAGAAAAGCAAAGAATTAGTGCTCCCAACGTGAGATATGTGTTCTGCTGTGGAGAGGATGCATCCACTTGCTGGGACAGGCTGGTGTCTAAAATAGGTTGATATCAGTGGGGTTAACCATTTTTTCTCAATGCTCCCTAAAATAGTTTTGAAAATTTGTATCCCTTCTTGAGCATTTAAAAGTTGACATCTAGAATATCTGAAGCAATTTAAAATAATTTTAAATAAACAATTTAAAATATTTACAAAGGATGTAATGTCTGGTGTACTATAAATATAGACATTGTAAGATAAAACTCTCACATCGCTATTTTAAATGTGTCCAATAAAATACAAATATCATAGCAATTTTATACCCACCACCAGCCTTTTAAAAAAATACACGAATGAGCTCTTATTTAACAGTAGGAAATTATATTTCCAATCCACTTCCCCCACAGAATTTTATTCTAATGTAATATATTTTTATGCTTGAAAGTCTTTTATTGATTTTCCTATCATACTTCTCTGCAACAAAAAGATGTATATAAATTGAATTTTTTAATTTCCTGTGACCATAAGCCTCTAAGAATTAAAAAAAATTCTTCTGGATTGAGCTATCATTTCAACTATTAGTAATACAAACTTGATTAAAATAACATGAATATACTGCAAATTTTGATAATTATTAAACAGTTAAATTTTATTGGAAATGTTTCTCTTAATGAGATGGATGGGGGAAGACCACCTCATACAGCCATGCAGTCTGTGCACCACAAAACTCCAGGGAGAGCCATTCACATAGACTATGATGCAGATGGCAACCCCTGGAATTATGCAATGAACAACCTGCACAACTGTATGTGGTGGCCCTGGATTTGGGGAGTGGTGTTTACAGAGCCTTGATTAAAGGTGACATTGAGAACACTGTTGAATTGTCCTTTTATTTGATGTCCCAGAAGTTTGGACTCAACAGGACAATACACCATAACAAGATTCAGGGTGAAAAGATACATGAGTCTGTTTGTACAGTAGAAGGGGTGTTATAGAAGGGCAGATGGAAATGGAAAAGTGGCCTGACGCTTCCACCATAGGCAGATCAGTTTTAGGAAATGTTTCATGTGGAAGTTGAGAACCCAGAAATAGATTTCCTTAAAGTTATCTGTGCTAGATATCCCCTGGAAAGTCTATATACCCTCAGGAGCTGTGAACCTCTGGGGCATCTCCACAGTCCAGCTAAGGATGCCTACAGAGCTGTTCGTGGTGCTGACCAGATCGGAGGTTTTCTGCCATTAGCCAGATCCTCTGCCTTTTGGCAGGCCCTCTCAGCCAGGACCAAATCCACAGAGCCCACCACAAAGCCCAGCCCTGACTGTGGGCCTGGTAAATGCCTCAGACCAGCCTAAGGAAGAACATAATAGTGCCTGCTTGTTTAGAATTGAGTAAGTTCCAGGCACTATTCTCAGCATTTTAGTAATCTCATTTAAACTTCCCTCAAAATCAACAAAATAGGTACTGTTATTCTCATTCTACAGATGAGACTGCATGTCTTGTCTTAAATTCCAGAAAGACAGTGGTCAACATGGAGTCACAGGATCTAGAGGAAGGAGTTGCTTCTGATGGGGGGGATCTGGAAGGCTTTATGAACATGGTAGAATCTGAACTGGGATGTCAACTGCTGTTTAGTTACTTCAGTCAAAACAGGCAGCTTAATCTGAAGGATCTAGAGAGCTATGGCCATATAGTCTTAGCTTGGAGTGCCTGAGTCTGTCTGTCCTGCTGATTGGGAGTTCCTAGGTCACGTCTGTGCAGAGCTCAAGCATAATAGTTTACTGGGCAGTAAACTATTAAGCTCATCATAGCGTCATTTTGTAAAAATAATTCCAGCTAAATAAACCTTGGTTTCTCATAGGACTAGAACAGGAGTCAGTTCTTAACCAGGCACTCTCATTTCCCTTGCAAATAGGGTTGCTCGGGGGCCCTGCTGGGTGGAGTCACCTCTAGGCTCTGCAGATCTCAGAAGCCCTGTGGGTATTTTCAAACATGACCTCTGCAAAATCCCATACCCTAGCCAGGCAGCCCCTACCTGACTGCTCCTGAGACAGCCCTGGGAGGATAGTGCCTCCCTGGTGTCCTCCTGTGGTGGTAAGCGGAGTCTCTTCATCAGGGCCCTTCTTGCCCTTTTCCCCTGAACCACACCCAGTGATGTGGGCTAGAGGGCCTGATAAAAACCCCTACTCTTCTGCAGAGTGGGCACCACTAGTTATGGGGACAGTGTTCTGCAGAGGGACCCTCATGGGCATGAGCTGGGGAAGGGCAGCCCAAATCCTCAAGAGTATCTCAAGAACCAAGTTGTAAAGAGATCCTAGCATTTCCGCAGGCAGTGCCCACTGTCTTAGTATATTTTTTCTGCAATCCTGGGCCATTTGACTTCTCTGAGGAAAGCTAGAAAGCTTTTGGAGCACACTCCATTCCTCATTTCCTTTTGTCAGACTTACTCTGTCATGATGCTTTGTTTTCCTTCTTTTGCCATTAAAAGTTTTTTTGTTTTTGGTAACTTTTGAATTTTAAGACAATGAATTCTGGTCATGCCTATAACATCAGCACCATTTATTGAGTTCCTACCATGTACTAGGTGCTTTTCCTGGGATATTTCATTTCATTCTGCAAAGTGGGCAATGTTGGCCCCATTTTACTGATGAGAAGACTGAGGCTCCCAAAGGTGGAGTGACTTGCAAGGTCATAGCTGGTAAGTGACAGAGTCAGGATTTGAACCCAGGTTTCCCTGACTCTAGAGAGCATGTTCTCTGCATGGACACTCTTGAGCCAGCTCCTCTAGGCCTGTGCCCTGCCTGTCAGCACCTTCTAAAGTGTAGTTTCTGTCACTAAATGCAGCTCAGAGTAAATGGAGGCGCGGCTTTCCTTGATCCACATGTGGCATCAATACAGCATAAGGACTGGTACCCACCTTGCTGTGTGGCTTTGGACAAGTCATTAACCTCTCTGGACCTGAGGTCCTCATGTATAGAAAAAGCATGGAATGGATGATTTCTCAGGGACTTTGAACTTCCAGAGTCATGTGCTTCAGATGCCACAGTAAATTTAGGGGCTTTGTGGAACTGCAGCCCATCCAGTATTCTCCCCAACTTGACCTTTTCTTAAATTCATTTCATTAATTCTCTTATTCATAAGAACGCATTTTCATTTCATGGTTCCTATGTTTAGTGCTTTCTCCTGATGATGCTTCTCTTCCCCGGTATAATTTTTTGTTCCATTAATTTCCAAGGACCATTTTGCCAGATCAGAATGTTAAGAATCATTCACACCTCTTCCATTTGTCTAACCAACCACTCATCCATTTCTCTCCAGAAATAATTGTATATGGTTCAATAAGTTTATTGTTCAAATCTGTTTACACTTCAGGATGCATCTCATCAGGATTCATTTTAAAGGGTGGAAGCCACTTTCCAATTATCATTATTATATCTGTTTCTCCAAGTTTTCCAAATATTCTTTTTCTTCATCTGCAGGAGCTGTGTTTTAAAAATTTATTTTTCTTTCATGTTGAAGACAGACTTTAAATGAAAAAAGCACTAATTCTTTTCAACATTTACTTGCCTCTGTTTCCCCAGCTCACTGGGGCTAGTGAATCACCTGGCCCTGATGATGGGCTTTTTCTGTCTTCAGCACGACTCTGCCTTTATTTTGAGAAGTTCCCCGTTAAGAGCTCACTGGGTCTTTGTGACTCTGTCAGGCTGCAGACACAATGGGCAGGGGAGGTCCGAGAAGGGAGAGAGGGGAAAAAGAAAGAGAAGCAGAAACAGAAATCTAGGAGCAAGAAAAGGGGTGAAAATTTAAAAATGAAGACATTGCCTGTTCTCAGGACAGACGACAAACCAGTTGTCAGACTAGCTCCAGGTCTGTCTGCTCCTGAACCCTCTCAGACATGGGGATAGAACTTGGGGATCTGGGGCCCAAAGAGTGGGTTCCAGCTCTGTTCTGCCAGTTAGTCTCTGGATGGTAATTCCTTTGCCTCTGCCTTAGTTCTTTAGTTGTGAAAGTGGGGATAATAATAGTTCTTGCTTCATAGGTTCATGTGGGGATTTATTCAATTATTTATTGGTTCCTACAATGTGCCAAGCTCTCTACTGCACTGAGGATATAGCAGAGAGCAAATCCCAGACCCCATGCCTCTATTTATGAAGTTGTGGTCAGATCAATATATTTATTACTCATGTAAAATTTACCAGTACTACAAGGGAGTCCACGATGTACATTGGGGAGCCCTGGGAGTCTAGCAGGTAAGGAGAGGGGAGAGCAGAGGCAGGTGTGGCTGGGGCAGAGAGGATGGGGAGCCCAGGTCCCGGTGAAGCGGGGGAGGGGAAGAGGGCACCAAAGATGCTTACACGTCATAAAGTAGCTCTCAGCTCTGGGTAGCTGCTCCTATGAGTACTTGAATTGTGACTGCAGGCTTCCCAGGTCCTGCAGCCATCACCCCCTGAGGGGGAACAGAGCTGTTTAATGCCTCCTGTCCAACCGTGGGACAGCAGGGACAGGCCCATAAGGAAGGAGCTAGGGTCAAGGATCCCCATAGTTGGGGCACCAAGGAGCCTGGACCCACCTGAATGGGGGCCCAGCTGCAAGAGGGTCTGGAGTGAGGTGACATGAGGCAGGGGCCACAGGATTTTCTGAAACTGTCTTCAGCTGTGGTTCACAACCTGTGGCACGTATCAGAACCACCGGGTGAGTTTATTTCAGATGCAGATATCTGGGCTCCATACCTGGAGGCTGATTTACCAAGTTTGGGCCAAGACCTGGAGTCTGTATTGTAATAAGAGCCCCAGGTTGGGGTCCCCCCTGAGAAGCACTGCCCATTGGCAACTTGACCTTCTGAACAAACTTGGGCCCTGTGTGGATTCCTACAACCTTGGTCAGCAGGGCTGAGAGGCTTCTCAAAGGAAAGGACCCTTTCTGCTTAGGTCTGAATGTACTAATAGTAGCAGCTTCCCAGAACCTAAAAACATTGAGCTTCTTGTCAAAATTCATATAGCAGCATGAAACGGGAATTAAGGAGACATAGCCTGGTATGTAATTTCAACAAAGCTTCAAGAACCCAGCCAGATGTGCTGTCAGCTGTGGGAACAGCCCAGCAAGTCCAGTGAACATCTAGATCTAGCGCCTGTTGACGGCAGACACTAAGGGAAGGGAGGCCATAGGTGGCCTCCCTGGCACTGAAGAGTGGAGGGGCCGCTGAGTCAGAGGGGGACCCAGCTGTGGGAATCCTGCCAGACCTAGGGGTCTGCTCAGGTGCAGGCCCTGGAGAAGATGGAGGCAGCGGGATGGAGGACTCTTGGACTTGATGGCAGGTGATCATCCATCCTGGTTTGTCAGGGACTTTGCTAGTTTTAGCACTGAAATTTGCATGTTCCAGGAAACCCCTCAGACCCTACTTTTTGACAAGGGAATTGCATTCTCCTGGGGTGATTATAGCTCCACCATTGCTGTGTGATCTTGGGCAAGTGTCTTAACTGCTCTAGGTTTTAGTTTTCTGATCTGTTAGACGGGAAAAATATTGCTTCCTTCATAGGAGGATTTTGGGGGAGGAGTAAATGGAATGCATGTAGACCCTTACACAGTGCTTGGTACGTTTATTCATTTGACAAATATGTTTTGGCCACTATTACCACATTTCACCATATTTCATTGAATCTAAGATGCATGAATTGTATGGTGCACAATGATCAATCTATTAAGGAAAAAAGTGCTGCCAGTTAAACTTTGATCTGCGGTTGGTTGATTGCAAGTTGTAGCCCACTCTCAGAGATGTGAAACTATGAGAAAAGGCCCAGTTTAGAATCAGCGAACCAGGTAGCACGCTGGGAACCGCTGAGGCTACTGTGGTGAATCAGGCGTTGCAGTCTCTGCCTTTGCTCAATTTGCAGCTCAGGGCAAGTGTCGAGGTGGAGATAATTTTCTAAGAAACCTGAAGTGTAAGCAGGTCTCCTTGAAGAATGTGGCAGGTATCCGGTGTTCAATTTAAAACGTCACGATGTGAAGGCAAGTTTCAGGCTGTCCAGTGTGCCAGAAGAGCAAATTCTTGGGTTCCCATTGGGACATGATTGCTTTGTGACCTAGGGCCAGTGGTTGGTGGAACTCTGAGCCTCATGTGTAAAAAAAGGGGTTGATTCAGCTCTGAGGTCCTCCCAGCTTTCCCTTTAGGGGACCCTGTAGGTGTAGAGGCTTCCTCTCCCAATTCTGGGAACTGCTTCCTCCAAGTTAGATAGCCTGACAAGGGAACTCAGCCTTGCTCACTGCCTGACCTGGGAGGGTGGTGAAGGTACTTGGGGATGGGCAGAGGAAGTTTCAGGTGTCAGAGTCTGGGACTGGATCGGAACCAGTGAGAACATCCTGCCTCACTGTTCCCACTGCTGTTTTCTCTGAAGAAACACACATTTTCCCCATTATTGTCAATTCCCGATATGGGGAAATTCCATCTGCTGGGGAATGGAGAACAGAACCATAATAGCATCTCCCCTTTGCCCCCAGTATGCTTGATCACCTGATCATCTTCCAGAGGAGGATCCTGTAAGGTCAGGTCGTGGGGCATTTCAGCCCTGTCCTGAGGAAGACGCGGTCATCGCAAACTCTGGGGAGGGCACTGGTTTCTGCTTAGTGCCCAGAAGTAGCACTGAGTTAACTCCTCGGGGGAAAACTCTGGGCTAAGAATGCTGTTTGCCCCATAGGAAATTCAGGGCCTCCTTTATGCATTTCGTTACCTGACACCAATGTCGGCTGATGGGGAAAACGCTGAGTGGACTGAGGGTGGAGCCACCCTTGGGGTCCCTCCTGCTGGAAGACTGGGGTTATTGTGGGAGCAGAGGGATAGAATTAGAAACCTGTCCCAGGATCCTGGTTGAGGGTAGAAAGTTCCATGTTGAGGTGGGGTTGGAGAGCTGACCTGGTAAAGATGCATCACTTGAAAATATACTTACTTGTTTTTTCCAACTAGATAAGTAATATTTTTTCATTGCAGAAAATCTGGAAAAATACAAATAAAAAAATAAAAGAATAAAATAAAAATCATGGCAATCTTACGATCTATATTCAACTTCCTTTAAAATTCTGATGTATTTTTTCTCAGGATTTTTTCTAAACAGAGGCCTAATCTGTACATTTGAGGGGTCCAGGGCAAGAGTACTATTGGAGTCCCATATACCACATGTTTAAATCATTTTCCTAAAAAGGTTGTTTTTCTTCTAAAATATTCAAAATTATTAAGATGAGTGGGCAAACTTCGAATTATAATTAATAAATATTGAGAATTTACATAAAAATTATTCCAATAAAGCTGAAAACTTTCATTTAATTTTCAAATGTTTGAGTAAATTAAGCTAAATATTCAAAATAGTAAAACTCGATGCTATTTTAATGGCCAAGGTCCATCTAGTTGTCAATGTAAAGACCTGGCATCATGCTTCATGCATATTATGTCTAGACCTACATGCATACAAATTTAAGAGTAAAATGAATTATGTGCTACTGCAAAATATTCCTCAGCTGTTATGTGCAGCTGTTGCAAATGTGCTAATTAGTGAGTACCTCTGGAACCACGAATTAGAACATGAAGAAAAGCAAGGAAATGGACACTTGGCACTACTGGGAGATAATACTTTGTTATGCAAGAAAAGATTGCATTTCATGCTATCTGAGAGGAAGTATTTGACAAATTAATTTGTCTTTTCTCTTCCTTAAGCACGTCCACTGCTCAAATCTTCCCTGCACTCTGAGGCAGTGTCTGTCTCTGGTGTCAGGAGCAGCACAGCCCACACAGTGTTGTGGCACTGGGATTCAGTCCCTGTTTGTTTTTAAAGACAGAGGGCTAGAGAAGACATAGTTCCTAGGGCTTAAATGATGTTAGTTTTGAGTTGATATTTAAGGCTACACTATGCAGCACCAAGCACCAGATCCCAAGCAACAGAAGTGCCCATGTCTTCTGGAATAACTCTTTGCGTGTATGTTTATGAAATGTGGAGTGCCCTAAATTGTGACCCAAAACAGGGACCATCTTTGCTTAGGTATAAGGATATATATACACATCTGTATAATTTTGGAATATTAGGAACATACTATAGGTATTATTTCCCCAGGTTTCTATATCATGAACATTTTCTTTATAAGTATCTTCTTAAAATTTATTTTTAATGATTGCACAATAGTCCATAAACAGATATGTCATCATTGATTAAACTAGCCCCCTACTGTTGAAATTTATGTTGTTTCCAATTTTTCTGTCTTGTAAACAACACCACGATGAACATCCTTGTGCACATCTGGGGTCCAATTCTGGAAGAAGTATCACTAGGTCAAAGGGAGTATACATTGTGTACATAGAATTAAATCAGGGAGGAGTCCCTTTAAAAGCCGCATGTTGAACTGATAAGCTCTTTTAGCCCCTGTTAAGGATTGCTCCCAGGGAGACCAATGATGCAGGCAGCACTAGATTGACCAGGGAGTGGAGTCTGGAGAATTGGATCCCAATTATCTGTGTGAGCTTGGGCAAGGCCCTTCCTCCCTGGGTCCCAGTTTCTCCATGTCTACAAAGAGGAGTTGGACTAGATATTTTCTCAGCCCTTGCAATCAGAAGTACTCTGATTCTGGGAATCTTTGCTGGGTGAGTGGAGCCAAACTCAGTCCTCAGGGGCTGCATCCATAAGACCACTTTGCCCCCTGCTGGCTGGTTGCCGGATGCCAGTCTTGTTCGTGCCTCCTTCAGGCAGAGACCCTGGAAGCTTGCTGGCCTCACAGCAACTCAACTGCCTGCTGTGAGACCAGCAAGCTAGGAGAGGTGGAGAATTGGCTTCTGCTCCATTTACAGAAATTACATTCTTTGGGCTGTGTTCTCGATGTCTTATTTCATTCATTTGTTCAGCAAATGTTCCCAACTTCCTCGTTTGTGCCAGGTCAATGTGAGGCGGCTGGGAACTCATTTTTCACCCTGAGGAATGCACAATATAGAAAGGGTAGAACAGGCCACATGTTACTACTGTACAGAGCAGAAATAGAGGTACAGAAAAAATGCTTCAGACGTTTAAGTATTTGGCTAATGCTGGACTCTCAAGCTTCTGATATTCATTTGTTTGGATAAAGAGCGCAAATAGATGGCTATGCTGGGTTCAACGGTGTCCCTCCAAAACTCACGTCTGCCTAGACCTGTGATGTGATAGAGGCTCCTTGCAGATGTAATCAAATCAAGATGGCATCACACTGGTGGACCCTAATCCAATGACCGTGTCCTCACTAGTAGAGAAAACAGAGACACAGAGACACAGACGGGAGAGAGTCCTGTGATGACAAAGGCAGAGATTGGAGTGATGCAGCCACAAGCCAAGGAATGCCAAGGAGTGTCAGGAGAAGCTGGAAGCCTAGAACCTTCAGAGAGAACATGACCCTGCTGATACCTTGATTTGGGGCTTTTGACTCCAGAACTGTGAGAGAATAAGTTTCTGTTGTTTTAAGCCACCCAGTTGGTGGTGATTTGTTATAGCAGCCCCAGGAAACTAATACAATGGTGACTTCCTGAGGATGAAAGTTGGCAAACCACAGAGTGCTAGAAATCTAATAGTGTGTGAGTGTTGTGAGTGTGTGTGAGAGTGTGAGGAGCCGGAAGGCCTGAGCTGTAGCCCTGGTCCTGAGGCTGACGGTGCTGGAAGCAAAGCCCAAGGAATGTAATTTCTGGAAATGAAACAGCAGCCACTTCTCCATCTCTCCTAGCTTGCTGGTGTCACCCTGGGTGAGGCCTGTCTCCTCTCTGGGCATTGGTTTCTTGGTCTGTATGGGAAGGATTGGACTAGACTGGTGGTTTTTATAATTCATTTTTCTGCTATTTCATTTCCTAAAATTATATTCTTGGGTACTATGCCAAAGCTTTTTTTCTTTTTTGAGAATCAGAACTCTTTTTCTCAAAAACAATAAATAACCATAGGGCCCTTTACATAAAAGAGTACATATAAGCTCTGCAGTTCGCAGGATCTTGGGGCTGGGTGGAGCACTTCTGAGAACTCCTAACCCACTTCTAGGGCGTAAGGTTGTGCTCAGTCCTACACTGGCCTCTGGCATTGAAAAGGGTGGCATTTGACGTCGGATGATTGCAGACTACAACCCAGAAGTGAGTCACTTTCTTCATTATTTAACTGGAAGCTTTGTTTGCCCCTGAGAGTTTACAAGCACTGGATCACAGAACTTTCCCATGGGCCCAGAGAGGGTAAGTACATTTGTTCTTTGTGGCTGCCATAATAAATTAACCACAAACTTGAGGCTTCAAACACAATTTTATTCTCTCACAGTTCGTGAGGCCAGAAGTCCAAAATCAGTTTCACTGGGCTGAAATAGGTGTCGGCAGGGCCACAGTCCCTCTGGAGGCTCCAAGGGATGTGTATGTGTGCATCCATTCTTTGCCTCTTCCAGCTCTGGCTGGCTGCCAGCATTCTTTGGCTTGTAGCCACATCACTCTAATCTCTGCCTCTGTGGTTACATTGCCTTGTCATCTGCCTGTGTCTAATTTCCCTCTACCTCTCTCATGTAAGGACCTTTGTGACTGCATTTAGGGCCCACCCAGATAATTGAAGTTAATCTCTCCATCTCAGTATCCTTAATTTAATCATGCCTGCAAAGTCTATCTTGCCATGTAAGGTAAGATTTACACCTGATATTAGGACGTGATATTTGGGGGGTGAGGGGATGGGGGCATTATTCATCCCACTATATAGAAGTGATGTGTCCACAGTGAGTCAGTGGCAGAGACACATTCCATCAGTCTCCTACTTTTTTATTCTCACCCCCTCCTCTCTGCCCAGTAAAGAAGCTGTAGAAGGAATTTGGAGCCCTTTTTTGGGTGAGGGGTGGAGGAGGAGGCACTGTCTGCTGTCAGCCTCTTGGGCAGCACCTGTTGATCTCAGGGCACATGGACAGCAAGGCCATTCCCGCAGAGAAACACAGAAGAAAGCCCACCTGGGCAGCCATGTCTGGAGGCAGCCCTTTGTCAAAGGCTCATCTGACTAGCGTGGGAACTTGTATACACTGAGCTGGATCCTGTGTGAAAGAGCTTCCCCTTCTGATGTAATCCCCTCAATAACCCTCAGAGACAGAGATTATTAGGACCGCTTTACAGATGAGAAAACAGACTCTGAGAGGGAAAGGGCCTTGCCTAAAGGCTACACAGCTAGTGAAGGTTAGTGTTGGAATCCAAATCTGTCACTGTGTGAAGACTTCAGAGTATCCATTTGGGTCTGGGTTTCTGCTACCCTGAGCACAGCATAAGAGCACTGGATTTGAGTCTGGGAGCACAGGCTCCTCTTCTAAGTAGTTCTAGGGGCAACTCATTCTAATTCTCAGAGCCTCTGTTTCTTTATCTGTAAAATGGGGCTGAGAGCCCTTCATCTCCCTCCTAAGTTGTCTTGAGGTTCCAAGGAAATTGTGTCTGGGATAGCCTTGTACCCCCACTGCCCACAGAGGAGAGGCTATAGGTAAGGTTTCACCAGATCAGCAAGCTGTGAGCAGCCTTCCAGGAAGAATGGTGATGAGAGGGTGTGCTGCACGCCAGGCTTTGCTGGGCCTGGCACAGACAAGGGCAACTGACCCCTCTGAAAGGCAGCAAGCAGGCTGTGCATCCAAGGTGATCTAGCTCTAGCCGATGGCCATTTAGTTTAATTCAACAGGCATTCACTGGGTAGTGATTCTAGGACAAGCCCTGACCAGGTGATGATGGCAAGAAATGGTGGCTTCTGCACAGTGACCTCTCAGGCCACAAGGGGAGATGGGTGTGTAAATAATCTAAGAGAAGGTAGCATGAGGTCGGTACTGGGAGAACGACACAAACAAGTAAATGGAGGCACTGAGAAGGGCGTGACCAACTCTGACCCAGGGCAGGGGCTTCGGGGAGGACAGTGGAATCATAATCCTCTATGTGGTCCAGTTTCCTTAGTGTCTCCAGTTTGATCCTCACTCCCACCCTGGGGAGACAGAGTAAGGATAGTTACTAAATAACTTTTTTTTTTTTTTGCTGTAAAATTAAGAGTGTAATGGCCACTGTAGAACATGTAGACAATGCAAATAAACAAAAAGAAGAAAATAAAAATCACTTATAAGCCCATCGTCCAGTGACTCCCCATTGTCCATATTTTGATGTATTTTCTTCTAGTACTTTTTCCTCCATAGATTTCACTCTGGATTCTGTCTTGAAGCTCACTTTTAAAAGACTTAAAGAGGAATAATTTTGTGTCACTAATGGTTTTGACAGATAAATTGGGTACCATCAGATGGTTGTAACATCCTTTAACCAATCCCTAATGATCAGATATTTAGATCTTTCTCATCACCCCTTCCCCCCACTATTATAAGCAGATTCTGGGATAAAATTCTTAAAGTTCTTGCATTTTTGTTCACACAGTTAATTATTTCCTCTGGACAAATTCTTGGGTTTGGAGTTGCAGTGTCAGAGGGTAAGCTCATTTTAACAGCCAAGTTTGCCCCCCACAAAGGTCATTCTGATTTATATTCTCAGCAGCAGTGTTTGAAAGGCCTGTATCTCTCCACAGTCACTGATGCTGGCTTTTATCACCTTTTAATCTTTGTCAATTTGATAATCAAAAATTTCCTCTAGGGCTTCCCTGGTGGCGCAGTGGTTGAGAGTCCGCCTGCCGATGTAGGGGACACGGGTTCGTGCCCCGGTCCGGGAGGATCCCGTGTGCCGCGGAGCGGCTGGGTCCGTGAGCCATGGCCACTGAGCCTGCGCGTCCGGAGCCTGTGCTCCGCAACGGGAGAGGCCACAACAGTCAGAGGCCCGTGTACCGCAAAAAATAAAAACAAACAAACAAACAAAATATTTCCTCTAGCTGGTTTAATCTGTATTTCTAAGTTGATTAGGGATTTTTTTTTTTTTTTTTTGGCGGTACGCGGGCCTCTCACTGCTGTGGCCTCTCCCGTTGCGGAGCACAGGCTCCGGACGCGCAGGCTCAGTGGCCATGGCTCACGGACCCAGCCGCTCCGCGGCACACGGGATCCTTCCGGACCGGGGCACGAACCCGTGTCCCCTGCATCGGCAGGCGGACTCTCAACCACTGCGCCACCAGGGAAGACTTGATTAGGGATTTTGAACATTTTTTTCTGTATTTACCAGCCATGTGTATGTGTGCATGTCTTTCCTGGTAAAATGTCCGTTTTGTGTTTCTCTGATGTATTTGTAAGACCATCTGATGTATCAGGGCAGGAGACAGTGGCCCCTGCCTTGATGATGAGGAAGCTGAGGTTCAGTGAGGATAAGTGACTTGCCCAAGGTCACTTGGGCAAATCAGTGCTGGAACCGAGACCTCCGCCCTGGGCTTTGCAGTCACTCTCTAGTACTGTGCCCACTGCGTCACGCTGATAGATGACCCCCTCCTATGGTTCTGGGGTAAAAAAATCAAGCCCGCCTTGTTTCAATTTAGTCTTGATTCCTAAAATAATCTATCCTCTAACATACAGTAGTGTTAGCAGAGAAAATATGTTCCGCCACTTACTGCTAAAGGAGCGGAGATCTGCGGTGGGCTGTGACCCTTTAAGAGCGTGCCCTCCATTCTGATAAATCAGGTCCTGGAAGGCTGTGTGGGAGATTAGTGCTGACGTGTGTGGGGACAGTTAGCGCGGTTATTAACAGGACACCGTGGCTGGAGACAGCTGGCTCAGCGCGCACCTGTGCTCCTAGAGACCCCAAGTCCAGGGCTGCACTCTGAGAGCTGCCTAGACTGAGGGATTGTCCACCCATGCAGCCGCACCCCCCAGGATGGCTCTGCAGTGCCCATCCATGCACCCCACTCTGCTCGGTTGGTCTTGTGGCCACTTGCAAAGCCTGGGGTTAGAAAGAGCTGAGTCCCAAACCTGGCTCTGCTATGAGCTTACCTGGTACCCTAAACACCTCCTTGCTTCTCTCTGCCACCTGTCCAAGGTGTTAGACAAAATCATCTCCAAGGGCTCTTCTGAGTCTAGGTTGCCCTGCCCTCTCCATCTACCCACCCCTGTCCACCCTGGCCTTTTCTGCCTCTCGGCTGCCTGAACGCCTAGAAAGTGCACCACCCCTTCTCCGAGTTCCTGTCTGGCCTCCTCTGCCTGCCTCCCACCAGCAGCAAAGAGCAGAGGTGCGCATTCAGGTCCGGGCTGCGACAGGGCAGTCTCCTCTCTTCAGCTTTGGTCAGCATCTCAGATTCAGCTCTGGGACCCACACTTTGTTTTATTATTGTGTGTGTGGTGTGTGTGTGTGTTAAAGCCTTTGTTGCTTACTTTTATTATTATACAAGCGATGCACATTTGTTATAAAAGTCAAAAAATACAGATGAACAAAAAGAAGAAAATGAAAATCATGTGCAATCCCAATATCAAGGGAAAACCCTTCTTAGCATCTTGGGGTCTATCCTTATCTCATATTTATTTTTCATTTTTACAGAAAAGGGATCAGATGGTATGCATTATTTTTTATTGAAAATCATTCTGAATTCCTTATGTTCTACCAAGTATACTTCTGTGACATCATTTCCAACAGCTAAGTAGTTTTTCAGTGGGTATGGAAATGCAGCCAACCATTTCTATTAATGGGTGTTTAAGTGTTTCTAAATTTTTTATATAATTTAACTGAACAACATGAAATTTCTGACATTTGGCTGCTCTTGACCTAAGAAATGGCAGATTCATAGGGTTTAACCTAATGTAAATAACAGCATGATGAACATCATTAAGACTGATCTTCGCATAATTTTCTTAGTGACTTGCTTGTCTTTCTAGACATTCCTAGAAATCCATTTGCTGAGTCAAAAGGGTTGCATGTTTTCAAGTAGACCTACACTTTAATATACTGACCTCTGGCCTGTGTTCAAAGCAGAATAAGAAACCAAGGGACGGGCCTGAGGAACAGTTTCAGGAGCTGACTGTTGGGTGTCCCGGAGAGGAGCCTGGGTTTGGCCTCAGATGATGGGGCAGAAGTCCCAGCTGCTTCCCTCACTAGGGTGTGACCCTGGACCAGCGACAGCAGAGGTGAAAGGTAATCTGGAGAGCAATCAGCAGGGTTTTCATAATGGGATAACTGGTGCTTTGTTTCAAAGATATTGGTGGTTTGGGCATTCCGAACCCTGTCTAACCTCCATCACCCTTTGAAATTTCTTTGCCTGAGCTTAGGATCCTCTGACCTGTGAGATCAGGAGCGCCTCCCTTCTCCTGGGAAAGGTGACTCCGAGATGAGGGCTTTTTACCTGACTCTCAATTGCCTCCATGGTTTTGAATGTTTAAGAATGTGACTTGGCCTCAAGGGTGGACCCAGGCCCGGCTGTGGAGGGAGGTCCTGATGGATTCCATGGTGGCAGACCTCCCGAACCATTGAAGCGTGCAGGCTGAATTTTAAAAATAATTGTCCTTTTTAATGATGTAAAACATGTCATCTAGATTAAAAAACAAACACACTTTATCACTTTGCCAGTCCTTTCTTCTTTCCTCCCAGGGCCAGATGGGGATTGCGTGAATATTTCTGGCATATTTCACATATTTAATAACGCCCTTGGAGGTTCTTCCAGATCTGATGAAAATGTGGGATTGAACTCTGCCCATAGACACTATTCACAGAAAAGAAAACTGGTGGTAGGGGCGTGTGTGCGCGTGTGTGCTGGTGTTGGGGACTCATCCTATTTTGGAAGCAACTGGGTCTTCAAGTCAAAAGGCCTGGACTTTTTATCTTGAGCAACAGAGGACATTGTTTCTGAGCCCCCTTGGTGCCTTTTGGCGGGTGGGGGAAAGAAAGGGAAGAAGAAATTACTGCATAGCAAACTAGAACGGCTTCTGGAGAGAGTCAGGCCTTCCCCGACAGCTTTCCGCTAGCTCTCTTGAGCTGCGGCGAATCCAAGAAAATAATTAAAGCTTTAATTTATTTATACATCTTCTCTATAGATGTTATAGATCCAACAATTGCCGCCTCCTAACTTATGCACGCGGAGCCCTGCAGGAGCCCGGGCTGTTCGCAGAGGCCGAGCGCGGGTCCGGGGCCGCCGCCGGGAG
This sequence comes from Stenella coeruleoalba, assembly GCF_951394435.1. Lineage (NCBI taxonomy): Eukaryota > Metazoa > Chordata > Mammalia > Artiodactyla > Delphinidae > Stenella > Stenella coeruleoalba. The sequence continues at coordinate 87,058,115 of NC_137153.1, forward strand.
GAGCGCGGCCCCTGGCGGAGCGGGGACCCGGGCGGGCTGTCAGCCCCGCGGTGGCGGAACAATGGCTCGTGTCGGCGCGGCTCGTCCCGGCGGCCGCCTCGGAGCGGGCGCACCTGGGTGATGGGCACCTCCCGAGACTCCCCGGGACGGCGGGCCTGACAGGCGCGAGGCGACTCCTTAATGGACTGCGCGAGTGTTCTCTGGGAGAAGTCTGCGACGGTCCCCGAGGAGAGATCATCAGGCAGAGTGGTCCCCGGAGCAGGATTTATTAGCAGACAGGATGGGGAAGTTGATTAGCCTCCGCGGCTGAACGGACATCCTGTCAGACAGGCCTCTTAATCCAATCACTTACCTGTCGAGGGGGAGCCTCCCGCCCGCCGCCCCACATCGCCTCCCCCGCCGCCCGCGGGGCCCCTGCCACCTGTCCCCCCCCAGAGCCAGGAGCTGCGGCCGGGGCAGGGACCCACCGAGCACAGCCCACACCCGGGTCTGGGGCCAGGGGACAAACACACCCGTCTCTCCATCTCTCCCTGGCCGGGTCTGCTCTCTGATTCTGTCTTGCTGTTGAGGGCACCTCCAGGTTGCTTTCTGGACTCACCTGCCTGGTGGTGATCCTCTCCTGCGTGGAAACCTTGCCTTCTGTAGCTCCCTATTCCCCACTCAGGAAAATATCGCTCCTGCGTTTTGCCTCTTTTGACCCTGAACCACCTTCCCAGCATCATCCTGCTCTGGTCCCTCTCCCTGGAGTCTCTGCTCTTTGCAGACCCAGTTACCCTCCTCCTTTCCTGAAATGGGCTCCTGCCTGCATTCCCTGCCCTTGCTCCAGTTATGGGGTCTGGCTAGAATGCTCGCCCTCTTTTTCTTTTCTTTTTCAAATCCAATTTGTCCTTGGAGGTCTGGCTCACAAACCTCATCTTCTCTGATTACATCCCTTCTCCCTCCATGGCCAGGTCATCTCTCCCTCCTGTGAAACTTTATGTGTGCCAGGGTGAGGACCCTAGCCCCAGATCCTGCCTCCAACACTTCCTAGCTCTGTGACCTTGGCCAAAGGACCTCACCTGGGCTTCCTCCTTCTGTCAAATAGGGATGATAACAATAAGTTCCTCACAGGGTTGCCATGAGGACCAAATGAGAGGATGCATTCAAGAGCTGGGCGTAATGCCTGGCACATAGCAGTGCTCAGTACAGTCCTTTACGGAGAAGATGGTTAAATATTTGTTGAGTGAATGAAGGAACTGCTTCTGCGATGCAGACGAAGTATGGTGCGTCATCTTTCTGAGTGACCCCAGGAGGCCCCATTTCTGGTTTATCTGACCATTGAAGGAGCAGGAGGATGAGGGACAGGGCCCCCTTCTGCTTTGTGTGGCAGGCATTGACTCCAGCTCTTGTCAAGAGTTTAGGAATTCAGACCCTATTGATCCACTGCATCTTCAAAGCCATCAATCATCATTAAGAAACAGGACCTGAGTCCCTGGATGGGGCGGCTGGTACTGGGTAATTTAGAGGATTTTATACACACACACACACACACACACGCACACACACAGATGTGGCTAAAAGAAGTCAGCTAAGACAAGCACTGAACACTCAGCAGGCCGGGGGGGATCTTGTAGAGACCAAAGGTTACTGACCAGTAAATACATCAGATTCTACTTCCTAGTAGAATCGTAGATTTTTGTGGTCGACTGTAATTGTCTATGAGCACTTCACTTTGGTCAATGTGGATGCTGAGGTCTCATCCAGGCCCTCACCTCCTACCGATGCCTGTCTTTTCTGGCTGCTCACAACCCCCCAATCTTGCCTGGGTCAATGTCAAGGTCACTGGTTTCTGATTTGGGCCACCTTCCATATTTCTCTTTCAAAAAACCAGAATAGCATTTTCCAAGCCACAGTCATCAGGCAACGTTCCTATGCCTTGGTGTTTTTCAAGGATTTCTAACCATGCCTAGAAAATCTGGGTGTGGCGGAACATACCGGTGGAATGGGATTCTGAGCACCTGGGTCAGGGTCAGGCCCTGCTACTGATTAGTCGTGAGATCTTGGGTGGCGGAGGAGCATTTAACCTCGCTGAACTTCAGTTTCTTCATCCCTTAAATGGGAATAATATTTGGTCTCCCATCACGAGAGGAGAAATTTAAGAGTAAAATGAAGTAGTTAATAGGAACATGCTTTTACAAGTACAGTACTGTACAAAATTAAGGCAGAATTACTGTCATGAAATCGTTCCTAAAATGTTGATTGCCCTCAATGCGAGGTGCTGGGGAAGTAGAGGTGGCCAAGCCTCAGACTGCCCTCAGTGGGTTCACACGCTAACGAGAGAGGGGACAGATGTGGGGACACTGGCTAAGGCACCAGGACAGAGGAAGTCAGTGCTGGGAAAAGGCATGACTAACGTGCTAGGGGAAGGGAAGCAAGCATCCTCCTCCCCAGCTCTGGGGGCTGTGGCCAGGCTTCAAGGAGGAAGGGGACTGGAATAGTTGGAGAAGAGGGTGACAGACAGAGGGAATAGCAAGGGTAATAGCCCTTGGAAGGTGGTCGTGTGGTAGAGAGGGAGGAAGGTGAGGCGGGAAAGCAGTTGGGAGCCAGATATGCAGGGCCCTGTGGCCGCTGGACGCAGCCCACATGGAAGGGTTCTCAGCAGGGAAGTGACAAGGTCAGGTGCATTCTGGAACTTTGGGAAGATGGCAGGCTGTGTATGGAGCATGGGTGGAGGGGAGGCAGGAGGCAGGGAGGAAGTTACTGCCGTGTCCAGATGAGAGGTTGTGAATCCTGAGGACCTGGGAGCTGTGGGACTTGCTTTTGACCCCCTGGGTGGGGCAGAGCATAAGAGGGAGCAGGGGTGAGGATGGCTGAGGGGACTGGGGGAACCCTGTGGAACCAGGTTGAGGAAACCCTGGTCTGCATTATAATCCAAACAGGTAATAGTCTTTTTGCAGGGAGGCCTCTCTGTCTATGCAGAGGGCACTACCCTGGTGCCAAGATGAATGTTCACAATGCGTGTGCACCTGGAAAGAGGACTTTTCATAAAACAAGTGTCTCAGTCCTCTCCCATCACACCACCGATGCAGGGACTGACCCCAGGAAGAACTTGTACCCTGAGAACCATCAGTAGAGCCCAGAGGGTGCGCTTGGAGTCAGATCTGGCTCAAGTTCTGGCTCCTCCACTCCCAGCGGTGGGACCCCAGACAAGGGGTGTAACTTCAGTTGTTCTTATTTTTAAAATGGGGATAATAATAACCAAACTGTATTATAAGTACTTATGTGTCAGGCACTGTGCCATTCTCACTGCTGGGACGAGGGAAGGGGACCACTCATTCCAGCCCCTCCCACTCTAAGCTTCCCTCTGCCCAGCCTGTGGGCACCTCCTTGGGACTTCAGAACCCTCCCTGGGTGAGCAGGAGTAGGTAGGATGTGACACCAATGAGGAGAATCAGTTTGCTCTGATAAAAATCCTATTGTTGGGAGAAACCTTGCAAGATTCCACATGATTATGGCTTCAATGCTAGAGTCACAGGCACAGTGTAGGTAGGGTGTTGTGAGACACAAGGTCCCAATTCCTCTGCCTGTTAGGGGTTGACCTCTCTAGATGAGGCAAGGGACTGTGACCCAGATCTGGGGAGAATAAACTGGAATTTACCTGAGTCACTGAACCATTGACTGAGACCAGGGACCTGGTTCCTGAATGTTCTGAGGTCTGGAAGTGGCCCAGTGTGAACCTGGGGCTGTGGGAGCTCCTTGGTTCCCTGTGCAGAGCCCACGTGGTCTGCTGCCTGCTCTCCCCATGCCCCTTCCCACCCCATCCTGGGGCTCTGGGCAAGAGGGGCAGACGAAGCCCTGTGCCTGCTCACGGCCTGCATGATGGAGGGACAGGAGCCAGTTGTTCTGAATGCGAGGGGGTGGAGGCCATGCTCTGGGCTTCCCAGTTGTGTGATGCTGGCCGGCTGTGCTCAGCAGCCCTGCGGGTAGGAGGAGGGAGACAGCTGGTTGGGGTTCTGGGGGCAGGGATGATGTTTTAGTGATCCCTGTATCCCCAGCACAGAGTAGGTGCTCAGCAACTGTGATGCTGAATCAAAGAATAGCTGAGTAGGGGTTGTGCTGGTAGCAGAGGAGAAGGCTGCTCCAGACTGAAGAACCTGCCTGAGCAAGGGCCTGGAGGTGGTCACAACAGGAGATGAGGCTGAAGAGTGAGTGTCCGAGAACTCAGGTTGGGGGCACACAAAGAGCCACCCCGTTCCAGTCCCCTCCCCACTTTGAAGCCATTCTAGAACCCCAGCAGCAGCCTTCCAGAAGATCTTCTGGCTGTACTTGAATGCCTCTGGAGATAGGGAACTCATTCTTCCCTTGACACTCCTTTGCATCTTAGAACTTCTCTAACTGTGAAAAAATGAATTCTTTCTTAAACTAAGTGAGCACTGCTTCTTTCGGGGGCCCCTACTGCTCCTCAAACTGCCTGCTTCTTTGGTGCCTTGAGTGCCAAGCCCAGGGGTGTTGTCTTTATTCTTCAGATGGAGGGAGACCTGGAGGCCTCTGAGCAGGAGGGCCATGAACAGGTGGAGCTTTGCTCAGGAAGGCGACTCTGGCTGGGCTGGGGCTGGGGCTGAGGCAGGGCAACGTGCTGTCTGTCTCTCTGCACCTATTCATACCAACTGCGCTCATTAACAGACTTGAGGGTAGATAACCAGTGATAACCATTTCTCTTACCAGACAAACGGGTCCAAGGCCAGTGGTCATGGGTATGGGCTGAACGGAGGCGCATGCAAAAGTTTGTGTCTTAGGGTCATCCTGAGTCTAGGGATCATGAAAGTCAGTGCCAAACCCTGTTGGCCCTCTGGAGTCTGTCTCTCTGCAGAACTAGAGACGGCAGGCAGATGCAGGAACTGGAGGTCTTGGGGTAAAGGGAGTCTCTGGACCTGATGCCAGGGAGGCAGCTGGAGGGATGTAGCAGATGGCCATGGTGAGGACTGGTGCTCAGTGGGAGAGGCAGTCAGCTCTCTACCTTGAGATCAGGGCTTCACCTGCCCCCAGGATCCCTTCTGACCTTTGCATTCTCCAAAAAAAGTTAAGGTGATGACAAGACACATCTATCGCATCTCAGCTATCATTGTATTTGAAAGATAGGCCTGGAGCAGGTGGACTGCTTCAATTATGATGGATGAGGACGGTGACAGCTCTCGGGAGAGCTGCGGGAACCTGGCAAGTGTTCACTCAGCTATGACTCCTCTGGTAGCAATTTGACAAGATCAGAGCACTTTATGGAAGTGGAAAGTTTGGGGACCTCGGGGTTTGCTTGGCCCGGGGACTCTGTCTGCTGGAGCCCTTTGTCAGCAACACAGCATGGGCACCTGTCTTAGGAGGGCCAATGTGGGGAGGCGGGAGCAGCCCATGGGGAGGCACTCTGCTCCGGAGGCCTCCTGGCCCTGGGCTCCACCTGGGCCTTGCCTGCTTCAGTCTCCCCCAGTTGCTGACCAAGGGACACCAATGTGGCTACAGCCATCAGGGGACACCTCACAAGCCAGCTAGGCATCTCCCTTGAGCAAAACTGGAGATTCATACCCTCCCTCATGGCACTCTCCGTGTAGACTCTGGGTGAAGGGAGGTCTGGGACCAGACAGCCCCGTCTGTCACTGGCTGTGAAGCTTCACTTTGAGCTTCGGTTGGATCATCTTGCTTGGGCTTGGTGGCTGGGTGTTAAGTGAGATAACCTACAAGGAGTACCCAGCTTGTCCCAGGTGTTCAGTCAATGCTGCTTTTCCTCCCTCACTGATTCTGTTGTCCTTTGATGCATTTCTTTATTCATTCAGCAAACCTTGGCCCCAGGAATTAGATGTGGTTCTGGAGATGAGGGGCTCACAGCTTTAACCGTGGTTGGATCAGGCAGTCCCCTGGCCTCACTGCCCCTGTTGGTTGCTGGGTGGAGGCGTCTACCTTGCAGAATGATGGCCAGCACAGCCATGGCCTTAGTGCTCCTGGACCCTGTGCCTCCCAGGCATCCGTGGGCTTCTCTGAATCAGGTCTGCTCTGAAGCCAGAATTCAGGTATTGCTCACTTTAGAGGGTCACCTTCCTAGAGCCTGGAGGGAACCCCCAGCATGGGCAGCTCTGCTAAGATTAGTGGAGCTAATCAGAGTCTGTCCTTGGGATTTCATACTCTAGCTGGGAAAGAAGATCTCTTTCCTCTCTGTTGTAAAGACATAAGATGTAAGCTAGAAGTTGCCTGCAGGCATGGCTCTGGCCTTGGAAGGATAGCTGATTCATCAGGAAAAAAACAACTTGGAGAGAAGCAGAGAAGTGGAGAGAGAGAGCCCTTATTGCACTTGAATCCCTGGCTCCAATAATCTCTTATTCCAGTGTCTTTACTGTGGTTTCACTATTTAAGTGAATGTCCATAACATTTCCCTTTTGGGTTAATTTGGTTGGGGCTGGGTTTCTGCCACTTGCAACCAAAGGATTCCAACTCTTATTAATATATGTAGCACAGTACCTGGCTTACAGCAAGAGCTCAGTAAGTGGTAGCTCTCAGAACTAACTCAAGTCAGGCTCTGTGCAGCTTGACTTTGGTGCTGAATTGCCATCTCCATTTACCTCTGGCCACCTTGTCATGAGGACTTGTGCATCCTCCCTGCCTCCCAGCCCAGAATCTAGGGTTACCTGCATGAGGCACAAAGCTGGTGGGAAGCTTGAGGCCTGAGCCTGCCTGGCAATGAAGGCAGCAGCGCCAGCCCGTGTGAAACAGCACCATGGACAGTGGCAGCCCAGCTTGCAGCCGCCTACCACAGGACACAAACACAGTCAAGCTGCTGACATCCTTCCCCATGTCGGGGCCTGATAATGAACAAGTAATTTATGTCCAGGAGTCAGTGGAGCCTGTCGCAGGCCAGGGCTGAAATGTTACTACGAGGGATTCCTATGAAGGTCATTGCCCTGCTCTTGTCGCTGTTAAGTGTTGTCTGTAAATGGCGTCCCCATTGGAGGCGTCCCCTTGTTCTCCTGGTTTCTTTGGAGGGAGAAGGACGCACGTTTGAGAAGCTGAGTTGGGAAGAGCAGTGGGCTTCTTCTGAGCCACTCCCTTGCAGTGGCCCTGGAATCTATAAAATCTAACCTCAGGTCACCCACAGATGAGAAAGGGAGATCCAGGGTGGACTGGTGCTGGAATGGCTGTGAGGGATCTGTGGGTAAGGAGGACAGGAATTGGGCATCCCTCTTTGGGGAGGGATGGAAGAAAAAATGGCTCCAAAGACTTTGTCTGTGAATTAATTTGAATCAAGTGTCAGATATGACTGGAATAGTGTTCTGGGGATAAGGTAACAGAGTATCTCTTTTAAGAGCATGAAAAGAGGAGAAGAGATAATGGAGAAGACGCTGGGCTAGTGAGTAGATGAACCACTGAACCCCTTCCTATGGGCCTTAGTCTCCCTACCTGTTAGTGGGCTAGTGAGACTTCACCATTCAGGGATGTAGGCAAAGCATGTTTAATAGTCCCATTTCTTGGATGAGGAAACTGAGGCTTAGAGGTCATACAGCTTCTATGTTCCAGACTTGGGTCTTTGGATAACCCAGTGCTCCATCCATTACCCAGCCTTGCATGCTGTTTATAGAAATTGTGGGACAAGCAGTCTCATGGGGTCATTTCCCCAGCAGAGGCCCAGCGGTCTCTCTCTGTCCCTCCATCATTGCAGAGCAAGTATTCCTCAGGAAGTTGTCAGGCTTCTTCTTTGTGGACAAAAAGAAGGGGAGAAGGAACCCCTTGAGAAAAGTTCTGTGTCCCTGAGGAGATTTGGCTGCTTGTGTGTGCTTTGCCTCAGCTCAGCCAGGCTAGGTTCTGTGAAGCGTCTGCAAGTGGGATCAACCCCATTCCTGCACCACGGGGTCCCTTGTCAATGGCTTCCTTTCAGCTCCATTTCCACTTTCCACATTGAGTCTGGGGTCTCTGGCCTGAAACGTGATCAATACACCCTTGGCTGAGTGCTGCAGTTTTCTTTTCCTCCCAGATGAGGACTACATTTCAATTTACTTGAAGGTCCTATGAGGGGATGAAAAATAAAGGATGGAGGGACTTCCCTGGTGGTCCAGTGGTTAAGACTTCATGCTCCCAATGCAGGGGCCCAGCTTCGATCCCTGGTCAGAGAACTAGATCGCGCATGCTGCAGCTAAGATCCCGCCTGCCACAACTAAGACCCAGTGCAGCCAAATAAACATTAAAAAAAAAAAAAGGATGGAGTGGGGAACTTCCGTGCCAACCCAAGCCAAATGAGGCCCCACAGCTGTGAGCTGAGCCTGCTCTGGGCACAAGGTCCCATGGTCACATCACAGGAGCTGGGCAATGTCCACTGTGCAGAGGGATGCTGACAGCTTGATTTCCTCTGTGGCCTGGGCTTCTAGAAAATATCACTTAACCAAGCTTGTACCCTCAGGTTCCCTTGGCAGAATTCTGGGAAGCAGGTAGGACCTGGATGATCACTCCCATTTCACAGATGAGGAGATGTGGCTCAGACAGGGAGAGTGGAGGGGACCAGAAGCTGGCCTTTGGGGCCCTCATGTGGGGCCCTTTCTGCTGCATCTCTGTCCACCCCACCCTCAACAGCAGGTGCAAAAGGGGTTGCCCAGATGCACAGGGCTCTGGGGCTCCTGACCAGATGCTCCCTGAGCAGGGTTGGGGGAGGAAGTGTCCCTCTAATGAGCACTGTCTGCAAGAGCATCCCCATCACAAACTATATTGGTTTTTATTTTTATGGGGAGATCTGTAAAAGGGATACATGTTTATTTTGAAATGTTGGGAAAATAAGGCAGAAAGGGGGGCGATTTCTCCTGTCGCTCCTGACTGTCTGGCGGTCCTTTCCCTGCCTGTTTCTCTTGACTGTGTTCCTCTCTATTGCTGACTAATGACCTGCACCCTCCAGAGTCAGATAGACTGGGTCCAACTCTCGGGCCCACCACATTCTAGCTCTGTGACCTGGGGGAAGTTACCTCACTTCTCTGAGCCTCCATACCTTCATCTATAAAAGAGGAATAATAATTAGTGTGACTGTTGAGGTCATCCAGACTGGGACACGGCATTGGTACAACAGGCATAAACCAGGACTGTCTTGGAATACCAGGATGTACAGGCACTTAGCGGTAAGAGGAGTAGCTATTCATGGGTTATTGGAAATAATAAAATGCATGGAGCAACTAGCACAGAGCTGAGAGTCCAAGTTCTCCGTGTAAGAGCTTTACTCTTATTACTGTGCATTCTCTTCATCTCAGGGCCTGTTGTGACCTTCTTTTGAGACTGAGGGACAATAAATGGTCTGAGCTGGGACTTCTCACCTTTCACACATGCATATTCTACACAATATTGGTATTTGACTTCTCTTCGAAGGTTGGGCTTTGGGAATGATCCTGATGGCTCTGAAGCCCTCTGACCATAATGGAATGAGGTGATATGTAGTCACACAAGGTTATTAGCCAATATCCTGGAGAGCAAACATCTCTGAATTGGGGATGAAGGTCATATTTGTAGGTTTATTCCTCCAGCTTCCCCTGCTAATACCTTCCACTGCTTACTATAAGATGTAGAATTTTAGGGTGATGACTGGGTGGTGGGAGAGATGGTGTTGCTCAGAGAGAGGTGAAGCCTAGACAACCCTTCTGGAAAACTCACTCCTGGGAGTTTGCCTCGGGGGTGATCACATCTGCTCCTGGAGGCTGGGATTGGACAGCCAGTCTAGTCTGTCCTGACGTCATACCCTAGAGCATTCCAGGGAAGCTACTGAGGGGTCCTGGTAATTCAGAAAAAGTCACAGAAGAACATCAAGACAATCGGGGATGCCGCCGTCCCTGGATGTTGTTAACTGCCGTTAGCATTTCAGGCCAGGTCTTCTAGTCTGATGGGAGTGTGTGTGCGCTCCGTGGGAAGGAGTTTCATAGCTCAAGGTTGATGCACCCAGATGTACCTTTATTTTTCCTATAAGTGGGCTTTTTTTTCTTGTACCCCTGTTCTGCCTGATGCAGAACAATCAGTCTAGTTGTATCTTACCGAAGTCATTATTATTCTGGGACTTCTCAGTGACTTGAGGTTTTAGAGCTCGGTCACACTCAGGATTGCTCCCCCTGTCAGGGTTTCCTCTCTGTCCCACCCTCTAGGTCGACTCTAAGTGGTGGGGGGAGCGCTGTTTCTCTGCCTGGATCTCCATGGCCTACATGCCCCTTGCCCTTCTGGCCCAGCTGGGTGGGCCCCTTTGGGCTGAAACCCACTGAGTGTGGCTGCACCCGCCCCTGAGGGCCTTCCTGGCCACAAAACTCTGACTCATGACTTTTCAGTCAACCTGAGCGCCCCACTTGGGAAACGTGAGAATTTTCTGAATGCCCTGCCACGCAGTCAGGGGCTGCAAGAAACTGCATGGGGTGGTGGCTGGGGGTGCAGTACTGGTGTCTCAGGTCCGGAGGCACCACGTCTCTGTTCTGTTCTCCAGCGGCTGCCTCCCCACTGGTGTAGGCTCAGAGGCTGTCTGCTCTGGGGTGTCCACACTTACCTGGGGCTTTTAGCATTTCCTCCCCTCCTGTGAGATTGGACCCAAGGCAGGCAGGTGGCAGCATTCAGGGCTCTCCCGCACCAGCAACTGAGCTATATCTTCATCTGCAAAGTCCCCCTCCCCCTTCAGGCCCGAGTGCCTTTTGTCTCATCTGGGTGGGCAGGGGGTAACTGGTGGATGGTGCCCACCTGCTCACTTGTCCATCCTACACCTTGGGCCATGGCTCCTGAACTTAAAACCTAAGAACTTGGGTTTTTTTTTTGTTTGTTTTTTTGGCCATGCTCGCATGTGGGGTCTTAGTTCCCCCACCAGGGATCAGACCTGTGCCCCCTGCAGTGGAAGCGCGGAGTCCTAACCACTGGACCGCCAGGGAATTCCCTGGGACTTTTATTCTTTGGTCCTATTCTGACAACTACCCTCTTGGGTAATGGGAATGAGGTGGGGCATGACATGCTCTCATGGGAGGTGAAGGCATGGGGTAAAAGGGGTGCAGGGGAGACAATGAGAACAAACCAATTAATATTTCAAATTCATGTCTTATCACAGGGATATAAAAGTTAGGGCACTAGTGTATCTGGTTTATGAACTTCTTTTGACATCATGAATATTTACCACTGTCAGTATATATTCCTTCATAACATCGTTTTTAATGACTACACCACATTTCATTATATGTGAGTTTCCTAATGGAACCATTTCTCTACTGTTGGATGTTCAGGTCATTTTTATTTTTTTTTACTCTCAGAAAAAAAAGCCAGGATGAGTTTCCTTGGACATAATCTTGTGCAGATCTCTATTTCTTCAGAGTATACGAGGAGGTTGATTTTAACATAAACATTTGAGGATATTCCCACCTCATCCCTGCACATGCTCGTGTGCACGTTTCCACAGATACACAGACATGCACACATGCAGAGCCACACACGGGCCCGAGACTGTGTCCCACACAGAGCTTGGCACAGAGCAGCTGCTCCAGTGGAAGTGTTCATGGTCCTAAGAGAGTGGCAGACACTGGGCTGTGGAAGGGCAGAGGGGGAGGAATCAATTGGCTGGGAAGCTTGGCATGTTGGGGAGAAGGTGGCCCGGGAACTCGGCTTTGAAGGAACAGGAAGGTAGAGAAATGGAGAGTCCAGGCAGAGGAAATGGTGTGGCCAAAGTCCTGCAGGTGGGACAGCGTGTGTTTAGGAAAATGCAAGGAGCTTGTGGAAGGGGAAGGTGGGTGCAGAATTGGAAACTGTCCAAGGAGAGAGATGCCCCCAACCCCCAGTTCTTGCCTGACTGTGAAAATTCTCTAGCTGGGTGTGACCCGGCTGCAGCAGGAGGCTGGGTGAGTAGAGTTGTCAGATAAAACACAGGACGCCCTGTTAAACTTGAATTTCAAATAAAAATGAATAATTTTTTTTTTACCGTATGTCCCAAATAAGCATATATTTATATTTACAAAATTCTTCATTGTTTATCTGTTAATTCAAGCTTAACTGGGCTTCCTGTGCTTTTACTTGCTAAATCTAGCAACCCTATATGTAAAGAATGCAGTAATGCTGTGGCGGCAGAGGCGTCATTACCATTTTTTGGGCCATTGCTTCATGAGCAAAGACAGATTGAAGTGTGTGAATCCCCACCGCACCTAAATGCAGATAAACATGACGAGCGGTAATGGCTCCAGAGGAGCCAACGGGAGCATTTCCAGAAGCAGGTGAGTGATGGGTGTGCTAGAAATGAGCATCTGGGCGCTGGAACTCAGGCCTCACCTGCCATCCCTGGAGTGCAAGGTTCCCAAGGGGGTCTCTTCTGCAGGAGTGAGGCTCAGGTATGGAGGAACAAGGCTGGAGGCAGTGATTGCGTTCCCAGCCTCACCCACTTAAGGTCCATTCTGCTAATAAGGGGCAGCGTTTTAGCAATATTATGAGAGGTTGGTGTGGGAGGCTGGCCTGGAGCCCAACTTCTATTTGGAACCCTGTTTCTCTGGCGATGGGGACTCTGTGGTCCTAGACTAGAAGGAAAGATGGAGGCCTCAGAAACATTCCAGCCCTGGCTGCAGTGGTCTCTGGGCCATTGGCTCATGGGCCATGGGCAGTGGGGAAGAGAAGGAGGGGGGAGGACATGCATATTAAAGGAAACTGGGGAGTGATAAAGAAGGTGAGCTCCCCTTCATATCTTCTCTCCAGCTACCAGACCCCCCAGGGGAGGAAGTATCATTTACTATGTACTTTGGGTACATTATCTAGGGTAATTTTCCAACACTTGTTTGGTGTTATTCCATTTTATAGAGGTGGAAACTGAGGCTCAGAGAGATGAAATAACCTGCTTAAGGTCATACAGTTCAAAAACAGCAAAGTCAGTACTTGACCTATGTCTTCGTACTCCAAAGTCTTGGTTCTTTTTTCTGGGCCACATTGGAAATAACTCCCTGGGAGCTCCCATCAGGGGCCTCAGGACCTGACTTCAAGATTCCATATTCCTGACTCTCTGAGCTGCCCACAACTCCTTATCCAGACTGTCCCAGGATGGACCAGTCACTCACTTATCCACCAAGGCACTTGCTCTGTGGGTGCCAAAGATGGTAGCTATTTTCATGTTCCCAGGAGGGGCTCAGTGTTGCTGCTACTTTTTCCCAAAGCTTACCTGCACCCCTTTCACCCCAGATTTACTGTCTCTGGACTCGCTGAGCCTTGGTTTGCATCTGCTCATGAGCGCCCTGGAATTATTGGTGAACCCAAGTGGAGTCACCCATGGGGTACGGGGTGGGGTGAGAACTAAGTCTGTTCTCTCTTCCTCTCCGGTGCTCCAAATGTGTCCATGGAAGAGAGAGGGGTGAAAGCTTCATAGGCTCTACCGAGCTACAGCAGTCCAGGCAGGAAGAGTTGGTGACAAGACATCCACTTGCATAAATGCTGATTAGTCCAGACAGGGCTGGACTCCTGGGCTGTTTAATATCTGATGCCTCAAGGAAGCGATGGTAGAATGCTGGCTGCTATAACAAACAAACCTCCAAATATATAATGGCTCAAACACAACATTTATGTCTCACTCCTGTAAAATACTAGACAGGTGTTCTGACAGGTTGTAGGGTTGCCAGATAAAATATGATACCTAGTTAAATTTGAGTTTCAGATAAACAACAGATAATTTTTTAGTCTAAGTAGGTTCCAAATGATAGCTATTTACCCAGTGATCCTAAGAGCCCAGAGCAGTTACAGAAACGTGACTGGGGTTGCCTCTCTCCCCAGTTTGTCCCCAACATAGTATACTGAAAATTATTCATTGCTTATTTGAAATTCACATGTGACTGGGTATTCTTGTTTTTAGGCAACTCTAGATAGGTAGGTGGTCCTCCTTCCATGCTGGTTCAGGGACCCAGCCTCCATAACCTTCTGGACCTGCCACTTTCAACCTTGGTGTCCAAGGTCACGACACTTATTTGCATCAAACTGGTAAGAGTGGAAAGAGCCCGGAGAGTCCTGTGGGGAGGTTCTTATGGGCCAGAGCTATAACTAGAGAAGACAGCTCTGCTGTCATTCCATTGGCTAGAACCATGGACGTGGCCACGCCCAATTGCAAGGAAGGCTGGGAAATGTAGTCTAGATTAAATGCTCAGGAGCGGTGGAAAGAGGTTTCCTGAGCAACTGAGCAGTCTCCACCATTTAAAAAAAAAAGGCTTTTAAAAGAAGGTGCCGGGACTTCCCTGATGCCTCAGTGGTTAAGAATCCGCTTGCCAACGCAGGGAACACGGGTTTGAACCCCGGTCCGGGAAGATCCCACAAGCCGCGGAGCAACTAAGCGCGTGTGCCACAACTACTGAGCCTGCGCTCCAGAGCCCGAGAGCCACAACTCCTGAGCCCACGTACCACAACTGCTGCAGCCCGCATGCCTAGAGCCCGTGCTCCGCAACAAAGAGAAGCCACGATAATAAGACCGCACACCGCAACAAAGATTAGCCCCCGCTCGCCGCAACTAGAGAAAGCCCGCTCACAGCAACGAAGACCCAACGCAGCCAATAAATAAATAAATTTATTTAAAAAAAAATAATAAAATAAAAGAAGGTGCATTTTCTAGGCTCATCTTTTTAAGACTGCAGCTTTACTTAAGCAAACATGCACTCCAGGAGGGAACAGACCCGTGCCTGGGTTTGTTGATGACAGTCCTTTCCTCTGCTTCCCTTGCAGAAAACAAACAAACAAAACATTTATTTCTTCTATGTTGAAAATAGTTTTTTTCTAGACAAAGTCCTGGTAATGGATTGTCAACTTATATATTCTTAAACAAGCAGCAGGAGGCAGAGTCATAACTGAATCTTGGCATCCAAGACCTGGGATGGATCCTAGTAGAGCCTGGTGCCACCTACTAGCTGTGGAATCTTGGGAAAATTACTTAACCTCTTTGAGCTGCAGTTTCATCTCTGTGAAATGGGGCTAATGGCATTTACCTAATGGGTTTCTGGGAGGACACAGCCTGGTCCAACACAGATGTGATCTTACTGTTCCTGTCCCCTCCATGTTCCTGTAGCAGGGACCTGGCTTGATCCTGAGCTGAGCCCATCTGGGTGACTGATTAGAGGGTCCTCCAGGAATCTGCCTGTGTACTGAGGAAGCCAGGCTGACAAACTCAGCATGGCAATAGGCCTGGAATCATTAGCAAGGAGGAGAATCTGTCTGAGAACTTTTCTCCTTGTCCAAATCCATCATGGACTCCTGTCTGGGGCCTGTGAGGAGGGAGTTACAGTGGGTAAACATGGAAAGGCCTGTTCTAAAAAAAACCTCTGCAAATCATTGGAACACAAGCCTCCTTGCAACACAAAACTGGGGGAGAGGCAATCCCCACATGGACACAGACAGGCTGTGGACCCCCTAGAATGTTCTGGCACATCCATTGTGGAGGTGGTGCCTCCCAGTGGACGGTGGCATAAAGGTGGCTCCGAGGCAGCAGTGTGTGTTCTCCTGTGACTTGGCAGGAGCTGAAGGAGGGGATGAAGTGGTAGCTGATAGGACTTGCTGGTAAAAACACATGAGTTTTCCAGAACTAATTAAGGAGGTGCTGGAAGCAGCTAGATGTTTGGAGTTATCAGGCAGAGTGGGCACCCTGGTTATCAGTAGTGATGTGTCTCCATTTTAAACCTAGAGTTGGGACTTTCCTGGTGGTCCAGTGGCTAAGACTCTGTGCTCCCAATTCAGGGGGCCTGGATTCGATCCCTGGTCAGGGAACTAGATCCCACATGCCGCAACTAAAGATCCCAAATGCAGCAACTAAAAATCCTGCATGCCGCAACTAAGACCTGGCACAGCCAAATAAATAAAGAAACAAATATTTAAAAAAAAACAAAAACAGTTCATGTGACTAAAGTAACCCAGGGTACACCATTTTCATCAAAACACTCTAAAAATGTGGTATATATATATATATATATATATATATATATATATGTATGTATATATGTGTATATATATGTATATATGTATATATGTATATATATATATATATATACACACACACAACGGTGTACATTAAATATACACAATGGAATATTATTCATCTATAAAGAAGGAGGAAATCTTGCCATTTGTGACAACATGGGTGGATCTTGAGGGCATTATGCTAAGTGAAATAAGTCTGGCAGAGAAAGACAAAGAGTGTATGATTTCACTTATATGTAGAATCTGAAAACAAAATAAAACAAAACAGAAAATGAACTCGTGAATACAGAGAACAGATTGGTGGTTGCCAGAGGCGGGCGTGCGTGAAATGGATGAAGGGGTTTAAAATGTACAGACTTCCATTTATGAAATAAATAGGCCCTGGGGATGTAATGTACAGTATGGTGACTATTGTTGGTAACACTATCGAATATTTGAAAGCTGCTGAGAAAGTAGATCTTAAAAGTTCTCATCACAAGAAAAAAAAATTGTAACTATGTGAGGTGATGGATGTTAACTAAACTTACTGTGATGATCATTTCACAATACATACAAATATCAAATCATTATGTTGTACACTTGAAACTAACATGTTATATATCAATTACATGTCAATTTAAAAATTCATAAGTATTTTAAAGAAAAAAAAGAATAACTCCAACTACATTTCACTGCATTTTGCATGGGCGTGTCCTCCCACCTCCCACCCAACGATTGATTTGCCTTCCCCTTTGTGGGGAAGTCTGTGCCCTTCAGTGGAAAATGATTTGGCATCTTTGATTTAGACTCACTTCTCCATTCTTTTCCTGACTGCATCCCACACCCCTCTGATTATGGAAAGATTGTCTTCTGGTCTCTGAATCATTAATTTTGGTTGTGTAGCTCTTGCCTGGCAGAGTTTTTTCTGCTCTGAAAAACTCTGATTGTAAATAGTTCAATAATACATGTCCTCCTGAGTTTAAGACTTGGGCCTATGTAATTGGAAATCTGGATGGGAAGCAAGTTAAAGCTGATGCCATAAAGACAGTAAAATAATTAATCACTTTGCTCCGTTTAATAGATTCAAGGGCACAGGAACAGCCTTGTGGCCAGGGTGAGTCCTCAGGAGTGGCACTTGCTGTCATGAGCTTGCCAGGTGCTGGGGGGAAGGGCCCCAGAAATCAGCACCAGGGATCGGAGGATGGGGCCACCCCAGGCTGTGCCCCCAAAGCTCACTGAGGCCCTGCTTGTAAAGCTGTCAAGCGTCTGTCACCCTCTGTTCCTCCCTCCCTCTGCCAGTGGCTTCCTGTCCCTGGATTCTGGTGTAGTGTGTATGTCCTCGTGCGCACACCAGCCTAGTCCAGCCCACCTGGCTGACCCCCTGGATGCGGTGCTCTGATTGGGATAATCTCTGTGCAGCTCACAGAGGACTTTTACATCCATTCTCTTGTTCTATTCTCACAAGGCTCTGTGAAGCAGGCAGAGCAGTTATTCTTTCCCTCTCTGCTTGTCCTAAGGGAAAACGGATGCTTGGCTGGGTTCTGGGGGAAATGGTCCACTTCACATGTATCTTTCTCAAAGTCACACCGCTAGTTGGTGGAGCCAGGTCTTGCATTCCCATCTGGGTGACTCCTCAGCCTGTGCTGTCTTGGCTCTGCCTCAGTGGCTCCCTGAGGGACCAGGAGCACAAGAGTGTGGGCTTGAGGGAGGCTGCTCCGAGGGCAGAGACCAGCAGCAAACTGGGGGAGCTAATGTTATTTTTGCATTTGTAATGGGCCAGGCACTATTCACTATTCAGCCACTTTGTCATATATTTCTCATTTATTCTTCAAATCACACTTTGAGGTAGCTGCTGTTATTGTCCCCATTTTGTAGATAAAGAAACTGAGGCACAGAGAGGGTGGGAAACTCGTGCAAGGACACACAGCTAGTAAGTAGTAGAGGTGGGATTTGAACCTGTGTTCATAACCATTGTACCCTGTGAGCTCCCTGGAAAACTGTAACTTGAGGCTGGGTTGTTCTCTTACTTGACTTAGTGTTTCAGTGTCGAGCCCAGGGCCTGGCACAGAGAAGGGGTTCACAAGATGTTTGTTGGAGGGCTGAAGAGCCCGGCTTGGTGGGGTCCAGCTGCCTCTGTACTGGCCAGCTTCTCCCCATCTCCATTCATTTATTCCTAACACAGTGAATCCTGATCTGGGTCGGGGCCCATCCTAGCACTGGGGGACAGTGGTGGACGAGCTCATCTGCTTCTGTGCAGGCAGGTGGAGTGCAGTGGGCAGATAAAGATAAAGCAGTGTGGAGAGTGCACTGATGGGAGCACCATGGGTGCCTGAAGAGGGCCATCTGACCCAGTCTAGGGCAGGCAGCAGGCCAGATGTGGTGGGAAGGGGACAGGCCTGTTGGGTGGAGAGGACAGTATCAGCAAAGACCTCAAGGCAGGACACAGCATGGGGCAAGCGAGAGCCACTTTCTGCTAAAGGAGAAAGTTCAGGGTAGGGGGTAGCAGGGGATCAGCGGGAGAGGGTTAGGGCCTTGGGTGCCAGGGTTAGGGCCCTTGATTTTCTCTAAGTAAGGGTCCTGACCCGATGAGGTTTTAGGAAGCCGGGTCTCGAAAGGGACTGGAGGTCGGGAGGCCAGCGAGGAGAGAGAGGGCAGCCACGGGAGCTCAGGCAGTGGCTGTGCAGGAGGGACAGAAGGGGGTATGCTGGGGCCTCACTTGACTTATAAACATGTTCATCCCTCCCCAACCCCTACCTGTGCCAGGGCCAGTTTTCGGCTTATTCTGCGGGTTGTAAGTGAGCTCTGGCGAGGGGCCCAAAGGGATGCATTTGAGACCCACAACCAGCTCCTGCCTTTCAGACCCTCTTGCCCGATGAGAAGGGCAGCTCTTCCCTTGGCCTTTTTGGTACTTGGTGCCTGAGCCTATCCAAGGTGACTTCTGGAGTGAGCCACTGGGCAAGCAAAAAAGGGCGGTTGGAGGTTGGAGACGCCCCCAGGCAGCGCAGGCAGTATGGGAGGAGGCCCCGGAGCTGAAATGAGCTGGCCACATCAGGGCTGAGCAGTAGGCTGCAGGGGAGGGCCCAAGCCGAGGGCAGACGAGGGCAGGCAATGCAGGACTCCTTTGGCTGTTTCTAGGGGTTTAGATTGTTTCCAAAGGACACTGGGAAGCCTCTGAAGATTTTTACAGGGAAGGAAAGGCCATGTGTTTTCAAAACAATCACTCTGACTTTGTGTGTAGAATGGATTGGGGAAGAGCAAGAAGATTTTTATTGGGGTGGCCTAGTTTTCTTCTTCCTGGTAACTGGTAACTAAAGGGAATTTGAGAGGAAGCAATGTTTAGAACCTCGAGCTGAAGGGCACTGCATCAGAGGAGGCCCAGTTTAGCCCCAATCCTCTCCGGAAATATATGAGCTCACTTGCGGCACGCAACTTTCAGGACTCATATATCAGGAGTGGAGAGAGGAGAGAAAGGACACGGACTGTGTCAAAAGCCACCCAGGCCTTCTGCCCAGGTGCCCCCCACATCCCAGTGCATTCCTTGGGTCCTGTCTGAGGCCTGTTTTCCTTTCCTATTACAATCCTCCCACCCAATTTCCCCAGCTGGGTTCTTCTCCAATCCTGGGCAGCTGTGGGACAGAATTCAGACGCCTGGGTTCCTCCATTCCCTTGTTGTAAGCCCCCAGCCTCTTGCTTTGATGTTCTGGTTTCTGAGAGGCATTTGCCTACCAGAAATCTGGTTACCTGGACCCATAGTTGAAACAGGGTCCAAACAGTCCACAGCAAGTGAAAAATATCCTGTCCAGCTGGCCAGCTGTGGTTGGACAGGAGGCTGAGTTGATGATGACCCTCCAGATTGTGGAGACAATGACAGCAGGGACCGGTCAGTTTCTACTTACCGCTGCATTCCCAGCACCCTGCCTGGAATGTAGCGGGTCCTTGGGAAATATTTGCTGTATGGAAGACGCTTTTACCATGTTTTCCTAACTCTAAGGTATCATCAACTATAAGAAACACTGTCAATTCACTTATAACTTTTCAGGAAATACAAAAGGTACACATGACATTAATTACGCACATCCATTGTAAGATGCATCCTGTTAATAGGAATGCTAAAATGTGAAGAAAACCAACACATGCATTTGAGAATCAGGAACTTGTGTGATCATAATCACTCTTCCATGAACCAGTTTGCACACCAACTCCTGTGGCTAATTCAGCTGTGCAGGGCCCATTGTTTTTCCTTCTCCTGCCAGTGCTTGCTTTTATGTAGCCGCATCCCCAGGCCTGTGGATTGCTCGAGCCCAGGTTTCTTTCCTCCAGAAAGTAGCCACGGCCCCCGGTCAGCGGTTGTGCGCAGATGAGCTCCCGGTGCTATCTTGCCGTGACTTTGTAAATGACCAGCTCCACAACATATTTTCTTTGGAGTTTTATAGGAGTAATGGAAGTGACATAAAACTGTGCAGCCAGATTCAAATGAAAGAACAAATGTACTTGGCCGAAATGAACAATTATAGGAAACAAAGGGAAAATAACGATTAAAGATCTTTCATTACAGCCAGCTAATTATCATGAGTTCTGGACTTAACTGTTCAGGCATAGAATTAAAAACCTTAATTATATTGTCACCTTTGTCTCTCAGCTCCCATTGCCACAAATGAATCCATTTACTGTAAGTGCCGCTGATGAGCAGAAATTGATGGCAGTCCCAGCGAGGTGGGAGGGGGGCCCGGGAGTGGAGGGGGTGTGCACCAGGCAGCATGACCAGGCCCGCACAGCTGGGAGGCATCTGCATTCCAGGACATTATAAATTAGAAACACTTTTAATGAGACAAATACAGGTTTGATGGATTTTATGATTTCTTCTCTCCTTCAAACCTCTGGCCTCTCGTTAAGTGATTGCGTTAATGGTCTTTGGAGACAGGCTGTGTGTGGAAGGACAGGGGGACTTCCCCTGCCAGGGCACTGAAAGGCTCTTCTCTGAAAGCAAGACAATTCCCGGCTGTTCTTCCAAATGGGAGCGTTTTAAAGCCCAGAGCAGTGAGTGGAAACATGAGATTACTTTGAGAGCGAGGGAAATTGGAAAAGAAAGCTGCAGGAAGGTTGGGGAGATAAAATCCTCAAACTAGCCAGTTGCTTGGTTTGAGGGAGCAGCTCAGTGAGAGAAGCCAGGCACAGCTACCGGAGTGGTCTGGTGGCCAATTCCTTGACTTCAGGGTGGGTAGGGTGCAGCTTGGGAGAGAGGAGCCCTAGAATTATAATCAAATGTAGTACAGATCTTCCTCAATTTACGATGGGGTTACGTCCCAATAAACTCATCATAAGCTGAATATATCATTAAGCCAAAAATGCATTTAATACACCTTACCTACCGAACAGCATAGCTTAGCCCAGCCTACCTTAAACGTGCTCAGAACACTTAAATTAGCCTACTATTGGGCAAAATCATCTAATACAGAGCCTATTTCATAATAAAGTGTTGAATATCTCATGTAATTCATTGAATACTTCACTGAAAGTGAAAAACAATGGTTGCCTGGGTACAGAATGGTTGTAAGTGTATCAGTTATTTACCCTCGTGATGGTGTGGCTGACAAGGAGTTGAGGCTGCTGCTGCCCAGCATCAGGAGAGAATATCATACCATATGTGGAAAAGATCAAAAAGTTGAAGTACAATTTGTATGGAATCTGTGTAGCTTTCTCACCATTGTAAAATAGAAAAACCGTTAAGTCGAAACTTCATAAGTTGGGGACCATCTGTATAGTGGTTATGGACACAAACTCAGGAGCCAGACTGCCTGGGCTTGAATCCAGGCTCCATCTCTTTCTGTATGACTCTGGGCAAATTACTTAACCTCTCTCTGCCTTGATATCTTCATCTGTAAGGTGGAGCTATTGACAGTACCTACCCAAGGATTAGAAGACTTAATATGTATAAAGCACAGGACAGTGCCTGGAATATCGTAAGAGTTACGTAAGTGTCACATATACCAAGTAAAAAACAGCCTAGAACTTATTTTTTTTAATTTTTATTTATTTATTTATTTTTAAATAGTAGGTCCTTGTTGGTTATCTATTTTATTTTATCTTTTTTTTTTTGTTTTTTTTTGTTTTTTTATGCGGTACGTGGGCCTCTCACTGCTGTGGCCTCTCCCGTTGCGGAGCACAGGCTCCGGACACGCAGGCCCAGCGGCCATGGCTCACGGGCCTAGCCGCTCCGCGGCATGTGGGATCTTCCCAGACCGGGGCACGAACCCGTGTCCCCTGCATCGGCAGGCAGACTCTCAACCACTGCGCCACCAGGGAAGCCCCAGTTATCTGTTTTAAATATAGCAGTGTGTACATGTCAATCCCCGACTCTCAGTCTATCCGTCCCCGCCTCCTTCCCCACCCCGGTAACCATAAGTTCATTCTCTTAAGTCTGTGAGTCTAAAAACAGCCTTGAATTTAAATATTGTCTCCCACTTAATGACAGTGTTACCTTGGGCATGTTACTTAACCTCTCTGAGCTTCAATTTCGTCTATAAAATGGGAGGAACCACCATGTGTACTTCAGAATTTACACTGGGGAGCCAATGAGAAATGGCGGGGTACAGCTGCTATACACTATTACTGTGTCAGCACCAGCTCTGCTATGATTGGATTTCGGGGCTGTGAGGAGAAAAGGCAGGTACACAGTCAGACAGAAAACCTAAAATTAGCTGAAAGCCATCTGCTGACACATCAGTGGCTGGGTAGGGGTTGCTTCATCTTGGGTGGGGATGTTTCTGGAGGCAGGCCCTAGGCGCATAGTAGGAGCTCAGGTGGCACGGTTGTTCTGACTGGAAATGAGTTGAGGTCTCTGGCCCTCCTGCGTATCTGGGGAGGGGGTGCAGGCCAGCCTTGGTGGCAGCACTCCTATCTCGTATCTTTGGGAGAGTCGGGAGCCTGTGTTGCCATGGTGACGTGGAGGAGTTAATGGGATGGAACTCCTCACAGGGCTGGTGGTGGAATGGCAGCAGTGGCTGCACGGTGTTAAGATGCCCAGAACAAAAGGGTGAGCACCTCGGCTGCCCAGGGTCATGGCCAAACCCAGCTTGTGGGGAGTTCAGGCTCTGCTGCCCAGAGAGCAGGAATGAGATTCGCTGCTGGCGGCCTTTCCTCCTGTGTCGGGCTGCCCCCTCCCCCTCCCCCCTCCCCTCCCCCCCAGGACAAAGACAAGGACAGGGAGGCAATGTCAGGCAGATGCTCAATAGGCTGGGCAGGTGGGGCTGGGGCGAACCAAGCAGAGACAGGAAACAAGAGGCAAGAGAGAAAATGCCCACGTGGGGTGCGTGTGTGAAGAGCCCCCCAACCCCATTCCTCAAGTGAAGGCCCCAGACAACTGGGTCCTATGGGTGACCAGGGGCTTTTATATCCTGTATCATACTTGTCTCTCCAAAAACCCTGGGGGTAACCGAAGTGAGGTTTATTATCTCCATTTTACTGATGAGCAAGCTGAGACTCAGTGAGGGGATGAGCCTTCCCCAGGGTCAGTGACAGAGCTGGGGTAAGACTGGGATCAGGTTCCATGTCTTTTTCCCTTAAAACCATGAGAACTGGAGTGACTGTGGGGTTGGCGGCAGGCTGAGCCCTGTGTTGCCCTTGCTCCAGGGCTTTCTGTCTTTGTGGCTCTGGCTTTCTGTGCAGAAGCCCAGGACTCTTCCTCAGGCCCCCAAACATGCCTCTGCCAACCAGGTGACTGCAGAGCTGCAGCTGCTCCATCAGGAGGTCCGGCCCCACCCCCTGAGCTGGCCCCCCGAGACTGACAGGGGGCGGGCGTGCTGGGGAAGAGCCGACTGGACAGCAGGAGAGAGCTAGTCCTCATTCTTCCTTCCCCGCTGAACTCCCTGTGTGACCTTGTATCAGCTTCGGGCCTCTAAGACTCAGCTTCCTCTTCTATAAAATGGGACAAACATGAGTTGCCTCTCACCTCACAGGTTGGCTGTGGATGTCAGGTTGTGAAGAGGCAGGAGCTGGAATGGATGGTGGCAGGTAGGGAGGGTTACCTGGTGCCACCACGGCCCCAGAAGATCAGAACCTGCCCTCCCGAGGACTCTTCCCCCTGGCTCTCCCCTGCTCTGCCCTACTGTTTACAAGCTCCTAAGACTGTTTCTGTTTACTGTTTCTCAGACTCCTAAGACTCTTGCAGATTTGAGTCTCTGTCAAATGGTCCTTCCATCTGTAACTCCCCGTCCCTGACCTCTCAATGCTGACTCCCTCTGTGGTGCTCTCCCAACCCCCGGGAACCGTCCCTCCTCTGTGTGCCACTGCTGCAGAATCATCTCTCAAGACAACCGAGATACTGTACAGCTCCGATTTCCCTGTTAATAGCCCCTCTCCTTGGTTAGACTAAGCTTCTGAAGGACCAGTGAGCGTTTGCTGAAAGCCCGATGCGTGTGGGCTGCACTGTGGTCCTCACTTTAAAGATGTGGAGACTGAGGCTCAAATTAGGCAAATGTTTCACCCTAGCGTCCCCTGGAGACAGAGGCCTCCATCTCTGGCCCCTGGTTCAGTGCAGAGCTTATCTCCCCCTTATTCATATGGTTGCCACTCTTGAGGCCAGGTAAGTTGGTGGGAGTGTACCTGTATGAATCAGGGTTCATTTAGTGGCACATAACACAAGTAACGTTAGCTGTTTAAGAAGAAGGGGATTTAAGTCAGGTCTCCAGAAAGGACTCTCAGAACAACACTGCAGACCAGCTGCCAGAGGAGCCCCTTCCTCTGCCACAGTCGGGAGACGGGGGAATGCGGGAGCAGCCACCAGCTATACCCACAGCAGAAAAGTAATGATGCCCAAGTTCTGCTACTTGGCATATGGGGACTCCTGCAAATACTGCTGCACCTGCTGAAGGAGCAGAAGCAGCAGGAGTACAGTCCTTGCCTCACCTTCACCTGCCAAATGCACTTAAGTGCATCTGATGGGCTGAACCTAAATCACACTGCACTAGAGCTACTTCAGTGCTGGAGCCAGTTACGACCTTTGGGGCTGGGGTTTCCCTGGACCCCTCCTGACCCACAGATGAGGAACTGATGCACAGAGAGGCAAGGTGAGCAGTGTGCCCCAGTAATGGGGACAGAGGCAAAATTCCCTTCTGTGACATGTGACCCCAGATGGCTATTGACCCCTCTAAGCCTCAGTGCCCTTGTCGGTAAAATCGCCTTCCTAACGGTGCCAACTCAAGGGTCATGATGAGGATTAAGAGAAACACAATCCACGCCAAGCAGTCAGCACAGTGCCCAGCACTCAGTATGGACTCAAAGAATATCTGCCTCGCTGTCATCACTGTCCGTGCTTCAAGCCCGTGTCCCTTCCGATGTGTCACAACCAGTGTGTCATCATTCCCTTGCCTCTCCTAGGAGAGGCTCAGGGCAGGGCTGCCCCTGAGCCCACGGAACCAACCATGTGTTAACCATTTAGATCCTGATTAGGGGCTGACCCTGGGGCCTGAGGAAAGGAATTTGCGAGCGAGCAAACCAAGCCAGGGCTTCTCGGCCTTGGCTGCACGTTGAGAAACACTGACTCCAGCTCCACTGGCAGAGATGGGATGTAATTGGTCCAGGATACAGGCCAGGCATCATGTTTTGTCTATTATTTATTTTACGGCTGCCCAGTGATGCTAACATGTAGCGGGGGCTGAGCCACACTGGACAAGGTGCTTTGCTGCAATCTGACTGGTTAGGACAGAGTAATAAGGCCCTTACATCTTACCTGTGTCTATGCTTGGCTTCTCAGAATCCTTGCAGGATAGGAATTAAGATCCCCTTTTTATGGATGAGGAAACTGAGGCTTGTGGGCTCTGGGTGACCCTGACCCATGCTCCTGGGAGGGCTGTGAGGAGATAGAGGAGGGAAACTCTTGTGGTCTTGCTTTGTTAAAATCCCTAGGAGGAATTTCCAGAAATAGAGAATCTTTGTCTAGATCCATTTACCTCCTGCAGGAGCTGAGGGATTGGACTGTCTGGAGGGAGCCAGGCTGCTGTCTTGCCTTCCTCTGATCCCAGCCAGCTCTTGTCTCCTGCTGCAGGGGACATGGAAGGACCCTACATGACTTCCATGGGGTCATGGAAGGGCCCTGCCATTCTTAGAGGCAGCCCTCAGCCTGCCCAGGCCCAGGCAGACAGGCCTGTAGTGGAAAGGAAAGCATTTCTACTTGGAAACAAGTGTAGTTCTTTCTAGGGGACCCTCTGTGTGGTGGCTTCTTGAACCCAGGTGTCCCCAGAGCAGGTTGTCACATGGGCTTGGCCCTAAGATAGGCTGCTTGATGCTCCCAGTGAGGGTTTCACCTCTCGTCCCATGACTGGGGCACATTCATCACATCGAGTGCCTCAAACATTGAAAGAGATGGGATTATAGATGGTGCCAGGAGAAAAATGGAGATTTAGCTCACGCGTAAATAAATTTATCTATTCCCAGGCCCAGGTCGGACAGCACTGGCTAGAGGAAGTCGTTTATCTCTTTGAGGGATGATTTTAGAAATACAGTCATGGATGTGTCAGTACTGTGCTTTCCAACTTCGAGGTGAGTTAGGAAGAGCCAACGTATCTTCCTTTGCCACTAGAAGACAGCAGGAGGCCCCACGGTGACCAACTGCTCTGCCTGACAGCGGGGGCCAGGCATCGGGTGCTAATTACCACAGGCTCTTCTGAATTCGAGTCTGTGTTGTTCCTCTTCACTTCCTTTTGATTATCTGAGGGCAATTTTGAGAGAGCTGGGGCCGAATTTAAGCAGAGCTGGTGCGCACATAATTACGTCTTCTCTCTGGGCTTAAATGGCTCTCTAGAAAATAGGCCTTTTTATTTATCTTCTCTCCTCTCCTTAAATTGTAGCCCAGCCCGAAAGGCATGGATTGATTGTGCATTTCCTTTGCCTTGGAGTGAGCCCGTTTATCACTTCTGTGGTTCTGGAAATAGGAGAGGAGGTAGGGATGCTGGGGACACGGCTCCTCCCACCAGCCTTTCCAGCCCACTCAGACCAAAAGCAGCTCTGCCTCCAACACTTTTTTTTTTAGTTAAATAAATAAATAAATTTTTGGCTGCTTTGGGTCTTCATTGCTGCACACAGGCTTTCTCTAGTTGCGGCGAGTGGGGGTTACTCTTTGTTGCAGTGCACAGGCTTCTAATTGCGGTGGCTTCTCTTGGTGCAGAGCATGGGCTCCAGAGTGCGCGGGCTTCAGTAGTTGTGGCACGCAGGCTCAGTAGTTGTGGCTCGCGGGCTCTAGAGCACAGGCTCAGTAGTTGTGACGCACAGGCTTTGTTGCTCCGTGGCATGTGGGATCTTCCCGGCCCAGGGATCGAACCCTTGTCCCCTGCATTGGCAGGTGAATTCTTAACCACTGTGCCACCAGGGAAGTCCCTACCTCCAACTCTTGATTTTTAAAGAAGACACTTACAGTTTGCCTTGGGCCTGGTAGAGGCAAGATATGTGTGGTGGGTAACTGGAGTTTTTCTTTATTTCCTTGTAAGTGGTTGGACCTTGGCCCCAGAACAGGTGCTGTGAAGGGTCAGTTTAGATGAAATAGGCTGCACCCATTAATCTCCTGGCCACAGGTGGGAGGTGGAGTCAGAACAAATGCGTCCTGGGCCCAGGAGGGGAGGCCACGCCCACATGCACTGTCATCAGTTGGGGACCTAGGAATTGCATCCTGGGACAATGATCTTCACCTGACTTCCCATCTGGCACTTAGTGCCAAAGCTGGGAGCAGAAGCTGGGTCACTGACACTCCCTACAGCATCCTTCCAGTCTCTCCTTCATCTCGACTTTGTCAACTTGTTAACTCCTTGACAACATCTGGGGGGAGGATCGGAGAGACAGAGCCCACCCTGTGCCTCGGCTTGTGCCCCTCGCTGATACAGGTGGCCCTGCAGGCAACATGCCCCACTCAGGGCACTATCAGTGGACGTCGGGTCAGAGTAAATAACACCCGCTAACTTGAACTGTTACTCTGTACACGGCCCTGGGCCAAGTGCTGCACCTCTGTTGACATCCTCCCTGCAGCTCTGCGACATGGTACTGCTATTATCCCCACTATCCAGATGCAAACACTGAGGCACCGAGAGGTGATGTAACTGGCCTGTGGCCACACAACTAGTGAGCAGTGAAGCCAGGATCAAACCCAGGCTACCTGGTGCCTCAGCTTGAACTCGTAACCACCATTCCAGGGAGTGCTGGGCCCAGCCTGTGCTGGGCCTTGGGGGATGTTTCCCGGGGGTCCCACAGCCACTGCCCACTTATCTCCCTCCTGGCCACATTCCAGCCTCTCCATTGGATGCCATGCCTGTGGTGTGGCCCATCCAACCACCCTCCACTCAGCCTGCAGGGACCATTCCAACACAGAGGCTCCCCACGCGTCCCTCCCTACCCCACTTTTATGGCTCCTAGTTGTCTGAATCTGGGTCCTCCTGACCCTTCCAGTCTGATCTCCCACCACATCTTTTATGAGTCCTAACCAGCCAAACAGCAGGGTTCACCACCTTTTCTGTACGTGTTTCCCCACCTCGGAGTCTTCATCCAAGCTGTTCTTCCTGCCTGGATGCCTGTTTTCTTTCCCCATCTAGCTCTCAATTCCATCACAGCTTCTCAGGCCCCGCACGTGGCAGGTGCACACCAACTGGGCGCTCTGTGTGAACGTTGCTTTGTTTGTAAAGGAAGTTTTTTTGTTTATCATTTTGGATCCTAAAAAGAATTCAAGTTCATTTAAGAACACTTGGAAAATACAGACAGTCTCTCAGAAGAAAGTAAAAAATACCCTGGAATCCTACATCTGCTGTTAATATTTTGATGTATATCTTTTCAATTTTTTTCTTTCATTTTTTAAAAATCGTGAAGTCTTTCAAACACTGACAGAATAGAGAATAAAGAAACATCTCCTGGGCGCCCACCCCCCCTTTATCAGTCCAGTAGTTTTTCTATGTATATATGCAAATTTAGTTTTGAACACTTTGGGATAATGGTGTACAAATTATCCACGCTATTTGAAAGTTGCTCGCCCCCCCAGCCCTCCACTTAATAAATCACAAATACTTTTCCATGGCTGAAGAGTAAGTAGTCTCTGAAAAGATGTACAATAGCTTATTCAGCTAACCAATCCCCTGTTTTTGGACATTTATAATTATTTAAAGCAATGCTGCACATCCATGACTATTTACTAAGAATAAATTCAAAGAAGGGGAATTATAGGGTCAAAGAATATGAACTTTTTGATGCATTCTGCCAAATGGGCTTTTCAAATAATTATGCTCATTTACATTTCCATAAGCAACATATAAGAATACCAATTTTAATGCATCTTAGCGAGCACTGCGTATTATCGTTTTTATAAGACAGTGTCAGTTATGAAGGAATGAAGAAATGAATGATAAGAGCCCTTTCATGAGAGTGACATGGTAAGGTCTCCTTGAGATGCTGTCATCACATTGCCACTCCCCTTGTGGCCAGCTCAGATCCCACTGCCTGTGTGAATGTGCATGGAGGAGGTTGGGGGCGAGGTGAGGCAGAGGGCTGACTTCCAGACCATCTCCGTGTAGCGTGGAGACTTCAACCAAGTCTGTAAAGTGACCATGCAGCCGAAGTAGTCACCCTTCTGTGGGCCAGGCTAATGTGCTCCTCCCTTGCTGCTTGGATCCATACCATACTTACTGCAGATTAGCTAAATGACCCAGCACAGCTGGGAATGAGCTTCTAGAGACAATTACTATGGAAAATGCAGCCATATTTTAGTGGGTACCACATGCAGGAAGCTCTTTGCAAGTATCAATATATATTTGCTTGCTTGACAAAAACATATCAAACCTAAGTCAAGAGATTAATCCAAATGATTGGACTGTAAATGATCCTTGGGCAAAGTGTGGTGAAAACTTGACCTTTTCGATGGTTGCTATCGTTCGGATTATGTTGGAGATAACCAGCCTGGCAAGACCGGCTGGTGGTTGGCCTGCAAGTTTATCTCGGTTAGAAATAGTCATGATACCGATGATGATAACCATTCATATTTGCATAGTATGATCTTGCTTGCTCTTGACCACAACCTTGGAATGCTCAGTAAGTGCGTATTTAAGAAACCAATTCATTCATTGAACAAATAATTATCGAGTGGCCTGTATATATTGGCGTTGTTCTAGGTGCTGGGGAAACAGTAGTGAATAAGACAGGGTCCCTTTCAGGGGAACTTGCAGCCTGGTGGGGCAGGACTGACCATAAACAAGAAAACAAGCAAATGGATAAGAATTCATGCATTGAAGGAAGTGCTACAAAGAGAAGGAAAGATGGTGCTGTGAAAAGAAAATATATGGGCAGTGGTGCTTAATTTTGATGGGTGATCGGAGAAAGAGGCTTCTCCAAGGAGGTGACATTTAAGTTGAAAATGGAAGGATGAGGAGAAGTGAGCCAGCGGTGAGCCAGGGTCAGAGGAGGGGGGTGTTCTAGGCTGAGGGGCCAGCGTGCGCAAAGGATGTGAGCTGGGCATGAGACTGGCAGTTCCCAGGAGCCAATGGGCTGCTGTGCAGGGCTGGGGTGGGGGGAGGCAGGGGAGAATAGCACGTTCTCAGGTGGGAGAAGCAACCAGCAGCCAGACTACACAGGGCCCTATGCAGCACGGCAAGGAATTGGGATTTTATTTTAAGGGGCAGATGGGAAGCCATCAAAGGGCTTTGCGAAAGGGAAGAACATAATCCAATTTACATTTTAAAAAGATCACTCTATGTCCTAGTTAGGGAACAAAAAATATTCTATTCATTTTGATAGCTGGTTCCAGAAGAATAGCAAATGTAAGTAGACAGGCTGGCAAGGTGGGGGAACCTTGGGTGGCTCCTCTGAAGAGCTCTCTGGGATATGAGGGCCCCTGTCAAGCCTGCAGTCTCTGGTTCTGAGTTTTCTTCTGATTTCACATCTCATCTCACAGTTTCTCTTTCTCTTGAGAGGTTGTCACTTGGTGTGATTCTTGGCCCAGTAAGATGGAAGAGCAACAAACGGAAGGAACGGAGAGAGCTGGAAACCTTTGAGTGGGTGTAACAGAGATGTCCACGTGCTCTTCCAGCCCAGGTCCTCCTGTGTGTGCATTTTACCCCAAAGAACAGCGTGGGAGCCCCTGGAGCACGGTGGGGGGCACCCTCCAAGGGGAGCCCCACGGTGAGCTGGACAAAGGCTTCCCCTCGCTCAGTCACTGGGCTCGGAGAGCAGTGACTCCAAGGCCAGGAGCAGTGACTCTTGGTGGCCAGGCTCGGAGAGCAGGCGGCCTGAAGTTCCTCTCTCAAGATGAGTGGGTGTCTGATTGGCTACCAGTGTCCTGCCTTTGGACCCCAAACGCCCCCCTGGTTGTCTCCACCACAGTTCCTTTGTTCCTACCACAACTTTCTTACTGTTCTACATAACTATCAATGAAAACACAACTGCAATGCCTTTTTGTGTTTGTAAACAAGCTGCAATTGTAGAGAAGTCTGGAGTGCAGGGAATGTGAAGGCAGGAAGATGAAGATACCAGCTCCCTTCAGGCTGTTAGAAAAGTATAAAGTTAAATATGTATTTAAGTGTTTAAAGGGACAACACTAAAACATTGGGAATAGAATGTACAACTTCCAAACTAGTAGTGGGGGAAGAGACTGGAGAAAACACAGCCCAACAAATGGTTAGATGACTTCCTATGTAGCAAGTGACAGAGAAAGGAGGAGAGAGGGAAAGAGAGAGACAGAAAGAGGACAAGCGGAATTCCAGTTCATAAACAGAACATGCTTATCCAACCACCGCCAACCTGGGGGCAGATTCTCTCAGGAGGCTGGTGGGTGGGGAGGCCATGGCGGGCGTCTCCAGTGCCCATGTGTGCCAGTCAGTAATATATACACCTACGTCTCCTTGATTTTAAACTCCTTGAGGGCAAGGTCAGACCCAGTTCCCAGTTCATCTCTGTTTGTTCCCAGCACAAGGAGGTTCAGCTGCTGAAGAAGGAATACGAGTGTGTGTTGTTATTGTTATTATCCAGCATAAGCTGTGTCTTTCCTCTTGGCTTGTGCCATCTTCTGAAAGGCGTGAATTCTGACCCCACTCTGAAGGAAAAGGAATAGAGCAACGCAGAAAGAGAATGTGAATGTGAACCTCACTGTGGGTGAGACCAACAGACAGAAAGCTTTGCGTTTGAGGGGCTGTGAAGCTTTCCTATCACACCGGCTTCCCTTGCTATCTCCTCCTCCCCCTCCTCCATCCTTTGACTTTTTGCTTGCAGGTTTTCTCACTATAAATCAGTTCCCTGAAAGGTACACGTGAATCTCCCCTTAGGAGTGTTAGAAACTCAAGCGCTTCTGTTCAGTTCTCTCCAGCCCTGAGCATGGGAACCATGTGAAACCTGTGCCGTCCCGGAGCTGTGGTGACAGTGGTAACATCTGTCGTTCTCAGGAGCCTTCTGGATGAGGCCTTGCAGGATGGCTCATGCCCACACCGGTGACCTCCAACAGAGACACACCAGGGAAGCAGGAAAGGGCCGTGCGGCAGGATCACGTTCTGGACTAGAAACTACGTCTGCTCATCACGCGACCTTTGCTAAGTACACCAACTAATGGAGCGCGAGACGTGAAACATCTTCACAGGCCACGTGGAAATGTAATTCAGACCCAGCCGGCGGAGGTCACAGTAAGTTAGATTAATTTTCTTCCTGCCTTTCCTTGCAAAGCTAACCTTTGCCTTACAAAAAAGTTCTTTAAAAAGAGATAAGTCAGTGTTTATTCGGCATTTGAAGGAGTTTTAATCCTAGCAACCCTGTTGGAAGCGTCCCTGTTTCCTTGGGATTCAGCTCAGGCAACTGTTTATTGATCCTTTACATCAGAAATAATTGTTCTGGGTTTGAAATCTGTCAAGTAGTGGAAATTCAAATTAAGCCGTTTGTGAAATTCTGTTTAATGAGGGTTATCAGCTGAGAGAGCCATTTGCTTGCAGCATTCATTGGTCTCATCTGTGTGCCCTTAGACGCTGTTGCATGGGCCCTTCCCTTGTTTGGGCATCTCTGCCCTCATCTACCTCATGGCGGTACTTGTCACTCTGCCAGGCCCCCACGAGTTCTCTTTCCATCCCAACCTTTCCATGTCTTTTCTTGCCCTTTCATTTTCTGTTCTTTCTCTCCTGTCCCACGTCTTCTGTCTCCTGTCCTCCCTTCCAGTTTCCTCTCTCTTTCTTGCTTTGGTCTGTATCCATCCCTGTCTGTCATCAACAAGAAGACCCACAAGCATTACCAAACTGTCTCCTTCCATCAGAGGCCTCTGAAACGCTCTAAATCTGTCTTCAACGTGTTGCAGTTTGACAGCATGACATTCTGAGTTATCAAAGTTTATCACCCATTTTTTTTATTCATAGACCTTTTTTTGGCTTGAAACTTTCTCTTTCACCTTCTATGGGGAGCTTCCTAGGCACTAGGTTGGGAGCTGATGACAGGTTCCCTCTTCACTGGCCCTCTGGGTTTTCTAGTATGTAAACTGGTGTTCTCTTAGCCCATGGTGCTCCAGACTGAAAAGTTCTACTGTTCATCAGGAAGCCTCCTTTTTGAGCACTTTCACTATCTTTCTGAGACTTTGTCAGCTCCAGGGTGTCTTGTAGAAGATGAGGGGCTAGATTGGAGAGATGCTTGGAGACAGATGGTTGTTGGGGCCTGGAGAGGCATGTGGGCAAGGGGGATGCTGGAGAAGTACGCTTTCCTCCTCTTCCTCCCCGTCCCCCTCCTCCTTCCCCCTCCATTACATCTTTCCCATCAACCCACAAAGCTTTGCTGATGCCCAGTTCCCTAAAGTCCCACATGAACTTCTTGCATGTGTGCCTTCATTCCTGTTTCTTCTAATTCTCTCAGCTTCAAACTCAGGAAGGAGAATTTCCCTGAAGAATTTTTCAGAAAACTCCCTTCAGCCTTCAGCCCTCTTGCTGCTCCTTGCTAGCCACTGTCTGCCTTTTGGTTCATGAGAACCATCCAGAGAGCCAGTGTGTCATTTTTAAGTAACTTAGCTTGTAACAAGGCAAGAAATTAAGGACATACCCCAGTGGCAGTGTACCCAGGGGAGGGGTGGAGAGGGCAAGATGACAAAGTGTCTGGGAACCACGTTGTAGAGCAAGGTCTACAGAGCTGGGATGCCTATGGTGTGGGTTGGTTAGGGACAGAAACCCAAATCAAAGGGCTTAAGCAAAAACATGGGTATTTATTGGCTCCCCTAACTGGCCTGTGGCCATTGATCCAGAGCTGCAACAGCGCCATCAGGACGCCATCTCACTAGGCAGGATTGCCTAGTGGTCAGACACTGCCTGCATTTTGATCCTGGCCTCACCTCTTATAAGCTATATGAACTTGGGCAAGGTAATTAACATCTCTGTGCCTCAATTTCCTCATTTGTAAAGTGGGGATAATAGTATGATAATAGTATGACCTTATAGGGCTACTGTGACTATTAAATGAGTTAACGTTGGTAAAGTACTAAGATCTGTGTGGAACACGCAGTAAAGGCCCTATAAATATAAGCTGTATTCGCTTCCTAGGGCTGCTGCAACAAAGCATCACAAACTGGGTGGCTTGAAACAACAGAAATATGCGGTCTCACAGCTCTGGAGGCTAAAAGTCTGAGGTCAAGGCATCAGCAGGGCCCTGCTCCCCCTGAAATCTATAGAGACTCCCTTCCTTGCCTCTTCCCAGCTCCTGGTGGTTTGCTGGAAATCTTTGGCCTTCCCTGGCTTGCAGATGCATCACTCCAGTCCTCCATCCTCACATGGCATTGTCCCAATGTGTTATCACAGCATTTCCCCTCTGTCTGTGTCCAGATTTTCCCTTTTCATAAGGATACCAGTCATACTGGATTAGGACTCACTCAAATGACCTCATTTTAACTTTATTACCTCTGTAAAGACACTATTTCCAAATAAGTCACATTCTGAGGTACTGAGGGTTAGGACTTAACATAATTTGGGGGGAACACAGTTCAGCCAATAACAGCAGCTATTATTCCCCACCCCGTCTCCCTGTGTTTCTCTTTCTTTCCCTCTCTCTCTCTCTCTCTCTCTCTCTCTCTCTCTCTCTCTCTCTCTCTCTCTCTCTCTCTCTCTCTCTCCCTCTCCCTCTCCCTCTCCCTCTCCCTCTCCCTCTCCCTCTCTCTCCCTCCCTCCCTCCCTCTCTCTTCATATCCTTTACTTTCCTTTGTGCTGCCTTCATTCCATGGCAGATTTTCCTTAGGCTTTGGAAAAGATGGTCAGTACAGCTCTGGGCTTGGAGTCTACGTCTTAGCATCATACCATCTTTTCTAACAGTTTCTGTAGAAGTCCCCGATTGCCCTTGATTGGCTTGCTTGGACCATGTGGCCACTCTGGAGCCAGTCCCCATGGGCAAGGGTACTGTGATGCTCACACTGGCCATCTCTGGAGTCAGGGGCTGGGACCAGGCCCCCTCAAACCATGTAGGTTACGGGTTGGGCAGAGGTGGTAGCCCACAATGAAGACCTGAGTCTTGCTTCCTAGAGAAGGGATGCTGGACAAGGCAAGAGAAGTGGATGAGCCTAAAGCCTCGAAAGAACTTGGCCAAGAGGCTTGTAGAGCTGTTTTCAACTCTGTTAAGGCTGTTATCTAAGGTGGGATTAGGTTTATTTGGGGGGGAGAGCTAGGGAAGACCAATGGGCAGGAGAACAAGAGACAATTTGAGATGAGGAAGTGCTTCTCATGCACAGAGCCGTCAACAGTGGAAGGGGATTTTGCCTTTGTCAGCATCCTGTTCCCAGAGGTGAGCAAGAGCGGCCGTGCATTTTATTGGGAATTCTGTAAAGGCAATTCACACAGTGTGGAGGGAGCGGACTAAAGCAGTGGCTTTCAAATATTTATTACTGTGACCCACGGAAATGGATTTATATTTTGAACCAACACACACACACACCCCAAAACAAACGTTTCGCAAAGAAATTTTACCTTTACCACAATTGATGCTCTCTGACATAGCCCTTCTCTTCTATTTCATTTTAAAAACACTCTCAGCTCAGTAAATCGATTTCCCAGCCTGGAGTTTGGAAACCTGGACTAGGTGACCTCTGAGGTCCCTGGCAGCTCAGTGATTCTGAGATTCGATGACAGGTACCAAGAGGGAGGAAATGTGGTTTGGTGTGACTAAACATCACCTGCGTAATTAGCGATGACCCAGGGACTGGAGCCCCGCTCTCTGGACACCTGCACTGGTGCTCCTTTCATATAACCTGCTTGTAATGGTCCTTCTGGGTCCTCTCCTCCATCTTTGCATGACTGCCCTGTCAGCCTATGAAATGGACCATTTATGACCACATCAGTCTATTGCCCAGACACTTTTGGGGGGTTCTGCCATTGTCCACAGGGCAGAAGTCCAACATCTTCATCTGCTGACACCACTGACCTTCCCAGGAATCTCTGCAAAGCTCTATCCTCTTTGAGTTGCTCCTCTCCCACACCCAGACCCACACCTTCAATCCCACCCTCCCTCTGCCTTGGTGTCCTCCCTCCATTTTTCCAAGTTCTCCCTGTCCTACCAGGGGCAGTGCCATGCCCCTCTTCTAGGAAGCCCCCATGGTCCATTCATGGCTGGCAGGGATCTTCAGCTCCTCTGAGTCTTCTCAGCCCGGTTTTCCAGTCCTTCCCAGACCATGAAACCACTGGTGGAGAGGACTGTGGCGTTTGTTTGTCAGTTTCCCACAATACCTCATCTAGTATGTCCAGAGGAATAAAT
This sequence comes from Stenella coeruleoalba, assembly GCF_951394435.1. Taxonomy (NCBI): domain Eukaryota; kingdom Metazoa; phylum Chordata; class Mammalia; order Artiodactyla; family Delphinidae; genus Stenella; species Stenella coeruleoalba. Next base: position 87,094,721 of record NC_137153.1, read on the forward strand.
ACTTGAAGAATGGATGGATGTATATAAATGGATGGACAAATCGATGGTTAGATTTCACAACACTGAATCTAATCCGTTCCATCAACACATATTATTGTGTGCCAAGCACTGTTCTAGGCACATTGAACAAAATTGACGAAGATCCCTGCCCTCATGGAGTTTATGCTCTAGTTGAGAGAGACAATGAACAAAATACAGTATATGGTGCCTTAGATAGTAATAAGGGCTAAGGAGTAAAACAAAGCAGGGAAGGAGATAGGAAGCATCAGGTCTTTTGCAATTGCTGATGGGATGGCCAGGGAGGGCCTCCCAGAGAAGGTGGTGTTTGAGTGAAGCCCTGAAGGAGAAGAGGAGTGTGGATATGGGGGCAGAGCCTCCCAGGCTGAGGGAAGAGCAAGGACAGAGGCTCCGAGGCAGGAGCATGTCTGATCAATGAAGAACAAAGAGGCCAGTGGCTGAGCAGAGGGAATGAGGGGAGAGGGGTGGGAATTGAGGTCAGAGAAGGAAAAGGGGCCAGGTGTCACAGGGTCTTTGTCACAGGTTGGGTTCCTCAGGCAGCAGACTCTGAGCTGGAGATTCCCAGGCAGAAGGTTTATTAAGAGGTGCTCTTGGGATCAACACCTGTAAGAGGGAGTGGGGTGGAGGGGAGGAAGCAGGACAACGCAGAACAGGAGTTGAGCAGTGACAGTCTCATTGGAGGCCTCCAATGCAGGGAGGTGTGAAGGTGGGCTAACCTTTCTCAGGTGTCCCGACTTGGGGTGAGACAGCTGGACCTTACACCCCAGTGTTGATCAGGCATTGGGTGCAGGCGCCCTAGGAAGCGGGTGTGACCTGAGGAGAGGGGACGTTCTTCAGCTGAGGCAGTCCCTGAGGGGGTGAGGGCTATGGGCTGTGGGCTGGTGCCGCTCCCGCATCCAGGGGATGAGCCCCTTATTCCTGATGGGTGTTTGGGGGCCAAGCCTTGTAAACCAAGGTGAAGACACCGCTGTTATACTGAGAGGTGCAGAGAGACACTGGAGGGTTTGAGAAGAGTGACATAACTGGGCTTAGGCTTTTTTTGTGTGTGTGGTACGCGGACCTCTCACTGCTGTGGCCTCTCCCGTTGCGGAGCACAGGCTCCGGACGCGCAGGCTCAGCGGCCATGGCTCACGGGCCCAGCCGCTCCACGGCATGTGGGATCTTCCCGGACCGGGGCACGAACACGTGTCCCCTGCATCGGCAGGCAGACTCTCAACCACTGCGCCACCAGGGAAGCCCTTTTTTTAAAAAAAATTTATTTACTTATTTTTGGCTGCGTTGGGTCTTCGTTGCTGCGCATGGGCTTTCTCTAGTTGCAGCGAGCAGGGGCTACTCTTCGTTGCGGTGCGCTGGCTTCTCATTGTTGCAGAGCATGGGCTCTAGGCGCACGGGCTTCAGTAGTTGTGGCTCGCGGGCTCTAGAGCGCAGGCAGGCTCAGTAGTTGTGGCGCATGGGCTTAGTTGCTCCGCGGCGTGTGGGATCTTCCTGGACCAGGGCTTGAACCCGTGTCCCCTGCATTGGCAGGTGGATTCTTAACCACTGCGCCACCTGGGAAGTCCTGGGCTTAGGCTTTTAAGGGGTTGCTCATTCTGCTGTGTGGAGAGGAACCTGTGGGTAGTGAGGCAGCAGGGGAGGGGCAGGGAGCACACTCTCCAGGCGATGGTTGGATGTGGCTTGGGTGGGGTGCCAGCGGACATGATGTGAGAGGTGGTCAGATTCCTGATGGATTTTGAAGGCGGAGCTGATCCTGTTTGCTGACACATTCAGTGTGGGGTTTAGAAGAAATAGAGGAAGCAAAGAAGATCCTGAGGATTTTAGAGTGAGCCACTCAAAGGACGGAGCTGCAGTTACCTGAGACAGGGAAGCCTAGGTATGGGAAGGCCTCCACTGTTAAGTTCGAGATCCCATTAGCCCTCCCAGCAGGCAAGGCCAGTGGACTTGGACACCCAGGTCTGGAGGGCAGGGCAGAAGCATGGGCTGGATCGATCACTCTGGGGTCACATGCACACAGTCTCCATTGGTGGGAGATGCACACATGTGTGAAGGATACAGGGAACGGTGGGGATAACCTGTGCATGGCTGTGTCAGACCCAGGGCTGCCTTTTCCTAGACTGTTCTAGGCCAGACGCTGAGGGAACATTGCAGGGGCTGCCCACGCCCCACGCCCCCCCCCCCCCTCCGGCATGTCGCAGCGCTCTAAACTATGAAGGGCTCTGTCCCTCACTGGGGGCGGGGGCTTGATAAGGCGGTGCGGGGTGGAGACAAGTTGCCTGTCAGGTCCCTTCCCGCTGTGATTCTGGGACTTTCTGCAGCATGGGGGGCTCCTCTCCCCACACTCCTCTGGGTTAACAAACCTTGCCCTTGCCCGCTTTGTGGCCAGTTTGTTCTAACCTGGAGTTGCTCGTGGTCCTTCCCTCATTTTATTCTGACTCCTCAAACTTTCAAAAGATATGAGTAACATGCAACCTGAAGAGGAGAGGGGTGCTGACAAAATGAATTCTGACAAAGGTAATTGCATGAAGCCTCTGTATCTCGGCCCTGAACATGGCCCTACATTGTCAGTTTTTATTTTATTCAAATCCTGAAGTCGAGTGTCCGCCTGCAGGTGGGGGAGTGGTGGGAGAGGAGAACGGAGTGGGGCCACCAAGAGGCCAGAGGCAAGATTAACCCCTCCACCCCCTGCTGTGGGAGCCATCTGGGGGGGAGGGCTACTATGCCACGTCCCAGCGCTTCCTTTGGTCTGGAGACCTAGACAGTCTCGGGGATGGACGGATACACAGACGTGTGAAAGGCTTAGGGGACCACCCGTTGGCACTGCCTGCCAGGCTGGGAATCGCAGCCTTAATGAACATTGAGTTTCTTGATGAAGCAGGCGTGAGCTTGCCGCCCTGGGTGAGAAGAGGGAGCCACTGGCAGGAGGGGGGGTCACAGTGACCTTGCAGAATTGTACCGCAGCTGTCTCTCCTCAGGGTTCCCTGCTGTCAAAGCTGACAGGGGCCTCTGGGCCACCGCTGCCCTCAAAGCATGCCTCTCCTGTCCAAATGCTCTCACGCCAAATTTCCCAGCTGTTGTCATTGGACTGCACCCGGACATCCAGGCTTGCAGTCATTTTTGGATCAGGAGCCAAGTGCTCCCAGGATACTTGGTGTGTATGTTTCCTCGGATGAACCATGGGGCTGAGCCTTTGCCTGTCCTGACCCCTTTGCCTGGAAGTGACCTTCCTCGGCGTCTCAGTTTTCACTCTGTGAAATCCAAGTCATTCATCAGCACTTTATTCTGGGCCTCAGAATCCTCCTCAGCACAGGCTCTAAGCAGCTGCCACCAAACGATGAGCACTGATGAGCGAGGTGAAACACACACACTATCCCTGATCTAGAAGAGGGAACCAGAATTTAACCAGCACTAATGTTTTAGTGATCCAGTTATTGGAACTTAGTTTACCTGTAACCTGTGTCATGGGTATCAGAAGTTGGCCTGGTTCCCCATTATAACAAAATTTTTTATAATTGTTTGGTGATGCACATTTGATCCTTGTGTGAGATGTTTTCAGTTAGGACAGCTTAGACCTAAAAAGCTGATGGAGAACCCATCCTCTTGGATGTCACGCTGAACCATTCCTCAGCTATTTAACACCATGGGCACTCAGGACAAATACCTGAATTCTTCTCATTAGAGGTCCAAACGTGTAGGTTATTATGTCCCATCAGTCACTTCAGTAAGCAAATCAGTCAAACAGTGAAACTGACCCAAACCCTCACTCAGGTGATCTCCACAGAGACCTGCCATCCAGACCTAACGGGGGCTTCTCCTTACTTCTTTATTGGGGATGTCCGCCTTCGCCACCATCGCTCAAAATAACATCTCAAAGAGCTAGGGGTGCATTGGGAGTGGGGAGATGTTTATTACAGCTGAGGGCACCTGGGATGACTTCCAGGTGCAGTGAGATTAACAGGAGTGGAAGGCAGAAAGTCAAGGTACCTTTATCAGCTACTTCTCTCAGCCCCCGTGTCTTCTTTTACAAAGCGAGGAGTTGTGCCCAGTCGCACTCCAGAGCGTTCTGGAGACCTGGTTTTTGACTCCACAGCTTTGGATGAGCACACACGCTAGGTTAGATACGTTGGAAACCAAAATATGGTCTAAATGTTTATCAAGTAATTCAACCCAAAATAGTCATCACCTGCTTGGTGCTGAGCAGGTGAGCTAGGTGAGCAGGAACCAGCTTCTATCCCCAGGGACCTCACATGCTAGTAAAGCATTGGGCCCAGGATGCAAAGAGCTGACATAGAGGCAGAAAGTAGGAATGCCCAAGCAGATGTACAGAGGCCATCCCACGGGAGTCTGGGAGAGGGAAAGCTCACCTCTAACTGAGGTGTATGTGCATAGGTCTGGGAAGGCTTCCAGGAAGCGGTGGCACTGAGCAGACCCCTGAAGTCTGGTTAGGATTTGGAAATGGAAGGGGACGGACACCCCTCCGTCCTTTACTCAGGGCCTGGCATGGTGGAGAAACCCAGGAAATGCTTAATAACAACTGCTGAGTCCCTGAACATTGCAGTTTCCTCTGTTGGGTCCCTCAGGACATCATACAGTGTTTACACAAATTAATCCTGCGAGCAGGATGGCGAAGACAAACTCAACCCATCACTTTGTCAGGGCTCTGTTTTGAGACGCCGAGAGCCTGGTCAAGAACCATTTCGAGACAAGGTATGGAAAAACATTTGGAGCCCAGGTAAAGAGGGAGTTGTCAAGACACTGGAGACTGGAAGGGCACCCAGTTACAGAAAGTACAGACGGGCCCCACAGGAAGTGGAAAGACCTCAGGCATCTATTTTTTCCACTTTGCCAGCCACCCCCTCAGCCCTCCACTACAGAATGTTTGGTTTCTTTTTTTTTGTCTCTTGATCTCCTGTTTTGTTCTGCTGGCTCTGCAGACTGGCTTTGTCTGCTTGTTCATCTGCTTACATGTGACCCATTGACACCTCTATAAAATGATAGCTGCGGACTGCCAAGACCTTCCTACTCCAATCCCTGCGGCTAACTGGCCAGCGCCAGGGGGTCTGATTCCGAAGTCTTGGGTGAGAGAATCTGCTGGGTCAGCTTATGTAAGATGTCAGTCCCTGGTCCAATCACCTGGGAGCAGGGGCAGGTGGAGCCCTCACATGCGATAGCTGTCCCCTTGCCAGCTGTGTATGTAATAGAGAGATAAGAAAGCAATAATAGTTCTTTATTATGTCTCTTCCTTTTAGAAGTCGAGCGACTTCCCTGGCAGTCCAGTGGTTAAGACTCCATGCTTCCAATGCAGGGGGCACGAGTTCAATCCCTGGTTGGGGAACTAATATCCTGCAGGCCACACAGCCCGGCCAAAAAAAAAAAAAAAGGGAAGTTGAAATTATATTTCTCTCTTTAGAGGAATATAGAACAGTGATGTATAATAGAACTTTCTACAAATGATGGACATTTTCTATATCCAATACAGTGACCACCAGCCACCTGTAGCTATTGAACACCTGAAGTGTAGGCAGTGCAGCAGAGGAACCGGCTTTTTAATTTTATTTGATTTTAATGAACTTAAATTTAAATGTAAATAGCCACTTGTGGCTAATGGCTACTATACTGGACAGTGCAGCATAGCATTTTTTTTTAATTAATTTATTTTTATTTGTTTATTTTTGGCTGCACTGGGTCTCTGTTGCTGTGCGTGGGCTTTCTGTAGTTGCGGCGAGCAGGGGCTACTATTCGTTGCGGTGAGCAGGGGCTACTCTTCGTTGTGGCGAGCAGGGGCTACTCTTCGTTGCGGTGCGCGGGCTTCTCATTGGGGTATCTTCTCTTGTTGTGGAGCACGGGCTCTAGGCACACGGGCTTCAGTAGTTGGGGCACGCAGGCTCAGTAGTTGTGGCACACGGGATTAGTTGCTCTGTGGCATGTGGGATCTTCCCGGACCAGGGCTCGAACCCGTGTCCCCTGCATTGGCAGGCGGATTCTTAACCACTGTGCCATCAGGGAAGCCCAGTATAGCATTATTAAGCTTATCAGCCACACCACACTTGAGGCTCTCAGGTGGAACAAAACGAGGTAGAATGAGAACAAAACATAGAGACAAAGGAAGAAGTTTAATTACAACTGGACAAAAGTTAGAGAGGATGCGTGTTTTTGTATGAGAGGGCATCTGAGGTGGCATAAACTGAGTTGTGAGCAGTAAGAGGCAAGGAGAAGCGGGTGCTTGATATATTCAGTATTCTCAGGCAGGGTTAGAGAAGGAAGGTGTGGAAACAGCAGAGGTCAGACAGTTCCATGTCTCTGCCACCAGGGGTCCCCATAGACGCAGCACAGCTTGGTTGCAGAGATCAGCGGTGAGGTGTATGTGGGGGGAGAGGGAGGATGAGATACAGAAAAGCAAGCGCTGGGTGGGTCACAGAGGAGCGGGGGTAATGGCTCATCACTCTGTGCTAAGCGCCACTTTAAGTACCTTATAAATAACAGTTCTGTGAGGTACGTACATAGTATTTTATCACCCCCATTTTACAGATGGGCAACTAAGGCACAGCGAGATGGATACCTTGGCCAAAGTCTCAGAGTGTTAAGTTCATAGTTAGGAAATAAAGTCTGGGTTTATTAAAGTCTGGCTCCAAAGTCTGGGTTAACTGTGATGCTCTGTTACTCCCAGGGGGAGCCTGCCTCTACATGGTTCTAGCCCAGCCTAGAATATGTAAGTATGTCACCACTCAACTGGGTTATCTTCATTCATCTCTTACTATTAACCTGTGGGCAATGTTTCCATGAAATATTGTACTTTTTTTCCTTTTTTCTTTTGCCTGCAGCCACTTTTCGTTCATTTATTCATTCTTGGATTCAACAAGTAAACATGGAACATGCTATGTGCTGAGGCTGGGCATACAAAGAATCAAAGAACTTGCTTGGGGCCTCACAGCTCATAAGGGAGATAGGAAATGGAAATACCTGCTACACAGGGTATGAAGGGCTGAATGTCTTGGGATAGGGACAGAAACACAGGAATGGGGTCCTGACCAGTTGGGATGTTCTAGGTTTCTTGGAGGAGGGGGTCCTGGAGCTGAACTTGAGGACCAGGCAGCCTTTGAACATGTCCCCATGTTTCCATTTTGGGTTTCAGCGCCTTCCTGCCGCCTGCTGACATGATATGTCGCTACAGGGAGGATGACCTTTTACAGGAAATTCAGAACTCAAATCATCAATGTCCAGCTACCCCCGGTGCTGAGTCCCAAGGTTGTCACGGCCTGGCTGCTGGTAATGCCTCCTCCACACACAGACCCTCAGACTTGCAAGAACAGTGAGAGCTTCCCTCCAAGTCCCAGCCTTCAGCGCAGGCCTTGCCCACACTCCGGGCGCCTGGATTCCTGGGAAACCGGCTCCTGGGGCCTGACCAGCAAGGCTTGGAAGCCCAGGTCCCTGCAGACTTGCTAGTTAATGAGTTCGGCAAAAACTAGGTCTGTCTGTAATCGAAATGGGAGCACAAGGCTCGCGCAGTCCCCGAATTAATTCAGTCCTGTTTAGAAAAGAAGCAAGGCAGAGTTTCTGCTGCTGCCTGCAGGATCCACGGAGCGGTTCTGAGTGCCACTACTTCCATTTTGGGACCCGTTGTTTCTCATCACTTCAGCGTAATCATGAAAACATTCTCCAAGTCTATTATTCCTGTCTCCTGCTGCCACACTGAGGCAGTTGTTAACAATGCCCTCTGCCCGCCCCAGACCCCTCCTCTATTTAAATACTAGTCTGATGGGCAAAGAGAGCATTTAATGACTGCTCCAGACTAAAAAGTTCCTATTATTTTATTCCCTTCTTACTCTCGCTTGATTTCCTCCTAGATGGGGACAGGTGGGTACAAAATAAATGAAGCTGGAATTAAAAATGCAAGAAGACAGGTCTGGATAAGGTGGAGAAATTGGATGTGGCTCAAAAATTTGTCCAGGTCATTATGGGTGTGTCCTCTGTGAGCTTGCAGGCCACCAGCACTACCACCCCCAGCCTGGCTGTCCTCTGAATGGTCTGGGAATAGGGAATCAGAGTGACCAAAACTTTCCCTCCCCTTGGAGTGGTCTGCGTATCCTGACTGAAAGAAAGGAGAAATTCAGCAAGGGGAATTTACTATGGCGGCCAAGAAGCGGTGCAGACAACGCCAGCTTCAGGCTACCTTGATCCCCATACCCTTTGCCCCCAGTATAAATAGTGCATAGCCTTTGTGCCATTCTTCCTTCCTGTCTTTATTCAAATGTAATCGCCTCTGGGAAGCCTTCCTTGATTACCCCTCTTCTGTGCTCCCTCCAGACCCTGTTTATGTCCCACTTACTGGTCTATCGTGCCCTTCTGCATTACAGGCCTGTCTCCACTTTCCATGGCTGCTGATTCTTGTACAGAGGAGGTTTTGGTGACATGTGCTGGGTGACGACTCTTCTTTCCCTGCTTGCTTGCTATGTGACCTTGTGTATATCTATCTCTGGTCCTCAGCAACTCCAGTTGCAACACAGGGATGCTAAGACCTACTTACAAGGCTGTTATGAGGAGTAAACTAGATCCTAGCTTCCCTCTCTGCCTCACAACCCTTTGTATTCACTACTATTAGGGCACTGGGGCTCTGGAGCCAGACCAACCTGGCTTTGAATCCTGCCTTCACCATTTTCTAGCTGTGTCTTCGGTCCGGTTACAAGCTCTCTGGGCCTCTGTTTCTTCATCTATAAAACGATGATGATGACTCCTAATCCCTATCTCATACACTTGTGGGGAGGATTAAGTGGGATAAAACATGTGAAGTGCCTAGCATAGGCCTGGCACAGAATAAACATTCAGAAGCTTAGCCATTATTATTGCTGTTTTTACTAAAATTGTGAATTGGTGAGGCAGCCATGTCAGCCTAGTACAGTGCCCAGTGACCAGTGAGTGTTGAATATATAAAGAAAAGGAAAATGTTTTCAATCTAAGCTGGGGAGTATTGTACAAATGCAATGCTCGATAATGTTACCCTTTGTCAATCAGGAATGATTAGGACATGATGTAGGTGATCAGGGAATACGGGCCTGAGAAAGTGCCTGGGGGTCCCTGCCCCTCCCTAACTGTCACGGTCCCCTTCAGCCTCCCAGCTCTCCCAGGCTCTGTGAGATGCAGGTGAGCTGGAGGTGACAGAAACTTACCCACTGATAGCCAGAAATTTAACCTAGAAGGAAAGAAAATCCATGGCTGCCAGCTTACATGCAGCCAGGAGCAATTGCTAGTGAGTCAAGGTCGATGGCCAGACAGACGGGAGGAACCAAGGGGAGGGTTGGCATTTGCTGAGGTTGCTAATTTCCAAGCTCTGGCCTGTGCTGGAACAGCAGCAGTGTGCTTGTGGAGACCTTGGCTTTCCTTCCAGGCTGAGATGGTCTGGGGCTTCCTCGAGCCATCCACTAGAAAGACTTACTGGCCCAGAGCCATCCCCATGTTTGTATCTGTGCCTGTGTCTGCATCTATAATAGCTAGCATTTAATAAGGGCTTATCATGGGCCAGTTTACATGGACAAACCTGAATATTACACAGGCTTGTCCATGACACAGATACTGCAGTTTCCTCACTATAAAATGGGGACCATAAAAGGCCCCACGAGTATTAGCGTCAGCTAAGTTATGCTTTGGTAACAAGCGCCTCGTAGATCTCAGTGGCTTAAAGTGGCCTCAGTCACACTGCGTGTTCCTCTTGGATCAGCAAGGGCAATGGTCTGTGCTATTGCCATTGTCACCTGGGGAACAGACTGACAGAACAGCCATTATGTGGAAGACCACTGGCCTGTCTCTTTTTTTTTAAATATTTATTTATTTATTTAGGCTGCACCAGGTCTTAGTTGCAGCATGCAGGAATCTTTTAGTTGCAGCATGCAGGATCTTAGTTGCAGCATGAATGTAGGATCTAGTTCCCTGACCAGGGATCGAACGCGGGCCCCCTGCATTGGAAGCACGGAGTCTTAGCCACTGGACCACCAGGGAAGTCCTTGCTGGTCTCTTGACAGAGGGAGAGAGAGTAACAAATTGTACACTGACTTGTAAGTCTTCCTCCTAGAGGCAACAGACAGTGTCTGGTACCCAGTAAGCCCTGCATGGTTATTAGCTAGGAACACCTATCCTGTTACTATTATTTGTTTTAAAGATAAGGAAATAGAGCACAGAGAGGCCAAGTAACTTACCCAAGGCCACACAGGGATTGCTCACATGTTGCCCTCCTAACCAGTACACTATACCACCCCACCCCCAGAGTGCTGGGCCGACTTTGAGGGCTGAGCTGGGTCAAGACAGACATGATGTGCCCTTGAGGAACACCCAGTGTATTGGGGTGTGCAAAGGGAAGCTATTATTTAGTGAACACCACATACACGGACTCCTTGAATTCTCACAGCAGCCCCGAAGTACAGATTATTATTCCCATGGCTAGGATGGGGAGACAGTCTCAGAAATGTGACATCATTTGCCCCAAACTAAAGGCTGGTTGGGGGTAGAGCCAGAATTCACGCCGCCTGTTGGACTCTGAAGCCTGTGGCTCCTTCACTGCATCAGTGGGGCACGTGGCCAACAGCCTCGGGTGTTTTCTCTAGGACAGAGTTGGCTGTTTGAAGGGACTTGGGTGAATTTAGGGAAGAACAAGCTGCACTATCTACTCCCTAAGAGGAGCCTAAGGTGTGTATGAGAGAGAGAGAGAGAGAGAGAGAGAGAGAGAGATCAGAGAGACAGAGGAGAGACACAGAGAGACAGAGAGTTGAAAACAGAGCGAGGCGGCCCACTCATGAATCATCCTGGTATTAACTCGCTGAGGGAGAAGTATAAGGGAGGTTCTGTGAGGATCCCTGAGGAAGCAGATATGGCTTCCAGTTGGTGGGATTGAGCAGGCTTCAGGGAGGAGGTGGCATTTTCTCCGTGCTTTCTAAATTAGTTGTATCGGAAGATGGGAAGGAAATTGCAGAGGAGGGAGCAATGTGGGCAAATGCTGGGAAGTCGGGATTTCTGTTCAGGGTGTTTGGGGAGCCAGAGTATGGGCTGTTGGGGAGCCAGAGTATGGACTGTGTGCTGGGAAGAGTGAGACCTGGGATCAAGTCTGATTATAGCAGGGCTACCGCAGACCAACTTCGGGGCTGCCATCCACATTGTAATCATAGATTAGAATGTTTATCATGACACCCCGGCAGATGGCAGCAAAAGTCTGGAGGAAGGGGTACTTGCTGGCCACCTCTGTTTGCCCCCAGCTCTTCTCTCCCTCCCCCCCAACTTCTATGTGCCCTGCATCCACCGGACTTCCTACTCTCTGGCTTCCTATTTAGCCAGTGGGATGCACCAGCAGGAGACAGGCGGACTGATGGAGAGAGGTGGGGTATTTATTCCCTCATCTCCCTCCTTTTTGGGTTGGCAGTGGCTGTGACCCTCTATCAAGGTCCCCCGCTCTTATAAGGTGCCTCTTACCAGAGATGTGGCTCAGTTGGGGTTTCCATAACTGCTTTCTCCTGATGTCCCTTCACCCTCTCTTGCTAGGGTGCTTTCACCCTCTCTTGCTAGGGTGTTTCACCATCTTTTGCTGGTTTTTCTTAATTCTGGCCTCACCTTGGTAAACCATCTTTTCACTAAACTCTCTCCAATCACCCATTTTGAGTGAGCCATCTGTCTCCTGCCAGTACAGCCTCTTTCCTAATTGACCCAGAGATGCCATTTGACTAGCAGCCACGTCGAAAGCCTTCTGACCTTATTCTGTGGCATTTGGGGAGTTATTCCCATCAGGGGACCAGGAAGCAGCCCAGACTCCATCACTCATGGGGTGGCTGAAACAAAAGTGCAGGGGCAGAGCAGGGGCACCAGAGCATGGTGAGATCTTTTGCCTTTTTCCAGACTCCTGGCACCTAGCAGCATCCCTATGAATGTTGTGCTGAGATCACTTGAATTCTGAAGCCAGGGCAGGAGAAGCTCAGCGCCTCAATGAAAGTAACCTACAGGTGCTGCCCCTCGCTGCTCTCACCTGCAGGTGCCCCTTAGATTATGAGTCCTCCGAGGGCAGCTGGGCCTCTCCCATCTCTGTCTCTGCCAGCACAGCCCTGTGGGAGCAGATGGGGAGTGGCTAGTGGAATGACCAGAGCCGGCTTGAGCTGATCTGAGGGCTCCTTTGGGCATTCCCCAGGTTTCCACTGGAAGGTACACCTGCCTGTATCCGGGAAAAGCCTGACTTAAAAGGATTTTAGAAAACATCATTTTATTCTTTTTCGAAATGTACGGAAAGTAATCAGGAACATTTCTCTTGAAATGAGAGAGTCCAGTACTATTTCTTCTCCAGTTCACTGCCCCTCAAGCCAAATCCCAAGTCTGCTTTAATGAATATAGAAAACTCACTTGTCATTGGTTGGACAAAAGCTAATGGACTGGAGTCCTTGAGGACAGTGGGTCTCTTGAGCAAATTAAACAGTCCCCTTGCAATCTTGAAGCCTATGTTAAATTGTTTATCAAACCCTTCCCAGGTAGTATTAAGGAGACAGGAAGAAGGAAGTAATTTCAAAACAGTTTTGAAACAGTTTCAAAACTAGCTTGGGGAAGGATCCATAAATATACTTCACCTCTGGTGTCACGCTTACCTTCACTCGTGGCAGACATTACTAATCAATCATGTATTCTTTCCTATTCACTCAAAACCAGGGCCTAGGGTAAGTGAGTCTCCATGATTTTGGTGGTCAGAAAAGAAGATGAGTCGGGGGGCAGAGGAATGAGCAGTGGGCTGGGCATCAGGAAACCTGACCCCAGTTCTGCTGTGATCTCCTTCTTTGAGTCTAGTTCCCTCTTTGTTCAAATGGGAATCCTCCCTAGCCTGCCACCTGATGCTGTTGAGAGGATGGTCAAGGTCATGACCAGAGGAGCTTGCCAGTGCTGTGGTGTGCCGCCTTGCCAACTGGACCGTCATGGTTGGGCACTGCCACTGAGCACGTTCAGAAACAGGCTCTCCAAGGAGTCAAGATAGTCCTTCTGAGGTTTCATCATCATGGGTCTGTCGATGTTTGGGTCCCATGTGCTGTGTAACCACATGTGGCTGTGGGGTGAGGGATGTGACTTTCAAGGATGCCCTGTGGCTGTGGGGTGAGGGATGTGACTTTCAAGGACTTTTAAGGATTTCCAGGGCTCTGAGGGCAGCATCAGAGAAGCAGAAAGATGGAGCACGGGGGAGGAGAAGGGAGCCTTGTCCTAAGTGGCAGCAATTCACTCAATTGTTCATTTATTCCTTCGTAAATGTTTCCTGCCAGGGCCTGAGCTGGGCTTTGCCGACTCACTATCAGTTCAAGTTGGAGCTGGCTAACGCACTTATCTGACCTGCGGTATCATGGGTGACAGGGGCCTTAGGAAAGGGCGTGGCTTTGGAGAAAGTTCCGCTGCTGACTGGCTGTGTGTCCTTGGGAAAGCCATTTCACCTCTCTGAGTCTCAGTTTCCTCATCTGCGAAGTTGGGGTAAGATGGCCCTCGGGGGTTCTCATGGGGATTAAAAGAGATCATACATGTAAAAATGCCTGCCACGTAGTAAGCACTCTGGAACGTTAGCCAACTGCCTGGTATCAGGACCAGTAATGCCTCAGCCAGTGCTTACAGAAATGGAATTCAGTGCAAATACCCAAAAGAGGGCCTTTCAGAGCGCTGGAAACGCTTTTACATTTGCACAGGGAGAAAACAAATATTATTTGCCGTTAACCGTGGGGAGCAGGCTAAAGGCTCGGAGTGAGGCCACTGGAAATTGAATAACTTCACTTGCATCAATTTCATTCAATTTGTAAGCACTTGTCTCTGTATTCAGGAGGAAAAATGAATTCAGCTCAATCAGTCAGCCTGTTCCGGTGGTTTGGGGGAAGCCACCCTCTCTCAAAGGCCCAGGGGATTCAGTGCCGCCTGGAGCCACGTGTCTGGAACTTGGATGTTTTTGCGGTGAGCTGGGAATAGTCCAGGCTTAATCACTGCCTTGCTCTTCTTCTGCACTCCCAAATCAGGCACCTGCAAGGGGCAGCTTTGAGAAGGTGTCTCAGCCCCAAGTTGGGGGACATTTACAGAGGGTCAACAAGGACCTCAGTGGCTACCCTGTCCACGGCTCAATGGCCTGGGAGTGACACAGAAACAGAACAGGGGCACATCCACCCAGGAAAGACAAAAAGCAGACGGGGAGGAATTCCAGAAAGCAGCCACTGTTTCTCTCTATCCTTCCTTCTCACCTCTGTTTCCCAACACTTAACCTGAATTGCCCTGAGCATGCCCCTGGCCACAATTTAGTACAGAAGTAGCCTTTCTTCGGGCATGGACATCACCGTAGAGGAGTCCAGATCTCCAACACTCACCTTGTCACTCCTGCCCTGGCCCATAAGTAAAGGTTTGACCCCAGAAACTTAAAGGAAAGGAGATCCTAAACATAGACATCATTTAAACCTTTACAGGTCTGTTTGCCATCTTCTCTCTCCTGTCTCTCCCCTCTTCCGTGCCTGCCATTCCGCTTGAAGTTCCACGGGGATTCTTTAAGTTAGGATTTTCCACCGTGAGCTGCTCTTACATAAATTGAATGTTCGGGCACAACAGTTGCTACTAAAGGCACGAAGAAGTAAAAATGACCTATATTCTCCCCTCCCTGGCCACTGACTGCTGTGGAGTGACAGGTAGGTAAGAACACTTAAATGAGGCCGAGATGGATGGCCAGGGTGAGAGAGGTGAGCCCTCGAATGGGGGGCCAAGGTTTGCATTGGTCCTACCCTACCTCCTTGATAAAAGGCAAATAGGAAAGGGGGAAGGAGGAGGAGGGTCTCATGGGAGAATTCCGTCTGTAGGCGTTCGTGCTCAGTCGAGAAGCCAAGCCGGACTCAGCCCTGCCAGCCTCCCGCCCCAACCTCCCCACGACGGAACAAGCTCTGATTGTGTTAAATGTTGATGATTCTCATGCCACAGCTCCGCGGGGACAGATTCTGGCGAACATGATAGATAGACCTTGGAGTGGGAAAGCAGATGATGTTTGAAAGCATAGCGCCGGGGGAAAACCAGTCTGGGGCTTAGAGAAAAGAGCACGTTTTGTTTGTTTTTGTTTGTTTCAGCTGGATTTGTTCAAGGGAGGTGGAGGGGACACTGCAAAGTGCCCTTTTTGGTCCGCTGTGGAAGCTTAGTCCTTGGGTAGCTGCCATTTAAGCATCCTCTTCGGCAATGTCAGAAGCCCCCACTCTGGGTCTGGCCTTGTGGGGTCTCCAGGGATGCAGAAAGAAGTTGATGTGGTCCCTGCCCTGCGAGCCTCAGTCTGGGGGGAGACAGAGCTCACACAGACAGGGATGATGCAGAGCGACTCATGCAGTGATGGGGGAGGGTACGAGGGGCTGGAGGATGGAGGCAGGGGCAGCCGATGTGCATGTGTGTGTGGGGGGGTGTGCACGTGCACACGTGTGTACATGGACATGTGTGTGACTGGCTGAAGAAGATTGAAAGGATCAGGGAGGAGGGGATTCCTGCATGCTTGTGCCTGGGAGGTTGGGGTGATAAGCTTTCATTATGGGTGGTGGCTGGCACCAGGGTCTCATGCAGAGGAAAGACAGGAGTAAAAGCTGGAAAGGAAGCAGGGACCAGCTCATGGTGGCCTTGTGTGCCAGGCCCCTCCTGAGGGCAATGGGGAGACATGAAATGGTTTTAATAAAGTGAGGAACCTAGTAAGGTTGGAGTTTTAGGGGGAAGAGTCCCTCAGGATGGGAGGGCAACAGACACAAGAGGATGGTCAGGGAACTGTATGAGAGGGGAACTCCATTCACTCTCTCCCTCAACCTTGGGGCCTAGGCTATATTTGTAAGGAGAAAAAAAAAAAAAAAAAGATGGGGAACCAAGGAGAATTTCCAGAGGGGATTTCTGACTTCCTGTTGGTCAGAGTGGAGTGGGACAACATACCCATGGAGCACAGTTATCCAACCTGCAGGCTGGGATGGAGAGGCAGGGAGCCAGAGAGCCAGGGAGATAGGAAGAGAGGGACAGTGTAATCATGTAGTGGTTGGGGCACAAGCTTTGAAATCAGACAGACCTGGCTTCCTATTCCAACTCCAGGGCTGTGTAACTGTAAGCATGTTATTTAACCTTTTTTGCATCAGTCAGAGTAGTCTAGGGAATGCTGCAGTGACAAACAGCTCTGAAATCTAAGTGGCTGTAAATGACAGAGGTTTATTTCTTGCTCATGCTACTTTTCATTGAAGGTCATAATAGTAACTCCATAATAGTAACTCCAGAAACCAGGTTGATGGAGGCTTCTTTTCATTGCGGCTTCTCCAATGACTAAGGCCCCATGGAGAGAGCACAGTGACTCACTTAAAATGAACCGCCTCACTTCCACTCTCATTTCATTGGCTAGAGCTTGTCTGGCTGTGACTATCTTCACAGAGTGTGGGGCAGTGAGAATTGGGATAGTGGTGAACAGTTTACATAGTGAGTCTCAATTTCCTTATCTGTAAAATGGGAACAAAACTACCAACCTCGGGTGGGCATCTTGAGTCTCATGAGAGAATGCACACCAAGGTCTAGTCGCACTCAGACAATGACAGCCGGGAAAAAAAAGATGTGGGCCAAGAGGGAAATAAAGCGTTTGTTGCTTTTGGAGTTTCCTAGACAGCATGGTCCATTTGCCCAGGAAAAGCTGCTGTGCCTGGAATAGCTGGAGCTAGCGCTTTTGCCTTGCTTGGGACCCGGGGAGTCCCTGATGCTCCTGGAACTCCTGCTTGAGAAAGACTTTCCCACCTCCAGGAGTCTCAAGGCTGAGCTGGCTGTTCTCCGAGGCAGCCTCAGGCCTTCTCTCCAAGACCATGCATTTCAAACACCAACCTAATGCGTTTGCTGCTGCCTCCGAGGCCTCGTGGAAATTGCATTTGTATTCCAAGAATCAGTTCCCATTCATCACCATGAAGCACGATACCTGGGGGAAGCGGTAACTGAGACTTTGTGAGTCTCCAAAGACGGGAATGTGTCTGCACGAGCTGAGTAATTAGAGCGGTTTTCTGCACACATGCCTAATCTTTATTTAAGACATTTCACTTAGGTACACATCTAAGTTATTCAAAAGTCAGTTAGATTTGAGACATATGTATCATCCAACAATCTCTCTTCTCTATTTTAGAATAGTTGAATAAGCACCAATAACCATAATTGCAATTGTTTATTGAGCCTATGTGCTAAGCAACTGCACTCCACGCTTAACTTGGAATAACTCAGGTTTCATAATAACCCTCTGTTCTTTCTTGTACATGATCTTAGAAACTCACAGGACTCTCACTTGTTTCCATATGAAGGAGTCTTTAGTAATCTTTAAGGGGAAAGTGGTGAATAAATGGAGAGTATTTTGTCTGTGAGAGTAAGAAAATAATGGTAGCTAACATGTATATGGAGCTATTATGTGCCAGGCACTGTCCTAAATGCCTCCCATGTATTAAGTCATTAATCCTCTCAATAGCCCTGTGAGAACAGGTACTATTATCCCCGTTTTACAGTTGAGGTAACTGAGGTACAGAGAGATTACATGACTCTCAACATAATCATAGGCAACAGGCGCTAGAATCAGCACTTGAAGCCAAATAGTCAGGCTCTTCACCACTCTACCATACTGTCTCTTGGGGTCTAGCAATCTCGATGTCCTTAACTACTGTAGGGTCTGGCATGTGGAAGAGGATGACAGGAAGGCTTTTCACTAACTTCTGGATCAATAGAACCAGGACCAATGGTATAAGACACAAAGAGGCAGATTTGGACTCCACCTAAGAAAAAACTTCTCTCAACTAATGTGGTTTAAAGATCAAAACAGAGTTCCTTGTAGGCAGTAAGCTCCCATCACCAGAACTCCTCAAGAGTAGACTGGATGACCTCTCCCAGGGAGCCATGGGTACAGTTCCTTCCTTGGGCTTGAGGTTGACTTAGATAGCCTCTGTGATCCTTTGATGTGACAATTTTATGAACACAACAAATATCATGACATCTGAGTATGGCAAATAGTTTTTAAACTAACATATCCTCTCCCTACTTAAAATTAGGAGCAGATGGCCAAGGCACATGAGTGGCTAATATGAAGGCCCAGGATACTGTACCAGAGCTCAGTGGTATCATCAGATTAAACTCACAGTGAAGGTACTCTGACACATGATAATGATGCAAATAATTGTTGTTACCTGGATGATCAATTAACCTAAGTTCACTTCATTGACTCTAACTAGGGTAATTTTCATTAGTCAAACCTGCATTTTTATGTTTTTCATTTCTAGCTTTATTAATTTCCCTTTCACAGCAATGCTGAATTTGGTAGTCTCTTTTGGTGCTCTGTAGGGTTTTTTTCTTCTTGGTGCAGCCACTAGAGGATGAGAAGTTGTTGGAGATGGTGGTGGGGGCGGGGGGGTCACTTGTTCGTTGGCCTGGGAGAGCCAGGCAAGGGCCAAGGACCCGGCTGGTGAGCAGGAGCTGTGGGCAGGCGAGACTGACAGGAACACAGGGCAGACAAGCTTGGGAGTCTGGAGGGAGGAGAGAAGCTGGCAGCAGAAAGTGCAGTGACCACCCCCACTCCAAAAAAAAAAAAAAAAAAACCACAACCAGACCCTTGGGGCTGAAAGCCCAGGGCAAGGGGAAGGAATTGGTCACAGGCTGTGAAACAGGGTAAATGCAGGAGGAGCTGTGTGGATGAGATGTGGCCCCCACTTCAACTTCTGGGCTTTTGTCTGGGTCCCCTGGTGCGGGAGGCAGTTCTAGGCTGGAGGGCATAGGTTCTGGATGTAAGGACAAGAAATCAGTGGTAACTGATGAATAAAAAGGACCCAGCACAGGAGCTCCTGGTAGCAAATCCAGACCAGTGCTTGTAGGCAAACCTCCTCCCTGCTCAGCTCTTACTCTCAGGGGGGTGGAGGGCACAGGGCCAGGATGCCAGTCCCAGCGATGCCCTGATTCAACGTGAAGCCTTGCCAACTGCGCTTCCTTCTCTGGCCTCAGTCCCTCATCTCTACAGTGGGACAACTGGCCTAGATATTCCTTAAGGACCTCCCAGTTCTAAAGCATGGTGAGGGCTCTCAAACATCTTCTCCTTCAAACGGGCTGTCAGGGAGGTTAAACCAACTCTGAGTCTTTCTCTCCTCTGCGTGAGAATCGAGGATTTCTGCGAGATGGAATTTTTGATTTACAGTCCCAAGAGCAACATGGTACAGGAGGGAATAATAAGCTCTTTAGACTTGGAAGCTCCTGCAAGAAATGATGGATGTCCCCAAGGGAAGGTACATCCAGGAAGATGCCCCAGCCCCCCAGCAGGAATCCATCTCTCTGTCCCCTGAACGCCCAACACCTCCCTGATAGTGTTTTGTACTTGGTATTTCCAGCAGCTGCTTAAGTGTCACATCCCTCAATGAGGTCCCAAGCCCCCGACATCAGCAACTGTGCACGTAGTAGGCTCAGGCGAGATCCGAGGTATGGATGCTGTCTGGCTGGACGAGGGGACTTCTCGTATTTTCAACCAAGTGTCTCGCTTCATCTTGTTGGGAAGATCTACTAGGATTTGTGCTGCTTAAATGCACGGAAGCCCTACTACTTTGGAGTTCTTGCAAATAGAAAAAAGGCAATAGGGGTAGGGATGCGGTTCTAGGTGGAAGCTGCCCAGTCTTCTGGAATGCAGACCCCTTGAAGCTTTGTGTCTCCCACCTGTGGCCCTGACTCCACTGACACTTCAGAGCAGACGCTGGGGGGATGGGACCTGGGCTGGCCTTCAGGCTTCTAAGAAACCTTCTTGCCACTTTCTTAGTGGTGGAGGCCCAAGAGCTGGGACCTGGTGGGGTCACACTCTAAATGATAAAAATCATCACTAATGGTGAGTTTACATTTTGGCAAAGTCTGTGCCAAGCCTTTACCCACTGAATCCTCATCACAACTCGATGGTGGTAGAACTATTATGACTCTCAAGTCACAGATAAGAAAACTGAGGCCCAAATGCACACAGCCAAGGATGCTTTTCCTCTGGGTCCTCACATGGATCCTCTTCATCCCTGTGGCCTGAGCCTTGAGCATCACTTCCACAGACCAGCCTCCTGACCGCCTTCAGTCAAGAGGCTCTTCCCTCACCCCATCATTCTATACCCGGGTCTTCAGACTTGAGCATGGACCAGAGTCACCTGGAAGGCTTTAGACACAGATTGCTGGGCCACACCCCAGAGGTTCTGAGTCAGTACGGCTGGGATGGAGCCTGAGATTTTACATTTCTAACAGGTTCCCAGGTAACGCCTATGCTGTTGGTCCGGGAAGCAGGCTTTAAGGTCTATCAATCATAAGTCTGTTTATTTACTTTGAAACACTAATTAGAGTCTGTAACTGCTAATTTATTTACCTGCCTAATTGCTTATTGTCTCCTCCACCAAATCATAAAGTTCAGGAGAGCAAGGACAAAATCTGTTTGGTTTGCTGCTCTATCACCGGCTCCCAGGACAGTGCCCAGCACATGATAGGTGCTTAATACATATTTGTTGAATGAATGAGAGAGTGCGGGAGTCAAGACTAAACCCGATCCCGTCTGACTCGAATCCATGTTCTAAACACCACTTCGGACCATGTGCCTTTGAATTCACACCCTCTGGCTGTGCTGGCCTGTTGTTGCTGGGTGAATGGGTACCAAACCTCTCATGTATCCACAGTGACTGTTCCACACAGTCCAGTCTATACCCTGGAAAATACCATGCATACCCTGGAAACTGCCCAAACCTAGAGAGGCCAAGAGGCCAGGCGAGCAGTGTGCGGGGTACTGTGAGAAGCAAGGCCCCCAGTGTCTGACTGTGCCCACACGCAACAGGGCACCCGAGAGTCCAGGAGGAACACACCCACCCCATCATCGGCCTGCTGGCTCTGCTGGGGCTGTGTGCAGCCAGCCCCGGAAGCCCTGGGACCCAGACGGGTCTGACCGCTGAGGCAGCTGGTGACACTGGCATCCTTGCTGCCTGTTGAAGCCCATAGCCTTGTCGATGCGTCCTCCTGAAGAAGGCAGAGGAAGAAGAAAAAGGAGTGGAAGGACAAAAAGAAGATAATATAAGCAAATTGTTGATGTGCTTCTCTTTGGCAAACTAAGTGCTTATTGAAATTAAGATAAGCTTGACAGACTTTTGTAAGCAGTTTAGGGGCCTATCTGAGAATATCTTGCCTTGAGAGACTTCTATTGGAACTCACCCCACAACTAACAATGTGGTCTCTGTCACTTAACTCAAAAGTCCCTCCTGGACCCACACAATGAAGCGTTAAGGAAATAAAATCTTTTTTTTTTTTTTAACATATACAGCAAAGTTTGATTTGTTGAGAACATTTCTTCAACTGACAAGTTACAAGCCATGTCTGAGAGGCCCGCTGGGAACTTTCAAAATTTGAGCAGCAGTTTCTAATCACTGATGATCATTAGCATTTTAGTGAATAGATTTTTGATAAGAAAAATCTTTGCTCTGTGGGAAGAAAAAAAAAAAAAACCCTGACATTTGATAATGCAAACAGAGTAGCAATTTTAATTAGGCCTCCAGTCCTCCTTGGTGTGGCAAACATTGCACAAGATCCAGATGTTTCCTATCTTGCAGGATGAGAACTTAAGTCTATGTCAAGCCACTGGTGCTGGGTACCATGCCACCGATTGGGTCTCCAGGGCAAACAATAATAACCACTGTTTACTGAGCAATTATTGTGTGCCAGATGCTGCGCTATCGCATGTGTATCCTCTCAATTAGTCCTCACATCAATCTGATGAGATAGCTACTATGATTATCAGTCCCATTTTACAGATCAGAAAACTAAAGCCCAGAAAGTTTCATCAACCCAGCGTCACCCAGCTTGTTAGTGGTGGAGACACCAACCCAGGTCTATGTGACCCCAGAGTCTCCACACTTACCCACTGGGTCATCCTGCATCCCAGATGCTACTCATTGGGGACAGACAGAGTGAGCAAGCAAGAGCATTGGGCTCTTGCCCTGGCTCTGTCATTGTGTTTGACGAGTCATGTGACCTCCCCCAGCCTCAGTCTCTCAGTCTGTGGAATGGGGATGCTATCAGCCATCTCTCCTTCACTGGACTCTGGGGGGGCTCTGAGGAAAGAGTGGCTGTGCTAGAACACTTTTTCCTCTTGTAGAACTAGACCCTGACACTCTGTCTTCTTCCCATTGATCTTAGCCTCACCCTTTGGAGCCACTCAGAGCTCTGATCCCCTTTCCCTGTGATCTTTAGGAATTTGTAATCAGCTCTTGGGTTTTCTTCATTTTATGTTCTCCAGGCTGAACACCTCTGACTCCTTCATCCAGTCTCCATTTGCCATGGCACTGAGTTTCAACACTCTCTGTAGCAGAGGTCTGTCATCAGCAAAATGGGTTTAATAATGGTCATTGTGAGGATTGAATGGGCTTATGTATGATGCTATGAGAACAGGTCTGGCACATCATATGTAAGTCTGTGTGTGTGCGTGCGTGGGCATGCACGCACGTGTGTGGTTCCTGCCCAATTTCCATTCTCCTCTTTACTTAGTGACAGAATCTTGATTTTGTTTTGAGCATCAGGAGAACAACATTTTCCAGCTTTCCTTGCATATCGGGGTTGACCCATGAGGTATAATTTGCACACAGTGCAAAGATCTTAAGTGAACCATGCCATCAGTTTTCACGAATGCACGTCAAGACAAAACATTTCTAGGCAATCCCCTCTCTCCCCCGAAAGCAAACACTAATCTGAGTTCTATTAACACAGGCCAGTTTTGCTTATTCTACAATAAATGGATAAATGGAATCATATATTTTACACTTTCTGTGTTTGGCTCCTGTCCTTCGTCGTAGTGTTTTTGAGATTCATCCGTGTTCTTGTATGTATACGTAGTTTGTTTCTTTGTCTTATTGAGTGGTATTCCACTGTATGACTATACCCCAGTTACTAATTCAATCTCCTGTTAATAGACATCTAGGTTGTTTCTAGTTTTTAACTATCATTATAAAATTTCTGTGACAATTCTTGACCTAACCTTTTTGTAGATACATGTTTTAATTTCTCTTGGATGAATACCAAGGAAATTTTGGAGAAATTGCAAAGATACTTTTCAAAAGTGGTTGTACCATATTACACTCCAAACTGTGGGAGTTATAGTTGCTGTACATCTCCAACATCTGGTCTTGTCAGCCTTTATCATTTTAGCCATTCTAGATAGTGTATAGTAATATCTCATTGTGATTTGTATTTTCCTGATGACTAATGATGTTAAATGACTTTTCAAGTATTCGTTAGCCATTTGTATATCTTCTTTTGTGAAGTGTCCACTCAGATCTTGTCTATTTTTTTAAAAACTGTGCTGCTTGTCTTTATTGTTGGGTTGTAGGAGTTTATATCTTCTGGATATAGTCTTTTATCATAAAAGTGTGTTGTGAATATCTTCTCTTCATTCTATGGCTTACCTATTTACTTTCTTTATTTTTTGGCTGCATTGGGTCTTTGTTGCTGTACGTGGGCTTTTTCTACTTGCAGCGAGCAGCAGCTACTCTTCATTGCGGTGCGCAGTCTTCTCAGTGCAGTGGCTTCTCTTGTTGCAGAGCACGGGCTCTAGGCACTTGGGCTTCAGTAGTTGTGACACACGGGCTCAGTAGTTGCAGCACGCGGGCCCTACAGCACAGGCTCAGTAGTTGTGGCGCACGGGCTTAGTTGCTCCACAGCATGTGGGATCTTCCTGGACCAGGGATCGAACCCATGTCCCCTGCATTGGCAGGTGGATTCTTAACCACTGCGCTACCAGGGAAGTCCTTATTTCTTTTCTTGATGGCAGTTGTGTTTTTTTTTTTTAACATCTTTATTGGAGTATAATTGCTTTACAATGGTATGTTAGTTTCTGCTTTATAACAAAGTGAATCAGCTATACATATACATACATCCCCATATCTCCTTCCTCTTGTGTCTCCCTCCCACCCTCCCTATCGCACCCCTCTAGGTGGTCACAAAGTACTGAGCTGATCTCCCTGTGCTATGCGGCTGATTCCCACTAGCTATCTATTTTACATTTGGTAGTGTATATATGTCCATGCCACTCTCTCACTTCGTCCCACCTTGCCCTTCCCCCTCCCCATGTCCTCACGTCCATTCTCTACGTCTTCGTCTTTATTCCTGTCCTGCCCCTAGGTTCTTCATAACCATTTTTTCTTTTTAGATTCCATATATATGTGTTAGCATACGGTATTTGTTTTTCTCTTTCTGACTTACTTCACCCTGTATGACAGACTCTAGGTCCATCCACCTCACTACAAATAACTCAATTTCATTTCTTTTTATGGCTGAGTAATATTCCATTGTATATATGTGCCACATCTTCTTTATCCATTCATCTGTCGATGGACACTGAGGTTACTTCCATGTCCTGGCTATTGTAAATAGAGCTTCAATGAACATTGTGGCACATGACTCTTTTTGAATTATGGTTTTCTCAGGATATATGCCCAGTAGTAGGATTGCTGGGTCAGATGGTAGTTCTATTTGTAGTTTTTAAGGAACCTCCATACTGTTCTCCATGGTGGCTGTATCAATTTACATTCCCATCAACAGTGCAGGAGGGTTCGCTTTTCTCCACACCCTCTCCAGCATTTATTGTTTGTAGATTTTCTGATGATGCCCATTCTAACTGGTGTGAGGTGATACCTCATTGTAGTTTTGATTTGCATTTCTCTAATTATTAGTGATGTTGAGCATCCTTTCATGTGTTTGTTGGCAATCCGTATATCTTCTTTGGAGAAATGTCTATTTACGTCTTCTGCCCATTTTTGGATTGGGTTGGTTGTTTTTTTGATATTGAGCTGCATGAGCTGCTTGTAAATTGTGGAGATTAATCCTTTGTCAGCTGCTTCATTTGCAAATATCTTCTCCCATTCTGAGGGCTGCCTTTTCATCTTGTTTATGGTTTCATTTGCTGTGCCAAAGCTTTTAAGTTTCATTAGGTCCCATTTGTTTATTTTTGTTTTTATTTGCATTTCTCTAGGAGGGGGGTCAAAAAGGATCTTGCTGTGATTTATGTCATGGAGTGTTCTGCCTGTGTTTTCCTCTAAGAGTTTTATAGTGTCTGGCCTTACATTTAGGTCTTTAATCCATTTTGAGTTTATTTTTGTGTATGGTGTTAGGAAGTGTTCTAATTTCATCATTTTACACGTAACTGTCCAGTTTTCCCAGCACCACTTATTGAAGAGGCTGTCTTTTCTCCATTGTATATTCTTGCCTCCTTTTTCAAAAATAAGGTGACCATATGTGTGTGGGTTTATCTCTGGGCTTTCTATCCTGTTCCATTGATCTGGATTTCTGTTTTTGTGCCAGTACCATACTATCTCGATCACTGTAGCTTTGTAGTATAGTCTGAAGTCAGGGAGCCTGATTCCTCCAGCTCCATTTTTCTTTCTCAAGATTGCTTTAGCTATTCGGAGTCTTTTGTGTTTCCATACAAATTGTGAAATTTGATGGCAGTTTTTTAATGAACATGAGTTTTAATTTTGATCAAGTTCATTTTCTCCTTTTTTTAGTCTTTTAAAATTTTTTTAACTCTTTGTTTTATGTTAGAGTATAGTTGATTAACAATGTTGTGATAATTTCAGGTGTACAGCAAAGTGATTCAGTTATACGTATACATGTATCTTCCTTTTCAAATTCTTTTCCCATTTAGGTTGTTACATAATATTGACCACAGTTCCCTGTGCTATACAGTAGGTCCTTGTTGGTTATACATTTTAAATATAGCAGTGTGTACATGTCAGTCCCAAACTTGATCAAGTTCATTTTCCCAGTTTTTTAAATGCTTTATGCTTTCTGTATCCTTTCTAAGAAATCTTTGGTCATAAAGATATTCTTCTACGTTTTTCTGTTTTCACTTTTACTTTGAGTTTTCTAAGCCATTCAGAATTTATTTTTATGTATGGTGTGAGATGAGGGAAGGTTCTTTGTTTTTCATATGAATGTCCAGTTTTTCCAGCACCACTTGTCAAAGACATTTTCCTTTCCTCAAGTCAGTGTATGTGTTGACCTATGTCTGGACCCTCTATTCTGTTCCAAAAATTTATTTGTCTATCCTTTTACCAAAATCACGCTGTTTTGATTTTTGTAGTTTTACAGTAAGTCTTAAAATCTGGTAGGAGTCTTTTCATTTTGTAACTCATTTTCAAGATTGTTTGGCTACTGTTAGTCCTTTGCCTTTCCAAATAAAATTCAAAATCATCTTGATTGAGATTACATTAGATCTTTAGATCAATTGAAGAATGTTGATATTGTAATAATATTCCTATTAGTCTTCTAGTCTATGATTTTTCATTCAAGTTTTAATTTACTCAATTTAGATCTTTTAAATTTATTTTAGCATTGTTTTACAGTTTGTATAGTTTCAGTGTAGAAGGCTTTCACACGTTTTGTTAAATATATCCTTAAGTGTTTGACTTTTTAAATGCTATTGTAAATTATATTCATTTTTAATATCATTTTCTATTTGTTCACTTCTAACGTATAGAAGTACAATTGATTTATATATATATTGTTATATCCTAAATTCTTTTATTAGTTCCAGCAATTTTTTTCTTTGTAGATTCTTTAGGATCACAGTCACGTCATCTGCAAATAGAGACAATTTCAGTTCTTCCTTTGCAATCTGTATGCCTTTTATTTATTTTTCTTGTCTTATTGCACTAGCTAGAGTTTTCCCTTCAATGCATCTTGATTTTGGTAAAAGTCAGTCTTTGCACAGGTCTCAAGTTTTTTTGTTTTTTGTTTGTGTGTGTGTGGGGCGGTTGTTTTTGTTTGTTTTTTGCCTTTCTTCATAAAACGCACAAATAATCAGTTGTAAAAATCCCTTCTACCCATAGAGTTGGTATTTTTCCAGACCTAAGAAGAAACTAAAAAATTTGGCTTAACTCTTTTTTATTCTGGCATGAGATGAAATTTAACTTGCATGGTAGTTATTAGTGCTGTTTGCCACGTACTTTTGGTCCTCTGACCTTCTGGGCACAAGGTGACATTGCACTTCCTGGATACCTTATGGTTAGGTGGGGCCATGTGACTGGTTTCAGCCAATAAGTGAGTGATGAAATGATATGTATCACTTCTGTACCAGGACATTGAACTACTACTGATGCAAGAGTCTCCAGAACTCTCTTTTTCCTCTAGCATTAACCAATTTCCTCATATGTTAACCAGTGACGTTTAAGATGAAAGTTACTCCATCTCCCTGTATCTCTGAATGTCTACAATGAGCAAAGCCCCCACTGCTGACCCACAATGGACATATGGCTTGAGGTAGAAATAAAATTTTGTTGTTTTAAGGCACTGAGGTTTGGGGATCATTTGTTACAGCAGCATTATTTAGCCTATCCTGACTAATTCAATTGCATGAAGTTTTAAGGGAGATGACTAAGCAAAATGATAGGTGGAGGCAATGTAAGAGAACATATTGCTCTTCTTCTCTAAGTGAGACAAAGGCTGTATATCCCCAGAGAAGCCAGCAGTGAGCCAGAGCTCAGAATCTTACTCAAGTCTTGTGTGTAACCAGATTCCCAGTGCCCGGCACATAGTAGACATTCAAACAAAGTGTTTGCTTGATTCAATTAAGCCAGAGTTCTCCTTTCAGAATGTGCTTTGTAAAGGGGAAGCACAGCATTTTCTGTCACTTTCCCCCACTACCTTCTCATTGCCTACAAATGGGAGTGACAAAAACAACCTGTCCTCAAGAATTGTTGGGGGAAATTGTGCTGATTGCAAAAAGCTTTGCAAAATGTAAAATCCTATCTAAGTAGCAATTTTCTCCATTGCTATGCCAATTGTTATTGTTTTTAAAGCTGACTCCTGGCTTGCTTTCCCTTGGCCATCCTATAAAACACTCCAGCACACTGGGGGTTATTGTCTACTCTGGATTTGCATGTGTGTGCATGATGCTTGTGTAATGCTGTTTGTTTATTGAGGAGTTGAGTAATCCCATCTTGTAGCAATAAAACTTGAGAACGATGTCATACCCCATTGGACAGGTGATGGGTCAGAACAACTCACCCAGGACAACTGTACTATATGTTCCCCAAGGGCAGGGGGACTTTTTTCAGTCATTTCTGCAGCCCTAGTGTGCCTGGATTAGAGAATGTTCTCTGTGGGTATTAACATTTTTTAATTCTTGGCCCAGCTTGTATTGAGAACCTAAGTTCCTGGCTCACATATAGCTATGGGTAGAGTCCAGGAACTCCCATAAACTATGCATCTGCTGATTGTTAAATTCATGTTCACTGACCACTGAGTGTTGACCACATGCTAGAAGCTATGAGGGATGCAAAGATTACTGACATACTTCTGGATTCCAGTGAGCTCCCAGTTAGTAGGGGGCTAAAGGAGACATTCATCCATTCATTCATTCACCCATGCAGTCATTGATTCTGCTAATACTAATTCCACTAATGTCAATTGTTGTTCTAGGTACCATTTTAGCTACAAAACAAAGTCATGGCTCTCATAGGAGCATATGTTCTAATAGGGGGATACAGGCATTGATCAAATCATTACAGTGGTAAATATTTTATTATAACTTAAGATAAACACAGTTGAAGAATATTTTAGAGTTCTGTAAGCACAAAAAGCCAAAGGAACAGAGTTTTTCAGCGGGATGCAGCCAAGGGAGTTTTCTCTGAGCAAGTGACCTCTGAGTTTAGGCCTAAAGGGTGAGTTAAGAGTTACTTGGTCTGGAGGTGGTATGGGGAAGGGGAACAAGTCAGGCAGGAAAAACAATACATTTAATGTGAGAAAGACTGTATGAGGTGCCACAAATGAGAGGCAGATAACATGCTAGAGGAGGTCCCAGAACAAGTTTCGTTGTTACTAGGGGAATGAGGAAGGCTGCCTATAAGAGGTGGTGCTTGGGGACTTCCCTGGTGGCGCAGTGGTTAAGAATCCACCTGCCAATGCAGGGGACACAGGTTCGAGCCCTGGTCCAGGAAGATCCCACATTCTGCAGAGAAACCAAGCATGTATGACACAACTACTGAGCCTGTGCTCTAGAGCCCGCGAGCCACAACTACTGAAGCCCACGCGCCTAGAGCCCGTGCTCTGCAACAAGAGAAGCCACTGCAATGAGAAGCCTGTGCACCTCAACGAAGAGTAGCCCCTGCTCGCCGCAACTAGAGAAAGCCCACAAGCAGCAACAAAAACCCAACACAGGCAAAAATAAATAAGTTAATTAAAAAAAAAAACGAGGTGGTGCCTGGGCTGGACCTAGTAGGACAGGGAGGACTCGCACAGGTGGATTTTCTAGAGGAAGGAGGAAGAACAGTACAAACAAAGACCCAGAGGTAGAAAAGAGTAGAGGATGAGGAATCTAGGGCAGACTGTGAAGAGCCTTGAATGCCAGGCTAAGGAATTTGGACTTCCCCCACTGGTGGTGGAGAGTCACTGAAGGTTTTGGAACAGGAGAGTGATGTGATCAGAAAACTTGGGTGAGAGTGGCTCCTTCATCCCCCTCCTGGAGACAGCTCTGTATGTAACCCAAAAGGATCTCAGAGCTTCTGGCCTCCTGGAGCTCAGGGAGGGGTTTCAGGGGCTAGTTCTCCTCTGCCCACCAAGGAGAAACCGCATATGCAAGAGAGGCAGGGAGTAAGGGACACAGGGTTCTGCAGCTGGCACTTTCTTCCTTAGTGGCAAGGAAATGTGTGTGAGAATTGTACCCAAAGTGGCCCAGAGCAGAGGTCTGTTTGTGTGTGTGCTATTGTATGAAACAGGCTGATATGAGAAAAGACCTTGTATTAGTTTTAGGACCCTTTAAGGTGCGAGGAAAAGAATTCCAACTCAGTCTAAAATAAAGACTAAAGAGAATTAATTGAGCTATGAGACTGGGTACCTATAGGAGATGACACTGCCTTTAGGCGTGGCTGAGTCCAGGGCTTAAACCAAGTCATCAGGATTCTCTTTCTCTCTCCATCTCTTGGGTTTGCTTCCATCTATATATTGGACTCATTATCTCCCATTGCAGTTGGGCTTCCTTTATGCAGGTGAGGAAAAGAACTGTTGAAAGTTCTAGACTTACACTGCAGCACAAAGAGGGAGTTTCTGTGTGTCAGTGTATAAATCCCAGGGAAGCACTCTGATTGGGCCTGATAAGTCACATGTCCATCTCTTGGACCAATCACTGCTGCCAGAGGGAAGAGGTACTATGGTTGGTCAGGCCTGTCTGGAGACTGACTGCCAGCCCCAGCCAAATCACACACAGTGGAGGAGAGCAGAGCCCCAGTGGAAGCAAAGCTGAGTTGACAAAAATAACCCAGAGCCATTATGGTCCTTTTCTCAGGCTGTCCACTCTAAGGCAAGTGACCCATAGGAGTGTGTTTGTGTTCAACCTGGCAATCTGGGAGGCTGGGTCATTTAAGGAGAGAATAATAATAATAATGTTTATAAATATAATAATTATTATATATTTTTTTATTAATTAATTATATTTTTGGCTGTATTGGGTCTTCGTTGCGTGGGCTTTCTCTAATTGCGGCGAGCGGGGGCTCCTCTTCGTTGCGGTGCACGGGCTTCTCATTGCAGTGGCTTCTCTTGTTGCGGAGTATGGGCTGCAGGCGCGCGGGCTTCAGTAGCTGTGGCTCACAGGCTCTAGAGCGCAGGCCCAGTAGTTGTGGCACACGGGCTTAGTTGCTCCGTGGCATGTGAGATCTTCCTGGACCAGGGATCAAACCTGTGTCCCCTGCATTGGCAGGCAGATTCTTATCCACTGCACCACCAGGGAAGCCCTATTATATATATTTTTTTTAATGAGCTTTTTTTATATAGACATTCAGTTTTTAATATTCTTTTCCATTATGGTTTATCACAGGATATTGAATATAGTTCCTTGTGCTATACAGTAGGACCTTGTTGTTTATCCATCCTATACATAATAGTTTACATCTGCTAATCCCACATTCCCAGTCCTTCCCTCCCCCATCCCCCTCCCCCTTGGCGACCACAAGTCTGTTCTCTATGTCTGTGAGTCTGTTTCTCTTTTATAGATGGGTTCATTTGTGCGATATTTTAGATTCCGCATATAAGTGATATGTGGTATTTGTCTTTCTCTTTCTGACTTACTTCACTTAGTATGATAATCTCTAGTTGCATCTATGTTGCCGCAAATAGCATTTTTCATTCTTTTTTATGGCTGAGTAGTATTCCATTGTATATATGTACCACATCTTCTTTATCCATTCATCTGTTGATGGACATTTAGGTTGTTTCCATGTTTGCCTATTAAATGAGCCTTTGAAGTCAGGCATGGTCAATAATTTTGATATGACAAGATTAATTAAAGCTATGGAGCTCTGTTTTCAGTAGAGGTCTAGTTGCTCCTCTAAGGGGTTTTAATGCAGAGGGGTCGGTGGCTCTGTTATTTTGAGGGAAGAGCCTTGGAGGGAGGTTAGGTGATTGGGCTCTGGCTCTGGGCCTGCCCCCAGCTCACTCTGTAATCTTAGACAAGTCCTTTCCTCTCTCTGGGCCTCAGTGTACCCATCTCTACAACGAGAGGGTTGATATCTGCTGGTAGATCTCATGGAATTGGGCCCCTCCTGCAAGATCAGCTCTCTCTGAGTTAAATCACATTGCAGGAGACACCCATTGCTCCCACAAGCACGGGATGCCCCATAGGGAGCATGTGAGTCCTGCCCCCACCAGCTTTTCTCTTAGAACTGAGGAGTCTGGAGCGTGTGGCTAGTGCTGGGGTAAGGGATGAACTAAAGTTCAGTATTCCTGAAACGGTCCTGGCTCCACTCCCCTGACAGGGGGCTACAAAGAGGGCATTTGCCAGCTGTGTTTTCTAAGAAGCCAATTCACAGAGTCACAGAGACCCTGGGCTAGAAGGTCCTGAAAGGTCCCTGAGCCAAGAGTCCCGTTCTGTGCTGGAGCTCCTCCCTAACAGCCAGGAGAGTGCTCCTCCAGCCTCTGTGCACACCTCCCGCGATGTGGGGCTCACTCTCATCCTTGGACCCCTCAAGAGTACAATTTGCCTTTGACATGTCCCTACAAGTCCCAGTGGTACAAAAGAATATTCTAGTCAGAG
The DNA here is from genome assembly GCF_951394435.1 of Stenella coeruleoalba. NCBI lineage: Eukaryota > Metazoa > Chordata > Mammalia > Artiodactyla > Delphinidae > Stenella > Stenella coeruleoalba. The sequence goes on from NC_137153.1 coordinate 87,126,777, forward strand.
ATATGGGGAAAGAAAAGGTCAGAATGGCTGGAGCACTGAGCAAGTGGCAGGCGCCGGAGATGAGGGGCAAAGACGTCAGGGCCTTGAAGACTGAAAAGGAGTCTGAATTCTGCCTCAAGGGCAAGGGGATAGGGGCCCGTTCCCCCCTCCTTGGTCCTGAGGTCCAGCCCAGTGGGGGTGGGGGGAGGCTGTGGGGGGAGGCAAGGTTGGGGAGGTAGGAACCCCTGGTGGGTGGTGGGTACCCTGGACTCTGAGCCTTCTCAGCACCGGGCTCTGGCCTTAGCCGTGGCCTCCGGAAAATGGGGCGAGGCGCCTGCGGGGCGTCCAGCCTGGGGGCTGAGCTGCTGATGGGCACGAGGCAGGGGATGGAAGGAGCCTGCTGGAAGCTGGTAATTAATAAATGAAATGCCCTGGGACTACCGCCGAGCCGACTCAGATGACATATCTGTCGCGGGCTCGGCAAACCATTAAATGACCATTTTCTGACAGAACGACTTCCCCGCTGCAGAGCTGCCTGACTTGCCGGGATGTATTTCCTTCTCACCCTCTTTCCTCCCCGCCCCCCGCCCCTCCCCCACCTGGTACTCTGCCCTCCCTGGGGTGCCGCTGTCCTCGGTGTATCTCCCTTTCTGTCTCTGCATGTGTCTCTCCATCTCTCTGCCTCTCTGTGTGTGCGTGTCTCTGTGTGTCTGTTTCTGCCCTCTTGGTCTCTCGATGTCTCTATGTCGCTCCATCTCAGTGTGTCTCTGTCTCTCTCCTCCCCTCTCACCCTGGCTTCTCTTCTCTTTGTGGCCACCTCGCTTTCTCCGGTCTCTGGCCCTCTCGTCTCCCGGGCTGCGCGCTCTCTCTCCCGCCCCCTTGCCCTCTCTCCCTCTCTCGGTTTCTCCCCGTCTGTATAAGGTTTAACTACCCCCACCAACCTCCCCCCATCCTGCGTCTGGCTCAGCCTCCCCCCTCCCCCTCCCCCTCCCCCCCCTCCCCGGCTGCCTGACGGCTCCAGTTCATTTCTGCCTGTTTAATTGGGCCCCGGATGAGTTTGGTCGACAGGGCCATTCATCATGTGGCCGCGGCTGGCGGCGGAGCCCGGGGGAGAGGGGCTGACAGCTCCGCCAGGCTGGGATGCGGCCTGCGTCGGGAAGTTCACATATTTGGGCATTAGTGCAGCTATTAGTTTAACAAGCTTCGTTTATCCTTGTCACTACCACTTCAGCTTCCCATGTAATCATTTGAAATGTAGATTACAGCCAGACAAATGGGACAGCGCAAGATGCTCAGGGTGGAGGGAGTGACATGCTGCCGGCTCGTTAGTGCTGCCTTCCCAGCCCCATCCCTTCCCAGGCACAGCTTTGATTAGCTTAATATTCACATGATTTCGGTGGGAAGCGCCAGTCACCTGTGCTGAGCCCCTAGCGCTGGGCGGAGGTGCCCGGGGTGCCCCCAGGTGAGGGTCTAGGTCCTGCCAGGGTAGGGCCCCTCTCATCCAAAGGCCATCCACCCCTGGCAAGGACACACGTGGGTGGCCAGGGCCTCAGAGCCTGCCCCTAAAACTCCTCCCAAAGGGATCTTCCTCCCGGGGTGAGGGGGCCTCTAGACCCCCTTCTCCCTCTAGCTCTGATTTCAGCAGCCTGGAGGCTGGGCCACTGTCTCCCTGTGACCTGAGTGAGGTCTGCCCTTCTCTGGGCCTCGCGTCCCCATCTGGACCAGGGGGTTTCGAATTAGACCACGTGGGCCCACTTGTCTCGCCTTGGTTCCTCTGATGGAATACCCCAGCTTCTAGTCATTTCTATTCTTCACCCGGTAGACTGAGGGCCCTTTTCAAAATGTGAACCTGGCAGTCGATGCCCTGCTCCAGAGGCCCTCGTGGCCCTCAGAATAAAGGCAGAGCCCCTTGGTAGGGCTTGGGGAGGGGTGGGGAGGGGGAGGTCATCAGGCTCCACCGCTGCACCCCTCCAGCTTTACCTGGAGCCCCCTCCTTTGTTGATGCGCAGCAGCTCCCTGCGCCGCTGGCAGTTGTCAAATGCCGGAGCTCTCTCTCATCTCTGGGGTTTTGTGCGTGCTGTTTTCTCTGCCAGGAACACCAGTCTCCCTGTGGCCCCTCCCCCCGCTCCTCTTCTCAGACATCTTTCTCATCCTCCAGATTCTCAGTTTAGAAATTCCTTCCTCCAGCACATCCTCCCTCCCCCCAGGTCCTTCTGCCCAGGGCCTGTCCTCCTGTGTGCGTCTCAGAGCCCTGAACCTCCCTACAGTAGCGCCTGACACACGGGATCTGTCTGTTTGCATCCCCACTGGACTGTAAGCTCCAGGAGGGCTGGGCCCTGACTAGCAGGGACGCTGCCCAACCCAGGTTTGCTGGAAGAGTAAATGGAGCACAAGCAGCGCCGTGCCTTAGGAGCCTCGGACAGAGAGGCCTGGCCCCAGTGTCCCTCACGGGACAATTGCGTTGTGTCAAGGCTCCGTTTTCCCGGCTCCCTTCTTCCCCATCCTGCTGACTCTCTCTGGAAGGGTCAGAGTCTGGTTCTCATTGGAGAGGCTCCTCTGAATCAGTCAGGTCGTAGGAGAAAATGGTCAGCCCACTCAGAGTTCAACCGAGAAGAGTTCAGTGATGAGATTGTGCAGAGGAGTGAGCAGGGCTGAGGAGACTGATGTGGATGGCGAGGCCTCCGTGGGGACCGTTATAACCCTGGGCTGAGGGGCAGGGGGAGGGAACGTCATTGCCAGAACCTGGAGAAAGAGCAGGAGCTGTAGAAGAGGGGCTGCAGGAGGATGGAACTCTAGAAGGCAGCCACACAGAACTGGGGTGAGGCGAGGAGGGAGTGGGGGCTGGATTCTCTGATGAATTTTCTCTCCCTCCAGCCTCTGGCTGCTGTCTCCTGGAGGACCAGCATTCTGCATGATGTGGGCCACAGAGACCAACCTCCTGGGATACAGGGCAGGGCAGAGGAAAGAGAAGGCCTGGTGGGGTAGGGGACAAACAGGGAGTATGGAGAACACCCCACATACTGTCCCCTCGCTCCCTCAGGCTGGCCCCTTTGCACGGAGGCCAAGACACCCCAGAAGGGCCACAAGAAAGCACGTCTCAGGACCAAGTGGACTCCTCTACAGAGGGCTCCACAGGGTGTGGACACCATCAGCAGCTGCCTTTACCTCATGCCTTCACTGCCACATCTCCCTGCCCAATCCAGCGGGCTGGGCAGTCCTAAACTCAGTTTCTTTTTCCACCTCTTCCCCTGCCAAGGTGCTTGTCTCCATTTTCTTCCTGACACCTTCTGAATAATGGCACCAGACCTTGAAGCCACTGAATCGTGAATCAAAGTGGCTTCTCGATATCATAAAAGAGATGTTCTAAACCCCAAACATAAAGATCGTTTTATCTTTATTAATAGTTTAATGCATCTGAGAAAGCTATTTGACATTTTTTACACCTCCAACTCTTTCCTTCATGCATTACTGGTCAGATTACACCAGGGTTCAGCCACTTAAATCCACTTAATAACTGACTAAATTCTACACTGAATTTACATTGAGCTACTGATTCTAGGATATAGATGAATTTTCTAATGGGGGGGAAAAAAACCCACACCAACAGATTTCCAAAGTTGTAAATCTGCTTTAACAATGAAAAAGGAATTAGTTAAATTATTGGGATTGATGTCATGTTTAACAGCATTTCCTGATGAAGACTCTGCAGCATAAAGTGAAGAAATAGACCTGGATTAATAATTGGGAGTATTTTCTTCACCTATTTAATTGAAGCACCACATTTGCAAACACACATGTGAAATTAATTGAAAACACATGGAATTTGAGACACAGAGAACACAGAGACTCTTTTCAACCTCTGGCAGACCCATTACACATCAGTGCATGACACTGTAAGGAGAAACGTTTGGTCATTAATGACACTGACTTGGAATAACATCTAATTGGCTAATTGTTTCTATTTTAAATACACACACCCACCACTACCACCACCACCACCATCACAGAAACATATCCAAACACATATGACCACATTTAACATATAAACACACACACAGTGGAGCCTAGCGCACCACACACCCACATACATGCAAATATTCTCTCAACAAGAGACACACATGTGCGGGTCAATAAACTGTACACACATACTCCCAAGCCAGACTTAGTAGAGAAGGGGGGAAAACCTGCTCTCTGCCTCGCCCCAGCTTCCCAGAAAGAAAAAAAATGTCAGTGTCAGAAATGTGATAGGACTGTCAAAGACATATGGGAAAAACTCAAACAAACCATGGAAGTTGTGAAACATAAATCTCAGTTCTATTTGTTTTGCGACAGTGTACACACCACACATTTGTCAAACCACACATTTTCAGATAGAAAATTAAAACCCTCACCAGGTTCAGAATTGCTGGGGAAGTTGGATGGAGATTCTAGTATCCTGGTAAAAGAACTGTTGGCTGGCCTAGGACTGAAGGATGCTTCTGGACCACTGTCAGCAAGCCTTAGTTGGCCTCTTTTCCTCCACATTTTAGAGGGGCTGTGACCATGTCTGTGCAACCTAGGGCTGTGAGGGGACAAACATTCCATAGATATGTTCTCCACTAAAAAACATTCCTTGGTTAAGCATAGGTTCTACTTCTGGGGAGTCCCCAAGCAGCCCTGATCTCCACATAGCTCCTGGGGCTGTCCTCTACTCCCCTAAATCCATAGCCAGGTCTGTTTCTCCACTGAAACTCACCTGATTCATTTCAAACCTCCAAGTGGCCTGGGAGTTTTTCCAATGCTTTAGTTCCAAATGTCTTAACTTCTTCCTCTCAAGGAACTCTCTCTAATAACCATCAAATATTGACTAAACCAGTTAGTCCCAGTCCCTAGAAAAGTAGATAATGTTACTATATACCATTCAGAGTAGTGTCTGTTTATGCCCACATCTGGTTTTTCTTTCCCCTAAGCCAGTTTGTTAATCATGAAGAAATGTCCCAGCACTTCTTAACAAGCTCCATGTTTTGGGTGGGTTTGTTGTGCAATGTCCCTAAAACATTTGAAGACCAAATAATGACACCTTTTGGTACATTCTCATCCAAACATCATTCTTCCTCAAAAGAAGCTTCCTGGATCAGACAGGCAAGCTTCTCTTTGCGGAAGCCTCACTCCCCACTCCCCACAGTTTGTCCCTCATGGACCCTCAAGCCACCATTTTTTTTTTTTAAGTTTATTTATGTATTTATTTTTGCTGTGTTGCGTCTTCGTTTCTCTGTGAGGGCTTTCTCTAGTTGCGGCGAGCGGGGGCCACTCTTCATCGCGGTGCACGGGCCTCTCACTGTCGTGGCCTCTCTTGTTGCAGAGCACAGGCTCCAGATGCGCAGGCTCAGTAGTTGTGGCTCACGGGCCTAGTTGCTCCATGGCATGTGGGATCCTTCCAGACCAGGGCTCGAACCTGTGTCCCCTGCATTAGCAGGCAGATTCTCAACCACTGCGCCACCAGGGAAGCCCCAAGCCACCATTTTTAATAGTTCCTGCTAGAAACCTTCAACAGACAGGCAGTCTGTTGCCGCTGGCAGCCTGACACTTCTTTGGCTTGGAGTTCATTTCCAATGCCAGGTGCCTCATTGTGGCCAGAGTTCTGCAGTTTTATTCTCCACTTTCTTCCTAGCCCTAGGATGGACACCAGTGTTGACTGAGATCCAGATGGTTGGCTAAGCAGAATCCAGTGGCCAGGGGCTTTCAGAGGGTGCTTTTAGGGATGAAGATCACAGCGTGGAAGGCCAGATCCACGGAGCCCTCCACACCTTTGATCTCTCATTTTTGACTCTGAGTCCCCCTGGTCACTGTTTGGTCTCTTGCCCTTGATTCACTGAGAACCGCAGTCTCACCGAGCATTTGAGAGGGAAGGACTGGAGAACATCTGGTTCAGCTTTATGTCCCCTACCCTGTTGTGCGGACGGAGACACTGAACCCCACGTGAGGACCTTCTGACATGGGTGTGAGACGAATTAGGCAGGAAGATGCCTGTTCTCTTGAGGGGTGGGGTAGGGTTCTTAGATGATCCCCCCAGAGTTTCTGAAGCAGGTCTGGGTCCTCTGTCATCCTCATCCAAGTCCACCCTATCTCCTGTCTCCCTTCAATTCAATTCAACAAACATTTATTCAATAACGATCAGCTGAATAAATAATGAAGGAATGAGTCTCTCTGAACCAAGCAGTGTGCTGTAGGCAATGGAGACATGGTGGTATGGCAGAAACTGCTGCTTGTGTTCCAATAGCCACCCTCTCCTTTGCCCATAGTAACAGAAGTTGTAGCTGGACCAATAGGGCCGCTCAGAATAAAGATCACCTTCTCCAGTCTCCCTTGCAGCTAGATGTGGCCACGTGACTCAGTTCTGGCCAGGGGGATATAAGCAGAAGTGTCAGGTGCCAGCTTCCGGGAGACAGCTGGTTCTCTTTTCTTCATCTCCTCTGTCCTGCTGCTGCCATCTTGGACCTCGGGGCTGAGGGATGTAGTCCAGGGAGAGCCGAGGATGTCCGAGTCTGGTCCTTGTGGGCCTGCTGCAGCCAAGTTGCCATATCAACCCCGATTACCAACTCCCAGGCTCCGTATGTGAGAGAGAGAGTAAATCTTACGTCTTGTAGAAGCCACTGTTATTCTGGATTTTTCAGTCATTCATAGCCTATCTATTCTGTTATAGGCAGTAAAATAAGTACTTAACAAGGGTTTGAAAAAAAGATTGTATTCTTCCTAGCTTTGCCAAGAAAACATTCGACTTTTTCAAGGGGAAATTGTATTAAGAAACTAGATCCTCTTGCTGAAAATATTTTAAATGAAGAGATATGTGTATGTACACACATACAACTCACGTTGCCCCAAGCCCCCACCAAGCATGGAGCAGAGATCAAGGAGCATTTACTGGCTGAAGGGAGAAGAAAGCAATGGGCATTTCACTTTAAAATGCAGGTCCTGACAGCAGTTCCCAGTCACCCCAGTTGATTCATGCTTTTTCCTGGAATTTTAGTTTTTCTGGTATTCAACTTTCAGCCGCGTCAAGGCATGCCAAGGTGAGGCATGTAAACACAAGGGCAGGCCACCAGGTCTGCTGGCCAAGAATATACCCACACAGGAAGTGACATCCCAGTCTCTCCTTGAAGATACCTTCAAACTTCCAAGGGATTCTCTTAAAGCCACTTGCCCTTGGCTTTGGAGAGAGGAAGCAGCAGCCCTGTCCACAGGGCTCCTGAACCTGCATTTCCCCCAAGCTCCCCACCACTTCCTCTCTGTCTCTATTTTTGTAGTGGTAGGGTGAATGTAGGGGAGTGGTACTGGGCAGTCAGGTCCGTTCTCTGAATTGTCACCTCTCAGCACTGCAGGAGGTGACTGGACCCAACTGTTAGTGGCTCCATGAACTTTTAGCTTCAACTTTGGGCTTTGGCTGTGCAATTTTTGGAACAACAGGAAAAAGTCCACTAAGCATCAGTGCCTGGGAGACAGATAGTGCTCAAGAAATGCTAGTAGGTATTATCGTTCACAACCCAACCCAAAGAGTCTTGTATTTAGAAGCAGGGCAGAAGATCAGAGTGGACCAGGAGCATAGCTGCTGATGACAAGCCATGGGACACCGTCAATTCTTCAGGCCAGGAATACACTTGTCCTCCAAGCCTGGTGTCAGTTTGAGTTTAACTGAGGGTAGGACAAAGGTGAGGAGCAGAGAGCTGGGCATGGCTCAGCCATTCTTTTGCTTCAGCCTCTCTGTCCTTCACTGCCCCAGAGCTGGTAGAAAAGAACTGGGTGCAGCTGAGGTTGAAATTCTCTGGAATTCATGAGTGTCATAAAGATACAGCCTGGCTATCTGTCCCCAGGCCCATCTCCTCTTCCTCAGCACACAGCTAGACTGCATTTCTCAGCCTCCTTTGCAATTGGGTGTGGCCACAGGATAGGGTTCTGGGCAACTGAATGTGAATGGAAAGGAAAATCTCCCAAGGCATGATCCTCCATGCTCTTTCCTTCTTTGCAAGCTTGATGCAGATAAACAGGATAACCTTGGAGGCCATACCTTAAAGATAGCAGAGCCAAAAGATAAAAGGAACCTGGATCCCTTAGTCACCTTGTGGAAGGCTGCCTGTCTACCAGGAACACCCACACTTAACCGTTGTGTAAGTGAAAAACAGACTTCTATTTTGTTAAGACACTGAAAGTTATGGGTTATGTTTGCTACATCAGCAGGCATCACCTTAACCAGTACGCCAAGTTCACACAGTAAATGAGGAAATGAATCTGCACCCACATCGTCTGTCCATGCTTTAAGAACCTCTAGGCATTTCAGGAGTTTATCTGCCCTGCTCTATAAAGTATGCACAATGTTTTAATTCCACTTTCTAGAAAGGTTTTCTTTCCAAACCTTCTTCTGGGCCTTCTCTATTAAAAAGGCCCATTTATAGAAACTACTACTTAGCATTTTTGGAACTTGTTATCCTATTCAGCAGAGTCTAAGTCAGGAGGCTTTGAACTCGGACAATTACTGCTCTTGATTAACAACAAGAACTGATGAGTTGGCCTTTCCAGTGTGCTAAGCAAACTCAGCCAAGCAGAAAATATCACTGAAAGGGAAACAACGGGAAGTGATTTTCTTGGTTACATTATGAGCCGTCGCGATATTTACACATGTTTGTGGATAATGTGGGAACCTCTGCTGCGCGTGCCCTTCCAGATGACACCATTGGGCTTGAAACGCCATGTTCCCTACTTGACCTGGGCTGTAAATGTCATCCTGTGACTGCACGCAGCCAGCCTAGTGGGAAAACCACAGACCTGGGGGTGGGAGTAGGCAGGCCTGGGTGCAAGACCCCCGCTGTGCTCTTTTAGAGTCCCTGCTCCTCTGGGTGTCCCCAGAGCCAGCACCCAGGCCTGGCAATCAACAGGCCGCTGCGGCCTCATAGTGTCGGACGGCCCAGAGGCAGCCTGGAGGAGTGTCCATTTCCTTGCACCCTCACCCAAACTGGGTATTTTTAAAAGATCTTTGTGAAGTTGAATCATGTTTTTTCTAATCTTGGATTGGACATTTACTAATATTTAGTATTACTTCATTTATGAGTGACCTATGCATGTCCGTTACCCATTTCTCTTTCTTCGAGATAGTAGTATTTTTCATATAATTGCATACAGCATTTTCATATATTAAGGGCATTGCACCTCTTCACATTTCATATGTTTATTTTCCCAGGTTATTTGTCTTTTGTTTCTGTTAAAAAATTTTTTTTATATAGAGAAAAGTAAAAAAAGAGGAAGTCAAATATTTCTATTTTCTCCCTTAAGACATTTCTTTATAAGCTTATAAAGTCACATTCCATATGGAGACTTGAAATATATTTATCTATAAACCCCTAGTTTTATTTTAAAAAATTAAAAGTATTTGTTTAACCTACGAGGGATTTATCTGAATGTAAGATGTGAGGTAAGGATCTTCCTGAGGGCTACACTGGGAGTTGAGATCTGGGAAACAGAGCCTCTGGCTTGTGTGGAGGTTTGGACACACAGGGGCAGACGTCCCTGGACAGAGGTGGCACTGGACAGGCCAAGGAGGAGTTGATGTGTGAAGTGCACATCCAGGCTGGGCTTGGGTCTGGGGGTCTCTTTTTTCTCAGGTGATGCTGTGGACTGAATTGTGTCCCCCCCCATGCCCCCGACCCCCAGCCCCAAATTCATATGTTGAAGTCCTAACCCGAGTGACTCAGAATGTGACTGTGCTTGGAGACAGGGTCTTTAAAGAGGTGAATAAGTTAAAATGATCATTAGGGTGCTCCCTAATCCAATATGACTATTGTCCTCATAAGAAGAGATTAGACAGAGAGAAGTCCATGTGAAGACCCAGGGGTATAAAGACCCAACATCTTTATTGGGGTATAATTGCTTTACAATGGTGTGTTAGTTTCTGCTTTATAACAAAGTGAATCAGTTATACATATATATGTGTTCCCATATCTCTTCCCTCTTGCGTCTCCCTCCCTCCCACCCTCCCTATCCCACCTCTCCAGGCGGTCACAAAGCACGGAGCTGATATCCCTGTGCTATGCGGCTGCTTCCCACTAGCTATCTACCTTACGTTTGGTAGTGTATATATGTCCATGCCTCTCTCTCGCTTTGTCACAGCTCACCCTTCCCCCTCCCCATATCCTCAAGTCGGTTCTCCAGTAGGTCTGTGTCTTTATTCCTGTCTTACCCCTAGGTTTTTCATGACATTTTTTTTTCTTAAATTCCATATATATGTGTTAGCATATGGTATTTGTCTTTCTCTTTCTGACTTATTTCACTCTGTATGACAGACTCTAGGTCTATCCACCTCATTACAAATAGCTCAATTTCGTTTCTTTTTATGGCTGAGTAATATTCCATTGTATATATGTGCCACATCTTCTTTATTCTTATGATTGTTGTCTTGGGAATACTACACTCTGCTTTACTAGAAAAAAAAAAAAGAACTGGAGCTGAGACTCCCAGCTCCGGCTCTTAGGAGCCTTTATCCCTCCACCTTTTTCACGGCCCAGGTGCAATCTCATCCTCCCAATGGGTCACCTCTGTCCCGAGCACCCAGCATGGGGCCTGGCTGCAGTGAAAGTTTGAGGAACAAATGGGCCTGAGGCTTAAGCCTCACATGGCAGGCCTCAGGCATCTGCTCTGCCTCTCTTGGTGATGGTCGCTGAAGGCAGAGGTGTTGCTGGAGACAGAACATGCCTGAGCATGTTCAGGGTGGCATTTCCACCCTCCCTACCGGAGGCCTGGCCCAAGACCTCCATCCTGCGTCGTGAGGGGGTGGCACATGCCCTGGTTACTGCAGATACTGGTGCCCCATATGGAGGGCAGAGGTGTCTCCTCTGTTCCAGGAGAGCCAGGGACAAGGTTCTGCAGCCTCAGGGACGAAAGCACAGCTCTGCCTCACCGGTTCCCCTAGGTTTGGAGCCCAACTTTCAGTTCCCAAATGCTGCTGCTTCGCTTTGAAGTTTGTGCCTCTCAGTCCTGAGCATGGAGAGGAGAGGATGCTGGACCAGTTCTCCGCGCAGCCTCTCTCTCTCTCTCTCCCTCAGGAATCACCTCCGTCACCATCCATTGCCAAAATGAATGGAGGCCGCTCAGCCGGCTTTATTAAATATGAATGAGTCGCAGCCCGTGGCCCCACGCAGTCACTCGCCCACTCCATCTCTGGCAATTACTGCGTCGCACACACTGTGCCAACGGGCGCAGCGGTCCCTGCCTGCCCTTGCAGACTGACACCGCCCAGCAGGGGCAGGGCTCGGGCTGCAGCTGCCCTGCCCCCTGATGGAAAGCCACCCCAGGCTCCCATGCAGCCAAAGCGCTCAGCTCTGAAGGCGTAGGGACAGGGCACCTCCCACAGAAGGATCGTGGATTCTTGGGCTCTGGTCTCCTGGCACAAGTGGCTTCCGAGCGCTGCTGCACGTTAGAGGTGTGGGAAGCGCCCAGACTGCTTAGGTTCCAGGCAACTTAAAGATTCACCCTAGATCAAGGTTAAGAGCATGTTTGCATGCACGCACCATTACTGAGCATATACTCGTGTGTGTTAACCTTCACGAGAACCCCCTAGAAAATAAGCTTCATGTTAGCAGGGTCCTTGTTTGCCAAGTTCTCTACTGTGTCCCTAGTGCTGGGGACAGAATAGATGCTCAGCCACTCTTTGTTGAATGAATGAATGAGGTGGGTGTTACTGACGATTCTGGAGCTAATGAAATTGAGGTTACAGAACTTAGCCAAGGATCCCCAGCCAGTGAATCAGAGCCAGAAGTCAAATCCGGCGGGGGGCTTAACCATCACTCCCCACGGCTGCTGGCAACTTGCCTGGAACCTCTCGAGGGTGGGGAATCTGCCTCTCCTGCCCCTGCCCGGGCCACAGTCCAAAGCCACAGCACACCGTTCTAGCTGCACGGATTTGTTCTGACCCTGATTTTATCAGGAGAGCCAATAAAACTCCCCACAAGCCCAATGGGCTTTGTCAGAGTTGTCAAAGACCATCTCTGAAGTTGTAAAAACAAATGAGACCAAATTCTTTTTCTGAACTTAAAAAATTACTTTTATTTTAGGAACCAATAAAATTATGGCAAATATTTACAAATAATTATCTCACATAAAGGTTACATAAAATCAATTCTTCACAAGTAACAGTCACTCATGAAAAGTCACACAGATATTGAAACTACGCCAATCTTATTGCAGGTTTCTCCAACTAACCTAAAATAAATGTGTTGCAGTCAACCATTTAACTTAGAATAAAACCACAAATTCCAGGTTTGACAAGAAAAAAAGTTAAAAATGAAACCAAAATCCCACCCCTCTTTTCTCCCAAGTCCCACCCCCAGCCCCTGCCCTCCTCCCAAAAAAGAAAAATATGTCCAACATCTTTGGCAAATTGGCACTGCTGTAATTACATTCAAATATTATTACACACAAAAGCAACACACATCACTAAGAAAAAAAAACCACCAATATTTCAAGTCAATTATTTTCTACTAGAAAAAAAGAATACAAAACATACACATTTTTTAAGAAGCATTTTTTTGTCAATCTGTTGGAGACAGATCATCTCCTACTTTGAAAGGCAATTCAATTGTGGGGGGTTTTTTTTTTGTACTTTTGTTTTTTTTTTTTTTTTTTTTTTACAAGTAAGCGTCTATGCAGGCATCACAAACTTTGGCGGTAACAGTAGATATGTATTTCTTTGATGCTGGAAGGTCAGTCCCTAAGACAAAGTCAACTGTTGCAAAGAATGAAAAGCAAAATCCACGTGTCTTCCTGGCAAAGAGTTCCATTTGCAATGTAATCAGCATTTCTACAAATACTCCATGTCCAAGGCCACTAGAGACTGAAAAACCAGGGCAGCATCTTCCAGCAAGAGTCAGGGCAAAAACCGAGTCAGATTTCCACTCTTGGCCCAAACTTGGAGGCCCGGAAGCTGGGGCCAAGAAGTGTGGCCTCACTGCCCGCTACCCCACACTGTGCTGGCGGCTTGGGACCAGGGCATGGGCCTGCCTCTTCCTGAGCCCCGGGATAGGCTACTGCCAGGTCTGCTCATCTCCTCTGACCAAAGGTGAGAAGAGCAGGCAAGAATTGGCATGAGGAGACTCAGTGCTTTCTCTGAGTTTCAAGTACGTCTGAGGTGTTGGGGTGCGCATGCCTGTGCGTGCGTGTGTACACTCACCTGGGCACGTGTGGAAGGGGAGGCCAGATTCGGAGGCTCTGAGCTTTGCAGGGTGTTTAAAATAGACTCAGGACTTATTTATTTTCTTTTTAGCTTTATAGCAATTAATTGGCTATTGATTGGTTGGAATGTTCAACTCTCCATTTCCTCAAATACAATAAAATAGTTTCATTAAAATGTATTCATGCTTGAAAATAAGGGAGCCATTAAATGGTTTCCTTTCTGTTCCACTCCAAGGGAAATGCACCGTTTGTAAATCAAAAATCCATCATCCAAAATCACTTGTTCTTAATGGTGCTTTTGGAGATGAGGGATGTTGTCACGAGAGTGGCAATTGTGGGGATGAGGGGCCCCTCTGGCTGCAGGAGTGGGTGGGTCCAGGTTGGGATGGGTGAGGCTGCAGCTGGGCCTCCTCCAGCCAGGCCGCAGAGTCAGGGAGGGAGGCACATAACTCCCAAGGGGTCCCTCCGCCTGCTGTTCCACACACTTCTCTCTCCCTGCCAGGCTCAGAGCTGTCCGAAGCTGAAGGGCAGGATTCCTGCCCTCTCCCTCCTGCCCAGAGGCCAAATATACCACCTGAGACTGACCCCCTTTTACAATTCATCAAGATTCCCTCAATAAATAGATAAACTGCTGCATTTTCTCCTCATGTGGCTCAGGGGTCTAAGATGTGGGAAGAAGAATAGACTTACTGACTGGTAGTTATATGTACCCTTAACTTGGAGATGAGCTAAACAGGACCCCTGGGAACACGTGGATTGAAACTCTAGAATGGCAGGGACGTGACCCTGAGGTCCCCTTTGATCCGCGGGGTCCAGGAACGGGACCCCAGTGTTGAGAAATTACAGTGAATGAAAGATAGGCTGGTGCCTGCCTGCTGTCAGCAAGCAGCCCGTGTCAGAGAAGCTGCAGGTCCCTGGTCAGGAGAGCGGGCAGGCAAGGGGCTCGCTCCCAGTCGGCCCCCTGGGACCTGGCCGCCACTCTGGAGGCACAGCCGCGCTGACAGTGGGGAAGGTGGATGGACACCTCGGCTCTGCCATGAATATGCAAGAGGAAATCCTGAGGTATGGGGACAAGGGGCCAAAGGGGCTGCCAGGAGGTGGGGCAGAATGCAGGCTAGGAGTCATGGCCTGACTGTCCAACTTTCCAGTAATGTATTTTGTTACCTTTTAAGAAATGCACTTGCCTTGGACCTCTCCGAGGCCAAAAGAACTAAAGGAATGTATTCTCCAGGAGCACTGGTGTGCGTGCCTGGAAACCGTCAGAGGCGGCTCCTGGATGGGTGAGAGGCCAAGGCCGCAGAGCCGCCTCCTAGCGGGGCCGCTGGGGAGCTGGTCTAGCCCCCGGTGCTGTGGATCCACCAACTCTGGCCTGGGCCTGGCCTATCCAGGGGCCTGGATTTTTTCTCTACCCTTGTGGCAGTTGTGTCTCAGACACATCTTGTTTCCAGGTATTTGTCAGGAGTGCTTGGCTTGTTTTTAAGATTGCCTCTCCGTGGCTTGGAGCTAAATTCTAACTGAAATGTCATCCAGAAAGGGGTAGCTGGAGTCAGAGGCTGCCAAGGCAGGGCAGACGCTCTGGATGTGACTTCTCATAAAGGGATTTCATCCCTCAGTGCCCTGTAGCCACATCTGGGGCTCTTCCCTGGGCATGTGAAAGACACCGGCAGCACTGACCTCCCCTCGAAGCCAACAGTCCCCTATCCCTACCCACTCCGACGGTCTACCCATCCCGCCTGCAAAGCCCAAACAGCCTGCAAGAGCCCAGAGTGTGGGAGGAAGAGAGTTAGGTACTGGGGGTGCCTGTTCCTGACACTGACCTGCTGGACAACTTGAACCTCATCTCTTACCTCTCTGCGCTCCCATCTCCCCCGATGTCCTTCATCTGCAATGAAGGACAAGGAGGTGAAGAAGAAAGGAGGCACTGGACAAAGAATGGGGGTCACAAGCTGGTGACCCGTGGGTCAGATTTTACCCACAGACTTTTTTTTTTTTTTTGGCTGACAGAGCATTTAAAAAGTTTTCACACTTGAATGCCACTGGGTAGGGCAAGCCCCCACTGCCCAGGCTGCCCGTGCCCTGCAGAAGCAGCAAGGTCACCCCACCTGCATGGCCTGGGAAGCAGCAGGTCCAGGGCCCTTGAGATAGTGATCTGTGCTTCCCAGGGCTCTGGGCACCCCGATGGCCCGAATCTGGGGACTGCTGCATATTGTCACAGCCAGATTTGAAGCCTGTTCCACAGCAAGAAGGACAAAGACAAGAGGAGTGTGGGGACAGCTCATGAGGCTGGAGCCCTGGACCCTGGGAGTCAGAGCTGGGCCCACGTCCAGGCCCTGTCAGGGCTTGTGCTGTGGCCTTGGATAAGCTCCAACTCCCTCTGAGTCTCGGGCACAGCAGGGAATGAGTCGGGATGAAACCTCAGAAGAGTTGGTGTGAATGTGGCAAAGACTCTGCAGTTTTCAGTGTTAATGGGAATCAAGTTGGACCAGCAAAGCTACTAACCCCCTGGCCCCTACGTCAGGCCAGCCTCTGAGTCTCTGTTTTTTCTTTCCTCATTGCAGGTCTGGGGGTTTCTAGGGGACTGAAGGGTGTTTCTAAGCCACACATGCCCATGACAGGAGCATGAATCTGGAGAGAATGAGTCCTGGAAATCTGAGAATTCTCTTTACCTCTATCTTGCCATGTGAGCCTTAAATCTCAGTTTTTCCATCTATAAAATGGGCATTGTGATCTTTGCCCCATGGGATGGTCAAGGATTGCAAAGCACCATACAAACATCAGTTATGAAAGGGCTAACCCTAACTAAGGCGCCTTGGGAAAGGGATGTTGGGTTTGATATGTCATCATATTTTTCTTGGTTTCAGATAGACTAATGGTATGAAAAATCGTCGTAAAATCTACAATGTCCTTTTCAAAAAGAGCTGGAACACAGGGCTGAAGGCCCATGGAAGAATGCCCCAGACCTCCTGCCACAATGCTGGTGAAAGCCCTGGCCTTGTGTTTTCCTTCAGAATTCTCTGGCATCTACTCAACGGCTTGTGTCCTTTGGAACCTTCCTCTCCAAGCTCCCAGGAAGCTCCTTGGGCAGCGTGGGGAACTCAGCTGGTGAGAGCAGGTACGTGTGTGGCAACATGCACGTGCGTCCGTGTGCGCTTGTGCTTCTGCCTGGAAGCCCAGGAATCAAGTGGTAGTAATCAATATAAATGCAATCTGAGGACCTGCAGAGCCTCAGGGGAGAGAGAAAAAGCATGGAGGGAGCTCATCACAGGTCAGGAGGAGGAACAGGATGGGGAGAGTGGTGCACTTGGGGCCAGGTGGGCTTTGCCGAGGAAGGACGGCGTGCGCCTTAGGTAGCCGGTTCAGGGAAGGCTGACCTCCTCCCAACAGCCTGAGACCATAGGAGCATCAGGATCCAAGGATCTGGGTGCCAGAGGCCAAGAGGCCGATGCTGCAGACCCCAGACTCCACCACTTTCTCTGGAAGGGAGGGAAGGTGGGAGGGTCCAGGTAACATATCTGCTCCTACCTTGCCCGGCAGGTGGAGGCTGGAGCTGGTTCATCTGGGCTCCTGGAGGCGAGCTCTGGCCCCAGCTGCCTCCTTTCTTGGCACAGCAGGTTCCAGGGCGGTGGGTGTGCCTGCGGTGAGCTCACTGGCTCCACTGCTGCCCTGAGTGACTGGGCTTCCTCGGCAGTTCTAGCAGCTCCAGGACACCTCATCTGAAGTGGTGGCCCAGAACCATCTCCTGCTGCCCTCACTGTTGACTTCCTGCCCCAGGGATGAGAGCATCGCTACATGCCAGGGGTCAGGGGGCCGAGTCCCAGCCTCACCTCCACCAGTCACTGCCTGGGGACTCCACCTTGCTAAGCCTCGGTTTCTTCTTCTGTCCCACCACCTTGTAAGGGCATTGTGGGGCGGGGGGATACTTGGTGGTGGCCAGAGGAGGTCCGCTCTGTCTCCCTGCACGGTCCTGGGCTTCCCCAAGCTGGGCCTCAGTTTCCCCTAAGGGGAGCTGACTTAAGTCTTCCTCAAAGCTGAGTTTCACCCCCCCTAGGTGCTCTTTGTTTTTCACTTGGCCCAAACATTAGCAGGACTCCAGTGCCCCACGATGCCTGCTCGGACGTGGAGGGCTTGCCCAGAGGCCCGTGTCACAGCCTCAGCGCCCCAGGAGAAGGGAAGGGAAGGAGAGAGCTGTCGGGTAGTTCTGCAGGGGACCCTGCTCTACCAAGGCAGCTGAGGCTCAGAGAGGTGAACTGTCTTGCCTGAGGACACACAGCAAGGCAGGCAGAGGTGCGGCCAGGACAAGACCTCTTAGGCCTGATAACCTCAAGTGCGGGCTCCCTCTGCCCCAGCTCTCTGCCAGCTTAGTGACATGCAGACATCAGGCACACTGTCACAGGAGAGGGCAAAGTCCACTGTCATTGTGGTAATTCAGTCCATGTTTGGATGGGGCCTCTACCTGTCTCTTCTGAGTTGGCAAGAGATACTGTGCAAGGAGTTGAGGCCCCAGGCAAAGAGATGGTGGCCCTGGTACCTCCATTTCAAAACCATTCCCAGTTCACACACCAATTCCTCACTGCCTGTCCTGTTCCTCTCATCTGTCCCCCAGATCCTCCCAGGTGGCTTTTTCTGACCACTCCAGCCGACAGTGAATTATCCCAGCTCCCACTCCAGGCTCCCAAGGCCCTTGGCCATGGCCCTGACCATCACAGCCCCTTGCATCAACAGGTAGGTACCCACTATGCAAGTCATGCAGCCGCCCCCACAGAGCACCTCTGTTCCTAGACGCACACTAGGTGCCATGAGGCCGGGGAGGGGCTGGTCGGGAAGTTGTGGCTGACTGCTGTAGGTGTTTGTGGTCCTTGGTCCAGGCAAAGTCTTTTTTGTTAATCATTGTCTATGTGGCAGGGACAGGCTTGCCCAGAATCCACTCACTGGCATCCTGGAGGGTGGGAGAAGTGTCCGTGGTAGGTGTCCAATGTGATTTGAGCCTGGGCACACCTCAGGAAACACATCCCAGTTCAGTTCAGTGGTTCCAGGGGCTGGGGGTCTGGAGAGCCTCAGGCCTGCCTTGGACCATCATCTCCTGGGTCCCGTCCAGCCCTAACATTCCAAGTCCACAATGCAATCAGCACCTTGGACGACATCTTACTTTAAAACAGTAGCTGAGGAATCTCCTAGACAGTTCTTTTTGAGTCCTTTGATACGGAAAAGAGCTGCTCGCACTGCACTGGGCCCAGGGAAATGGGGGCAGGAAGCCAGGGAGGGGTCTTGGGGGGGGTTGCTTAGAGCAAAGCCAACCCAATGAGACTCTTAGTCCAGATATTAAAGAAGTAGCAATGAGCAGGGAGCTGGGGCCTGGGGGTGGGCATCCTTAGTCTCAAGGGCATCTCCAAACACACCTTCAGGGGGCACCCAGAGCAGAGGGGATGCTCTGTGCACAGGTCTAAGTCATCCTGTGACACGGTGGGAGTGCTGGATGCATAATGGCTGGGCAGTCTGCTCAGTTGGACCCTCGGGCCCACAAAAAAGCAGTAAGGTATTTACACGGGTGCTGTTGAAGCAACAAAAGCAAAAACTCTCCTTCCCAGGCCTGGGGCAGGAAGACGGGCAGGTGGTCAGACAGCTAGGGGGCTGGCAGGCTGGGCTGGGGCTGCAGTTGTCTGCAGATCAGTCTGTTGGTTTGTGGAGACCCAGTCACATCGGGAGAAGCTCATCAACTGACTCTTAGAAATGGACGGGTGTCTAGAAGTCCAACAGCGCTACCATAGAAGCCCAGAGTCCCTGGCAGGAAAAGGGGAAGGGAGTTTCAGGCGAGTGGGGGGTTGCTGGGGGTTCGGTCTCATTGGGCCCCTCTGGCTGTGTTCGGAGGGGGCTGGGAGGCTATGGCCTTCAGTGATATGTGTCATAAGTGCTTGGCGCCTGCCTGGCTCCTGGGGTCAGTGACGGTCGTAGGCCGTGGCAGCTGCGGGCGGGGCAGCTCCTCGGGCAGCGGCGCTGTAATAGTACGGGGAGCCTGGAAGAGACAGAAGACGCCACGGAGGTTGGAGGGAGACCTTGTGCCCCCAGCTCCGTACCAGGGGTCCCCTTTCCACCAGTGTCCCCTGCCTCTGTCTCTTCCTCCCCCTCCCCCAGTCCAGGCCACTGTCCTCTCTCACTAAGATCTCAGTCCCTGATCAGGGCCGCTGCCTGGTCATAGGTTTCAGGCCCTCCTCACCAGCTACAGCTGGGGTGGGCAGACCGAGGCCAAATCCACCCGCCCCCTGCCCCCCCTCCTGCCCCCACGCTGCTGCCTGTTTCAGTAATTAACGCTTGACTGGGACCGAACCTTGCCCGTTCGTTTCTGTATGGTCTGCGACTGCTTTCATGCTGCTACTGCAGAGCTGAGTACTACAATAGCGACCACATGGCCTGCAAAGCCTAAAATATGTACTATCAGACGCTTTACAGAAAAAGTTTGCCAGTTTCTGAGCAAGATGATGAAAAGTCATCACTTCGTAGTCTGGCCTGTGGAAGCTTTGTGACCTAGCCCTGCCGACCTCTGGATTTCCCTCTAGGACCACCACCCCTCCGGCTCACTCCCAGGCACCCCGCTCCTGCAAAATCACACTCTGCAGCCATCTCAAGTATACCAGAGGCCTAATGGCAGCTACCACAGGCTGAGCACCTCCTGCCCCTTTACACACGTTGTCTGATTGAATCCTACGGGGCAGGTAGAGCTAGCCCATTATATCCACTCGCACGCCTCCGCGCCTTTTCCACGCTCTGCCTCCTGCCTGGAGCACGTTGGCTGCACCTTCACCCCCTTTCCTGTCTGCTGAATAGTGCCGCCTCCTTCAAGTCCGAGAGCCCCTGTCTCCTCCTCTGGGGTGCCCCCTGTCCTGAGCCCACACCGTGCTGCAGGCTGGACCACGCGCTCTGATCATCTCTTTCTGTGCTTCTTCCCCCTCGCCTGCACGGAGAGCCCCACACAGGCAGGGGCTGGGTTCTGCTCTGCTCGGTGTCTATCGCCAGCCCCCAGCCTGGAGCCTGGCACATGGCACGTGCCCGGCTACGTTTGCTGAGAAAATGAGCAACAGCACTGAGTGAACCAACAATAGTAAAGACCCTACCCATTCATTCATTTATTTTCCAACCCTATTGGGTGCAGCGCTGGGCAGTAATGAACAAATGCAGGCCAGTGTTCAGAGTCAAGAAGGGGGTCAGAGCTCTGAGAAAAGAGCTCTGGGAATGCAAGATTATTCTGGCAGGGTCAGGCTTCCTGGAGGAAGCGGGTTGGGTTGAACTTGGAGGACATGAAGATTTGGATATGTGAGTACGTGGGCGAAGGGCAGGGGGCAGCCCTGCTTCCTGTGACCTCCAGACAAAGCCAGCGTGGGGCATTTTTTACTGATGCTGGGTTCTTCCCACTGTCTCGGGGCTGCTCTCTTTAACTGCCTGCTTTGGATGAGGCCTGCAGGAGCCCTGCTCTGTGTTCAAACTCCTCTCCAGGGACAAAAGGGTCTGGGGGGCTCAAGGGGACGAGCAGATTCTCAGAACCACAGAAGTTAGAGACACTAGGCTGTCTCTTCCTTTTACAGGTGGGGCTGAGGGTAGTAGAACTGAGGCTCAACCACTCATGTGCCCAAAGCCACAGAGCCTCTCAGGGCCAGAGCCTGGTGTGGAATTCTGGTTGTCGGCCCCTAGTTCAGGACTCTTTCTTCCATGACACAGTTCACAGCCTGTACAGCTATGTCGGAGGGCCGTGTTTATCCAAGTGGATAGCAGCTGGGGTCCTGTCAGCCACTGTAGACCACGTGTCTGCTGGGGCAGGAATAGTAAGCGTCTTAATTCCCCAGGGGAGGTGCCTCATACTTATTCTGAAATCTCGCCCAAATCCAAACCAATCCCGGCAGTTCTCCCAGATGCCGTAACTGGGCACCAAGGCCTGAAGATTGCCAGTCAGGCTCTGTCACTCCTGGCTGAGTGAACCTGGACAAGTGGCTTCACTCCCCTGAGCCTCAGTTTTCTCATCTCTAAAAGGGGGGTCACAGTGGGGCTATACGAGGGCACCACGAAGTAAGGATGTGAAGGTGCTCTGGAAATGGACACTTTTCTAAGCCCTTTATATGCTTTAACTCTTTTAATTTCCACAACAATTCTATCAGGTAGGCACTAGTATTGCCCCCATTTAGCAGATGAGGAAACTGATGCACAGAGAGAATAAGTAGCTTGCCCAGGGTCACGCTGCTAGGAGGTAATCAAGAGGGCAGGGTTAGCATGTGCCACCGCCCCTCCAATCCCAGCCCCATTTAGTGGGTAAAATTCTCCCTCCCCAGCCCCCAGGAAGGCAGCAATGGCTCAAGCAGCAGTGACGATGGGGGCGCAGGCAGTGCCTTGCTGTGCTGTTCCGGAAGGTATGGACACCAGTGCCGTGCTGAAGTATTCCCAGAGATGGATTTTTCTGCTGCCTTCTGTCACCTCCCTGGTTGGAGCCCTGACTCAGACACCTGGCAGCCTCCTCTGCTCTCTCTCCTGAGGGAGGGGACCAGTCACCCACAGAGTATCTGCGGTGCCAACCCAGCATCCCAGGTGAGAGGGGTGTGTGTGTGTGTGTGTGTGTGTGTGTGTGTGTGTGATGTGAGGGCCAGCCCCATGGGCCCGAGCATGGCACAGGAGCAGGAAAACCACAGGGGCTGCCCCCGCAAATGAGGGACAGGAAATCCTGGCTCAGGCCTCAGAGTTTCCCAGGGGCCAGCTCTCACCCTGGGCTCTGACTCGCTTCCCTCTCAAAGCCTAATCTCATGGCCAGGCTGTCCAGTGACCCCAGTGCGAGGGCTCCATGGCAAAAATCAAAAACGCTTGCATTTACCGTGAGAGATGAAAACATCACCTCACAAAGCGCTCTGTCTTCCTGGTGCCCATTAGACCTCCAACTAGAATAAACTTGTCCTTTCTTCTGTCATTTTTCCTCTTTAATTCACATTATCATCAATTTACTTCTTGACACAGTCATTCCGGGCTCCTACTCGTTCTCTAATCCCTTTACAGTGGCCACAGGCGCTCCGGTTCTAATCCTAATTGACCGCAGCGGCCTTTCTTCCTGCCGCCAGCCTGCCGCCCCGCCTGCCCGGGGCCCCAGTGGGATGCTGGATCCCGGCCACCCTGGCTGGGCTGGGCGTGGGCAGACCGCAGGCAGCTCCTGGGGAGGAGGCTCGGCGGGAAGGGAGGCTCTCCTGCAGCTTCGTTAGGTGGCATTGCTCATCCAGGTGTGGGCAGGGTGTGTGAGGGTCCCACCTGTTTCCACAGCTCCCACTGATCTAGCAGAGCACAGAGGCACCTCAGAGCGGGTTTCCCCACTGGCACCCTCCCCAAGTAGCAGAAATACTCTGCTTCTCCAGCCCAGTGGGATTCTTTCAGCTAAAGCCCTGAAGACACTGGGGAAAGGGCAGGCTGGTAGATGGGAGCGGGCCTGAAACTTATTTGCAAGACTGGCAGAGCAAGCCTGGCATCTCACTCATCTTCAGGAAAGTGGGATCACTGCATTCCGGGCCTCAAGAGAGCATCGTGTTCAGCTCCCGCTTGAATGAAGCTGCCAGTGGCCACTATCCTCATTTTACACCTGAGGCAACTGAGGCCCAGATTGGTTGATGACCTGACCGTGATTCCCCAGGTTACAGACTTGGGCAGAGCAGGGGCCATTGCTCATGTTTGTAACAGCCCAACATTGTTTAAACTTTTCTTGCGTTTGCAGAGTTTTCTGTGGTATGAGGCCTGCCTCTTTGAGTTAGAAGTCAGAACTCATTCTCCCAGTTGCCTTTGCTGCTAGAGCACAGGGGCGTCACCTGGGTCCTGCCAATTAGAATCTCTTGAGTTTGACCTCATTTGGGAGGGGAGCAGCTTGAGGAAGTGGGCTGACAGACTCTACCTGCTGGAGGTGGGTACAGAGGCAGGGCAGAGCTCTCAAGCACCCCAGCTGAAGCAGTAGCACAGAGCGGGCTGCTTGCGGGTACCAACAGTGGAGGCGTATACGCTAGAGCAGCCCTGGAGTTGTTCCTGGCTGTGTGTCCCATGCCTGTCTCTTTGGTCCTCCTGGAGATTCTGGGAGCCCCCAATATTCCTTAATAAATTAACTTTCTGCTTAAACCAGCCAGAGTGGAATCTGTTGTTTGCAACTGAAAGCCTGACAGATAAATACAATAACCTGGCTTTCAAAAATAGATCAGCGCTGTTCTCATGGCATACAAGGTCTGAGTATTTGGGATTCCCAGGCTTGTTACTATGGAGAAATGAGCCTCTTTTCCTGGCTGTAGTACTGTTCAGACTGAATTGGTCAGGAAGAGTAAGAGTACCACATCACACACTGATTATGAATACAGGCTCTAGAGTCAGGGTGATGGGAGTTTGAGTTCTCATTCTGCTGCCTGCATGCTGTGTGACCTCAAGTATGTTAATTAACCTTTCTGAGCCTCACTCTTCATCTGTAAAGATAATATTGATACCTTGTGCCCCCTAGGACTGTTAAAAGGATAAAATGAGGTAACCCACATGAGGGGTTTTTCCCAGTGCCTGTATAATTAGCAAGTGCTCATTTAGATGAACAGAGTTTTGATTCTTTTTCCTCTTCTCCACACTGGTTCTGGACCCCCTCAAGTCACTGAGCACATCCCAGCACAGATACACTTGCCTGAGGCTCTCTCACCCCCCGCCTGTGAGCTCCCTGGGACATTGTCCACAACTTTTCCACACCAGACACATAGTCCATGCATATAATTGGGGATATGAACTGGATTTCACTCCAGCCTGAGCGGCAAAGGCCTCGGATGTGGTCTAGTCCCACCTTCCCCTTGACATCCCCTTGGGGTCCTAGCTGCCCACACAATCAGGTGTAGACTTCTTAGTGTGGCATTCAAGGTCCCCCACCTGTGGCCCTACCTCCTACTCCATCCCTTTGCTATGCTTGCCTGAGCAGCTCCCTCCTCACTTCTCTGATTCTTGAACTCCCAGGCAAATCAGCCTATCAGATACCTCATAAAAATTAGAAAAAGCAGCCATACTTCTGTGCCAGGGCTTGGGGCTTTGTGCCATGCATGGGCTCGATTTCAGCCCCCACTTGTCCCCTTGGGCAGTACACGACCATATGTGGAGGCCCTAGGTCAACATGGCTTCCTTGGGGTCATATCCCCATCACAAGGAACCCCTCCTGCAGCCTGGCCCAGGCTTCCTTTGTGCCACATCCCCTGTGGGTCTCACAGCAGCGCTGGGACCAGGGCTCTCTATGAGGCTGATTTGCAGGGAGTGGCTCCCAGGCTCAGGCCTCCTGACCCATCCCTCCACCCCAACCCCTGCTGAAAGACTCGGTTCAGGGTCAGCGTTTGCCTCCTGAAACTGACAACTGGGCCAACTCAGAACCCAGGGCCTCTCAGGGGGGTTGTTTAAGGAAAAGCATTAAGTAAGCGGAGACCTTACCTCATACTTAGAAGTAATTTTTACCAAAACCAAAAAAGAAGTCTGAGCAATCAGTCCCCAGATTCAGCCCCTCCAGGAGTCCACAGATGGCAAGAACCCAGTCTGCTATAAAATGAAATATTCAGGCACAGGGCCTGGAGTGCTAGTTGGCATTGTTCCTTATTTCACCTGAAGTTCTGCAAGCTACACCAAAATGCTTTGGGCGGCCCAAGGCTCAAACTCATGGGAGGATTGCAGCCAGGAAGGGATGGTGTCTACGTCATTGTCTGTCCTAATCACCAGAGCAGGTTGGGGAAGGGGCCAAGGCTGTGACTTCATGGCCTCCTTCACAGACCCATGCCTAGCAACTTGAGTTTGAAGACACCAGGTTCTTGCTTTTTTGATAAAGTCTATGTTTCTCAGTCCTGAAATAATTCAGGATCCAGGGAAGTAACAGGTTCTTAATTAAGCAGGCCTTATTAAGCTGTACAGATAAACCTGGATGGTCTCAGAGGCCCTTCCATGCCTGACCTTAGTGGAAATTCCTCAGCTGACTGCTGGGGAGAGATCGGTGTTGCTGCCTACAGGCTGATTCACTGGCTCTGCCCCCAGGGTGTGTGACATCTGTGAGCACTAAGCCCCTGCTTCATGCTCCAGAATCTTCAGCTCCAGCTGGCACTCACCAGCTGGTCTCATGTAAGTTCACTGCAACAAAACAAAGGGCTCTCCTTGGCCTTTTGAGGGCTGAGTTAGCCCTGCTTGGTCTTTGGGGTGGCCCAAATATCTTTGATGATGTACACAGATCAGGCTGGCCGCAGCCATGGACCATCTGCAGTCTGAGGCCTGGGCAGAGTCTGGGCACCAGCTGAGCTCGGAACGGCATGACTTGGCAGGCCTTCAGCCACAGGGCAACCCATTTCTAATGGAGCTGGCTCTAGTGGTTTCCATGGCAGACATCACTAATCAATATCCATGCCTCAGAGTCCTTACCAAGACAGATAGCCACTACCAATCAATCCAAGTTGGTCTCCTGGCTGCTCTTGTTTAGAGATTTCTCACCAAAATATTCAATGATTCTTAAGAAATATGTTACTCTTGGGCAGGCACTTTTCCTACCTTTCTCCTTCTCCCTCAATGGCCTTTTTAAATCTGTTCCCCCTCTGTGCCATTTTCCCTTATCCACTAAAACATCAGGGGGAGCACTGAGGGCATAAGCAGGGCTGGAGTGGTGTTTACTGTCCTGAAGCCCCATCACAACTCCCACGTTGCAAGCATCTGGGGAGAGCTACCCACCCCACCTCAGTGACCGGACCTGAGGATATTGAGGGACCCTCGCCCAATGAGGGAGCCCAATGGGGCAGTTGATGGCCCAGGGGCCCCGCAGGGCCTCTGCCAGTACTCACCGAGCAGGCCTGGGTTGGGGAACCTCCAGGAGTCGTTGTACGAGGGGTACTGAGGGTGGCTGTAGGGGCTCCCGGAAAACTCACTCCCTGCATGTGGTGGGTGGAGAGAGAAACAGGAACCAAATGTCAAGTCAGGTTCGGAAAATGCCAATGGTATTTGTCTCTTTCATAAACTGCGGGTACTTTGTGTAACCAAGAAAGGCAAGTCCGGTCCACCCCCTTATCAAGTGGACAGCTGTCATTGGCATGGTCTACATTTTCCCCTATAACCTTTTTCTTATTAGTGGGATTGAATACCAACCTCTCACATGTGTACCATTGGATTACCATGTGCCAGGTGTTCCCTGGGGTTATTGACCCATTTTACAGATGGGAAGACTGATGCCCAGGGTCTCTCACAAAACAGCCTGGATTCACCCAACCCAAGTCCAAAGGCCCAGACTGCTTGGTTCTCAGCAGTAGCCTAAAAAGCCACTCAACAGCCAGCTACCTATACAACTGCTGAGAACCAAGCAGTCTGGGGCTTGGGACTTGGTTCTCAGCGCTGACAGAGGCCACTCCAGGACCCCAGTGTGGGTGCAGTGCCACTTCCATGTGTTTCCTGAGTGGCTCTGGACTGGGAAGCCAAAGATGACCCCAACTCTAGTCTAGACCTCTGTGCCGTGAATCCAGAGAGGACTGCTCCCCAGGCCTCAGTCCAATGGGGAAGAGGAGACAAACTCAGGCCCCCGGCACTTTGCTGAGATGAAGGGACAAGCTGAAGGGCTGGGGGAGCACGGAAGAGCGACTGGGGGGGCCTCCTGGGCGTGGGGAAAGGACCGAGAGCTGCAAGCTGCGCCAGGTGGAGAGAGCAGTGGGTGTGGGCGGGCAGAGCCGTAACTGAGGATGGCTCACTCTTGCCCAGCTGTTCGTGGAGCCATGACGCTTGCGTCTGGCACTTCCTTGTGCCCTCACTTCCAGCCACAGGAGAGCCTCTTTACCACTAGCCAGTGTCAGGAGAGGAGCTCAAAATCCCTGCCCTCAAACCTTGCTGCCCTGGCTCTGTAGCAGGACAGGCCCCTCCTGTCTCCTCCCTGTGGCTGCAGCTCCTGGGGTGTGGCAGCCCCAGTGCCTGGCAGCAGTTGTATAGGTAGCTGGCTGTTGAGTGGCTTTTTAGGCTACTGGTTACAGAGCATGTGGGCCCCACCCTGGCAGTGGTGACAGGAGTCACACAGCCCCATGAGACCACCCTTGCACCATCCATGCTTCCATGGATTCTTGTTAGGGATGCCAAAGGGCCGAAGGGCAGGAGCCTCTAGAAGGACAGCCAGCCAGAAGTCAGGACCTGGAGCACTGCTTTCTCTCTGGGGGCCTCGGCCCAAGTGTAGGGGCCCCAGGGCTCCACCAGGTACAGCAAGAACAATAAAGCAGGCCCGAGGGCCCGCCGCTCCCACCCCCCGGGCCCAGCCAGCCTCCTCCCCACTTCCACAGGCAACTGCAGACAAGGCATGTGCGTGCACACGCGCGCGCGCACACACACACACACACACACACGCACGCGCGCACACGCACACATGCATTCCTCCTCTGGCCTCTCTGGGGGCCACTCCCAGCCTGACAGGCTGAGCCTTCCAATTCTCTGTTTTTTATGCCTCAGTGGTCAGGGTGTCAGGTTCCAGCGTGCAAGGGAGAGCATGGTGACAGTGCTGGGCCACAGCAGCCCAGCCTCTGCATTTCCATCAGCGCCACGGCACCTCCTCCTCCTCCTGGGGGGTCGGGTGGGGGAGCAGAGCCACAAGCCGCCTGAAGAAGGGGGACAGCCACCCTCTCCCCAGGGTTCTGGACACCCACAGAGCTGCCCCATCAGAGGCGCTTCCTGACAGCACTGCGCCTGGCCCGGAGCATTGGACTACACCAGCAAAGGCCGTCTCTGCATCTCCATCTAGCAGCATCGCGCCTGTCTGCCAGGCCCAGCTCCAAGGCCACCTCTTTCAGGAAGCCTTGATCTCCAGCCCCCAAAAGTGCAAGTCTCGGGCCTGTTCAGCTGGAGTTAATTAATTAATTGTATCCTTGTTGTCCATCCCACACCCTCCCCTCAACTCTGTCCCCAAATTGGCAAAGGGCCATAAACAGCTCCAACTCCTCGAGAGGATGTACCTGTCAGTGTTGCCCACCATCCTCGACCCTGTCCCCACCTGCCTGACTTTCTAGAATCCCACTCAGATACCTCTTCCTCTGGGAAGCCCCTCTCCTGCCCCTCCTGGGGCACACCCTGTCTCCCGCTGTGCCCCACAGCGCCAGATTTGCCCTGACCTGCACGGGACTCTCCTGTGACATGGAAGCGTCTGTCTGCAGGTCAGTGTCTGATTCCTCTCAGCACCCACATGCCACCCACCCCCAGTGTAACACCCCGTCCACAGCAGACAGTTGGTGCTCCATGAACCGCCGGTAGCTCGCTGCCTCTACCTGTAACACGACTCTCTTGTCCACATGGCTCTCTCCCTCACCTCCTTCCAGGCTTTGCTCCAATGTCACCTCTGAACCATTGCATTTCCAATGGAAACTCCTTCCACTTTCCCTGCTTAACTTTTCTCCATTGAACTGATCACAATCTAACATATCTAACTTATTGTGCTTATCTTTCTTGTTAATTCTGCTTCCTCCACTAGGATGTAAGCTCCATGGGGGCAGGGAGTTCATGCCTCTATCTCAATGTCTAGCAGGCCCTGAAAACTATTTGTTAAATGAATGAAAGAATGGGAACTCCTCCCATTCGTTCACAGATGACGGCTTTCACTGCTTCCATTATTAGTACTGATAGCCAGGGGTGTATTGTGCACCTGCTGTGTGCCAGGATTCAAACCAGTTTATCCGATCCATTGCCCAGGTTCCATCCACCACGCCATCCTGTTCCTGGTGGAAGAAATGAACCCCCAGGGACCCACCCTGCCTGCTGTGTTTAGAGCACTGGCATGGTGGTACCTTCGGCGGGGCCCCTGTCCTATGAAATGCCCTGTGAGAGTGTGCCCTCTGGGTAAGGGGAGGTTGACGGTCTCTGGGACATGAGGCAGACCTCAGGGCTGGTCCAGCCACATGCTGGGGACTCCAGGATGGTGTCATTATCTGAAGTGCCACACAGGCAGCTGGCTGGGTTTAGGGAGTCCTCACCCATGAGCTGTGGGGAGACCAGGTCCTCAATTGCCAAGAAAGCTGCCTGTCTGTGGACCCGGACTAGCTCGGCCACAAAGATGGCTGGGAAGCAGCAGACCACCCAGATTCAAGCCCACATGCTGCCACTGAACGCTTCAGAGCAAGGGCTCTGGAGCCAGACTGCCTGGGTCCAAATCCTGCGTCTGCCTCTTCCTAGCTCTGTGACCATCAGCAGGTTACTCAACCTCTCTGCGCCTGTTTCCTCCTCAGTAGAGTCAGGACAATTAATAGATCCCACTGCACGTGGTCACTGTAAAGACTGAATGAATGATACACAGTGTCTGGCACGCAGTGACTGCTCAGCAAATGTCAGTCACATGACAATGACCTGACATCGGTCACCAAGGCCTCCTTGGCATCTAGAATCTCATTTAACCCTCCTGACAGTCCTGTGAAGCTCACGAGATGGGTGCAACTGTCTGCATTTTACATGTGAGGAAATGGAGGCTCAGGAAGGTGTGGGGGGACTTGCCCAGGCCAGGAGGCAACTCCAAGTCCAGCCTCCTGTCTCCCAGCCCAGGGCCCTCTGCCCATGTGACACTGCCTTCCCACCCTGGGCCTCTGTCTTCCATTTGTAAATGGGCAGATCAGACCAAGTGATGTCTAAAGGCCATTCCTATCTGCGGAGCCTGAATTTCACTTCTCAGGGGCCACAGTGCTCCCAGCAGGGAGGGAGGCCTCTCCTTGAGGCTCTGTGGGCCCCACCTGATGATGGGTTTCTTTGGGTCTGGAGGCTCCAATCTCCTGCTGTGTCTCCCCTGCTTGAATTCGCCATCATCACGACACCTGAGGCACATTCACCTTCTTTCCTTCAAATCTTAGGACCGCAGCTTAGAAAAGAGAGCCTGGTCCAGCCAAGACAAGGTCTGGGGAAAGCACTGGGGATGCCTTCTGGGTGGAGGGGAGCATGTGAGCCAGGATGGGTAGGAGTTTGATATGCAGAGGCAGACAGGGCATTCCGGGCACAAGCAAAAGTCTGGGGTGGGATGGACAGTGTGACCCCCGCACAGCCAGGTCTTCATGAGGCCCCAGCAGAGGCAAGCTATGGAGCAGAGTGGGGAGGAGCAGAAACGTTATGCATTTCTCCCCTCAGGGCTGGGACCCGGGAAGCCTTCAGACTCAGGAGGACCAGGACCTGGAGGACGGGCTGCAGGAGGTGAGCCCGTGGTCAGGGAGACCAGCTGGGAGGCTGTGGTCACAATCCAAGCGAGAGGGAACGGGAGCCCGAGGGACAACACAGCTGCAACATCCACAGGCACGAAGCAATGCTCCTCCAGCACAGGAATGAGATTCTCAGGCATCATATGAAAGCCCCACTTCTGGATCATCGTTGGGGCACCCAGAGGTGAGGCCCGAGGGCCCAAGACAGAGCTTGCACAACAGACGCTTCTCTTATGATTGCCCAGCACCAAGGACACCACGGGACACTTGCCTCATTCCACTAACTGATCCGTGCTTTGGGCATCTCTCAAAAATGCCAACCCTTTAAACTGGGAAACCTTTTCTTTATGCATTAAAAGAAAATCTTCCGTGAGGCCTGACTGCGGTGCCAGCTCATGCCCAGCAGCTCATGCCCAGTAGGCAGTGAGACCTCCATTTGGGAAGCACACAGCACATGGACCCTCCTCAGAGACCGTGTCTGGAGGTGCTCCGACAGAAGCCCCAAGAACTCTCAACAACGAAACATGGGTCATGATCTTCTCCATCTTCAGTCCCCCAGGAGCGAGCAGTCCTGAGGAGAAAGCAAGACTGGACCTTCTGAGACCAGGCCTGGAACTGGCACCGTGAGCTAGGCCTCCGCACTGTGCTGGGCCACCAGAAAGTGGGGAGGGGGCAGGGAGGAGCCTGCCCACAGGGTGGGTGTGGGCTTCCCGTGGCAGTGCTGAGAGGGAGCCTGCCCCCATGGTCTGTAGTCAGCCTGCCACTTATTGGCTGTGTGGCCTTGGGAAAGTAATGGAACCTCTCTGGGCAGAGTCTTGTCATCTTGAATATGGGCCTAATAAAACACCTACATCATAGGATTGGTGACAGGTAAACAAGATAATATTATTGGAAGAACAAAACTACCTGCTCCTGTGCCAAGGAGACTGGGGAAGCTGAGGAGTGAGGGAAGACTGAATCAGTCCCTAAAAGGAATTTTAGAGCTTTATTTATTTTTACTGCTGAGTTCTTGGATATGCAAAAGGAGGCCCAGAGCTGGGTTCAGGGGTGGGGATGGTGACAGCTCACGTGTGGTGCGTGGAGGACTGAACGACCTGAACCGAGGGAGGTTCTGCTATCAAGAAGGAGAAAGCGGGAGACAAGAGGAGACGTCCGTGCCCCGTGGGGTGGGAGGAGCGAAGAACATTCAAGAAGTGGGCGTCTAATTCCCGTTTTAAGTCACCCACATTGGGACGTAAAGCCTGCTACACACTCAAATGCCAATACAACTGGGCTGGTGTTTTCTCCCCACGTGGAAATCGAAGGAAGCAGCTGCGTGCCACGTTTGGGCAGCCAGTGGGGTTGAGGTGAAAGACTGTGGTCCAAGAACAGTGTGGATCACAGGGCCCGAGAACTCCGTGATGTCAGGAAGCCTGAGCCACAGGCGTGAGCGCGCGGAAGTTAACCGTTCCCCCTCTAACACCCCGTCTGAGTGCAGTTAGGAAGCATCTAGAGGGCGTGGCACTCCATCTCATGATAACCCCATCCAAGATTTTAGAGCAGAGAACTCGGGGGCTCGGGGCCGAGGGACTTGGCTTCTCATTAGGTATCCGAGGGACTAGCGATCACTCCCCTCATTCCTACCCAACTCCAAGCAACTCACTTCTTCCCAGAATTAATGGGAAGTAAGATATGCCCGTTCCCCCCACCACAAACTTATCTTAGATTAAACCTCACCAACCTCTGCTGAGACTCATAGTTCCAGATTATTTGAACTGGACAAACTTGAGAGATAAATTCCTTCAACCTCCCCTCCCCCAAGCCACAAACCAGGCAGGGCCAGGGCAGGACCAGAACACCAGCCTATTTCCAAGTCCCCGGGTTTCCACCATCCCAAGGAAGACATCACTGGGCTGGGCCAGCAGGGGACAGAAAATCCTCCCCTCACCACCCTCCCCACCTCTGGTATGTCTGAGAATTTTCAAACACACAGCAAAGTTGAAAGAATTTTACAGTGAACACTGTGTACCCACTACCTAATTCCGCCATCAATATTTTCTTACACTTGCTTATCATCTCTCTCTCCCTCCAGCCTTTCATTCATCTTATCTTTTATGTATTTCCAAGTAAACTGGAAACATCAATACATTTTCCCCTGAGTATTTCAGCCTGCGTATCATTAACTGAAATTCATTATTTGTTTAAAAGTTTTTTCTTTTGATGTAAAGTGTACACATAATGAAATGCACAGATCTTAAATGTACTATTGCTGCGTTTTGACAAATGTATACACCTGTGTAGCGGAAACCTCTATGAAGATATAGAACATTATCTTCACCCCAGAGAAGGAAAGTTCTCTTTTGCCGGAGAAGGGGGCCTTTTGACCATGAGAACCCAGTTATCTGGGGATCTGACCAAGTCATTCCCCATGAACACGGAGCTCTAAGATTAGCCCTGACATCTCTCCTTCTGTTAACTAGAAGAGGGCAGTGAGTACTTTCATCTGCATTGTCTGTTAGAGCAGGGGACAGTTAAGTCCTTTGTGCTTGGCTGACATATCAAGCACATTAAGGAAGTTATCAAGCGTGATGACTTGGAGGGTATAACCCCGAACACTGAGGACTGGGTAACTGACTGAAACAAAACAAGGCAGGCTGACTAAATCTGTTGATGCCAGCTATACTGTCTTTTATCTCCTCACTAAGCAGCATCCGGAGGCTCACTGGGCATGGACTAACATTCCAGCCACCCTCCATACGGAGAGCCGCCCAGCTTTGATCGCTCAGTGGAAGAAAGATCTGCAGCCAGAGCCCTGTGGCCCTAGTAACAAGGTACCGGTTATTCTTTTTTTTTTTTTTTTTTGCGGTACACGGGCCTCCCACTGCCGCGGCCTCTCCCGTTGCGGAGCACAGGCTCCAGACGTGCAGGCTCAGCGGCCATGGCTCACGGGCCCAGCCGCTCCACGGCATGTGGGATCCTCCCGGACCGGGGCACGAACCCGTGTCCCCTGCATCGGCAGGCGGACTCTCAACTACTGCGCCACCAGGGAAGCCCGGTACCTGTTATTCTTAACAGGACCACTCACAAAGACAGCGAGGGTGTGGACTGGCTAGTCGAAAACGGAATAACTTCTGAGAGACAATGGCTGCTGGAAGACAAAGAATCCTTTTGCAGCAGCTTTCAACCGAGCTCAACAGAGCAGCACTGGAGAACGCGCGAGCTGAAATGCTCCTGACAAAGTCGGCCGAAGGCTACCTGCTAGGCAAGCTTCCAGTCGGGGACATCACAAGGAACAAGGTGTTTCAACTTTTCCAGGTGAATCGGTACGACCCCGTCTTGGCAGTGAACATCCTAGTTTGCTGGGCCCGGCGGGAGTTCAACAAGTGCAACCGCCATCTGGTTCTACAGACCTGCGACCACCAGCAAGACAAGCATCGTGGAGGCCATTGCCCGTGCTGTGCCATTTTATGGCTGTGGAAACTGGACTAATGGGAACTTTCCTTTCAATGACTGGGTAGATAAGATGGTGATTTGGTGGGAGGAAGGAAAGATGACCAGTAAAATTGTAGAGTCTGCTAAAGCCATTTTGGGTGGGTCGGCCATGCGGGGTTGATCAAAAATGTAAAGGTTCTGTGCAAATTGAACCAACGCCTGTATTTATTACCAGTAATATATATACGGGTACTGTGGTTGATGGGAACAGCACTACCCTGGAACATAAGGAACCTTTGGAGGAAAGAATGTTCCTTTTTAGGTTCACAGTAAAACTCAGGCATGATTTGGGGAAATAAGTAAATGGGAGATAAGAGAATTTTTCCAGTGGGGCCATGGCAATGCTATACCGGTTGAACTGGTGTTCGAGGTTCCTACAGGCACTAACAAACCCCACTTACCTGAGAGTGCTATGAATAGACCAGTTGTAGTTTCGGTAGCGAGGGGATTTCCATTGCCTTGGTGAGCAGCTCAAAGTTCCCCATGTCAGCTGGAAAGTGCCGAAGTTCCCCCAGCTCCTCCCTCGTCCCCTGCCGCATCTGCTGAATCAGCAGCTGACACAGGGATATAGGGGCCCCCCAGGAGGCAAGGGAAAACACACAAGAGGAGTCTCTTGACCTGTTCACAGTGCCTTGACACCACTGGTCTGGCTGAAATAAAGGTGAGGTGTCCAGAGCGCAAGTTTAGCCGTGACAGAGCTGTTGTCCTGTCGTGCGAGGAACGTAAGGGGTTGGCGAAGCTGGTGGTTTTGGATCAATCTAATAAGCATACGCAGGAATATCGCACCTGCGTGGCTCATCACGGTTTTGACTGTTATGAATGTTATCCGGGCAGTGGCTACTTGGTGCAACTCAAAACCTGGACGCGCTGTCCCTAAAACAAACCAACAGCAGCCGTGGCTTCCAGCTTTGTCTGGATCTGGAGGATGACCTAAACACTCTGCAATGAGTCTTGTTCTCCCTGGCTATAAGTACCTTGGCCCTATTAACGGCCTTGCTAAGGGCCGTCAGGTCAACAAGGTGGATGCAGCCATGCGAGTCCATGACCTACGACAAAATAATCGAGGAGGGAAAGAACCCTTATCTCACTTTTAATTCAGCAGACCAAGAGCTGATAGACTCTTTCCCAGGAGATACCTCCTTTGGTGGAAACCTTACCCGAGGTGTCTTCCAGGCCAAGAAGCACCTGCTGACACCTATGGGCCTCACAGACATGCCCCACCCCACCCCCGCAGCCGCAGACACCAGCCCTGGAGAGCCCAGTCTCCCCGCGGGAGGACGAGGAGGAGAATGTACCTCTTTGGCCCCCCGCGGATCCTCTGGAGTGGCTACTGTGAGAAGCGCAGGAAGCAGTAATTTGGAAATGGCTACGCAAGACGCAGAAGTTTCAGATGCAGGCGGCGGCAACAGAGGCATTGGAGAGTCCTCAGGAAATTGGCATGTGATTCTCAATGACAAGGGAATCTCGTCACCACTCGTTCCACGAGAACTTGGGTGTTCCCCTTCTATGACAACAATCTCTACAAGCAGATTAAAGGCCATGCCTCTGACATGTCCGCCTACTTGGGTTACAGCACCCCTGGGCCTACCTCGACTTCAACAGATTCCAGTGCCACTGGAGTCCCCAAGACTGTCAGCGACTCATCAACAACTACTGGGGCATCCGACCAAAGGCTCGTAGAATCAAAATTTTCAACATACAAGTTAAGGAGGTCATGGAGGCAGCAGGCACAAAGACAATTGCCAATAACCTAACGTCAACCATCCAGATTTTTGCAGATGACACATACCAGCTGCCATACGTGGTTGGAAATGCCACCGAGGGGTGCTTGCCCGCTTTTCCCGGTGATGTTTTTATGTGGCCTCAGTACTGGTACTGCACTGTGCATATGAAGAGCAGAGGGAACACATCCCCTACTCCACGCTCAGCTTTTTATTGCCTAGAATACTTTTCCAGTCAGATGCTTCGCATTGGCAATAATTTCGGTTTTCAATATGCCTTTGAAGACCTCCCTTTTCACTCTTGCCTTGTGCGTAATCAAAGAGTGACTCATCTCTCCAACCCCCTTGTCGACCAGTACCTATATGGGTTCTACCAAACTTCAGCAGATGGCACAATTCAAACCACAAAAATTAAGAAGAGTAACTATGGGCAAAAATACACTAACTATGAGCTGGGCCCGTGGCAATGCATACAGGGCTTCTCAACCAATAAAGAAAACAATCAACCTAACATGTCTGCAGAGGACCAAGCAGTGGAGAATTGGTTGGCAAATGCAAAGAGCTTTTTTTTTTTTTTCTTTTTTTTTGCGGTACGCGGGCCTCTCACTGTTGTGGCCTCTCCCGTTGCGGAGCACAGGCTCCGGACGCGCAGGCTCAGCGGCCATGGCTCACGGGCCCAGCCGCTCCGCGGCACGTGGGATCTTCCCGGACCGGGGCACGAACCCGTGTTCCCTACATCGGCAGGCGGACTCTCAACCACTGCGCCACCAGGGAAGCCCGCAAAGAGCTTTTGAAGGCCCAGACCAAATGGCATAAGCAACTGGAACGACAATGCAGGGAAGGTGGTGTACATAACAGCTTGATAATGCAGACCACCAACAAAGCACCTACCCCACATTTCACCAAAGAAGATGAGACTGAAACAACAAATATCTATGCAGCTACTTCTGGCAGAAAAATTCCATCGAGTCAAAACACCCCCAGCAATAAACCACAAAAGTAAGTGCCCTTATATATGGGTGTACAGCCTGGTCGGGTATGTATGGATAAAGACATCTATCTCCAGGGCCCTATTTGGGCGAAAGCTCCTGACACTGATGGCAATTTTCAGCCTCATCCTAACATGGGAGGCTCTGGGTGCAAACATCCACCTCCGATGATTCTGCAGAAAAATACTCCAGTCCCTGCAGAACCTCCTGCGGCCTTCACTGAAACGCCTATTAAGTCTTTTATTAGTCAGTATTCCACTGGTCAGGTAACAGTGGAAATTGATTGGGAGCAAAAATCAGAATCCAGCAAACGCTGGAATCCAGAGATCCGATTCACAAATAATTACACCCCAACTGATTGGGCAGAGTTTACTCCTAATGTTATTTTCCTCGCTTTATTGGGTCAAGATACCTTACTAAGAACCTGTAACCCTGATCCCTCTATAAACCGTGTAATTCCTGAACCAAATATAAGTGTGTGTGTATTATTTTCGTCTTTTGATGTTTCCCTCTTATCTGGTTCATTCATTCATGGTCACGGCGGTGGCGGGGGGGTGGGGTGGGGGGGCGGGGTGGGGGGCGTGGAATGGTGGCTGGTGTAACCGGAAATCAAGATTGCATCAGACAGAAGTGAGGTAACTGGCAGCACATCACTGGACCGGAAACACGTCATCAGAAGGCAACAGAGCGGGGCTAGGATTAGGGTAAACCTTACCAATGGGATGTGCCAGGGCCGCCCGATTGCTGAAAGGCCCCTGAGTGGCAAATGGAAAGCCCTTCCAAAGCTACTAAACAGAATCAAGCTGAGGAATAGCTGTTCTCTCCTCAAAGGCCCAAAAAGAAAGCAGAGACTTAAGAAATTTAGGATAAATGGTGGATTTTCCCAAAACAGCACCATCTTTCAAACATAGAAGAGCTGGCTGTAAAATAACAATAACTATTGTAAAAACCAATAACTAGGTAACTAGAAAGGAGTGATTGAAATTAAAAGTTTAAAGGGGGCCACAAGAAAAGGCACTGGGGCTTCCCTGGTGGCGCAGTGGTTAAGAATCCGCCTGCCAATGCAGGTGAGACGGGTTCCAGCCCCGGTCCGGGAAGATCCCACATGCCGCGGAGCGGCTAGGCCTGTGCACCACAACTACTGAGCCTGCGTGTCTGGAGCCTGTGCTCCACAACGGGAGAGGCCGCGACAGTGAGAGGCCCGCACACCGCGATGAAGAGTGGCCCCCGCTCGCCGCAACTGGAGAAAGCCCTCGCACAGAAACGAAGACCCAACACAGCCAAAAATAAATAAATATATATTAAAGAAAAAAAAGAAAAGGCACTGAATGCAGCTGTCCTGGAGATTCCAGGGCCAGGAAAGTCGGCAGAATCAGAGATATTTTCAGTTTCCCCTTTGCTAAAAGCTCAGAGATGGCAAGAAAGTCAAAAATTCTCACTCTCACTAAAATTCTCAGAAGTGACAGGTAAAGGGCTCAGTGTAGCTCTTAATTAACCCAAAACGACACCTGCCAGATGATGGGGATTTGCAGAGCGCGCTGGGGGCCGACCCCATCTGCAGATGGTGGGCTCCCACCTCTGCTCAAGACCTTGGCCAGCTGTAATTAACATACAGAAAGTCTTTCAAAGTGACTTCGCAGCCAAGTTCTATTTCTGAAGGATTCAAACTGGGCTTTGAGAGAAAATCTCTGCAGAGGAAGAGGAGGAAGAAGGAATGATTTGAAAAGGACCATGAGACTTCTACAGTCCTTCCCTGTGGTTTGGTAGAACTGCATGGTGCACCGTGGCTCAGGGGTCAGCGGGTACCTGGGCATATACAACACTGTCTATGGCCAGAGTGATCCTGACTAGAGCACCCAACACAGGCACAGCCAGCCTTTCAAATATATTACATATTATTTATATAATATACCACCTACGTTATTATAAAATACACACATATATACACTGGATAGATACATACACATATACGTGTGTACATACAATATATATAACACACGTATTCACAGATATCCATGTGCACATGCACACACATGCAGGATTCTGGGGCTCCGTCAAGCCTCTCTGAGTGACCTTGATTAAGTCTTTTCTTCTCACCAAGACTCAAGTTTTCTCATCTGCAAAGGCGGTGTGTACGGGAGAGATTGAAATAACTGACCTCAAAGGGCTTTCATGGCTCAGATCCCCCCTTTCCTATCTTCCCTGCACCCACCCCCAATCTGGTCCCCTTGAAGGCCAAGGTTTCTCAACTGTCTTCTCTCCAGAGCAAGACCTTCCTGGGCTCCCAACGGAGAAAGGAAAACCCAAGCAAACTCGGTAAAGGTCAGCCCTGTCAGCCCGGACAGCCTAGCACACAGAGCATCGATCTGTTCCTGGGAAAAACCTCTTCTCCCACCAGCTAGGCCAGCCATGAAGCCCTTCAGAAAAACAGAGAGAGGAGAAAAACCAAGGGAGAGGGTGAGAGTGAGGGGGAGAATGCAGAATGTCTCATTTCTGCTTCTCTGGAGAGCCGTGGACTTTGCAGTTAGATGGTGGTGCTGGCAGGGGCACAGCGAGACGGAGCTGAAGACCGGGATTGAGTCCCTGCTCTTCCACCATGAGGCAGTGGAGTGACCATTCTGAGCCTTGACTTGGTCCCCAGTAGAGAGGAGGCTGTTGTGCCTGCAGCCCACTTCCTGTTGTCTGCAACTACAAAGTCCCGAATGCAGGGACCCTTCAGGGAACTTAGGGGAAACAAGGCCACAGTCACATTACAGTGCCTCCAACACAGACCACAGGACGTGCACAGACCCCACCTGCTGGCCACCCATCAGAGGCAACACTGGGGCCCTCGAACCACGCGGGGCCAACAGAAACATATTGCTGGTCTGCTCAGTGTTGTTTGGTTTTTGTTTGTTTATTCGCCACACTGTGCATTTCTTCCCTGGCTGCCTAGTGTTTTAAAGGGGCAAATGTGTCATCAGCTACAGAACAAGCAATATACAATTGTCTTGTTCCCGATGCTGATTTCCCCTCTTTCTGTGACGTGCCTGGCCCTGTAGGTATTTCAGTGTGAGACCCATGGCTATGCTCTGACTCACATTGAGCACTTCTGGTTCAATTTTAATCTGTTCTCTTGGTGTGGTATTATTCCAAAATTCTGTCTCAATGCTCTCATTTAAGCAAACAATGCACAAGACAACGTAATGTCTCACTAGGGTGCAAGACAACACCTGATTTGTGAGTATGTGTGCAGAACTGGGGAGTTCCTGGTTTCTAGTGTGCCCTTACCTGGGAGTGCCCACAGGCAACACACGTGTGAGGACCAAGCCTGCAAGGTAATGCCCAGAAGGCTCACAGTGGCATTCAAGGCCCTGCAGGGTCTGTCCCAATGAGCTTCCCAGCCATACCTCCCTCTGCCCCATTGCTCTTCATCTGAAATGCCACCTTCTTCTCCCTCCTCATGTCCGATCCCCCACCTTGTCAAAACCCAGCTCAAATACCACCTCCTCCAGGAGGCCTTTCTGGATTGATTGTCCTCACTTTCCCGTGAGCCCCCAACCCTGGGTGGATCCCTGGCTATGGCCCAGAGCACTTCCTGCACAGACTCAGGGTGGTTGTGACCCTATCTTGCTTCTCCTGTTGGTGAGTCTGTGGCTCCTCCTTGAGGGCAGGAGCCAGGACTGATCATGTGTGACTGACAGATCCCAGTGGCCCCGGCTGGCCCCCAGCGCCTGGCTCCACCCATAGTACAAATGCTGGCTGAGTGAGCACTGCGTGTGTCCGACAGCTGTTCCTTGAGCCAGGTGCTTTCAACAGAAACAGATCGTGAAATTATGCTACAAAGCATTAGTGAAACACTGGTCCTTGCTCTTTGATAGAGGCATGAAGCATGAGACAGAAAGACAGACGAAGGCAACAAAACACACCGAAAAGAGAGGTGAGCTATGTCTGCTGCAGGGGCCAGGGTGCAGGTCCCACAGGTGGAAAGGGACACTGGATGAGTGCCATCCTGAAGGGCTAGGACCCCCATCAGGCCTCTCTTGGCCTCACTGCCACATAATGACAGCACCAAGGTTGGCTCACTCCAAAAGAACAAAGAAGTTTAAAAAAAACAAAAGAGCAAAAACCACTGATAGTTACCGCTCAGAAACCAGGACCAGACTGCATTCCAGGGGGCCGAAGCTGGGTTGGAAAACTGGGCAGGTTTTTTCCTGAGTACTCATTTGGCCATCAGAAGATGCTGGGTCTGGAAACCTGAAGACTTTCTTTGAGTGACCAGGAGGTGGCCAAAAGCCCCCATTCCAAGCCTAAACG
The DNA here is from genome assembly GCF_951394435.1 of Stenella coeruleoalba. NCBI lineage: Eukaryota > Metazoa > Chordata > Mammalia > Artiodactyla > Delphinidae > Stenella > Stenella coeruleoalba. Next base: position 87,167,598 of record NC_137153.1, read on the forward strand.
TCCAGACTCCAGGTTCTACAGAATTCTGCGGGGATGACACTAAATTGCATTCCAGAGAAAATCAGCTCACAAATTTGTGATGGATGTCTAATAGAGTCACAAGAATTCTGTTTATCCGTTCAATTCAGCATTCACAGTGGCTCTATTCAGAGCTCTCTGCTAGGCCCCCTTCCCCCCACTCGGGATGGTGCACAGGCCCCGTATTCAGGGCACACTCTGCATCTAAGAGGCTTCCTTAGATCCAGAACTAGGCATTTAGGCACCAGCAAATGGTGAGGAGGACTTAGAAGCAGAGCAGAAGTTATCATTTATTCTGGCTGGGGTATCCAGGAAGGCTTCTTGTAAGAAGTGACTGTGATCTGGGCTTTGAAGGACATTGAAGCAGCATCATTTAGTGGGTTACTGAAATCTGTTCGTATGCACCTCCCACCAGCCCCGGCTGCATTCTGAAGATCAAAGTGCACTGCCACTGTTCCCATGGAAGGGAGCCTGGGGGCGAGGAGGCAGTTCCGCAGGACACAATGTGTCCTGGTGTGGAATGGGCCACAGAGGCCTGACTCTTATCTCTTTCAGCTCCGTCAAGGCAACTGCCAATGAGGCACATTGACAGATAAACCCTGAAACCCTTGGACAGCTCTGAACCACATTATGACTTTTGTAAATTATGGTAAAAAGGTGGGCACTGATATTCTGCACAGGTAGTGAGAGCAGCCATGGCTGCCATTCTGTGTTGATAACTGAGGCTCAGGGGAAGACCATGGGCTTGGAGCCGGTCAGTCCCTGTCAAAACCCCTCGGCCACTCAGCTGAGTGGCCTTGGAGAAGTCACTTTACTTCTCTGAACCTGAGGTCATTTGCAGTGTGGCACTGCAGCATTCACAGGACTAAACTGTATCAACACATTTCAAAGTCTTCTGTGAATCAAAACGTGTTCTACAGACGTGAGGGGCTATCTGATGCTTAACCCAGGTCTTGGCACATAACACACGCTCTGTGTGACAGCTGAAAAAATGGATGCACTGGGACTTGTTTTTAATGAAAATTATATTTCCAGATGATTTTCTCATATTTCAACAAATGCTCCAAATTCTTGACTGTAGGGGAAGCCTTGAACTAGGAGTCAGGGTCCCAATCTTGTTCTGCCTCTACCACTGTGCGACCTTGGATATACGCCTTGGAGGTTCACTTAGCCTCAGTTTCCCCAAGTGAACCATGGCAGGTGGGAAGTAGACAAGATTGGTTTCCAATCTCTCTGCACTAAGGAACACTTTTTCTCCCAGACTCATGCTCAATCGCCCCTCTGCTTGCTGAAATGATGAGTCCAACCCCATGCCCTTTGAAAGGGTTCTTCGAGGTCTTTTTGTGGGCGAATAGACAGTTTCCACCAGGCCGCGTATAAAGCTGAACAAGTCCCCAGCCCCTGTTACCAGCTCCCAGACTCAAAAAATGGCCCCAGCCCCCTGCAACTCAGAGCCCCGCTCACCTCCCAGCACATTCCCGGAGCCTCCTGGTATGCCTTCTCTCAGCTCACATCAGCCCAAGGCTGAGTTACTTTCCTGTGGCCAAGACCTTGGCCTGTCCCTCAGAGCAGCCAGGGGTCCTCCTCTGAAGAATTGCCTCCCCCCAGGGCCGCGCCTGACTCGGCACGGAGGCCTGAGCGTCCTGCCGCTGACTAATGAGAGGGAGGTGACGGTGTCATACCTTGCTGGGAAGTCGCAGTGCCGGAGCCGACCCGCGCCGCCTGCCATCAAATTTTAATGTTGCTGCTGACAGATTTACGGAATGCCTCACCAAGTGTTTGCGAGGAGACCAGCCAAGATTTACCTCCACAATTACTACCACGACGTGCAGGCTTTGCTGTGTGCCGGGAACTTGCAGCAGAGCGGCTCAGAGCCACAGTGCACCCCAAGGATCGCACTCAGTTCTGCACACCCTTCCCGCCCCCAGAGCCAAGGGTCCGGGGCTGGAGGCAGAGATGACTCAGACACGGTCCCTGCCCATCAAGAGAGCTCGCGGTCCGCGGGAGGGGGCAGCATACACATCAATTACTCAGGTCCTGGGTGGCTGGGGGCCAGTGCACAGATACAGGGAGAGAGGCAGCCTGGGCTGAGGAGGGGAAGGGGGTTATTTCTCTATCAGAGTCAGGGTCAAGCACGGAGCCAAAGATGGGGCTCTGCGGGGCCATCCAGCTGCTTCAGCTCTCCTGGTCACTCCTCTGCCTGGAAGGGCTCCGGGGCTCTCCATCCCTCCCCACTGCTGGGCTCAGGGTATCGGCGCCCCTGTCCATCAGCAGCTGTGACCGCCATTCAATCCTTGGGGTGCCCTCTCCCGAGGCTGATGGAGTGGATGTAGCCTCCCAGCTCCTCACCCTTCCTCACCGGGTCAACGAATCCCTTGCTCTTTAAGTTGTAGGGCTCTCCCTGAGCAGAGATGCGCCAGAGGGCAGGAGTAACGTACAGTGATCCAGGCCCGGGTCCTCAAACCTTGCTACCTGTTAGAATCATCTGGGGAGCTTTAGGAAATCCAGACGGCCAGGCCACACCCCAAACTAGTTAAATCAGAATCTCTGGGGTGGGGCCAGGTGTCAGTATTGGTCTGAACTTCTGAGGTGATTCCACGCGCAGTGAGTTTGAGAAGTCGTGGACAGGCACTTGCTACTCAGAGTGTAGCAGCATCAGTGGGGAGTTTGTTAGAACTGCAGCGTCCTGGGCCCCAGTCTAGTTTCACTGAACCAAATCTGCTCTGGAAGATGATCCCTAGGTGGTTTGTGTGCAGTAAAGTTTGAGAAGCACTGACCCACGTTAAAGAGTTTCCCAGCATCCTCAGAGGCACACTGTGTCTAGTCCCCCAGCCCTCTGACTCCAGCCCCCTAAGAAGGCCGGCCTCTAAGAAGGTTATCCTCAAACAGCTGACCGCTAAGAGGGGCCGGCTGGTGTGGGTGGACTGGCAGGTGGTTGGGCACCTGCCACAGGTACTCAGCAAGTTTGATGAGGCACTTGTTCTGTGGAGGGAGCTGAATCAGGACACTCCTCAGGCTAATTCTCACAACTGTCAAGGTTGGACCGGAGGCAGGAGCCCCAGTGAGGTCTCGTCTCTACCACAAACTCACTGGAGCAAGGGTCTTCCCCAGTCCAGGCCTCAGTTTCCCCATGGGTGAGAAACTCAGCCCTGAAGTTTGCTGTGCCAGTGGAGTCCTCTTCTTTCTTAAGTTCAACTGACACTTTCATCGTGTTCTCTGTGCCCCGCCCACAGACCTGGCTGGGAGGAAGCTTTGTGGGGAGGGGCCTGGGAGAGGGGAGGGGAGATGTCTTTGGGGGCCAAGGAAGGAAGAGTGAAGAAGCTTCCTAAGGGGATAAATGCAGGCGAGGTGGGGGAGCCCCCAGGTGTGCCGGGGAGACCTGGTGTGTGTCTACCTTGATGCCAGGCACACAGCAGACGGTCAATGCTTCATCCGCCTATTCATTCAGCAGATGTTGGCTGAGTGCCTACTGGATACCAGGCACTGCTCTGGACACTGAGAATACAGCCATGAACAAAACACATGTCCCTGTCTTCGGAGAGCTTATATTCTAGTGGTACAAACAGATAATAAATAGGAAAAAATAAAGCATAGAGTGTGTGTTAAGGAGAAAACATAAGGAGGTGATAGAGTGGCTGGGGATGGCTTCACCAAAAAGGTGACCTTCGAATAAAGAGGCAAAGGAAGTGAGAGCCACCATGTGAATATCTATGGGAAGAGCACTCTGAGAAGAAGGAACGGCAAGTGCAAAGGTCCTGAGGCAGAAGAGTGGGTGGTGTGTTGGAGGATCAGTGAGGAGATCTGTGAGGCTGGAGGGGAAAAGTGAGGGGGGGCAGGTAGAAGATGAGGTCAAGGAAGGAAGTGGGAAGGGGAAGATCAGGTAAGGTCTTTGGCCTCTGCTGTGAGTGAGCAAAAGAGGGACATGACCCAACTCAGATTGTAACAGGTTCACTCTGGCTGCTATGGTGAGAATGGACTCAAGGGGGCAAGGGTGGCACTGGGGAGACCAGTAAGGAGGATTCTGCGTATATTTACTGAAAGACTGACCTACCCACGGAGTGGGCACCTCCGGCCATTTGGAGCTTAATGCTATGGGGCTGGGAAGGGCCAGGCTGTGTGGCCATGCAAGCAGGTGGTCAGCTGGCCAAAGCCAAGGACACTCATAGTGTGAGGCCAGATAGGGACTGCTGGGTAGAGAGGAGCACCTTGGATTCCAGTCCTGGCTCGGCATGGCCCTGGGCCAGTCCCCTCCTCTCACTGAGCCTATAACAAAAGTGATAACCAAGGGCACCCACGGGTTTGTGGTGAGGATTCTGTGAGAGTGTGGATGTACCAACTGCGGGTAAACTGAGGAAGGGTGTGGTGGCGGGGCGGTCCTGCTTGTCCTGCCCACACCAGAAACGCCACACGCAGGAGGGCGATGTGTCCCGATTCTCCACTAGGGGGAGCCTGGGCAATTCCTCCTCCAGCAGAAATGAAGTTTGCAAGCATTCATCCTGTCTCATCCCGGGAATTGCAGAAGTGCCCAGGTCCCGGGATGAGAATAGCCTGGGATTCTGTGTCTGAGGGGCTAGTCCTTTCCAAGACATGTGCTGAACAGCCCAGCAGCAGCTACTGAGAGGTCGCTACCTGGAGACCTAAAGTTCCATCAGGCTCACACCATAGCCCCCAAATAACAAACCAAAGAGTAGGTGGAAAGGAAAAGCCACCCATGGCTGAAGGCATTTATTTGGTCTGAGGTAAGCAGGATGGATGGCTTTTAGTTCACCCCTGCACGTTTTTGTGTGTTCACTTCCTCTCTTGGTCCACACATTATTAAATGTGGCTTCTCAAACCCTCACTGAGCGTCTGCCCTGTGCCAGGCTCCGTGCTGGGTCGTGCTGTGATGCAGCAGACACTCAGGCTCATGAGCCTCCTTTGCCCCCCAGACAGCCAGCAGCTAGCTGGGGTTTTGAGTTTCTCAGGGTCTCTCTCACCTCTCCATTTATCTGAGGGCTAAAGAGTTCCAATAAGATTCCCTTAAAACAGACAAAGGGGCAGGACAGCCCTGTAGGGATGAGTAGGTTGTTCACTGCACAAGAGCAACCAGCTAATTGGGCATGTGGGGACTGAAATCCAGCCCCCTCTCCACTTGCCATACCCTGAATCTTGGAGTGGGGCCGCATCCACCCTCCGGGAGGAAGGAGCAAGGTCCTGAGAAACAGCCTGGGAGAAACTTCAAGATAAGCTCTGTGGCTTCGCCTCTCTCTCCTGCTGTAGCTTCTTCACTCTGCTGTCACAGATCAGGAGGAGAACACAAAGATGGATACAGTGGATCCCAAAGACTGTCAAACCTGGGCCACCTGGGTTCTCTTCGTTCAGCCCACATTTATTTAGTACTAAGAATGTGCCAAGCACCGTTAAGAGGCACAGGTTGCCTGCAAGGCGGTGTCATCACGCTTTCACTGTGGAGACAGAAGCATGATCTGGCTTTCAGGGTCCTGCCTTTTCTCTTGTTAAAAGGGCTCTGAGCAATCAAGACTGGACTCTATCCTGGCCCTGCCACTTGGGCAAGTTACTCTGTGTGAGCCGAGGCCTCGGCCTCCTCCTCTGGCAGGGAAATGGGGTACCATCAACACCAACCTGGTGAGGTTATTGTGAAGGGCAAGCAGGCTGGGAAACGACCAGCCACAGACGTTCTCCCTAGATGTCAGCCACTTCTAGAAAGCAGAGACTTCTCGTCTCTTTTATGCTCACGACAGCCCTTGGAGGAAGACCATTAACATGTCTCCACCATAAAGATGCCAAGTGGGGAAGGTGACTGGAGGCAGGACTGAGGCCACGGGTGCCAAGTCCTGGTCCAGGGCGTCCAAGACACCCCACACACCTTCTCAGCCTCCCCCAGATCTCCCTCCCAGCTGGAGGAATTCCACGCATAGATTTGGACGGAGATGTTCCAGGTACTCGAAGGCTGAGAGGGATGTGTTAAGTCAGGCCTGGGAGACAAAGATGGGAGAGCGAGGCAGGACTTGGACTTGCTCCTTACAGGTGTGCAGGTGGGAGAAAGTGCCCCAGGGTCCCCACGGGGCCACTCGCGGATCCCACACACTGAGAGGCTCCCTGGGCCCTGGGTCAGGGGGCCCCACTCCACCCTCGCGCTGCCCCGCGGCTCCATCCAGTCAAGGCTGGTGGAGCTGAGCACCGGCCGGCCTCCCCCAGCAGCCCGCCCGCTTCCTCGCTTCCTCTGGCTGGCCGGCATGGTGGCAGGCCCTGCCTGCTCCCCGGGGAGCCTGCCGCCAGGCCTGATGGCGCTGACGGAGGGAGGGAGGCCGCCAAGCTGTCAGTCTGGAGGTGCCCCTCGGAGCCCCTCCTGGCTGGAGTGAGGAGGGCGGCCTGCGCCGGAGCCGGGCTGTCAGGGCCTTCACGGAGACGAGGCCGGAGAGGCGCTGCCTGACAGCTCGCCCACCGAATTAGGACCATTTGCATGCTAATTTCCAGCACTCTAACGGGCTGGCAGGCTGGCTGGGGTGTGGAGAGTGTGCAGAGAGAGGCACCGCGGCCTCCCTGCCCGCGCTGGAACAATGCTTGACTGATCTAGCTGCGTTAACGAGCAAATTATGGTAATTTTGTTATTACAAATGCATAGAAATTTCCAAAGCGGGCAGCCATTCAGGGCAGCTCCCTGCTCCTCCCTGCTCTTAAATACTGAACCCCTGTTTGTACACATGGGCCTGGCACCCGCTTCAGGGATGGAGGTTCTGAGGGGCCAGGCTTCCATGGGAGCCTCTCAGGGAGTCCCAGGGTGAAACAGCCTTAGGCCAGGGGATCCCTTCCTGTCTGCAGTCCAGCCTTGCATCCCCCAAACCCCACCCTCCTGTCCCCCAGGAGTCCCTGCCTGGGCCCTGGGCCTAGCAGTCCCACAAACCTGCCACACTCAAGCTGGTTTCTTTCCATTCTGAGCAGGTAACATGGGTGATTCTCCTCACAGATGCTCTGAGGTCTTGAGAAATTCAATGATTTCTGTATCCACTCTGTGAACTGGGCTCAGCACCCATGAGGAGGAGCTCAGGGATTGTCTGATGAATGAATGACTGAATGGGAGAGTAAGTGAAGGAAGGAGGAAGGGAGGAAGGAAAGAGAGGCGGGGATAAGGGAAGGGGGGAAGGTGAGGGAGGGAGGTAGTGAAGGAAGGAAGGAAGGAAGGAACGGAGGAAGGCCAGAACTTATCCCATAAATGAGGACAATTAAGAAAGACCCCGGGGCTTCCCTGGTGGCGCAGTGGTTGAGAGTCCGCCTGCCGATGCAGGGGACGCGGGTTCATGCCCCGGTCCGGGAGGATCCCACATGCCGCGGAGCGGCTGGGCCCGTGAGCCATGCCCGCTGAGCCTGCGCGTCTGGAGCCTGTGCTCCGCAACAGGCCACAACAGTGAGAGGCCCGCGTACCGCAAAAAAAAAAAAAAAAAAAAGACCCCGGTCAGCTCATTGGTGATGTAACTAATCCAAGACCTCACCAGAGGATTTATTTGCCAACTGGCAACCCCTCCTGGCATTTATAATTGTCCACTGCTGGACAATCACAATTTGCCCCAGTTTTTCAGGTGATCTTCTTTTTGATTAAGAGTATGTTTTTGGAAGCATGCTCTGGAATGTATCCAGATAGAAGCCTTTTCCAAGAAAGTGAGCTCCCTGCTCCCAGCAGCTCGGAGTGGGTAGCTCCGGCTGCAGGGCGGGGCGGGCACAAAGCTGGATGGTGGGACCCTATTAAAAACCAGTGCACTTGTGGGCGGGCCCACTGCTTCCCTGCGGGGCCTCTGCCTGTGACCTACTGGCAGTCCTCTGATTTCATGACGGGGATTTCAGGTTCGGGCTGATGTTACTGAAAGGTCAGGAGGCTGCCTCAACTCCATTTTGGAAGTCACTGGGGAAAAAAATCATCAGTTACGGAGGAGCGCAGCACTGAGGAAGGTCTGCTCCAGGTGGCCGAGGAAGCCCGAGCCGGCCCTGCTCTCGGCTCTCCGAGGGGCGTATGGGAGGCAGGGACCTAAATGTGAGCCGAGACTTTAGAACCGCAGCTGGGGTCATGGCCAGATTTTTCTATTTGTCTGATTATCTAATTGGGTCACACCTTCCAGAGGGAAACTGAACCCAGGAAAGAAAACAATCATTTCTTTTCGTCCAGCCGCCTGACTGTGGGGAAAGCCGAGAGCAGGGGGAGTCGGGGCCTCAGCATGGCCCCAGGCTGAAGCTCTGACTGGCCTGGGGACGGGCACGGCCTGCATCCCAGGAGATGCTCTTGCAGCTGACCAGGTAGGGCCTGGGGAAGATCTGGGCTCAGGAAGAACGTGAGAACGTTGGGGTGGGTGGAGCGGGAGTCGTGCTTTGAGTTGTTCTAGAAGCCAGGTCACCCAGGGACCACCCCAGGAATGCCAGGCCTGCGTGAAGTCAGGAGACACAAAGCTTCCTTTTTGTTGCTTCGGTGAAGAACTAGAGGGTGTGGTATTTCCCACCAGCCCGGGGTGGGGGGTGGGGGGGGGTGGAGGACAAAAGGACAGACTGCTGCCACAGAAAGAAAGCCAGCCTGGCTCTTCCTCTGACTTGCTGTGTGACCTCGAACAAGTCCTTTCCTAGACCTCATCTGCACACTCCCCTGCTGATTTCTAAGGTCAGTCCAGCCCTGTCCATCCCTGGCAAAGGGAGAAGTAGCTATAGAGTGTACAAGGGCCATCTCCAGCCCTCTTCGAGGCATGTGTTAGAACAGATCCGCACCCAACACCCCACAGATGCACCCCAACCTAGACCTGTACTAGCTGCCTGCAGTGCTTTGCCCACGGGCAGATTCCCCCAACGCCATGGGCAGGGCGTCTGCTGAACCAGTACCTTTGTTGCTGCCCCCAGGTACCTGCTCTACGCTCCCCTCCTAGGGTCCTGGGTGGTGGTAGGTGATACACGGCTGCTGTCCAGATTCCAATTCTCCTGCAGCCATTTCTGCAAATGGCTCCGACTCCTTCCTGGGGAGTTCTCTTTCCAGGAACCCCCCACCAAAAGTACTCTCAGAAAGTCTGCATATTCACAAAGTTCTGGGGCTGTGGGGATCTGCTTCAATCCAACACTCCTCAGTGCAGACCCAGGACCTCCCCTTATCTCAGAGCTGCCCGTGCAGCACCCTTCTCTTGGGTCCCGCCAGAGAAAGCACTGTGTTTCTAAGAGTCAAACTCCAAATTGACAAAGTCCTTCCCTTATCATCTGGACCCGACCGCTCGCTAGCTGTGTGACCTTAGCCTCGGTTTTCATCTCTGTGAAATGGGGCTAAAAACCATGCCCTCCTGATGCTATGGTGGGGACCTGCTGAGATCACACAAGAAAAAGGCTTGTACTTTGTAAAGATCTGTCCAGATGGTGGTTCATGTTCTTCTCATTGCTGTGAACAAGACCTCAAAATGGCCACAACTGTCATGCATCCTGCTCTGGCAGGACAATGCCCAAGGCATGTGTGACCTGGGATTGCGCTTCACACACAAGGACATGATAACACAGTTGTCATCTTAAAATTTCCTTTCCCCCCTCTTTTATGTCTTGCTCTCATTCCCACTCCTTCCCTCTCTCTTTCTCTCTTTCTTTCAGCCCTGGATCTAAGTCTCCCTGATTCGGGTCCTTTATCTGTGCCGTTGCACATAGACTCCTTATAAAGAAAATTCATTTGTTCAGGGTCACCGCGTGGTTTTTCATTAAAAACAAATTACCCGCATTCAGGGAGGACATCTGGGCTTCTCGGGTCCCATTAATGACTATATTTCCAGCCTCCCCGGCCCGGTTGGGCTCCCCTTGCCTGTCACCCTGCGCTCCCGGCCCCGGGAGGACAATGAGAGTGACAGTCAAGTGAAAGGGAAAACATGAGGGATGAGGGCGAGAGGCGAGTCCCCCGAGAGGGGAAGGAGGCAAAAGTGAAAAAAATAAATAACTCAAACAGAGGGTAACAAGGGCCATTGTCTCAGCATCTTCCAGTGAGGAGCCAGAGCAAACATGGGAAGAGCGAGCCAGTGTGGAAGTCGAGCTGAAGCCCCTTTAATTATACAGTCGGGCCCCAAGCCCCCGACTCTGGACCAGACAAGGTCGGGAGGGCATGTGCCCGATTCAGATACATCCCGCCCATATCCATGGAGCGCCTGCTGTGTGCAGGGACTGGGCAGGTGGAGGATTCCTAGAGGAGCAACCAGGAGCTGGGAGAGCCCGGTCACTCCAGCTCTGAGCGAGGCAGGCCATGGACAGTGCCCTGGCGGTGCTCAGGGGAGAGATGAGCCCCAGGGTGGGGGGCGTAGGCCTCCTGTGAGAGACAGCACTTGACCGGGGCCTAGGAGGATGGCTGAGACGCGGACAGGTGAAGGTGGGCAGTAGAAGGGGATGTACTGGGACCTGAAGTGTGGTTCCCTGGTGTCCCAGCTGGGAAGGACTTCTCCCGAGCCATAAAAGATCTCTGGGTCAGGAAGGCCATCCACAGCCCTGAGGGAGCACCAAGGAAACCAAGGCCTTTTCCTGGGCCCACAGCCCATTCCCTCTCACTCTCTATGGGCACCAGGGGCTGGGTGAACTCGGAACCAGAGTTCCAGGCACCAGGCCTAGCTGCTCCCCTGACTGTCTGTGCACCGTGGCGAGGCACGGCACCTCTCTGAACTCAGCTCGCTTGCCTCTGAAATGGGGATAAACATTCCAACCTCAAAGGTGCTTTCAGGACTTCCCTGGTGGTGCAGTGGTTGAGAATCCGCCTGCCTGCCAGTGCAAGGGACACGGGTTCGAGCCCTGGTCTGGGAAGATCCCACATGCCACAGAGCAACTAAGCCCGTGCACCACAACTACTGGCTTGTGCTCTAGAGCCGGCGAGCCACAACTACTGAGCCTGTGTGCCACAACTACTGAAGCCCGTGTACCCTAGAGCCCGTGCTCCGCAACAAGAGAAGCCACTGCAATGAGAAGCCCCTCGCCGCAACTAGAGAAAGCCCGCGTGCAGCAACGAAGACCCAACACAGCCAAAAATAAATAAATAAATATTTTTTTAAAAAGTGCTTTCAAATTGCCACTGGGGGTGACAGGCATGCCTCCCTTATAGACTGTAAAGCACCATGTGGGTTGAGGCCAGGTTGTTGGTGGAATTAACTTATGGACGGAGGCAATTTGGCTTTATTCCAAAGCATTTTCCTTTTGGAGGGCAGGAGTCAAGCCCCACTGCTCTCTCTGCCCCCGAAAGCTCTGGGGGCTGCCAGAAGTTCTCAGGAGAGAAGTGTCCCAGGTGGAGTGACCCACAGGCTTAGTGGTGGCAGTCCATTCAGCTGAGGGCTGACAGCTGATGAAGTTTTAGAGACAAGGGCTGCAGATTCCAGTGGATCAAAGGTAGGAGAACAAAGATGACCCCCGTAGGTTCGATTTGGTTTCTGGAAGGACTCCAGTATGTACAGAAGCTAAGCATGCCTCAGAACCTTTATATTCACTATCCCTGCCCCAGATTGAAGCATTCATTTCCCCTCCTCACTCCACCTCCCACCAGCTAACATGCTGCTCCAACAGCATCAAGCCTGAGAACCGCCTCTTCCCAGATTCCTCCCCTGACCCAGGGCGGCACCACTGGGAGGCTTTAGCTCTGCCCCTGGTCTCCCCATTCTTTGATGTGGACAATGGTGTCTGCTTAATTTTAGCAAAACTCTATGCAAAAGCTGCTTCAGACATGCCCACTGCCCCCCAACAAACCCCTCTATGGGGAAATTCTGGAGCCTTCTATGCCTGACATCCCCATTCTAGGCTGGATCCCCCTTCTCTGTGCTCTGTGCTCCCAGAGTCCCTGGGGTCACCTGTTGCCACCCCTGTCCCCATAGGCCCTACTGACTCGCCTGTATGCACTATAGACTGAGAACTTTTCGTGTCCATGTCCCATGGACAAGGGCATGGCTCTCCCCCTCATATCCCTAGGCTATACCCGGCACATGTAGATGGTCAATAAATGTTGGAAGGAAGGAAGGGAGGGAGGGAAGAGGAAAGGAAGGATGTGGTGGGGGGTGGGTTAGATGGATGGATGGATGGATAGATGGATGGATGGATGGGCGGATGGATGGATGGAGCAGACATGGGGAAACTAACAAGAGGGTGGGACCCAGAATAGCCTAGAGGAGGTGAAGGTGTCCTCAGTGCCTGCTCCGAGCTCCCCCAGTTGTGGCCACTTCCTGGGCAGCCTGTCCTTGCCATGGGCCTGACGTGTGTGAGAAAAGGCTGAGGTGCCCTGCCTCCCACCTCCGTGCTCCCCAAAGGGACACTCTGCTTAGATGAGGGAACAAATCATGGTCATCTTTGCTGCCTCTCTTGCCCTGAGGTTCTAGACTCCAAAGTCTGTAAGAACCCATCCCATGTGGCATGCCCAGAAGGCCGTCCTCGCCTGTCACAGCAGTGTTAGGGGACACAGCTATGGGTGTATGGGATTAGCATATTCTGAGGCACCCTTCCTTCAGCTCCACTCCTTGGAAGTGATTACCCAATTACATATGATAGCCCAGGGCCATTGCGTTAGCAGGTCCCAGCCCCAGAGCTGAATGGAAACTGGAAGGGAAATTGCTGCTCACGTCAAACAGAGGTGGCGAGGCTCGGGAGCCTCCAGTTCAGCTGAGGGGTGACACCAGCAGGCAGGGACATCGCAGATTTAGAAGCCCTTGTGTGGCAGGACCAGAAAGCCCCCTACGGAGCATCTAATTCAATCTTCCCACCCCCTGCCTCCTGTTTTAAGAGAAAGCAAGAAGTCCCAAGACCACATCCCAAGGTCACACTGTGAGTGTCTGGCAGCTGGAATCAAAACCCAAGCCTCCTAAGTTCCAGTAGGACCTTCATGCCCCAGCGTGCTTTCCATCTCTGAGCCTTTGCTCTTGCAATTCTTTTCTTCCCCAATGCGGCAAAGCACTCATAAAGCCCACGTGGAGTTTCTCCCCAGTCCCAGCGTCACTTCAATGCAGGGTTCACGTGGGGCTTTAGTCACGTGCACTGTCCAGATGAGGCCACTCCAAACCCCTCGTTCTCCATCCTACGAAGGCACAGCAGCCTTGCCTCTGACTCACGTCCAGATCTTCCTGGGCCAAGCCTGCCATCTGTCAAGGCTGCTGTTTGCAGCACTTCGTGCCACAGAGTTTTCCAGGGGTTAAGCCTCTGGGTCTTCTTACACATAGTCCCTCACCCAGCAATGCCCCTCCAACTTCTCAGACTGACAAACTCACCCTTCAATGTGCAGCTCAAATGACCTTCTCAGGGAAGCCTTCCCTGATTTCCCCCACTCCGCCCCATTGTCCCTAGCAGTCTCTCTCCTTCATTTCCTCAGCACATTCCTAGATTTTAGCTCTAAACACAGCATGCAGGGATGATTTTTTTTATATCTGTCTCCCCGACTGGACTGTGAGCTCTCTGAGGGCAGGGGCTGTGTCTGTAACACCACACCTAGCCCAGAACGGGCACCCAGTGTCTCTCAGGAACTGTCTGAGAATGAATGAATGGACAAATGAATGGCCACCTGTCATTTCATCCTAGCTGTGCCTGTCATTCCTTGGGGTCTACGTTCCTGGTGTGGCAGAGTGACTGGAGGCCACTAGAGGGCAGCAAAGAGTCAGGAACGAGCAACAGGTGTGCACCCCGAGCCCAGGGCAGGCGTGGAAAGGTGTGGAGGGAGCTTGGAAAGTGCCCAGGCCACAGGACCAGCAGGAGCCCTGATCAGGGGGAAGTAAGACCTAAAAACAAAGGCCACTCATCCCCTAAGCTAACACTCTGATGCTGGGGCCGGGGGAGGCACTTGGGGACAAAGCACTGATCCAGTCTCCTACCTGACGCTCCAGCCCCTCTGCCAAGTCCTCACTGGCTTCTGCTGGCCCCTCCCAAGCCTGCCCATCCCCATACCTTCAGTTCTAATTTTGGAGAAGGGTCTCTATACAAAGGCTGAAGAAGGTGTCCCTCTGACTCCCATCCATGGGTCCCGGCCATGCCTATGGAACTGTGCAGAGTGTACTGTACCCCTGCCCTACGGGCTGAGCGAGGCCCAGAGAGTGGAAACGGCGTGTCAGACCACATGGTGAGGCCCTGGCTGAGCTCGGCCAACATCCAAGCTTCTGCCTCCCCGCCTGGCGCTGGTCCCCCAACGCCTCAAGCCTGCAGGCCTTTCACAGAGCGAGCAATGCTCAGTCAGGGAGGCGCTTGCTACAGACAGACAAAAGAAGCCCTCCTCTCCTCCCCTCCAGACCTCACTACCCTTCCTACCTCACACAGCTGGTGCCTCAGTAACTGCAAACCTTCATTTCAAATGATCCTCAAAAACAGCAGGCAGGGCAGCTCAGAGAGGTCACAGAGCTCATGCAGAGCCCCACAGCTAATCAGTGCTGAAGCCACACTCCTTCCACAGGGCCCCTACTTCTCTTGGGACAATTCCGCGTCTCTCTCTGGGCAGACTTTGCCCCTGTGCTCCTGATCTGCTTTACCACCTGTCTGCAGAGCACCTCACCGGGATGTCTGCTTGGTCTCCAAAGTTGACGAGCTCAGACCCTAACCTTGTTGGCCCCTGGCCTCCTCCTCAACCATCTCCCCTTCCTGTCAACCCCACTTACCCAGCTGGGCTGGCTGGGCCATGCTCCCGCCCATGTGAACCCCCTCCAGTCGCCAGCGGGACCCACTCTCAGCCCCCTGCCCCACCCTCTTCTTCAGACGGCCAAGGATACTCCGGTTACAGCCCAGCTTGTGGCCCTCTTTACCAGGACACCTTTCTCAACTGGACCAGCCCCAGGTGCCTCTCCGTTTTCTCCAGGCCTGGCACTCAGAGTCTGCCCTACTCCTGCTTGGCAATGTTCTTGTTTGTGACTGGACTCTCCTCTAACTGGATTTCCCATTGATCCATGGGCCCCATGGGCTGTGGGCACTGCTGGAGCGCTCTTCACCTGACGCCGGATTTAGGCCTGCCTGCTAGGCTTCTCCCCTCACCACCGTACCCAGCTCAGACCCCTGAATAAATGACAGCAATCATACATAATAATAATAATTAATGCTTACACTGCACTTAATATGTGCCAGGCTAAGTTCTAAGAGTTTTTACATTTTTTACAGCCGTCCCTCAGTATCTGCCAGGGATTGGTTCCAGGACCCCCTCGGATACCAAAATCCACAGATGCTCAAGTTTGTTCTATAACATGATGTAATATATGCATATAACCTACACACATCCTCCTGTATACTTTAAATCACCTCTTGATTACTTGTAACACCTAATCCAATATAAGTGCTATGTAAGTAGTTGCTGACACTATTCAAGTTTTGCTTTGTGGAACTTTCTGGAATTTTTTTCCAAGTATTTTCTATCCATGGTTGGTTGAACCCATGGATGCAGAATCCACAGATACAGAGAGCCAACTGTACATCATTTACATGTACATCTCATTCTTATTATCACATCATTCCCATTTTATAGATGAGGAGGAAACTAGGGTCTAGAGAAGTTACGTAACTTGCCCCAAGTCACACAGCTAGTAAGAAGCAGGACGGTGGCTCAAAACCAGGCAGTCTGGCTGCAGAGCCCATGCTCTTAACCACTCGGTCTCCCTGCTTCACCACGTGGCTGCCAGTGCGGGCCCTCGGGCAGCCCAGCCTCCTTGGCTGCAGTGTTCCAGCACTGGGCTGAGCTCTCCCCGGCGGCCCAGCCCTCATCACCACCACCACCCCTCTCCACCACCTTTTGTATCTCATCAACTGTTGCCTGAGTGCTACTATGGGCCAGGCACTCTGCCAGGAACCAGGGACACAGCAGCGAGCAAAACAGACAGAACCTTGTGTGCTGTATAACCCTTCTGTACTGTATAGACCTGAGAGGAAACTGCATGAGGAAGGAGTAAACCGCTAATTAAATCCCTTCCATTGTGCTTAGTATCACAAATGAAAAGAACAGGATGCTTTGAGAGGGGTGTGATGGGGTTCTGGTTCAGATGGTGTGGTGGGCAGAGTAACACCGCCATCCCCCAAAGATGTCTACGTCCTAATCCCTGGAACCCAGGATCGTGTCAGGTTATATGGCAAAGGGGGAATTCAGGTTGCTAAGTAGCTGACCTGAAGACATGGAGATTATCCTGGATTAAGCAGGTGAGTCCAATAAAACAAGGGTCTTTCTAACGGGAAGAGGGGGCCAGGAGAGAGCAAACCTGGAATATGGAGGCACGATAAAGACTCAGCCCAACGTGGGGCCCCAAAGCAAGGGATGCAGAGTATCTACGGGCTGGGAAAGGCAAGGACACAATTCTCCGCTGGGGCTTCCAGAAGGACACCCGGACTTCAGCCCAGGGAGACCCATTTTGGATTCCCG
Organism: Stenella coeruleoalba; assembly: GCF_951394435.1. Taxonomy (NCBI): domain Eukaryota; kingdom Metazoa; phylum Chordata; class Mammalia; order Artiodactyla; family Delphinidae; genus Stenella; species Stenella coeruleoalba. The sequence goes on from NC_137153.1 coordinate 87,183,946, forward strand.
ACCTCCAGAACCGTAAGATGAGAAATTATCATTGTTTTAAGTCACTAGTTTGTGGTAACTCATCACAGAAGCAAGAGGAAACTAACACATTTGGTGATGGGGAAGGCCCCTCAGAGGAGGTGAAACCACAGGGGTGAGAGGGAGCCAGGCAGGCTGGGCCAGGCGGCAGCGGCAGCAGCAGAGGGGGCTGAGCGCGCTAAGCAGAGGAAACTGCCCGTGTGAGGGGAGCAGGCGCCGTCATTCCTCCCGCTGGAATCCGGGGCCCTGTGCCTGCCCAGACGGCCTCACTGGCCTCAGGGGTCTGCTCCACCCTCACCCTCACCTCCCACTTCTTCAAGAAAGCCATCAGTGGATTGAGCAATTTAACTGAATGGCATCTAGAAGTGATGTACACCAATCCATGGCAAGTAGGGCGCCCAGGGCAGAGGAGCCTGCCAGCCTCCTTCTAGGGCCTCCCATCAAACAGCTGCTTGTCTGCTGCAGCCCAGGGAAGGCAAACACGGCAGGATTTCCCGGCACTCTGGCCTGAAGCCCCCAAGAGGAGTCCAGTAAAGGATACACGGGGGCGCCCAGGTTCCTCTCAAAGACAGTTGGTTCCTTTGCTTCTTAGACTCACTGAAGCCAAAGGGCAGTGAACGCCCCTTTCTTTCGCCCAGCCTAGAATTTTTAAGAGTTTCAAATGCCATGTCAATATCCGTTAGGTTGTGCAAATATCTTCAGGCAGGAATCAACTAGTTATACTGCTCAAGACACTATGGAATCTTTGGTGCAAAACTTTTGGCATTTGATGAAGATAAAACCTGAAAACTGTCTCCACTCTGAGCTGACGTGACGTGCCGCACTTGCTTTAATTGACGAAGCAAAGGGCTATGCGGGGTTGGCAGAGCCACAGGAACTGAATCTACCAACGCTAGAGAAAGCCAAGTAGCCCTGTTTTGCGGGTGTGAAAACACCCTGAAACCAGAAAGGGCAGACAACCCCTGATGGCGGAGTCAAATTCGAAATAAACAAGAGTTGAAGCCACCAAGCTGGCAGTACGGGAAAATGTACTATTTTTCCAGGCCCCAAAGTTCAACTGCCCAAGTGTTCCCTGGACATGATCCCTCCTCAACTTGTCCTAAAAGCAGACCTTATCCATGGAAGCCTCCTTTATAAATGGAAGAGGGGGCAGCCAAATGTTTCCCAAAACCTAGGGTAGGAAAAACAGCTCAGAAGATTTCAGTTTCCCTCGGGATTCACTGCCAGGCCAGGAGGGAGGACTGTTCCATATAGCGAAACAGACCATCGCTGTGTAACAGCCTCAGCGATACAAAAACAGGATAAACGATTCGCCTAAAACCTTGCTCAGCTTGTTTCTCCAAACGCTGCCAACATGCCCTTGTGGGTCTAGAAATGGTATCCCCTGCGGTCACAATTGAATGTATACCTCCCAGATCCAGAAGCCCCAGGGGTTATGAATCAGAAATCTGAACAACTACAAAGTTGAAACCCTGACACAGGTTGTGGTATATCCACATTCTAATCCCTACAACCAGGGCTCATTACGTATATGACCAAAAAAAGTGGGGGGAGGGGTCCTTGTAGGTGTGATTAAGTCAAGGATCTTGAAATGGGAAGATTACCCCACATTATCCGGGTGGGCCCTAAATACAGTCACATGTATCCTTACAAGAGAGAGCTTGAGGGAGACTTGATACACACGCACGCACACACACACACACACACACACACACACACACACACACGCAAGTGATGTGAAGATGGGGCAGAGAGTTGCAGATTGGAATGATGTAGCCACAAGCCAAGGAATGCCAGGAGCCCCAAGAAGGTAGCAGAGGAGAGGAACGGGTCTTTCCCTGGGGCCTCCAGAGCGAGGACAGCCCTGCCCACACCTTGATTTTGGCCCAGTGATACCAATTTCAGCCTTCTGGGCTCCAGGACGGTGAGAGAAATTTCTCTTTGTTTTAAGCCACCGAGTTTGTGCTGATTTGTTAAAGCAGCCACAGGAAACTCACGTGCAGGTCAATGTGAAACTTCCCTCCCTCCCGCCCTCAGCCAACACTCACAAAAAAGTACCTATTCCGTGTTATGGGCTATGAGGGGTGCAGAGGACGACTAAAGCAGAGGCCTGGCCTCAGTGAGCTCACCTCCTGGTGGCAAAGCTAATTGGTCCACGTGGCATAACAAACAAATGTAAAGCATTGTCCCCAGAGCAGGGCCTCACCAGAGGCATCAGGGGTGGTGATGTTTATGCTCAGCCCTGGAGGGTGAAGCTGGATCCCAACAGGCTGAGGCAGGAGGTGGTCTAAGCCAGAGACACAGAATGAGGAGGGACACTGACCGGCCTGAGAGGCCTGCTGGGGACCAGCGAGCGGTCAGGGCGGGGGACGGGCTGGGAGAGTTGGCCAGAAAGGCAAGTTGAGGCCAGACTATGGTGATGCCTGAGTGACAGGCCCGGGACCTGCTCTGCTGAAAGGTGGGCCGTCTCTGCCTTGGGCCAACTCTGGGCAGTTCCAGCAAAGACCATGCATGCGGGCCAGCACTGCCCCATGAAGCCTTCCAAGAATGAGTTTGGAAATCACTTTGGAGACAGAGTCCCAGAGATGTGATGCTGGTTTGGACACTGAAGAACAGGAACTGAGGACCTGCCTGCTGAGCGTGGAGTCCCAGCCCTGATGCCGGCTCTGAAACTGAAGGAGTGCTGAGCTGCACGAGAAGAGAAAGCAGAAAGAGAAGGAAAAAGGGGAGGAGGGAGACGTGGGGCTCCCCTGCCAAAATGCTTGTCTTCCTTCCTCCTCACTGTGCGCCCTCCCTCTCTGCGGAGTCCCAGGGGACCACACCACCCGGCTGGCCCTGTGGCTGCCCCTGTCCAGCTGCTGCCGGCAGGTTTGGTTAGACTGTACCTTTGTGCAGGCCTGTGATTCCTGCTGCCACTATTAATGGGCATTGGTTCCCGCTGGGGGCTCTGCCAGGCCCCCAGCCGTTTGTATCCTGAGCCTGGTAATTAGAGCTGGGAGAATCCCAGGGGCTGGAGGCCAGGCTCTGTCTGGATAATCTCGGGAAAGTTCAGCTGCTCCTCTGAACTCGGCCTCTTTGGGGTTGGCAGCAGGGAGCCAGCAGGGCCAGCCGGGTGGCGTCTGCTTCACCTGCCAATGTGCTCTCGGGACAGGGCCCGGGGCTGCCGCCTCCCCCTCTGCTATCACTGAAAGCGTGCATTGACAGACTGAACGTACACGATGGCAGAGGACAGGAGTGCTGAACTGGAGGGCAGAAGACCCAGATTCAAGACCTCCTACCACCAAGCTCTGCAGCCTTGGCCAGTTCCCTAACTTCTCTGAGTCTCAGTCTCCTTCTGAAACCTCGGGACCCTGCCCACCTCACAAGGTTGTAACACCAAAGGGCTCCTGGGCAAGCACTCTGCACTTGACAAAGGGCCCACAGACGGGAGGGGCCGTTACTGGATAGGCAGGATCCTCCTAAGGCTGCCCTAACTCGCTGAGGGCTGAGAGATGAGTGGGGGTGGAGCGGGGGGGCAGGAGGGCGTGTGGCCCACTGCCTCCGCTTGCCCAGAGCATGGTGTCTCCCTGTGCTCTGCCACGGCCCATCCTGGCGGCAGAAAAGGCAAAGGCTTTGCAGGCGTGAACCCGGCAGGCCTCCCCTGCGTTGGCAAGGCCCAGGGCAAGAGTACACACGGAGGCCATTTTCCATATGTCTCATATTTAAAAGTCATAAATCAAGCTAACAAGCCATTAAATGAAATATGCTCTGTCCTCCTACCTTGTTAAATACATCTTTGGAATAACCTGGAAGGCCAGGAGCGAGTGCAGAATTCTGGGACTCCTGGGCGCCTGCGCCGGGCTCTGGCTACGTGGGGAAAGCCCGCCCAAGCTCTGGTCTGCCTAGATTCCTTTCCCATGCCCAGCCCACTCATCCTCACCCCGGCCTCAAACACAGGTGTGGACGCCCAGCCTTCACGTCCAAGCCCTGTCCACACCGTCCACGAAGAGTCGGTCCTCAGGCCCTGGGGTGCACGCATCTGGGACGTGGGCTGGGAGGAGGCTGGAAGAGGCTTAGGGCTGTTTGGGCAGGACCCCTGGGTGGGCTAGAAGGAGGGGTATGGGCACCAGATGGGCACGTCCCCTTGGCCTGCAGACTCCCCAGTCCATGGGTGGGGGGACACTGCCCCTGCAGTGTGGAGGAGGCTCCAGAGCAGGGGCCCTCCTGCCTGGCCTAAGGGTGGTTCACGCCGGGTCATGGCTTCTAGTCGTGGCTCTGCCTCCTACTTGATGGGTGACTTAGGCACGTCCCAGCCCCTCTCTGACCTTCGGCCAGATCCCGGCCCCCTCCATGTTCAGGCTTCCTGTGTAGCCAGTGAGGGGTGTGTGAGCGACAGTCAAGGGCCCCCCTCTCTCTGATGTCCTCAGACGTGCTGCCGCTGGCTGGTCCAGCCCCACTGCCAACCCAGCTGCAGAGAAAGAGGCCGACAGTGCAGACCTCTTCCTCATTTATTCAGGTCCACTTCTCAGAAGCAGAGAGGTCATCTGTGCTGTTTGCGGGGATGCCCCCCGGAACCCCGAACGTCGCCTGCTACAGAGACGCAGACAGTGCAAACTCACCAGGCACCATCCCTGTCAGTGTCGGCGCTGAGTAGCTGCCCTGTCCGGCGGGGGGGACATGCGGAGGGTACCCGGGGAGGGTCGTGCTCGCCAAGTCGCGGCCTGAGGAATCAAAGCAACAAATCACAGGGTGAGCATCTCCACGGCCAGCTGCTCATGTCCACAGCTCCCTGGACATCTGCACATTTGTCACGTCTAGATGCTTAACACCAATGTGCCCCCAGTCCACGTGCATGTGCGCGCGCGCGCGCACACACACACACACACACACACACACACACACACTTACCCACCCCTCCAGCCGCCCAGGCTCCACTCAGCAGGAAGCAGGGATGGCTCTGCCACACCCCTGGGAAACTGGAGCTCTGACCAGCTCCCCTTGCCCTCCACTCCCCAAGCAGGGCTTGGACTTCTCCATCCCACACCTTTTCTTCTGCTGTGCCCTCTGCACACGGCCCAACACTACCCGCCTTCAAAGACCAGCTCAACTGCCTCCCTCCTCCTCTTCCTCGACAGTGGCCGGGGCTCTTCCTGCCTCAGACCCGTATCTGGTCCTCACTGAACTTTTCCTCTTTGGGACTAGAGCTTGTCATTCATTCAGTGATGGTGCAGGACGCACCTCCTGACACCAGACACTGCTGTTCTGGACTGTGGGACATGGAGGTTACGGCCTCAGCCCTCGGGGGCAGACATCCAGTGGGCACATGTCCACCTCGTTGCAGGCTGTCAGCTCCTGAGGGCAGGGGCGACACCTCGTTCAGCACCCAGAACACCTGCCTCCACCACGGGGCTTAGCACCTATAGTAGGTCTTCATGAAAAAATGTGTGGATGAATGCAGCAGCCAAGTGGTCTGCGTTCCAGGCCGTGTGGAAGAAAACCCCAAAGTGGTAGAACTGTGTAAGGGAAGTGCCACTGAGGTCTGCCGCTCAGGGAAAGAGCAGGGCTACAGCTCTTCAAACATTGCCAGTCACACGTATGTACCCAGGTGCTCACGCACAAGACCGACAATCCAGACCCTGGGAGATGGGACTGCGCAGCGATTACCTGCTGAGCTCTGAGGACGAGACCCTACCCTGGTGGGCGGAATCGGCAGTTGCCCCTAAAAGAAAGGGATGCCCCTGCTGTCAGCCATCCTGGGAAATGGGTGGGAAATCAGGTGGCCTTGGGAGGGAGAGAAGGCGGCTTTGGGATGAGGGAGGGAGAGAAGGCAGAACCTTGCCCTCTTCTGGATGTGGACACTGAAGGCCAGAAGAGGTCCAGCGGTGTGGGGGACCAGCCCCTGACCCCGCAGAGCCAGGCTGGGGCCCAGGAGCCTCCCCTAGGGCCCAGTGGGGTGCTGCCAGCAGGACACAAGTACACGACTTTGAGCTCCAGCACCGCTAGCAGGTGGCCAAAGAGGAGGGACCATCTCTGACCAATGCCCCCCAGAGACTCCAAGGCAGCGACCATTTATGAGCCTATAAATGGTCCCCATATGAAAGAACAGCCCTTCTAGTGCCAGTCCCTCAAAGACTGTCCAGCCAGCGCCCAGAGGCTGCCTCATTTCACAGGTTCTGCTTGTCTTCCAGACCCTTACAGAGCACAAGGCAGCTGCTCGACAGCAGGCCCCCTGCCCCCGCCCTCTGCTCAGCACCTCCCTGGCTTTGGACTGGGCATCTGGCTTGTGACAAGCATGGCTCGTGTCTCTTCCCATGCGGCATTGCTGCAGCACAGCAGGTGCCCCAAGGTTTACCTCCTGGAGTCCTGATTGCCCCCCGAACTGCACGTGACTCCCCGTGAGAGCTGAGATCAGACAGAAAAGTGGGGTTGACAGAACTGACCACACTTACATGGTGATTTCAAGAGGCTTTCCCCCGCCCCGCCCCCCCGCATCCCCTCCCTCTTCTGACCCAGCAACCACAGCCCTCCACGGCAGCTCCTTTCCGCACAGAGTCTAAGCTCCAGGATCAAGTCTTTGCACCCCACAGCTGGAATGGCGGAGGCCTACAAACGTTTAAGTGGATGAAAGGCCCTGCTAGAGAAGCAGGAACTCTCTGGAGGCCATAATACTCCCCTCCATCTGGGGTCAAGGGCTCGCAGAGCTCTTCTTGACCGACCCCTGTGCCATTTTGCAGACGAAAACCCTGAGGCCCACGGCAGGGAGAGGGGAGCAACTGGCCCATGTTTCCTAACATCAGCCCAGGAGCCACCTCTATCTTAAGCAGCATCCTGTTGGGGGTTGGGGGAGCACCCAGGCCCAACACAGTCTTCTCCACACTTGCTACAGAGATTTGGTGACCCAAGGGCCACTGAAAAGATGTCTCAGGAGGTAGAGTGAGCACAAGTGTCAGAATACTCGGTGCAAGATCGTGGTGCCAGGGGCCAGACTGTGAAACGAGTAGAGAGAGCGCAGGCTGGGGCTGTTCTAATGCGTCGGCTTCCCTACCAACCCGTGCAGCAACCACTCGGCCCCGGCCCCAGACTCAAACCACAAACACTTACATAGAAATTGTAAACACCAGGCTCTGTTCTCAGCCTTTTAAATCATCAACTCATTTAACCCTCAACAACCCCATGAGGTAAGGTACCGATACTTTCCCCACTTTATAGGATAATGAGACGGAGAAAGGTCAAGTAATTTGTCCAAGGTTGCACAGTAAGGGCCAGGGTCTGAACCCAAGCAATCCAGTGGCAAAGACCATGTGTTTAGCCAGTCCACTCCACTGCCTTGCACAGGTACCTGGCTGGGCTTCTGTCCACCCGACTCTCAGCTGGGACAGCAGGCTGAGCCCTGCCTTCAGGCCACAGTGTCACCATGGCTTACTGGCTCCCTCGTGCAGAAGGAAATTCAACTACACGGTTTTTGTGATATATGTGTTGAGGTGGGAGCCAGGACCACACCAGCAGGAGGCCAGATCTGCCTCCTGAAAGATGCAGGCATTATCCTGATAGGAGGCTGCCTGGTGCAGGGGGGCTCCTGGGGCCAAGCCCCACGAGGTCCACATCCCACCTGTCTGCCTGAAATGGATAAGAGGCTCCTGAGAAGGGAAGGGACTTGCCCACGACACTCTACTGATTTGAGGCAAGGCTGGGACTGGAATCCAGCTCTCCTGTCTCCTGGGATTTGGTTCTTTCTTCAACAGGGGCTGTCCTTTTGGTCACATCTGAACCTCAACGGTTTCTGCCACTGTTATATATGCTTTAAAACCCTGATCCCAAAAGCAGAAATGCAGTGCCTCACCAAAGCACTCAACTCAGGAAGCTAGATAAAAAAGCAATAAAATGAACCTAAGGAAAGGAGGAGGAAGGAATCGATAAAGAAAAGCAGAAAATAATGAATTTGGAACCAGAAAAGCAGACACAATAATAAATATACACAATAATAAATAATAAATACAACCAAGAGTTGTTCTTTGAAAAGACCAATAAGATAGACAAACCTAGGGCAAGATTCAAAAAAGAAGACACAAATATCAAGATAAGGAATGAGGAGAAGATACAACCAGAGATATGGAAGAGATGATATTTTAAAAACATAAGAAAACGCGTGGACGCTCTAGCTATTAAATGTGGAAATCTCGTCAAAAGGGACAACAGTCTAGGAAAACATGAATTAGCAAAACTAACTCAAGAAGAGGTAGAAAATATGAACAGCCCAATCGTCTTAGAAAAAATAGAAAAAGTTGTTTAAAATTATTTTTTAAAATAAGGTGCCTCACCCATTTAGCTTCTTGGGCAAGTTTGTTTTTGTTTTTGGCAAGTTCTTTTAAACCTTCAAGGAACACATACTTCTATTATTAAGCTGATCCGGGATGCATAAAACTAAGAAAATCTTCATTTTGCCAAGCTAGCAAAATGATCCTGATTTAAAAACTGAACAAAGGTGCACAGAAATGAAAATTAATGGCTAGTCTCACAATTTATTAATATGCATGCAAAAAAACCCTACTATCTCACTGATGAAGCAACATATAGAGAGAATAGTACACATGACCAAATAAGGTTTATGCCAGGTATGCCAGGGCGCTTCAATATTAAAGCATTCATTGGGAATTCATATTAATATATCAAAAGAGGAAAACCATAAGATTGTATCAAAGCTGTGGAAAAGGCATTGGCTAAAATTAAAGAACACTTACAGCTCGATAATAAAAAGACAAACAACTCAGTGTAAAAATGGGCAAAGGATCTGAATACACATTCATCTAAAGAAGATATACAAAAATGGCCAATTCGCTATCAGGGAAATGCAAATCAAAACCACAATGAAACACCACTTTGTACCCATTAGAATGGCTATAATCAAAAAGACAGATTTTTGACAGCATTGGGAAAGATGTGGAAAATTGGAACCCTTATACACTGCTGGTGGGAATATAAAATGGTGCAGCCACTTCAGAAAAGTCTGGAAGTTCCGCAAAAAGTTAAACATAGCGTTACCATGTGACCCAGTAATTCACTCCAAGAGAAACAAAAACATATGTCCACACAAAACATGTACACGTATGCTTAAAGCAGCATTATTCATAGTAGCCAAAAAGTGGAAACTATTCGAATATCCATCAACTGATGAATGGATAAAGAAAACATGGTGTGTCCATACAATGGAATATTTGGCAATAAAAAGGAATGAAGTACTGATACATGCTACAACATGGATGACCTTGAAATCATCATGCTAAGTGAAAGAAGCCAGCCACAAAAGACTACATATTGTATGATTCTATTAACATAAAATGTCCAGAATAGGCAAATCTATGGAGACAAAAAGTAGATTAGTGGTTGCCTTAGTCTGGTGGTGGGAAATAGGGGGAAGGGAGGAACTGCTAATGGACATGAGGTCTTTTTTTTGGGGGGGGGTGCAATGTTCTAAAATTGGTCATGGTGATGGTTGCATGACTTTGTGAGTGCACTAAAAATCATTGAGTTGTACACCTCATATGGGTGCATTGTGTGAAGTATATCTCAATAGCACTGTTATTTTTTATTCTTGCCATCTATCATCAGCATAATCTTGAAAAAGAAAAAGTCATTTGACACCAAAAATGTAGGAAGGACATAATATTAAACTGTTTCTGAAGCCAAATAAAATTATCTTTAAGGAAAAAATATTCAATAAAAGAAAAAATTGATAAATTGGATTACTTAATAAAACAGACCAAAAACCTCTTGCCTGGTAAAAACAAAATAAGCAAGGTCAAATGATAAATGGCAGACTGGAAGAAATTATTTGCAGCGTATACCGTAGATAAACGGCCACTATCCTGATATATCAAGAGCACATAAGAATCAAAGGGAAAAGAACAAAAGTCCCGTAGAAAAATGGCCAAAATTCGTGAACACAAAACTCACCAAAAAAAAAAAAAAAAAATATATATATATATATATGTAAAATGACAAACAAATTGAAAAGACGTTCAGTTTACTCATAATACTAGAAATGCAAATTAAATGCAAAATTGTACAACCCCATGTGGAGGGGGATTTGGCAACACCTAACAAAACTGCACAAGCGTTTACCCTTCCAACAGGCAATCTCACTTCTAGGGATTTACCCTGAACATACATACGCCTTCAGCAATACACAAATGCATACACACAGGTTAGTCACTGCAGCACTATTTGTAACTACAAATTACTGGAAACGATCTAAAGGCCCAAGCCTAGAGAACTGGGTGAATAAACTGTGGTGCGCACACACACTGGGGTGCCGTGCAGCTGTGCAGAAGATCGAGGAGCTGGAGGGCTGTGCCTGGCACGGGTGATGGAAGCCAGGAACTGAACCCTGGTTGCCCCGCGCCTTTGCAGCAGGTTGCTGTCCTCCACACAATCCCAGGTCAGAACCCTTAGGGAACTTCAAGTTCAGGTTCCAAATGACTAACTTTGGAAAACCACAGAGGGATGATGGTAGGGAAGGGACAAAAGTAGACTCTTGGCCCTGGAGGTGCGTGAGTTTGGAATGCTCAAAATACAAACGAGTGAAGGGGAGAGGGCGCAGGGCTGGCTTAGCCACAGCTGACACTGGTGGAGGAAGTGGCTTCTGGAGGCCAGACCCATCCCGAGGGAGGAGACGCTCAAGCCAGCGCAGAGGGTGTCAGGCTCCAGGGGGCAGGAAGCCACCTTCACCTGCTCAACTTTCCTACAGGCCCCCAGTTGCCTCCAGAGTCAAATCTGGACTCCTGGGACGGGCAGGGGGTGTGGAATTTGGAATCACACAGGTCTGAGTGCAAACTTAGCACCACCACTTCCCAGCTGTGTGACCTTTGGAAAGTAATACAATCATCTGAGCTTCAGTCTTCCTTTTGTAATCGGAAACAGAGCGTATTTATTGGGAGCAAAACAATGCGGTGCTTGCTGCGACAGTATTAAAACGTGTCCGCAAAACATGTCTTCTTTGCTAGCCTTCTCGTAGAGGGAAGGGGTCTATGTCCCCTTGCCTTGAATCTGGGCCACTTTGGTGACTAGTCAACCAACAGAGCAACAACTTCCTTAGAGGTTCCTATGAGCCAGGCCCTGGGCCAGTACTTCACATGCCTTATCTCAGTCAACACTCACAACAACCCCAGAATGTGGGTGCTATTATTTTCCCCACGCTACAGATGAGGAAATGAAGGCCTCAAGCAGTTGATGTGCCCAAGGTCGTACAGCTGATAATCATGATCGTTAACTTTTTTGCAGCACTTACTATATGCCAGGCACTGTTCTAACACTAGGCAGCATTCCAAACACTGTTCACTGTGTTTTGTAGATATTAACCCATTTAATCCTCAGAAACTCTGTTAGGTAAGTCCTACTATTATCCCCATTTTACAGATGTGGAACTAAAACACAAAGAGGTTAGGTACCTGCACAAGGTCTCACAGCTACTAAGAAATGGAGCCATATCCAAACTTAGGCATTCTGGCACCAGATTCCTCACGCTCCCCCAGTGCACTGGACACTTGTCCTTTTCCTGCCCGTAAACTGGAGGTCCCCAGACAGCAAGAGCTGCTCACCTTCCCTGCACTGGCCGGGCACACAGTAGGTGCTCAGAAAACGTCTGCCAAGGTGAAATTAATCAAAAGACATTGGTTCTCCCGTCTGAAAGAAACTTCGGTTCCCACCTCATCAACATCTCAGAAAGCCCTTCATCATGAACTCCACAAGATAACTAGCCCTGATTTATCTGTTTTTTTGTTTGGATGCAACTTTTTCTTTTTCATACAGGCCATTTCTAGGTAGGCTCTCCCTATGTACACTAATGGGGGGAAATCTGAATCCAATTAACTTCAAATTTAGCTCATAATGAACTTATCTCATTTTGCTACCAGCTCCATTCTCATCGTGTGGCAGTAATTAACCACTGGGGGTTGTCACTCCCAGACACATGACATGGAGATCCTCCCATCCCCTCACTTCAAACCCTTACAGAATTCATTACCCTGACAGTGTGCAAACCCTTCATTTTGAATACCGCAGGGCACCAACCAAACTCCCCCTCTATCTGCCTGACTGTGTGTGTGAGGGAGAGAAAGAAGAAAGCAAGCCACTGAGAAGGCATGAATTATTGTGAACAAGATGGGAGCAGGATGCTGGTGATGGTTCAATGGCCAGAGAGGGTCTGCCAGCCTTGACATCCCTGGGTTGGAGGTTCTGCCCAGAGGAGGGGAGTCTCCACCCACAAAGCCCAAGCTCTAAGGGAATATGGCGGAGCTGGTTGGGGAAGGCAAAGTCCCTTCCAAACTGGCGATCATATCCACTGGGGACTCTTCATGCCCAGGAAGCCTGCACACCCCAGGCCACGGCAATGGTGACTTGCTGTGTGACCTCAGGTAAGTTCTGCCACCTCTCTGGGCCTTAGTTTTCTCATCAGAACACTCAAGCAGTGGGAACAGATGGCCTCTGAGGGATTTTTCTGCTCCAACATCCTATAGGTCAGAGGCTTCATTTTACCCCTGTGTTGTTGGAAATGGAGGCCGGGCCAGCTGCTATAGAGATGGAAGTTCCTGCCCGCCTAGCCTCAGCACTCCTGCCTAAAGCATCAGGTACCCTGGGGCCCCTGGATTAAATCCTAGTGAAAGGAGGGTAAGCATCAGTCTTGTTTCTGTCTTCAGGAAAGGAACTTACGGCAGGAGATGGGGGCCGTCGACCTGCACTTTATTGCCACGGCCCCCTCACCAAATGTCCACAAGGGCGACCAGGCACCTGGCCCGGAAAGCAGCTCCTACTCGGCTGTGGCTAGTTTTCAGAAGAAGCTGGTTTCATTTCATTTGGGAATCGCCTGTCTACATGAATGTTGACTCAAATCCAGTTTCTAATATGTACACTGAGGGCCAAAGAAAACTTATCTGAAGCCCATGTTTAGCCCTCAGACGGCCAATTCTCAGCCCTTCCTATCCTCAAAGCTCTCGAATCCTGTCTGAACCTCCCCACACCATCACCCCCACCAGCTTCACCAGCTGCCAGGCCTTTCAAGGACATGAGCCCTGCCTGGGTGTAGGTAACTATGAAAGAGTAACCACCGTGCCGGGCAGAACAGGCCAGGGGATGGAGGAAAAGCACTGCAGGAGGCGACTGCTGAGAAACTGGGGCACAACCACAGCCAGCTCCCTGGGGCCATCCTAACCTCCTGCCATCTTCCTTGTTTCTGGGGGCGGCGGGGACAGCCCCAGCCTCCCAGCCATGCCAGCTTCCAAGACACCCGTTCTCCCTCAAGCCCAGTCAGTCCCCAAGCCCCTCCTGACTCTCCATTGCCTCGGTGCCCTCTCCTCCCTGGCCCGACCTGCCAGGTCAGACTGTTCTTCCCTTCACTCTGTTTCCTGGCAACCTCCCCTCAGCCCCTGCCCTGTCCCTGCCCTACCGTCTGTCTGGATGGCCTGTCAAGGCTGCTCTTCCAGAGCCCCGGCATCCAGCCACCAAACCGCTCAGCTCACCCTGAAGGACAGCTTGGAATCGCGCAGGAACTCAGTGAGGGCTCCGAAGCCAACACTTCTGAGTCTATCTTCGTTCAATAATTTAACCAGAACTGCAGACACTTCTACTTCTACAACATTTTCTCAGAAAACACTTCCTCAGAGTCACAGAACCATGAGAAAGCCTTTTGCATGTTAAGAAACATTATGAAAACTTAAAAAGAAAAGGTCATAAAGGTGGGAAGCATAGCCTTTCAATGTCACGGGGCACTATTTAACAGGCACACCCAAGGATCATACTTCTAAGAGAATATACCTGTGTTTGATGATTCTTTACTGTTTGATTAGAACCTAGAAATAGGGAAGTTACACATTAATGTGTAGATTTCTATCAAGTAGAAAAGATAACCCCAAAGGTTTGGGTTTATTGCCCTGTAGGGCATTAACCAATTTTGTATCAAATCTAGCAATTTTATTCCAACATTTAAAAAAAATGCCTTTCTCCATGGACAATATAAACCCTGTTCCTCAAATGTTCTTGGAACCACTTTTTTTTTTTTTTTTTTTTTTGCGGTACGTGGGCCTCTTACTCTTGTGGCGTCTCCCGTTGCGGAGCACAGGCTCCGGACGCTCAGGCTCCGGACGCTCAGGCTCAGCGGCCATGGCTCACGGGCCCAGCCACTCTGCGGCATGTGGGATCTTCCCGGACCGGGGCATGAACCTGTGTCCCCTGCACCGGCAGGCGGACTCTCAACCACTGCACCACCAGGGAAGCCCTCTTGGAACCACTTTTATCTTTTTATAGGTTCGCTCATTAATACGAGTTGAGTAAAATCTTCATGTGTTCATTCTCTATTTGTACATGAGCTATGTTCTTAATTTTTAAAAAATTATACATTGACACTCGTTATAGGAAAAAGCCAACAAACCGTGAGTGAGATGAGTTGAAGATTTTCAACCAACACCAAAGCAGGTGACAGTAAACAATTGCCACCGTAGGAGAGGGAGAGACGAACAACCCAACACCCAGGATCTGGGAAGGGGATTAATCCTGCTGCACAAACCCCCGGCGTGTGTGTACACGAAGTGCGTATGCCACCAGGCTCATTCTTTCCAGCTGGCGTTTGAAATGTGTGACAGTTTGAACAGGGGCTGCTCCGGAGTCTCCCTTTGTTCAGAACTGCCACAAGCAAAGGGTGTGTGAGCTGGGGAGTGCAGGGGGAGTGTTTCACCTAGAGGGGAAAGGCTGGCAATGAGGGAGTAGCCCAATTGCCTGCACACAATGACGTGCTAATTGCAGAGGGGCCTATCCAGTCATTAAAGCAGACCTGGCCCCGGCTCCTAATGACAGGTTTATCAGCCATTAGTTTAGGCGGTGTTATTTACTTAGAAAGAATAACCCTCAATTTCTTTCCCCCAAATTACTTAATCCCCACTTTCAACTAATTCTGATTAGCCCTCCTCTAATTGCCCTGGCTAAAGATCTAATCTGGATGTGTCCAGCAGGGAAGACAACTCTGAGAATTCCTCAGGGCTCTGTTTACTTTGCAGCCTCAAGCCTCCCCATTCCTTCATTCCAACCGACCTCATCTGCTCCCCGGGAATCACTGGGAACTTCCGGACTCCAACAACTGTGTTTCAATTTCAAGAAAATGTTTGAATTTCATCTGCCTGGCATTTTAGAGCAGATACTGGGGCTCAGTCAATATTTCCATGTACATTTATGACATGATCTGCCTCAACTAGCAACTGTTGATCCAACGTAATAAACCAACAAAGGCAGGGTTCTAGTGAATAAGACTGCAAAGTGGCTCTGCCGCGCTCATGGTTCCGGGCATCCCTGCCAGGACAGGTGCTGCTGCAGGGAGAGGCAGAAGCCAGTATTTACAGCAAGAGGACAGCAAGGGCCACTGTGGGCTAGCTCAGGTCTTCACTCATTCATTTGTTCACTCATTCATTCATGCATTATCTGATCCCTACTGAGTTCTAGCACCAGAGGACCTGGAGATGATAATAACAGTAATAATAATAATAATAATATCCACAACAATAACAATGATTGTTTATTCAGCTCTTACCATGCACCAGGCACCATTCGAAGTGCTTGTATGTATGATCTCATTTAAGCGTCACAGCCACCCTGGGAGATATAAACCTTTATAATCCCTAATTTGCAGATAAGATGGTGGCACTTGGAGGCAAACTGAGGCCAACTGATGCCAGAGTCCCTACCTTTACCACCCCCCTCCCCTCATGATTCTTCTTCAAAAGGTGAATTGCAAAAAACAAAACACACCTCCTTTTGACCTGCAATTCTACTTCTAGGACTTTACCTACGGAAACACACAGAAAAGTACACCAAGGTTTACATTTAATGGGAAGGAAGGAGGGAAGGTGGGGAGGGAGGGAGACAATCCAAGCGTCTATCATAATGGCTGGATTAAATAAATTATGATACTTCCCTGTGATGGAATACTGCACACTTCTGAAAAACAATGAGGCAGATTTGAGTGTGCGGACTGTGAAAAGAGCTCCAATATACATTATTGAGTGAATAAAGCAAAGTGCAGAAGAGCACTGTGCACAGTGTGATTTTATTTGTGCCAGTAAAAAGTGGATAAATCTATCTGCTGATAGATGCATAAACATGTTACTGAAAGTATACACAAGACACGGTTACCTTTGGGGTGAGCGATTACAGATGGGAGGGCTGAGGTTGGGGAAAGGAGAACTATTTTTCATTTTATATTTTTCTGTATGGTTTAAATATTTAACCACATGCATGTATTACTTTTTATTCAAAATGAACTTTCTGATTTAAAATTAACTTTTTCTTAAGAATCAGACACTGTCTGTGCCCCAAGGGGCTCACTGACGGTCTTGAAGGGGAGGTAATAATGAATCTAGGATGCACAAAGGGCATACTCCCCGCCCTCCCCGCTGCTCCCACCTCAGCAGCTCCTGGGCCAGAGCTGTCATGGTGGGAACTCCTTGCTTTCAAGGACAGCATCACGATGCCAGAAGCATCTTGGCCAAGTCACAGATCCACAGCTTATGGTCCCACCAGGCCTCCCCCACGCCAGCAACCAGCCCTGCACGGACAGAAAATGCAGTGATGTCCCGCCCATCCAAAATATGCCATCAGGGAACCTCAGTTCTGACAATCTGGCTGTGAGTAGCCAAAAGGTGGGCACAAAGCCTGTCCCTAGAGCCCCCCTGGGCACCAGCTCTGGCAGGCCGGGTCCTCATCTGCACACAGTTCCAACGAGCTCAGTGGCTTGGTTTCCCAGCTGCCAGCAGATTGAAAACAGCAAAATAAGAAGAGGGAGAGAGACTTATAGAGCCAGGCAAACTGATGTTAGGAGAAGTGACAGGTGAGCAGCAAGGATGGAGACGGGAAAACAATATAATCCGACATAAGAAGCCCAAACCTCAACAGTCTGGGGTGCTTGGCGGAGGGCAAGCTGCCTGCCTACAGACCTCCAGAGCCTTCGCCACTGCAGCGGTCGAGGTTCAGGGATGCTGGTTCACGGAGATGAACCTGGGTGCTGTCATTGGAGGAGGGTGAACTTCTGTCTCTCCAGCATGATTATGTGCATCTCTTATCTGAGAAACTGATATGACAAACCAGTGTTTTGAAAGTTGGCTTGGGACCTATATAATCATACGTAGCAGATGGATGGGCTTCCCTGGTGGCGCAGTGGTTGAGAGTCCGCCTGCTGATGCAGGGGACACGGGTTCGTGCCCCGGTCCGGGAGGATCCCACATGCCGTGGAGCGGCTGCGCCCGTAAGCTATGGCCGCTGAGCCTGCGCATCCGGAGCCTGTGCTCCGCAGCAGGAGAGGCCACAACAGTGAGAGGCCCGCGTACCGCAAAAAAAAAAAAAAAAAAAAAAAGTAGCAGATGGAGAAAAGCCCAATTGTCCATCTCAGTCCAGGATGGGTCCTTGGAGAACCCTTGTACGGTGCATGGCAATGGAAAAGACCACCAGGAGATACGACTGCTGATGGAAACCCTCCTCACCTCCACTCCTGGTTATGGTATGCACCCACCCAAGCTGGCTGGAGGATATTGAAAATGTGTTCTTGCCTCCCAATGTCTCGGAACCATGGAGTCCCATGGCTGGACTGAAACTTGGAGGTGTCCCAGTCCCCCCGCCACCCTGACTCAGGGCTGACAACATTCTCATCACGTTTACCCCCCCCCCAGGCTGCTAATGCAGAACACACTTCCCAAATCTAATGGTTGGGAGTCTCTTCCTTCCCAAGAATTGGTTTATACATAAACTAGACGATTACTAAATGGAAAGTGGAATGAATAAGTGAATACACAGAAATCAACGAGTTCCCCTGAGGTGACCTTCTAGATTGGGGGACTTTAAATCTTTGTAAAAGGGCACAGTGTGGCATGGTAATTAGGGACAAAGGTCACAGCCTGGCAGTCTCAATTCAGACCCTGGGTCCACCCTCGTCGGCTGTGTGATCTTCAGCAAGTTGCTTAGCCTCTCTGTGTCCGTTTTCTCATCTGTACATGAAGATCTGCCTCATCGTGTTGCTGCGTGGATTAAGTTAACAAATGCATGTAAAGCCCCCAGCACAGAGCAAACACTCAATGGTGCCACCATAGCTCCATAGCTCACCCAAAAGCACAGCCAGATCAGTGTTCGAAAGTGTGGCTCTGCTCTCCTCAAGCCATTGTCAGAACTGCAATGGCTCCCCACTGCCAACCCAGCAAAGACCACACCGTTAGCTAAAAACACAAGCCCATCCGGAGCCCAAATCCCAGTCCTGACTCCTACCCGCCGTGTGACCTTGGGCAAGTGATCCAGCCTCCCTTTCCTCACACGTGTAAGGAAGCAGGAAGGCTCCACAACAGTTCCTCCCTGGTGGGGTGATTGTGCGTGAGGCGAGTGCCTGGCTTGAGCCCCTCACTGCCCACTCCCTACGCAAGCGCATTGCCCTTTCGGGCCGCCTGTCTTCCTTTGTGCCCCATAAATCATTTGAAGAACGAAATGTGAAAGACGGTAAGTGAAGAAGGAAGCCATACTCTACACGAAGGTGGAAAGTCTCAGAAAGCTCACCCACCCACCGCTGGGTGTCCCCGCCGTGCAGCTGAATTCACGTACGATGGCTGGAGCTCTGCTGAGCTCTATTCGCCAGGTACTCTTCTACGTGCTTTATGCACCTTGTCTCATTTAATCATCAAAACAATCCTACAAGGTAGAAGTTATTATTATTGCTGTTGCTGATACTGAGAGGATGAGCCTAGCAGTTACGCGCACCGGCTCTGGGAGCAGACTACTGGATTCAAATCCCAGCTCTGCTCCTGACTAGTTGTTTTGTAATCTTCGGCAAGATTTCACCTCAGTTTCCTCATCTATAAAATGGGGCTAATAATAACACCACCTCCTTAGAGTGTTTAAAAGGATGAAAGAGGGGCTTCCCTGGTGGCGCAGTGGTTAAGAATCTGTCTGCCAATGCAGCGGACACGGGTTCGAGCCCTGGTCCAGGAAGATCCCACATGCCGTGGAGCAACTAAGCCCATGCACCACAACTACTGAGCCTGCACTCTAGAGCAGGCGAGCCACAACTACTGAGCCCGTGCGCCACAACTACTGAAGCCCTCACACTTAGAGCCCATGTTCCACAACAAGAGAAGTCACTGCAATGAGAAGCCCGTGCACCGCAATGAAGAGCAGCCCCTGCTCACCGCAACTAGAGAAAGCCCACGCGCAGCAACGAAGACCCGACGCAGCCAAAAGTAGTAAAAAAAAAAAAAAAAAAAAAAAAAAGGATGAAAGAGTTACTACAGGTGAGGCCCTTAGAAAGGTGCCTGGCCCATGTAAGTGCTCCCAGCTACGCTTGTAATTCCGTCCAGTATTTAGAGGAAGCCACTGAAGCTGAGAGGGGTTAAGTAACTTGCCCGAGGTTGCACAGGCAGGGCTGTGGGGCAGGATTAGAAGCCAGGCAGCCTGTGCTCTTAACCACCAAGCTCCAAATCTAGGGTGGGTTTGAAATGAAGTCAAGCATGGTGGGAAGCACCTACTGGACCTTTCCAGCTAAAGGGTGAGCTCAGGGCTTGAGGACCGAGTGTAAAAGCCCTGGACTGGGAGTCAGAACGCCCTCCACGTCCTACTGGGCCTTCAGGCAGATCCTCCCCTCTCTGAACATTCTCATCTGTGAACCCAGAGTCCCGATCCCAGGCCACCCACCTGGGAGGAGATCAGACAATGGTAGAGACCTGAGGAATGTGTATTATCAGGTTCTCAGCCTCCTTCCACGTCGGGCTGACAGCCCATTTATTTTAAGAAATAGTCAATAGGTACATGTCGAAGTCAGAAAAGCCTCAGATAGGCTTCTGATCTCTTGAAAAGGGACCAAGGCCTGTCACAAATCCTAAATCAGTGCCTTGGCCCATCCACTTCTGGTCTAGAGGGTAACAGGCCGGGGGATGTCACGAGATATGGGCCCAGAACCAACAGGGCCGAACCAGATGACACCCTCTCCCTCCAATTGTTTCCCCAAACCACACAGCAAGATTGGAAACCACCACAGAGGGGGCCCACACGAGACACAGGCTGGGCAGGTGTGCTGCTTGCCGAGGAAAACCAAGCCCACCCCGCAGAGGCACCTCCCAGGGTACACGGCAAGTTAATGTGCTGCAGAGAACACGCATTAAATTGTGCCGCTGGCCTGCGCCGCAGGCTGCTGAAGCACCAGCCCAGCCCTCCCCAGCACTCCCCTCCCAGAGAGGCCGAGTCAGCTGCCGGGGCTTCTGAGAAGCCCAGCGTAGCTTGGGCTCTTCTTTGCAAGCCATTGCCAGTTCTGGGATTGCCCATGCCCTGCCCCTCTCCTGGGCCATCAGGAGACCCAAATGGGATCACAGAAGTGAGAGTGCTTCGTGCAACACGGAACGGGCCCTACTGAGCAGGGGCATCACGTGGGGACAAGTGCACGAGTCCATCGAGCCTGGGTTCAATTTGCCAGTTATTCACCATCTCAGTGACCACAGCTGGGGAAACCGAGGCTTAGAGAGGCTCAGAGTAGCAAAGATCCCACATGCAGCAAAGAGCAGCCCTGAGATTCAGTTCCTATAATCGGACTGCAGGCTTCCTGGAGGCGGCAGGACTGGAACTGGGTCTCAGGGGGTAAGGTTCCTCCAGGGGGATCGGGAACAGGGCTCGGGCTGTCAGGGCCAGTGGGCAGTACTGGTGGGTCCCGTCATGCCAGTGAATGAGCCTCGAGGGGCAGCGTGCTTGGGACTGGTCTGAGTCTCCTCAGGCACAGGCAGAAGTTGGGGTGAGGTGGGTGGGCATCTGGGGTGTAAGGTAGGAGGATCAGGTCCCAGATGTGGCCCTGAGAGCGAGGCTGAGAAGAGAACGCACACGCTGTGTGAGTAGCCTTCACACTGTCTTGAAAGCCACTTTGGAACTGGAGAGCACCAGAGCCCAAAGGACACGGAAGGTCGACCAGGCAGGGGTTCCAGCTGTGTTCCCTGGGGCTTCCTGGGGCACCTCGGGGGGCCTCTGGGATGGCCACCCTCTCAGCCACTGAACCTCAATTCTGACTGTTTACATAAAGGCTTCCCAGGAAGATTTCATCTGAACAAAAGTTTTCTTGACAAAAACGAAAACAAAACAAAACAGAAATAAAATACTTAATTGATGGAAAATCACTAATTGCCTATATACTGCAGGTGAATGAAGAAGCCCCTTTGAGGGCGAGGCCTTTCCCAGACTGCCTCACACAGTAGGCCCAGGCCCTCCGGCTCCCACAGCCCCCGATCCAAACAGGTGCGGGCACTGGCAAACAAGCCAGGCTCCTGCCCATTTGTATCTAAACCTGCCGTGCGATTTGTGTGTGCGCGCGTGTGTGCGTGTGTGCGATTTTTGTCACATCTCTATGTTTATTGAACCTGCCGGACAGGACCAGGTAGGGGAACACACACAAGAATCAGACTTCCCAGAATGTGCCACTGGCTTCTTCCCTCTGTGCTACCAACAAATGACTGCACTTCCGTGAGCCTCGCTTTCCAAATCCACAGAATGGGGATATACCCTTTGCCCTGCCTCCCAGGGTTCCTGGGCTTTGGACATGGAGGAAGGAGAGATGGAGGAAATGAGAATGACAGGGAGGAAGAAGCCAGAGCCCCTTCTGGTGAAAAAATGGAAACATTCAAACATACAACCCAATGTGGCACCAGCTTGAGTTTTAAAGTCCGGAGGGCCGGTGTTTGCTGCCCCCGGCAACCAAGAACTATTTATGTGGTCTCAGCAGGTTCCCTAATTTCTGCCACTCAGTTTCCTTGTCTACAAAATGGGATATAATACCCATTTCACAGGTTTATTTGAGGTCTAAACCAGGTCATCGTGGAGCTTGGACTCATGGCCAGCACGTGGTCGAAGGCCTCTCCCATCCCCTCCTGCCCAGGCCCCAGGGCCCAGGTTCCCCTCCCACCACGAGCTCCTTCTGCTTCGGCCGTCCCCACCAAAATGAACCTCGCCATGCAGGAGGGCTGGGAGAATTAAAACGCGCAATCACACAGCTTCTTGACGGGAAATGCTTTAGAAATTTTCGGCTCCATTTACTTCTCAATCTAATTTTGTCCTCGGGTGCACATTAGGAGCGAGATGGGATCTCATGTGGTTTGCCTGCGCTCCACACACCAGCAGGAGGCAGCCCGCGTGTCTCCACTGTCTTGAGTGGCATAATGAGGGTGCCCCTGACCAAGAAGTCCCGTCCTGGACACCCTGGCACCCACGGCCCAGCCTCTCCCACCGGTGCCCCTGGGTGGGCGTTGGGGGAGGTATCACCAAGTCACAGCCCCTGCGCATCCACGGCCAGCTCAGGCCCCAGCACAGACGCCTGTCACCACCCGCCCCTCAACTGTCTCCCTGCCTGGCTCCAGCCTCCTCCAGGACCCCAGTCCCTCTGCAGACGGACCCTGCACTCCTCACCCCCACCACCCCAGCATCAAGTCCAGACTCCTCGCTGTCCTCCATTCCTGCTGGAGGAGTGGAGCCTCCAGCTCCCCAGCCCCGGCTCCAGTCCCAAATGGCTTGCTTTCCCCCAGCCGCCTCCAAACCTCAGCAATGTTGCCGCTCTGCCTTGGCAGCTCTGGGCAAACACCACCCACGTCACCTCCTGCGGAAAACCTTCTCAGATGCCCCGCCCCGCCCTGCCCTGCCCACCCATTAGTCCTCTCAGAACCCTTGTGCGCGCTCCACGTCACAGCGCTCATCAGGCTGCCCAGGATGGCTGTCCGTAGAAGACACAAGACTGAACCCTTCCAGGGCAGGGACGGTGTCCCACTCATTCATCTGTTTTCCCGTGGAGGCGGCGTGGTGCTCAGCTGGGGCCAAAGAAATGCTTGCTGGTTCATTCATTCATTCAGAAAACCTTTCCAAGCCTTTCTTCTAGGCCAAGCCCTATGTCAGGTACTGGGAGTCTGTGTCCTTAAGAACAGGAAGCTTTCTCTTTGAGACCAACGGGTGATAACTTTCCATCATGCCCACTGGAGAAAAGCCGCCAGCCAAAGCTCAGTTCTAGCAAAGGGAAGTGCCTCTAGCCAACCCCAGAATTCCCTGGGGCTGGGACTGGGCCACTGGGTCCTTGCGTCTTCCCTCTCCCTTACTCTTTAGTCCAGTTACTCAGCAAGAGTCATCAAATTCTGGAGAAACAGCCCAACCCCACCTCCAGGCTCCAGGGCCCACTGCAGCTTCTCTCTAGCGCTTTCCTGGTGACCAGTACAGTCACTTCCCCCACTCTTTGGGTGCTTTCTGACCTGTGTGCAGACGTCCTTGGGTCTGAATTTAACGATGCCTCAAATCCTATGGAAGGGGTTGACTGTAGTCAATAAATGACTCAAAGAACAAGACCCTCCTAACCGCCAAAGCCATGGTGCTTCTCAGTCCTGCTAGCTTGGATCTCTTTGCTTGCTCCCTAATTCTTCAAACATCTTTGGCCACCTCACACCATTGAACACCCTTCTTTTGTTTTTTGGGTTTTTTTAATACATTTTATCACAGTCTTTTTTTTCTATTAAATTTATTTATTTTATTTATTTTATTTTTGGCTGTGTTGGGTCTTCCTTGCTGCGTGCGGGCTTTTCTCTAGTTGGGTCAACGGGGGGCTACTCTTCATTGCGGTGCGCGGGCTTCTCATTGCAGTGGCTTCTCTTGTTGCAGAGCACGGGCTCTAGGCACGCGGGTTTCAGTAGTTGTGGCACTTGGGCTCAGTAGTTGTGGCTCGCGGGCTCTAGAGCACAGGCTCAGTAGCTGTGACACACGGGGTTAGTTGCTCCGTGGCATGTGGCATCTTCCCGGACCACGGCTCGAACCCGTGTCCCCTGCATTGGCAGGCGGATTCGTAACCACTGCACCACCAGGGAAGCCCCCTTCTTTTGTTTTGGGAATTTTCCACCTTAAGAGTTTAGGCTCCTCACAGCAGAAGTCAGGAGCTTGACCTCCCAGCCTCCCTTGCAGCTGGAGCACAGGCGCCATCCTGGCTCCGTCAAGTAGACACACGTGTGTGAGTCGTTAGTCTAGAGGCAAGTGACGCAGAGACGTAGGTGCCTGTGGGATAGAGGTTCTACTGGTGACATCTGGTGTCCAGTGACAGCGACGTGAGCTGAGGGCTCTGTGTCCACAGGCCAAGGTGTGGCGTTTCCACAAGACCAGTTCTGTGCTGTTTCAGGTGTGGTTCAGGTGTGGTTCCTGGCTGTGAAGCCTCCAAGCCTGGTTCTGTGGGCCTCTTGAGAGTCTTAAGTTCTACTTAAGCAGCCAGAGAGAATTCTGTTGTTCCCACCTCAGGGCTGTGACGGCTCTAGGCTCCCAGATGGAGCGCATTCATGGTCTGCTTTGTTCTTCACCAACCACCTCTTCCCAGACTTCTCCATGGCCTCTTCTCTCTAGCCATCCTTGTTCTCCGGTTCCTTCCTAGAGCTCTGCTGCTCTCAGGCCTTTCTATCTACGCATCTTCACTAGGTGACCCATCTCCTCCATGCCCATGACTTCCAAATTGGTATCGCCAGCCCTAACCCTTCCTCCATCACCCTCTGGACGTTTCCACCTGGGCGTCCCTGGGCCACCAGAAAATATCCAAACCAGCTCTTCTTCCTGTCATCTTTGTCTCAGCTGGTGGCTCCATTATCCACCCAGTCCCCCAAACTCCAACCAGGGGAGCCATCCTTGACTTCCGTGTCTCACCTATCCCCTACATCTGACGATCGCCAATTCTACCCCTCAGAATTTTTCCTCCATACTCATATCCAATGCCTCGGTGCAGGTCCTCCTCCTTTCTCTCCTGGACTTTTACACCCATCTTCGATGAGGTCAGTCTTCTTGCTGGTCTCGTCCACACTACGTTCACCCTCTGTCAAGTCCCCAGAGAGAGTTCTTGGAAGATGCCACCCCCTACTTAAAACCCCTCAAGGAGCCCCAGAATCCAGAGGTTACGATCCCAGGTCCTCGGAAGCCTCTGTGGTCTGACCTTTTCTCATCTTCAGCTGCACAACTCTCCACTCCTGGGGCTGCTGGCTCTTCCTCACCCACCTGGTGCTGTTTCTGCCTCTCTCACTTGTTCCCTCTGCCTGGTATGTTCTTCTTCATCCGCCCTCCCAAGCCTGGCTAATTCCTACTCATTCCAATCAACTCCAATGTCACCTCCTGCAGGAAGCCTTCCTTGGCCACCTCCCCACACAAGCTCAGGAAGGCATAGGTGGCCCTCCTCTGCTCCTGTGACATCTACCACGTGCTTCTCTCATGGTAGTTCCATCTTTTAAAAACATTTATTGGGCACTTTTGATGGGGGCAGAACCTTGCTAAGACTCTTCCATGCGTTATCTCATTGAATCCTCATAACAGGCTTATGAGAAGAGTGTTATTCTCATTTCCAGGTGAGGAAACTAAGGGTTATAAAGTTGAAGTGACCATCCCATGACCAGCAGCTAGACAGTAGAGTCTAGGATGGGAACCCAGGGCTGCCTGATACCATGCCTTGTCTGACACCACCATCCCTAACAGTGATGCTCTGTCGCTTCATCCAGGGAGTTGCCCTCTGCATTTGCCTGGTGTGGCATAACCTTGGCCAAGTCGCTTCATCTTGCCGAGCCTCAGTTTCCTCTTCTGCAAAATGGGGCTCAAGTCTCTCCTTGCCACACCCCCACCCCCAAAGGATGGAAGGAAGCTCTGAAAAATAACAGCTGTTAAAATCAATCCGTAAACTGTAAAGGGTGGTGCACAGGCAAGAAGTTGTTAGCATACTTTTAGGAATTGGTTTCACTGAACAATTTCTTTGCTCACCTTAGAATCAAAGGCCTGCCATTTCCCCTTACTTTAGAGTGGGGAGGCCTCCCACTTTCTCCCCTGGACCAGATTGCCCCTGAGATTTTTAAAGTCACCATCCAGCTGTTCCCATCCCCCCTCCCAAAACACAACTGTGACAGTCAAGCAAAGAAAGTCGAGAGGGAAAAAAATCCATAAAGGCTCAGCAAAGCGGCGGCTGGTGGAATTCTCCAGCTCCTGACCACCAGTTAGTGACGTCAGGATTTATAACTGTATTAAATGGTGTGACAGGCAGCCTTGATATATCAGTTCCCCCTTCTTCCCAAATCACAGACAATAAAAGCTTTGGCAGTGAAAGTCATTCATCATCATAAAGACCTGAGACATCCCAGTCATCAATTTCACTCACATCCTTAATACACTGGAGGGAGCGCAGGAGTTGAGCACCTTGAAAAGGGGAAGGAAAAAACATGAAGGAAGATTGAACAGGAATAATTACAAAGGTCAAAGAAGGGATTCCTCTGGGGGCGGGGACATGGGCAGGGCCAGTCCCTGCCGGAGGTGTGCTCAGCCCACAGAGAAGCCGCGCAGTCTCTGGGCGAGCTCCAGGCAGCCCAGAGGCCGGGCCCGTAAGACCAGACCCTGGGAGCCTTGGGGTAGGAGCCGGCTGACCCGGGCTGCAGAACCAGAGGAGGGAGGCCAGGGAGCCCTACTCTGGGCTCCGTGGCTCCAGGCTGAGCTCTGTGGGAATCTTTTACTCCATCAGCCTCATTATACAAAAGAGATTTAAAGATAATAATAAAACCACAGGTACCTTTTGTAATCTACCCCCATATTGGCACAGATGGCTATTCGTGACAGCTAGGGTCTTCCTTTTGGCAACACCTTTTGAATAATTATCCAGGGCTGACACTACTTGTTGTGAAAGACACCGAAACACTGCTGGGCCAGCTGGGAAAGAGACACTGCTCAGAGCCCCTCAGGGCACCCTCTGCCACCCCTGCCCCTCCCCAAACCCAGCCACCTTGACCATGATGCTTCCATCCCAGGAATCCAAGAGAGGACATACACCCCAAGGCCCCGGTCAATCAGGCGAGCCCTCCCACCCCAGCCCGCTCTCAGCGTGAGGACCAGGACAGCCCAGCGGGGCCTGATCACCCACCCCAGTGTCCTCCCTGCCACCCCGTGGTGGATCCCTGCCGGGCTGCCCAAGCACCTGGGCCAAGGCTTCCCACCCCTGACCACCTGGACTGTTGCTTAATGTCTTTTTTGCTCTCAGGCAGGCAGAGCAATAGAGGATGAGAAAGCAGGAAGCTGTGCTGGGTGTTGTGTGAAAAGCTGTTGTTTTAGCTGACTTCTTCCTGAAGAGAACCAGGGCTGAACTGGCTTGACCCTCCCCACGGGCACTTGTCCAGGGGAAGAGGAAGAAAGTCTGTTTAAGGAAAGCAGTGACCATTATTTTTCTTTTGCTTTCTTTCCTGAAAACAAAACAACAAAAGAGCAACTGGGTCTAGGTGGGGAGTTGCTGGAAGTGCCACTGTCATCTGCCCATCCACTCAACGGACCTTCCCTGAGGGCCTACTGTGCTGCTGAGGTCTGCCTGGGTGCAGGCTGACCTACACGGTGCTGGGTATTGGAGGGAGAGTCAGCCCGATGCTCTTCAACCAGATAGCACCCGGGATCAAGACAAGCCATGTCACATGTGCCCCCCATGCATGGCCCTGATCTACTCAACAGCCTTGTTTGTGGTCTGTTCTCTAACTTGGGCTCTGCCCGACTCGGACCTCCTCTGGCCAGATTGCCTGACTGCCCCTGACACAGCAGGTTGGCGAGGAGCAGTGTGGCACAATGGTCAGGTGTGTGGCCTCTGGAATCTGACAGTATGCGTTTGAAACCTGGCTCCACTACTTAGGAGGTGTGTGACCTTGAGCAAGTTGCTGTGCTCTGCTGTGCCTCAGTTTTGGCATCAGTAAAATGGGGATAATAAAACTAACTTTCTCACAGTGTTGTTTTGCAGATTAGACAAGTTAACACATGTAACGTGCTTAGAACAATGTCTGTTGCCTGGTGAGTGGGAGGCAAGGAGTAGTTATCACTCCTGCTGGTGACTCTTGCCTTACTAGATCTTATTCAGGATTGAGACCAGCTCTGGGGAAAGAGCCCTTACCTTAGTCCCCACTCCAGAGGTCAACCCTCCAAACAGGCTATTTGGCCACCCTATCCTTGAGGTGGGCGTGTGACACCATCCTGGACCTGGGTTAACAGAGGGTTACAAAAGGAGCTCGTGGCTCCAGAAAGGCAAACACCCCTCTGGATGGGAAAGTGTGGACAGGCAGCAGGTGCCCCCTAAGGACTCGTGCCAAAACCAGCCTTACCAAACATTTATAGAAGATCTAGAGGTGGGAGTAGACGTTCTATAGCCTCTTGGGTAATGAAAATAAAAGCTAATAGAGATAAATTAGAGAGAGATTTTTTTTCTGGGCTGTGAACATTGGTAGGGGAAAAAAAGGCTGCAAACCAGTAGAAGTGAATGCATTTGGAGAGAAATAATAATTGTCATAATACCTTGCATTCAAATGTCCCTTTTGCTCATCAAAGATGTGTGTGTGAGTGTGTGAATCATGTCAATAACCTTGATAATAACCTAGATGGGTACGGTTTGGGGTGATTAGTAGCAACCCAACATATTAGACAGCTCACTTGTTCATCCATCCATCCATCCATTCAACAAACACTTCCCGAGTACCTACAATGTTCCATGCCCCATGGTAGGCAGAAGACAATTCAGAACCTCATAGTCTAAGGATAAAGTCAGGCTGGACACAAAGAATCATAAGTCAAGGCACAATGGGATAACAAGTAGGCTGATCCAGGGCCCAGAGAGGGGGATATCACTCTGACTGTGGGGTAATTGGGGAGGGCTTCCTGAAGGAGGCGGCGCTTGAGGACTGCTCCCTGGAGACATGCCCTAAAGTCACATGGACAGAGACTGGCAGCCCTGCTGGTTCCTCAGCCCTCAGCAGGTGTCGTGAGAGCCTTTCACAGGCAAAGCCCTGCACCAGGTCACACTCACCTCCCTGCTGGGGACACAGGACCTGAGCACCTGGGACAGTCAGGTCAAAAGAAAGGCTATAGCTTCTTACAGCTCATGTACACTTCACTGAAGTCCTGCAAGGAGAGGATGAGCCAGGATGATAAATTCCCATTGGGCAGATGTGAAAACGGAGGCTCAGAGAGAGAAAGCGTGTCCCAAACTCCTCTGCCAGGGACTTATGGCAGAGCTGGAATGAAGATCTGTGATCCTGATCCAAGTCAGCCCATTGCTCCTCCTTTCTCAGCAAACTACCGTCACCTCTGGGCAAATAACAGGAGCATCCTAAGCAGAGGAACCAGCAGAAGCAAAGGCTTGGAGTCAGGACTGGGTGTCATTGAGTTGGAAGGTGATAAAAAGGCCTGAATAAAGGATTCCATCAGGCATAGAACCAGTGCATGGCAGTGGACCAGTCAGGCTGAAAAATGAGGACAGGAGAGGGGGAAAGTTCTGTTCTGGAAGGCTGAGTCTGGCAAGGAGGGGGAGCCAAGAGACGTGGGTTCTGGAGCTGTCTCATGTGGGGAGAACTTGAGTTCTCAGTCCTCCGTGTCTCCATCTGCTCAATGAGGGAGTGATGCGAATGATCTCCAAGGAGCACCAATATTCCAGTCTCTTGACCCTAGGTACCTGGGGAGGGCACGACTGTCACAATACTGGGGCAGATGGAGGAGACACAGTGAGGACCAGCCAGGGCTCACAAAGGTGGTGGGGAGAAGTCAGGCAGATACAGCAAAAAAGGTGCCGATCCCCTCCCAGATCATGGTTCTCCCGGGATACAAGGGGATGCAGAGTCCTCAAGGAGACCTTTGTAGTGGGCACCGGGGAGGTGTGGTAGACAGAATCATGGCCCCCAAAGCCTGTGAATATGTCACCTTACAAAGCAAAGGGGACTTCGCAGATGTAATTAAATCTAGGATTTCTGAGACGTGGAGACAATCCTGGATTATCCGGGTGAGCTCAATATAATCACCAAGAGTCCCTATAGGGGACAGGCAGGAAGGTCAGAGTCCCAGAGAGATGTGACAATAGAAGCAGAGGTCAAAGAGGACAAAAGATGATACCCTGCTGTCTTTGAAGACAAAGGAAAGGGCCACAAGCCAGGGAACGTGGGCAGCCTCAAGAACCTGGAAAAGGACTTCCCTGGTGGCGCAGTGGTTAAGAATGTGCCTGCCAATGCAGGGGACACAGGTTCGAGTCCTGGTCCGGGAAGATCCCACATACCGTGGAGCAACTAAGCCCGTGCGCCACAACTACTGAAGCCCGTATGCCTAGAGCCCGTGCTCCGCAACAAAGAGAAACCACCATAATGAGAAGCCCGTGCACAGCAACAAAGACCCAACACAGCCAAAAATAAATAAATAAATAAATAAATATTTTTTAAAAAAAGCTGAAAAAGGCAAGAAAATGGATTCTCCCCTAGAGCCTTCAGAAGGAATACAGCCTTGATTTTAGGACTTCTGACCTCTAGAACTGTAAGATAATAAATTTGTGTTGTTTTAAGCCATGAAGTTCATCGTAATTTGTTACAGCAGCAACTGGAAACGAATACAGGAGGCCAGTGGAACATCCAGAACAGGGAGCCATCAGGCCCGCTCCCCGCTGGACAGATCCCAACCCTGGCAAGCTCCTTCTCCATCCCCTTGCTGTGGAGGACCCCAAAACCTGGCTCTCTGGCTTAGGCTGCTTTCCTGAGCTCCAGATGTTTAAAACAACACTTATTCAGCACTTACCATGTTCCAGACAGAGTTTTGAGTGCTTCTGAAATATTAACTCATTTAATCCATGTAACAAGTTTCTATTCCCATTTTATAGGTGGGCAAACTGAGGCACATACACACAGTTGCAACTGAGGTCACCCATTCATAAGTGGGATAAGAGTTGAGACCCAAAGATAGGCAGTCTGGCTCCAGAGACTGTACAAGAGATTCTACAGTTTGATCAGCTTCCACAGACCCCAGGGGCCGCCAGACTAACTGTGCTGCAGGTGAATGTGAAAGAGCTCTGCTTGGATACCTCTGATGATGTGGAGCTTATTACCACCAGAGGCAGTACAGTACAGGGGTTAGGAGAAAACCAGCTCTGCTACTTACTGCTGTGTGAACTCAGGCAATTTCTTTTTAACTGTTAGTTGGGACAAAAATAGTACCTAGTTTCATAGAGTAAGGGGTGAATGAACCAAAGCACATAACACATGCTCAATAAACATTAGCTATCACTGTTATTATCTCCAGAGCAGCCTATTCCAGCTTCAGAGAGATGAAACTGTTAAAAAAAAAATTCTTCTTTGCACTCAGCTACAGCTTGCCTCCCTGTGGCTTCCCCTGATGAGCTCAGAGCAGCCACATCTCCTCCTCCCATACCCCTGAGCACGTGGGAGGCAGCAGCCAGGCCCCCAGTCTGCTGTCTCTAAGCTGACAGTCCTGGGCTGCCCGTGGATGCCAAGGTTCCCATCCCGCTTCCCTTCCTGGACCCTGTCCTTCTCTGTCTGCAGCCCAGGTATCAAATACTGAGAGGGATTCACCCCTTAGCTCTGAGGTAGGAATTCCTTAGCCCATACTACTAGAGAAGAGTTCATTATGGTTCATCCAGAACATGAGAAAGGATGGAAGTTCTGGACCTACCAACATGTTGGGTGTCCATAAAGCATGAAACAAAATTTTTAAAAAACTGACCAACAGTATGAAGAGCAAAAACCCCTTTGTAGGAAATGAACTACATGTGTGTAATCTGATACCGTTTTATATGCATAGAAAAGGTTCTGGAAGGATATTTACCAAACCATCAACTCTGCTGACAATAGAAAAGGCTAGGAACGGGGTGAAGGGATACAGTCACATGTTTACATATACTTCCGTACCATTCGAATTTATTTTACAATGAGCACGTATTCCTTCGTGATTTAAAAGGGATTAGTAAAGCTGGGGGTATTGCAACAGACTAGACCAAGCTTCAGAGCAGAGAAACCAAGAGTTCGTGGCTCCCCAAGAGCAGCTTCCATGTGGTCTCCCACAAAATGTTCTCAAACCCCACAGTCAAAGAGAAGCAATAGTTCCCTCCTCCACGCCTTCAAAAGCACTTGGCTTCTCCCTGGTATTTCTCTTTCTTATTTGTTTTGTTTTGCCCTGTACATGTATCCACATTTACCTCCCTCATCAAATTATGGGTATGTTGAGGGCAGAGACCCTACAGCCACAAGACCCAGCCTAGGCTAAGGTCTGATGTGAAGGAGGAGCTGGGTTTTGATGGAGAGGTGAGTGAGTGAATGAGAGAATGAAGGAATGATGAATGGCAACCGCTCTGCTAATTGCCAGGAGCTACAGTTTGGTGTGTCTTCTCCTGCAGATAATGGCAAGGCAGTGGAGATCTCTGACCAGGAGGACGAGCTAATGAAATCGCTATTTTAAGAAGATGGATCACAGCAGGGTCAGCTGGGAAGCTGGAGGCCCAGAGACCTGCTCGAAGGCTATTTGGAAAGGTCGGCTTCCAAGCTGCCCGCAAGTGTAAAAATCTATGAGTGCATTACCAGGATGGCCATCCACCTTTGTTAATTTTTATCCTACAAAATGCAAGGTCAGAAATAACTGGAGTACTTTCCCCTGAAATTATTTTTTTAATTGACACTGCTCCTCACACAAACATTAATTCGTTTATTCAACAAATAGTTCTTAGGAACACTGTGCTAACCTGAAAGCAAATCATATTTTCCTTTGATGTCCATTTTAATTACAGAGATGCTTGAATTTCATTTGGGTTTTAAAATGATCAGACCTCTGGCTTCTCTGAACCTCTGAGTATCCTTCCAAACATTTAGATTCCAAAATTCTAGACTTCTCTAGAATCTATAACTGTGAGTCTATTTAATACTTTAATCCCCAATTGGATTCACCTTGAATCTTTCTGGAATGCAAATAGCCTTGTTTTTCTGGGGAAAGTTCCAATCTTGGGTGCTGAGTTTTCTCTCTGTTTGTGGTCCCCTGAAGCAGGTTCACAACATTTAGTTTGGACAGAGTGTGACATCACTGCACCGGGCTGAAATGCCTGATTGTCACACATTCTGGAAAACCTCACACTCGGCACTCCAGGCCCTCCCCACTGGATGGCTTATAACACTGAGCTGATATCTGGGGAAAGCCGTTCCAGGCAGACAACAGCGTGAGCAAAGGCCTGGAATCAGGGACAGGCAAGGCCAGTTGGACAGCCTGTGGTCAGCCTTTCCTGGCCTGGGTTTCTATTGGACAGGAATAGGTGTCAGAGGAGACAGGAAGGAGGGGCTGGGGCAGGTTGAAGACTCACAGGGAGCAGCAGGCAAGGACAGTGAGTGAAGCTGGCCAGGTGGAGTCTGGGACAAACAGGAGAGTACGGCTGATGTAAAGGGATGGCCCCTTCTCAACGCTCCCTTAGTGTAAGGCCACGTGGGAACGTGGACCCTGGTGGACAGTCTTCCAATCTTTCAAAACAAGTTAGACATTTTAGCCTTTATATGAAATCTCTTAGTTTTAAAGGAACTTTTAAATTTAAATTTTTGATAGTGATATATTAATATATATATAACATTCAAAAAATTTTAAATGTAGATGATATTCAGTAAGAAGTCCTCTTCCTACACCCACTTCATCATCTATGCCCAAACGTGGTTACTGAGTATCCTTCCAGAACTTCTGTATGCTTGTGTGAACAAATACACATTCCCATTGCCCCTCCCTTCTTTACACAAAAGGTAGCATTCTGTATATATTATTCTTGCTTCTTTTCATGAATAATATATCTCCAAGATCTTCCCAATCAAGACATAAAGCACCTCCTCGTTCTTTCCTGCAGCTGCACAGTACTCCATCTTACGGGTGAGCTCTTCTTTATTGAACAGTCCCCTTCTCATGGACATTTGGGTTGTCTTCCTCTGATCTGTAAAATGTGGGCTCTGATTTTTTTTTTTAGTTTAAAAAGCACTATTTGGGCTGGACCCTGAGGACCCAGAATGCCAGTGCCTGGGTCTGAGTTCATAGCATGGATGCCGGCTCAGACATTGCTGACAGTTCAGCTCTGCCTTGCCAGTGGGAAAGGAAATCACTTCAATGGAGAGCAGCTTCAGGTAAGTCCTGTTTCAAGATTCTTTGCCTTTGAGCTAGTGAAATCCCCATCACTAGAGGTAACCAAGTCCTGATATAGAATAGATCCCAGGGTTGGGTGACGGGTCGGGCTACCCAACCTCGAAGTTTCCACTAACTTCCAGAGTCCCTGAGGCCTGATTATGGGCTGGGCCCAACTGGCAGCAGAGAAAGAACTGAGAAATGGCCCCGTCCTCTCAGCACCTCATTCACTCATTCATTTATACAGTTAAAAGGCATTTCCCGGGCTTCCCTGGTGGCGCAGTGGTTGAGAGTCCGCCTGCCGATGCAGGGGACATGGGTTCGTGCCCCGGTCCAGGAAGATCCCACATGCCGCGGAGCGGCTGGGCCCGTGAGCCATGGCCGCTGAGCCTGCGCATCCAGAGCCTGTGCTCCGCAACGGGAGAGGCCACAACAGTGAGAGGCCCGCATAACGAAAAAAAAAAAAAAGTCTCATAAAAAACAGGTCAAAGGAGGTGCTCCCCACAGAGAGATAAGCAAACGGTCGTTCAGAAAGGCCTGGAACATACTAATAGCTACCATTCGTTAAGTGTTTACCATGTGCCAAGCACCAGGCCAAGACTGCGTGGACCATGCATGAAATCTTTACAGGGAACCTGTGAGGGAGTGCTATCTTGGGGCCCATTTTACAGATGGGGACCTTGGGCATGGAGGCTAGTAATGTGCCCAAGGTCACGCAGCTAGAATACGGAGAAGCTGGGCTTCAAGGCCAGGCAGTCTGGCTTTGCTGCTGACATTCTCAATCATATGCTAAAAGAAATGCCTTCTGGAAATTTAAACTGGGATTTTTTTTTTAGTCCATCCAACCACATATTGGCAGCAGGCTGTGGAAGCCAGGGCCCTGGATAAGCCCCAGATCCAGCTCTAACTCACTGGATGTGGCCTTGAGTAGGTCACCTCCCACCTCTGAACCAGGGTCTCTCAGACGGTGAAGTGAGCAGTTGCACTGCAGGACCCTCCCACCCTGCCTGTCTGTGGTCGGATATTTGCCCCAAAGGAGGCTGGAAAGAGCCAACCCTGGATCCCAGACATTCCAGATCTCCTTTCTGGCCCACACACACTTAGATGCCCCCTTAGTGGCTCTCAAACTCTTCCCCATCACTGTCTCATTATAGCCTCGAAACAGCCAAAGGAGGCAGGCAGGGCAGGAATTGTCATCCCCATTTCATAGATAGGAAAACTGAGGCTCAGAGAAGACAAGCTATTTGCTGAATGATAGGACAGTTAGGTGGCAAAGTCCAGGCTTAAACCTGTTCCTCTGACTCCTGGGTCTAGTGCTCTTTCCTTCAGCCCTCAGCTATTGCTCAGATGAGAAAGGTGGAAGAGGATGGACTTACTTGCTTTCAGGTACCAAGTTTGGGATACAGAGACTCCAAACATTGAGCCTGGGGGATACCAGCAAATCAGAGCTGGTGGTCTTGTGGACTCGGCAGCCATCTGTCTGTCTTCGTGGGAGCTCATCCACTGGCCCATGTATGTTCCCTGTTGCTTAGAGGGGACAGTGCCCAGGGGATGCCTCAGACCCCAGGACCTGGGTCACGCACCAGGCAGGTGTTTCCCAAAGTTGTTTAACCAGAAGAAGCCTCCCTCAGTCTCCACCTGCCATTCCAACTGGTGATGCAAAGGGACGGTCCTCAGGAGAAGGGGCCAGAAAGGACACAGGCTAGCCCTGTTACTTTGTTTTCCCAGGCAAAGGGTCAGGTGGGCACAGCCAGGGGCAAGACTGCCAGGTCCTTTGCTGGTATCCACCTGCTGTCCTCCCTGGCAGGTAGGCACAGTGGCTGCCCCATCAGCAGGCCTGTGGCCCAAGGATACACCTGCAGATAATTAGTCCCAATCAGGACAGGCCCAAACTGCTGATGATGTAGGAATGGGCAGGCCGTGTCACTGCTTTGCAAATGGTGAGCAGTTTCTAAACCGTGGCCCTGGCTGGTAGAGCAGGAGTTTAACTTAAAATTTAACATGGCATATAAATGATGGAGAGACATGGACTCATTCTCTAATGAGATCTCCCTGGGCAGCCAGGAGTGTGAGGGCTAGGGTGGAGCAGTACACAGACCAGCCGCTTCCTAGACCCCAGGCTGGCAGTCTAGCTGAGCACCCTGTGAGGAGGGGAGAAGGAACGGGTGGGGCTGGAAGACTCAGCCCTTCCCTGAAGAGTTCAGAACTGTGTCAACACATCCACGAGCACAGGTGGAATTAAATTAATGCCACGTGGTGACACGAAGGCCCATCCTAACAGCTCTCAGGGGCATTCCTTCAAGGTGTTCTAATAGCTCTCATTGGGATCATCAACTGCCCCCAGAGGGTGTTTTGAAATTTTCTGGGGGCTTTTATATGATTGACAGGTGTTATTGGCTTGTGGTGGAACAGTCCCACACAACAAAGAATCTGCCTTTATCCTGCACTATTTTCATGTCCTGCCCAACATTCATGTAGGTGGTAGGAGAGAAATCTGCTTATAATTCTTTAAATCTAGAACGGAACTTCATTCTCATATTAATGTGAACTTGCAGTTTCCATGGTCTTAATAAACACTGAATTTTCTAGGAATGCAACTACTGTGTAAACTGAGCAAAGCCTGTACTTTGTTTTATTTGGAGCTTTGCCAAGAGTTCCTCACCTATTCGTAAAATCCCACTCACAGTATGTGAAACACAGTTAAGTCTGTGTTCGGGATTGTTGCATTCGTGGTGATCCTGTGCATGGAGCGAGCCCTGGCTACTCCATTATGTCTGGCAGTTTAGACATGCCAAATATTTACTTATCAAAGTACATGGCAGTTAATTATAAACAATTTCACTTTCATTTCTCCTTTATCTTATAATTAGGGTATTATTTTGATTTTATTTGAAATTACTTGTGAAGATAAGACTATATTTTTTATGAACTTAACTTCAGGAGAGTAAAGGGGCAATGTAAATATTTGTTATTCCCTAGGGGACACTGGGTGGGACTGAGCAGAGAACCCCGGTGTCAGCACAGCACTACAGTGTCCCATTAAGCAGGGGAAGAGGCTGGGGATCTTCTCCTCCCGAATCCTCGTATGCATGCAGCATCTGATCTACACATGTGTGTCCATGCCTCTGTGTGTATGTCCTTTATATTTTTTCACACTAATGGAATCATACTAAACATATTACTCTACAAATTGTTTATTTGCTTAAAAGTATATCTTGAACATTTATTCATGTCAGCACAGATAGCTCTACTTAATTCTTTTTAATGGTTGCAGAGTAGTTTATTGTGGGAAGGAGCCATAATTTATTTAACCTACTCCTATTGATAAACACTGAGTTTTTTCCATTTGTTTTTCATTATAAATAATTCTGTCATTATTATATGGATTTAGGTATCACTGTGCATCTGTGTGAATATATCTTGAGATAAAGTCCTTAAAGTGCATATAAAAGTTCTGAGTTAGATAGTAGGTATGTCCATTTAAAATATTGATAGATACTGACTAATTTCTTTCCAAAATGATTGCACTGATTTATACACCTATGACTGTGTATGGAAATATCTGTTTCTCATATCCTCTCTAACACTGGACCTCAAGAAACATTTCAATCTTTGATAAGCTAATGGGTTTTATTAAAATATCTCCTGGGAATTCCCTGGTGGTCCAGTGGTTATGATGTGGGCTTTCACTGCTGTGTGCCCGGGTTTAACCCCTGGTCGGGGAACCACGATCCCACAAGCTGTGTGGTGTGGCCAAAAAAAAAAGAGTATCTCATGATTATTTCAATTTGTAGTTTTAAAACTATGAGTCAAGTGCATGTCTTTTCCTATACCATTGGACATCTATATTTTTTCCTGTTCATTTGGTTTACCTGTTTTTTCTACTGATTTTTTTCTTCTTATTTGTTTTTCAAAATCTCTTTATATATTAAGGAAATTAGCTTTTTGTCATCTGTGCTCCACTTTAAAAAAGTATTTTATTCTTTGTTTTTTCGGGTGTTTTTACATACATATATAAAACATTTCTGTTTTAAGCAGTCGTTTATATCATTTTTCTTTGCCTTTTGTATTTGGAACAGATTTTTTATTTTTCTGGCCACATGACACGACTTGTGGGCTTAGTTCCCCAACCAGGGATAGAACCCAGGCCCTCAGCAGTGAGAGCACAAAGTCCTAACCACTGGACTGCCAGGGAATTCCCTGGAACAGATCTATAAATTTATTTATTTATTTTTGGCTGCATTGGGTCTTCGTTGCCGCACGCAGGCTTTCTCTAGTTGTAGTGAGCAGGGGCTACTCTCTGTTGTGGTGTGTGGGCTTCTCATTGCAGTAGCTTCTCTTGTTGTGGAGCACTGGCTCTAGGTGCACGGGTTTCAGTAGTTGCAGCATACAGGCTCAGTAGCCGTGGTGCACGGGCTCAGTTGCTCCGCGGCATGTGGGATCTTCCAAGACCAGAGCTCGAACCCGTGTCCCCTGCATTGGCAGGCGGATTCTTAATCACTGTGCCACCAGGGAAGTCCTCCCTGGAACAGACTGTAAAAGGCCTTCCCCACTCGAAGTTTATTAAAAAATTTCCCTTATTTTTTTTTCTAGTTTTATTATGATTTCATTCTTTAAATTTAAAGTTTTGATCAACCTGGAATCTCTTTTGATGTAGAGAATGAGGTATGGATCCAACAGGCTTAACTGTCCCTACACCATTAACTAAATGATTTATCTTTTCTCCACTGATTTGCAATGTTGTATCTGTAAACACCCACATATATTTGGATCTATTTCTGGATGCTCCATGCTGTTCCATTTGCCTATTTACTTCACTTTCAGTAACAGTTTTAATTGTTGTAACTTTATCATAACATTTTAAAATATGCTATGTTTTACTCATTTCTTTATTTCAGAATTTTTCTAGCTACCTTGAGTGTTTATTTATCCAGTATTTGTGTCATTTTGACAAGTTTTAAAAAGTTGGCATTTTGATTGAAAATGCTTTGAATTAATATATTGCTTCGGGGGAACTGACATCTTCATGATACTGAGTCTTCCTACCTAAGAACAAGCTATATCTCTCCATTTATTCTTTTACGTTCCTTAGTGGAGTTTTAAAGTTAAGTTTATTCCTCAGCATTCTACCTTTTTTATTTTGATGCTATTGTTAATGTTTTCCCCTATTATTTTTCTAGCTAGCTATTGTTTACTTACAAGAAAGCTAATGGTTATATTTATAATTTTATACTATTATATAAGTATTATATATTTAGAATTAGAGTAATTTTAGTATTTCAACATTAGGCATAATTCTGACTTTGAGATATTTATATTCTTTTTC
The DNA here is from genome assembly GCF_951394435.1 of Stenella coeruleoalba. Taxonomy (NCBI): domain Eukaryota; kingdom Metazoa; phylum Chordata; class Mammalia; order Artiodactyla; family Delphinidae; genus Stenella; species Stenella coeruleoalba. The sequence continues at coordinate 87,223,220 of NC_137153.1, forward strand.
TGCTCTGTGATGTGACTTTAAAATAGATTGATCATAATACAAACAAGTCTTTGGTCAAGGGTTTACCTGAAAACCCAGCCCACATCCACACTTAACCTTCTGCAGATCCTGGACAGCTAAACCACCCAGCTGGCTTTTAGCACCAACTTTCTAAATCAGGAGTATTCAACTCAAATTCCTTTCCAGGTTAGGCTTGTAAGATAATGAGAAAGCAGGTGGGTGGGGGCCACGTCTCCAGGGGCTGCTGCCACTAAGGCCCCGCCTACCACGACCATGTGGGAATACGGCCCAGTCTGGCCAGATCCTCTGATTTTTCAAGGGAAGCCAGAGATTCAGATTTATAAATTTTCAATGTTGACTCAAATTTATAAAAAGTCCTACATGGGGCCAACTAACCATATCTGTGGGCTAGATTAGCCCTTTGGGCAGCTGGCCACCACTTTGCCACGTCAGTAGACAAGAGTCTCGGAAATGCAACTATAGTCTCAGCGTTTACTGGATTATTTTCCATCTAAATAGGCTTGTGCAGATGGTAGAATATGTCTTCCTGTGATCTGTCTAAACCCATGAACCCCAACCCTAATAACAAACCCTCCCTCTGCAGAGCAGTCCCCTCGGGGATCTCATGTGATCCTCACAAGGGCCCTGAGAGATCAGAGACACATCCAAAGTCACAGCAAGGAAGTGATGGCGCCAGGATTAGCCCCCAGATTATCTGTGTGGTAGAGTGGCAGACTGTACTGTTCTGCTGTTCAGTTTTACCTCTGCTGCTCACTAGCTGTGATCTCTGGCAAGCTACTTAAGTGCCCCGGGCTTCCATTTCCTTGTTTACAAAGTGGATGTGACATAACAGTACGCACCTCCCAGGGCTCCTCCAAGGGTAGAACAAGTTCACCTACCAGAATGTTTGGTACTCCGTAACTACTCAGTAAAGTGACTTATTATTATTATTAACTAGTCCAGGCTTCTTTCTACCCTACCGCACCCCCCTACCCAATTATTTGTGCTTCTTTGGAAAGAATAAGGACCCAGGAGACTGAAGGTCGGCTCCAGCTCTCCCCTTTACCCCTTATATTGGGCAAGTCACTGCCCCTCCCTGAGACTCGGTTTCTGCATCTGTAAAATGGGGATGCTGTCAGAGGTCTTGTCACGGGCTCTCATGACCCCAGGGGAGAGGATTCATGGGACACTTGTGATGTTAGGAAAAGTTCATTCTGACTGAGGTTCCTCTCCCCCATCCCTGCACCGTTACTGACACCCCCCCACCTGCAGGCTCAGCAGCCCTCCAGGCTCTTGCCCCATCTCAGGTAGACAGGGGACCAAGTCACTCTTGCCTCTTAACTGATCTCCATGCGGTGCCCAGATCTACAGCCAGAGTCCTGGCTGCTCCTGCCTGAGCCCCACGAGCCCCAGTCTCAGAGCCGGGCCCTTCCTGCCTTGGGACCTACATGAGGCTATGAGAGAGCCTGTCTCGTCCAGCCCCCACCCCTGCCTAAAGTTCTAACCCGAATCCAGCCCTGATGCAACTACAGCGCACTCACATTTCTCAGAACCCCTTGTCTCTGTCACTACTTCCTGTGTCTTACCTACCAACCTACAGGGACATCCCGCTACCTTAGGCTGGACCTCAAGGCTCTGGCCAAAGTGTGATCCCTAGCCCCTCACTGTCTGTCAATGTGAAGTGTCCAAGACTGCCTTCTGCCTGCGTGGTCGGACAGCCTCCCGGAGCTGGTGGCTGAGTCTGTCCGTCCAAACTATCCCGGTGCTGCTGGAGCAGGGAGGGGTGTCTGCCTGTCTCGCCCTCCTGGCCCAGCCCCTTCACAGCAGTGAGCCTGACGTGACCAGCCACCATGAGAGGAGTAATAATCGCAACATGTATTGGGTGCTTGTGCGTGCTAGACCAGAGTCTAAGCACCTCATATGTTTACAGCATTAATCCTCACAGCAACACTGTGGGCTGGGTGCTATCACCATATTACAGATTTAAAAACCACAGCCCAGAATTCTTATATAACTTACATAGCTAGTCAATGGCAAGTTCAAACCCAGCAGTGTGCCCCCAGGGCCCAAACTCTTCATCTTTACACTGACAGCTAAAGCAGCTGGTCCCGAGCCTTCCAGAAAGGAAGCCTAAACCTCCTGCCCTTCTTAACTCCACCTCTGCCTGGAAATCTACAATCTGCCAGGAATCCCACTCATCCTCCAGGCTGATGCCAAACAGGGCTGCCTTTCTCCTGAGAGGGCTAAATCCCAGCGCTCTGAACACTCAGCCCCACCTCCAGGGGCCCCGAAATCACCCAGCCCCTCTGACACGAGGCTTCCCTGGCCCCTCTCCCAGCCCATCGTCCGTTTGCCATTTGCTCTCCTCTGGCTTTATCAGAGCGTCTACAGCCATGTCTCATCGAAGCCACAACTCCTGGTCCCAGCAGTCCCCTGCCTGACCTGTTCCAGGACCTCATAACCTCATTAAGACAAAGATGGCCAATCAAGTCCAAAAGCACCAAGAAGCCGCTTTCCTCGTCACACACACGTCCTTTCTCTCTCTCTCTGCCACTCACCCCCCATGCCCCAGGTGCCCTCACCTGTCACAATGGGGTAGGACTGTGGCCCCGGCACGCTGCTCCCGATGTCGGCAGGGGTAGGGCTGGTCAGGTTGGCCTTCATGTCGTCCAGCCCTCCAGCCAGCGAGGCCATGGTAGAATAATCGGCGGTCTGAAAGAGGAAACAAGACAGACACCTCAGTACTGAGACTCCAAAGCACCCCAGCCAAATGCCACCACCACATAGTGGGCTCAGCCAGCTAACCCGTGCCAGTGCCAAGGCCCCCAGGGGGCTCATGGACCCCCGGTATTGAGAGGGCAGATTCAGCTCGACAGAACAAGGCAGGTATCCAGAATCAGCAAGTCTCCCCAAGTGAAGAGGTGGACAAGATTCAGTGCAGCTGCACAAGAGTTCAAACCTAGCTTCCTTATGGCCTGCAGGCTTCCCTTACCCAGCCCCAGCTAGCCAGAGACAACCATCCTCCTCAATGCAAGGAGGAGGACAGAGACATCCATAAGCAAAAGCAAGGCAGAAATAAGAGTCTTGCAGACAAGAGGACGGAAAGAAAGGTTTCTGATTTCTGTGCTCTTAAACCACAGATGCAGAATCACAGAAACAAGGGTTAAAGGGAATTTGGGCCATCACTCAATCCAAATCCTCATTTCACAGATGAGTAAACTGAGGCACAAGGGGAAGAAGGCTTTGTTCAGGGTCAACAGGGGATGGTTCACCATAAACTCCCACCCAAAAGCCAATATATCAAAGCATATGAGTCACAGCTGGCAAGTGTTTTTGAATTCCAGAAGCCTGTAAACACCTGTATGCTGAAAACTGTAGGGTGCGCACATCTGATTTACCAAGTCCACACTAACCATGTGCATTTGGCCCATGAGTCATGCTCCTTTCTTTAAGCCATTTCATGAAATCAGAGCTTGCGATGAGTCATTTCCCTGGCATCCAAACCACTGTCAGAATGGTCTCCAGGCAAGGTTGTGAAGATGCCAACCTGTCTTCCCACTCAAGGACAGACTACGGTATAGGCATGAGTGACAGATCTCTTCCAACCCCCACTCCCCCAGCCTATCTTCAGTAAAAGAAATATCTGCAAACACCCAAACCAAAGAGTCTAGTTGTGCCAAGCATTGGCACAGGGAGTTTCCTCTACCACCCTGGCACTGCCAGTGGAGGACACATTCCTGTCTGTCCAGGGTTAAGTCCTTGGCAGAGAGGGACAGGGAAGCGAGCAGTCTTCTGAAAGAAGTTTGCAGGCACCCTGGGAAGGATGATGAGGACTGAGCCACTGGGAGGGAAACCAGAGGAGCCACCAGGCAAGTGGCAGGCAGAGGGGACCCAGGCTCAGGCACATTCCTGGCACTTTTCTCTGCAAATGAATTAGAAAGTACTGCCAGGGCAGCTCAGATGCCAAGCGGGGTGCATGGCAGCCGTGAGTCCAGGAGGTACTGCAGGCCCAGGCACCCTGAGATAGATTCTTGTCCAGAGCTCCCGGGGCTCTCCACCCGTCTCCAGCAGAGGCTGATTCTGAAACACGCAGAGACGAACACAGGCCTGAAGCCAGCCCGGGTAGGACAAGATGGGGGACAGGCCTCCCCGACATCAGGAATCACTATAAAGCTGCAGTAATTAAGACAGTATGGGACTGGCACAGGCACAGAAAAATAGGCCAATGAAACAGAATCAAGTCCAGAAACGGATCCATGCATATACAGAATCTTGATATATGAGAGAGGTGATGTACAAATCAGCAGGGAAGGATAAAACTCTAATAAAAAATGCAGGGTAACCAGTAATCCATTCAGAAACAAGGGGGAAAAAAGAAATTGGATCTTTACGCCAGACACAAAAATCAATTCCAGGTGGATTAGAGACCTAAATGTGAAAGGCAAAGGTATCTAACTAACATGGTCAGCTCTAGGTCCAGCCAAAAATCCTTGGGAGCAAGTCTGTCCTTCATGGAAAAGGAAACAAGTGGTCCTGGGATGCTCACACAGAGTTCCTGGTTGCTGTGAGGACAGCAGTGGGTCCTGGTCAACCTGCTGCCTTGCTTCAATGCCTCCTCCTCCAGAAAGTCCTTCATGACTACCACTCCCCAGGAAGCAGGAATCCCAGTGGTACCAGGACAATAAAAACCATAATCTTCAGGACCTTGTCAAAGCTCACATTTATCGATCACTTACTCTGTGGCAGGAGCTTTACCTATATTATCCCATTTAATCCTCACAATTACCCCATGTAGTAGGTTCTGTGTTATTCCTATTTTACAGATGAAGAAACTGAGGCTTCTATTATAGAGGGAAAGTGCTTGCCTAATATCACACGGCTTCCAGGTGCCAGAGCTAGGATACAAACCTGGGTACATCTGACTCCAAAATCTCCACAATTACCCTAATGATTTTCCTATTGTGTTCTAACCCTTTAATAGGTATGAAATCACTTTGCTAGTACCAACCTTTTAAAACAGAAAATAGAGTAGTCTAGAAGAGAAATTTTCTAAGAGTCTCACACATAGAAAGAGTAAGTCTTGTTTCCTTAATCTTTGTTTCCATATAAGTGGATATGTGTGTACTAGGTGGAGATGACAATATATGTCTTGCTACAGGTCACACCCAGCAGAGTCTTCATTCCATAAAGCAGGGAGCTATTGGGAAAAGGTCACTGTCCAGACTTTACCCTTAGCAGAATGGGACGTGGTCATGACATTAGTCCCCTAATTTGCTTAAAAAATTAGAAAGTAAAGCTCAATGAAAGCTCCTCCTTCAGTGCATTGTCGTGTGCAGAGACAGGAGGTCAAGATGCCTCCTGTGACCCTAGGGTCCCTAGGTCCCTCCTGTGAGGGTCTCTGGGGTTTCTGGGACCCCGGGGTGAGGACCGCACCTCCCATTTCCCTATGTTCCTGTGTCCTACTGGAGGCCTGAGCATGGTGGATGCTTAGCATTTATTGAGCTTTTCTTGTGTGCAAGATGGCACGTGAAGACCAGACATGCTCTCTGACCTTTATCCACAAACCTCAAGGGAAAAGACACGTGGCCCTGAAGCTCCATCCAACAGGGACAAGGGCACAGAGCCATTCATTTACACGGCGCAGGAAGTGGTGAGGAAAGGTTTCTTGGGCAGGCTGTATTTATCCTGGACCCAAGCAATCCCTGACCACCCCCCTCAGGCTGAGAAGAGCTGAAGGAACGCTTAGGGGTGAGACAGGAGTGATCCAAGAACAAGGCACCTCCTGCAGGAGAAAGAGGTGGAGATGAAAAAGTAGACAAGCTGGGATTCGACTCTGAAGAGCTTGTGCAATGAACCCTTGGATGAGCAAATGAATGAATGACCCCTTATCCTCAGGAGAGCCAGGCAGCATCCTAGCCAAGAGTAGCATCCCTGCAGCTCTCCCCACCTCACTACCAGGCCTGGCCCCTTCCTAGACTCCAGGCTAGGCAGCTGGGTCCACAAGGGAAAGCCTCTAATTCCCAAGAAAACATAGCCGACCTGGGTTTAAGAAAATGGGGAGAGGGTGGCCAATCCTGCCTCTTATTTTAATGTCCAGATGGAGGGGCCTTTTTGTTATTTGATTTTGTTTTAGTCAATAAATTCAGTATCAAGGTTTGTCCAGTCACTTCGAAAGTTGGCTTTGAATCATCTTTTCAAGACATGAAAATCTTCAACTTGTGTAACACGTGCAGTGGGAGGTCCAAAAACCCAGTTTCCCAACCACCGATGGTTGCCAGAAGGTAAAGTGAACTTTCTTAAAGAGCTGGGGCTCAGGGGGACAGCTGGATTCATGAACCAGCTCTCACTGGCCTTTGCCATTTGTGCCTCCCACCACCCCACCTAACAGGGCTAGCCTTGAGCCCAATCTCTTTCTTTGCTGGGATTCCACAGCTCTTGCTCTGCTCCTGCATGAATCAGGGGATGCTGTCATTTCATTTGCTGTGTAATTATTCCCTAATTTCTCACCACTGTCTGTCCCCCTGAGCTGCCTAGATTTTTAAAGGCAACTGCATTCTCCCCAGTCTCCTGGGATCCCTGGAACCTCGTTCCACTGGCTGCTCCTCAGCCACTCCAGGCACTGCCCTACCTCTGCCTGGGAGGCCCATCTCATCAGCCACTTAAACTCCTACATTGTCCACAAGACCCAGCTCAAATGTCACCTCCTTGGTGCAGCCATTCCTGGGCCCCACGTTCCTACCAATAAATCATGATTTCCTTGTCTATGTTTCCATAATTGGTGTCATTTTGCACAGACCTCTATTTTCATACTTGCCACCACATGTAATGGCTGTTCGTCTGTCTCCCTCCGGGTCTCCTTGAGAGCATAGAGCATGGAACAGCACCAGAGCCCCCTAAGTGCTTGTTGAATGAATGAATGCATGGTCCAGCAGCATGACATTTTCCACAACATCCAAAACTTAGCTGGGGAGTGTTCAAACAAGAGCTCCAAATAACATGCTAACCTCTCACCTCTACCTTTCATCAAGTCAGGTGATCAGAAAACAGCATCCTTGTCCACCATGAGATGAAGTCCCTGAGGAAGTGACTTCACTGGTCTGTGACAGAATATCAGGCATTTAGCACTGATTAGAGGCAATAAAAGAAAACAGCCATACAAAGAACTTCAAAAAAAAACCAAACAAACTCTGGAGACGTGTCCATTAGAATATTCAAATTCCATGTGAATCTCTCCTATAATTCATTACCAGAAAAAAAGTTTTTTCTCCTGACAAATAGTTAATTTGCCTCTGACTGAACAATAGGAACACTGGAAACCACTACATATCCCTCTTTGTCTTGGTTGCCAGGAAGACCAGTCAAATTCAGTGCTCAATCACCACAACTACATCAATGCTGGCGCCTCCTGCAATGATCTTACTCTCTCCTCTGCACAATTTCTGAACTTTTTTCAGCCTTAACTAACTTAGATATATGTAATTGTTTATTTTGCAGGACAAGTCCTTTTTGAAAATGGAGGCTGGGAGAGGTAGAAAGAGTGACAGAAAAAGAAAACGGGAGGGAAGACCAGGAAAGGGAAAGAGAAGAGAAGAGAATACATTATTGGGGTCTCTTTTCTTGGTAACAGTGGTATCTCTTTCCATATCGCATAGCTACTTGGGAAGCCAAGGGCTGAACAGTGGGGTTGTGTTGGTGCACCTATGTCCTTGGGAACATAGCCCCCCATCCTCCCTCCATCAGCCCCCAGCCTCCGACAGCCACAGGCAACAGCTGTGTTCCACACTGCTACTTCTCCAGGCTTTTGGAGTTCTTTCTTTGGATGTCATTTTGGGCTTCTGCTCCCTTCCCATCAGGGCTCCCTGGTGCTGTCCTTGACTATGACCCAGGAAGGGAAATGAACGAGGTCAGCAATTCACAGAGTATCCACTCCAATGCAACCAATTGGGATAAAACTTCTCTACCTACTCACATGAAAAGATGTTCAACATCACTAACTATTAGAGAAATGCAAATCAAAACTACAATTAGATATCACCTCACACCAGTCAGAATGGCCATCATCAAAAAATCTACAAACAGTAAATGCTGGAGAGGGTGTGGAGAAAAGGGAACCCTCTTGCACTGTTGGTGGGAACATAAATTGGTACAGTCACTATGGGGAACAGTAGGGAGGTTACTTAAAAAACTAAAAATAGATCTACCATATGACCCTGCAATTCCACTCCTGGGCATATAACCAGAGAAGAACATGGTCCAAAAGGATACATGCACCCCAATGTTCATTGCAGCACTGTTTACAATAGCCAGGACATGGAAGAAACCTAAATGTCCATCTATAGATGAATGGATAAAGAAGATGCGGTACATATATACAATGGAATATACTCAGCCATTAAAAAGAATGAAATAATGCCATTTGCAGCAACATGGATGGACCTAGAGACTGTCACACTCAGTATAGTAAGTCAGACAGAGAAAGACAAATATCAGTATATCACGGAATCTAAAAAAAAACTACACAAATGAACTTATTTACAAAACAGAAGAAGACTCACAGACTTAGAGAATGAATTTATGGTTACCAGGAGAGAAGGGTAGGGCAGAGGGATAGATTGGGAGTTTGGGATTGACATGTACACACTGCTATATTTAATATGGATAACCAACAAGGACCTACTGTATAGCACAGGGAAGTGTGCTCAATATTATGTAACAACCTAAATGGGAAAAGAATTTGAAAAAGAGTAGATACATGTATATGAATAACTGAATCACTTTGCTGTACACCTGAAACTAACACAACGTTGTTAATCAACTATACTCCAATAGAAAACAAAAAGGTTTTTTTTAAAAAAAGATAGGCAATCATCCGTCAAGCATAGTTTAGATGGGTGGGCTCCACATTTTGTTTGCATCAATTAAAAAAAACAACAAAACTTCTCTGCCTACTGCCACAAACTCCTGGGAGGCCTCAAGTTCAAGCACTGCCAAGTATGCACACCCTCCTCTCAGACACCATGCTCCAGATAACACACCGTCTTGCACTCTCAAATGTCTGAGCTAGAAGGATGCTCAGGGTCATCTTTCCCAACCTGGAAAAACTGATTCAGGGAGGGGAATGGACTTCCTTAGCTAATTTTTATCTGCATCATTTATAGCGGTTGATCCCGTGGTAGAAAGAACAGTGAACTAGGAGCAATGGCACGGGGTTCCTGCCCCAGCTCTGCCTCTTTCTCACCTGCGTGACCTCAGGCAAGCTGGGCCAGCTCTCTGAGCCTCATTTTCCTTATTAATAAAATGAGATTTAAGTCTAAGCCCTTGCTGCCTGCCTGCCGGGGCGATTGTGAAAATCTCAAAGATAAGGAGAGGGATCACATTTCGGAAACTACACAGCACGAAGGGTCAAGGAATCCTAGCAGGGACTCAAGGAGGCGCGTGCCCCAGGAAAGTGTGTGCTGGGTGTCATTTGGGTCCCTAGGAAATTACCTGGAAAAGGACTGCCTGGGGCTGCACCAAGTATTGTCTCATCAGCACGGGGCACCACTGCCATAGCATGGAGGAGAAAAGAAACACAGACACGTGAGAAGGAGGGCAGCACGAAGCAGGGCAGTGCAGGGGGACAGGCTGCAGGGCTGGCTGCCTCAGCTGGCCACTTGGGGCCACAAGGCTTCCCCATCACCTGCTGAGCTCCTCCAGGCTCACCGTTGGGCCAGAGGTAGCCCTCGAGAGCTGGGCCAGAGGCCAACCACTCCCATCCTGAGGGACCAGACACCTGCCCACCTACACACCTACCCAGAGGAGGACAGAGGCTGGAGTAGGGCAGCTGTGTCCCCAGGGCCTGGACTGATGACAGGCAGGAGTGTGGCTGAGGAAGCCCACCAGCCCTAGGGACAGGAGGACAGGGTTCAAGTCGGACAGCCAAGTTTGTGCTGTGTGGGACCAGGCCAGGCACCTCAGTTCTTGGCTCCTTTTCTCATTTGTAATGTGGGGATATATGACCTGCCTCACAGGGTCGTGAGAAGGCACACAGGGAGTGATAAGAAAGTCAAGCGCTGAGGGCAAGCCTTTTTGTTCTCATATTTTTAGTCCTCAGGGCCAATATACCAGTGAGTTTATCAACACCAGTATCCCAGTGTGATTTTGCAAGATGCTGTCATTGGGGGAAACTAGATAAGGGTATATGGAATCCCTCTGTATTATTGCTTAGCACTGCATGTGGTGAATCTACAATTATCTCAAAATAAAAAGTTTAATTTTAAAAAGAGTTAGAAAACAAAAAACAATTAGGTTTTAGCATTGCATCTCCACTAAACCAAATAAAGATGAATCAAACTTGAAAAAAATGTTTGCTGAAAGGAGGGACTACGAATAACGCCTGCAAAAAAGTACCCCATGATCTACAAAGTGCTACTGTCAGCATTGTCTGAGGGGAAGAACTGCCAAGAATTCTGAATGGCCTCCCTCTTCCAGGAAGCCATCCTGGATTTCCCCTCCGCTGTGTTCCTAGAACCCCAAAGTGGGCACATCCCTACCACTGCACTTAACACTCTGCATTGTATACTTAATTGCTCAGGGTTCTCATTCCCCAACTACAGTGTGAACTTCATGAGGATAGGGCTGTGTCTCCCTCATCTTTGTGACAGCAGCTCCTGGCCCAGTGCCCAGCTCTGAACAGATGTGACATAAATGCCTGTGGAACCAAATGAACAGGGACAGGTACTGTGGCCTGGCTCTGCCAACAGCATCACAGGTGCTTCCTAGGGTCACTGAGAGGGTAAGTGATGGCAAAGTGCTTTTATTCATCAGAAAGTACCCTAGGCATGAATGAGACATGCTTGTTATTCATTTGGTTCTCCAGAACTGTGCCCATGCCTGGGTCAACATGGTCTGCAGTGGAATCAAGGGGCTTCCAAGAAGAGATTTGCAAGGTTTAACTGACTCATCTCTCCCTATTCTGTTTACAGCCTGGCAGGCGCCCCTCCAGCCCGCCCCCAGACACCCTTCCAGGTGGGGTGGGACAGCAGGGGAAGCCCCAGAGAGGAGACTGAAATCAGGTGTTGTGGTTTCTGTCCGGGAGAAACTTTGCCAGAAATGACTAATCCGGAGGCCCCCTTCTCCCGCCCTAGCCACTTAGAGAATCTTAGTGAGCCCCAAATCTCAGGGCCCAAAGGAGCTCAGGGGTTATGGAAGCTGATCTTCAGCTGATGCTCGAAACTCACTGGTGACAGGAAACTCACTACTTCCTGAGGCAGCCGCTTGGTGGCCACACAGCTCTGGCTACAACAAAGTGCTAAGGCCTCCCCACGTTGGTCTTGAGTGTGCTCTCTGGGGCCCCAGTTCCAAAGAATGTCCTCTCGGGGCCTAAGAAGCCTGCTTCTGCTTTTTTTGTCGCCTCATCACCTGGTTAACTCATGCTCTTCTCACAGTCAATGCAGAGTTCACCACAAGCGCTTTTGAAATGGAAAGTGATTTTGTAGATGAGTTTTTTAAGTATTCATTCTCCCCCACCCCTAAGCAGCATGCTAGTTGTAAGCGAATGTTCTGTGCTGGTAAACCCTCCCTGGCTCCTCACTGCCTCCAGGTAATGTTGACCCAAACCATACAGGCCCCAATCCAAACCCCAACCTACTTTTCCAGTTTCAACTCAGATCTACCTACTTCTCAAACGGCACCCTCTACTCCAGCCACACCACACACATGAACTCCTGAGCGCCCCAGTCCCTCCACTCAATGCCTTTGCTCACGTTGTTTCCATCCTCACCCCAGTCCAAATCTTGTCCTCTAAGGCCCACTTCCAATGCCATCTCCTCCTGGATGGTTCCATAAATCTCTCTGGTTGAAACAAATCATTCCCTTCTCTGAATTCCCGCGGCATTTTCCCCGCACCTCATCTGGGACATTTGTCCCCTGCTACTCGGTCCCAGTCATCTGGCAGCATGTCTGCTCTCCCTCTGAGATAAGGAGGCTCCTTTGGGCAGCCTGATCTGAACCTGGGTCCCACCAGTAGGCCTGGGCAGGACATATCCTGAGTGAAGCTGAGAAGGGAGAGAGGGAAGGAGCAAAGGAATCTGGGGCCCACCCTGAACCTCAAGAAATCTGTAAGAAAAGCAGGGAGAGAAGGCCCTGGGCTCGGAGCATTCCGACTCTTGTCCTCCCCAAATGCAAGAGAAGAAATGACAAAGCTTGGAGCACAGAGTTCCACTTCCGGAGGACAAGAGCTGGGACCCAGCAGCCAAGGCCCCCTGAATGATAAGAAGATGCAGTGGGGAGGGGGGATGCGGGGGGGAGACTCGTGTGGAGGAGGGAGGGGAGGACTCCCTGTTTGGGAAGCCCCAGGGTCTGCTCAGACTCTGCCATCCAGATCCTGATGTAGAGAAGAAGAGGGAGATTTCCAAAAACAAAGCTCTATCTTGGAGCAGCCAAATTCCACCAGCTTCTTCCAGGCAGTTCATGGTGGGGCCTGGCTGTTCAACCCTGCTACAGGGAAGGGAGAAGGGCAGGGAGACCCACTACCCACAAAGGAATGCAGGCCTCTTGGCTACCTAGGGGCCTGAAAGGGGGCATGCAAAGGGAGGTCCCCCATCCTAAAGTACCTGGTACAGGAGTGGGGGACATCCCAGGATGCTCATAGCTCATTTTCTTTCGGACTTATTTCCCCACTGCGGGAAGACAGAAAGGCTATCCTAGGTCCATAAAGAAATGAAAAGACTTCCCTCTGTACTGCAAGATCAATAGGATGGGGACACGGAGGTAAGCCTGGATGGCCCTCTCCACCACCTCTGCCCTGCTACCTCTGAGTGGTGACACACACGTGCGCACACACACACACGTACACTCCCACATATACACACTCCTCAGGCCAAAGGCCATCTCTCTGCCCCTTCTGCTCCCCGTCAGAAAGAACTTTGTAACAGGCAACATTCTGAAAAGGCAAACAGGCAGCCTCGGGAGGGTGAGTCCTCTTTGTCACCAAAGTTTGCTAGAGCCAAACAGACATCGTGCGAGAGAAATACCAGAACAAGAAGGCTGAGAGGACCAGGCCTGTCATGGCTATTTCAGGCTCCAATTCAGACGTCTTTACCAGTTCTCATCTAAACCCTCAGACACAGAATAAGTCAGGAGTACTCGCATTTCCTGGACGCTTACTACACACCAGCTACGTGTTCTAGGTGTTAAAACCTATTAATTTATTTAATCTTACAACGACCATATGGGGTAAGTATTATTACTCCCGCTTTACAGAGGATGCAAATGAGGCACAAGGGGCCAAAATAATGTGTCTGAATCACCCCCCAGCAGCGCAACTCCAAGTCTGAGATCCTGAACGCCACCAGACACCACCGTCATCAACTCTATCCTGGTACGAATGAGAAAACTGAGAATAGGGAGTGGAATGAGCCGCTCAGGGGCTGTTAAGACTCAGGTCCTTTCTGATGCCAAAGTCTGTGTTCTTCACCACGACTGCACAGTGCCTCACGCTGGGCCCAGGAGAGGGAGACTGACTGCAGGCCAGGAGCATCTTCATAGGCTTCACAACCTCCTCAGACACCTACCTGCTCCCGACTCTCTACCTGTGACAAGGCCAGTCCTTCTCCCTGACTGCCCTTTCCTTTCCTCTCCTTCAATCTTGTCCCTCCACCCCTTCACGTCCCTGCTCTAGAATGACCTCCAGTATGAAATGTTTCCAGGTGGGTTCGGCCAGTGATGGTATGAACCTCATCATTTATTCTCCCCACTTAGTCGCAGAGGGCAGCCTAAATGATAAACTCAGAGGACAGCTGTGCTCAGACTGATGTCAGTGTTAGCAAGTAACCTTAATATTAGTGGGAAACAACAGAGAGATAAAGGAAAACGTGACATTGTTAGCATTGTTAAGAGAAAAATCAGGCATCGGACTGTTTGCTCGGTTCAAGCACTGTGTTCTCTATTGAAGGCAACATTCTGGTTTTAGAAAGATGAGAAACTAAAGGAAGGAGACACTAGGCTTAGGTTTGAGCTATTATGTATAAGCCCAAATTTTAGCTAATGTAAATAATAGAGACAAAACTAGTACAATAACAATGGTGTTTCTGTTTATATGCCTCTTAATCAAGATTAACTTCTTTAATAGCCTTTGCTTTTAATTACTGAAAATATGTTTGCATTTTGCAGTCGTGTTAATTTCATGAATCTTGCATTTCATACCTGGAAAGAAAGCATAATAGCCATTCTTTGTGCTAATACCTATAATTTATTTAAACAAGCAAGCCATTGGCCTTGAGACTGGACATGTAAAGAAATACACTTCGGAAGGCTTGGTTCGAGCTTGATTTTTAACAGTTCCTTTCCCTCTCTCTCTCTCACACACACACACACACACACATACACATACACACACATTAACTTTAGCCTCCTGCTTTTATTTCCTTCACCTCTCAACCACAAATCAAACCTCAAATAATACTAAAACTGCTGGCTAGAAAGAGGCTTCCCACAAATAAACAAAAGCTTTCAAGCCAAAGGCAGAGACGTTCACATCTCCCCATCCAACCATCTCCACCTCCTCTGCCTGCTCCAACATAACAGCCTCTCTCTGCCCAGCTGCCCAGGAAAACCCTGAAATCTCTCATTTTCATTTCCAGCAGAGGAAGAGGTTTGATCCCTCACATAAAAAGAAAAGTTCAGTAATAACAGTAAGCTGGGAACCCCCCCAAGCAGACTTTTCCCTGCCACCCATGTCAAGCTCACAAAGAGAAAAAAAAAATCGCATCACCCGACATGGTTGGGAGACTTTAATCCAAAGCACTGCTAATTAATATCCCCGGCTTTCCAGAAGCCAGTGCCACCTACAGCTGCGAGGGCAACAAGGCTGTTCTCCCTTCAATTTTATGGGAAGAACATTTTCATTACAAAGCCTCCTCCCAGACCCTCCTCTCTCACCAGATTAGCCGAGAAGGAAGCGGATGATCCATGCATCAGAACTCCTTCTCTCCCCATTAATTTTATTATTTATAACCCATTTTACAGGTTTATTGGTGCAACTCACTGTGCATCTGGCCAGAGCCCTCTGACAAAAAGTGGTATCTTCCTGCATCTTCTACTCAGGGGGAGTTTATGAATTGGTCCCCAGAATGTGCCAACTTTTTGAAATCTGCCTTGGAGAGGGAGCTGACTCTAGTGGCATTGCCTGCTACCCCGCACAAACATACCATTTTTAAAGACGAATGTTGAAGGTTCTAAGCTCACTCATTTGTGAAATGTACGTGTACTTGATGGCTTAGCATGAGCTCTGGGTGCTCCCCCAAGGACTCCCTAAGACCCTGGGGGAAGTCCTACGTGGCCCCAACCAAACCAAGCATCCCCAGCTGTTCCAGCAGAGTTGACCCAGTTTTTAACCCAAACTGCCAGGCTACGAACAGGCCTGGAGAGGCCACGTGTCTGACCATTTTATTCTGAAACCCCACGTGCTCAAAGCTGTCTCTTTCCAGACTCCTAAAGGGACTCCAAATCCAATCTAAACGTCTTGAATTTACCTGTTTGTCTTTTATACATATAAATAGCTGCATTTCCATTCTCTCTTTGTTTCTCATTTTCATTTGGTTCTAATATCTGCATGTAAATGTCAGAAAATAGCATCTGTAATTGGGGATTATGAAGTATGGCCAGCTCCTGACAGGCTGCTAAGGAAGATGGATTATCCTCATTTTTCTGTAAATTTTGTCAATTTTGGAATTCATAAGCTATCAACACTGATCAAAATGGGACTTCACAGCTGTGTCAAAAAAAAAGAGAGAGAACAAGAGAGTGAGGGCGAGCTCTGGAAGGCAGGCGGGTGTGCTCAGGGGCCAGATGGCAGGCAGCCGTGGTGTTGGCGCATCAGATTGGATGCCTGGTATCATCGGTGACCACCCTCCTCCCTGTGCCCTCCCCTCCACGGTGGCAGCTCACTGCGCAAGGGCCACCCTGGAAATCGGAGTGGGGCTACCTAGTCCCCTGGCTAAATCAAATAGCTAAATCACACTACTGGAAGGCCACAAATCCTCCAAGGCACCCACTCAAACCCGAGGCTTAATTTATTGCCCGGCGCAGCCTTCCTTATTTATCCGAGGAGTCTGCAGGCTCCCTCAGCACGGGCCTCCGAGATGTTCTACTCCTTCCAGACCATCACGGCCCACTTGAGGCAATTGTGTTGGCTTCTCTCTCTCAATTTTCCCATTACTGGGAGTAAGTACTGTTGGGACTCTGTAATAGCCCGACTGCAGCCCATATCAATAACAGATGAGGTTTAATCGTCCAACACAAAAATTATTTAGGCGCAGTAAGGACATGCAATGTCATTTGCATAATGGCATTTCTACCGCACGCACCTAACCCGTCTTGCATAAACAAGGCCTTGGGACCATAAATAATAATAAATCATGACGTCTGCAAGCCTCTTGCGGTAATAGGAGCCACTCTTTGTGGAAATTATTTCAGCAGGAAATGGGCACTGTAATTTTAAAGACATGTGGCAAGGACAGGTGCAGTAAATCACGCCTGCGCACGAGCCTCCGGAGCAGCCGGGGACCTGCCCCAAGCCCACAGCGACATCCCTGGGCAACTGGAAGAGCAGGTAGGTCTTGAGGGGGAAACATCCGGGGCCTCTAGAACGGACAGATGAACGTGCCACTGCTCCAGGAAACTGCGAGAAGGCAGGATGCTCAGAGCCCAGCACAGAGAGAATGGGTTTCAGACCTGAAGAAGCACCCAGGCCTCAGGTCAGAAACTGTCTTTGTTCCAGGAGAATGGAAACGTCATGAGAGCAGCGATTTTCGATTTTTGTCGGTTCTGTTCCCTGCTGTACCTAGAGTAATGCCTGGCTCCCATCAGGTGCTTGGGAAATATCCTAAAGACATGCAATGAGAGGAGAAGATCCTGGGCTCAGGTAGTGAGTGGATGAGAAGAGCCCTGAAAACAGGTTAAGGTGAGATAGACGGAGGCACAGCCCAGTGGAATTAAGGCAGGATGAGGCACAGAAGCACAGGTACTGCTGATCTGTGAATTACAGAGTGAAAATGTCCAATAAACTCTAAGTCGTATTGCAAGGCAGCTGTGGGGTAAGAGAAGGGCACAGATGGGGGATGGCTAGCACAGCGGCAAAGCCTGCAGGTTCAGGAGGCAGACACAGCTGAGTGAGAATCCCAGCTCAATGCATCTCGACTGACTGCCCCTCCCCTCCGCACCCCAGCCTTCTCATCTGTCGAGCGAGCCTAATAACTACAGGCGGTACTGTACAGTACTCAGTATCTGCGAGTTCTGCATCCGCGGATACAGAGGGCCGACTGCAAGGGGCTTGAGCATCCCGGAATTTGGGTATCTGCAGGCAACCTGGAACCAGTCTCCCGAGGATACCGAGCGATGACTGTACTCAGCTCACAGAGTTGTTCTGAGGGTTAAATGAGATAATGTGTGCAAAGTAACCAGCGCTTGATCAAGCTTTGCCGTCATCATTATTGGTACGACTGCTGTTATCTATCCTTCAGGAAGCAACAGCAGAGAGTTCAAGTACAACTCTGCCTCTTACTGGCTGTGGGCCTCAGCTACCTCTGGTCTGTCCAAGAAGAGCATGTTAAGACCGTCCCTACCTCCCTCCCAGAGCTGCTATGACAGTCAAAAGAGGTGGTGCCATGAAGCTCCTCGTTAGTATAACATGCTGTCTGCACGGGAAGGATGAACATTAACATTCCTCATGAGTGCGTGCAAAGAACGTGGGGGAGAGTTCCCTACACCTGCCCCCTGTCATCTCCAGCCACCCCTGGCAGCACCCTCAAAAGTTTGTTCTTTCCAGAAAAGTCCTGACAGGATACACACGAAGGCAACCACAGTGTTGCCTCTGGGAGGGAGAAGAGGGACTGAGATTGGAGCTGTTAATTTAAGCCTTATCTGTAATGTGTTAATTTTACTGGAACAGAAGTAGTACTTGCGTCATTGGGATTTTTAAAGCTGATGGACTTTCATACCTCTATGCCCTGGCACACCCTATCCCCTCTACTGGAATACCAAAAGCAACGAACATGCTGATGGAATGGCAAAAAGGTGCCAACCCAATGATTTAACAACAATACCCAAGTTTCTCATGCAAAGGAACTGAGAGAAACAGCATGACATCATTTCTCCATCAAGTCTGGCTTTCCAGCTCAGGAGGCCTGGTCTGTGGGCTGTGCTGGCCCACAGAATGATGTAAATCACAGGCACCCACAATCTCTTGGGAGGTAGATGGCTCTGGCACCTGCAGTGCCACCTTCAGCTTACACATTGACCTCACCCTTGCCAAAATGAGAAAACTGCTCAGAGCCAAATAAGGTCTGGAGTTTAGTTATTAGTATTGTACTAATGTTAGTTTCTTAGTTTTGACAAATGGATTGTGGTTATATGACATTAACAATAGGGGAAACTGGGGGTGAGAAGTATGTGAGAACTTTCTGTACTACCTTTGCAACTTTTCTGTAAATTTAAAATTGCTCCAAAATAAAAAGTATACGTAAAAAAAGAAAAAAAAAAAGCAGCCAGACTTCACTCATAATAAGAGAAAAGCCCAGTAAAACCACAGTGTATCCTTTTTGATCTGTCAGATTAGCAATGATTCAAGGGGTTGACCCTACACTGCGTGGGCAGATGGGGAAAACAGGTCTTCTCACTTCAGGGAGGAACCTCATTGGAGAGCAAGGGCTCTATCTTTCAAAATTCACAATGCACACACACTGATCCAGCCATTCCACTTCTGGGAGTTTATCCCGCAGGTATAGTCTCATAGAGACAAGGATGCTCACTGCAGCCTTGTTTTTTGTTTTTTTTTAAATTTACTTATTTTTATTTGGCTGCATCATGAGGCTTATGGGATCTTAGTTCCCCAACCAGGGATTGAACCTGTTCCCCCTGCAGTGGAAGTGCAAAGTCCTAACCACTGGACCGCCAGGGAATTCCCACTGCAGACTTTTTTGAAAAAGAAAAAGGTTGGAAGCAACCAACAAGAGCCTTGTTAAATAAGTTATGATACCCCCCCATATAATGGAATACTATGTAGCTGTTAAAAAGAATGAAGCAGCAGTCTATCCATGTGGAACAATTGCCAATAAATAGTTGTTATGGAAAAGAACAAAAATAGAACAATGGGAGGGGAGTTTTATGTATGTGTGTGTGTATGTGTATATATATATATATACACGTACACATAAATATACACATATATATGTGTGCACATATATATATATACACACATAAATACACACATATACCTTACCCTCACCAAAGTATTGTATGTAAATCTCTAAAGAATACAGAAGAAACTGCTAAGAGTGGTTGCCTCCCAGGAGGGGAACTGGGTAGCAGGTAGAGGAGTCAGGAGGAGACTTACTTTTCACTGTATACATTTGATATTGTCTGAAATTTTTACCATTTGCATGTACTACCTATTAACATTTTTTTGAATAAAAAAATAAAGAGTGTTGGTCAGGTAAGTGGCAATGAGCACGGGCTGCCTGGACTTGACCAGGGCCATGGCTGTGCCCATGGGCCCCTCAGGACCCCATCTGTCTTAAAGGGTGCCCCGCACACCTCTGCATCACCCAGCCTGTCTAGCACGAGTCTCCGGGCAGCGAACTCAGCAGCTGGTGGCCAGATGCATGAATTCCTGTGCCCACCTGTGTGTCTAGACCCCTGCCCCACTCCTCAGCTCAGGGAAGGACTGAGGCCCTCCTGCATCAGACCCGCAGCTGCAGACAGTGTCTGAGCTGGAGGAGATGTGGGGTATCCCCATTCATCATTTTCAGATGGAGATTTGAAGCCTGGTGTGGGAAAAAAAAACTTGCTCACTGCAGAGAAGTAAGTTGGCCCAAATCAGAGCTCAGGTTTCAGGAAAAGCAACACTTGCCATTGGGAGCAGGAAAGAAACAGGAGCCATTTCTCTGGCTCTCAATTGCTTCATTGGCAAGATGGAAATAAGAATGTCTGTCTGCCCTTTGTATCCCAAAAGTGTGAACAGGGATCAAATAAGGTCACTGGTAGGAAAGCAGTCAGGAAACTTCTGAGCACCTTACATGGACAGAATCCCCCGCTGATGTGCTGGGTGGGCCCTGAAGAAGATCTAGGATGGGGACATTTACAAACCCCTGCTAGGTTACAAGTGTTGTGCTTAGATGCTGACACAGCTTTTTTAGAAAATTTATTTATTTTATTTATTTATTTTTATAAGTAAAAAATATATTTGTATTTTTTAAAAATATATAAAATTTGGCTGCGTTAGGTCTTCATTACTGCGCGTGGGCTTTCTCTAGTTGCGGCGAGTGGGAGCTACTCTTCATTGTGGTGCCAGGGCTTCTCACTGCAGTGGCTTCTCTTATTGCGGAGCACGGGCTCTAGGTGCGCGGGCTTTAGTAGTTGTGGCACGTGGGCTCAGTGGTTGTGGCTCGCGGGCTCCAGAGCGCAGGCTCAGTAGTTGTGGCGCACGGGCTTAGTTGTTCCACGGCATGTGGGATCTTCTCGGACCAGGGCTCGGACTTGTGTCCCCTGCATTGGCAGGTGGATTCTTAATCACTGCACCACCAGGCAAGCCCAGCACAGCTTTTATGTTGAGCTTTGCTCCAACTCAATCAGAGACGTACTGTCATTTTTACTCTTCCTTTGTGCAGATGCAGAAACTGAGGCACAGGGAAATGAAGTGAATTTCCCATGGTCACACAATTAATAGAACTGTAACCTAGATCATGCAGCCACAAATGCTGATGCTGGAGGCTGAGCTTTTCTCAGAGATGCTGCTAGTGGTAGTGCAAACAGGCTTTGTTCCCAAGGTGCATGGGCACCGTAGCACCAGTTACCGTGAAAGGCTATGGCCAACGGGCAGGGTCTCATGGCCGGTCAGCTACCTTCAGCACAACCGATTCTACCCCAGGAAGGCTGCAAAATGTGGACCACCCACTGACCCTCCTCTCCCAGCCGTCTCCTCTGCGCCCAGCCCTCAGTTCCCCCTACCCAGAGCCTCCTCTGTCTTAGCTTACTCTCCCCCGGTGCTCGCCCCATCTCAGCCAAATCCACGTATTCTTTTCCAGCTCAGACCCACCATCCCCACCTCAACCGCTTCACACCCCTGTCTCCCCATTTCCTGTGACATGAACAGGATCATCTTGCCTGGTGGCTCTCTGGTCTGTCTGCAGGACGACTGAATGAATATATCTCCCAGGGACATTACCTGACGTGGGTGCAGTCCGAGGGGGGAGCTGCGGCAGAGAGGGGGGCTCTGAGGTGCCCAGATCCTCCCCAGTCTGCTGGCTGGCTCCTAGCATCCCACAGGCATTAGCTCCAATTCATTTCCCATCCTTTCCTCTCTCTCATTTTAAATGGCTACGCCCAGCCTCCAGAACATGAGCCTGGAGTTTTACCACCCAAACTTTCTTTTGAAAAGCAGAACTTCGTGGTGAGATAAAGCTGATCTTAACTCGCTTAGTTCAACTCGACTGAAGACAATGCTGAGGATTTGTGGGTTGGTTTGACATTCACACAAGCACACAAGAGCCACATCTTTGCAAGCTATTTAATACCCAAAAAGAAGGCCTAGGGATCTCTGTGTCAGGATTCAGAGTAAAATAATACGGCAAGAGAATTTTCATATTAAAATCAGAAAAGATACATGAAAGACTTTGAGAAGAATAGACGAGAGTCCAAACAAGTGTGCCTATTAGCAATTGTTGTATTAACTTTATTTATTCGTTCACTCATTCTTTCATACCTCATCACTTTCCAGAAAAGATTTACGGCAGCTCACAATGGGACAAAAAAAAAAAAAAAAAAAAAAAAATACGAGGAGGCGGGGAAAGGCAGAAAGGAAAGCAAGAGGAGAGCATAGAATGGAACCAACGATAGTCAACTGGAGCCACCAGTGAGCACGTAAGACCTGCCCAGGTGGGCCCTGCACTGCACAGGGACCCTCACATAAACCATCACACAGTCCTCGGAGGCAAGCCCTCGTTACTCGCATTTTGTAGATGAAGGAAATGAGGCTTAGCAAGGCCAAGGAAGCTGCCTGAGACCACGCAGCTGACAGACGACAGAGTTGGGAATGAACCCAGGCAGTGTGGCTCCAGAGCCCACACGCTCAAACACCACACCATCCACACCATCAACACCAAGACTGGGGCCGGAGGCTTATGAGCTTGCTACAAGGAGGGACCACAGCCAGCCCTCCTTGCTGCCACCTGGAGAAGAGGAACCTGGTGTGTTACTTCACAGAGTCCGTGAGATGCAAACTGTCCATTGCTCACAGGTTCTCACTGCTTTCAGGCTAGGAAGGGGTTCTCCCCAGGCCCTCCCTAAAGAGCAGGCTGAGAAATTGTGAATTCCTCCAGACCCAGGGATGATGAACGCAGGTTGTTTCTTAGGGTGTCCCTCACGCAGGTTCAGGCATCACCCTCGACTCACTAAAAGTAACTCTAAGGGGATCACACAGGTAGTTCAGTTACTCAATTGAATGGCCCGATCTGGGAATCATTTTAGAATAAATGGAAGACTCATCGATTGTATGTTCTCCAAGTAATCATTCCTATATATTTTTTCTCTGAACCAAACTGATAATAATGAGAAGCTTTTGATTCTAACAAGTGGCAGGAGGGAAGCTCCTCTGTGCGCACAGTTCAAAGTTGACCCAGCTGGCAGCTGACACCCTCTTATGAACACTGAAGGGCCTGGTAGGAACCTGGGGCTGAAGTCTCAGAGGTACGCAGAGAAGCTACCTGCCGCAGGGACAGGAATCTCCTTAGAAAATTGTTTTGGATCCACTCCAACACAGAGATATCTCGATGATGGAGACCCCACAGTTCTCCTCCACTTAGCACTGTCACAAGGGTTATGTCCCAGAAGATATCTGGGGCAGGTGTAGCCACTCCCATCTCTGTCATTAAAAAATAAAGGAAATAAAACTCCCTTTGGACAACTAGCTTTGATCAATGCCACTTCTATTACCTTCTAGGATGAAATCGATTCCAAGATAACCAAAACAAGTAGCTTGTTAAAAGGGATTGCTATTTATAAATCTGTTCAAACATGGGAAACAGGTCCTAAAAACAGTAACTTTTATTTTAGAATACTTGGCCTACAGCCGTTCTTTCAGGCAGGTTGGATCAGCTGGTCCAATTGTTTGGGCAACTCTTGAAGACAGAAGAGCCTGTTTTCAAATCCCAGTACCACCACCCAACGGCCGCGTGACCTTGCGAAAGTTACTTTGTCATTTTGTTCCTCAGTTTCCTCATCTGTAAAATTAAGATAATAGAAGTTCCCGTCTCACAGGGCTGCTGAAGGGATTAAACGTGTTAACTGGATAACAGAAGGGGAAACCAGGTGTTGGTGATAGGTCACAGCCTCACCAGGCTCTTTGGGGTGAGAGTCCATTTTACGATATTAGGAAGTCACTGGTGAGCTATGAGGCATCCCCAGGAGACACTTGAGACAACTTATTACCAATAGGCAAGTCCCCAACAGAATCTGAAAGCCCCACAGCCCACTTTCTGTTTCTCAGCTCCTAACCTCCCAAACCACAAAGAATAAATGATGTCAGCCATGCCCAGAGCCAAAACAGGAGGGAAATGGTTACCTAAATGTCCCTTCCAAAGAGGATCAGAAGCCCAGAAAAAGACAGTAGCAAGAGAATCTATAGTGCTGTCCACAGGGCAGAGACGGCACAGGATTTCTCCAGATTTATTCCATGTGCTATAATTTAACAGCCAGATGCTGTTCATAAATGAATTCGTTGAGAACAATCTGTATAAATTAATACACCTATTCCTAAAAGAGTGTCCCACAGGGGAGCAATAATCCCCTTCCCAGCAGCTCCAGACACAGCCCTATCCACCCCCCCCCACCAATCCTCATACCACAACATCCGAAAGTGATGAGCGCTTAAGTTGAAAAGACAAAAATCACACTGTGTAACCAAACCTACTGCATGTGTCTTGCCAATCAAATGTAATGTAAAAATTTTAAACCTTGCTGTATATCAAGTAGCATCCCTTCAGTTTCCTTATATTTTAAATGAAAATAAACACCAAGCTAGAAGGGTTTGTTATGAGAATTAAATGAGATAATACGAAGTATTGAACCATATGCACTGTCCAGATATTATAGTATTATTTACATGCCATATTATATTGTACTCTGTGTGTGTGTGCACGCATGTGTGTGTGTGTGTGTGCGTGTGTGTTTTAAAACAGGCTTTTCAAAGTCATCAGATGTAGCCCTCATTTTCTAGCCACCTGAAACTACTGCCCCTTCCCCAGACTATACATGCACAGGACTCTGTGCTTTCACTCTTCCTCTTCTCCTTCCAGCACCCTCTTACTCAAACTCCTCCCCACCCGCTTCCTGTGCAGCCCCCTGACTATAGCTCTGTAGGGATAGGAGCCTTGTCTGTATCATTCAGGCATTCTCTGAGCATGTAAATAATAAGGATAAATAACACCTATTGAGTGTTCCTATGTGCCAAGAGCCATCCAAGACGTTGCACACATGAGCCTCCCGTTCTATCCTCACACCAACTCTGGCACACTAACATCCCCATCTTCCTCTTGTGGATGGGGAAACTGAGGCTCAGTGAGGTTGGGGAACGTGATCAAGATCACACAGCCAGTAGGTACAGGCCCCAGGTCCCAGAACCAGGCGAACTCCAGAGCCCTCACTCTGAACCACCTTGCCTGTGGCCAGCCTGGGTGACCAGTGCAGTGCTGCCTGAGTTCCCAGACAAGCTGAGCATGACAGGGAGGGGCAGGCGTCCCCGAGATCCCGATCACAGGCGCTGGCGGTCCCAGCTCCTCCTGCCAGAAGGGACATTCACAAGCTCAGAAGTACCAGAGTCTGGGTTGGAATACCCTGTTCTCCCTTCAAGACAGATCTAGGGGACTGGAGAATTCCTCTGTTGTACCAAAAGGAAAATATTAATTTGCTTGTTTGTAGGGGAAGATTCTTATAACACAACCCAGAATTAATAATTTATTACGGAGGTTTCTTAGCTCCTCAGGCAGAAGTTCTAAAAGTGATACAAATTGTTTTGATTACTTTAATAGTATTTTCCCCTCAAAGCTTAAACTCATTTGCTGTGTAATCTGTAGCCAGGCAAACAGTGAAAACAGGGAACGCCTGGGAAGGAGAAAGTTCCCAGCAACTCCTGCAAATGCTCTACCACTGCGTCTGGTCCGTCTCTCATCCCTCCCACCCGGCATCCCCGTCTCTCTGCCTCCTCTCAAACTCCCCTCCTGTCCATCCAGCCCTGGTCCCTTTCCCACCATGACCCTGTCTCTCTGCCCTGTGGAACCTCAGCTGTGACAAATGCTCCTTGATGAAAATGATAATAACAACAACAACAATAGAAGTAACATTGACCCAGTGTCTATTATGAGCTGGACCCTCTGCTAAGCCCTTTTGACATTCACCTCATTTAATGTGTACAACCAAAATGACACAAGAACTGTTATTATCCCATGATATGAGAAAACTGAGGTAAAAGCAGTGGTAAAGCCAAATAGGTTTAAAATAGTAACTTTGCACACAAAGGAAGAAAAGCTAATGTTTGTCTAAGTGATAGTGCCCAGCGTGCTCAAGTCCAGGAATAAAGAAATAATCACACAGACTCTAGAGGTAAACCTCCATCACTTATTACCAGAATCTCCCCAGGCTCAAAAAAAAAAAAAAAAAAAAAACGTAACTTAACAGGTTGTGAAGTCACGAGCAGCTGCTTCAGAAGCCTGTGCTCTTAACCACAACACTGTACCTCCCCCAGGGGTCCCGCAGATGTGGGTCCCTGACTTCCGCCCCAGTGGAAAGCACGCCTCCCTCCTCTTGCAGCGACTTCCTAGGAGAGGCAGAGGGGTCTGCACACTCACTGTTCCCCAGCGCCAATCCCAGGCCACTGCTCCCCGACACCATCCTGCCACACCATCTCCTCCTCAGAACCCCACCAGTGGGCCCAAGCCAGTCCCTCCACACTGTTAGTGGACTGCCTGCATCCCTCCTGACAGATGACCCCTTCCTGGGGCCCTCCCACCATCATCTTCACCTGCCCTTGACCTCACTGAGCACACCTCTTTGACTCCATTGGTCTTGATCTCCAACCCCCTGCCCAGCCCCATGGATGGCCACAGGTAAGACCTTATCCTGTCATCTGGAGGTCCACCTCCAAGTCCTCACCCGCTAAGCTCCTTCCAAGTACAGCCTCTCATCATCTTCCTTTCACACCCTCCTCCTGATGAGCCGGCTCTTGCCAGGAACCCGCAGAAATTACAACAGGTGGATAAAGTTATCTGCCCTTTTGGTGGACTGAAATGGTAATAACATCACCAATTCCCTTACCTCGACCCTGGAATGGCCATATCCTCTTAAAAAAGCACTGACACTGAGTTGTTCTATGTGATGGTCTTCAATAAATTCATTCTGTTGTGCTTAACAGCCAAGACATCAGGAAAAGGTCAATAAATCCATCTTTTCTCCAAAATAGAAGAGAGGAAAGACAACCCCATCTGTCACAGAATGCCAAAGCTCTGAACTGGAGAGGAAACTACTGGTCATCTCTTCCAAGCCCCTCTCCAATGCTTGAAGACTTTCTTCAGCCTTCCTTCCAAGAGGCCACACTGCCCAGGCCAGGCACTCCCAGTGACAGGAAACCCACAACCAATCCACATGTGTGCAGTTCTGCCTGTTTGAAAAGTTTCCTTCGACTGGGTTGAAAGCTGCCCGTCTCTAATTTCCTCTAGGTCCTAGGTCTGCCCCCTGGAGCCACAAATAAGTCTTCTCCTCCATGGGAACCCCTCTGAGATAAGATTACACTCTTGTATATCCAGTGAGTTTTCCCTTCTCCAGGCAAGTTCCACTTCCTCCACAAGTACCTCACAAGACAGGTTTAAGGGATGGGGAAGCAGGGTGGTGTAAGTGGGGGCAGGATAAATAGTGGTTCAAAGCACAGGCCCTGGACTCTGACTGCCTGGCTTCAGGATCTGGCTCCAAATGTTTCTACCTATGGGTCTTGGGACAAGTTGTCCTCTCTCCACTCAGTTTTCTTACCTGTAAAATGGGAATAATTCCACACCACCCACTTCATAAAGCATAGAGTAAGGAGCTACATAAAGATTTCAGCACAGTTTCCTGGCACATACTAAGTGCTTAGTAAATGTTAGAGGTGTAGTCACTTCCCCAACCTGGTCACCTCCTCTGGTCATCTTCCAATTAGTCAACATCGTTCTTAAGGGGAGGCACTCACCTGGAATCCCACATCACAGGTGTGGCCTGACCAACACAGAAGAGTTCACATTCACTGGCAGCTATGTCTAAGTTCACAGACAGCTAAAACCCCTAGATTTTTCTCACCAGTGCTTCTGTTAATCTTCATGTCCACTTGCCATGGTTTTCTGAAATTTTACTTTTATAACTAGGAGGTTATTATTTATGAAACCACTGAACCATTCCTACGCCGAGGTCTACTCACTCTTACTATAGCTAGAACTATTCACCCATAGCCATACATACAAGTCTAGAAACTCTTCTATCATTAGTTAACGCTGGCTCCCTGAGACACAGATTAGGCAAGAAGTAGGAAGAGGGTCTTTCACCTCTACTTAGCATGATTCTGTATTGTTCAAATTTTTTTGCAACTCATATGTGTTACTTCTGCTTTACCAAATTGGAATTTAATCTTCTGCTCTTTTTCTAACTTCTTGAGTTGAATGCTAACTCATTACTCTTTTATCCTCTTTTTTAAATTAATGCATTTAAAGCTATGCATTTCCCTCTAAGTACCACTTTAGCTTTATTGCACAAGTTTTTATAGGTAGTGCTGTTTTTTGGTTTTGGTTGTTCAGTTCTAATATTTTGTAATTTCAATTAGGATTTCTTTTTTGACCTACGGATTTTTTCAGAAAATTAATTTTGTTTTTTAACTTTCAAACATAGAGAAGATTGGAAGCCGTAATTTGCTTTAGACTATTAATTCGTAATTTTAATGCACTGCGATCAAGAACATGGTCTATCATGTGGATTTGGTGTATTGCTGAGATTCGCTTTCACAACCAACACACAGTCCATCTCTGTAAGTGTTCTTCCATGTGTTTGAAAAGCACCTGTACTCTCGAATTGTTGGCTTTCGTTTGTCTATTTGATCAAGCTTGTTAATTTTGTTGTGCAAAACTTACAAATGTCCTTGCCAATTTTTTGTCAGCTTGATATATCCATTAATAAGAGGGGTATGTTAAAGTCTCCAAAAAATATTATGGGATTTTTTTCCCTTTGTTCATTGACAATTTTTGCTTTAAATATTTTGAGATTCTGTTGCTTAGTATATACAGGTTCAAGATTGCTATATCATTTTCTTCTTATCATTGAGTAATTATCCTTTTTGTCTTTGAGGATACATTGGGCCTTAATTTCATCTGAGAGTGATATTACTCTATCATATTTTATTTAGTTTTCCTATCTCCTTACTCGCAACCTTTCAGTACCATTTTGTTTTAGGTCAATTCCTATAAACAGCATATTTCTGAGTTTTGGTTATTTTTTATAACCTCTGTATTATCTAACAAATTCAGTCTTATATTTATTGGGACTACTCAAATATTTTTATTTCTACCATCTACTATCTAATTTTGTATTTTTAACTGACCATGCTTTTTCTTTGCTTCTTTCTTCCTCTCCCCTGTCTTCTCTTGGGCTTACTGAGTACTCTATATATCTCTTTGCCTCTTATGGTTCCGAAGTTATACATTCCACTACTATGCCTTTAATGATGACCCTTAATTTGCTCACCTGCATCCCTGACATACCCAAATTCACAGTTGATCAATATATCTATCCTCCCCCTGAGTAATACAAGGATCTTAGAATTTTTAACTCAGAGCAGCCTACCCCCAATCTTATATATTATTATTGTCTTTTTTTAGTTTGTTTTTAAATCCCCCAAACTAGTCATTATGTTTATAATCAACAGTTATTTAAATTATCCTTTGTTTATCAGTTATTTGGTTACCATTGCTTCTTAAATTCCATTCTTTCCTTCTGTATTTCATATCCTTCTCATAGGCAACATACAGTTGGATCTTGTGGTTTGTTTTTTTTAATGCACTCTTTTAATGGGTACACTTAGACCATTAACATTGAAAGCAATTATTAATATAGTTGGATTAATATCTAGTATGTTTGTAAATGTTTTCTATTTATTGAACTTGTTCTTTATTTCTTTTTTCCCTGTTTTTTTTTCTTTCTCTGGATTTAATTAAATATGCCATATGATTCCATTTTATCTACTTAGCACTACTGAACCATACACTTAAATATGGTTAAGAGGGTAATTTTTACATTATGTGTTTTTTATCACAATTTTAAAAAGATTTTTAAGTCAAAAAAAATAGTTTTAGTGGTTGCCCTAGAGTTTTCAGTGTACATTTATAATTAATCTAAATTCACCTTCAAATAACATTGTACTTCTTAAATTGTAGGACAGTTACCTTCTAACAGAGTATTCCCAATTCCCCCTTCCTGTCCCTTGTGACATTACTGTCATTCATTTCACTTATCCATATGTAATAACCATATGGATACATTGTTACATTTTTACTTTAAACAGTTTCCTTTTAGATCAATTAAAAATAAGAAAAATCAAAGAATTTTTATCTTCATTTATTCCTTCTCTGACTCCCCTCCTTTTTATTTTTTGTAGATCTGAATTTCTGACCTATATCATTTTCCTTCTCCCTAAAAAAAATTTTTTTTAACATTTCTTGCAAGATAGGTCTGCTAGTCATGAATTCACTCCATTTCTGTTTGACAGAAAGTCTTCATTTTTCCTTCATTTTGGGGGTACAATTTTCCAAGATATCGAGTTCTAGGTTGGTGGGGTTTTCCTTTCAGTGCTTTAAATATTTCACTCCACTCTCTTCCTGTTTACATGGTTTCTGACATGATATCCACTGTGACTCTTATCCTTGTTCTTCTTTACGTAAGGTGTTTTTCCCCCTCCAGCTTCTTTCAAGGTTTTTCTCTGTCTTAGGTTTTCTGATGTTTGAAAACAATATGTGTAGGTTTAAATATTTTGATATTTACACCTACTGCTTGGCATTTTCTGAATTTCCCACATCTGTGGTTTGATTATCTGACTGAATTTTGGAAAGTTCTTGGCCATTACTGCTTGAAATATTTCTTCTTCATTCTCTTTTCTCCCTCTGATATTCCAATTATGCACATGTTACTCCTCTCAAAATTATCCCATAATTCTTGGATTGTGTTCTGTTCTGGTTTTTGGTTTGTGCCTTTGCTTTTTCTTTTTCTTTTTTTATTTTTATTGGGGTATAGTTGTTTTACAATGTTGTGTTAGTTTCTACTGTACAGTGAAGTGAATCAGCCATATGTATACATATATCTCCTCTTGTTTGGATTTCCTTCCCATTTAGGTCACCACAGAGCACTACATAGATTCCCTGTGCTATACAGCAGGTTCTAATTAGTCATCTATTTTATACATATTAGTGTATATGTGTCAATCCCAATCTCCTGACTCATCCCACCCCTGCCTTTGCTTTTTCACTCTTTTTTTTTTCTTTTGTATTTCATTTTGGGAAGTTTCTTTTGAAATGTCTTCAAGTTTACTGACTTCTTACTTGACTGTGTCCAATCTATGGATGAACCCATCAAAGGGCTTCTTTATTTTTGTCACTGTATTTTTTTAAATTTCTAGCATCTTTTTAATTCTTTCTTAGCGTTTCCATCTCTCTGTTTACAGTGTCAATCTGTTCTTCCATGCTGTCTACTTTTTCCAGTAGAGCCCTAAACATATCAATCATAGTTATTTTAAATTCCCTGTCTAATAATTCTCAAATCTCTGTCATAGCTGAGTCCGGTTCTGATGCTTACTTTGTCTCTTCAGACTGTGTTTTTTTCTTGCCTAACTTTTTTTGAAAGCTGGACACCATGTACAGACAGGGTACAGAAACTGAGGTAAATAGGCCTTTAGTATGAGGTTTTATGTTAATCTGGCAGATCTTAGCTGTAACTCTCTGTATTCTCCTGTCTTTCCAGATTTTGCTGTAGCTGTTTGCCCTGCAACCTTAATTCTCTGATGGGTCGAGAATAGTTGTTGTTCAGTTTGCTCAGCTTTATTTCTTGTTGCAAATATGGGAATGATGACTCCCAAGTTCCTTATACATCAGAGCCAAAACTGGAAGTCTCTCATATCCTTCTTACTGAAGTACATTGTTTAGCAGCTCAGCAAGAGTGTGTAAGTGGTAAACTCTCCTTTGTCTTAAAATGTTTTTATTTTCCTTTGTTATTAAGTGATCATTTATCTGAGGATATATCAATTGTTATTATCTCTTAACATTTGAAGACATTTTCTATTGTCTTCTGACTTCTATTGATGCTTTAAAAAGTATCCTGTCAATCTAAAAGTTATACTTTCTCTCTGGTTGCTTTTAATTTTCTCTTTGTCTTTGATGTTCTTCAATTTTACTATAGCTTTGCCTAGATGTGCATTTATTGTTATTCAACTTGTGTGGGATTTAGTATGCTTCCTCAATCTAATGACGTGTCTTGCAACAGTTCTATAAGTTCCTTAACTGTTATTTTTTCGAATGTTGCCTCATCTCTGTTTTTTCTATTTACTTTTCCAGAGCAACTATTAGATGTATATTGGACCTTCTCATGAAATAGTGTTTTATCTCTTACCCTCTCTTTCATATTTCCCAACTCTTTAGATTTCTATACTGCATTCCTGACAAATTCCTCAGTTCTGTCTCCCAAATCACTAATTTTCTATTCAGCTGTGTCTTACCCTGTTATTTAACCCATCAATTGAATTTTTAACTTTGATGACAAAATTTTTTATTTTTAGAGAATTTATTTGGTTCTTTTCCTAATCTGCTTATTCTTTTTTCATGTTGTTTTGTTCTTTTTTAATGTTTCTAGTCCTTTTTTCATCTCTTTAGTCATTTTATTGTCTCTTTCAGATTGCCTGGTATTTTAGGTTCTTGGAGTACTAATTTTCCTGGTTATGTCTCCTGACTTGCCCTTCTGTGGTTTGCAATTTTTTAATTGTGAGCTCATCTTCAGTAATTAACATTAACTCTGTAGGCACATCATACGTAATGGACTGTGAAAGTATCCAGATGAGAACTTTTCATGTGCTTCTGCTCGGCATCTCAAGAATTTCACTGACATGAGCCCAGTTTTTATATTAATTTCTCTTCTTGGGTTTCTTGCGAGTAATATAAAGTGAGATGCAACACCTGTATGTGCCATAGTTGGATTTCAACTTGTCATAGGAAACTTTGGTTCTCCCCTGAGTCTCATACAGAATCAAGTTTCCTTGCTGCTTCCCTCAGCCTACTGTTCATTTCATGGAAAGTATGGTCCTTCCAGGTTTCAAGTTTTTAGCAAGAGTTTCAGTTTCAACTCCCATATTACATAGGTCTAAGAGTGTATCTTCTGTCTTAACACCAGCATCAAAACTCCAGCCCCTGTTCACTAGGAACAATATCCTGGGCCGCTGGGACATTAGCTCATGCATGTAGAATTCTGGCTCTGAGTTCCTTCTAAATTTCCAGCGCCAGAGGATTTCGCTCTCTTTATTTAAACCTCAAAGACATATATATATATATGTATTTAGGTATTTAGATATATATTTTTTTCATTGTTATACTTGATCCAGTATTTCTATTGTTTAAGATGGGATAGGTCAGACCTTGTTATCAGAATGAAAAACTCTATGGAGGTTTTTTTGGTTTTTGTAATTTACAAAATAATGTTTGCTCTTTTTTTTTTTTTTTTTTTTGCTGTACACGGGCCTCTCACTGTTGTGGCCTCTCCCTTTGCGGAGCACAGGCTCCAGATGCACAGGCTCAGCGGCCATGGCTCACGGGCCCAGTCGCTCCGCGGCATGTGGGATCTTCCTGGACTGGGGCACAAACCCGTGTCCCCTAGCATCGGCAGGCGGACTCTCAACCACTGCACCACCAGGGAAGCCCAATGTTTGCATTTTTTTAAAGAGCTTTGTGAATAGCCAAATTCCTTAAGCCAAACTTGTGGTGCACTCTCAAGACAAATAAGCTGTAGGACTGGAATTACCTATTCTGCTAGCGTTTTTGTCTTTCTTTATTGCAAGTATTGGTTAGCATTGTTTAGGGGGAAATATCTCTACCCAAAAATCAGTTTTCACATAGTACCTTTGGCTACATCTATTGCTGTTACTTAATGCCACACAGCACAGTACAGGTGGTCAATGTCACTGACATGGCACATCTGTAAAAGTTTCTTGGATGAATGAATGAATAAATGAATGAAAGAACAACCCAGCAAGGTGCCGGCAGCTCTTTGACAATTCACTTGTAATCTTTAAACCCCACATATACAGAATTTGCCTGTCATCTAAAAGAGTGGAACAGACAGGAAAAAAAAATGTAAACAAGTCAAAATAAAAATAAGAGATGAGGGAACATACATATATGTATAACTGATTCACTTTGTTACAAAGCAGAAACTAACACACCATTGTAAAGCAATTATACCCCATAAAGATGTTAAAAAAAAACACTTTAATGAAAACCATAAAAAAAAAATAAGAGATGAATTCCCAATTTGTTTTAGCTCTCACAGAATGTTAGAGCTAGAATGCGTCTCAAGGATGACACAGGCTAATCCCCCACCCCAAATGCAGAAACCATGACCCAGAGAGAAGTGACTAGCCCAAGAGCCATTATGAAAGCCCAGCGGTCCATCCCATGCTTTTACACTATGGCAACTTCCTCAGTGTTCCCTCAAACATTCCCCAGTCTTGCAAAACAGGCATGATTTTTCTTGGGCAGAAAATTGGGCCTCTTCGGGCAAGATCCTCAGAGCAAAGCTGAGATCCCACATAGTCCATGTAATTTTCACCCTTGGGTCACTTTGAGATGATGACAGTAGAAGGATAAGGGACAGTATGGCTGGTATAGAGGCACCCAGTACCTCTAGAGATCTAGGAAGCAAGAATTCCAGCATAAGACTTGTCATTATCTCATTTCAAAGGCAAGATGATATCCAAGTTAAATCTCGCTTAAGCATCTCAGTGTTCAGGATTCTAGCCCCTCTCATCCTGGGAAGAACTGGGTAGAGAATTCTTGCCCTTCTCCTGCCACTACCACTCTCTCCACCCTCCTCTAGCTCCTCTCATGGGCGCTGCCATGGACTGGAGAGAAGGTCAGCCCCAGACAGGGCAGGCAACGATTTCCAGGGATGCAGTGACATTGTCTGCACCTTGGCAATAGCCTACCAACACTCCAAGTCTCCTCACAGCAGCCAGAATAATCTTCTAATCCATATTGGATTAGATCCTGCTAGTCCCTGGATTAAAATCTTGCAGAGGCTTCTCCTTACTTTCACGATAAAACCCAAGCCCCTGGCCCTGGTCCGCAAGTCCCCTCACAGCCGTCCCCCACCACCTCCCTGACTGTACCACATACCACATACCATGCTTACCCACGGGACATCTTTTGGTTACTTTCCAGCCTCAGGTCTTCATTCAGGCTGTTCCTTCTGCCTGGGACACTGTTCCCACCACCCTTCCCTATCTTGAGCTCAAAGGCGCCATCCTCAGATAGACATTCCTGACCTCCCATCTAAATGAGGTCCCACTCTTTACTCTCAGCACACCCTGCTCTGTCTCTTCACAGCACCCATCATGTTCTGTAATTACTGGTAATGATAAACTGTACCAATGCAGGGACATGGGTTCGAGCCCTGGTCCAGGAAGATCCCCCATGCCGCGGAGCAACTAAGCCCGTGCACCACAACTACTGAGCCTGTGCTCTAGAGCCCGCGAGCCACAACTACTGAGCCCACGTACCACAACTACTGAAGCCCATGTGCCTAGAGCCCGTGCTCCGCAACAAGAGAAGCCACTGCAATGAGAAGCCCACGCACTGCAAGGAAGAGTAGCCCCCGCTCACCGCAACTGGAGAAAGCCTGCACGCAGCAACGAGGACCCAATGCAGCCAATAAATAAGTTTATTAAAAAAAAGAATCTGTCTCCATTGCTATTGGGTAAATTCTAGGAACCACATCTTTGTTGCTGCTGTGTCCTCAGCACTTAGCGCAGTACTTGGCACAGAGCAGGTACTCCATAAATATTTGCTGAATGAAATCAGTCACTCAGATGTCTACACCTGCAGGGGTCAGGGAGCTGACTCCAGAGAACTGTCTACACCCACAAAAGGCAGGAAGCAGGGAATGTGGCAGTCTTACTAGGTACATCATTTGGGGCATGTTACTTTAATCTGTCTCTGCCTCAGTTTCCTCATCTGCCACATGAAGATTATACTGCATACACTCTACCTCTTAGGGTCGCTGGGAGCAAGAAGGCTATGTGAAAGTTTATCGCGGGGGGGGGGGTTTGTTTTTTTTTTCGCCGTACGCGGGCCTCTCACTATTGTGGCCTCTCCCTTTGCGGAGCACAGGCTACGGACGCACAGGCTCAGCAGCCATGGCTCACGGGCCCAGCCGCTCCACGGCATGTGGGATCTTCCCGGACCGGGGCACGAACCCGTGTCCCCTGCATCAGCAGGCGGACTCTCAACCACTGCGCCACCAGGGAAGCCCTCGGGGTTTTTAAATTAGTAATTCCTCTACCTTCAATTATGCCTCACACTCTGCCAGCCCCCCTGCAGGCAGTGGCACCTGCTGGCAGGACACTGTTTAATCCTCCGCTCCACTCCCTACTCCCGGGACGTCTGGCCGTGAACTCCTGGGCAGAGGATGCTGGTACTGTGTGTGGGCCCTGAGGCTGGCACCAGCCACTGGTATCCAGACTTCTGGCCCTGGTGTCTTCACCAGAAACCCCAGCCCTGCTCTGTGCACTGGAGGAGCTGGACTCATCATTGGCCTCCCAAGACCTTGCAGCCTCCAGCCCTTCACTGCTCAGAGCCATGACCCCCGTGACCCAGGCCTCTCTGCCTACCCTAGTGAGGATCCCTGAGGGGAAGCCGCCCTTCAGTGTCCTTGCCATGCTGCAGCATGAAAGGTCTTCTCCTTTTGTTGCCTCTCCTACTGTTTCCCCTCTTCCCAGTGGACCTTCTCACTCTTCTTACCTTAGAATCATTCTTTCAGGTTGGAAGGACCTTGACTTTTAGCTAATCAAGCCCTCCATGGATTCTTTTTTTTTTAATTGGGGTATATAGTTGATTTACAATGTTGCTTTAGTTTCATGTGTACAGCACAGTGATTCAGTTATACATACACTTATATCCACTCTTTTTTTAGATTCTTTCCCATATAGGTCATTACATAGTATTGAGTAGAGTTCCCTGTGCTATACAGTAGGTCCTTATTAGTTATCTATTTTATATATAGTAGTGTGTATATATCCATCCCAATCTCCCATCTCTGTGGATTCTTAAACTTTTAATACAGCATATATGAAAAAGGATAGATTCTCCTTATATTCCTCCAGTGACGGGAAGCTCACTACTTCCCAAGGAAGCCCACTCCACTGTGAGAAAGCTTGGGCTATTAGAAAGTTCTCTTAGCTTGTTTCCTTCCCTGCTCACACCCCCAAGTCTTCCCTTCTTCATACCAAACAGCCCTAATTTCTCCAGTCATCCCTCCAAGATTTTTTTTTTTTTTTTGTGGTACGCGGGCCTCTCACTGTTGTGGCCTCTCCTGTTGTGGAGCACAGGCTCCGGACGCACAGGCTCAGCGGCCATGGCTCACGGGCCCAGCCATTCCGCGGCACGTGGGATCCTCCCGGACTGGGGCACGAACCCGTGTCCCCTACATCGGCAGGCGGACTCTCAACCACTGAGCCACCAGGGAAGCCCCTAGGTAAGATTTTTAATCACCTCTTCTGAGCAAACTCTATTTTGTCTGCAGTGGAGGAGCCTGGCCCTGAGCACAGCCCTACGAGGGGAAGGGCAGGGAGAGAGGAGCACAGCTAGCACAGAGTAGAAGGGGACAGTCACTGCCCCGACTTTGGTTCATACCTCCAGAGACCACCTTGGTTTGCGGGCAGACCCAGCACTTCCTAATTCATGCACAGCTCGCAGGGTGAGCCGACTGGACCCTCAGGGTGTATCTGTAGGACACTGCCCACCCAGAAGAATCAGTGGACAGCCTGATTGTGCTACAACTGGGGGTAACCCAGTGGCTACCAGCCTGGACTCTGGACCTGGCTTCCGACTTGGCTCCACACTCACTGTGCCCTGTGGCTGAGTCATTGCACTGATCTCACCAAGCCTCAGCTGTCCTGTCTGCACAGCGGGGATAATAGGAGCTCTGTGACTTTGGAATGAGATGGGGCTAGAAGTGTTCTCCTCAGAACAGAGCCAGGCCCATGGTAAGAAATGAATACACAGTCGCTACAACAATTACTACAGTAATGATTAGAACACAGTGCGTTTATGAACTCAGACAAGAGGTAAGTCAGTGCAGGCTAAGTGGGTCAATGAGGGCCTCCCAGGGCAGGCAGGACTCCTGCTGGGGCTGGACTGCATAGATTTAGAAACAGACTGAAAGAATGTTCCATTTGGAGAAACTGTGAGCAGGAGTTTGGAGTGAGAACAACAACATCAAGAAAGTAATAATAACCGCAGTCCCTGCCACCCTGCATGCTCAGAGCCATCCCTGGGGTTCCCGTGCCCACGCATACACACAGGCACGCACGCACACACATGCACACGCCAGCCCATCGTCTGTGGCCCCCTCGGACAGGAGGAGCCCAGCCCATGTGGAGTAGTGAGGGGTTAGGCCCGGCTTCAGACAGAGCATCTTGTAGGCAAGCAGAGGGCTGTGGGAGTGGTGAAGGGTCATGCGGGAGATGAAGAGCTGGGATTGAGGTTTTGAGCAGTGGGAAACCACGAGGGGCTAGTATGTGAGGATGAGCTTCAGGAAGAGAAAGCCAACAGTGCAGCAGGGACAGGACAAGAGGCAGGAGCCCCACTGAAGGTTGCTTCCAGGAGAGCAGACTAGTCCAGGCTACAGACTCGGGGCCCTTCAGGGCAACTGCCCCCAAAGCAAAGCCAAACCTCCTCACCTCCACATTCCAGCCCTCTGGGGTTTAGGGTCCTCCTGCTTCTCCAGCCCCTCTGTCTCTGACTTTCTTGCACTCAGCCCATATTCCAACCACCTAGACCAGCCTGCAGTTCCCTGCTGTACTTGCACTCCTCCACGCCTTCATCCGTGCCGCTCCTTCTGCCTAGAATGCCCTCTCCAACCAACTCTACCTTCTCCACAGAGCTGGATTCTGCCCATCCCTCAAGGCACAGCACGAATGACACCTCCTCCAGGAAGCCTTCCCCCATTCTTAGCCTGGCACACCTGTCTCCTCGCTCCCTTCTCTCCCTACCCTCTCTCCTGGAGCTCCCTGAAGAAGGAAAGCATGTCTACCACCTCATCTTTTTCCCCACAGTCCCCAGCCCTTTTTCTGACTCAGGGAGGGTTCAAGCCATCTCTGATGACCAAGCTCAATCATGCTCAGAAACACAAACCAGCCCCTTCCCAGGAGGAGGACACCCACAAGAGTAGGCAATGCTCAGCCCCAGGCCCACCAGCCTGGAGAAATGCCACCGTTCAGAGGGCAAAGCAGCTTATGAGAGCAGGAGGCATTTCTGGTGACTTCTCTGTTAGACAAGGGACAGGACTTCTCCCAGTTTAACCTTCCATGACCTTTGAACTTCCTGGGAGGTCAGCAGCACGTCCCCCTTCCCCAGCTGTCTTTCTGTCTCTGGCCCGATGGGAGGGAGGGCCCTGGGCCTGTTCCATTTTGCGTCCGTATTGATCTGTTGGCAGCAATGGGCTGGATAATTAGCCAGGAATTAGGGTTTCTATTACAGCCAGGAGGCTGCTCCAGCTGATTTATCACCTGAATAATTTACTGTGATTGAAAGGAAATTAAAATGAACTCCATTTGA
Source organism: Stenella coeruleoalba (assembly GCF_951394435.1). Lineage (NCBI taxonomy): Eukaryota > Metazoa > Chordata > Mammalia > Artiodactyla > Delphinidae > Stenella > Stenella coeruleoalba. Next base: position 87,262,126 of record NC_137153.1, read on the forward strand.
CAACTGTGAGCTTTTATGGGCTTTAGTGAAGGCTCAAAAGCCAGATTAATAGCCTAGTGTTGGTTAATAGTCTGCCGAGAGTAAATACGGCAGGCTGTGCTTGGTGGCGGCCTTCCTGGTGGCCAGAGGAGGGACCAGCTCCTGCCAGGAGCTCAGCACCCACCACAGCGTCAATGCGACTTTTACTGAAACAGATGCCACTGTTCGAAACACACGCACACATACCACCCACCGTTGTTTCCTTTTTTTTTTTTTTTCTCTTCTCCTCCAAGGTGATTTTTACTCACTCCACATGTAGGGAAAACAGAATTGCTTTTTCAATAACCATTTTGAAAAGGAAGTGTTTCATTGCCCCAGGAGTGTGTATATATTAACTCCTTCCACCCAGGGACAAGGGTTTACTAAGTTCCCACATAAAAGGGAGAAGCCTGGAACTTCCCTGGTGGCGCAGTGGTTAAGAATCCGCCTGCCAATGCAGGGGACACAGGTTCAAGCCCTGGTCCGGGAAGATCCCACATGCCGCAGAGCAACTAAGCCCATGCGCCACAACTACTGAGCCTGCGCTCTAGAGCCTGCGAGCCACAACTACTGAGCCTGCGTGTCACAACTACTGAAGCCCATGAGCCTAGAGCCCGTGCTCCGCAACAAGAGAAGCCACCGCAGTAAGAAGCCCGCACACAGCAACGAAGAGTAGCCCCCACTCGCCACAACTAGAAAAAGCCTGAGCACAGCAATGAAGACCCAACGTAGCCAATAAATAAATAAATTTATTTAAAAAAGGGAGAAGCCTGGGCCCACCCACCCAGGGCAGATCTCGGCAGGAAAAGCAGCCAGGTGAGGGTGGGCTCTGAGCTCGTGGAAGTGACAGGTGGGACTCCAGCCTGGCCCTGAAGAGGAATGTTCTTCCCTTAGGCAGTTAGGGGTGGGTGATTAAGGAGGACTTGACCACCCAAGCCTATGGCAAGAATCTGAGGGTTCTACAATGACCAGCGGACTCTAGCTGCAAAAGGCCAGTTCTGAAAGCCAGCCAGTCAGAAAACTGGCCCCTAGAATTGTTTGGGGACATGGAGGCCCATGTAACCATCTTGCACAAGATGGACAAAAGATCTTGAGGTCAGATTCCAGCTCTGCATCCTCGACGAGTCCCCTTTGGGCCTGAAAATGGGGTGAACAGTCTGGGAAAAAATGTCCCAATCTGTAAAATGGAGCTCACAAATCTTGCTTAACCTGTGTAGCAGGCATTTACATGGAGAGTCCGATGAGAGGATGGATGTGAAAGACCTTAGAAAACTGTACAGGATCACTGCCGCTATTGTTAGGCTATTGCTGTGCTGCTGTTATCACCACCACAATTACTACTGTCCCAGATAGGAGGTCCAGAGAAAAAGTGACTTGCCCCGCCGGGCAGAAGCCGGTCTCAAGTCAAACTCCCCCACCTCCAAGGCCGGCACACGATCTTTCTTCCCCACAAACTGCCACTAGACCTTGGAGACCAGATGTTCACAAATGGAAGAGAGGTCAGTATCAGCAGACAGAGCTCTGGGCCCCTTCCTGGCACCGCCGCCATGCACTCTGGGCTCACAAGGCAAGGCCGCCAGCGGGCACGAGGGGCTCAAGGAACCCGTACCCTTGACGCATCCCTTACCAGCCTGTGGCCCCTTGCTCGGCCGACATTCGTCCAAAGTGACTGGGAGTGGGGAGCAAGGGTATGTCATTCATAGTCCAGTGCCTGCGTGTGTGCCCGGCAGCCCCGTGGCCTCACCTCCCATCTCTCCTCATTACACCCCATTACGGGGAGGTGAAGCTGATTAACCAGAAAGCACTGAGTCAGTCATTATCCTATCGGCAGGCCCTGCCTCAGAACCCACACGATCAGACAGGCCCTCGGCGTGTCCGCGTCATTCTGAAGGACACTGCATGGCCACACTGCTAGAAACAGAGTTTGTGATTCAGGTCTCCTCCCCTGAGGCCCATCTCTACATGGGCCTAATGACCTGTCCCCTAATGTCGCCTCCTGCATGACTTCTCCCTGTGCTCCCAGCAGAGGCAACATCTCCATTCATCAGGGTCCATAGAACCTTCTCCCCCACCTTGCAGCTTCTGAATCCATGTCACACTGCACCTGTGTGGCTGGAGGCTGAGCTGATGCCTGATTCATCCTGCCCTCCCTGCCCTGGGTGCCGGCACCGTGCCAGGCTCACAGCCAGCATGTAAGAAATACGCGGGATAAATGAGCATCTGAGCATCTGAGCAAGTGAGTGAATGGATACCTGGATGGACTCCTGTCACATACGAAGCCCTATAGTCTGCCCAGGCTTCCAGGGCCTTCCACGCTGTATGAACTATGATTAGACTCTGAGTTTCCATGAGAATCACATGAAACACACGGAAACCCAATCCCTAACACCTGATGTCTGAATTAAGTACATAAGGGCTTAATAGAAATGCCAGAGGTTTTGTGCAGAGGTATGGCCCTCGCTTGCTGGGTGACCTGAGACGAACCCTATCCTTTCTCTGGACCTCTAGAAAATGAGGGGTTTGATAGCTTGCTTCTTTAGTCCCTGCTGGCTCTAAAATTCTGTAATATTGTCAAAGGTTTGCAGGTAACTTTTCTCCCAGATTCTGGAGGGAAATGTAGGCCTCATCCAAGGAAGGTTCCGGGTTGAGTTTCTTTTCTTTCTCCTCCTGGGTCAGATGGAATGTGGCTTCGGCCATCTCTCCGAAGGGCTCTGAGTGGGAGAGGCTGCCTGTGATGGAAACAGACTCCCTGAAGCCCAGGAACTAGAGCGTGTGAGATCAGCTCTTACCAGCACATATGACTATGTCATTCCCAGAGGAGGCGTCACTCAACTTGCAGGAGAAAGACTGAAATCCTGAGCACAGTCTACGAGACCAGGCCCAGCTCCCCAAAATCTCCTCCCACCCTCCCCAGCCCATTCCCTGAAGCCCAGCAGCACTTTCTTTCCATTCCTCACTCCTGCCACACTCCCCCTGACCTCAGGATCTTTGCACTCGCTATTCCCTCTGCCAGGCACGTTCTCCCCACCGCATCCCTTCGGGGCTCAGCATAAGCCATTGTGGCCTCCAGGCTAGCTCAGCATCTGCTTTATACCTTTAGAGCACCTCAGACATCCCCTCCTCAGCACCTAGTACATCTGTAATCCGTGACCCTTTGAGTAATCCTTCTTTATTGTGATTCTTCTACACGTCTGTAGGCTCCCTGAGGGCAGGTCCAAGCCTGTCTTGTTCACTCATGTACCTAGTGACTGGCTCCGTGCCTTGCACATAATAAACACTCATCAGTGTTTGTTAAGTGAATACATGACTTGCTGGGTGGGCTTAGACAAGTCTCTTTACCTCTCTGGGCCTCAGTTTCCCCATCTGAAAACAAAGTAGCTAGATGGTCTGTGAGAGCCCTCATAGGAACTGCACAGAGACAGCCAGACTATCATAGGATGGTGGTCCCTGAGGCCTTGCTCACTCCTCCCCGTCCAAGGTCCCCTCCAGTACCTATTCTCTCCACAGGAGCCTGTGCTGCAGCCTATGCTGTTTTGAGTGGCTCTTTGGGAAAACTTCAGAAGCATCATCTAATTAGCCTGTAGAGGAAGCTCAGCAGGCCAGTCCTCCCCACCAGGACCAGCCAGCAAGTGCTGGGGAAAGTTACTACTCACAGGCCTCTGTGACCCACCCACCAGGTGGGAGCTCTCGGCAGGCAGGAGCCAAGTCTGAGCCGCCCGTGCCTGCGAGGTATACAGCCCAAAGCCTGTCACAGACGGGGCACCAGGAAACAGTCTCCTGAATCGAATCTGGTACTGGGGGGACCTTATCCAGGCCCCAAGAGCCTCTCACTGGGCAGAGCCTTTCTGATGTCATCTCTGCAGCCACAGGCAGTGACTGCTTCTCGGCCCAGGTTAGAGCAGGGAGCAGCTCAGCAAGGGATCATCCTGCTTCCTTCCCTCTCTTGCAAATGACCCAGCTGCGAGTTTGTCCAATGAGACACTTCCTTATTTCCAGACTCTTGGATTCAGTTCTAAAAGCATGACAGGACAACGTGACGAGAAGGCTGACAGTAGGGGACACACCAGTGTCATCATAACCTGGTTTATGGCCAGACGGTGCTTACATATTTCCACCTGCACCCTGACTGACAGGATAATGACCCAAGACCACCTCAAGTGGCCCAGAAGATCATTACACCACCCTGTGCAAAGAGCCCTGGGAAAAGACACCACCCCACAGCAGTTGGCAGAGCAGCCAGACACGGCACAACCCCCCGCCGGCCAGAGAGAGGAGGCACCAGGGCAAGCAATTGAAGAAGCCCCAGACACACGCTCCAGACCTCGTGGGATGCTGCCACTGGCCAGGTGTGGCGGAGAACGAGAAACCCGGCTCTGAGTAGAAGCTGGCACTCTCACCCACTCCCCACTGAATGCCTCTGGGTGGGTCACCCAGGCCTGCGTGAGGGTGGCAGGTGTGGAGGCAGCGAGTCGGGGGCATACCTGCTCGGGCTTGATGGGCTCTGCAGTGGTGAAGATGTCCGAGTAGTGCTGCCTCTCAAACACGCGGTCCAGCACCTCCAGCTGCTGCTGCGTGAACAGGTCTCCCCGCATCTGCTTCCGGAGGAAATCTCTGCCCGTCAGTGAGTGACCGTTCGGCACAGGAGACTCCTGAATACCTTTGATGAGCATGAGAGAGGAGGGGTGAGTGCAGGTCATGCAAGCTGCTGGGGAAGACATGTCAGACCCTGGATTGGGAAGAGGGCCTGAGAGACCCACGAGCCCAGCTCCTCCCCTGATGAGAGAGGAAACAAACAGGGGCTCAGACGCGGGGGTCTTTGGCCAAGGTTGCCCTGCTGGTTAGGCCAGAGCCAGCTTCCCACGGTCACAGGCCGGGCCCTGCATGAAGCATGTGTCATTGTATCTAATTCTCGCAATGAACCCTATGTAGATGGCATTATTTCCCCCATTTTTCAGATAAGAAAGTTGAGGCCTAGAGAGATTAACTGATTTGCCTGAGGACTGGAGCCTGGGTTGACTCAGAGGCTTAACCACCAGGTGCTACTGCCTCTTCTGCTCTGAAGATCCCCTTGGAGGTATAGTTTGGTCCCAGAGCTGACGCCCTTCCCCAGGACAACTGCCACCACATCATGTGACCAGCCAACAAAACACTGTGTTAGGAAGGCTGCAAGGAAACAGATGCTCTCACACAATTCTGATGGGAGTCTACCGGTCACACACCCGTGATGGACCATTTGATAAAATCTATCAAGATCACAAATGCAAGTTCCCTTTGACAGAGCAATTGTACCTCTGGGAAATTGTTTTACAGTTAGACTTACACATATGGGAAGTAATATATATGCAAGGTTCTAGTAGCAAAAGACTGGAAACAACCCAAGAGTTTATTTGTAGGAGCTGGTTAAATAAGTTATGGTATGCTCACACAGTAGAATACGGCATGGCAACAAAAAGGAAAGAGGATTCCATCTGTGAATTGATATGGAAAGATCTTCAAGATTCATCGTTAAATGAAAAATAAATAAACAAGATGCAGCACAGCATGTATAATACACAACGTTTTGGGCTTCCCTGGTGGTGCAGTGGTTAAGAATCCGCCTGCCAATGCAGGGGACATGGGTTCGAGCCCTGGTCCCGGAAGACCCCACATGCCGCGGAGCAACTAAGCTCATGTGCCACAACTACTGAGCCTGTGCTCTAGAGTCTGCGAGCCACAACTACTGAGCCTGTGTGCTGCAACTACTGAAGCCCGTGCGCCCTAGAGCCCGTGCTCCGCAACAAGAGAAGCCATGGCAATGAGAAGGCCATGCACCGCAACAAAGAGTAGCCCGCGCGCAGCAATGAAGACCCAACACAGCCAAAAATAAGTAAATAAAATAAATAAATATATCAAAAAATATATATACAATGTTTTGTGTAAAAAAGGAAGAAAATAAGACTTTACACACATTGTGTGTGTGTGTATATGTATACACACACACACACATATATGGCTCTGGAAGGCAGCACGAGAAACATTTAGAGTGGTTACCCATTCAGGGAGGTAGGAGCTAAATGGATGGAGGCAAAGGGGAGGGAGACTTTTCAAAGCATGCTTGTTTTGTTTTGTTTCGTTATAGAACTTTAAATGTATTGCCTATTCAACAAAATGTAAATTACTAAGAAAGCACAGGATTAAGTTCTCTATGGGTTCTGTATTGTTAGCTCTTCACTGTGATGATGCCTACATTTCAAAGAAAATACTACGAATTATCAATTAAAAATTAAACGGTTGAAATATCTTTCGTGAGCTTTGGGCTTGAACCATTCAAAATGAGAGAAAACAAGGAGGATGAAAGAGTCCAGTGAGGAAATGGCCTGCAGGGCCATCATTCCCCAGGGCCCTCTGGGACCGAGTTGCTCGTGCAGGGCTGCCCAGAGACACTGCTGGAAGCCAGGCCCGGAGGTGAGGCCTGCCTTTGCCATTGGGAAGCCCCCGTGGGAAACCAGCGTGTGTCAGATCTCTCCCCGGCAGGTGCCCTTACCCAAGGCCTTGCCCAATCCCCCTCCCACCCCCCACCCTGCCAGTCCACTGCCACCCTAGGCTTCATCCATCATGTCAAAACCCCACCCATGTGAGGAAGGAAGTTGAACCAAGGAGCTTGAAGCAGCGGGATATTGTGTCCCTGAGACACTGCCCCAGGTTGGTGTTTCCCCAACTGTCCTACCCAGGACAACTGCAATACAGGCTCTGACATTTGAACAAAGACACCAGCTTTGGGTATTCACATGAGTGCTGGCCTTTCAGAGTCCCCTGTGGCGGCTGAAAGCTCAGAGCACCTCAGCATCCTCGACAGGAAGGGCCTTTAGAGGTGGCTTGGGACGCCCCTGAGAAAATGGATCCCAGATCAATTTTGACCCAAGAGGATACCTAAGCTTGACCTTGGCCTGGGTCCCCAGTGCTCCCACTGAGTCTCTCCCTATCAGAGAGACCACGTCCACTTTAGGAGACTTTTCCCTGGTCACCAACTTCACTTATAGTCCCCAGCCGCCATCCTACCAGCCAGACCCTATTAAAGGCTCCTTCCTATCTGCCAGCTCCTGACGTCTCCTGCCAAGGCTTCTCCCTGCTGAGCCCCCTTGGGCAGTGCCCACCTCTTCCCTCCCACTCAGGCTGCCCCCTCAGACACTCCACATCTCTGCCCCTGGAGGAGGCCTCTCCCTGGCAGCCAGCCGGTCCTCACGCTGATATCCTCTCCCATGGGCTTCACAGGCTGGGCTCTGTGCACAGCTCAGAGCTCTGGAAAGGCAGAGCTGTACCTCCACTGAGGAAGCTCTGAGGAGATGGCTTGGCTGAGGGCTCCTGTGGGCAAGGTCACTGTCCGGTCACCAGGGAGACCCTGGCACAGAGTTAAGGCTCAGGGCACATGCTGACTCAAGTGCATGCACTGGGGGTCCTTGGAGGACCAGCGCCCCCGCAGGACACCGCGCATTCTTCAGCACAGGCAGCCGCGCTGGGGCCTGCTCTGAGTCTCCCAGAAGGAAGGCTCACCGCGTCCCACTCTGGCCTTCCGACAGTCAGCCACAGGACCATGGGCGGAGCCCGGGAGAGTGTCCAGGCTGTCTTGGTGACCCAGAGACTCGGAATGGAGGACTGTGAGCTGGGAAGAGGCACCTCTCCAGGCATTCGGCCCAATCCTGACCCCTCGGACTGCTCCCGCCTGCCAGCACCTGCACCTGCTTTCTCTCCTCAGGAAGGAGGTGAAGTCTACCGGCCACTTTGCACAGAAAGTCTGTCATTTCCTTAAGAAGGCCTGGGGCACTCCTAAATATACGATCATTTATTCATTCATTTAACAGATATTGATAAAGAGTTTACTCTGCACCAGGTAGTATTTTTAAAAAACCAAACACAAAACAGAGGATACACCGATGACCAAGACAGGCCCCTCTTTGCAAACTAGAAAGGGCAGCCCACTTTAGTCAAGTGCTCACACAAACAGATATGATTACAAACTGTGATAAGTAGGAAAAGTGCCTAGAAATATATTCAAATGGCCATGTGTAATGACCTCACGGGGAGGAGTCAGGGAAGTCGCCCAAAGCGGAGTCATGCTCGAACTGAGAGCAGAGGACAAGATGTCAGCAGGACAAAGTGGGGGATGGGATGGAGGGGGTGTGCCAGGCAGAGGAGATGAAAGGGACAGAGGGAGTGGGAGGAAGAGACCCCAGGAGACTCTGGAGAGGCAGGCGGGGGTCCTCTCAGGCAGCCACAGAGGCCACAATAGCCACGGAGGTCATCTGAGCCTCGCTGGGGGGAGGGGGGCCACGGAAGGGGGCTGGGGAGGCAATCACCCTCCACATTTCTCAGTCCCAGGGCCTGAAATGCTAGTTCCTGTAGATCAGGCTGTGCTTTCTAAGCCCTGCTCCCCAGGTCTGGAAAGACTAGGAACTGGCAAGATGAATTTTACATGTGTGCACATTTGGAGGTGATGCCCAGAGTCAGCCTGTCAGCCACAGGTGATCCACGGAGCCCATATGGAAGGTAAATCACTCCTCATTGGCGTGGGCCCTGTTGCCAGGACGAACACTAATCATGCGCACACATGCCGCCTCCTCCAGGGTGTCTTCCTTCATGCCTCAGTCACTGCTCCATCTGACCACTTTCTCCCTCATCTTAGGAGTCAAGCCCCTGGGCCCTTCACTCTCACATAGCACTATCAGCTACCTTGGGGAGAAACACCACAATTAATTCATCTCTGTCTCCTCCACAGAGAACATCTGTGGAATAAACAAATTAGTAATACCACCTTCACTCCGCAGGTCTGGCCTGTAAAAGTCACAGTCCTTCCATTTGACCCATTCATTCATTCATTGGTTCATTCTTCTCTCAACCAACCTTAGAGAGCAGGCGCTGGGCTAACGCTGGGCACAGAGTGATGAGCTGGCCCAGCCCTGTCCTCGTGGAGTTACATCCAGTGGAAGAGGCAAATGTTAACTGAAAAATAATCAGACCAGTAAAGGTGCAAGTGTCAACCAAGACAAATATTCTGACAAAAAGGCTCATGGTTCTCAAAGGCCAGGGACATGGCTGACCCATCTCTGGGTACGGCAGACAGTGGGTGAGCATGAGTGAAACAGATTACATGCAAAGAGATGGCTACAAAAGTGAACACCAGAAAATCACACCCTGCACAAGGACAGGTCTGAAGCTCCAGGCCTCCAATGGACGCTTCCATAGCGTTTCTCATCCACAAAGGTGCTGCCTCACTTCAATGGAGAATGTGATCTTGGAGACAGGCTCCAGAAGCATTCGGACCCATTGTATTCCAGGGAGAAAAATCTGAACTCACAATGTGAATGGTATGTTTAAATATATGGACAGACATGGGCAAAAGTACAAAGGTATACAGGGGGCATGGTATCTTTAAATCTTTTTTTCTACTCCAAATCAAATAATATGTAATAGACCCAGTGCTGGGCTTAGTCAACCATGGCTCGTAGAATTAACATTCTGGAAGCTAGCTTCAGGGGAGCAAGGGGCAGGAAGCTCCATCTCGGGGAGCAGAGAAATGCTGGCTTTAAATTTCAGGTTAAACCAATGTTATTCACAACCTGGCTTTGAAGCTAAAGGCTTTACACAATCGGGTCTGGTCACGCAAAGAGGGAGGAAGCAAAATAGCCTCAGATTCCCATCTGTCAAGAGAAAGCTGTCTCCTGTGTGTCTTAAAAGATCATAAACCCATTGCGTTTTCTTCAGAGCACAGCAGATTCAGGGGCTTTGCATTTTTCTTGGAGGGTTCTGGTTTGTTTCTTTAAAAATCGTCATGTACCTTATGTCTGCAGATGCTCCCTGGGAAGAAAGAAAATAAAAACAAACAGGAATCTCCATAATTCCTTCTGGCATCATGGCCTTTGGGATGCAGCCCCAGCTGGCGGCTCCAGAGCCCAGGAAAGGAGGCTGGAGCTACTGGGTCAGTCTCTGGCCTTTCTCAGAGTCCCATTTCCCTGCAGAGCCCAGCCCAAGCCAGAGCCCTGACACAGTCTCCTTTATCCTCACAGTTGCTCCTCAGCATGGCAGGGCAGTGGCAGGGCCCAGTGGGAAAAGGGTTGGGAGCCAGCAGACCTGGGTTCTAGCCCCAGCTCTGCCCTTACTTGCTGTGTGAGCCCAGACAGGTTCCTCTCCCTCTCTGGGCCTCACATGCCCCATCAATAAACTAAGGAGGCTGCGTCAGTTGTTTCTAACCATTTTCTCCTCCAAAAGCCACCGGGATTTTGTCAACTAAATAGTATTAAATGAGCATTAACCTATTTTTCCATTTTGGTTGTTTGTGCAGTCTTTGTAGGGGACACCCCCCAATATTCATTCTACCCCTGAATGATGGCCAAACCTACCCAGGAGATCCCGTTCTCTTTGCTAATACTTACTTTAAGAATGGACATGTGAGGAGAGGGGGTCCTTGGAGGGGGCTTCTAGGAGAAAGTCAGAGACAGGAGAAATCTTTTTTTCTTCACTGGGCTGCATTCACCCTTAATCTTTTTGAAATTGTGAAAATAACTCCCGTGCCCCACCCTTACCCCAGGCTCTGAGGTCTTCTCCCGGTCTGGCTGGCAGTGCTCCAAGGAGGCTGACTTCCAGCCAGTTTGCTGCTTCTGGACTCTGGCACCCACCATGCTCATAGCCCTGCCTCCCCCAATGAAGACAGGGACAGAGCCAGGTCTTGGTGGGTCATCTGCCACAGGAGTCTAGAGCCAGGGAGGTTGGGAACATTGAACTGGTGTGACCTGGGGCATTCCCAGCTAGGGTCAGGTGAGTCCAGGGAGCTTGGGGTTGGTCTTCTCAGATGGCTGCCATGGCTAATTCTTAAAGCAATCCATAAAGCAGAGACCAACCAAATTCAGACCATGCTAACTTGCAGCTTTAAGAAATTGTTTCTGATGCAATGGAAGCTTGCTGAGGGCAGTAGTGGCTCCAGAATTTTCTCCATAGGAGGTGATAGGCATGACTATGGGTTACAAAAGGGGGGGGTGAGGGTGGACAGGGTACTTGTTCTGGGGCTACATCAGCAAAATGCCCTGCATACCACTGAAAGTGAGAGAGCATCATCTGTCCCTAGCTAAGAATATAGGGGTAGTGACAGAGATAATGGGGAACACAGGCTCTCCAAGCCCCAGGATCTCCCACTGGATAGAACACTGCTCCGTGCCAGGGCTGAGCCAAGTTATTTTCGCATCCTTAAATTTCACTGATCCTCAGAACATCTGGGTGAGATGTGTATTCTTATCCCATTTTACAGATGAGAAAACTGAGGCTCAGAGAGGATGAGTAACTGAGATCACTCAGGTGGGACTTGGACCTCAGTCTCTTGTCTGCAGATCCAATGCTCTCTCCACTTCCCTTTACTCCTCAGGTCAGCTACTAAGACTAAAGCCCTCTGTTTCCTCATCTGTAAACTGGGAACAATGGTAAGCAGGACCATCTCTAGGGCTTTTATAAGGATTAAATGAGATAATTCCTGTGACACACTTAGCACAAAGTTAGTGTCCAAACACCGTAAGCTATTGTCATCATCATTTACATCAGGAAAACCCTTCCAAGGCTGTCCCATGACAAAGCCCAATCCTCCGAGGCCTCCATGACCTGCCCGTCCAGTCAAGGTCACCCCTCTAGTCATAGAGGGGTGACCCCAACACCATCCCAGTAAGCTACTCCTCATTCCCCAAGTGTCCCTGATGCCACTCCCTGACACCACTGCTCTTTCCATTCCCTCTGCTGACTCATCTTTTACCCCTGCCCATCAAAGCCTCAGCCTCTCTGAAGCACAAGGCTCAATTAATCACCCTGTCTTCTAGGTCTCCTCAGCAAGTTGCATGGGCCACCGCTATTATCCTGGATTTCACTCCTCACAACCCACCCTGTGAGGTCCATCCTCTTGGAATCCCCATTTTATTGCTGAAGAAAGTGGAAGAGATAATAAGTAACTTGTTCAAGGTCACAGCAAGGTCACATGGTAGAGCACTTGCACACCTTTTAACACGTCTTAAGAGTCAAGCTGAGCACCGTGATGGATGTGATAGAGCATACTAGGGAGGTTCAAATCCTCACTCTGTCTCTTACAAGCTATGATATTTGAGAAACTTCTTTAACCTCTCTAATCCTCAGTTTTCTCATCCATAAAATGGAACAATACATAATGATACATGGGATCAATGAAAGAACTGAATGAGGATATATGTAAAATGCTTAGCATAGTACCTGGCACGTAGTTAGTACTCAATAAACCTGAGCTGTTTCTAGGATTATCCCAGTCATACCTCGTTTTATTGAGCTTTGCAGATAATTGCATTTTTTACAAATTGAAGGTTTGTGGCAACCCTGCATCAACAAGTCTATTGGTGCCATTTTCCAACAGGATTTGTTCGCTTCGTGTCTCTGTGTCACATTTTGGTCATTCTCATGATAGTTCAAGCCCTCTACCAGCAAAAAGATTATGACTCACTGAAGGCTTAGATGACGGTGAGCATTTTTAGCAATAAAGTATTTTTTAATTAAGGTACATACATCATCTTTAGAAATAGTGCTATTGCAGAATTAATAGACTACAGTATAGGGTAAACATAACTTTTATATGCACTGGGAAGCCAAAAAATGTGTATGACTCCATTTATTGCGATAGTTGATTTACTGGGGTGGTGTGGAACCAAATCCGAAATTTCTCCAAGGTATGCCTGTATTTCCTCCCCTCCCTGCTAAGAGTATAAGCTCTCTGAGGACAAAGCCCATGTCTGGCTCACCTCAAGCAAGGGAGATGCTAATCAATGTTTGTTGACTGAATGAGTGACCTGGGAAGACTTGAGGGGTTGCAGGTCCGAATGGTTCAGGGGAACTCAGTAATAGGATAGTGTCTGGTATTATCAGAGAACTCCGGAGAAAACCTTTGGAAGTGACCTCCATTATATCAGTGATCCCGGAGGAGAAAGAGTGAAGCAACTAAGAGTTTATGTTCTACATTCTAAGAAAGTGCTGAGGCAATTCACAAAATTTTAAACAAGAGGATGATAAACTACCAAAATTCAGTTGAGCGCTAAGCTTCCTGGTGACACACACCAAAAGGAAAACACAGCAAGTCTCATAGTGCTCAGAGTCCAACAACAACAACAAAATGCCATTAATTCTTCTACACAAAATAATTCACAGAGCTTCTCTTCTCTGCATGGTGTTTTGAATGATTAGGGTAACTCAGAGATGACTAACAACACAGAGATGGGTCCTGGAGGAGGAAACATCAGAGCCAGACCTCAGATAAGGGGAAGGGACAAGGTGCTGGGATAAGAGGAAAGGATTCCAGGCCCGGACAACTAACTTCAGTTGGCAACATTTCTAGAGCGTCTACGTGAGCCAGGCCCTGTGCTGGGGATCAGGGTGGCAGGGCTGGAAAGGTCCCACGGCAGCCCAGAACCAAACTCGATGTTCCAGGTGATTTTATAAATGCCATCCTAAACCGGGGCAGCACGCTGAGAAAAATCAGAACGGCATGGAGGAAAATTCCATTGGAACGACCATTATTCAGCCATTAGTTTCACTCAATCTTTCTTCTCGGGAAGGAAAACGCAAAATTGTAAAATTGCCGAATACGTTCAGGTTCGACCAGAGTGAATCTGATTGTGCCGTGTGTTACCCGATGAGTCATAGGCTGTCAGTGAGGGAAAGACCCCAAAGGACTGATGATTCTACACTCAGAAACGGCAAAGGGATTTGTTTGGGGCCAGAAGGTAGGTCCAAGGTGAGCTGAGCCTAGGAACACAGGAGGCCCCTGATTCCTGTTCCAGGCCTCATGGATCCATTCATTCCTGAGCGGCATGCGCCAAACTCCTGCTGAGTGTCTGGCCCAGCACTTGGCACCTGAGCTAAAGAGGTAAGTTCTAACCCCTGTCCTCAAGTGGGGGACACAGACAAGTGAAAAGTTCCAGTGCAGTACGGTAAGCCGCCCCGAGAGCCAAAGGCAGAAGCAAACCTGAGAAGCAGAGGCAGCCGTGGGAACAAAACTCCTTATACAAAGCTTACTCTGTGCCAGGCACTATTCTAAGCAACTTATCTGTTTAATCCTCACAACAACCCAGTGATGTCGAGTCTGTTATTGCCCCCTCCCATTTTACAGATGAGGAAACTGAGGCACAGGGAGGCACAGGGAGCACCTTGCCCAAGGTCACACAGCTAAGAGGTGGACAAGCTGGGATCCAAACCCAAGCAATCTGGCTCCAGAGACTGCTCCCACCCCTACACTAAACCACTCCACCTAATCCAGACTGGGAGCAGGGGTGATCCAGAAAAGCCCCCTGGAAAAGATGAAGCCCAAGTCTTAGGGATGAGTAGGAAGGAGTTAGCCAAAGAAAGGGGCAGGCAAGAAGTGCACTCCAACCAGAGGGCACAGCACATGCAAAGGTCTGGAGGCACAAAAAAGCCTGGTGCACCAGGGAATGGCTATAAGTCAGTACGTTTAGAGGGCAGGAACTGGGGGAAGGGGAGGGAGTAAAGTGTGCAAGGCTCTTTCCTCCCCATTTAGCAGCCTGGTACTATTATCTATTATCCAGAGCCTAACATATACTCTGATGTACAAACAGTACAAATACAGTATTGAAGCTCCCATGGTGTTGGTATGAAGAGACGGGATTTCTTTGTGCTTAAATGAATCAAGATGACCTCAAAGAACAGGCAGGAAGGAAGTAATACCTTATGCATTTCCACAGGACAAGTCTGTTCTCTCTAATCCGTACTGTCCAAGTCCATTACCTCGTACAGTAGTACCTAATCACTCCACCTTACAGAGAGATATGCACACTAATTAGGAAGGATGTTAACCACCATAGTGAAAATATTCCAAAGCAAATGAAATATTACTAAGAGCAAAAGGGTGATTTGTTTCTGTGAATTGTGCTTTCAAATGAGATCAAAGAATGCTAAAGGCTTTGTTTTAATTATACCTAGAAGGACTTCTCAGGCATGCATCCCTTTTTCGGCTTTCACGCACACAGCAGTCTCTCCCCATCCCCCACTGTGCAGAAATAAATAAATAAAAGGGTTTAAAATCATATTTACTCTGATATCTTTGCATTACCCCCATTTGAGTTTTTAAATTACTGTCTTTATTTTTTTCTGAGGACAATATAACTACAAAGAAGGTTCATATTTTGAAGTGTATCTATCTGATCATTGCACAAATGTTTTCGGGAGAAATCACTATATTTCTCCAAGATGGGTATGGGTTTTGTCATAGATCAAAGTGAGAGGGAGGAAAAAAAGATAAATCATCAGAGATCCAAAAATACTTTTCATTTGGAGAAGATATCAGGCCATTTCGATGGGGCTGATGGAGTCCCTGTTCTGTCTCCATTACCCAAGGCAGGCAGCCCCAGCCAGGAGCCAACTACCAAGATTATATTGCCCATAAAGATGGTCCCCAATATATATATATATATATGATCTTCAACCTCTATTGATTGACCAATTTCACAAGCAAAGACTGGTGAAATGAAGCTGAAATGAACATCATGCTTTAACTCATTGAACCTATCAGGCCTGAGTTAATCTCACTGTCCACTGTCTCTGATAGAATTCAATTGATCAATCATGTTTCGGTGATAGTACCATTTCACTGGCTTATTGCTTCTTCATTTCAGAGCTTGACCTGTTAGATATACTTGGACTGGCTTGACTCCTCTTGGATACACAGAGATCAGCCTCTGTCTGCCAACGTGTGTCATCTCCTGTCCCAGCTGAAAAGAACTCAAGAGGCTTTTGTGTAAATCTGTGATGTGTTTTTCCACCAGACATACACACATGAGTGGTGGATTTATGATGGCATGGAATTGAAAAAGCACAAATTGTAAGAGAGGCTCTTTATTCTGCACGGAAGCACCATCATTCCCTTTTACATAGCTAAATTGATGTGCTTGGGCTCTGTACTCAGCGGTGGCATGTTCTTATAATTGGCAGCTGTATGCGCCCAGACAGAGTAAGGCACATGTGGAAATGGTAACAACAACGACAATAACAATCGCCACTCCTCAAGTATACATTCACGTTGACCTTTCACATTCATCAGCTTCTCTGATTCTCACCATAACCTCAGGAGATGGGCAAGAGATTATCATTCCCATTTACAGACAAGAAAATGGGCTCAGAGAAGGGGAAGCGGCTTGTCCAAGGTCACATAGCAGAGCTATCAGGCCAGTTGGGCCTGAGAGCACTGGTATCTCAGCTCCTGAGTGCCTCTTACCCGGCTGAGGCCGACCTCCAGGCAATTTCAGAACTGTGGAGTCATTTTGGGTATACCACTCTGTCCCTGACTACCTGGACGAAGGAAACGTCCTCAAAATTCGGTTCACAGAATTTTAGAGCTTACGATGGATTCTAAGATCAGCTGCGGCATCTTCTATAGCTTAGAAACTGAGACCCAGAGGGCAGTAAACAGTTTTCCAAAGTCACCAAGACACTCAGCATCCCAGTCAGGACTCAAACCTGGATCCCAGGCCCTCAGCCCAGGATTCTTCATGTTTTCTCTCAACACCTCCCTTGATTCACGCCAAGCCAATGAGCTCCTATCAACAGAGAAACTCATTCTCCACTCTCAACATGGCCCAATGTGCTGCTTTGGTTCCTTCATGGCAGTTAATTTAATTTTCCTAACTGCAAGCTAAGATGTTGTGCTTTGGGAAATCAGGGCACAGGGGCTCCACCCGGCTGTCTGCCTGGGGGAGGAGGCTCTTGGAACCACAAAGCTGAGCCCAGCATGCAGGTCTCTGGAAGAGGCCAGGGCAATGACAGTTTGCAAATAAGCCTTGCATCTGCTTAGAGCTGGCAGAGTCTGCAAACACACTAATGGACTTTCCTCTGCCCACAGGGAGCTGGGGAGAAGCAATAAATAAAGTAGGCACCTCTGGGGGGAGCCATTGCTGAGGCCAGATATGGGGCTTAGATGAAGGGCTTGTTGAGGGTGGGGGAAGGGCTTCTGGGACTCACACTGCATCACGCTGCCCCCCTCCCCGTACATCTTCCAGTAGCCCCAGACGCTACCTCCCAGATCCTTCAGTCTGTATTCCAAATAGTCGGGCCCTTGTCAATACACTTACAATTCAGTCCAGACACAGAACGGTTGTGGGGTAGAGGGGCTCATGTGGCTGCTGTGGCCACAGAGTAGAGACCCTCTTGGAGGGGGATAAGAAAAGGCCCAGCGGCCAGATGGAGGCCCTCACCCAGGAAAGAGCGCACGGCGGGAATGGCTACCCAGGTTCAGGGGCAGGTCCAGGAGATGATGAAGAGGGGAAGTCGGCCAGAGTTAAGAGACTCACTGGTGGTGGAGGACAGACACACCTCTGAACTTCCCTGTTAGACGCTCTGGGCTGCCACCCACTGATGCCCCATCTCACTGAGAGCAAAATCCACAGTGGGTCATGGCTTACAAGACCCTACTGTATCTGGGTCCCCTGGCCTGCAGCCCCACCTTCCTGACCTCCCCTCCTCCTACCCTCCTCCCACTTACTCTGCTCTGGCCACATCGGCCTCCTTGCTGTCCCTCAATCATGCCAAGCACACCCCCACTTCACTCACACCTTGCCATGTGCTGTTCCCTCTCTCTGGAACATTCCTCCCCCAGTATCTGTTTGGCTCCCTCCTCCTTCCCCTAGAGTCTCTGCTCAAATGGCATCTCATCATTATGACCACCCTCCACAAACCAGCATGTACCCTACCCCCGGCCCTGCTTCATTCTCTATCTCCTTACCCAGCTTTGTTTTCCTCCAGAGCACTTAACGACATGCTGTTTATTTTCCTTATTTATTTATTCTCCCTCATTAGAATATCATTCATGAGGGCAGAGGTTTTGTCTGTCTCGTTCATTGCTGTGTCCCCAACACCAAGAATAACGTCCGGCACATAGTAGGCACAAAATAAACACTTGTAGAATAAACAGGTAAAAGTGGATATTTCATTGAAAGTGAAAAAAAAAGCAAAAACAAAAACAGGTACAAAGGAGACAGCCACTGCTTGGCAGCCTCCCATTGTGAAGGAGTGCTCACTCCCTCCCTGGAGGCATCTGATGAAGAGCCTTTCCATGCTTGGCCTAGGGCTTGGGAGACAGAACTCCCTCAGGGAAAACAAAGGGGACCGCCAGGCCTTGACCATCACTGAGGCCCCAGTGCCCAGCTCTCAGTCAGGAGCCAGTGAATGGATGAATGACTCCCCAGGGAGGAGGCCCAGCCTTAGAAGAGTTTAAATTGCAAAGATGGTAGTATACCAGGTGCCAGCTCTGGCTCTGCCACTTGCCAGCTGTGTGACCTTACACAGCACATCTCATCTCATCTGTGCAATGGGGTCAATAAATCCTGCCAAGCCTGCAGCACTGGGTCAGAGCAAGCAAGCCAGGGGGACTGCAAATTGAGACAGTATCATCTGCAGGGCAAACATCTCGGGTCAGCCGATGAGGACAGGGAGTGAGAACAGGAAAAGGGAAGCCATTTGCCTAATTAAAAAGGACAAGGTGGGGCTTCCCTGGTGGCGCAGTGATTGAGAGTCCGCCTGCCAATGCAGGGGACCACGGGTTCGTGCCCCGGTCCAGGAAGATCCCACATGCCGCAGAGAGGCTGGGCCCATGAGCCATGGCCGCTGAGCCTGCGCGTCCGGAGCCTGTGGTCCACAGCGGGAGAGGCCACAACAGTGAGAGGCCCGCGTACCGCAAAAAAAAAAAAAAAAAGGACAAGGTGTGTTCAGAGAGGAGCACCTGGCTAAGCTGTATCCCTTGGTTCAAGCATTCATTCGTCTTTTGCTGGTGCTCCGACCCCAAGCATAGCCCTGTAAGGGGAGCCCATTTCCTAGCAGGGGGAAGAAGCCTAGAGATGGAGTTAGGATTCAAGCATCGGAAAGTACCCTACGAGAGCACCAAAGAGCAGACAGTGGGCGCCAAGAGACAGAGTCTGTCTGGTGTTAGGAGTCAGGGAGAGGGTCAGGAAACACTTCCTGGAGGAAAGAGTTGCCATTTGAGCCAGGATTTGGACTTGGAGGCATGAGAGAGGAGGCAGAGGGTATCCCAGACAGAGATAAGATGTAGGTGGGGCTCTCACCAACTGTGCTTCCCTGGGAGCTTGGTACCCATGCAGGAGCCCCAGGTGCACATCAGGCCACGCATCTCTGCCTTCCCAGCACAGGGTCCTCCACACAAAATGCACAATATATGCAGATTTTGCTTTTTCACAGAGTCACAGAACTTCCCAAAGGAAGAGACCCCAAAGAGAAACTCATTTGTTGCAGTGGATCTCAACAAGGGTGATCAAATCAGAGATTTCGGAAATCTGTGACTTACTGTTATTTGGGGAGGAGTTATGGCATTTAGTGGGCAGAGCCAGGGTGCTCCCCAGTCCAGACCAGTGAAGGATCGCCCTGCATCCCACACATCTTTGGAATGATTCATCATACATTCAAGTTGGTGAAAACTCTCTTTATAAATATTTTAGCCATGAACCTAACACTATTTTACTTACATACACAAACTTGGTGTTTTAATTTACACTGAATTTTCCAGGAATACAACCATCCCATAAATTGAGGGAAGATTATGCTTCGCTTTGGTTGCAATTTTATCAAGACATGTTCACAATTTCAGAAAATCAGTTTGCTGATGGCAACACCACCATAGGTATTTGTATTGCCAGAAAACACAGCTGTCCACATTTGTAGCTGCCACATTCATGGTGATTCTACGCATAAGTGCAAGCAACTGACTACTTTATTATGTCTTCTGGTGTAATCAGGCCTGAGCATTTACATAATGAAATACATCATTTAATTATGATTTTATTTTTCTTTCCCCTTTTTGTTACAATTGGGGCATTATATTGATTTTTAAATTATGTGTATAGGTAGGTTATATTTTCTCTAAATTTCATTTTAGGATAGCAAAGGAAGCACTACAAAATAGTTGTTTTAAACAGGGGAGGATTTAACAATTTTTAATCTGACAGGATTTAAACTCACTGTATACGATTTCCAAGGCCCCTTCAGCTCTGCCAATTAGGACTATCTCATATTGAGACTATCACCCTAATCTGTCTTTCTGAAAAAGGGTATTTTTGGGGAGAGAAAGAGTTCTCCAGACCCCTTCTGAGGAACAGGAAGACAGGTGCCAAAATTAGCTATAAAATAAATGTACTTCCTCAGGCATGAATAGTAAGAACTTGTTCCTAAAAGACAACACTGGATTCCCCCTCTTCTTTTTAGCAACCCAATTCCAGATACAATAATCCAGCTAGGACAGAGCCAAGAAGGGACCCAGGTTCCACAACAGCTTCCCCCTCCTGCTGGGTCTTCTCTCAGCCATCTGCACCAAGGAAAAGAGCAAAAAGCTAGGGGTAGAAAAGACACCTTGACAAATCAGTGCTCCTGCTGCCCTGCAAACATGCAGAATGAGCTTTGGAGCTCGGAGAGCAAGGGAGGTGGGACTAAGACCAGGTGAGGTGTAAGCGCAGGGGAGGGATTGCAGGGGTGGGGGGGTTACGTGCTACCTCTGCCATTAACAGAGTGATTAAGTGCACAGGCTCTGAAACCTGCTTGGGTTTGAATCCCAGCCCTGCAACTTACTAGCTGCATGACCCTAGACTGATAATTTAACCTCTCATCTTTTCCATCTGCCAAAGGGAAACAGTAATAGTACCTACATTTCTTAAGGCTGGCGTTGTACACGGTGCCTGTCACACAGTGAGTGTTTCAGTCTCAACGTCAGCTGCACTGGTCACATTGCAAGACTGGGCTGGGAGCAGAGGCCTGGGTCCTACCTCCATCTCCCCTGTGGATGACTCACACTCGACTGGTCCTCAGAGACCATCAATTCCAATTCCCCCATTTTACAGACAAGGACACTGAGGCCCAGAGAGGGGAAAAAAAATGGACAGAGTTCACACAGCAAACTAGCGTTAGATTCCCAAACTAGACTCCTTCCACAACATCGTGCTGCTTCTTAAACACACTAAGCATCAGTTTGTACATTTCTAAATAAGAGTGGTTGTCACAGGGTGGCACCAAGGATCACTGAATGCAATGACGGGGCAAAGTCCTCAGCGAGCCCTTATTAAGCCTGTGCCAACTCAAGGAATTCAGGCCGTTACTCAGCACACAGTAGGCGCCTGACACATATTTATCACGTGCATTGCACTATCTTCTCTCACTGGTCAGTAAGTTCCCCAAAGTCAAGGGCCTTTCATATCAGAGTATCTGACACATGGCTACTTCTCAGTAAATACTGGTTGAGTGAATGAATGAATGATAGTGTGCCTGAAAACAGAACTAGAAAGGGGGGTGGGAGGGGGAAAGGAACGCCTTGGTTCTCTAACTAGAGGGAAAGCAAGAGATTGAAAAGAAGAAAAAACTGCATCTCCTTATCCACCCCTTCCACACCTGTGCTCTGTGCCAGTCCCCAAGCTGGGCGCTAAGGGAGCAACTGGGAGGAATCAGAGGTGGCCCCTGCCCTTGGAAGTCACCAACTGATGGGGGAGGCAGAAGAAGGCCGCAGGGACTCAGAGGGGGCCATGTGGCTGGCAGCCTTCTCTGTGGGGACAAGGAGGGCTTCCTGTGGGAGGTGCCACGCCACAAAGAATGGGGATACAGACAGGGGACAGAGATGGAAGGAAGGCCCTCTCTCCAGAGCAGAGGGCTCAGAGACAGCATCACCACATGTGATGGGCTGATATGCAGACCTGAATTTGTCAAGCCATGCCCCAGGGGGCAGGGATGACTTTGTGTCTTTTTCTACTTTTCCACTGGAGCAAAAGACAAAAAACTGATGTCAGGGCATCACTCAGCAAGACCAGAAGAACCTTTACACTCAGAAGCAGATGGAAGAAGAGGCCGCAGGAACGCCAGGAGGACGGGCCAGTCCAACAAGAGAGCAAGGAATTTATGAACCCCCCCCCCAGCCCAATTCTGCACTGCGGACCAAGGCGAGAGTGGTGTGCGTCATCCACCCCAGCACCTCCGTCCAAGGAGGCCCAGCAATCCGGCCTCTCCTCCGCCGGCTCCGGGGCGCACAGTGTCCCTCGGGCTCCTGACATTCGGTGGGCCGGTCCCCCGCCGCCGGCACCCCTCGCCTCGGCGCGCTTCATCTGCTCCTCTGCCCAGCTCCCGGCTGCCGCCGCGCCCGCGCTCCCCGGGGCCCGGAAAGCTGGCATCCGTTGTTACCATAACAAACTCAATTGTTCTCAGCAGGGCCCCGGCAAATAAAGTCATTCATTACGGACCTATCCCGGCCGCCGTGGGCTGCGCGGCAGGCAGAGGGCCGCCCGCCGCCCCCTCGCGGGCCGAGACACGCGCCAACGCCGGTACCTGCCGGGGCCGGGCCCGCGGCACCACGGCCGCCACGCTGTGCCCGCGGCCCCGCCGCGGCCGTGCCGGCGGGGTGAGCGCCGGCCGCCGATTAGTTTTATCTCGGCACGTCAATTGACTTATACTGATTGGCTTCCTGCCGCCAAATGTCAATTAAATTGCAAATGCTTGGCGGAGGCAGGGCAGGCGGGCCGCCTCCTTGCCGAGGGCGCCGCGCTCTCCCTTTTTTTTTGCGCCATGTTCTGACGCGGTTGGATTTCTTTCTCCTGCCACCCCGCGCAGCAAACCCCCATGCCCTCCTGGAAGACAGTTGCCCTCCGTTCCCAGCCGATGGGGCGCCCCGAGAGCGAGGCGGAGGAGCGGGGTCTGGCCTCTGGCCTCTCCCCAGGGCCCTCGGCCTCTTGGAAGGGCTTTCTTTATTCGCTGGGTGGCACGGCGGAATCCCTGAAAATTCCCCAGAGATCCTAGCAGGGGACTCCTGGTACGACCTTGAGCATACCCCTTCCGCTCCACTCCGCCCGGCTTTCTTCGCCGGCCAAGGGGGCTTGAAGGAGATGGCGGCTGGGGGCCTCTTTCTGGGTGCGCGGAGGGAGCAAGGTCAGCAGAATCACAAACATTCACTGGGCGCCGACTCTGTGCCGGGTCATGGGTGGGCACAGGCTAATCTGCTCAACAGCCCTCTGCAGTAGGTATTATTATCCTTCTTTTACAGGCAAGAGCACTGAGGCACAGGTTAGGGAAGCGGCCGATTGGGTTTCGGAATGGGCAGCCAGGCTTCAGAAGCCCGTGGCTTCATTATTGTGCGCGGTACTCTCAGGGGAGGCACCGTGAAGAAATAAGAAAGGGAAAGGGACAGGGCACT
The DNA here is from genome assembly GCF_951394435.1 of Stenella coeruleoalba. Taxonomy (NCBI): domain Eukaryota; kingdom Metazoa; phylum Chordata; class Mammalia; order Artiodactyla; family Delphinidae; genus Stenella; species Stenella coeruleoalba. The sequence goes on from NC_137153.1 coordinate 87,285,350, forward strand.
AACCTAGACCTGGGCACCTGCCACTGTTACCGATCAGGGCTCTTGGCCTTCCCCCGATCAATAGAAATTGACTAGAGGCCAGACAAGAAATTCAGGCAAGGCTTTACTGGGGCCCTTGCTGCAGCGGGGGGCCGCGAGAACAAACCACAGGTTCTCTTGCTCGCTCCCCGAGAGGGGGCAAGCTTGTTTCTCACATGGGGTGACGGGAGGGTTGTGTCCAGGGGTCGGGCCAGAGGGGTGGATTAGGTGTTTTGCCCACCCCTTAGGTGGTGGTGTGGGCAGGGGGCATCCGCATTACCCTACTTTTGCTCCCGACACCCTGTTTTTGCTCCAGGCTCTTCAAAAGTGGCAGTTGGGTTTTTTTGGTTTCTATCTTTTGGGTCCAGAATTTGCCCCAACTGGGCATGCATACAGTTATTTTTAGTCCCAGGCAGTTTCTTTGTATTTTGTTGCTCGAGGAGAGGTGTGTCCAGGTGCAAGCACTGCAGCGCTGCAGCAAAGGGTCCCAGGTCCCAGCCTGTCTCACCACTGCCAACAACAGTTGTTCTTGCCAGTTGTTTTACATCCATATGAAATTCTCACATTCACTGTATGATCTAAGGATTAGAGTCCCCATTTTACAGATGGGTAAATGGACCCTTGGAGAAGTTAGTTCTCCGAGGGTAAATGGACCCTTGGAATTTGTCCAAGGTCACAGAGCAGGCACTTGAAATGAACTACGACACCCATACCTACATAGAGCTTGACAGTTTATAAAGCACTTTCTCACACATTGCTCCTCCTGAGTTGGCACAAGACTCTGAGGAAGGAATTCTGCTCTCTCTGTGCCAGTAAGAAAACCCAGGCCCAGCGAGGCTGGCCCAAGATCACCAGCACTCACACCCAAGGCCCTGTGATTCCTGATCCTGTGCCCCAAGCCCTACCTCAAAGAGACCTTGAGAAAAATGACTCAGGCACAGGTCCCACTCGTCCCCTCTCCCCATTCTGTGGGGAGCTATAGAGTAGTACGCAAGTCACAACTGGAGTCAAGCTGGAAAATGCTTAGGGTCACAGGGAGAGCAGGAAAGGGGGCACCCAGGAAAGATGGCATTTTCGGGAAGGACCATACATTAGGCCCCCAAAGAGACTGGGTGGATTTTCCTCCACTGTCTGCCATAAACCTCCCCCTTTGCTGCTTCTGTCTGCCTCCTTAAAGCTCTGTCTTGAGAGAGAGAGGTATGCAGGTTCTTAACTGATGAAATGTGCCAGCATTTAAAAGATACAAACCTGACCAATCGTTCTTTTCAGAAAAGAGATGTTAGCAGAACAAAAGTCCCATTCAAAAGTGCTGGATGGCGTTTGTGTCTCACACAGAAAGGAAACGAAGACAGAGAAGATGGAGGAGGGAGGGGGAACAGCAGGGAGGAGGGACGGGGCAGAATCTGGGGATGGAAGGGTGATCCGGGCTCATTGCATCCAAATCAAAGACCCAGAGGGTAGGGACCTGACTGAGACCACACAGCAAGATAGTGGTGAACTGGAGCCAGGAACCCAGCCTCTCCACCCTGTGACAGGCTCATCCTGCCTCTGCAAGCTGCCCTCAGCTACAACTTGAATTGTTGGTTTCTGAAAAAAAGCGGAGCTAAAATTCTGCCAGTGTAAATTCTGGTGTGTACATCTTTTTCTTCTGACCCTAGCCCGAATAATCCTATCATTAGACTTAGCAATATAAATAAAATAATCATTTAAAAAAGAGAGAAAGATGGGAATTCCCTGGCGGTCCAGTGGTTAGGACTCGGCACTTTCACTGCCGTGGCCCAGGTTCGATCCCTGGTCGGGGAACTAAGATCCTGCAAGAGAAAGAGAAAACAAAAGAGCTGGGAATTTAGAAAGTTCTTAAGAAGGTCTTCTTGAGGAATTTGGATTCAGGGTAGAAACTCTGCTCTGATGAGTTAAATATTCTTAAAATGTGCCATGTGCCAGAGCTGATCAAAATACTATAGATAACGTTTTTTAATTACCAGGAATTGCAGGAATTATTATCCCCTTTTGACAGATGAGGAAACTGAAGCTCAGAGAAGTTCAGGCCCTTGTCAAAGCTCGCACAGGTAGTAAGTGGCAGGGCTGGGCTCGAACTCCAGTCCACCCACTGTGCTACCCTGCTGTGGTGTAAAGTCCATATGTGATCAGCCAACTGCACTTGAAGGTGACCAACTGGAGGATGTGACAGGGAAGCATGCATAGCAGTGTCAGGGGAAGCCTCAGAAATGGCTGAGTACCTGAGTGAGGAAGCGGGCTCTGCACCAAGGTCGCCCTGAGCTCAGCCTGGCAGGGTGATGGGGATGGTAGAACTGAAATAAAAGGTGGGCTCAAAGCCCCCTTTTGGAGAGAGCTGAGGACATTCCCACTGATGCCATCCTGTGCAACACTCTGTGAGAGGCAGACCAGGGTGGCAGGTAAGGCTACTCTGGAAGCCAGCTGCCCAGGGGCTGGTCCCAATTGTGCCACGGTGGAGCTGTGTGACCTTGGGCAATTTCCTGGATCTCTCTCTGAAACTCTATAAAATGGGGATGATAAGAGCTTCACCTGGTACAGTGGCGGTATTAAATGCATTAATAGTTTAAAATACATACGGCAAACACTCAGTAAATGCTAACCATTAGAGTCACAGTTCCCATTTGAGGCTGTGATCTATATACACCTGGAGCATATGCTTAGGTAAGGCAGGCAGAACAAGGGCCCTAGGCACCAGCATGCAGAGCTATGCACGTGTGTGTGTGTGTGTGCATGCGCGTGTGTGTGTTTAGACCACGGGAGAGCTCCCTCCCCCTCTAGAATGGTTGCCATGAAATCCCTTCTAGGGAGCCAGACAGCAGCGCTGGAGGATGGAGACGATGGAGTCAGGGAGGAGTGAAAGGAAGAAGCCTTTGACGTGTAAGGCTCTGGGTTCTACTCAGCAGCCTGCACCTACGGACCAGATGGGCTCCCGGCTTCTGTGACATCCAGTCCCTATTCAGTACATATTTGTTACCAAGAACCAGCCCTGTGCTGGGCACTAGGGCCACAATGGTGACCACTACAGACACTAGTCCCGCCCACACAGGGCTCCCAGTCTCACAGGGAAGAGAGATGAGTGACAAATGTGATACTTTTGTCAACAGGCAGGCTCTGTGTGCTGCAGGTGGGCCCAGGGGAGCTGACAGTTAGGAGGGACCCTCGGGGAAGCCTCCACTTTTAGGAAGTGGCATGAGCTGGATCCTGAAGTTGTAGAACGTCAGCTGGGTAAATGGTAGGGTGGAGAAGGGGGGCAGTTTCCAGGCGGTGGGAACACATTACCATAAAAGGCATCCTTTATAGAGCACATATCATGCATCGGGGTCCTCCAGGGCACTGCGCATGCATTACCTCATTCAACCCACGTAACAACCCAATCATAGGCACAATGGGTGTCCTTGTTTTACAAAGAGGGAAACTGAGGTCAAATAACTTGCCCAAAGTTACACGAGTAGGCATTGGTGGAGTCAGCACCAGAACCCTGGTTGCCTGACTACAACCCGTGCATATAACCCTTAGGCTGCCAGCAGGAAAGAACAAGTGGTGCTCAAGGGATGGAATGAGGTTTGGTATGACTGGGGTGAGCATGAAAAGAGGAGGGTGGGGAGGGACGAGGCTCATGAGATGGGCACGGGTCTGACCACAGAAGGCCTAGCAACCTTGTTAAGAAGTTTAGATGCTTTCTGAGAACAATGGGCAGATTTGAAGGGTGAAAACCCTTCAGGTGAGTCACCGATCCAAACTGTATTTCCGAAGTGCCCCTAGGGCTGCTATACGGAAGGTGGACTGTTTGGAGAAGTCAGTGACATTGGAGGTGGGGACACACTAGGAGGCTACAGCAGTAGTCCAAAGGAGAAGAGAGGGTGCTTGGACTAAGGCAGTAGCAGTGGGGACCAAAAAAAGGGAGCAGATTCATGAAATAGTTAGGACAGAGATGCAGTGACCTTGAGAAAACACCTACCATAGGCTTTGATTTGTGGTCACAGGCAGAGGCACAAACTTTCTGAGCTGTGAGGATGATAGAAGACCTGCTTCTGGCTAACTTAAGTTGCCTGGAAAAATAAATAAATAGCAACCCCTCCCTCTCCTAAGCACCAAAAGAGATTTCAAAGCATTTTCCAACCTGCTACTTCATATAACAGACTGTGAGGGAGATGTTACTGCAATCCCCACAGATGGGAAGTGAGCTGCCCAAGGTCACACAGCCAATGGAGAAAGATCCTGAATTTAACTCCAACTCCAGTGCTCTCTCTGGCACATCAGACCACAGAATGTCAGAGCCCAAAAGATCCCTTAAGTCATCTGTTCAAATATCCACATTTTAACACAAGGAAAACAAGACTCAGAGAGAAGTGACTTGCCCAAGGTCACACAGCCAGCAAGTAAAGGCTTAGACTAGAACCGAGAACTTGACTCCCAAAAAGGTTTGTATTAAGACGTCTGCACCATGGAGGTGAGGAAGGACGGGAGTGATCCCCAACAGCAATGGCCCAGTCTCCCACTGCTGTGACTAAATGCTGGCAGAAAAGTGAAACTCAGGCAAATGGGCAGCCTACCTGGGCACTGCTGCCGCCCACCGAGTTACAAGCATACCAAGCTCGGAAATGGTCAGTACACACTGTCCTGTCACCCCTCTTGTCCCTAACCCTGGACAGCAACTAAGCTGTCTTGGGTCGATGGTGCCACCTGGTGGCTGGTGCTGGGAAGAGTCTGACCCCTTTGTCGCTTTTTACCGTCCGCTTTTCTAGTCTCTCTAGGGGCCATGCCTTTCTCTGTTTCCTCTCATAGCTCAGTTCATCTCACTACAAGCATATCTCCTCTAGCATCTTTCAAGTCCTCTAAATGACCTTAGGAAATTCTCTTTTTCTTCCTCTCCTCCATTTCAGTCCATCAGTCCAAGGAAGGACTAATGCAAATGATAAACTTGTACCAATGAAAATGAAAACTGGAAATTTCAAAATGAAATTACACACACACGCACACACACACACACGTGACCAACCACTGGCATTCTGGAAAAACTCAGAAGCCCCAGTGGAATCAGAACAAAAATCTCCCTTTTTTTCAATTGCCTTTCACACCTGCTTTTCCTCAAAGGCCAGGAGTCAAGATAAACACCAAACCTACTTCTTTATTTCATTTTATTTTGTTTCATTCCAAATCAACATTATTTGCTGGGGTTTTCCCCACCAAAACTATGCCCTGGGTGGGGGTCTCATGGGCCTGCCCTGAACAGCTGCAGAGTTGAGCTGGGATGGGGAGAGGTGGCTGGGTCCCCAAACGCCCACTCCCTGGGCTCTTAGGGAGCACTAGGAAGCTGTTGTTGGCCCCAAAGGAAGCCTGCTGGACGGAGATCAGACCTCAAACCCTACGATATTCCACTGGAAGTAAAAGGAGCCTCTGTAGCTGTGCCTTTCTGTGGAAGTTCAAGCTTGGGAGAGGACCCAGAAGCCCTGCACACCCTAATCTGCTAAAGGACGATTTCCAAAGCCCAGCGTGTCTTGTCACTCCCTCCCCAGCTCAGAAGCCTGCCATGGTTCCCACTGCCTTCAGGAAAAAAGAACAGGAGAAACTGATGGCACCTTTCTTTTAATGAAAACCACTTAACTGCTCTCCCTCTCTGTATGAGTGATAAGTAAGCTCAGAGTCTGCAGCAGCCTGAAGCAGAGATCCTCAAAGTCTAGTCCAGGGACCCCCTGAGTGATCCCCAAGACCTTTCCAAGGGGTCTGTGAGGTCAAATCTATTTTCATAATAATACAAAATTATTCTTGGCCTTCTCCACTCTGATGCTTTTCCAAGTATACACCGGCGTTTTCCAGAGGTTCTAAGATGTGTGATATCACAACAGATTGGATACAGAAGCAGATATGAGAACCCAGCTGTCTTCTATTAAGCCAGACACTAAAGAGATTTGCAAAATCATAAAGCAATGTCACTCTAAATGTTTTGGCTTGGAAAATATTGTCCTTTCTTATTTCAAACAGCACATTATTTATGTTATTACTGCTATTTTTAATACATTAATAAATATTTTAAAATTTTGTCCATTTTAATTAACCCACATAAATTCAAAAGCTCCTTGGGGTCCTTGATCATTTTTAAGAGCTTAAAAGGGTTGCAAGACTGAAAGTCTGAGAACCACTTGTTTAAAATAATGCCAAGAGGACTTGAGATGGGACCAGGAGCAGATCAGAATCTTGGTACCAAAGAGAACCTTGATCCCATGTTTTAGATGAGGAAACTGAGGCCCAGAGAGAGAAAGGGATTTCCCCAAGGTCACCAGCAAGTCAGCCACAGACTGAGGACTGGAACCCAGAGCCCCAGGCTCCCTCCTCTGGGCTCCCTCCCCACCTCATGAGCCTCTAGTACTCGGAGTGTTGCAAAGTCCTGAACTGCAGATTCTGCAGCCAAGGATTAACCATATTCCAAAGACAGAGAAAGGACCATGGGATTCTCTGCCCCACAGGGCACCAGGGCATGCGGAGTGGGGGAGAAAGCCAAGTCCACTCCACCTTGAGCTCCAGACAGCCCTGGCAGGGGGCCTGTCTGCCAGGGATGAGACCGCACAGCTCTCCTTCTGGTTGACCCCAGAGCCGACTCACACTGTGGCCCCTGCTCTTTACGTCCCCCAGGGCTCTCTGGGACACCAGTGCACAGTCCCGTGGGAAAAGCTGGTGGGGGAGGGGTGGAGGAAGCCTGGGTGAAGCAGGTGTGCAAACAACAGGGGTGGGGGCGGGGTGTTGGCTCTCACGAGGGCTCTCAGTGACTGAATCAAAGTGAAACTCAGGGACCTAGGGGCCAGGAGGAACCGAAACCTGACCCCCCACCCAAGGGACAGACCCTAGGCACCAGGGAAAGGCCCAAGGAGCCCCTCTGATTGACCACCTGGCCTCAAGTCCCCTGCTTTACCAAGGAAGCCTCGGACACTTGTCTGCCTGGCTGAGGTGCCAATGACTGCAAAACCGGAAGGACGGGAGAGTGGCCAGCCAGGCTGGGAGATGGGTCCCTAGCATCACTGCCACTAAGCGCCCCCGTGCCTGGACTACCCATCTGGCAGGTGTGAACTGAATGACCCCCGTCTCACTGTTCTTCTGGGCTGCCAAGGGGTGGGGCTGCTTGGCCCTGCCCTACTGCCTTCCCTCCCTCACCTACCTCCGGCCTGAGAGCCTGACTGCCCAGTTCCCTGACCGCATGCACGCGCACGCGCGCACATGCACACACACATACACACACAAACACAGCCCCACCCAGCTCGATCAGGGCCCTGCCTCCCATAGGCTTTAGCTGCCACAGGCTGGACTCAACCAGACGTGTTCTTCAGAGTCCATACTAGGATTCCAGAAGCTCAAAGGCATTCAGGTAGAGAAAATTAGAGCACAAACGCCGTGAACAAGGTGAGTACAGAGCACCCGGAGGATCACAGGCCCAGCAGCCCCGGACGATTGCTGCCGTGTAGGAAAGCCTGCCCAGTGTCACAAGATCTGATTTTTTTTTTTCCAAGAAAGGCTAGACATCCAGATAGGAAATCTTATTTTTAAATGTTGGTAACTAACTCAAAATCATTTTAAATACAGGACAAGCCAAGTAAAGCATGACGAGAAGGCTGGCAATCAGATTCAAAGTGATGCCCTCTGAGGAAGCATGCTGGTCTGGGCCCCTGCCCCGACAAAGAAAAACACTCAGGGAAGGGCCCCCTACATGTCCAGCCTGAGAGTACATTCAGGGGACACCTTGTGGAGGGCAGGGAGGGGACCTGCCCTGCTGAAGCCCCAGGAGAGACCAAGACAAAGTGGTGGTCATTTCCTTCTCTCTGCAGAGTCTGTCTGGTCTCCAAAGCTCCATGCTGGCCCGGGATGAAGCCAAGGGCCCCAGCCAGTCAGGAGGGACCAATGGCTCAACACTGAAAATCCCCCAGGGAGTGGACTGGCTCTGGAAACCAGGCCAGGTCAACAGACCAGCCTCAAGGACAGCATTCCAGGTGGAGGGCTTTGCCTGGATAATGGCCCAGAGACAGGAGAGCTCAGAGACTATGCGGGGGCCGGAAGCACAGAAGGGATGGGGAAGAGGAACGGGAGGCCAGGGAGGGAAGGTCAGGGCTCATTGTCAAGAGTTGAGGCCCAGGGGTGATAGGCTGATGGGGTCAGGTCAGGGTTGCTCATAGCTTTCAACAGTGGGGGCAGCAGATGGGCCGAGGAGAATGGAGGAAAGGAGGGGAGGTAAGAAACTAAGATTTGGCCTGTCAAATGGCAGTAGGATATCAAGGATGTTCTGAGGAGTCTGTCTGTCCCTCTAGGTTTTCTGGGTTTTTACCATGTGAAATGTCATTTTTACTGGTCAGACCCCTTCTTTTCTCCAAGCCTGTTTTCCCATCTGAATAATGACTAGGTGACACATCCCAGATGCTCTGCAAGGTCCTTCCAGCTCTGACAAGGGCTGGTGAAAACCAAGTTGGTGACCCCAAACCCCTAGAGGCCCAGCCCTCCCAGGTCCAAGTATTCTGCCTTATGTCCTCCATCCACCTTGTGTACCCAAGATGTCACTTCACGGAAAACTGAGGCTTAACCCTTTTATCCTTCCATCAAGGGGTTGAAGTGAAGGTCCTGAAGGAAAAGGAAGCAAAGGAAAGCCAGGGGCCCTTCCCTTTGAAGCTGCCACCTGGGGGCGCTGTTGTTCAGCCTTGGCGCCCAGAGAGGCTGACTGTTACAAACAGGAAGTCAGGGAGGGGGGCAGGGGAGGATCAGCCAGTTTCAGCTGCCAAACAGAGCTGCAGCGGGAGCCTGCTAGCCCTCAGCCTGGACCGGCCTCACACGCTCAAGCCCCGGTCTCCTTCAGGGGCCATTTATTAAATACTTAGGACCACCAGGCCCTGGAGCTAAACCCTTTGCCAGAACGACTTCATTTTATCCTCACAATAACGCACAAAACTTGTGCCCCCTCTACTTTCCGATGGCAAAATGCAGACTCCGAGAGACTAAGTAACTTGCCAAAGATTTCACCACTCAGAGTCCTCAAACCAGCTGGTCCCTGGCCTGTGAGCCTGGGTCCTTGCCTCAACACCTCACCTTATTTGGGGGTCTCCAGAGATCACTGACCTCTGGAATGGTGGTGCCGCAAGGGTGCCTACAACTCCCCCCTGACTCAGGAATCCTGAGCTTTTCCACACACCCCAGTCCCTGCTGGGAAATCTGAGAGCAGTCTCTGCATCTCCTGCTCCAGTGCCTTCGGTCCTGAGTCCGGGAGCAACAGACAGAGTCTGAGTGTCAGTAAAAGAAGAGGGTCCTAGGAGAGGAAGGCCAGGGCCTGCCCAAGGTCAGAGGGTCCCTGGGGCCCTGCATGGTCTGTGAACTTCTGAAACGCCTTCCCTCCCCAAAATGCCTCCCATGGAGGTCCGCAGGGCTGAGCTGAGGCTCCCAGCCTGGGAGAAGGGGAGGGCGGAGCTAGTAAGAGAGAGAGCAAGAGCCAATACAAGAAAAGAGAGAGAGTGGGGGAGTGCACATGAGAGAGAGAGAAAGAGAAGAGAGTGAATATGAGAAAAAGAAAGAGTGAAACCTGGAACAGCAGACAGAAGCAGACACAGAGGAAGTCTCGATAAACAGGACATAAACAGAGGCAGAGGGCGCTGGATGAGATGTACCCCCAAACAAAAGACACAGGGAGAGACACAAAGACAGAGAGGAGACAGGCACCTCCAGAAAGAGGGATAGACATAGTCATGACAGGAGCCCCCGCTAAATGCCCCCCAAACTTCCCCATGAGGGTCTTGTTGGACTTGGCATCTTTTGAAAAGGACAGGCCCCTTCCTGTGCCCTCTGCAGGCAGAGGGCAGTCCAGTGCCCAGAAATTCCACCTGCAATGTACCCTCCACTGCCCCCAAAGAAGCTTCCACACTGGTGCTGGATTGGCCAGCCTTCTGAGCTAGTGAAAGGCATTCGCACTCGGCTGACCTCGGTGTGTTGAGGGCCTTTCAAACTGGGGGGATGAAGGGAGGGGGAGGTCAAGGGGACCTGAATGGGGGCCCTGGAGACGGCGGAAGGAGGCCCCACCAGAGATCAAAGGCCCAAAAAGGAACAGAGGGCCTGGGGCTGCCCTTTCACCCATGGTCGCTATTCACAGTTCTGCCTGCTCCGCCAAGTCCAGCCCCGCCACGACCTCCTCTGGGCCTTCCGGGGAGGGAGGCACTGCCCGGGCTCTGTCCCCCTAGCCCCGCAGGATACTGTAGACCCATGCCACAGCTTTCTCCACAGACCCTCACAGGACAGTCCAATCAAGAGACGAAGCTGCCTCTCATGCCTGGGCAGCACCCCAGCCTGACTCTCACCATCCACAAGCCTCCTGAGCCCTCTGGGCACCAGGCCCTGTGCCAAGGGGCCAGGCTGAGGGTAGAAACACAGGCGATGCGGCCCCGCCCAGTCAAGCCCACGTGATGGCGGACTCAGAGTCAAGCAGCAGGAGGGAAAACAACTAGGCAGAACCACTTCCAGATGCCAGGCAGTCACAGAAGCACTTGTCCCCCAGATTGTAACAGGCCTAAAAAGCATGGAGTCCAGGTGGTGCACTGGTTAAGAATCCACCTGCCAATGCAGGGGACACGGCTTCGAGCCCTGGTCTGGGAAGATCCCACATGCCGTGGAGCAACTAAGCCCATGCAACACGACTACTGAGCCTGTGCTCTAGAGCCCGCGAGCCACAACTACTGAGCCCACGTGCTGCAACTACTGAAGCCCACGTGCCTAGAGCCTGTGCTCCACAACAGAAGCTACCGCAGTGAGAAACCAGCGCACCGCAAGGAAGAGTAGCCCCCACTCACCGCAACTAGAGAAAGCCCGCGCGCCGCAATGAAAACCCAACACAGCCAAAAATAAATAAATAAATAAATAAATTTACTTTTAAAAAAGTCGTGGAGTCTAAACCAAAATGCCTTCTTTGACTCTTCTGCCCCTCACCCCTGCTCATACCTCCAATGACAGGGAGCTCACTACCTTTCTAAGCTAATGCTTCTAACCTTGGCCCAGCCTGGGTGTTGTCTGAAAGCTGCTCCTTGCACTGAGCCATGATCTTCCTCCCTGTAGCTTCCTTTAACCAGCCCCAGCTCTGCCCTCAGAGGCCGCACGGACCTTATCTGCTGCCTCAACCGTTCATCTGAGATTTGGGCACAGTGGCCACATCCCCAAGGCTGGTATTGGAGGCACATGTCCCAAGGAGAATCCTAGAATTTCTAGATTACAAGGGCCCTTGGCAATCCACTGGTCTAACAGTGTTCTAACTTGTTTGTTTTTGCTACAGAACTCTTTACTCAAACAGAGCTTTCCACGGAAGCCAAAATTACCAAGAGGAACACTTCTAGTTGAGGAGACTAGAGACTCTCCCCACCACCATTATCCTCACTAATTGTGAACCCTCTACAGGCACGTGACCGACCCATTCTACGCAGAAGCATTTATTGAGCACCCACTATGTGCCAAGCATTTGTATTCAAGCCATGTTATCCAATACAGTAGCCACTGGGCACATGTGGCTACTGAGCCCTTGAAATGTGCCTAGTGCAACTGAGGAACTAAAATTTTCATTTTATTAGATTTTAATTCATTTAAGTTTAAAAACAAGCCGTGTAAAATATTTTTCCCTTTATAAAGTGCCACTTCCTATGAGAGCCCTTACCAGATCCTTTTGGTCAATGTCGGCCCTTCCCTGGCCCGCCCTGCCCTCCCTCTCTGGTGTCATCCTCCCAGCACAGCATCACCCCACACACTGCCCATCAGAGGGACTTCGGGTTGCCCATCTTGCCCACCGGCCTGCAAGGTCTAGAGGGCAGGTCCTCTGTGACGGAACTCTCCCACCACCCACCCCTGCCCTGAGCCCATGCCCACAGGGTAAAACCCAAGTCCAAGTGGAAGATGACTGTGAACCAGAGCTGAGCAAGCAACTCCACCCTGCTGAACCTCAGTCACCTCATCTGAAAAATGGGGATGGGGACCCTCAGCCATCTTCCTCTTGGCCCTCTACTGCCTCTCTTGCCCCATGGCCCTTGCCTCAGGCTGCTGACGGCTCCTGAGGAAAATGGTGCCATGGTCTGCAGCCTCAACGGGCCGGAATCCAGCGCACCAGCATTTCCCCTGTGTTTCCCCAGTGGCTGGTTCTTACTTTCTCACCACACTCTTGGCAGCATCCAGCCTGCTGACCACGCCCTTCTGCTTGAAACCCTCCAGGCTCTGCCCAGCCCCAGGCTGCTCCACCTCCAAAGCATCTCTCTGGAGGGGCTGAGGAGCAGCAGGTGGCTGGACAATGCCAGGGAGCTGAGGCCTCAGGGGCTCTCTCCACTCCTTCCCACCCCACTCCACCACCTGGCCATATCGGCCCTGTGGCTTTGCCAACATCATGGAACTCCCTGGGGCCTTGGTTTCCTCCCCTATAAAAAGGGGGTGGCAATCTCTGCCTCTTCAACTCCTCCTGAAGCCAATGCAAGGATGCAGGGAGCTATAGAGGGAGGATGGGAAAGGGCAGTAGGGAGCACCACACTGTACTGCTCCCAGGTAGTTTGCTGATGTGAGCAAGGGCACTTCTGCCCACCTCTCTGCCCAGCCATATTCACTCTCAGTGATGCAGGGCGGGGGGCAGGCAGGGGCTCTGCTTTTTGCTTGAGTCTCTCAATCTTCCCAATCCTGTAAGCTTTCAGGACCATCAAATCCAGACCACAGACTGGATCACCTCCCAAGTCTTTCTGGGGATCAGGGCTCAATCGTAAATTCCAAAACTGAAAGGATCTCAAAGATCATCCAATTCTGCATCTGATTCTTGATAGTCTTATACAGCAGCCCAGCAAATGGCCACCTAGGCTCTACTAACATACCTCTAGTGACAAGGCACTCACTACCTCCTGAGGCAGCCCCCTTTGGCCGTAGACCACTTGCATATTTACGAAGTTATTTTTTACTCTGAGCTGAAATCTATTCTGCATCTGCCACACACTGGCCTTTGAGGCCACACAGCAAAGTCTCATTCCTCTTGCCTTCCATGTCAGCCTTCCAAATATTTGAAGGCAACAATCCAGTCCTTCTCATTCTCCTCTTCTTGGTACCAAAACATCCCTAGAGCCTTGAGGTATTCTCCAAATACCTCTCCATCCGGGTTATACCCACCTGGACACATCCTAATTTGTCACTGTCCCTCTTAAAGATCAATACCACAAATGAGCCACAGCCTCCAGGAAGGATCTGCCCAGCACAGAGCAGTCTAGATGAACAACACTCACATCCTGACCACTCTTACACCTTCTCAAGCAGCTTGAGAGGCTAAATAGTGACCACTGATCAGAGGCCGAAAGCCAACAGAGCACTCAACAAACACAGTGACACAGTCCCCCCAGTTCAGGACCTGTGTGTTTGACGGTAAACATCAAAGTCAATGTTTTTCTCTCTTCAAAACTCTCTGCCTGTATCCCTCAACCTCTGAGGGAGCCTCACATACCCGCCCCTCCACATGATCAAACACAGTGGGCCCCAGCTTGGGCACATCTGCTGGGAGTCCAGGTGACAAGGGGAGAAAAGATGACACCATCAACCCCATAAACCAACAGAGATGGTAGGCCCACTGTCTCCTGCAGTACCCAGTACAGCAACCCTGAGTCAAAGACTTCCCACATCTGCTCCCAGTGTTGGGGGGTGAGGGGGCGGAGAGGTGAGGCAGGTTCCAGAAGCCGTGACTCATCCCCCGTGTACTCCACAGCTCCAAACATAGGCCACGGGCCCAGCTCCTGCATGGCCTGGAGCCCACACACCACAGGCCAATCCACCGCTGGGCCGACTCAATTTTCTAGTTACAGGTCTTAAGTACTTAGGCATGTGCTCGTGAGAACATACATCCTTTACAGGGAGCTGAGAAAGGGAATTGTGCTGAGGAACAGAATAATTGAATCAAGATTTCTGTCACCCTGCTCTCAGCCCCTAGACTATAGCCCGTTTTTTTTTGTTTGTTTGTTTTTTCCTTTCCTGACAAAGGTTTTACAGACTCCCAGGGGTCATTTCTCCTCTCAAACCCATTAATGTCAGCCCGCTGGCAGCCTATCCAGGGAAAGGAGACCCAGGTTAAGGTGGGCCCATGTCCGGGACAGAGGCGGCCAGCTCCCGAGGCCCAGGCGGCACACCGAGGGTTGAGAAAAACCAACAGGGAAGATTGTCATCTATTTAATCCCAGGGAGGCCCCCTGCACTCCCTCCTTCCAGGCCCAAGGACAGAGAGGAGAAGATTATTCACTTCCTCAACGGCCCCCCCATCACCGCACTGAAGGCCTTCTGAAAGAGGTGTGCTCAGACCCTCGGAGAGCCCACCCGCTGACCCTGCCACCTCATGTGTGCCCCTCTCACTTTGCCCAGCCCCTCCCTCTCCCCAGGCCTCCCCCCAAAAGGGGGACACTGCTGCTGTGCTCATACCCTCCACACCCTGCCCTCTGGGCATCACATCTGCAAACGCAAGGGCTTCTAAGAGGCCGCAAAGCACAGGCCCCAAGGACTCTGCCAGGCCCGGCTTTCCCACCAAAGGGGTGAAGATGGGAGGAGGCCAGCGAGAAGTCCAGTCCCAGCCGGGGCCCTCTTCCTCTCCCGGAGGGCTCAGCCCCTTCCCCGTGGTCAGGACGGGACTGAGCTGGGCCAGACTCCGCCAGCGCTCTGCAGGTAAAGGGTGCTCGGAGGGCGTCTGTGCTTCCGCCCCTGACTGAAGGCCTGGAAACAGATCCCACAGATCCGACCAGGCCCATCCCCGACGGGCAGCGCCGGCGTCTCCTACCTTCGTCTCTCTTGCGCTTGTTGGTGTCGGCGCTGGGGGACGTGATGCCCAGGATGCCGCTGATAGAGTAGGAGGAGCCGGCTGAGTCCGTGCTCACCGAGGACACCTGCGTCACGGAGCCGGTGGACACTGCACAGAGGGAGAAGGCGGTCAGGGCCCGGCGGGAGGCTGGGGGGCGGTGCCGCGGAGGAGGAAGGTCGGCCCCCGCCTTCGGGCCAATACGAAGACACGCCCCCTACAGGGGGCTGGTGAGACTGAGAGAGAGCGGGGCAGGGCAGGTGTGTGCTGAGGACACTCGCCACAGGGCAGCGGCCAAACCTGGGCCATTAGAGCAGCCCCGAAGAGAACTGACACTACAGAAGGGACCACGGGCACCAGTTCAAACCCCAGCCTGTCCAAGGATGCAGGAAGCAGGCGGATGGAGCAGAGAAACGGGGGAGCTGGGGCCCACCACCAGCCGGTGCTAGAAACGACCTACTCGTCAGTCAGGCTCACTCCCTACTTACAAATCCATCCATCCACGCAGACATAAATATCTGCACACTCATACACAGAGCCAGCAAAGCACCAAATGCAGACTATCTGTCTTTTTATAGTTCCTCGCTGTCTTTTCTCCTTCCACTTTACCTGGATTTTAATATTTTATATTAATTATATAATATTAATATACTATATGTTATATATATATTGATTTATAATAATGATAATTTTTTCTGAGAACTTACTCTGTGCCAGGCATTCAGGCATCATCTCATTTAATTCTGAGAACAAACTTATAAGTTAGGTCACTGGAGAGGTAAGGGAACCAAGGCTCAGAGAAGGTAAGTGACTTGCCCAAAGTCACACAGCTAATAAGATGCAGAGTGGTGACTGGAACCCAAGAACTAAAGTCAACCCCTATAGTAATCTGCTCCTCACTAATGAATAATGAAAAACAATAATATGCTTCACATTCATAAAGCGCTTTTCATTTGATGCTTGCAATAACCAAGAGTGCTATTATTCATCCGCATTCATCAGGTGAGGAAACTGAGCCTCCACACAGCAAAGTGATTGGCTCAAAGTCATCTAGCTAACAAGCCGTAGCACCAGGGCTCAGCCTTGGTTCTACTGACTTAAAGTCTAGATTTCTTCTGCCCAGAAATGTGGGTTGGTGACTTATTGTGACTGAGACCAGGTATCTAAGTTCCTAAAAATAAGAATGGGGGAGGGGAGGTTTGTGCAAGTTTCACATTAACTCCTGGCCCCAGAATCCAAGGGGGAGACCTGTCGGTCATCAGGGTCCTCTCAAGCTGTGCAGCTGAATTTCCATTTCTGGGCTGTGGGAATTCTTCCTTGGTTCATTAAAACCTACAGACCAATCTCAGACACATTTCCTTCGGCTATAACTAGCTGGAGGCAGGTGGAGCTGCTTTTGACTCTAAAGTGTAGGAAATTACTAGAAATGGTGGTGATTGGTTGAGAAGCTGTTTGTTGCTCTCCTTGGAGCACATCCAGCTCTTGCTCCTACAGACCTAAAGGGAGCAGTGCCTTTCTTCTCATATTTGAGTTTGATTTTAGATCTTCCTTAGGAGACACAGAAGTAGAAATCGTTAACTTCTCTTTTCCTTCACCAGATGAAGCTCCTCAAAATAGATTTATGCAAATCTCACAACCTTTTCTGTGTTAAGGTGCAAAGAACAGAGGAAGAAAGAATCTCACCAGTCATTCGGTACTTTAAACAACCACCACATATAACCAAGGCTCACCACGTTGCTGACAGAGCCGATGACACGTGTTTCAACATTTTGTAATCACCCGGCTCAAAAGACTCAGGTTTCAATTCTGGCTCCGCCTCTTACTGGCCATGTGACCTTGGGCTAGTTATTTCATCTCTCTAGAGCTTCCATTTCCTTACTCCTCAGTAAGTTAATAAATTATAAGGGGCTGTACACAAATAAGATATGGATTTTATACACATATCTGAGATAAGGCATTCTGCTGACTGTCAAGTGTAGTTATTCCTCTTACCCAATTGAAAGAATATTATCAGTTACCCTAAGTTTGATATTCCTTTGCTATGTGACCTGAAATAAAGCTGCAAATGAAATCCCAGCCACAAACACTTCCCCAGAAAGCTCTCCTTAACCCTCTCCACTCCAGCTCAACAAAGCTGATCTTTCCCTCCCTTCTGCTCCCACAGCACCCTGTACTTTCTTCTTGAGCCTAATCTCAGTGTTTTGCAGACTTCTCCTTGTTATTTTCCCCCATTAGACCGAGAAGCCCTTGAGAAGCGGGATTTTGTCCTACCTTCCTTATAACATTAGTCTCCGCCACCACGGGCTGCATAGCAGGGGCTTAGCAAACACTTTTTGGATGGATTACTAAATGAAGAATTATTTTATGGAAGGGAAGAATTCTGTCTTACCTTTATTCAAAGAAGCAACCGTGAAGAATCAGAGACCTCAGAGAGCACTGGGTTTGTGCCCCTTGCTCCACAAATGGGGAAACTGAGGCTCACAGAGGTGAAGGGGCTTAACACAGTTCACTGGTTGACTTAATGACAAAGCTGGAACTATAAGCCAGGCCTCTGCCTGTCCCCCATCACCATGGGGAGTTCAAGTTTTCAGTCAAAGGAGCAACAAAGGGTACACAATCTTTGTGTAATTAAGGTGTGATTAAGTGGAATTGACAGGGCCTGTGGCAGCCAGAACCGTCAGAGGCTTGCTGAATGGTGGCCCGCTTTCTTATAGTAAAATAAGCTTTCCCCCAACTAACCAGAGGTGTTTCCTTTATCCAAAGTGGAGAAATCATACACCTTGTGTAGACACACGTCACTTTCATCTCACGATCTTTGCAGGGAAGGGAAGGCAAGGGAAACTTCTGAACTCCTGGGTAGTAGGAAATATGACTCTTCTCCTTACGAGTCATGGTCACTCTCAGACTTCACCCATGAGTGTCAGAAACCCCACTGGCAGCCCTTGACAGTTCACGGAGCACATGAGATCGAAGCAAGAGAGAGAGAGAAAGAAAGTTTGGGAAGTTTTGCCACATCTTCACTCAAGACTGCAAGTGCACAAAGAATTGTAGAAGGGCTGGTTGATAGAAGAAAAAAACACATTCAAAACTACTTACTGACTAATGATGCAGAAAATGTTATGAATAAGTATCCCTTTCTTGATTTATTACTTTAATTATCTGACATTCTATAGACCCCCATTAGTGGATTTTTTTTTTTTTGGCTTAGATTTCAATTTTCTGTCTCATGGTGAAAGCTATTTATCATAATAATCAGTAAAATTCAAAACCTTTTAGCAGTATTTATAAAATTCATTTACCAGGTTCAGCCCTTGGAGAATGACAAAGAAGGCGCATTAGTACGTGTGCCGAAGTGTTTTATGCAGAATTATCTGTCCATAAGAATGATTAAAAGTTCTTTAGAGTATTTGGAGCCCATTAGATTTTTAAATTTTTTTTAAAAGTTCTTCTTACCTATGCTGTGACTGGAAGCTGGGACCGGCTGGTTGGGCGGCTGCTGTACTTTTGTCCGGATGATCCTGTGAACAGTTGGGAAAAAAAATAAATGGCTATTTACCATGATGGAAGAGAAGAGATCTCAACTAGCGATGCCAGAAACCCATATCCAGCTGGGTCGTGGGCCAAGCTGGGGCAGAAGTGGAGGCGGATTATGAACCCAGGTCCCGAGTTGGGGGTTTGGAAGAATTATAGATTAGTTCCAACTCAGCCCCTACCTCCCTGGGTGTCTTTGGGTAACTTGCACCCCTCTCTGGCCCTCAAGTGCCTCTTCTGTAGGAAGAGATTGATGCGTTAATATTACAAAGAGGCATCCCATTCTTGGAGCAGCTTCAGCTCCATAAGGAACTCACTGAGTGAGTTAGAAAGTTCCATCCCTTTCCTGGACCTCAACCTCCCATCTGTGGAGTGAAGGCACTGAACCAGGTGACCTCCCTGTCCCCTGGCAGCTCTCACACTCTGGTTTCTCTGCCTTAGAGAGCCACAGGAAAAATAACATCCCTGCCCATCAGAAATTATCAAGGGGGTAGGGGGAGGGGTGTGAATGTTGCTACAAAACTAGAAAGGGTTAAAGTGCTGCCAGGAGAGGCCTGGCCTGGCTTGGCTTTGCTAAGAGGAAGCCTGAATTATACAAAACAGTGGAAGGCTCTATGGGGCTGGGACCCAGGGCTGTCCTGGACTGTCTTTCCAGAGACCTTGCTTCAGTTCTAATATGAACTGGATTGTGACCCTGGGCAAGTCCATTCCATTGAAGGCCTTGGTACAATGAGGGAGTTGGAACAGACCAATCTTTGCTTACTTTAAGTAATCAAATCCTTTTTGGGAAAAAAAAAAATCTTATGGAAAAGTCCATTGTATATAAAGGATAATAGCAGCAGTGCCTTCCCCTTGCTACCTGGCAGCTCTGATGTCCTTCTGCAGAAACTTGGGCTCTGAGAAGCTTAGTTTGTAACTTTCCAGCTGGGACAACATGTGAGGCCTCCATGAGACCTCAAGCCCGATGCATCGTACAGCAGCTGACCAGGGCCAGACCAAAAGTCCCTTTTGGGCCTGCAAGAAAGTTCCTTCCCTAGCACTTGGGAGAAGGATAGGTGGTAATAAAATGTGCAATTTCTTTGGAAAAGTTCTATTCCAGTCTCCAACTATGACCTTCTCCGGACGTGCAGGCCCAGCAGCCATGGCTCACGGGCCCAGCCACTTCGCGGCATGTGGGATCTTCCCGGACTGGGGCACGATCCCGCGTCCCCTGCATCGGTAGGCTGACTCTCAACCACTGCGCCACCAGGGAAGCCCCAACTATGACCTTTTAAAATAACATTTATTAGAGTTTTTCCTAATTATGAAAGTACTTTGTGTTCATTGTAGACTATTTGGACAACAGGTATAAAGAAGACATCTAAAAACACATTTTGGTATATTTCCTTTATGGTAGCATTCCTGTGCATATTTGGAAATATCCATTTCTTCTTAACAAAATCAGGATTAAACCATGTATACAGTTTTCTGTCCTGCTCTTTTCCCTCAGCATTATATAAGGAGCTTTTTCACATTTCAGACCATTCTTTCTGGAAGCTCTTTTCAAGCTGCACTGCTTGTGCACAGGGAAAGGGAGAACAGAAGTGTCTCCTGAACTTCATTGGGCCGGGGCCCCTGACCTCTGTGATCTCACAGCTCAGTGCTGGGCACCGAGGGTGCTCAGTATCCTCAGCTGATAGCCTGGAATGGATGTTTCTGTTCACACCACAGCCTAGCCACAGGCCCTCTGGAGCCATGGCCACTTGAGCTCAGCATAGGGCCTTTTGCCATTTTCTGATGAGTCAGCATATGTGCTGCCTCAAATATACTGAGCATTTGTTTGTTTTCTCCAATATTCAAATAATTTATTTTGACTAAGAAAACATGGAGCGTATTAACAAAGACCTGGGATTGAGGCAGTCTTTTTGACTACCTGGAATTAAGCTAGCATCTAACCTAATTTTGGATTTTTGTGTGGGTCACCTTCTCTGTATACATGTATGTGTGTCTACAGAGATATAGCTAGATGTGTGAATATACAGATATGCCAGATTTAAATATAGTTTATCTATATTATGGTTTATGTACATACAAACATATGGTAAAATATTAATAGATTGTAACTATTTCCTGTTGAAGTCCTGTATAAAGTCCTAACTTTTCAAAGCATTGTCTTGCCATTAACTTTCTATGTAAGCAAAGAAAATTATGTTTTCCTTATTTTTCTTTAAAAATATTTATAAGAATTGTATAGAATAAATAACAATTGTAAGAATAAATAAAAAAATATTTATCAATTTTTATAAAGCATCGACAGGCAGCTGCAGCGGCGTGAACAGGCTCCGGATCCGGGCTTCTAGCGTTTGAATCCCAGTTTTGCAATTTGCCAGCTGTATAATGTTGGGTGAATTACTTACCCCTCTGTACCTCAATTTCTTCATCTGCAAAATGAAGCTAAGAATCATTCCCGCCTCATAGGGTTATTACAAGGATTAAATTAATTAAGTACGTAGAACAGTGGCTGCTGCATAGTAAATTCTCGATAAATGTTAGCTGTTGTTATTTTCACTGTTATCTTCATAAAGATTAATGACCAGCTTCAACCTTTAAAGATTCATATTTTCCACAAACGCCTTAAAAACACATGGGATCCCCCTGGGAGCTGGGGAGGGGAAGGTAGCCAACCCCATACCCTATTTTAAGGCTGTAGTGGGGCTTTCCTTTATAAGGAAGACTTGAATCTTAGGGAACCCTCCAAACCCATCCCCAGAGATAGAAATTTTGCCCATCTGCTTGTAGCAGCTGCCAAGCAAAGAACAAAGAGCATCATTTTCCATTGAGAAGAAATGGGAGTGGGAAGAACAGGACTATAATTGAATCATAACAATTCTAAAAAAATTAAAAATTAAAAAATTAACATCAGGACTCATCACAATAAGAGCCATGCTCTGGACCAGTTCTAAACCAGAGACATTCAGAGCTAATTGACAGCGCTAAGAGGTGCAACCTTTACTTTGCTGAGCGTTAGCATGACCTTGGATGCCATAGGATCATCCTAGATGGTCCAATGGAGAAGGAAGCTCAGCAATCAAAGAATTCCTATAAATGAGGAAACGAAAGCCCAGAGTGCTCAGATGACCTGCCCAAGGTCCCACAGTAAGTCAGCTCCCATGCCCGAGCACTTTTCTTTGAGCCACATTCAAAGGAAGCAGTCCCTCTGCTAAATACTGCCTGTATGAGGCATAAAGCCTATTTGGATTCAAAATCCATCTAGAGTCCGAAGATTCAAAGTCCGAGGAACTTTAGACATTACAGGTATTTGTAGGGATCCCTTTTCAACATCACCCCCGCTGCTTTGAAAGGCTAGGTCTTCTCACCCGCACCCCAGCCACCACCTCCCCTACACCATATACAAAATTCCACTGAAAGGGAAAATCGTGGGGCCTTAGAAAAAGAAATGGGGCTATAAGACTGAAAGAAATACCCACGTCTACCTCACTGATCAAACTGCCATACTACAGTAAGAATCCTGGGCCATCAGCTGTGTTAAGAATCCAGAAACCAAGAGACCAACTAGGCCAAGCTGGGAGAGAATCCACAGGTGACACTCACACCTGCGCTGATGCGGAGAAGAAAGAGGGAAGGGATGAACGAGCCCAGAAGGCTTGTTGCCCAAGTCAGGATGAAGAGCAGGGTTTACAAATGGTCATCCCCAGGCCACATCCATCCCTGGACAAGTTTTGTTTGGCCTGCACAGTATATTTATTTTCATTTGAATTAGTTGCCAGTATTGGTAAGTTGGTAGCGTTTACATAAATACGTGGATTTCTAGCTTCTCCTGAAAAATCAGAACACCCAGAATACTGGCCCCGCATCCTCACAGGACAACCACTGGTTGGTACTAAATAGAGCTGCCACTCTAAGCTGGGAATGTCACTCGGCCCCTGGTTTAGAGCCTCAGGACTGGAACAGACGAAGAAGGAAGACTCCGTTCCACCCGGCGTTGGGGTCAGCTCTAAGACAGTCACCTCCAACTGTCTCAGGCTGGCTGGATTCCAAGAACCTTCATGCAGATTGTGCAACACCCCAGCATGTATTTGTCCTTAAGAAGCCACATAAACATGATGCTTTGTGTCCCAGGGAATCTCCCACAAGCCTAGCAGAACTGGTTCAGTGTTGCTTCACCCCATGTCAGTCATGGTTTCCCAGGCAGGATCCCCAGAAGGCAGCAGGAAGGCACACACTTCTGGGGGGGAAGGTGGAGACGGCCCTGTGGCCACCAGAGTAGCTATAGATCCAGACACCCTTCCCTCCCTAGATGTCTGAAGTATTGGAATAGTGAGACGTTGCCTCCCGGGGAAGCAGGGGCTGGGAGAGGGAGCTATGGACCCTCTTACACAACATTTGCAAGACAGTCATTTAGAAGCTGCATCTGTTTGAATGCAGTGGGATCTTTATATGGAAAATAAAACTGTGCGCTGGGATGGCTCAGGCTTTGTGGGTGCGGGGTTGGGGGGTGGATGCAGCAACTCAAGACTGTTTCGCACTTAGTTTATTTGCACTGCGCAGTCTGTTGCTAAAGACACCAAAGAGCTCTCACTGAAGAATGTGGTGAGGAACCAGAGACTGCTCCCGGGAGGAGCCCCAGAGAGGAGCGCAGGAAAGGGCTATAGATCACAGAGGAAGCCTGCAGACAGGCAGCAAAACGTACAGGCTGTGAGGCTCAGGAATGGAATGGGAATGCAGTAGGGATGGCTGTTTGCCCTTCCTTGTCTCTCTCCTCACAGATCTTCAGTTCTGTCCTGCCAGAGTCCTACTGGAGAGTGGTGGAAAGAAACATCCCTTCTCGTACCATCAGGGAACCTGGGCTCTACTCCCACCTCTAGCTCAAAATCATTGTTCCTGTGCACTCCCCATCTGGGCCTTAGTTTCTATACCTGTCACAGGAGAGAGTTAAGCTTTGAGGGCTGTAGGAGACCACAGATGTGGCAGCACCTTAGAGGTACAGCTGGTGGAGCCACCGGGCCACCGTTATGGCCTGGGACACCCAGGAGGTCCCTGAGGCTAGCCATGGCCCCAGCAACTAGCAGTCTGACCCTCCACACAGCACGGCTCTGGGCACAAAGCATCAGTTGAGCCATGATTTCCCTGGACACTCTTTCAAGTACCCCCTTCATAGCTTTCACCACATCTGTAATCACTGTGCTCTATTTGCTTCATATGTTTCTTTCAAATCACTTACTTTTTGACTTGGACTTATTTTATAAAGCAATATTAGTTCTTTACCATAAATGAGGGGGATAGTTCATAAAGTTCACACTCACTGGTTTCAAGTGCTAGTTCTATTTTTCTAAAGTACATTAAAATAACTTCATCACAAAACAGTTTTTCTCCTTGTATGACAGAAGATAGAAGTTGGGGCCCTGAAAGTGATTTATGCTTGTTCCGCAAAGGCATTTTCTCACTGACATTAGTTGTCACTGTTTAAAGATATAGAGATTTCATATACACAAACGTACAAATACATGCACACACGAGTCCTAGTTTCTGGCTCCTCTGTAAGAATGGAAAAAATATCTGGCTGCCACCAGGCCCACATTCCTGGCAGCTTTCAGCTACAGCTGAGAGGCAACTGCCCCTTCAATAGAACTTGTGTTCCTAGTTTGCCACAGACCGACCTTCCCCTGTTGCCTTATGCCTGGGCCACTTCCCTTGTTGCATCATCTGTCTGACCCCATATTGGCATTAAGGTTTGTGACCCCCACGGGCAACCTGAGGTATCTTTCAAACCACACGTGTAACCTAGATTGAAAAATCTCGGGGCCTCCAGAGCCTGACCACCAGTTTGCTAGAGGCTCCTCTGCAGAGCAGGCTGACCACTCCTTCACTGATCTCAGCAGAGCAGTCCTCACTCCATGTTAGGGCTTTTGGAGACACAGGTAGGCAGAAAAGTCACGTTGCTTTGTGTCATGGAAATCTTTCAAAGAGCTGGCAGTAGGGGACTCAGAAAGCACATGAAGCCACTCATAAGCCAGAAAAGAACAGAAGTGATGCCCCTCAAACCCACCACAATAATTGCTACGTCTCCAGCAATTCTGTACCTATGGTGGGCTGTCCAGACTTCTCAGTGAAGGCCAGAGTCCCTCCCTGGACAAGGAGCCCCTCTAGAACAGAGACTAAGAGACCATATGCCTGATTCCCCTCTCTCTTCGTAGCACCTTGAAGGATGTCAGAGCCAAAGTAAAGGTTTGCTGAGAGAAGAAACAAAAAACAGGCTAATGTTTTATGAAATAGCAGGACTCCAAACACCAACACGGAAAATCACACAGTGATTCTGTGCATTTGAGTCATCACAGAAGGAACAATGTCAGGACCAGAAGGGGAGCTGATCTGATCACCTCAGTTGCTGGGGGTGAGGGATCCCCTATGCCCAGACAGGCTCTGCACTGACAAGAGCAGGGCGTGGCCTTGGAGAAATGGGAACTGTTCAGGTTTTCAGTCTGCTGGCTTCCTTTTTCTTTGTGGGTTTTAGAGAACAATCAATCATTTCTGTCATCTCACAACTTCATCCTTGACTTTATGGGTTTCAATGGAGTTGAGACAGTACCATCTACGGTAGAAAACTTTCCTTCAGGAATTCAGTTTTGAAGCTCTGAGAGCTCTGTTGGATGCACTCTGGACCAGACTGGAAAAAAGAAGGAGCTCCCAAGAAGATCCCCAGCCTGGTACTCATGGTATTTCTCTGGATCTTTCTCCCCACCGGTGAGATTCGGGGCAACTGGGGAGAGGGCAACCCCCTAACTCCACAGCATCTTAGCATCCTGGATGTCACTCTTGGAAATCACAGACCCATATCAGCACCACCAAAGTCCTGGGCTCTCAGAGAGAGGAATAGCTTTGTCAAGGTCACACTGAGTTTGTGGCAGAGCTGGCACAGGAGCTAAAATCTCTCAAGTGCAAGTCCGGGCTCTGTTCCCCGCACTCAATAGCTCAAACTCTGCGCAAACTGGAGGCTGGGATTTTCCTCCTGGGAAGCCCTGAGGTGGGCCAGTGCCAACCTTGAGGATGGGCTCTCAAGGAAGTGACATTTGTGAAGGCCTAACAGGACAATTCACTGTGTGGTGCTTCACATGCAGAGGCAAGTGGTGAAGGGAGTGATGGAAATGACTCTGGGCTCAGAAGAATCTGCAGCAGCCAGAGTGTTGGCATAGCCTCCTCTCCCTGGACTTAGGACGCCTGCCCACTTTGGAGAGAAGACAGGGTGATAGAGCGATCCATTCAGCCCCGTTAGCATCCCTCCTGTCTGATAACCCCTATGGAGACTTGGTGAAAGGAGAGACCGGATCTTCAGGAAAGGCACATGCAGAGCCCCCAGTATCCCCACCCAACCCAGACCCCTAGCCTCCCACAGGCACCAGCCCCTCACCTGTTGATGGAACTGACGCTGGGCACCGTGTCATTGTCACACACCCGTTCCGCCAGCAGCCGGTCCCTGATCTCCCAGGCAAACATGGTGGGATTTTGGCGTTTATACTCAGCGATTTTTTCCACCACTTTGGGTGTGGCAACCTTTGGTTTGGATCCTCCAATTACCCCAGGCTTGATGCTCCCCGTCTCATAATACCTAGGACCCAAGGAGAGAGGAGCTTAGCCATGAGAGACCTGGAAAATGGGTGTTGGTAACAAAATAATGGATTATTCTGTCCAGGAAACGTCCAGACCTGTGCTGTCCAGTACGTACCCACTAGCCATATGTGGCTTTTGAACATTTAAAATGTGGCTTGTTTGAATTGAGATGTGCTATAAGTATCAGATACACACCAGGTTTTCAAAACTTAGTACAAAAAAAAGTAAAAATCTCATTAATGATTTTTCTATTGGTTACCTATTGAAATGATCATCTTTTTAATATATTGGGTTAAATAAGCTATAGAATTAAAATTAATTGTACCTCTTTCTTTTTCCTTTTCTAATGTACTATACTACTAGAAAATTTTAAATATCATGCATGGCTCACATTACATTTCTATTGGACAGTGCTGGTCGGAATGCTCTGCATTAATTAATTAGTTAATTAATTAATTAATTCTGTCACATTTATCTACCATTGACAGTTTACAGAAATCTTTCAAGTTGGTTTTCCCCTTTGATCCCCACAACACTTCTAAAGCACATAATTTTGAATTTCTAAAGCACAAAATTCAGTTTTGAATGACTGAATGAGTGAACGAATAAACAAATAGGTCTCCATCTACAGATATAAACAGAGATCCATAGAGGTTAAATGGCTTGCCCGGGCTCACCCAAGACCCAGTGGCCAAACTAGGACTGTGGCCCAGCCTCCTGAGGTACAATTTCCCCAGAAAGCTGCCCTGTGCCTTTAATTTGCCAGCTCTCCCATCCCCTAGCAGACTCATTCTGTGAAACTGTCCCCCAGAGTGCAACTTCTTTTTCTATAAGAGATAAACAAGAACCCTGGTGTAAAATTACAAAGAGTGTTGGATTCCAGAATTAGCTAGAAATATGAGTTACGTATAAGTCAAAACCCAAGCAATCAGAAAAACAAACAAACAAAAACACCCAACCACAAGTCACCGCAGCTCTTCCAGGGACCGCCCCTGAGGTAAATCACTGTTTCCAAGGACATTTCCATGCTATCAGCTCTTCCTTGTTAATGCAAATAGGATGTCAGAGTTTTACAGTAAAACCGAGACCAGGGAAAAGAATGCCATGAAAGAATATTTCAGGGGAAAAAAATTACTTGATTCCTTTTCTGAATCTGAGCCTTCACTGGACGTCTCTCTCAACATTGACAGAGGAATTCTTGACTTCCTCTTGCAAAGATTATCTTGCAGTTGAAAAAATTTTTTAATGAAAAAGACATTTTAGAAATTGCTGGAAAATTTTAAACCTAACAAAAGTTTATAATAGGTAAGGGAAAGCGGTGATTCTCCCATGTGATGGGTGGGAAAGGTAACCCAGAACAATGACTGGTTACATTTAAAGAGATGCTTCTCAGCTTGGGTAAGTCTGGTTAGGGCCAAGTTAGTGAACATTCTAGAAACAGATGAAATAATTTGGGACCAGTGATGTGGATGCACAAATTCTGTTCTTCACTAAGAAGAGTGAGTCATGTACAAATTTGGACCATAAAGCAAAACTCAATCTGTGCTCTTTCATTCTCTAATTGCTAAAAATTTGTTATTAGTCACAAATAGGTTTTAGAAATATCCAAGAAAATACTCTTTTGCCAAAAGTCTAAAAAAAGTATCTAAATCAAAGCACACAGCAATCTCTGCAGATTTGGCAGATCCTTTCAACTTTACAATAGAAAAATATCTGTTACTATCAACACAACAACTCATTATTTAGTCAGAGTGCCTTAAAGTTTACAGAGTCTTCCTTGAATTATCTTCATCCTCACACCAATCCTGAGAGGCCAGCATGGTTTTATAGAAGGGAAAACCGATGATCAGAAGATCAAGTACCTTGCCCAACTCCCTTCTGGAACTTAGAAGCAGTCCTGGGCTTTCAAACCTGATTCTGAATCCAGTGCTCTTTGCACTAGAACAAACTGCTGCTTTAGTTGTAAAAATTAAAATAATACTAATACTACTAATAATGATCCCATGCAATTGTAGAGAGCTTTACTGTTTACCAGGCATTTCCATATGCATCTTGTCACTCATTCACTCACTTAATCGACAGTCACAGAGGGTCTGTTAGGACAAAGCACTATCTTGGGGCAGGGGTTCAGACACACAGACAACCCTGCGCTCAAATATATTAGCTGAATGGGACTGCAGTATTCATGCAGAAACTCTGAGAGGGTGGCAGGATGAAATCTCACCCCCCAGCACTTGTCCTGCTTGTATGGCTGTGGATGGCAGTGCCCATGGCTCTCCATCCATCCCACCTTAACACGGCCAACCATAGGAGGCTATGGTCTTGATACAAGAGGTCTCTGTCTTCCTTTTGACTGACACATGGGCCAGGCACTTAGAAGGTAGCCCTGTCACTCCAGAAAACCCCAACTGGCAACTGTGTCAGACTAAACAACCACCCTTTCATCTCAGCAAAACAGGCACGCCGCACTTTGGCTTATACACAATAAGACGAACAATAGCCACTAACACACAGTGCAGTTCGGCGCAAAGAACATTAATTTGAGAGTAAAGAGGTGTAGGTGCCAGTCAGTGGCTCTAATACTAACTCGCTGTGTGACCTTGACCAGCTCAACCTCTCTGGGCCTCAGTTATCCCATTTATATAATAAGGGGAGGATGTTCGCCCTGCCTACCTTGCAGGGCTGTTGTGAAGACAGAAATGCAGAATGGTTAAGAAAAAGCTTTGTAAAACATAAAGAGCACGTGTTGCGGATTAAAATCCTCTGAGTGTTTACTACTGTGTAACATACGACCCAATTCCAAATGGCCTGAACCTCCCAGCCAGGCTCCAGTGAAAGAAGACAACAGCCCAGCTTTCTGGGTGGATTTAAATGCCACCGGGCTGTGCCCCTCGAGCCCCTCCAGAGCTTTGAGCTCTGTGGACTGAATGCCCATACTCCTGGCAGACCGCCACCTTTCCGAGATGACTCTGCCTGCCCCAGGGACCCTGCCTGCCTTGCCATACAGCCTCTGAAAGCCACAGCCACCACACACCACACGCTCTCGACAATCTGTCACCCTGTGTGTGCCCATCAAATTCTTCGGTGACCAAAAAAAAAAAATCAGTGGATGGAACAACCCCAGTTCAGAAATTCCCAGTCACACTGTTTTAGGGCTGAACTTGTTTCTTAAAAGGCAGTTCTAATTAGAGTGACATTTTGTCCACTGTGGTTCTTAGTTATGAAAATAATGAGCTATGAAATTCCAATTTATTGTTGACAACTTAAACGGCCAGGCACCCGAGCGGCGCGTAACTTCCGAGTGCCACTCTACCTAGTGACAAATCTATTCCGGGCCGCGGGAGGCTGCCGGCTGGGCTTGGGAGGGTCACTGTCTCTCTCCTTCAGTCCCCCAGGGAAGATGTGGAGGGCTCCCGGGCACCAGAACGTGAGGACCCGGCATCTGGATGTTCCCTCTGAGAAGGGCTCAGCATCTTGCCCTGAGAAGATTTCAAATAGCAAGCAAAATGTCGGCTCAGCAAAGACATCTCAGCAAAAACAAAGGAAGGGCCTCTTTTTTCTCTTTCTCTCTACCTCCGTACAATGAGAAGGCTTCCCAAGAAGATATCTAAGATTCACTCAGAGATGGTCTAAAATATTTTTCTTTTCTCTCTCTTATCTTGTCTTCATTTCTCTTTCTGTTTCTCTCTCTTTATAAATCAGTCCATTTCTTTTCTGTTTTGTTTTTTCTTTCTCTTTATCTCCCTCTCCTCTAGTTTTTTTTCTTTTTCCTTCGACTTTCACTCTCATCCTCCTGCCTAAAATCACCATCTAACAAAAACACCACGCTGATGTCCTGACCTTCTCCTTGAACTCGGGCTGGGGCTCGTTTGCTGCTGAGTACTAAACAGGAGTGGAGTGCACAGCCTCCTAGAGTGACCTGGGACGGGCAGGGGCATAAGGAATAAACAGGGGGATATGGTCTCTAAAGGGGCTGCCATACCCCTGGCCCTGAAACCTCTTCTCTCGGCCTCCAGCAAGTCTCCTCAAGGTTAAATACTGTTGTTCCCTCCATCTGAGAGGATGTCTTAAATTCCAGCCGATGGAAGGGAAAGAGTAAGCAGAAAATCACAATGGCACTGACATACTTCAAAATATTTATTTTCTATTCAGGCGCCTGTTCTCAAACCGTAACGCAAGCTACAGGCCAAAGGTTGTTTTCTGACCTGGCAAGAGAAATCCTGAGAGAGCATTGACAGCTAAACCCGAGAATGTTCCTGGCTGCCAGGGCAGACCTATAACAACTTCACATGCCTGGAAACACACTTGCGGCTTTGGTTTGGGAGTACCGTGAGATGCAGATGGTCTTGGAGTTCTTAAGGCCTCTTCCCAGCCCGAGTGCTGGCTGACTGGCTAGATGGACCTGAATCAGTCACTTCGCCCTGTAGATTTGTCTCCTCATCTCAAAACAAGCTTCCCTGGACCATCTCACCCGAGAAAAAAAAACAGGCGCATTAAGAGGCTGCAGAGCCCTCTGGGAGAATTGGCATTGTTAGTATTTTGCTTGCAGCAAATCGCCGGGTCAAGTGGCACCTTTCAAATGTCAGATTTGAGAGTTAGTGTTTGTTTGGGTTTTTTTTTTTCCCCTTCTCTAATTTCATGTATATTTAGGATGCCTGTCACTATGAAGGAAACAAAACATACAGAAGGAAAACACTACAGCCCAAAATAATAAGGTAGATGATAACCCAAAACTGAAAATGACAGCTGACTTTTAAAAATGGAATGTGCTTTTTGAAAACATTAAAATGAAACATTGAAGTCTGGTTATGTGATTTTATAACTTGTAGATTTTCCACCCAGCCCTGCTAAGGCCCTGAGCTCACCAAAGATGTGAAGGGAAATTCCCAAGAACCTCTTACTTCTGGGTTCTT
This sequence comes from Stenella coeruleoalba, assembly GCF_951394435.1. Classification (NCBI taxonomy): domain Eukaryota; kingdom Metazoa; phylum Chordata; class Mammalia; order Artiodactyla; family Delphinidae; genus Stenella; species Stenella coeruleoalba. Next base: position 87,316,228 of record NC_137153.1, read on the forward strand.
TGGAATAATTCACCAGGTTTTCAGAAAACATGTCACCCTCTTATCTGAGTCACCCCGTTCCACAACAGGAGTTTCCTGGAGCTACTTTGAATTGAATGGCCTCAAAAGGGCTTTGCAAACTCCAAAGTGCTATGCATGTGAGAGAAGCGCCACCATGATTCTCACTATGACACTGCCACATTGGACAGCTTCTGGGTCATGTTTTAGGTCATTATTTGAAAAATCAAGGGAAGCCTGAAGCGTCTGCCTTTACCTGCCAAGGATTTTGCTGACACAACCATGGCTGACTCGAAGCTGCCTGGAGATGTCGCAGGGCCTGACACCTTGATGAGCAAGTTCCACTATCCTTTGGCGGACTACATCTGGGAGTGGCCGTCCATTCACAAAAACCCCCCCAAGCTGATTCACTCCTCCATGTCCTGAAACAGATCAGAAACAAAAGGCAAGAGAAAGGGTGGTTAGAACCAGTCACACAGGAGCAGAAACACTGCTTTGAGTACCCAGAGTCCCTCTGATCAGAAATGGCTGCGGGCTGGCTATTTGAGCCTGGGGTCTGATCATGCAGGCTACATGAACACCTCAGATTGCTTTTTAAAATTAACCTTAGCCTTTGTCCATCTTCAGCCAGTCATTTGGGCTATTGATAGCAAGCATCTCCATACTATGTTTCCTTTAGTTACTAGCATTTTCTTTATAATTTTTTTTAACAATGGAATATATGAAGACCTCAAACTATACCAGGGACAGAACTTATTATATACATGATGCTGAGGTCTAAGATAGATCCTAGGGAGAAAATACATTTCCAAATGCATAAAATTTAAAGAGATTTTTTAAAATGAAACTCTTTCCTTTTAACAAATATCTTTAAAAGTGAAAAGGACTGCTCTAATAAAGCTAGATCTCAGGGGGGGAAAATACTTTTTAAATCAGCAATCTGATTCAAGGGCTAAGGACTTTAAAAAACATTTTTTTTAATAGTATCTGCAGATTACTGAGACAAAACCCAACCCTTGCCATGATAAAAACCCTTTCTTTAAGAAGGTGCAACTCATACCTCAATAAAGATGGGGAAAAAAATACACAAAAAAGGTGAGGCTGACATGCAGACTTGACCACTGTACCCTCTTAGAGCACACGAAAGAAATGGGTCAAAGGATCACATTTCACTCTAGTGTATCAGGATTTGTTATAAAGGAGTTTCCCTGGAATTTTTGGAGTGTTTTGCAATCAACAAGCAGCTTTAAGTTGGTTCAGGGGAAATAAAGAAGCTGGAGAAGGCTTCTGAGTCCCAGGTTTTACAAGGGCTCTGGGATGGATTTTAAGTAAAAAGAGCTCGGGAAAGTATCTCCTGCACCCAAAAAGCTCCCTTCTCTTACATTAAGGTCCATCTGGAGGGAAACAGGGATCTAAGTAAATGAAGAGCCAAACCAGTAAACACAGAGTGATCCAGTGTAGCAACACCATTGACCTCGTAGCTGTTAATCAGCCACTAACTGACATCACTGAGGACTGTCAAAAGCCAGAAGCCAAGTCCAAGCATTCACCAATGCTGCTGGCAGCTCAGAGGTCAAGGAGGGGGAAATCTCCTCCTAAACTGGGACTTGACAGGGACTTGACGGTACCAGGGAAGCCAGGGCATCTCAGAGGTCACACACACACACACACACACTCCAACTCTAAAACATAAGGTAGCCACCTCATCTCAGCTATTCCCCCCCAGCACTCAACTACTATCCGTGTTCATGAACAGTATCTGAAATAGAGGGGGAAACACTACCCATAACATAACCTATTTCCTAAAAACTGCCAAAGCTCTTCATGAAGTTTACCATGAGAGTCCAAATTGAATATTTCCCCAAACTTTCAAGTTCAGGTTGATTTCAAGGGGGAAAAAAACCCATTTTATAGGTGACGACAGTACTTAATTCTAGTTCTAAGCTGAATTTCTTTTTTGATTTTTAAAATGAGCTTTAAACAGTTTTAATTGTTCTAAAACACTCCAGACATAAGAAAAAGGAAAACCATCTCGAATAGAATTTTACAGTTAAGAACACAACTACATAGTTCATCTAAAACAAAAAGACTGCAGCCACCCCTAGTCAAGGGGCTTAAGAAAGCTTTGTTCTGGGGTTGGGAGCACCTAATAAAAAAGAGTTATATGGATCTTTCAATAATAGGCTGGATTTAAGAGGCAAGTAAATTGAAAATTGGTACAAGCTTATCTGAGAGGACAAAAAGGAAGCTAAAAGCACCTAGCACACTTTTGAGATAACCTACTAGTCCAGGCATTGGAGCCATCTGTAACGGCCTGTTCCCTATACTACTGGCAATTTAAATTTTCTGCCCAAAACACAGTGGCAAACTTCAGAGGACTTAAATTCCAAAAGCAGTCCTGCAGGACATTTGTGAGCTTTGAGGACTGTTTGTATCATGGAAAAAAACCTAAGGGTCAGACACTCTAGGTGACAGCAGGTCCCCACACCCTCTAGTCTTGACCTCAAAGGCCAGGCTACCAATGCTCTTGCAGAGTCTGATCCACATATCCACAGCTGACACCAGACCCAGGATGACCTGGGGGTCCCCTATGTCCCTCAACTTCCTGGAAAGGCCCCCAAACCCACTTGGCCCTCTGCCTCTCTCCCAGTCCTATCTATTAGAGCATGTCAAGGGTGGTGGGTTGGTGATTTAAAACTGGAGTCTGAGAAGGCAAGGTCTCTCACTTACCCCAAGACTGGAAAGAAGTGAAACCAGAAACCCGAGAGAAGTGAGACAAGAGGACAGGGAAAGAAATCAGGAAAAGAAATGTGAGGGCAAGTGTACAAAGAGCGGGAACTCAATGAAATGAGACACACAGCAAGGAGAGAGAGCCTGGAAGGGAAGCCTCAGGTTAGAAATGAAGAGGAGGAGAAAAAGGAATGGATTGGCCAGAACGGGGAGAAGAGAAAGGAAAGAAAGGTAAATGTGGTGTACAGTGGGAGGCAATAAGAGAGAAGAGAAAAACGGAGGAAGCCTAGCATGGGGGCATTTGGAAGACAGGGGACATCTGTGGAGGGGGACCTTTGTTTTCTGGGACCCCCCCAGCTCCAGCCCTTCACTTCTTCAGAGAAGCCAAGTCCCATCCTCTACTTCCTATGGACTCCAGCTGAGTGAGGGTTCATCATGTGGGAGGTGCTGGAGGGGAAGACATGGACTCAGCTACACTTTTCAGGGCCAAGTAGAATTTACAGAGAGACTGACAGAGAGACAGATGCAAACAAATCAAGGCAAAGACCAGGAAACAGACACGCAGATACAAAAGAAACACAACCCCGCCTCCATAGGGCAAACAGAGCAGGGTTTGGAGGAGGGGAGGGCAGGGGAGAAGGGTTGAATTGCAGATGCCCCTGGGGCCTTCGTGGCTCTGGTCTGGAAGGGGCTGGACTCCACAGATGCTCCTCAGGCCCTGATAAGGACATGCTGCCCACCAGGGTCCCCCTGTCCACAGCCCCAAAGACCACACCTGGGCATAGCATCTTGGGGAGAAGGTCTGTGCTGACTCAGTGGTAGATTCAACTCCAGGATCCACAGGGTCATTGAAATTCCCCCTATTGACATCAGAGAGGATGAATGAAGGGACACACAAACATGCAAACAGGAACACAGGAAAGGCAGGGATGAAATCTCCTTAATGGACTCTCTGACAGACAGGTGCTGGCACACATGGACAGTGGGGCCATGGATACAGACATAGTTAAACCAGACGGATAGTGCCTTGCACTTGTGTTCAGCCACCCAGATGTCCGCTGCCCACTCTCTGGAATCTGAGTCCCTCTCTCTCCCCTTCTGTGAATCCTCAAAAGACTGCCTCCAGCTTTGTCCATGTGAACTTCCTGTCAGTCCTTTTGTCTGTCTGACCTCAAGATCACACTCTGTAAAACGGGTGTAGCTGAAAGTTTAGAAGACACTCGGGGAGGAGACTGGATATAAAAGTGCTTTATAACTGGTAACTAGCTGGGGGTGGAGGCAACAGAACTCAGAAGCCCATATCCTGGCGATGCCTGCCCCTCCCCCTACACCACCTCCCCACAGAAGCCACCCTCTAGTGGGGGGAGAGGGGAAAGGAGTTGGAGGAAGAAACTGACCAGGGCCAAGAAGGAATATGAGAAGGTGGGACATGGTCTGAGCCCCTACTAACCAGGCAACTTCTCAGGATCTACTGTGCACCCCTCCACTCAATCTCCAACAAATTGGGGCCTACATTGTGCAAGCAAATAGCTTTGGGCGTCAGAACCAACGGCACTTCCAGAGAAGGCAGCTCTGGAAGCTAGGCAGGCTGGGGCCAAGCCCCCACCATGCTGTAGGGGAAATTGAAAACAGAAGGAGGGAGCACTTCTCAAGGAGGGGGCAGATGACAGCTGGGACAAGGAGGGACAGAGACAGGCATTAGCGGTTGGCTAACCTGCACCTGGAAGGAGCTGCCTTCTTCACCCTCATGCACAGTCATGGGACCACCAGTTCTGATGTGATTTCCCCAAGGGCTGGGGCACAACCTCTGGGCCGCCAGGCTCTGTGCAGAAGAAGGCAGTAAGCGGATCCCTGCAGGCGAGGATAGAAGCGCAAGGGCAGCCCTCCTCATTTTGTCCTCAAATCGCTCCTTGACTAAGCTAAGGGCTTGGTCACCTCTCAGAGTACTGACCCCAACTCCTTTGCTTTCTGGCTCACTCTGAGAGATCAGAGCCTCCCCTGAGCCGGGCTAAGTCTGCACAGGAGACGGCTCCTGGGGGCGCTGGGGTCACCACGAACTGGAAACCGTTTTGGCATAGGCCCCAAACGGTGAGGAATCGTTTGGGCTGGAATCCGAGAAATCCGCTTCTCTCCACAAATCTCTCCGCTGCTTTGGTGGATGATCTCGGACTCGGGAAACTGACACAAAGAGAAACTGACTTGCCCGCAGCCGGCCCCGCAGCCTAGATCAGCATTTCCCAGCCTACCAGGCCATTCGGCCCTCCCGGGCAGAAACGGACACATTCGCCCGGGAAGCTCGCCTTCTCTCCAGCCGGGTCTCTGCTGCCTTTGTTAAATAGGGGATCCAAGGCTAAGTAAGCAGGATCCTGGGCTGTCTGAAGCCTTGGGGAGGGCTCCCAGCGCAGAAGCAATTCCCTGACCGGAGGCCCGTGGGGGCCCGAGCTGGGCACCCAGCTGGATGCCGCCGAAGCCTGGCGCCTTGCTCCAGCCCAGCTGTGCAGCGCTCAGAAGGAAAATACGATTCGTTCCACTTGGAATTTCCTCGAAATCTCCGAATCTAATCCGGCGTTAACTCACCGTGAGAGGTGCGCTCATCTCACAGGAGGGTGTGCTAATGGGTGAACTGGCAGATCCCGACGGGTCAGGCAGCCGGCCAGTCTCGCCTGCGCCCAAAATGACCCTTCCCGTCTCCTACACACGTGATGTCTTTCAGAAGGCGAGGGTGCCTGTATGGTGACTAATTGGCTTCTTCGTCTTGATTTTTTTTTTTTTTTTAAGGGGAGAAGCCATCATGAGGCAAGTGTCCTGAAGAGGACTTGATTGTGTCTTTAAGGGTCTCTGTATGAACTGGAGGCTTCTAAGCAGAAGCTCAGCTCAGGGACGGTTACTTCGTTGATTTTTCAAATCCCACTCCTCAACTCCAGGATGCCTTTGGAGCTCTGAACCTGGTGTCCTCGCTTAGCTCTCAACCTCTTCCTCCACACATACAAGCACACAGGCACTTTTGGGGCCCCACTTTCCCTCCAAGCCCCAGTTTTGATCAGCCCCACCGCTGAAAAAGGCGCCATCGGGATCGGGGTGTGGGGCGCAGTCTAAGACTCAGACTGACCTCTCCCTGCAACTTCGTACCCTCCAACTGGCCCGGCCCAAAGCCCTCTCCGGGTCCGAGTCAGGAATCTCCCGGCACGCTGAGATGTTGCTGCCGGAGCCCCGGAAAGACTGCAGCTCGCTGCCTACACTACCGGTTGCTGGAGGCGGGATTCCCGGTGCCAGGTGCTCCGGCCGGGTCGACCAGGCGTTTTGCTCCACATCCCCTGCCTGGAAGCCCTGCACTTTGCAAACTTGACTGCGCGGCCACAAAAGTCCTGGGTCCTCCCGTCCTTAGTACCTGCCCGCGGTCCGGCACCCCCAACCCCGTCCCGGCGGGAGAGTGAGAGAAGCGAGCTCGCCGCCTACTTACTATGCATGGATGCAAACGGGTCGTGCTTACAGTGTATTTCCATCGGGGCGCTCCAGACTGCAGGCCGGCCCACGCTGCCGCCTCCCGGCGCCAAGGGGCTGCCCAGCGAGGCTACGGAGCCGCGCCGCCAGGCCGGGAACTGTGCGAGCTGGGCTCAGAAAGCACTGCTGGAGCTTCTGTTCCTCTCTCAGAGCCGCTCTGCCGGAGATCGCCGAGAGCTGCGCCTTGAGGCGGGAACGGCGCTAGTACAGTCCGGCTGGGAGCGGTGCGCCCAACTCCTGGTGGCTTCCCTCCCGGGCTGGCTCAGGCGTCGGCTCCGCACCCGGCCCAGGGTAGCTGCGGCCAAGGCGCCCGCAGCTTCGGGGGCATAGTTTAGGGGCCCGCCTCCGGGACGGCCTGGAGCCCCCCCGCCTCCTGTAGGAGCGGCTCTAAGGAGGCCTGTGGGACACACAGCCCTTGGATTCACTCGGGGGGCAGCGAGGCCCGCGGGTTGCCAGGCTGGTTCCGCGGCCTCGCTGCCTCTGGAGTCTCTCCTCGATCCCTCGGTCTCCACCGGATCCTTTCCCTTTCTGCTTCTTTGAGTCTCTGGGGCTCGGACTTGCCGCTGCAGCTTCTCTCCACCCGGCTCTCCGACGTCTCGGACGAAGTTGCAAAGAACTTCCTCTCTGGCGGCGCTGGGGTCCTGGCGGGTTCTGAGACGCTTATGCCACTGAGGTTGGAGCCAAGACTCTGGAGTCCCCGGGATCCCGCAGCCCTCACACCCTGGGACCCACTGCCTTCAAAGTTCCCTCGGCCCCCGCTGCTCCTTCATCGCCGGGACCAGGAATGGGGACAACAGCGACGATCTCCTCCTCGCCTGAGTATCTGTCTCGCACCCACCAACTCTTCGAGCTTCCGCTGCCTTCTCTCGGGGGTCTGGTTCGACTGTCTTTCAGTTGCCTCTTCCGGGACGGCCGCCGCGCCTGCCCCAGGCGTAGAGCGAGGGACACAGAAGAGAGCGAAAGGTCCCCTAGACCAAGGCCGCCGGGACTGCCGGTGCAGAGATGCAGCCTCTATCTGCTTTGACTCCCAGCGTTACCGCCGCAGCCGCAGCCGCCGCCGCCGGCGCTAGCCCTCCGCCTGTTCGGCGCGCACAGTGCGCCACCGCGCCGCCCCGGAGCCGCTTTCAGGACCCGCTGCGTGTGGACAGCGCCGCCCGGGGCTCAGCCTCCCTCCGGGCGGGGGCGGGGGCGGGGCGGGGGCTAACCTGCCAATCACGCTTCATCAAGCCAGTCAGAGCGGTGGCAGCCGGCTCTGACCCGAGACACCGCCCCATTGGCTGAGCAACCGGCGGGCTCCGCCTGATTAGCCGATACCTGGGCAATGGGAGAGAATGGGAGGCGGGGCCCAGGCGGCGGCGCCACGTTCATTGACAAACGCGCGGGGCGAAGGCCTAGTGGAGCGCGGACTGGGGGAGGGGGAAGGGGGTCAACACAGTGCCTGGAGAGTCGAGCTGCAGGTCCAGCAGGAACCTGGCCTCCTCTCCGCGGCATTGGGACCCAGGGATGCCCTGAGGGATTAAGGGCAGCCGAGGCGGGGATGGGGGGTGGGGAGTGAGGGTGGGGAAATAGTCTCCAGAAAACGCGCGCGCCCGCGCGCGTGCACACACACACACACACACACACACACACACACACAACGGATGTTGGAGGAAAACAAGGAGCTCAATAGAGATCAGGCTTTCAATCTAAGCACTATCAGACTCGCGATGGAAACGTAGTGTGTGCACATCTGCTCCGTTCTGACCTCAGTTTCCTCATCTGTAAAATGGGCAGAGTTGGCTTACCTAGTTTTTAATGAAGGCTCCTTCCAGCGGAAATATTTCATAGTTTTATCAAGCGCCAACTAAGCTGACGCTGCCGCCTCCTTGTCCACCGTCCTCCCCTGCTCTAACTCAAGGGCCCCCAATTCTAAGCTAACCGTAGGCAGAGACATAGAAGGGGAAAATCTCATAGTCCTTTAAAGTTAGTAACCAGGGTGCTCCTGGGGGAGAGGTCTATCTGAGGCTTTGGACCAGGTTGCCCAAGCACTGAGCCGTGAGCCCCTCTTTCCAGCCTCAGACCAGGAGCTGTCAGACACTTTGGTGATATGCACAGCTGAAGGCTTCTGTGTGCAGGGGTAATTCTGCATCCGGAGCAAGGCCTCTTGGGAACTGAATGAATCCAGTCCCGGCCAGTGCTAATGAGAGTCCCTGAAGCGGGAGGGCGCATTCAATCTGCAAGGGCCACGCAGAGCTGCACTAAGGGTGCTACTGTGCTGCAGCTCTGTCGTCGAGAAAACCCAACTTTTCCTCTCCTGGGTAAGTTCTTGTCGCTTTTAAGACAAAATGAGTGGATGTCTAGCAGGACTCTTTTGGTCCAGAAGGGCAGGGTCTTTGGCCAAAGAGACTCAGTTTCTCAGGCGTGTCAGGCTCTGGGACCACAATCAAAGGAACTGGACAACAGACATTCTACACCCAGGAGGCAATAGTTCTGTGAGAGCCTATGTGCGCCTGAGCCCCGCCCTGGAATAGTAACTGAAGATTCCCCTGTCCCAGCAGCTCACGGGAGTTGTCCAAGACCCACCGTTTCGAATTCATAAGTGATGATCTTCTAATATTAAACATAAATCCACCAAAGCAGGGGCTCTGAGATGCCTGCTCTGGGCTTGTAAGGAGGACAGAGCACGGGTTGATCCTGGGAGGACTCCCAGGTTGTTTTCTACTTCAGTCTCCCTTCTCTCTACCTCCGTCCAATTTCTCACACTCCTACATGGGATCAGCCCTTGGACCCGTCTTCTGTTCCTGCCCCAGATCCAGCTGCCCCTGAATGGTAGACAAGTTTCCGGCGGTGACACCGTCCCCACCCCCTCCAGGGCACAGCTGCGGAAAACAGACCCAGGAAGTCATCTGCGGGCCCAGGAGGCTGCGTATGCACAGGGGTGGGGTGGCAGTGGGTGTTATCTCTCCTTTGTCTGGAACCCCGCCTGTCCTGATCTTCGACCACACTCCCCTCGCCTTGGACCAGGAGGATCGCAATGTCGCAGAGGGACCAGGATGGTTGGGGTTCCTGCGTTCATTCCAGCCGGTGGCGCTCGATGGATCAAAAGTGGACTAAGAATTCGACGTGGCGGCTCTGTGTTCCCACCGGAGAGGCGGGAGTATGGGGATGCTCAAAGGGTCGCAGCCAGTGACACCTCTACCTCCAGCCCCGCTCTAGTTCAGGCCTAGAAACTCAGATTCTAAAGTCTTAGAGCTAAAAGGGCCCTGAGGCTAGGCCTTCTCCATTTTACAGGTATGAAACCTGAGGCCAAGACAGGAGGCTACCTGTCCAAGGTCACATAACAAGTCCCAGGTAGAGGAAACGCTGTGAACTGGAAATCTCTTCCTCAGACGGGTTTCTCCAGAGCCACTCTTGGGATGATGGGGCGGGGTTTTTTTTTGGGGGGGTGGAGGGGAAACCCAGCCAGGATATGTCCATACACACCGATTTTCCTTCTGATACCAGTGCGGCTTGGACCGAATCCCCCCAAAGCGCTGCCAGGGTTGAATGGAACCACATATATTAATTACTTGAACTGGAATAGGTCGGCTTCCCATTTCACACAGAAGACTTTCGCCTTCAGGACGGTGTTGGGCAGCCTAACCTGGGCGGCGAGAGCAGCCCCCTTTCTCACGTTGTGGTGCACAGGGCAGAGGGTGTTTCCTTTTGGATATGGGATTATTCACAGCTGCCTGAGCGTGCCGGCCTCCCGGAACTTCTAACTCCAAGAGGCGCCATCAGATATCCTGGCCACCTAACCCAGCCTTATAGGCCAGCAAATGGTGGCCCAGAGAAGTTACTTGACTATCCGGGATAACACAGCGATTCCTTGACCAAGCCGGGCACCGCGCCTCAGTCCTGCCTCCGAAAGCTCACCAGCCCACGAGTCTGCGTCCAGGAGAGAGAGGCTATCGGGGGTTGGTCTCCACGCTGCGCTGAATGCGGTAGGGTGTCGCTGTGCCCAGCGGTCGCGTGCTTTCTTTCCTCCTCTGCATGACTTTGGGCCGGGCCTTGTCTTAAGCGGCGGAGGCAGGAGACGGGGAAAGGAAACCCCCCCGGAAAGAAATTTAACTTGTGTAAATGGAATTGCCTTTGAAAGTTTTGTTATTGAAAGAAAGCCCATTGAGAATAATGTTTGAGAAGCCACTTTCAGAGGAATGCCCACCTCCACCTCGGTCTCCATACACAAACTTGGCTTTACTCGGAACACACGCCCTCCCCGCCTCCCCCTGGGCCAGCCCCTCCTGCACCCAGAGGCATCTGGGGGTTGGGGCTGCTACAGTGCTCCCTGGGCCTGAAATCGACTCCCGAAGCCCAAGTCCAGCTCATCTTCCTTCTGGTGCTTTGGATAAAGCGAGGCCTACAGGGCTCAGATTGGTTGCTCAGTTCGAGAAAGCCAGAGAGGCCCTAGCAGTGCTGTCCTAACTTGGTGGGTCCTCTCTCACCCTCATTTTAAAAGCATCACAGAGAGAAAGCAACTGACCCTAAGTTACACAAGCTAGTCGGGTCAGAGCCAATTCCTGCATGATTCCTGCGCCTGGATCAGTGGTCTGCTCTGCCTGGCCCAAGTCTGTTTGTAGGAATGGTCGAAGTGCGAGAAAAAAGGGGAAAATTTAACCAGATTTTTCAAGAACTGTGCAAAGTGCCTTTGTCAGGGTTTGTTATCATTACCAGCGCACCTCAAAGGCCAGGGACTCTGGGACTATGTTTACTTCTCCCAAAGGCGAGTCCTGCTTCTCCTAGGGCTCAGCTTCCCCATGTGTCTGAAAAGAATCCCTGAGATGAGACCTCCCAAGGTTCTTAAAGATGAAGATCCATGGTAGAGGGTATTATTCCACCAGGCTCATTCCAGAGCTAGGGGAATGGATGCCAGCACGCAGGCTGTGTTCAGCCTATCCTGGTCTCCCTGGCCTTGGGACTCCTTAACCCTCACCTCAGCTAATTTGCCTAATTGTCATTTTCCTCCAAGGGAGGCTGTGGGGGGAGGGGGATGCATGGAGCTCTATCGCCTTTTCCAGCAAGAATGAGAGGTTTAAGGGCAGAAAAATTACCTTTCAGTCCTACGCCCTCCATACTTCCTTCTGTATGATCTCAAATAAGTCCCTGCCCCTCTCTGGACCTCAGTTTTTCCTTTTTTGGTACCACAAGGAAGAGGCTAGACAAGAATACCCTTAAGTGGCTTCTTGCTCAGGTAGAACCTCACCGACCTTGGGCTTACATTTAGAATGGCATATATGCCTTCCCCATTATACAGATGGGGAAACTGAGGTCAAACGAAGGAATGGAATACAGTTCTAAAGGAGGGAAAGGGCCATTAAGCGACCCATACAAGGTCCTGAAGTTGGGAGAAGGGAGAGGCCTGAGCAAAAACCCCAAAACCAGACCTAGACGCCCCCATCCTGGCCAGTTTCTCAGCTCTCTTTTCTTTCCCGGCCCAGGCTGGTGCAGACAGGCGGAAGTATAGTATTACCTGAGATACTGCCCTTTCCCAGGCAGGGCCCTCACCCAACCCGTCGGTGAAGAGGGGGCATGGCTCTCCAGATTTTTAAACTCTGCCAGCCTAGGGGTCCTCAGCCCCACCCAGGCCTGTCTCGCAGAGGAATGAAATGCTTTATTGATTAAACGATTATTCAGGCGATTGAACTAATCAAAGAGCCCATCGACCGCCATGAATTACAGTCTTCGTAGACAGCTTGTCTGGAGAGGCAGCTGGGCCAGCCATACAGACCCTCTAGTGGACCCTCACAGGCCTCTGACCCAACACACACACCACACACACACACACACCCTAGTCCCCAGTGCAGACACCTATGGAGTCTCACCTACTAAGTGACCCACTGCGGAGTAGTGGGGAGAGTAGGGATGGAGCAGAAGGGGATTCCAGGTTCCCTTTCCTGTGCCTTTACCCTGGGGAATCCTCTTCAATTCCCTGCCTCTTAGATTTCTGCCCTCATTTCTCTTCAGTAATGATTTTGGAAACACATATATGCCTAGGTCCTGGGTTTCAGATACAAGTTCACCCCCCACCTCTCTCTCTGCTTTTTGACCTGTATTTAGGGCTGGGGTAGAGGTGGGTGCTCACAGAACCATATGGATAGGGGGAGGGGAGTTCTGTCAGGGCCAGAAGTGTGTTTGGATGGGGGTTTAGCACATTTGACCTAATGAGTAAAAGAGGTGCCCATAACTGGCTTTTACCTCAGGGCAGACACAAGCTTCCTGCTGCCTTCCACCTCCTCTCAGACATAAACACACCCTGCCACCCACTGCCTGGGCCTGTGGGAGGAACACCAGGCTCTGTGCCAGGGAGGCCTCTGTGCATATAGGTTCAGAGCTGGATGCCCCAGTTAGGCACACATGTCCACCTACTTGTGCTCTCCTCCAGGCACCCACAAGATAAAACCTGAGCGCACACGCGCGTGCACACACAAACACACCAGTGACAGAGGCTTGTCTAAGTAAGAGCTAAGGCAGGCTGGGGGTCCCTAGAAATGTCACAACTAGCCTGCAGGTAGGCTGCCTCCTCTTACCTGCCAAGGTTGTGTCTGCAACGTGAGACCCTTTTGTACAAATGGTAGGCTCAACAGTACCCACAGACGGAAGCAGTGTGTACCACACAACGAAGGGCTGCACACCTTCACTCCTGTTCTCTCAACAGAATGGAACCTGAGCCTGACTGATGGCAGACTTAGTACAACAGATCCCCACAGGTCCCAGACCCATCTTTGTGCCTAGAGGCAGGCACTTTTGTGTACATTGGCATGTGCACAGTGAACAGCTGTTGACATCCAAAAATGGAGGGGTCGGTGTAACCATCTTATTCTCACTTCCAGAATCACTTGGGATGTGACGGGGAAACACAATCCCTTAAAGGAGTAGATGTACACTCAAACACTCATCCAGATTATGTATACGCCACTCACAGACACACATTTTGGTTACTCAAAAGAACGGTACCCAGGAACAGCAACTCATAAACACATACTAACAGACTCATGAATATAAAGCTACATATACACAGGCACATAGATTCTTCAACACACACTCAAAATTTTTGATTATATATATATATATATAATCATCACAAGCTCATTGTCACTCATGCACACCCTGAGCCCCTATGTAAACACACAGACCCAAACAAACTTTCAGACTCCCAGATAAACATCCACATAAACATTCAGAAATAGAGAAAAACACACGCAAACTCGCAAACACTTGGACTGATGCAGAAGTGTGTGAACAGATTGGAGAAAAGAAACGTGCCGCAGACAGTCGCGCAGTCAATCCCTGCGAAAATGAGACGCGCCCCCTCCCCCAGGGTCGAAGTGTTTGAGGGCCAGTGCCCGGCTGGGTCTCTGAGTTAGCACGCTTAGAGCCCGTATCGCGGTCCTACCTGTCCTGCCGGTCCGAGGAGTCGGGTAATTTTTCTCTAAATCCATTTTGATTTTTCAGAACTTGATGTAATGGACAGGGAAAAAAAGTTTCCACTTTTTGGTGCTTTTTTTTTTTTTTTTTTTGGGTCTCAGGGGCCGCTCGCAGGTCGGAATAATTCAAGCCTTCCGCTCCCCCGCCGAGCTGGGGTAGCTGATCACTGAGCTGAAACTAAACGTTTTAGGTGGAAAAAAAGCGTCCGAAGGCACCGTGAAATGATTAAGGAACTAAAGAGCTTCTCGCCATGTGAGATCATGTCCTGTTCTCGCCAACATCACAAGATGTCCCCAGACACGCCGCGCCCCCAGCGTGCCTCCCCGCACTGCAGGCCCCGAGCTGGGAAAGGGTGTCCGCGCTCTGCGGCCCGGCCTGCTCAGCTGGCCAGACGGGGCGGGCCGGGCCGGGCCGGCAGCAGTGCGGGAGGCCGGGAGAGCAGCAATGCTGCCGCCGCGCCGCCCTGAACTTTTATAGGGGGTTGCGGGGGAGGGACGGACGGCTTCAGATGGAGCCGAGCTCTAGCCTGCGTTCTAACGGCAAGGAGCCGACCGCAGGCGAGCCGGGACCCCTGGCGTCGCGACCGCACCTTTTACAAATCCCTGAGTCTGGGTGTCGCGGCCCTCTGCTCTGTGCGCGAGGCCGGTGACCCCTTTAGGTGCAAACCCCGCCACGTAAGAGGGTGCAGGCCGCGTTTTTGTTTTTTAAGAAATTAACCACTCTGCCAAGCAGGTGCAGTTGAAGGGAGTGTAGAGGGAAGCCCTGTTGCCAGGCATAGAGGGGGGCGTTCCAGTTTCCTCAGATTCACCCCTAGGGCGGCGTCCGCCCTCCAGAGCTCTCAGCCACTCCACCCCACCGCAGTTTGCAGCTCTATTATTACTATTGCTGTGTCCCTGACTCCAGGGCAGTGCCAGAACCCTAGAGCGCCCAGGTACCATTCCTGGCCCCAGAGCCTTTCCACACACCATGTCCCATCCTGGCCCCGAGCACAGAGGTTAAGCTGTGAAATGCTGGAGATAAAATCCCGGCCTCCGCTTTGGAACACCCGGGCTGAGCAGAACCTTCTCAGGAGGTCCTGGAGGTTGACATGAGTCCCGGACACCTTACCCCGGCCCATAAGTGGAATCCCCTTGCCCTCCAGCCCCGAGACGTTAAGGCGTCCCCGAGCCCCAAGACTTGACTTCAGAGGGGAAATCAGAGAGACCGCGCAGAAGTTTGGCATGTCCAGCCCGCTCTCTTCGGCCCAGGCTCAAGACTTCCCTCCCCTTTCTCCTCCCAAGTCCCGAGTCCAGCTGCTGGGCTTGTCCACTGGAAGCCCGTGGAGCCCCGCTGCGGGGTGGTCGCAGGGGCAAGGTTCTCCAGGGCGGGGGAGAGATCCGCAGGAGGACTCTTGGCCCGGACAATGGCAGTTTCGAAAAGTGAATCGTCCTCAGCGAGAGTGTTGTTTGTTTTTTGGAGGGGGTGGTCACGAGGATGGGCCGCAACCTTGGGGGAAGAGCCCAGGGCTCGAGAAAAGGGGGCGGGGGGCTCGGGAACCGGACATCGCTTATCCACTGAGCCGATTTCGCCACAATCGGAAACTTGGCTGTGGATTCCCCGGCGGCTCCCTCCCCCACCCCCCCACAAGTAGTCTGCGCAGTCCCGCTGCGCCGCCTCTTCCTGCAGCCTATGCGTCCGGGTCCGTGCCCCGGCGACTTGATTTTTGGCCATCTCCAAGCACTCGACTCTTCCTCCGCAACCGGGCCCCAGCCCTTGCTTCCCGCCCTCCCGCCTAGCCCGCGCGGGGAGGCTGCGCAGAGGAGGAGCGGCCTGTCCGCGCCTAGAGATCAAAAAGCCCTCCCGGAATTGACATTTCATCCCGGGCTGGGGACGGGAATTGTTTGGGGGTTTTGTTTTGTTTTGTTTTGTCTATTTAGAGGGTTTGTTTTGTTTTTGTTTGTTTTCTTTTCATTATCCATGTGAGTGTTTTGTTTCGGGTGTTTTGCGTGTTGGTTGTTCGTGGATTTCATTTTAGCGGGTTTTGCTCTGTGAGTCTTGGTCTTTTCTGTCTT
The DNA here is from genome assembly GCF_951394435.1 of Stenella coeruleoalba. Lineage (NCBI taxonomy): Eukaryota > Metazoa > Chordata > Mammalia > Artiodactyla > Delphinidae > Stenella > Stenella coeruleoalba. The sequence continues at coordinate 87,331,950 of NC_137153.1, forward strand.
CTGTTTTGATTTTGTGTGCGTGTTGTACTTTGTCCTTGTAGGCTTTTTGTGTGTCGTTTGGAAGGCTGTTCTTTCTACGTGGTGTTTTGATGTGTTTTTATTTTGTACTAGTGGGTGTCGTTTGTGTGTTTTGAGTTAGGTGAATTTTGTGTTTGTATGGGTTTTGTTTTCTTCGATTTTGATTTTATGAGCAGTGCGTTTGATGGGGGTTTTGGTTTATGTTTTCGTGTGTTGGCTTTAGTTTTTGTGTTTGTGGGATGCTTTGGTGAGTTTTGCGTGTGTGTTTGGCTTTGTGAGGCTTTTGGATTAGGGAGGGGACACCGGCCACTTCTTCATTCTTGTCCGCACCCAGGAAGGGCAGAGGATTAGGCCAAGCACCAGGACCCGTGGACTCGCGGTGCTCGGAAATACCTGACCCCCGCGTGGCCGAGTCGTACTCTGGGCGCTCCAGACCAACGCGAAACAAATACGTGTTCCCGAGGGGGCGCCCGCCCTTACTCATAACCCCGCCGGTCGTGTGGCGCCAGTGCCCAGAATTCACAGAGCGCCCCCCCCCCCGCGGGGTATCCAGGCCCAACCGTCATCCCCTTGCCCACCCTGCCCGCTGTGGGTTGACCTCCCCTTGCGCCTGGCCAGCGTGCTTCGGACCTCCTGGACTCCCGCAGCGTTGGACCAAGGGGCTGCTCCCTGATGCAGAGAAGGTGGCGAACCTCTTCGGGGGACCCGGAATTGATGCTGCGACCTTAGAGATACTGGGCAAGGGGCTATGAACGCATAGAGTCTTAGGCGCAGATCGGCATTGGAACCCCCGAAAAATCCCCCATCTCACTTGGCCGCAGCCCTAGAATCCTAGAAACCCAACTCTGCTCAGCTTTCGGTTTGGAGAACTTGCCCTAGTTTGCAACCATCGACATACAAATCCACCCTCGAACATACGCCTACACAGCTAGAGAGCGAGAGCCAGCGAGCCGGCGCCTTGATAGCAGCGGCCTGCGTGGCTGAACCAGCGCTGGCACCACTTCAAGGGGAAGACGAAGTGTAGTGACCGGAAATGTCCCAAGGATAGAATAAGGCTTTTTGTTTTTTCCTGTCCACGTTGCCGGAACTTCTCCAACCTCGATACACGTGGATTTGTTTAATGCTACACCGGGGAGAAAAAGAGAGACAAATTCAGAGAGGCAGAGAGACATACTGGCTAAAAAGGCGAGGAAGTGCGGGGAGAATCTATAGAGAAAGAAATATGGAGAGAGAGAGAAAAGACTGTGAGGAAAGTCAGACTGAAGACCGAAGAAAGTCAGACTGAAGACCCAGGAAAGGGGCTGGTGAGGAGGCTCCTCCAAGGCCCCTGCGCGCTCTGGCCTTCTGTGAGAGGGAGAAAGCAGAAACCGAGAACAGAGAGTGACAGGAAAAGAAAAGAGTCGCAGAAGGGGTTGGCCTAGGCACGCTGCGAGCTTCTCTCCAGCTAAGACGCTGCAGTCCAGGATTGGGGAGGCCGACGTCGGGAGGCGAGGCGCCTAGGTCGGGCTCTGCTATTCAGCCAGGAAACACCCGAAGACTCCAGGGTTTGTGGAGCCAAGACTGCGGCTCGATTTCGGCCCGGCGCCACCCGAGACCCCCAGCCCGGAATCCAGCAAAGATTGGACCACCGCGGTCCGCCGCTGGGCCTCCCTCTGTGCGAGCCCTGGGAGAGGCAGCGGGGAACGACTCCGGCCCTGTGGCTCTGGGATGGAGCCTGCTCTGAGGGCGGGTGGGAACCGACGTCCAGGCAAGTAGCTAGGAAGAGGCCCCGCCCTAAAGCCGGGGGCCCAGTTCTGGGAGCGGCTGAGGCCGCAGCTGGACTCGCAGGATTTGGGGTCCGCGCAGCGCACACGTGGCACCGCACCTTCCTCTGGAGGCGCCGCTAAAGCCCAGCCCCGCCCCGCTGCGTTTGCTGGGTCTGGATGTGTCAGGATTGAGGGTGGACGCCGAGTCCCGGCGAGCAGGTTCCTCACGGCCTAAGCTTGGGGCTTGCCGGGGGGCGGCGCCCGTGTGGATGGGGGCACCTCTCCACTGGCAGCTCCCGGGGAGCAGAGCGCAAAACGCGCACAACGCAGGCCAGCCGCCGCCGCCGCAGGTTTTCGAGCGGCGCCCGCGGTGAAAAGGGGCTGAGGAATGGTTTAGATAGAAGCACCCATTTCTGCTGGCATTGGGGTCCTCTGCACATAAAGGGCTTCGAGCTTCTGGCTGCCGGCTTGCTGGGACACCATGTGCTAGCGGCTCGCCACCCAGCAACACAGGGGTAGTGCTAGAGAACACGATGGGGCTGTGTTCGGGGAATCTGATGCTCATGGTGGGTTATTGCTACTGTTGTTTACTGCCTTTCTTGCTTTAATTAAAAGTATTATTGAGAGACGCCTCAAACAGCGCAGAGACTCGGGTCATTTGGATGGGTTCATTTCAACTCAAATCCAGTAATTCGATTCAGTTCCACGACTGGTTTCCAGCGCACAGGTACACACGGCAGACGTCAAGTGTCTGCCGTATACAGGGACGCGATTGGAAGGCAACTCGTGGAGAATTTTGAGATAAAATTCACTATTCTGTAGTTACATTCGCAATATATGAATATGGAAAACAGGGAGTCAGTTGTATTTAAAAATGGCCAACATATCCCAGCAATCCACTATTACCTAAGAATCCAAAACGGGGCATTGAAATGATTTACCGGCACTCTGATTATTTGACATTGAAAACAGTGTAAATCAGTTTATTTCTTCTTCTATTTCCTTTTAAATTTAACAATACCATGATTTGTAAGTAATAAAATCATATTTTGCCAAAGAAGACATATGAAGGATGTTTTATTTCTACCAATATTTATACGATGAACTGTTAGCTCTCCCCACCCCCTTTTTCTTCTATTTCTCCGTGTAATGTAATGTGAGCTTTAAATATTCATGCGCCAACCCAGACTTGCATTTATTTAATATGTTTTAAACTAATAACATTTTAATGTGATATAATTTGATGCCATGAAACACTGGAACATAAAGGAGCCCACTTCACAAGCGATTTTGACTGCGTCCACAGGTTAAACGATTCTTATAGTTTTTGGATGCAGATCAGAATGTTAAACGGAAGTGAAGCACCTGTAAGTAGGCCCTTTAATGTTCTCGCTTACTTCATTCTCCATTTTTCTGTAATAACTTCAGAGCTGTGGCAGAGGATCACAGCAGGATTGGGGTGTTTTTCCTGGAGCCTGTAGTGTGACCTTGCAATTCGCCAAGTGAGTACTTCAGTCTTATGGCAGGTTTTGGGCTGATTATTATTACCTCTTTTGAGGGGATGTCTTATGGAAAGAAAAGCAGACTGCAGGATAAAAAGTCTGGACTTGAGGGCATGCCTGAAATAAAACTGTATGCTGTAAAATTCTTTCAGATTTGCTGCCGATTCCATATTTTTAACAAATCGACCTGCTATTTGCTGGTAGCTTCTTCCAGAACTCAGCCCAGAATAAGATGGGGGAAAGGACCTGGGCTTGGGTCCAAAGGGCCTTTGAAGTGAGCCCTATAACCAGCCCAGGGTCTAGCAATCACCAGAGACACTTCTCAAAGTGCTTATATTCTCCTTTACTTTGTATTTGAGGTGGGGACCAGACCTTCAGACACTGAATGCCAGTCAACTAAAAAATTGTCAACAATAAGAAAAATTAAAGATGTCCCCTAATTTATTTTCAGTCAGATAAAAGCCATTTGGCATACTAAGTTGGTATGAGAAGCTTATGAACATAGAAGTAGAAAGTTGTTTTCCCCCAATCATGAAAATATTTCTAATGGGAAATCATGACACTGTATTCTCCTGTATTCACAAAAGTGTCTACTCATCACATAAGGAAACTAACAATCCACTATTACTTAAGAATCCAAAATGGAGCATCGAAAAGATTGGAGGTCTAGGACAAAATATTCATACTAAAAGAATCATACTAAATTATTCAACTAAAATGCTGCTAAAATTTCAATGAAAGCAATTTTAAGGACAAGTGTTGGTAATTTTCTGGAGACATCTTAATGAATTCTCCTAGAAAAAAACAATTAAGGAATATCTATTCATATTTTGTATTTACAGCATATGTTTATATATATTATAGTTATATATATAATATATGTAGTATATACTTCTGTTCATAGGCAAGCGGAGAGCTGGAAGATGGGCTTCTTGGTAGGTACAAATTCTGACAAGGTATGAGATGGAAACGGTTTGGTGAACTGAAAGGGGGCAATTTTTTCCTAGTGTGGTATTGCAGTTGGTATCTCATTTCTCATGCAATTTGCACGTAGACTCATGTACCCCATGAAGTGACAAAAGAGAATTAGGCAGGGATGGAAACCTGCCGGTGTCTGCAGGCGGTGCCTCAAAGCACTCCTTTGGACACACGTTCCTGGTGGTGGGGAGTTTGCTGCCTTTAAACCAGGCCTGACCTTTTGTCTTTTGACCTCTGATGCATGAAATTAGGTAGCAAAAGAAAATGTGAGGAAAAGGATACAAAAACATGGAAAAACAGCCCTCCTTGACAATAGTCATTGTATCAGATCATAGTGGAGCTGCCCTGCTCAGACCGAAGTGCTTGTTTGTAAGGCTTTGGGTCTTCCTGGCCACTGGTGTTCCTGTTCTCCTTTGTGGGCGATCTACATTTCTTGGGGGAGGGATTAAGCGCTCTTTTTAATTAAGCTTGGAGCTGGGTTTTGTCCCGGCTCCAAGCTAGCAAGTGCTTGGTTCTTCCATTTCCCCTGAGGCCCTCAGTTCAGGCCCACTGCCCAGGTTGCACCAGTCACCAGGACAGCTTTGGAGACCCAGAGGAGAGCTCTGCCCCTCAAGCCCTTTTGGCCACCCTGGCAGAAGCTGTTTCCCAGCTAGCACCGGGAAGGAGGAGCGGCATGCTTCCAGGTCCAGAAGGGCCACATATTCCAAGTGGATATCCTTCCACTCTCTCCAGACCGAGGTGGGGGAATCTGTTGCCTGAGGTACTGGGGTTCCCTGCCCCCTCAGCCTAAGGGATCAGTACAGTCCCCTCTACTGTCATGAATACCAGAGAAGAGGGCAAGAACGTGTGCAGAGGAGCCCTCAGGGAGTCTCCAGGCAGCAGTCATTTGATCCTCACAGCGACCCGGGAAGAGATGCCCAGCCGTGTGCCAAGAGCCCTGGCGTAATGTCACTTGAGCCCCAGGCCCTGTCCAGAGGGGAGACAGACCTATACTTAGACCATAAGAGTGTGAGGATGGGAGGCACCAAAAGGGGCTGAGGGAGAACCAAGCAAGGGGGGTCAAGCCAGACTCTGGAAAGGGGGTGGCCAGAGGAGACCTCACTGGGGGAGTGACCTATATGAGTGTTGAAGGGTGAGTAGGACTTTGCTAGATAAATAATGACACAGGGAGCACAATTAATGTCCCCATTTTGCAGGTAAGGCTGCTGGATATCAACATAAATATAAAATGCTATGAGAAGAGCTGACTAAAGGCTCAGGGTTGATAGGAATGGCAAATGTTTCTGAGGGGAGGAATTCACAGTGGTTTGGGGAGTGGGGCAAAGGAAGGAGGCTCAATAAGGTGGGCAAGCCCCTGCCACACCTCCCTGGAGATTATCAGATTCTCCCCTTCCCAGATGGAGTGGCCCCAAGGGTCAAAGGGAGAGATAGGGCAAAGGCCCTATGACCAAGGAGAGAAACACAGGAAAGCCTAATTTCTAGCAGTTTTCCACTTCCTGCCCTGGGAAAGTTTGTAGCATTCATGAAAAAAATAAAAAAAGCCTGGAAAAAAAGAAAACAAAAATATATATATATATTTTTTGGAATGTTCCTCATGCACCTTAGGAAATCCTCCAGCTGTGGGACACCCTCCCGGAACTACAGGTGGTGGCCACCGCTCACTGCTCAGGCTGCACAGCCCTGAGCTCTCCCTTGTCTATGTCCCTGTGTGTCTGAGATGGAATATTCTGTCCAGTCCTCATGGTCAGGGCTCCACCTCTGGGACCCCAGCTCTTCGGGCAGTAAGTCACTCAGTTCCCTGATAACAGTAGCTTCTAAACTTCAGTGTGAAAGGAGTCACATGCAGATCCTTGGGCCCCAACTCCAGAGAGCTTGATTTAGTGGTATAGGACAGAGCCTCAGACAAGCTGAGGAAACAGAGTCCCCAAGGAGATATGGTAAGTATTACATTAGAGCAATCTTAAGGTTTGCAGGTGGCACCCATGGGAACAGCTGAACTTCCTTCTGATCTTTGCAAGAACCTCTTTCTTGCTGAGTCCTTCTGACTAAGAAGAGGTCACTGCCACCTGCTTCTATGGGCTTTTTTTTTTTTAAGACTTTTTTGATGTGGACCATTTTTAAAGCCTTTATTGAATTTGTTACACTATTGCGTCTGTTTTATGTTTTGGTTTTTTGGCTGCAAGGCGTGTGGAATCTTAGCTCCCCGACCAGGGATCGAACCTGCAGCCCCTGCACTAGAAGGCAAAGTCTTAACCACTGGACTGCCAGGGAAGTCCTTCTATGGGCTTCTGTGTCTGAATCTCTATGGGTCCACACTGCTGCTAATGCCTTTGTCACACTATTGTAGCAATTTGTCTTCTTGCTTTCTCTCGTGAGAACAGGGACAGTGTCAAATTCTCATTTGTGAGTCTGACGAATGAACAAATGTGGTGAAGGGGAAATCCTCTGTGGACTGGGCCTCTGCGGTCCATGAGTCTAGCTCCGCTTTACCACATCCTAACAGTATGACTTCACCTCCCTGTCCCTCAGTTTGCTAACCTGTATAATGGGGAGATTAATTGCCATTCACTCAACCTACCTCTCAGGGCTGTTGTGAGGACCAAATGATATAGTAGCTGGGCACTTGCTTCATGAAGTATTGTTACAATGGGTTTAGATTCCCCAAGGCTCTTAAAAGAAAATGTTTTTTGGTTGACTAGATATATTTCTCCTTTGGTAGAGGAGCAGATGGCCCAGCATTTGACAGGAGCAATGACTGAAGGTTTGTATAGGAAGAGGCCGACAGTATTCATGTGTTGAAAAATTGTGTGGTTCTTTTTGAAGTATCCTTTACCAGCACTTCAAGAGAGAAAGCAATGAACAAAAAATTCAACTCAAGCACATCTGAGAGCCATAGGTTAACAGCTGTCATGATACTGCTGCGAAATTTCTGAAAAGACAAGGTTGGATCTAGAATTTCTGGGGGAAAAAACACAGCTGGGTAGAGCAGAAAGGGAAAGAAAACCTCAGATCCTAGAGGGAAAATGAAAAGGCATAATTGCAGTCAATAATACATTAACAAGGTGAAATCTACTGTACACTCACACACACACACAAACACACACACAGACCCCCTATACTTTGGAGAAAGAATTTCATACTGTAGGAAAGAAGGCTCAGAAAGATGAGTCAGAAGTCATGCATTCTGTCTGATTCTCCACCAACCCCTAACCCCAGGAGTCCTCGAGTGAGCATTCTCTTCAGAGAGAAGCCAAAATAAGCCAGAGCCTCTAAGATGGTACAGATAGTAGTTTATCAATTAATGTATTGCTAATTAAGTAATAAATCAGTAAATAGTTCATTAATAGCACAGGGAATTGGGGTAGTGAGCCTCATTAAATTGTATGAGTTGTATCTAGGCTGGCCTCTCTACAGCACCCCAGTAAATAATCTTTTAGCCTGAGCTTGAATACGTCCAGGGACAGTGAGCTCACTAGCCCTTTTGGAATTGGTATTAATGGAATGGCTGCCAGGAAGTCCTTTCCCTCATTGAACATGCACTGGTCTCCATGTAGCATCTGTCCACTAGTCCTAGTTCCGCCCTTTTGTCCATTGGTCCTAGTCATTGTCCTCAGGAAACAAACAAGGTGGCATAGTAAAGTTTCCTGTGAAAATATCTGCTTAGACAGTGCAGGGGGTTGGGGAGAGGGTTTCAACATCTCTTCTATGTGATTGGACAAGTAATCCCAGCTAGAAGGGGTGGTCTTGGAATGTCAACTAGGAGAAGTACATTCAACAGTAAAGCAGAAACAGGATTATGAGCCTGAGAGTCTAATCTGCAGAACATTTCTGGAATCCCATTCCCATAGCTGTGTCCGCATGGGCTATAGATTCCCACACAAATCTATCTTTAAAAGGACAGGGCGTCCCTGGTGGCGCAGTGGTTGAGAGTCCGCCTGCCGATGCAAGGGACACGGGTTCGTGCCCCTGTCCAGGAAGATCCCACATGCCGCGGAGCTGCTGGGCCCGTGAGCCATGGCCGCTGAGTCTGTGCGTCCGAAGCCTGTGCTCCGCAACGGGAGAGGCCATCACAGTGAGAGGCCGGTGTACCGCAAAAAAAAAAAAAAGACAATGTTACAACGACCACTGTGAAACCATTGTCCCTGAGATAGCCCTGGAAGGCCACTGAATCCAGCACCTTGCCCCACTTCACAGGTGAAGGCACTAAGGCCCAGAGAAGGAAACAGAATTGCCAAAGGTTCCACACTGAGTTAGTGGGAGGGGCAGGACTAATAAGTGTAACTGACATTTCTTTAGTGTTCACTGTTTACAGGGCACTGTGTTTCACATATCACCATGAGTTGAGTCTAGTTTGAACTCTGAGGCTCAGAGGCACAGAGACTTGCCCAGGATCACGCAGTTAGGAGATGGCAGAGCTGGAATTTGAAAGCCAGTTCTGAATTCACAGTCAAATTTCTTAACTGCTAACACTATACTGCTTCCCTAAAACCCAGTCCTCCTTCCTCCCCCACCCTCACCCTCACCCAGATTCTACCCCTGTTTTCCTCCATTATGCCATACTGACTCTTAAAGAAAAAAATATCCAACTGGACACAGTTCTGGAGCATTTGCAAAGCACTTTGGTGTCTTCCTACACATTATCTCAGGGGATCCTGACAATGGACTTAGGGGGCAGCCTGGGTAGAAATTAACATGATCATTTCACAAGGCAGGACCAGTTGGGGTCCCCGGTCGGTTGAGAAATGCATAAGGTAAGAATGGGGACCCAGGCCCCACCGACAAGACAGGGAAGAACAGACGTCTGAAACTTGGCTAGGGAAACTTTTAATCCAAAAGAAAAAAAGAGTGCACTTTCTTTCTTTATGTGTTTTAAATAGAATAATGAGATAATCCTGGATTTAAAAAAAATTAACTCTGGTGTTTATATTTTAATTTATTCTTAGAAGGATAGGAGGGTCTAGAGGAAATGCAATATGTGGGTCTTATTTTATGATTTGCTATGGTAAGCCACATTTAATCCCTTTCTTCAGTGAAAGGATTTATGAAGGATACAACAAAATGTACCTATCTGTTGCTTTCATTGTGTTTTTTTTCCAGATTTTTATTTAGTTCACAATGCTACAACAATAAAGAAAATTAAAAGGAAAGAAAATTATCCATAATCCTACCATCCTAACAGATGAACTGTTCAATGTTCATTTTCTGTCCTGACTTACATGCTGGCTAAATTTACAGAGGTAATTTATTAGTGTAGTTACAGCTTTGTATTCAGCTTTCTCACTTAACAGTTTATCATTATAATTCCATACTGTCTTCGTAATTATCATTTAAAAATAAGTGTTTTAATAATATTTAATAAAATTATTACTTTAATGGCTGCTTAATACCCTTTTAAATGGATATGTCATTCCCTAGTATTGTATATTTAGAAGGACTCAAATTTTCACTATCACAGTTAACCCCAAAGTGCACTTCTTCATATCTCTCATTGTCTCTTTTTTTTTTTTTTTATCTCCTAAAATCCCCAGATCTAGATTTGCTGGGTCAGAGGGTCTTTGCATGGTTCTTGATATCTATGGGAAAATCAATTTGCAAAAGGCTTTTACAAATTTATTTTGCCTCCAGTAATGGATGAGTATACTAATTTCATACTAACCCCTTGCCCTAACCAAGGGACATTTATTAATGAATGAAAGATAATGTGATAAGGAACATTTTTTACTCATTAAGTAAATGGTTTGACAAACCTGTCATCAGTTCTCTATTATCTGTGTTGCTGTCACAAATTAAATGCCTTTACCAAGAATGCGAGGAAAGTAGCAAAGCAATTGCTATACCCACTTTATAGCTGAGGAAACTGAGTCTCAACTTAGGGTTTTGCCCACAGATGCCCAGTGAATAAGTGGAGGTGCTGAGATTTTTGTGATACTATTATTTGTAGTGAACCAAAGACGATTGCATTGGTCTCTTATAACCTCCTGGCATATCCTGGGGTGTTTGTTTGTTAATCCCTTGAGTTTCTGGAGAAGCTGGAAAAGTACATCCACATCATGTATATCTGTTTTTTTTTTTTCTTCTCATTTGGCTGCACTGAGTGGCTTGCAGGAATCTTAGTTCCCCGACCAGGGATTGAACCCAGGGCTATGGCAGTGAAAGCACTGAGTCCAAATCACTTGACCGCCAGGGAAGTCCCATATTTGTAACTTCTTTTAACAAGCATCACAGACCTCCTTGCCTCCAATTGCTACTCAAAGCATGGGCTCACTTTGGAGGAGATCTTTGATATATTCTTGCCAGAGAATCTCTGAAGTTCAGAGCTGGAAGGAACGTCAGAGATAATCTCAACCAGCTGGCTTATTTTAGAGATGACAAAGCTGAGGCCCAGAGAAGAGAAAGGACTTGCCCAGGTTTATTCACAGAGTTGGCAGCCCAATCAGTATCCACCTCCTTTTGCACCCTCTGGTTTAAAATGTTGCCTCAGCTCATTAGTGGGTCATTGTGTTTATGAGATAGTAATAAAGTGAATATTTTTAGAAAGGATTTCAGGGTCATAACCATTTGGGAGGGACTTCCCTGGTGGTCCAGTGGTAAAGAATCCACCTTCCAATGCAGGGGATGTGGGTTCAGATCCCTGGTCTTGGAACTAAGATCCTACATGCCGTGGGACAACTAAGCCCACGTACCACAACTACTGAGCTCGTGCGCCTCAACTAGAGAGCCCACGTGCCACAAACTACAGAGCCCAGGCGCTCTGGAGCCTGCACACCTCAACTAGAGAGAAGCCCTTGCAGCATCGAAGGAGCTGCACGCCACAATGAAAGATCCCGCGTGTCGCAACTAAGATCCGACACAGCCAAAAACAAGTAAATAAATTAAAGAAAACAAAAACATTTGGGAAACGCTGGATATCTTATGTTTCTTTTGGAACTCTCTGGTGAAATAAATCTGGTAACACCGAGTTAAAATAAAACAGGTTTATTAATTAAAGGACTTCCCAAGTCTTTAGTACTCCAAATGACATTTGTTTTTATTTTTATTTTTTTGTGGAATTTTTTGGGGGATTGGGGTTTTTATTGAGCAAATATTTTTTACTAGATTTTATATTTAAATTTAATATTTGCTATATATTTTTTGACTCAGTAGTACATACGTATGGCTCAAGTTCAAAAGGCACAAAAGGAATCTGAGGAAGAGCCTCTTCCTACCTCTCTCCCTCAACCACTCGGGTCCCCTCCCAATCTGGTAATCAGTGTTCCCAGAATACTTCCAGAGGTAGTTCATAGGTGTACAGTTAACAATATAACTTGGTGTCACATGCTGGTACATAAAGAGGTTTCTCATTGTTTCTGTAGCATGGTGTTCTGATCAATATTTCAATCTCCAATTGGAATATAGTCTCCACCCTCAAGGAGCACAAAGATCCCTGGAAAAATGAGGAGTCTTCATTATGACCACTAAAAAAGGTAGAAATTGCTCCGGGAGGAGCATACACAGTGTGGTGGGTATGTGGAGGAAAGAAAAGATCCCACTCTCAGGTAGGTTTGGTTTTGGGCAGGAGATAGAACCTGGAAAGGTACCTGCAGCAGATGAGTCTCAGCTGAGGGATAGCCCCAAGCTATTATTCATCACATTGACCTTTGTTTTAAAACAAAGAAGGCCTGAATATCTGTATCTGGCCAATCCCAATATTTAGATGCTAAGCACAAAGGCTTGATATTTATTAGCTCTATTTGTTGCCCACATATTGGAACCAGTCTTAAAGTGGAATCAGACATGTATATCAGATATCATTTGGAGTAATGAGTGTATTTTCCTAATCTTTCCAACACCGACCTTACAATTCATCTCCAATAGCATGCATACTAATTAATTTGTTTTCCATATAGTAATAAGATTAACAACCTCACGTTTACATGGGGTACTGAGTCATGTTCAAATAAAACAAGCTCTAATGAGAAAAATTGGATGCGGCAGCAAATCATGTCCCACTTGGCAATCCAGGTTTATGTGTGTTTGTCTGTCTCTGCTACACGTATTTGTGTCAGGATCTCACTGTAAACAAGATGATTTCTTTCATGTTGGGTTAATCTGGGTAAATTTGTTTAATGAACAACAAAGTCATTGTAAACATTGCACAAATCTGAGTGCCTTGCAGTGTGGCTAGGAATCTTTTAAGCTGCTGCAAAAAATAAAAGGTGTTAACCACGAAAACAATAGTGGGGGAAAAACACTATTAATGTATCAACACTCTTAGACATGCAGTCTGGACCAGTTGTCTCTGGCTAACTGAAGAGTTTGTGGTGAAATGGGATGTGACCTTGTACAATCACTCTGCCTCCCCTAATATGAGCCTCAGTTTCTCCCTCTGTCAACTGGATGGAATTTTCTAGGCATGTGAATGTCCCATCAGAATCAACTGGAGGGGGGGCGTCTTTAAAAAATACAGATGGCCAACCTGGCCTACTAAATCCCAGTTCTTCTAAACTCCAATTTCTGGGGGTCACTGTCCCAGAATCTGTATTTTTCAAAATAAGTTCCTCAGGTGATTTGACGACTAGGCTGGTTTGGGCCCCACTGGATTAGACAGATGACCAAGATCTTTTCCAGCTCTTATGTTCTTTCTTCCTGATTTCATGACCATAACACCCCACGATTCTAAAAACTCATCTTGAAAAATACTGTTGCTTTCATCTGGGCCAAGAATGAGAACTGTTTAGAGTGGTGGGAACCTGGATTCTATTGGATTGGCCAAAAAGTTTGTTTGGGTTTTTCTGTAAGATTACGGAAAACAAGGGCATCGGACCTGGCAATGTTGGAAGGTCCTTTCTCTCTGACATTCCGGACCCCAATTTCTGACCCCATTGGGATTCATCCATCTGCACATAAACTGCCGTCTAGTTGACTTTTGAGACCAGAGTTGGCATGAAGGTTGGATGCGGTCATCTGCAGTAATCTACTCATTCTCTCTGAGGCCAAGGGAATCTCTTCCGGCCCCTCCCTCACGGTGGGTCCTGCTCCATCTGGCACTTTTCTGAAAAAGGACCACGAGAGTGTGTCCTGGCTGACAGCCTGGCACTTCCAAGACCCTCATTGTTTCCCCTCACTTCAGACTCAACTCATTCCAGCTTTTCTTACTCCTCTGGGGCAGGATCTATACCTCCATGCTAGACCTCCCACCATTCCTAGCTCAGAGGCTCCTATGTAGTAAGACCCGCAAAGTATCTGAGGAATGATGGAATAAATGAGTGAATGAAAGTCACCTGAGGTGGCCTCCAGCCCTAACATTCAGGGCCTCTTGGTCCTCAGTGGGGTCCGTGCTCAGTGAGGTGGAGGGAGAAGGCTTTTGCCAGATCTACACACTGCGTAGGAGTGAGCTAAGAGCATGGTCACTTCATCTAAACATAGAGCTCTTTGTCAGTTTTCTAACTTTATATGAATGGGATCATACCGGATGTATTCTCTGAGTTTTGCTTCTTTTTTTTTTTTTTTTTTTTTTGCGGTATGCAGGCCTCTCACTGTTGTGGCCTCTCCCGTTGCGGAGCACAGGCTCTGGCCCAGCCGCTCCGCGGCATGTGGGATCCTCCTGGACCGGGGCACGAACCCGTGTCCCCTGCAACAGCAAGCGGACTCTCAACCACTGCGCCACCAGGGAAGCCCGTGAGTTTTGCCTCTTATATGCCAACGTTATACTCTGTTTCCTGACTGGAGTGGGAGTTACCAGTACTCACTTTTAATTATTCATTGAACTATACACATGTGCTTTATGTATTTTTCAGCATCTATACTATATTTCACAATAAAAGAAGGAAAACTGAGGGAGCCTAAGACAATTACTGTTCAATTTTGTCCTCAAGAGATAATCTAGAATGTCTTAGAAAAAGACTCTTTTAGTCTTAGGAAAAAGTGACTTGGGACTCAGCAAGAATTTTTTGTTTGTTTTTTGGAGTGTTATCCTGACAGTGGCGTCTTGATTTTACCAGGAGATCAGCTCTTTGGCAGAGGGATGATTTTTCTTTTTTTAAAAACATCTTTATTGGAGTATAATTGCTTTACAATGGTGTGTTAGTTTCTGCTTTATAACAAAGTGAATCAGCTATACATATACATATGTCCCCATATCTCCTTCCTCTTGTGTCTCCCTCCCACCCTCCCTATCCCACCCCCCTAGGTGGTCACAAAACACCGAGCTGATCTCCCTGTGCTATCCAGCTGCTTCCCACTAGCTATTTTACATTTGGTAGTGTATATATATCCATGCCACTCTCTTACTTCATCCCAGCTTCCCCTTCCCCGTCCCTGTATCCTCAAGTCCATTCTCTACGTCTGGGACTCAGCAAGAATTTTTACAAAATGTAAGGGAGCTTGGGGAAATCTTTCCACTTGGCGACATTGCCTCAGAGCTTCCCAGTTACCTTCTCTTTTCCTCCACCCAATAGCGAGCTTTCGCTCAACAAACAGCAGCACTGCCCTCCCTGCCTACATCAGACACCAGCCCCTGTGCCTCCCCCAGCAAGTCCCCTAGCCTGTCTGAACTTGGTTTCTTCACATGTAAAATGATGGTGTTGCCTGCAGCTGGTGGCGGTGGCGGTGGGTGGCGTGTATGCATGTGAATGAGGTTTCAGGACCCAACTTGCCATACTTCTGATTGGGTCTGAATCTACACGTGTGGCAAAGTAACAGTGTGGAAAATGGGGGTTATAGGCTCTGTGTTGATAAACCTGAGGAAGAGTGGGGGAAAATCATTTTCCATTAGGAGACCCAGTTCAGCAACACTTCAGTATTACCTGCCTGGGCTGCCTTGTGCATTGCTCTGTGGGGAGTCCGGGTTTAATGAAGTAGGATAAACCACACAGGCACATTAGTTAGCTTCAGCACAGGCAGGATTAACTTTACACTCCATTTGCAAGAGCAAAGCTCCTCTCCTAGAGTTTGTTATAAAGGGATTTAGAATCACAGAATGATAGAGCTGGAAGAGAGCCCCTAAGACATCATCATAATCCTCCTCCATCATCTTACAGAGGGTCAAACTGAAGCCCAGAGAGCAGAAGGGTGCCCAAGGTCACCTACTGAATTAGCTGTGGAGCTCAGGTTGGAACCTGTGTCTCCTGATCCCCAGGCCTGTGTCCTCAACATTTTCTAATGGATTACTGCCCAGTTGTAACAAGGGTGGGTAACGTAGTTTTCTTGATGGCTTTGCTCC